>NC_143437.1:62107500-63357500 GCF_987193195.1 Phasianus colchicus | reverse complement strand
GTTTTTACATAAAATACTATTGCAGTTTCTACCAGCAAAGACAGTCTTCAACATATCAACAAAGTGATTCCACTTTTGGATCAGGAATAATACTGAATTAAGATGTGGCCACTTTTCTTGCCTTTTGGCATTCATTTCTGTTCCCATACTGTTAGATGTATCAGCAAAACCGTTTAATTGGCTGCATTCTGAGCTGGTTCAGATTTTTAAAAAATAGTAAGAAACATTCTTTTGTAGAATGTTTATGCAATATGAGCTCTTAGATCTTTTTCCTGGCGAGATCTCACATATAGTTGTGCTAGTGAAACTAAGGAGAATTGCAAGGGCACAACTAAGTAAGACTAGACCGTAGTAAAAATAAATTAACAAAGTTCTTGTGTTTTTTGTTTGTAAAATTAAATAATTAACTAATAGGTGTAAAGTATCTTAAGTTCCTATGAACTGTATGTTGTTTAATTAGGAAAGAATTTTCATCCTCTCTTTAACGCATTTTGCAACTGTATGGAGGAAACAATTAATGGCATAACAGTGAAAACCGAGCAGTCAAATGAACAAACTTGAGACTGTTTAGCACTGAGTTCCTTATTATTATGTATCTTTCATTCCTTAATGCACAATGAGGGAAAATTTCCATGGGAAGAAAAAATGTATTTCTTAGAAGCATATCAAGCTATAAAGTGAGAAAGTAATTAACAGTGAAGATGGTAATTACTACCCCGGAAATGAGTCATTATGCCTAATTTGTTTGTAGAGGATATATTGTACACTATGTTTGTGAGGCTTTTTCTGCTTTAAGCCTGATGGCCCAGTAGATCCAATACTAACTTTGTTGATAATAAATATTTAATCTAATGGACAAAGAAATACCAGAGGAGCTCTGAATTAGAAATTTGATAAAAAAGAACTATGCAAAGTTCATGAATTTATCGTTGTCCCTTCTCTCTGTCTCTCAACATTGCTTTCTTATTATTATTTTAGACATTGTTGTCAGCACATCCAAGGAGGAATTCCACTTTGTTGTTATCAAACCATTTGAATTTTTAATGGAAAAATGTTTTGACAATATAGGTGATCTAACAACTTTGCCTTCTGCAATAAGCTGCCCCAGAAAACATGTCAGCTGGCAGAGGTTTTTTTTGCCAAAACAGTTCCATAATACCACAGTTAGCTATAAGTGATCTGTCAAATTCTGAAGAACTTCAATGCCACATGCAATATGACAGAAGGAAGAGTCAGGCAGCTAATAGTGTTTGAGGACTTGGGAGGCTCCTGAGTATCTGCTTTATATTGGGACTAACAGTGATGTCTGAAAAGTCAAAATGATTAGGCATCTCACTTATCTCACTTCTACTGACTGCTCTACTGTAAGGCAGGTCTACTGTAAGTAACATGCTGCAAGAAAGCACACATTAGGAATGGGAAATATCTAGGTGTATAAACATCTCATATACACCTATCTAATAGTGATGGGAGAAAGATGAATACAGCAAGAAATCTGCACAGTAGGTTGAAAGGTTTTACTCTGTATAAATTCCTATCCTTATCATTTTACAATCTAAGTAGACAAGAATGAATAGAATGAAGTGTTCAGTGGAAGTTTGATATCATTTTGTGTTACTTTTTTGAAGGTTCTTACAGATGTACTTATCCCTGCAACAATGCAAGAAATGCCAGAAAGGTAAGTATAATAATGATACATTCTAATTGATAGTCATATTCCAAGAAAATGGAGAACAAATAGCAGAAATTCTCTAATCTCTAGATTTTTTCTCACAATATTTAACATCATTTTTAGAAAAGTAAAGTAAGTATGGCAAAATACTATCAGCTGTGAGGACAGCTACAGAAGTAGAAGAGCCTTAAAATATTAGAAAGTATTTTTATGTTCTGTTTTGTTGAATATCTTGAAATATATTTTGTCTAGACTAAAGCCTTGGAAGACCAAAAAAGAAAGAAATATACTCTTGTTGTATGAGGAGAAATAATTGTTATCTTTTTTTTTTCAGAGTACTTTTCAGGTTTGTATCATACACATCTTCATGGTATCTAAGCATTTTTTTTCAACCAGACAGTTATAAGAGGATTATTATAAGTTACCTCTCAATCTTCTCACTTTTCCTTTCCCTTGGAGGCTGTCATATTTGGGGTTTTATGACTGTCTAAGATCTTAAGTTTCAGATATCTGTAATGGTTCTTCGATTTCTTATGGTTTATTCTTAAAGCTAATTATTTTCAACCCATTTCAACTGGCAGATAGCTTGTGTTTTTTTCTCAAAGGGGATACAGATCAATACTAGTCAGTTTTGGCCTTTCGATGATCAGTCATTTCCTGTTTCCTTTCAGGGATACTTGAATAGTAATTCACAGATCTGTCCAGGATTCTGTGAATTATTTTTAAACAAATGCAATACATTTTTTATTGATATTTCTTTAAAATACATTTTTTACTGTAGTTTACTGGCAGATATAAGAAATTTTGCAAAAAACTGGGAACAGTGGGTTGTTTCCTCTTTGGAAAATCTACCAGAAATCCTGATGGATAAGAAACTGCCTATTGCTCGAAGATTCGTTTCCTCCCTGAAAAGACAGACATCATTCTTACACCTAGCACAGGTAAACAGAATAAGATTTGTACATAAAACATTGACAATTATATTCAATTCATCTTTCTGGCTAGCAGATGTTAATTCTTTGTATTTTAAATGTTCAGCTTCAGCCATGGAAGACTTATGCCTTGTAGTTTTCAGTGAATGAGAAGAAAGAGGCCATAAATAGATCATCAAAATTTTGTAGTAGAGAAGAGAGAAGAGACCATAGTTATGGTGAACTACTGTCATGGGAATATTTGGCAATCATATGATAAAGTGGAATATAAGAGAATTTTCTTTAGTACCTTCTTGCCTTGCAAAGGTTCACTGTCTTGTCCACAGTGTCTTTTAGTGAGTTTATCCCTTCTGAATTTTAACTGCAAGGAACACATGATAGATAGCTGAAGGTTCCAAGGCAGAGTTGGTAGGATGCAGATATCTGCAATTAGGAGGCACCTCCATAAGAAGTTTTGGTAGATTGTTGAAAAGGATACAGTACCTTTTTCAGAGCTTAGGTGCTAATGGGGCAATCTTTTGAGGGAGTAACCCTCATGCATAACTGTGGATGCACCATATATTCTTCTTGACTTAGGCTTCTGCTGTATAAATTAAGCCAAAAGTAGCATGTGGGTGATGTGAAAATTATCTGGAAAGGAAGGCACATTACAAAAATATTAGAAGTCTAATGGAAAGAGAACATTATTTCATCTGACCTACAATAAACACAGCTAAGAAAAGGGAGCTACTGATTCTTCTCTGAGGAGAAACTTCTCAGAATTTTGTCTTGATTTCTCTTACAGATTGCTCGGCCAGCACTTTTTGATCAGCATGTGGTGAATTCCATGGTGTCAGACATTGAAAAAGTTGATTTGAATAGTATTGGCTCTCAGGCACTCCTTGCAGTCTCAGGAAGCACAGATTGTGATGGAGAGGTCTACAATGAATGTAAGTCCGTGGTGATATATTTGTAATGTTAAAATAAATTCACTTTTCATTCCATGTCATACTACACGGAGATTGGCAGCGAAGAGGCACAAAGACACTGCATTCTCTGATCTAGCTCATCATTAACTTTAGGTTAAGAAAACCAATTTGTTGCCCTAGCATGTCATACAAAAATTTAAGCTTTTGCTGGGAAATCATCCTAGATAAATGATTTTAAATGGTTGTTGAAAAAATAATTTCCATGTCAGTTGCTAATTGTAATAAAATCCCTTTTGAAGTTCTATCTTATCATGTGGGAGTATTAGCATGGATTCTTGAAAAATGTCCCCAAAATCACATGTAATTATAGTTTAATTTAGTGAATATTCAGGCTAGATTACTAGATTTTTGTTTTTATTTTTGACCAAAAGCTGATCTGTAAAAAAACAAAAACATAACTTTCTGTGAAGTATAACAGCTATTTTAATAAAGAAAAATTGAGTGAAGTACAAAATCGGAGGATGATAATTTTTTTGCAGTTAATTTTATATACATTTATTTCTGAAAAAAGACACTGATATCGAGATATTGTTTAAAAGATCATTCTTGCCATGGAAAGCATGTTGACTAGTTTGGAGAACTGAAAGAATAATAGCAAGATGTTGTCTTCTATGTATTGTTATTTTGATAAGAAAAGTTTGTTCTCTTACATAATGAATCATAATCCTATTCAGGCACTTTTTCAAGAATGGGAAATAAAGAAGTTAACTTGTAAAATGTAAAAGAAACCAAAGACATTATAGAAGTCTGTCACATTACAGATAAAACTGTTCTACTAAACTTAGTAATAGGCAGGTTTTCAAGGATGAGCCTTAAAATGAATGTAAAACATCCAATTTTTTTTTTTTTTGCTTTTATTTTCTTGTAAAACTATATTTTATCATTGTAATGCTAAAATAAGTAAAAAATATACGCATAATAGATGTGTATCTGCTTACTTCACTGAAGAGCAGTTCATTTCTTCACGACTAATTCTTTGCCTTTCCTTTCCATGCTACAATATTGTCATACGGCTGGTGAGTGGCTTTTTCTCATGTTCAGAAGAACATGGAATGATATATTCTCCTTTTCTCCTTTTTCACATGGTAGACGACTCTATTACTGTATTCCAAGAACTGAAGGACCTTCTAAAGAAGAATGCCACTGTGGAATCATTTATTGAATGGCTGGATACTGTGGTTGAGCAAAGGGTTATCAAGGTACCTTTCAGATATTCCGCCTAACTCAAGACTACTTAATTAGTTCTAGTTAATCATGTTGAATGCTCTTGAATATTTTTACATCTGTGAAAAACTAAGTAAGGTGAGCCAAAGTTGTTCCTTAGAGAAGCAGATTTTTCTTTCATATTACTGAGATGTAATATAGGTTAAGTGCAATAGATGGATTCAGAAGTAGCTAACTTGTGGAAGGCTTTCTACAGACCAGAATTGAAGATGCCATGTTATAGCTTCACGAGGTGCTTAACTTGGTAATTGAGACTTTTAATGGGATTTTTTTAACCAGTTTTATGAGATACTTCATAATCACAAATATTTTATACATGTATAGTTACAAATAATCACACTTTCTCAGGGACATGATTTAGTGGAAGGTTGTTAGAGTTAGGGTAATATAGTCAGGTTGCAATTGAACATGATGATCTCTAAGGTCTTTTCCAACCTGAGCAATTCTATGATTCTGCTACAGTTCAGAACAAAGTAATTGAGTTTTCAGCTGTAGCTCAAGGAAGATATATTAACCCAATTTGTGAATTAACGTAAACCATCAGAAAGAAATGAAGCATGTGATAATGCTTGTTAATAGCTCTGAAGATTTGTCTTTTCATCAGGTCCTATGCTGTCTGCGAATGCTATGATAGTTTATTCACCATTTTAGGGACCACCTTGACATGAATGGGTGCAACAGGAGGAAGTAGTGTAGTTAGCTTTCACTTGCAGAAGAGTGCCTCTGCCACTTCACAGAAGTTGACTGGTTATTTTCCCTTTCTTTACTTGTTTTCCCAAATTTCAGTGAGTACATTAATATTTTCTCTGAGTTTACAAATATTTACTATAATCTCTGAGCACCACAGTGAGGTGCTTTGGGTGAGTCAGGGCAGTAGAGCCTAACCAAATTCTCAGAAGCACTTGCCTAGGCACAGAACTCATACTGAGGCTGAGCAATCACAGTTTATTTTAGAGCTGATTGATTGCAGTCTAAAATTGACTCTCTAATTTCAAAACACAGTTCTCAGTTAACAAGCCAGGTAAAAACAATGAAGCACTCTCCTGTTCATTGTCTTCTATGTAATACTGTATTATTTAATTTAAAAGGTATGTTTCCTAGCATTGTTCTCCTGTAGTTAGGAGTAAGAAATACCAGCAAGTCCTGATATCATTTTAAATCAACTGAGTAGGAGCTGAGCACTTACAGAGCATGTAATCCTTTCATTGTTGTCTTCTGTTCATGCTAAAGTATGGTTACTCTCAAACTCACACCACACTTTTACTTGCTATTTGAGAAAGCAACAGTGCATACTTTTACCACATGAACAAATCAGAGTATGAGGTGAGCAGCATTAAAAGCCCCACTGTTACAATAATAGGCATATAATTTTATAAGAGAAAGTCTAGCAGTATTATAAAGATTACACTGAAGTACAGAGACTAATTTCCATTACCTTTTTGTATGGAATAACATGGCACCAGAGGATATTTTTTTCTTCTTGTCCTTTACAACTGTACACATACAAAACTATTTTCCATCTTCAGTATTAGAACATGAGCTTTTTTATATTCCTTCAGGCTACAGCAGAGTCCAAGCAGTAAGCAGTTTATTTCATTGAATGTGGTCAGATCTCTACTCTGGTTGCAATGAGAAGAGTGAATGCTGTTGTTTGTCACTTTAGGACAAACTTTATGAAAACAGTTTAAATCAGGCAACTTGGTTCCCTCTGCCACATGAGCCTACATATTCAGTTCTCCTTTCTCCTTTCCTGTGTGTAGAAAGCAAGTTAGTGTAACTACAGTATTTTGCTACTTCTGTCTTTCAGGCAAGCAAGCAAAATGGGAGGTCATTAAAGAAGAGAGCTCAAGACTTTCTTCTCAAATGGAGCTTTTTTGGTGCTCGAGTAATGCATAACCTCACTCTGAACAACGCCTCAAGTTTTGGTACCCGGACTTTGTAAAAACACTTACATTTTGTACATATGTGCCAACATTTATCTACCTTATGCTATTTTCTCAGCAGAAGAGCCTGTCCTAGCCTAAAGATTTTTTTATCAAAGTCACAAATACTTTGTAATGTGCTTTTCAAACTAACATTTCACAGTAAATGATAGTAATAATTTATTAGTGATCCATGTCTCATGTTCAATTTTCAAGATAATTTTTATTTAAACTGCTGTTTGATATTGTCTTGCCATTTGCAAACTAAAAACTGTGTTTGCTTTAATCTGACACTGGAGCAGTAACTACATATCTCAATAGGAGACAGAAAATTCTAATTATTTATTTTATATATGGACCAAAAAAAGACTATTGTTATTGTGCATAAGTTTTTTTGTTGTTGCTTGTTTGTTTGTTTTTGTAAGAGCAAAAAGAATTTCACAGGTCAATTTTGTTTTTCAGTTCTGAAATGAGCATGCATTCATCAGTATTTTGTGGTTTTTAAAAATTAAGTTTCACTCGTCTGTCTTTAGATATGCTTATGTTTTTGAGGACTCTCAGAAATAGTACTTTATAATATAGAAAATGCTAGACCAAATGAAATTAACGTTAAATACAGTGCATCATTTCTCAGGTTATTTCTGTAGTTGTAGGTACTTCATTATCTAAAATTCAGCAGCTATTTCAAATGACTATAAGGACAGACACATTTTTAATGTGTTACATCCTTGAAATAAGGTTGAAGACTTCACCAGATACTGTCTGGTTTGCACAAAGCAAACAGAAATAGAGCAGAGGCATTCTAGCAGACTTCAGCCTTATCTAGCTCCACTGTGTGCCCTCTTCAAGTATAAAGCATGTCTCACTTTCATCAGTATTTTTCTTTGATGTAATTAGTGGTCAAATAGCTACAGGACAGTAAACAATTGAGCTAGGTGGGCCAGTGCAAAGAGAGATTAGAGCTAGGAGTTAGGCACTATCCAGTGTTGGTCTTGCCAGGTCATTTAAAGTCCACAATTATTTGTTTGTTTCACCAGCTTCTTGTAGAGTGTTGAGAGATGGTCACAAAGATAACTTGGTTACTCTCCCTCTTTCTCCTCCTTAAAGGTTCTTTTCATTTGATCCGCATGCTGCTAGATGAGTACATCCTGCTTGCCATGGAGACGCAGTTCAACAATGACAAAGAACAAGAACTCCAGAATCTACTGGACAAATACATGAAGAATTTAGGTAGTTAGAGCTTGGTTCTTTTGAATGTATTCCTGCATTTTTAGAAAACTGCATATTTGTTTTAAGAAAAGTAGACTTATGCTCTTTCCCTGAATTTGTAGTTTTAGGTCACATTGTTAAAACCTCCTGAAATGGTTGTGACCATTAACTCACCATTTCATTTCCACCATCAACCATAGTTGATATAGTTGAATAAATTTTTGGGGGGAGGTTGGGAGGTAATGTTACTACCTGTGATCACTGAAATGATCTTGGGTGCAACTAACACTCATGTAGTTGTAGCTGAAGGGACACAAACTGGTGTGAAAAGAAGTACGTCTAGCAAAGAGAGCAGAAATTCCCAATCTAATTTTTCAGCCAAATCTGAAATATGTAGTTACACCTTGAACTAGGAATGTATTCAATATTAACAAATTATGAATGTCCCTTGAAATTTGGAACACAAGTTTGGAGGCGTATTTAGCAACTGACCGAAATACTATTGTGGAAGAGAAACAAAAAGAGCTTAAAATAATATCCTGAATATTTTGTAGCTACTGAGATTCAGAGTTAGGCAGTTGGAAGACACATCCTCAAGGTCTTTTGGTATAAAATGAAAGAATATTAAGAAATGGCTTTTGATCCCTAAGACATGGTTTAAATTCTGGTCCAAGTTAATCCCCTAAATTTAGTGAAATTCCATTGGATTCTGCTGAATTTATGTTGATTAACATTAGCATCTGTGATCAGTATTGAAGTCTATGTTACTCTATTTAATCTGCACTGTGCTGCAAGAAACTTGCACAGAGTTTGTCTGACAGTAGATGGCTGCACCTTTTCTCTTCATCCTTCAGGAAAAGCCCTGTCCTATGTAGCAGTTACCTTTTCCTGAGACATTTTGGTGAAGTCCTTTAAACCATAGCATAAAACCACTATTTCCAGAAAAATAACAAAATTTCTACTGAATTTATTAATAGTACGCAGAAAACTGAAAAACTACTGATGATAAAAAATGCTTTTGTTCTAGATACCATATGAAAATAGATACGCTTCAAGCATTCTAAGACTCTCGTTTTTAAATCTTTAAGGTGTAGTATCATGAGCCTCAGTGCAATTTACTTGACTTCATTGCTGACATTTACTCTAAGGGAATAAAACTGATTTATATTCACACTATGATGATTTCAGTAAGGAGCTGATAATACCTTTGACATGTATTACATAGATCTGTAGTCAGGGAATGTGATTTAAACAATATCCATTCTGATCTGGGAAGATTAAGTCTAGAGCAATATTTATTTTTATCTGTGTACAAGAAATGGAGGCTTCACTGTGCTTTAAAATAAGCAACTGAGTTTATGAACAAATCAGACATCTCATGTGCTGTTTATATATTAGTGTTGAATTTATGTGCAATGAGCACACATAACAGCCACCAAGAGTTTTCCATTTATTATTCCAGATGCAAGCAAAGCCACCTTTACTGCATCACCAAGCTCTTGCTTCCTAGCAAATCGTAACAAAGCTGCTTCTCTGCCCAGTGACACTTCAGTCAAAAATGAATGTATAGCAGAGCAAACCTACGTGTCCTTGTCAGCTAGTCAGCCTAGCAGTATGCCTTCAGGTCTGAATCTCTTTGCCACAGGAGATGGTGAGAATATGCAGCTGACAGGTATGTAGCAGTTGTCTTAGTCCTTCCTTCCCTTGTTTGTTTGTTAGCCTTTCAGTTCACAATAGCACATTACTGTAAAAGGAAAAATGACCATATGTATTTATGGAAACCTCTAGTAGTAACACAAGGTCACCACAAGATCACCATCTGTGCTGATTCATGGAAGGGGGCAATTTTAGAGACCTGCCAGTAATACATCCTTGTCGTATAATGACAAAAATATCACACATGTCATGACTTGATGAGATTCTTGAGAGGCATGAAGAAACATAACATCCTGAGCATACAAGACTTTTAAATGCTGGGATTTCACACTGAATGTGCCAGTCTCCAATCTGGAAAATGGCATTTAAAAGCTTTCTAACCCAAAGTCACGGATTAACGAACCTACATTGTGTAGGTGGGAGCCAAACCATACACTTTGCAAAAGTTTCAGATGGTAACATGCACTTCACCAGAGGGTTAGTGTCTTAACAAATCCACTATACTCATCAGAACTGCAGTATGAACACTAGTGACAGCTAATGCTTATTTATTGCAGGTCAGATGGAGCCTCAAAGCACTGGTAACCTGATGACTCCACCCATTTCACCAGCCCTGGTCAGCCGAGGAAGTGTTATCAACCAGGGGCCAATGGCTGTGAGACCTCCAAGTGTAGGCCCTGTGTTATCCACACAATCACAGTGCTCTTCCTACTCAGAACCCCTTTATCAGACTTTGTCACAAACCAGTCAGAACTACTATGGAAACAATTCCAGTTACCAGGCTATGTTCAGAACTCAGGCCCATTCCACTTCAGGAGTTTACCACCACAGAGCGGAGCACAGCCGATTCAATGCTTTGAGTGAACAGCAGTTCTCCAGAGACTACTTCAACAACAGTTGTGCTGTAACTCCATACAGTGCCAGATCACCTTCCAGCTATTGTCCCTCATCCATGACTCAGGATGCACACAATATGCAGTTTCTGAATACGGGAAGCTTCAATTTCTTGAGCAACTCAGCATCTACTTGTCCAGGAGCAACATATCCCCCTAATGCTTCCAACGGTATAATACATACTAAGAATATTTTATTTTTCCCTTTTGTTTCTCTTTTCTTGCTGGAGTGAAATGCTTTCTGTCTGCCTTTTTTTTCTATGGAAGATATTTCAGCTCTTAATTATACCTTCATTTTTTTACTTCTCTGATGACATGCGTAGATAGTAAAGCAGCTTAACAAGCTACTTCAGGATTTATTTTCCTGTGGGGAATCCTCAGTTGACCTCAAATGCCTCTGCTACACTTCTGCCTGTCTTCCTCTAGCACCATTGCCATGTCTTGCACAAAGCAAGAAAAACTAGGATGACTTTGCCATTTGTCAATCTCTTGAAAATCCCTCAAAACATTTACTATGAAACTATTTCCCAGAATTCAAGAGTAAAGTTTTTGCCACAGTCTGCTTCAGAGATGTAGGCAGAAAAAACACAACTTTCTTCTGGAGGAAAAAACGCAATGGAAATATTGCTTGTATGTGAGTTTCTATATGACAAGTATGTATTACCATGAAATATTTTTTTCTGTGTGTATGGTCCTTGTTTGTCAGTTTCAGAAGGGAGACTTAACTCCCTTCCACATGTGACTGATATGAGTCCACATGGCATCTCTTCTGACCATTGGTTGCAGGGCACTGCTTAATTCTGAACTTAGAATGTGATACAGTGGAGATGCAATTCTGTAATGAAAGCACGACTGAACTAGGATTTGTTTTGCTCTGTGATTATCTGTCCCCCTTTTGGGTCCGTCACTGTATGCAATATTAAGGTGACTAGGCCATGTACGTATGTAAATAACCTTATTCGCAAGAAACTCAGCCAATAACAATTACCTTGTGCTCCAACTCACCACAGGCTCCTACACTACCATTTCTCTTCAATAATAATTTCACTCTACTTTCTTTTTTCCAATCTCATGTCAATAGGATATTATGGAAACAATATCAATTATCCAGAATCTCACAGACTTGGATCAATGGTGGATCAACATGTTTCTGTAATCAGCAGTGTAAGTAGCATTCGACCATTGCCATCATACAGTGATACACATGATCCACTGAACATCTTGGATGACAGCGGAAGAAAACAAACAGGCTCATACTACACAGAGTCCTCACCTTCAATTGTCTGTCGAACTGCTATGCGTAAGTATATCCAAGATTCAGAAGCAATGAACTTTTTAGCACCTTAACAAGAGCAGAAGGTTAAACAGTAACTCATATATATAGCATCTAAGATGCAATATAAAATAAAATAGCTAAGTGCATGGGATGTATCCTGTGATGTTTCCTTAAATTTTCAGGGCAGTGAGTTGAATTACTCTTTGTTCCTTTTAAGAGAACTGTGATTCATTGTCCACAAGACTGGAATGGATGGCCTGAATTGCAGAAAATTACATGTTAGGAAACACTTTTTAACTATTAAGTGAGATAATAATGAACCAGGCTCCTCTAAGGGCTCTTCAGGATTCTCACTGTCAAGCAGATCAAATGAATCCTGGCTCAGTCATGTCTAGATGTACACTTCCTGCATTATAGTCTCTTCCCTCCCTGTTCTCCAATAACTGTGTGAATTAGGTAGATTTCCTACTGACAGTGAATTAAAAGGTGAAATTACCTAATTGCCAATTTTTGATTGCGTACATTAAACAAATGATAGCTGAGTTTGGTTTTGCATTCCCAAAAGACTCGGAAGTATCACATTGAAGAGGTAAACTAGGGCACAGTCTGTTCATTTCTCCACAAGGTTACCTCTTCCTGTTACTTACTTGTTAAGCATATGCAGAAGGCCAGTCATTACTTGCCTCTTTAAGGCTCTGCAAGGATTTAATAGTCAGGTTTTTTAAGGATGTTAAAGGGGGAGGAATCCAGAATCACTAGAGGGGGTTGTGCCCACCAACTTTCTATTGTACGCTGTGTTATGTGCTAGATGATGGTGGTGGTACCATCAATGACTATGGACATGAGCGGTGCAAGGATGAAAAGATGATTATAGCAAATACAAACAGCTTTGCAGTTTTCATGAAAGATGGCTCATACACAGGCCCGTAGATGGATTTTTAGCAGAGTTCACTGATGCATTAGTTTTGGCTTGTTCTCTCATGCTATTCTCCAAAAGTGTGAAGAGCCACTAAAGAAAAGTTGTAGAAGTATAAGTAAAACTGCCGAAATTTCAATTCTTCAGATGGTGCACCTGGTAGACCAGGATTTCCATCAGATGAAATTATATTGTGTTTTTGATGTTGGTTGTTGTTTGTTTGTTAGTTTGTTTTTAAATGCCGTAGATAGAAAACTTGCAATTATGTTAACCATTTTTTTCCACAGCTTCAAACATGCAAACCACATCTTCACAGTGTATGTATGGAACATCTGGTCTCTTCACTCCTCAGGAAATTCTGGAGTCCCATGAATCAGCAAACAGAGACATTGTATCATCTTTACCACCAATTAACACAGTCTTCATGGGAACAGCGGCTGGAGGAACCTGAACTGGGAGAGACGTGTCACTGTCTTAAGCTTACTTTTCCATTTCAGGCATTAAGGCTGTGATGACAATTCTTATGATTGGTGGAATACAAAAGTTTTACATGTAGCTGTAAAATGAACCATTTTAGGGATTTTAGCACTCCTCCATGCAGCAAAGCAGATATATTCACCTTTTTTTCCTATTTGTGAATCACTCAGGATTGTTCACATTACAGCTTTTCAGTCAGAAGTTCAGGATGAACATAAAGAACTAGTGATTCATGACAGCAAGAAGAACTTGTAAAGAAATGATTACATCTCTTCCTAATTTATTTAAAATGATATTTTAGTCTTTCACATATCTTTTATATTAAAATGTTTATTTAATGCCTGTGTTGCTCGCTATTTATTAGGACAACAGAGTAACTGTTTACCTTCTCTTATTTGACAATTGTCAAATTGTATCCTACCTCCTATGGAAATGTTTACAAGGTCAATTTTTACTGTTTTAAATGAAACTAAGCCAAATTCTTACTTTTTTACTGTTGTGCTCTGGAAAATTAATTTTGAGTGTCTAGTGCCTACCTGTGTAAGTGGAAGTTCTCAGGAAATAAATAAAACATATTGTGGGACTTTTTTCCTTTAAAGTAAACTGCTTTCTCTTAAAACCAACAAAACATGCAAATATCGTTAGCTAACCAATGTCAGGAGCCTGTTACTGTAAGTGGATAACTGAAACAAGTGAAACTATGACACAAAATGTCATGAGATTTTTTAATATTACTTGTGGTTTGAGCCCCAGATTTCTACTGGTGGAAATTCACAAAAAGGTGCCCATCATATTTCATGAGTTCAGGAAAGCTGTGTTTGTTCAGTTTATGGGTAGTAAAGATGATCAAATATATTGCAACTCTACAGATCAGCTGTCTTAATAAAAACCTACTTTACAAGTGCTACAATATTCTGTATACAAACATGCATTTACATATTTTTCTGAAGAAATGAGGTGAAGAATATTAATGTTATTAAAGAGAATGAAGAAAAGAATGCAATTATAAAACAAGCTTCTTACTATGTGTTCATGAAATAGCAGGTATTATTTTATAATCATATGGACCCAACATCAGATTCAGATTTGAATTTAAGTCCAGACTTTCTAATTGTTTGAGGCTATTTCACGTCCATTTTCCTTTAGTGTTTTTTGTAATTAAATGCTGACTGCAGGAAAAACAAAACAAAACAAAAACAAACAGAAAAAAACCAACCACAAATAAATAAAAGAAGCATTGACGGGAATAACTCATGAATAATTCCCGATATGAAATATTTCATGCAGATTTGAGGTATCATAGTTCATTAATTAAGATGAAGACTCCCACTCAATTGCTTCCTTATTCAGAGTGAGGTCTTATGTTGAAACTAAAATGTTGTATTGATGTGGGAATGTTTTATTTCAACAAAAATTCACAATGATATGTTGTGGGCCAAGGTATTAGAGCAAGTGAAGGAACTACTGCAAAATTCTCATTTCTTCATAATTATTTAGAACTCAATATATTTTCTCCTAATATTAATGTTGTAAAAGTCAGGATTCTCATCTGGTCAACACAAATTCCAGCTGTAGTCAGTGTAAAGTGATCCTTCCCATTCCCAGTGGGATGAGATGGGGAAGGGTAGTAAGAAGGGAAGAGAGATGCCACTTTCCTGAAATGCTTGGCTCCCTCCAAAGAAAATGGCACAGCTTATACTTACAACTGGAAACTTCTAGATGATTGAATTTATGTGAGTAAATGTATAATTAAGAGGAAGTAGACAGCCACTAGCTGACAGAGTCTTAGTCCATCAAGTCCTACATAAAAAGCACAGTTGATGGTACATAGTGACTCGTACATAATTTATATGCGTCATTTCCAGTCATTTTTTTATGTGAGTCATTTCACATTTTTTTTAATTTATTTTTTATTTTGGGAGACATAAACTAATTTATCTGTACTCCATCTGAGATAAGAAAGAATAGTCTACCATTAAATGTGCAGATTCTCATGATTACTGCAAAACTCAGAGTAGCATGAAGTATCACAGTACTGTAAATCACAGTTCATTATCAACAGGAAAGAGCAGGAAAGAAACCAAGCAACCCCAATATTCAAAGAGAAATCTCTCATAGTTTTGCATAACAAGGAAAAAAAAAAAAAAGTGATAGTTGTAACTAGCAAGACCAAATGAGAAATTTTCATCTTATGACTTTATGACCTGTCAAATATGTAGTTTGATGAATTCAAGAAGTTTTAGCCATGGGAAACCAAATCACTCAGTTCTTGGGGATACCTCATGGGAAGATTCTTACTTTTGGTTGTTTAGCAGCATCATGGTAAATAATGTTGAGGAGGGAGTGGAGCCAGGAGCTGGACTCAATAATCCTTACTGGTCCCTTCCATCTAATAATATTCTATGAATCTGTGAGTGGCGACTTGGTTGTTCTTGGTGCATAATTACAATTTTATGTATGCATCAATATGTTGTTTATAATATATACATGTCAGAAAATCTGAGACAGAAAATAGTAGATATTGAGTACAATCCACATCAAATGTGTATGACTCAAAAGTGGCTTTTGTGTGCATGTGTATTTATTTTGTTTTTCAGTGAGAAGAGAAAAAGAAAAACGAAATCTTTCTGGTCTATTTATCAATATCAGCGAATTTGAACTGGTGCTAAAAGAGTTGAAACAGATGGATGAACAAGTCAAATCTGCTATCATTTCTAATGTAAAATTCTTTCTAATACAAATTTGATCCAGTGAGAAGAAGCAGTATTAGAGAAGAACCTATTGACTTGTGTGATGTGACTAGCAGTGCAGTGGGGAAATTTACAGAAGAGAAGTGCAGTTCTTGTTCACAGAAGACAGGATCATGGAAATTTTGTTCTAGACTCAAATGTTGCCTTTACCTTCAAATGTGTAGAGAATGCACAGTGAAATTATTTATACTTTCAGAGGACTAAACTGGAAAGAACTTGCACTGAGCCACTGGTTTAGCACAACTGGTTCATAATTTATGTTCCACAATGGATCTGTGCATCATACTGTGTCATGGTTATCTCTAGATCTGTGTTCCCCAAAAAGGGGAGGGGAGAGGAAAGGGTAAAGGGAACAAAGAGGGAAAGAGAAAAAATAAACAGTGGCAACGATCTAAGGAGGAAAATTAATTTACTATTTATAATAGCAGAAATACAAGTTAATTGGGATTAAAGCTAGTAAATCAAATAAATGAGTTTCTGAAAACTGATGTTCTTACTCTGATCCACCAGGGAGCAAAAAAAAAAGTCTCGTGACTTCCACAACTGTTGAAAGTGGGTTGCTTCTGCATTTAGTGGGGGCTATTGAGCTTTTGTGAAACTTACTGCCAGATTATCTGATCTAGTTATGATTCCCTCAAGGTGTAGTCTTAGGAGAAGATAAAAAATTGGTCTGAAGTTTTCATTTGGAGATAGAAGACAAGGCTGGAGTCACATTTAGAAGGAACTTTCAGAGTGAGAATAATTTGAAGTTCTAGACCCCATCGTCAATTAGATGACTGAGGCTGGCACTGGGGAATTTAAAGACATAGCTAGGGTTCAGGTCTATATAAACTGATAAATCTGAATTATGGATGATAGATATTTAAAGATCTGTACTCATTCCGAAAATTAGTAAAAATCACTATATGATCATTAGCTTCTGGAAAGAATCCAAATAAAAGGCTAGGACTAGATCAGTAGTGGTGTGAACCAGGATCAATGTTAAGTCTTGGAGACTGTGGAAAAGAGAGGGTAACTCCTACAATGAGAGTCTCAGAATAGTTCCTAATGTTACTACTGGGCATGTCTTATACTTAGGCAGGCTTAAGTTTAGGGTTGCGTTTTACATTGCTTTAGCCTTGTTAACCCAAATTACTTGCAAGTCTGAAAGAAGTCATCAGGGCAGGATAAGGACCATTGTCAACATGGCCCATTAGCTGCACGTAATTGACTGGCTTATATGAGGTTTTGTTTTAGTATCTAATCTCACTAGATTTTGGACAGATGGGACAGACAATATTGATTGAGGAACTTTTAGTTTATTCCTGGGGCTGGAAGAAGATTTTAAATTAATTTCAAGTCCATTTTACTTAAACATTGATTAAAGGAATCACCTAAGTATTTTAGGGGATAACACTGGCACTAGATACAAGATTGAAGTTTGGCATTAAAGATTGCATCTGATGCCAGTCTGAGATTGTAATTTAGTAGTGGGTCTTGAAAAGGCTGCAGAGCTAGATATAAGCACAGTTCTGGCTATGTTGAGTCTTAGGTCTGGCCAGAGTCAGTGGGTTAGGGTCTAGCTTTGCCCAGAATGGGTGGACTTGCTTTACTGAGGTGATTAAGGAGATTTGGGCATGTTGCTACAAGGGCTCACCTGGTTATCTCATTCAAATGTGAAGGCAAGATCTGTGCTGAGTACAGATTGGAATTTAATTATAAGGACAATTACCACATTTAGTTTGTGGTAAAGGTATTAATAGGTTCATGTCACAGAGAAAAATGTCTGAATGTCTAAGTATATTTTCAGGAAGAGACAACGGATGGAGAGAAAAAAAATGTCAGAACAAGAAGAGGAGAAAGTAATATGGAAAATGTGATAAGCAATATTCCTGGTGAGTTAAAACAGAGGTCCAGAGAACAAGAAGATAATTTAGATGTTTTTTCAGAAGATTAGCATAACTATGAGGAAATATATGATCAAAGGAAGTACCAGACTTGTTTGTAATTATAACGTGGTGATGGATCCTAGAGGCTGGCTTTTTCCACATTTTTCTTGATTAAAAAAAAAAAAAAAAAAACGAATTTGGTCATAGGCAGAATAATTCTGACAAAAATAATGCCTCATCTTTCATCACAAGGCCTTAAAGTATTTGTTAAAAAGAGCAAGGTTGTTAACCTGTGTTGCCCAGAGCACCCTCCATTCAAACATTCTTGAACTAAAAGGACTATAGGTATCTATAGCCTTTAGGGAGATGCTGCAGCATTGTTAATGACAAAACTTCAGATAGTCAACATTACTGGGATGACAAAAGCAGATCTGGACACAAACTATGCTGCTTCCATGGTCACCAGACATTTGTAGAGATTTCAAGGCTCAGCAAAATCAATTCTCTCTATGACCTGAGCCTGCCAACAGAGACATGAACAGGGAAAGCACGAGAAAAGCAAGGCTGGGATCTGAAATGGAGGAACGCAGGACTTCGTATTCATTTCATAATTAGTGACACTAGATTAGTGACACTAGCTCTTTCTCCATATTCTGGGTTCATTATTATTTGCACAGTTTTCTTCCCATTTAACAATGCTGCATGTAGCAATGGTTACACAATTGGAAACACGTAGATTATATTAGCGATTGAAATAAGAAAATCTACTTCCCTTCCTTTTGGCTTAGTTGATTATTATCCTTGATCAAACAAAAGGCCACATGTTCATACTGCCCTTGTGCCCTGGTTGCTACAGTAGAAGGAGGCATACAGTGAAATTCTACATTGAGATTTTGATATTATACAGCTTTTTTATTCTTGTCATATTTAATTCTTGTATCATTCTGTTCAGAAGATGACTTTATAACTTAGTAATCAAGATACATGGAAAGCACTGAAAATTTATTTTACATTTTTAAACAGTTTTAAAATAGCTACACTATAGTAAAAATATCAAGTCTATATAATACTAGGATTAAGAAGATAAACAGCCCTTCCTTTGTCTCTAATAGGGTCTTTGCCAAGCTTCATTTTCAGCATGATCAGCTTTCAAAGTCTAGACACAATGTAGAACAACCTTCAATAGCATCCTTTCTTTAACCCTACACACTTTTTGACAAGTAGTGCCATCAACTGCTCAATAAACTGAATCAATCCTCTACACCTAATGGGTAACTGACAGCCCCCAGCCTTCAGCTCTTGGTAGCTAGAGTAATATTAGAGATTACATAGCCCATCTCTATACATACTTAAGATAGTAGTTATCCAGCTTCTGGCTCTTGAAACAGAGCTGATGTGCCCCAACTGTAACAGTTCACTTTCAATTCCATTTTGGAAATATTTTTTACCATAAATTTTTACTGTAATACTCATTACTGTATAAAATATCATGTGGATAATTTTAAAATAAATTTAGACTATAGAAAGTTACCAATATTAATAACTTTCTTCTGAATTACAAATGCGAACTTTATTCTAAAAGATGGATTCGTGGAAAACTAATTATAAAACAAGCAAAATATTAAGGATGAGTCTGAAATGGAACCAGTTCACTGTACCAGAGATTAAATTCTTCTGATTAAATGCCTAAATATCAACAGAGCTACAGATTAAGTTCAATATTGAGCTATTACAACCAATCATGATGTTTGCTCGCTTGGAAGAAATTCAGTTCTCTGGTCTTGTTTTGTTCAAGTTAAAGTTTACATGAAGTGGAAGAGTACCAGCAGAAGAAAATAAAGATATCCGTATTGTCAGGTTGGTTTGCCTCTCTGCTTTGCAGAATGGCCTTTATCTCTCCATCATGCAGCTTGTTCTGTATGACAAGTACATCTTGGTTTCACCTTGGAACCACACATTTCCCTTCGCAGGAAAACTATAAATCAAACATTCATCCTCTGCAAGGTTGACATCTGCTCTGAATTGCTGATATGAACAAGAAGTTACTTCCCAGCCCTATAGTTTTCTGAGGGTATCCTCACAGGTCTCCTGCTCTATTCAAGGATTTAGGAATGCGGTGCAAACTACTTCTTCCAGCAGTCAAGGTATGACTTATCATCAATAAGTGCTTTCCTCTGAGCACCGGACAACTTGGACAGAAGCAAGGCTTGTTAATTCTGGAACTATGACCTTCTCTCTTCTACCTCTCAGGTTTTGGCAGATATAGCTATCCCCGAATGACACTTTTGCTCAGTAAATCCTTTTGCTTAGCATTTATTGCTCACACAGATTCTCATTTGCAACTGGTAGGACTTCTGCGTGAAACACAAACCTGTCCATGCATCATATAGGGATCCAGACCCCTCAGCTGAGGCTGAGTATTCTGGTTGGAAACAGAATATGTGGTAGTTATGCAGTAGGGTACTTGACAGTCATTCTTCCCTCAGTGGCTGCAGGCCCTGGAAAGTATCAGTGCAGCTGGACAGGTCAGGATGAGACATACGGCCATCTGCTTAGGCCATGCAGGAGTTGGACTCAGTGATCCTCATAAGCTCTTCTAACTCGAGATATTCTGTGATTCTATGCTGCAAGCCTCAGGCTGGCTGGAGCACTGCACAGATCAACAAGCATAACAACAACCTCTAAGAAATACACAGCCATTTAACAGAGCAGGTTGAACAGGGCATCACACGGATCCTGACCTGAAATGAATCCAGGCAGTGTGTAATGGAGGTGTGTTTTATCACATCTAGCTACATGTCACAGGTCCTGGAGCCTCACCTGGAAGGGGACAAGTCCGATCACCGAAAAAGCACCAAAGCATTTTTAAAAATAGACTTTGGAGTCTAACTTTATTAATACAGATGAACTTTCAAAACATATAAGGACCTTATCTTTAATCCTGTAAATAATAGAAGGCACACCCTAAAAATGTTGAGCTAATTTATAGAAAATTTATTTCTACAGTAATACTTACCCAACCATCTTTAAAGAAACAGATCTTCACCCTTGCAGTGCTAAGCACAGCAGCAAGTTAAAACATGTAAATAAAACCCATACAGCTGAAGGTCCAAAGCCTAAAAATGCTAGCTGTGGTTCTTTCAGCTTATTGACAATTAGAATGGTGACTTAAGGTTTCTATATCTGCATTTAGTTTCTCAATTAAGCAAACAGTTTTTCTAAAGTGTTGCACACTCAGCAGTTCCTGCTTACTGGCATTAATGAAATGACTTTACCAGAAAAGGACATGTTGAAGAGCCATAGAGACACAAACAAAATTCACAGAATGAGGGTGGCTGGATTGTGGTTTTTGCTTCACATAACTGGCCTAAAGTACCACTGGTACAAAAACTGTGCTTTTTGAGAAACAATTGCAGCACGGTACAAGGGCCCTTGCTTTGAAAACAAAATAAATAAAAACACGTTGTTTCTTTCCAAAGGGAAAAGAAATTGGTGAAATCCAGTATCATCAGTTCCAATCTCATTAGGGCACACATAAAGAGCATTCAGCTGGCTGAGAAAAAGTAGCTTGTGGAGAACTCACAGTGGTTAGTGATGTTACACAGGATTAAACCAGACAGAATCTCACTTAGCTACAATCACATTGCATTGACCAATTTCATCCAGCTGTAGGAACTTTTAGGGGGAAGTTTTACAAAGCAAATTGGTGGGGCTGGCCATGCATGGCACACCAAAGGGTAGCCAGCCCTCTTTCTGGACATGCAAATAAATCCCTAGTGTTTCCACACTGCTTAACAGCAAAAAACAGTCTCTCTTGAGCACTGTTTTATCTGTTGTCTTCAGAAGCTGTAATGCCAAACAAGCTTGGCTGAGATCAAAGCCCAAGGTCTACAAGACATGCGTGTCTGGCATGATATGTGGGAGAACAATTGGAGCCATATATTCAGATTTGTAGGGCATTTGTCGTCTGATTTTAGTACTTTTATCTGTTTTAGCAGAAATTACTTTGGCAAACTAGAAGAAGAGAAACAAATGTTAATTATATTTGGTACAGCTGTGAAGATCCACAACCACTTGTATCTCTCTCTCTCTTGCTCTTTCTCAAAATGTTTTAGGCTTATATGACAAAAAGTGAGAGTGCATTTTTCTCATTCACTGGTCAAAGGAGGTCTATCAAAAAGACTGCCAGTAGGTAAATGCAAGATGAAGCAAAATGAAAAGGCGTTTTTCTTAATGCGTGCAAAAAGATCTCTTGATATTTAAATTCAGAGCAGTAAACCAGGAATCATGAATCCAGATATCTGTCTATCTTTGTATTTGCAAAATTGCAAACTCCTTGTTTTGTACCTGTACACATTTATAAGCATTTAGTTCTGCTGAAAATGCAGAGGAAACAAACATGGTGAAACAAACAAACAAACAAAACCCCTTACTCATATGTGTGCTATGCCTTCCGCACTCTGATATAGTGCAATCTGCAGATTAAGGCAAACCCTTAGTGATCCACACAAGTTAATACAGGCAGTGATGCCACTGTTTGGGTAGCAACAAGAACTTCAGAAATAAGGTACTGTATGTCCTGGTCAGTGGGGGAGATACCCAACAGATACAGGCAACATGACAAAGCTTGCTACTGCTGTGTCTTCTTGTAAATCCACCAAAATCCCTCAGCATAAGGAGCTGAAGGGCTCTTCACATGCTCTGTCTGAGCGAGAGGTTCTGAAGGAGCTGGCTGAGGTGACTGCTGAGCTGCTCTCCATCATATTTGGAAAGTCGTGGCTATCAGGCGAGGTCCTGGATGACTGGAGGAAGGGTCATGTCACACTCATTTATAAGAAAAGGAGCAAGGAGGACCCGGGGGACTACAGGCCGGTGAGTCTCACCTCTGTGCCTGGGAAGATCATGGAGCAGATCATCCTGGATGACATGCTTGATCACATAAGGAATGAGCGTGTGATCCAAGACAGCCAGCACAGCTTCACCAGGGGAAGTTCATGCCTAACCAATCTGGTGGCCTTCTATGATGGAGTGACAGCATTGGTGGACAAAGGGAAGGCGACTGATATCATTTACCTGGACTTGAGCAAGGCCTTCAACATGGTCCCCCACAACATCCTTATCTCCAAATTGGAGGGATGTGGATTTGATGGGTGGACCACTCGATGGATAAGAAACTGGTTGAAAGGCCCCAGACAGAGGGTGGTCATCACTGGCTCTATATCCAGGTGGAGGCCAGTAACGAGAGGCGTCCCCCAGGGGTCTGTCTTGGGACCGGTGCTCTTTAACATCTTTATCAATGACATCGATGACGGAATCGAGTGCACCCTCAGCAAGTTTGCTGATGACACCAAGCTGAGTGGTGTGGTTGACACGGTGGAAGGAAGTCCTCATCAGACTTGAGGTGGGCCCGGGTGAACCTGATGAGGTTCAACACGGCAAAGTGCAGAGTTTTGCACTTGGGCCAGAGGAATCCCAGGCATCCATACAGACTGGAAGGAGCAGTCCTTGAGAGCAGCCCTGCAGAGAAGGACCTGGGGGTCCTGATGGATGAAAAATTTAACATGAGCCAGCAGTGTGCCCTTGCAGCTTGGAAAGCAAATGGGCTCCATCAGAAGGGGGATGGCCAGCAGGGACAGGGAGGTGATTGTTCCCCTCTACTCTGCTCTTGTGAGGCCCCATCTGGAGTACTGCGTCCAAGTCTGAGCCCCCAGTACAAGAAAGACAGGGAGCTGTTGGAGAGGGTCCAGAGGAGGGCCACAAAGATGATCAGGGGACTGGAGCACCTCCCCTATGAAGACAGGCTGAGGGAGCTGGGCTTGTTCAGCCTGGAGAAAAGAAGGCTGCGGGGTGACCTCATTGCAGCCTTTCAGTACCTAAAGGGAGCCTACAAACAGGACGGGAGTCAACTCTTTGAAAGGGTTGATAAGAGCAGGACAAGGGGAAATGGTTTTAAGTTGAGGGAGGGAAGATTTAGGTTGCAAGTGGGGGAAGTTCTTTACAGAGAGAGTGGTGAGGTGCTGGAACAGGCTACCCAGAGAGGTTGTGGATGCCCCATCCCTGGAGGTGTTCAAGGCCAGGTTGGATGGGGCCCTGGGCAACCTGATCTCATATTAAATGAGGAGATTGGTGGCCCTGCCTGTGGCAGAGGGGTTGGAGCTTTATGATCTTTGCGGTCCCTTCCAACCCGGGCCATTCAGTGATTCAGTGATTCAGTGATTTTGTGATTCTGATTCTGTGAGAGGCAGGTGGGGCTCAGCCAGGAGATGCACTGCTGAGGTGTGATCTCCCCTCTGCTCCCAGAGCAGGGATAAGAGAAACCAGCAGTGGTAGACCTACGTGCACATCCACTCAACACAACTGGATGTTCTGGGAGTTTTTGCATGTTGTCTTAGAAAAAGGAAATTACCCTCATTTTCCTCCGCTATCCCCATAATAAGAGAGACTGTGAAGTCTGCCGCTTTGCAATTAAAAACATGATGGTGTTTCATGCTTGGAGAGGGGGTGGGGGTGGGGAAATCACCCATACACCACAACAGATGGTTTAAGTACAGTGATTACAAAATCCTGAAGTTAAAATAGTTTAATTACAAAGTCAATAGTGCCTCCAACCTCTGCTAAGCCTTTAGTGTAAAAACAACAGACGGCATAGTGCAAACGGTGGGACAATATTTAACCAGAACTTTGCATTAGCTACTGCAGTACAGCTCTCCATCAGGCCTTCAGTAAACGGAAGATCAACTGATTTTCCCAGCTTGTATTTGTTAACCATCTCTGCTTTAGTATCAATGGGCGGCTGCAAGAGTCACAAACAAACCTGAGGAAACAAACTGCAATACTATACTGCAAGCTGAGGCTCAGTGAGAGCGTGTGTAATGTCCAATACTGCAATCACACAGCAGAGACAAATATTAGCACCAGACTAGGAATTAATTAATATAGAGGTAAGAAATAAATTAAAAACGAAAAAAGATGAGCAAGTAGATAAAGTTATTTGTACATAAAATGAAAATATAATTAGGTGAAATAAGTAGTATTTTATTTCAGACTGTAAAAAAATTAAGAGTATGGGAAGGAATATGAGAAGGAAAGATGAGGAATTATGGCACAAATTTGGCCAACATTCCTAATTGGAAACAATGCCACAAACATCACAAATTTGACCTTTCAGAAAGAGGGAAGGCAGGAACGCTATACAACAAATGCTAGGGATGTTTCACTGATCTGTACTTTTGCAGCTGAGAGACTTGGTCTTTACTGAGTGTGTAGATCTTCTGTATAATCTTAGTAGTTACAAACTCTCCCTCTGTTGGCTTGTGTCCCTTATAAAGGGTATCTCAAACACAGAGTTGGGAGAATCAGAGGAAACCTGCTTTATTAGCAACAAGCTAAAATCTTGTCCCATCTGCTTCCATTGTGACTCATCATAGGATAATCACCACCCAAGATATGTACAAAGCACTGCAAGACACTGCAGTGTTAGCACTCTAGATTGATAAAGCAGAGTCTAATGTGCTGATGACAAGACATATGGACTCATAAAATAAAAGCAAAAATGAATAATTGTGAGATCATCTTCAAAACCTCTTCTCACTGACATCAAACCAAAATCAGAACCTAATGTAAAAGTGAAAATGGGCTCTGACAGTTACACTGCAACTCTTAGGAGTTCTCACAGTTATGTTACAGCTTTTTCATTTTTTTTTACAGAGTTTGGTAGATGAAGAGAGTCCTTGGATGTCTGATATCATACTTGCTAAGTTAAATAAGACTTTCTAGTAGATGATCTCTTTCCTTCAGGTTATTAATAAGGGTTAGAGAGCTGCACTAGCTAAAATGTGGTGCAGGAAATACCTTTGTGAATCTAAATTAAAAATCCTCTTAAATCATTAAGAGGAAAGAGGGAACATTCCTAAGGCCTGGTCCTGCAAATTGCTACATATTCCAGACTAAATTTTATTAAATTAACTTTACATACATGAATAGCACCATTTACCTTCAAATAAGACAATGTGCAGGGTGTTTAATTTCATTAGAAGCAAAAAGATTCTCTATAATAGCAGGAAAAAAAAATTAGTTGAAAATCATACCATAACTCTGGCATAGCATGGACAACAGAAAGTAATTTGAACTGCTATTTCTATATGAATGGTTTTGTTACTGTAACTAAATAACAAATAGCCCTTCAGTGCATATTGTAGAGGCCTTCTGAATTTCCAGTCATATATTCTATACTTGTTGAATTACATCTCTTTTTTTACCCAAAGCATGTATTTAGTAACTAGGGTACCAATTCAAAGTAATGAGGCACAGTCACAGCATTTTTAAAAATCTGAGCCCAAGGCAGAACCCACAGGCTTGTGCTAGATCTTAGTCTCTTCTCACAGTGCATGCAGGATATGATTGCCATTTCTGCTCCTGAACTAGTTCTCTATTTAAGCAAATCACTCTCTAGTAACTGCTCTAACACAGAATAACCATGGCCTAAACCTTTAGTGCACAATAATGGAATCAGAACTCTTGATGAGCAAGAGAGGAACGTGATGCTGGGCCTACTCTTGCCTGGTCATGTACTTCAAGGGAGAAGCTCCACTTCTTTCTGAACTCTAACAGGAACAAAAAATGAAGGCTGCCTTTTAAAAAAAGCGCCAGTTACTATCAAGATGTGTTACATAGATCATATACGTAAATTCTAATTCTAATTCTAAATTCTGGGGGTTGGTACTACACGCTCTTCATCCCCATCTCACCTGAACTGACACTTTACCGCTGATTCTGACTGTGTTTTTTAGTCCCAGTATCACATTCAGTGCCCACTGTTTGGAATGGGTGTTGTATCCTGAGCATGGTATGACAAGATACATTGATTTCAGTGATTTAGCTCAGCATAGATATTGCTAAATAGAAGAATGCTGTGAATAATGAAGTAAGGCTGGGAATTTTGGCCATTATCATTACTCAGTAAGCACATCACCAGGATAAGTATGCTAACATAGCAGATCTAATGTTATTCAAGAAGCAGCTCTTTGGAAGCAAGTATTTCTGATGATTGTGCCAGTAAGTTAGGCTACCAGACAGTGGTCATTTCACATGAAGTATACACAGTAAAACTTCTATAGTCCAGTTACAAACCATGCTTCCAAACTCTGCCTTTGTCTGACATGCTACGTCTTGATTTTTACTAGGATTTTGTTAGCTAGACCAGATAGAATTTTGTCCTAGTCATGGGAATGTTGGCTTCACACACACATGAACTACTTCTGTGATATTCGTTCTTCATGGAAGCTCTGCACTCTGAAAACAGCTGATCTCACTCCAAATTCATTGGCAAGACTGTGACATATCAACCACACAAGTGCTATTGGTGCTGCCACCACTGCTCTCTGTTCCCAAAATATTTAGTAATGCAGACTGGGACGGTGGCTTTGTGGTGCTGGCACATGGAGGAGGAAGGCCCTTCCCAAGACTATGGTCTGAAAGTTTGGCAATGAAATGGCAGTATGAGCTTCTTCAGAGTGTTCAGAAAAGCAGGGGATCTGAATAAAGCCAGGCATACAGTTTTGCATAAGAGCACAACATACATTTTAGGTAGAGGAAGATATTTTATTTTAAAAAGCTAAGTGGTGGAAAACATGTTGTTCTAGCCCTGACCCTATTTTTCTTCCAACAAACATTTGCCCAGGATTACGTGACTTTTGTAATCCATTAGAAAGTAACAGTTTGACATAATCAAACGACCAATGCAGCAGAAAGGCCATATCTGTATCTAAAAAGCCTTTGCTTTTTCAAAGCCTTTCACTAATGCTAGCAACAAAATTATTGAGGTCTATAATAAGCCGACCTCCTGTTAAAAAAAGGCTTCTTATGAACAGTATTAAACTTTATATCTGCTTTTAAATTAAACACTTCGGGTTTATTAATGTTTCCTTTCCTCTCCAAATTTCTTTGTTGAGAAGAGGTGCCAGAGGAAACATACTAGCAACAGTAGGATGTGAAGTATAGTTTAGAATACATTAAACATATGTTGATGGGGCCATTAGCAGAGTTTATAGATACCACCACCTGTCTCTTATTCCACTTGCCATTACTTTAGTGACTGAAAACCTACTGCAAGAGAGGTGGTATGCTGCCATTAAGTCTTTACTACTGTGTTAGAAAGAACCTAAGAGCAAATTCATGCCTTATTGCTAAAGGATTTTCCAATAATGGCTCGCTTATTGAGGTAAATAAACCTGAATAAATAAGAGCAGTGGGGTAGAGGCAAAATTACAAATAATCACTCCGGTTTGGGATACAAGAGAGCCACCATGTTTTTGCAAGGGAGATTTTCATTGTTATAAAAGTACAGCAGAGCAGACAATGGTTGGTTTTTTTGTTGTTGTTTTTTGTTGTTGTTGTTGTTATTCTTTTCAAGCTAGCAAACATATTTCTCAAATTTTACAGTAAAATATATCTACCCGGGAACAGGAAATCAAATGTCTTCCTGCAAAATAATTAAAAAATAATATATATATTAAAAAAAAAAAAAAAAAAAGAACAAGAACAAGATGTTGACGTTTGTTTAGATCACTCTGACGCACACATGAAATGAAACAGCCCAGTGAGTTTGGCAGACATCGTTATCCTCACAACACCCTGCGCAAGGACTAAACCGGCATACGGGTCGGTTGCGGCGTAGGATTGTTGCCCCCATCGCTAAGGACAGGGCGGGAGAGGGGAAAGGCCCGGTGTAAGGCACAGGCCTGAGGCAGGAGGAAGCTCAGCCCTCCTGCCACGGCTGGGACCGGCAGCAGCGGACCAGAGGGCAGCGCAGGCCGCCATTAGGGCGCCCCCTGGCGGACGCAAAACAACACACGCCGGAAACGGTGCGGGCTGCAGGAGGGAGTGGGAGGAGAGGAAGGTGAGGCGTGGTGCGGAGATGGGGAGCAGGGGAGATGGGCTGAGTGCCGTGCATTGGAAGTGGGAAAGTAGCGAACACATCCAAAAAAAGGTGGGTTTGGGTGTTTTAAAACGCTCCTAAAATCTAGGTTGAATTTCCTGAAAGTTTTAATTTCGAAAATGTTCCTCGTTTTCCTAGATAGCATCAACCCTGCCTCTGCTAAACCCGTGGGTCAGCCAAATAGGCGCGCGTTGTTCACGGCAATCCTCTATCAGAACACTCGTGCCAAACATACAGAGCAAGTGAGAAAAGAGGGCAGCGGTCCCTTGCAGAGCTGGTACTGCTGGAGGTCGGAGGCCACTTATTGGCTTTGCTGGGGAATCGCCTCCGTCCCGCTCAGGGCTCAGCCGCGACGCGCCGGCATCCATCGGGAGGTGGCAGCACAGCCCTGGAGAGCTGGGGAACATCCACGTACCCGCTCCCAGCGAGCAAACCTCAGAACGTTTGCAGCGGCAAAGTGAGCCCGTTGGGAGAATTTAAAAGGCAAAAGAGTGCACGTGTCTGGTTTTTGAGCTGAATTGTAGAGAATCCCATTAAAGATCAAAAAGATTAAATTGCTCCTGGGCATCACACGGGTATTCAAGGACTATGCTGGCAGCACGTCCTTCCCTACAACACTGCAATTTCCAACCACAACAAAAAAAGTCCACTAAGAGAATGCAGGTTGAGAGCTCATTGCTGCTCCTAGTTTACGTGGCAGCATGCACCGACAGAGCCATAAAACTCCGTAACAGAAAGACGAATCTGTGAAATTTTTCTTCCTTGCTTCCCAGTATTTGTTTTCAGTGAGTGAAAAAGGTGCTCAAAAATCTGACAATGTGATAAGCAGAGCTCTATGTCAGACTCTCAAAGAATCTGCTGCTGTGTGCATAGAGAACTGATGTAGCATTGCCATAATGTTTACTGTTTTAATTCCAAAAGAAAATGAATACTGAACTTATACAAAATTTCACATACCCATAGCGTGCCTGTTGCTGAGTCAGATGAGTCTGATCTAACCTACAGCTGCTACAGACAGGATGCTTCTCACTTATTCCTGGGTGAGATTTTAGAGTGGAGCTGCAGACAGAGGTATCATTTCCAAGCCATGTATTTTGCCTCAGACTCCAGGCTCCGTCCATATGGACTGAGGAATTCCCACAGCCCCTCAGGTGTTGTCAGGAAAAACCCTTGCAATTCATGAGGTGGTGCTGAAACGCTTTGCTGGAAGCACTGGCGTGTTGACACTGCCAGTGTTTTCTAGACTTGGTGCACCTGAGAGCTTAATGAGGGGAGATGCTATTTGAAAAGCTGCTTGGAGTTAGTTTGGCGTGAAGTCTGGCACCCTGGCCAGATTCAAGAGCTCTCGATATTCAATGAATATACAAATCAGACCGTATAATCCTTCCTTTTGCTCTCCAACCTATCCATAGATCCATCTCAATTTTGACACTTTGTTTAGAATCGGAAATATTCAAAGAGTGTAACAAATGGAAATTTAGGGTTTAGCCAGATTATATCAGTTGTTGGTATTGGAACATCAGTGAAGCTCAAACAAGTTTCACTTGGCAGGACAATTGCATGAAAGCATTTGATGTTGAATCACAAGCTATTTCCAAGGTTCGTGCACACAAAGGGGTTCAAATACAAGCAAATTAAAGCCTGGGTATTAATGAAATATGTCCTTGTTTCCTTTTCACTCGCCAACTATTTAACCTGGTCAGGAGATAAATTCATATGGGATTAATTCTGTTTAGCCTACCTCGGATTCCTCCTGGGTTTCCTTGAAATGAAGTATCCTTCACTTCCTATCCTGCACAGTTTTGTAATGCAGCTGCACATTGTTGAAAAACTGCCACAATTCATGGCAGGGTGGCTGCACTTCAGTAATGAGAGAAGTCATTTGGAATACATACATCTATATTTGCATGCTTGTGAAGGCTATGTGTCTGCCTTGTTAAACTCTAGAAAGCACCCTTCTTGGTGGACAAGGCCATGATGTACAACGGATGGCAATTAAGCCATTAACATGAGTAAAGATCCTCAGCCCTGAGGCCTCCAAAAGAAATCCGAAGTATTTTTGTACTTCAAAAAGGTGAAGCAGAAGAACTTGTAGAGAGTGAGGAAGGGGCAAAAATCCTCTCCATCATGTCTACAGCCATGCAGAGAAGACAGGCAGTGACTCCTGCATACTGTACCATCTGGGGATTGCCCCTTAGGCTTATGGCAGTTTCTCCACACCATGCCAATGTCAGTGGGCAGGGCCAGGTGGGCTCAGGGGCCTTCCCTCCTCACAGAGAGGCATTGTGAATGGAGTGGTGTCAAAACACGCTCCTGTGTGGAGCAGGGTAAGAGAAGGGAAGAAACAGACATTGTGTCTGTAGTGTCAGCCCTGTGGCTTTTCCAAGGAATGCAACCCATTCCTGCACTGTACAGCAAAGAGCAAAAAAGAAATGCAGTCCTCCCTCAGGAGAGACACACATGAAGGGAGATGAGGAGGGGTTTGTCCCATGACACACCAGAGGATGCGCACCCAGGGTCTGCAAAGGGCTCAACACAACCTGAGTGATTTTATTCCCCTAGAAAAAGATGCAGTGTTTGAGAGAGGGCAGCCGGAGCACACTGGGTCAGGTGAGCACCTGCACTGCAAAGCTCACTCACAGGTGCTGGGCAGGGCCCAGTGAGATGTTCTGTCAGATCTGTCCCCAGGCCAGTGGAGCTCCACTCCCCATCGGCACGGAAGCTGGGAATGGAAAACAATTTCAACATTTGCAGCCTGGAGTCCTGCCCTTCACAAACACACTTGATGTTCATACATGGTCTCTTGGCTGCTGCTGCTGGGGACCATCTGTTGAGATGGCTTCGTGCCTGATCAAATGGTGGTATGCCAGTTTCACTGGGACATGGAATGGATGCCAAACAAAACGCGTCTGGTTTTACTTCTATTACTCTGAATTCAAAGCACATGCTAATAGTAATCCCCATTTTAACACTGTTGTGGTGCCAGTAAAACCTTCATTTTTCCTACTCTATGTCAGATTTCTACCACGTATTTAGGTGCTTAAAAACATCCTGCAGAAGTCAACTTTGTTAATGTCACACAAACACAGCCCTGTTCACAGGGCTTTGGTGAGATGTGCTAGTACTAACAACAGAGGTGACCGTGTGAGAGTTTCCTATGAATGTAACTCAGGATCCCTGAATGAACTAGATGAAGACATTTCTTTAAAAATTTCTCCTGAAACCACATCCAGCTATAATAAAATTTTCTCCTTGATGTAAATATGACTTATCAAGAGAAAAATGGTAAAGTAGGTATAGTTTAAAAAAAAATCTATCAAACGTGCAAAGGCTTTAAACAGCATGTGAAAGTTAGTCGAAGATGATCCAAAGGCATTTCTTTTCAGTTAGCTGTGAGTTCACCATAGCTCCGGCCTGATCTATGGTAAACCCTTCTGTGTTGTGGCTGGATTTGCCATCTGGGTTTATATGACTAACTCCCTGTGAATGTTCTACACTGAGAGAACTGTGTGTCTAACTTCAGCCAAGATGGATATTATTGTCAAAACTGCCGTCGTTACTGCTACTGTGGGTGTTCAGATTCTTTCAGAGTTTGTGGAGAAAATCCATGGGCTACAGATGTTCCCTTAAGTGATGAATATTTTCTTGCATTCCCACAGCGGATTGGGAAAGCCTAAAGGAGCATCCCCTGATGGGCTTCCCTTTGGTTTTGGTCCTTCTGCTTGGATACCTCCTGCCACCTCCTCCTCCCTCTGCTAGAGAAGTGACAAAGACCAGATGCTGGCCTTGTATAGCTGGGTGCCTGCTATGAGCAGGATCCAGATTTGCCAGCTGAGACTCCCAGTTTTAGGAAGGGCTGGGACTTGACTTTCAGAGAAGTTCAGCTCCCTGGATCATGCCTTCATGATTTTGATTCAAAGCATTTCATTTCTTAATGATGTGACAGATTCCTATGTTATTATCATTTAATAATCTTCATTAGGTTTTTAACCACCTTGTTTATCTTGCCTCTTTACATAATCCTAAAGTTGTTGTTTCTGAGGAAAACTGAAAAAAATTACCAGTGAGAGTTAAGGAATGGTGGGGAATGTGGAATTTATGTTCTTTTTTTAATTTTCAATTGTAGCAAAGTGAGAAAAGGAATTAAAAAAAAAAAAAAGAAGAAGAAGAAGAAGAAGAAGAAAGAAAAAAAAAGATAGAGAAAGAAGAAAAGAAAAAAAGAAGAAGAAAAAGAAAGAAAAAAATAATTGTTTGAATCTACCAAGTAAATACGGCAGGGCCAGGAGCACAGGCCAATCAATAGCATGTGGACTGGCTATAAAATTAAAAATAAACTTAAGAGTAAATGTGCAGCTAAATGCAGACTGTGTGGATAGGATGTGAACTTCAGCTATTTCCTGGAGCCAGTGTGGTTCCAAATTTTAACAGCTTTAGCCTTTGGAGACCCGGAGGCGTGCATACTTATTTTCAGTTTCTCCTCCTTTCATCTCCCCCCACTTGAGCCCTACCACCCTCTCAGCTGCCCTTCTCGTTCCATCTCTCCCTGCAGAGGGACACTCCTCTCACATCCCACATGGCTCTCACTGTCAGAGCATCTCCCCACTGCCTCATTCCTTACTGTCCTCGTGTCCTCCAGCCCAACCCAGTAGAATTGAGTGGCCTGTGGAAGGTCAAAGCTCCTGTTCCCATTTTGCCTTCAAGACTCACCAGTCTGCAAGGATTAACTGCTACCTGCCAGTACAACCCAGTGGGATGAATGACTGTTCTCTGGGCATGCTAGATCACACCTAATTTTATTTCATTTTTATTAGGCTTCAGTCTTGAGCTTTATTTAAATGAGATCTTTTTTTTTTTTTTTTTTTTTTTCTGATAGAACAACCATAAAGGCAATGGGGAAGACTTCCTTACCACCTTTTTAAAAATGAAGTATAAGTAATGCATTCATTCTGCATCCCTGCATGAGCCAAAATTAAGATCTGTATGTGAAATCATAAAATCAAAAATGGTCTGCATTGGAAGAGACCTTGAAATTCATCTAATTACAACTCTAATATCATACAGCAACTAATAAACCATAAGTTAAAGTCCCCATCAGATAGCAGGGTGAGTCAAAGACACTATAGTAACCTCTGTGTAAAACTTTTTTTTTTTTTTTTAGTGTTTTTAAATAGATCCCTGTCAATTTACAGATGAACAAGATTCTATCTATATCCTATCTATCTAGGCAGCATGGAAGTATTTATTCACATCTCACACATTGTTTGTTCTTTCTCACAGAAAATGTTAGCAAAGTGCTGTCATAGCTAAACAATTGTTTCTCTGTGCCACTCGTCGATGCTGTGTAATTGTTGAAAACTATACTGGTTGCTGCTGAAGTTTCAGTTTAGGACAGCAATAACCAACATCTTCCAAAGCTGAAATTTTGGTGAAAGTATCTGACTTTTTCCCATAATGGAGATCTACCAAAAGGCAGAATTGCATCACTGTTTTGTGTAATCATAGAGCCTTAAGGTCCCATTGAGAATCAGGTTGCTACATGAAAAATAATGCCCCCTGCTTTATGTGGCTTGCAACCCTTCATACTGATTTTCCAAATACAATATTTACTGTAACTACTTTGTTATATATGTTTTATATAAAATAGCAGATAGCAGAAAAATCACCAAGATGACCAGGTATATAGGGTAACAGATAAAGATACCTAAGAATTCTGCTTATAAGTAGGGTTTAATGGTTCCACCAAAATAATTTTCTTCTGCACTGCAAGTCAATATGAGAACCAGAGAGGACAAAGAAGTTAGAAGCTCACAAACAGAATTTGGAAGAGTAAAAACTGGGTAGCAACAGACTTCTGTTTCCCCTTTTTTTCACTCTGTCAATAAAAACTTAATTGTAGACAGATTGTTCCAACTGATATCTTTATTTTTACATACTGTTAGCTTGAAGATACAAATATTCTTTCCCCTTCTTGCCCATCACTGTTTTGAAATTACAAAGATACCAATTCTGCAAATGGTCTTCCAAAGTGATGCCTGTAAGGGGAAAATCCTTCAGTGTGATTAAGCTCATGTGGTCATAACTGAAGCAGTTCTCAAAACAAATGTTAAGGAAATAATCCCATATTTGGACTACTGATCAGTCTCACCACATGAAGTAACCCTTAACCAGTACAATCAGGCTTCAATATGCTTCAATATCTGGAGCTAGTTGTCACTTCCAGAGGAATATTATCATCCCTTAAGGAAAAAGAACATTTGGGGACATGCTTCACTAGTGATTTATTGAAAGCTTTCCTCACATAATTGAAACAGGGGAAGAAAAGAGGGAGATTTTTTGAGCTACATTATCCAGTATGCAAAACCTAGGAGGAAAGGTATTTTGCAAGTGAATCACTTTGAAGTGATCTTTTCTATTCTTTAATGAACATTCTGCAAAAATAATGCTTTTCTGAGCGAGTTAATAACACCAGTTTGCTCATTGTGGACTGTTTTATTTTTTTCACTGGCAAAGATGGAGTTCATTAAAAAATAATTTTAAGTTCTTCTGAAGTCTCACTTATACTGGGGAAAATCCAACATAAGCCAATGACTTCACATTCACAATTAAGAACTAAAATTGCCCAAACAATCTTAACTCCACTTCATTGTATGAATGTATCATGACAGAGCATAGCCGTGTTTTGCTTCACCCATGTCCCAACACAGTACAGCTGATGCTCGTGTGATGATGAAGGGACATTTAAAATATTTACTTTTATATGTATCTGTCAGTGCATGGCCTTTTGCATACTACATTGCAAACTGTAGTTCCCCAACACAGAATTCATCTCATTAACTTTAAAAGTCAGAAGCCCTAATTATTTAGCTTCTCTACGCATCTTGTATTCTTTCCTCTGGGGTGGCAATCCATCTGACCTATTCTGGACAGCCACCCAGGTGAGATGTGTTACCCTTATGTAGAGAGTTGCATTTGATAATGAAATGGTTAAGGTAGTACCCTCTGTCTCCAGATTAAGCACAAACGTGATCAATGATGACTACACCAATTTTATTGCTAGATCTTCTAAATCTAAAAAACACAAAGTATCCTGAACATTCTTTATGAGTTTAGACTTCCTGTATAATCATCAGGTTTAGTGAAGAAGGTAAATGAGTGTGGAGAAGATATCATACTTTGACAGGACAGATAATTAAATGATCCAGTGATGTCTTCTAAATGCTTATACTTGTTGTAGGTTATTCTCAAACCCAAATCACTTCTTTGGTAAAAACAGTGCTTGGTTCTTTGGAGTGACATTAAAATCCCTGATAAAAATGACTTCAAATGCCATATGGGCTCAGCACTCACCCTTAGAACTAGGCCTAAGCATTTGTTGTAAGATTTACCATGTCAACCCCTTTGAAAAAGATGGTGAGTTTCTAAATTTCTTCAGTTGAGGTCAATCTGTAGTTTTTCACTTTAACTGAATTAAACCCAACCTTTAACGACAAATGACGTTTAAAATGTTTTTTCTCCTTGATTGTATAATCATTTCACTATGGTAATACAACAACTGTGCAACAGGATTTTTTTAGTGACTTTTTTAGTAACATATATTTAAGAGGCATTACTCAGAGAAAGTGGAGCAATGTATTTTCCACACAGTTCAGATGAGTAGCCCCTACTCATCCAGCTTCCCTTGGAACCAGACTGAAGTCCCTCAGAGTCTTCTGCACAAACCAGAGTCTCCAGCTGGGGATTTTGCCTCCTCTGTACTTCCTTGGCAGTCTCAGGAAAGGGAGAGTCACCTCTCCAAGCATGAGCCCAGTCTGTGACTGGCTGAATTTCCCTTGCAGGCCACCCCATCTCTGCACAACTCAGCTTCTTGTATCCTGTATTTAGATATGAATATGAATCCTTCTCTCCCAGTTAACCTGGAAGCTCACAGCTGTAAAGACTGTCTTTTATTGCTAGCATTCTTTGCATATGTCATGCATGGGTTTCTTCTTAGTACTTCTGTCTTAAAGTGCTACTTTGCTACTTATATCTATTAATCGACTGTCTTACCAATTTCATTCAAAGCTTTGTGCAGTGAGTGTTCCCCCTTTGTGCTCATATCTTTTAAACCAAGAGGTAAATAGCATGGCTTTATTTCACATATCTTTCACTTAATCTATTTATTGAACAACATGAGCTAGCAGATGTGAAGTACTCTGTGATTTGGAAGTGAAAGCATATCCTGATTTATACAGAGGCTGATAGGCTATAAATACATTTGCTGGTATTTCACATGCTATTTAAAAAACAAACAAAAAAGTTCAAGCTCTCTTCAAATACACTTCAAATCATCTTGTCTTAACAAAGGACTTTCCTAGCTTTGGAGTTTGTCTTTAAGGACATTTTCTTTTCTCTCTCCTTCTCTAAAGAGTTTGTGCTTGGACATGCTCACTATGCATGCCCTACAATAAAACCTCATGGAGAGGAAGAGGAGGGCACCCAGCCCTGTAGCAGAGGCAGGGAGTTCAGGAGGCACACAGCTCCTAGCCAGGGCCAGGCCACAAGTCACCAAATCCATTCAAGCAGCATCCTCCATCAGGAGTTACAGGCATTACTCTCACTGGTTGTAAATATCTGGGAAATCTCTCTGCATTTTTGGCACTGTAAATCTTATACTCAGCTATAACTTAGAGATAAATTATATTACATCCATCTGCCATTAGTTTTAAATCAGCAGTGTCATTTAGTTATTTTTGTGTAAATATTACTGAAGCTAGAGATTCCAAAAGTGGGGTCCCATATTAACAGAATGTGCTCAGTGATCCTAGGAAGATCATGCCTCCTGCCCCATGGGACTTAGGCTTGTCTCAGATTCGAAGAGATTTGTGGTGTGAAATGTTTAACAGTGCTGTTGGTGATGAGTTATTCAGGAAAGACTAACACTGGCACCTCATTTTTCTTGTCTTCATGCACTCTCAATGGCACTAGAAATTGCACTGCTCTTTTAAAAACAAAGCAACAAGTGGGGAAAAAAATAGCCATAGTATTTTCTTCCATGGTTAGCTTCCAGCAGTTAGCAAAATAAAAGCCTGAGACAAGGAATTAGGGTTTTTCATGATCCTGTCACTGACTACACTGAAGAGGAATCAGGACCAGTTGTAAGCATGGGAGGGCTTTGAGGTGATCCAGACACTCATGCCCTTCAGCAAGTTCTGGCTGTGAGGGAGGTCAGAGCTGAGCCAAGTGACAGAGAGCTGACTCTGCATGCTGGTGGCCATTGTCAAAAATCGTATAATTTATATGCTTTGCCATGTGCATACAGCAAGTTCCTTTGGGCTCTTTCAAGATTGGAAGGGAGAGCCAAGTCATGTCCCTTGGCTTGGCTCAGCTCATCCTTGGCAAATGTTCAAACTTTCAGCTTGCCTTGGAATAGATGACATTCACTTATAGATGTCTTTCATAAATACTTGTCCTTCAAAAGACAAGGTCTCTACTAGTTTATACCTGTCCCATTTGAAGCAGTGGTGTTTGTGGTCCCAGTGCTTCCATCCTTATTGTAAAGATTACCTAATGACTGGGGGGCTTACATGTTCTGCAGCACATCAGAGCAAATTAAAACATTTTTCTAATAATCATATTATCTGAATTACATATTTTTTTTTACTTTTAAGAGTGAGAGAGATAATCCAACGCTTTGGGAAAGAATAAATAATATTGATTTCTACAAGATATAAGTGATCAGACATGAAAAGTCATTCATGCAAGATACCAAGCCAGCCAGAGATAAGTCAGCAGATGTATCCCTGTTAGCACTAAACTGAGAAAGAGGCAACAGATGCTACCTCTCAGCAGGGCTCACTAGACCATGCCAAGCAACATAGTGACATAGTTGCACCTTATCCCAAATTCTTCTGACCGGAAACTGTTTAGCTTATTCCAAAGACAATGGAGGAAGTGATTGCATAAAACCTGTCAGATGTGCCTTTTCTCTACGACTCTGGTCTTGAGGAATACTTTTGAGTGTCAAGGGAAGATAAAGGCTCTGTTTGGATTCTGAAAAATCTCCCTTGATCAGCATGCTGATCCCTGAAATTTGTGGCTCTTTAGACACTTGAATAGCAGCCATTTATTTGTGCTGTTGGACTTCTGTATTGACTATGAAACAGGTATGTGCATGGGACATCAAGTAATCTCTTAAACAGAGTGATAGCCATACCATTCAACGAGCAAAGAACCTATTAGAAGTAAACTGATTGACAGCTGTGTTTATATAGTCCAAATGCAGGCAACATGTCTTGTGGGCCCTTACTATGGTTTTGAATGCATAAATGATAAATTATCATTTCAATGTTCAATTCAAAATTAATTTTTAAAGTCTCATGTTGAATTACTGACTCCCCCAAGAACTGTTGCATCAAACTGTTCAAAGACTCTATATGTGCACAATCAGAAACTGAAATAAGGATGCTGTGAGTCTTTTATGTGATGACAATAAATGATCCTAATTAATACCATCATCGTATGGAAGGAAAGTTTAAGTAAGTCAGAATACAAAGAAGGTAATTCCAGTAGTATTTTAGAGATTCAAGAGTATTCAGCAATATGTAGATTTTATTTTCATAATAAATCCACTAGACATACAACGGTGTTACTTCTTTAAAAATTGAAACAGCAAGCCAAAGCCACATACTCCAGCTGAAGAGTCTTATGGGACACTAATTGTGAGATCCAGTGCTAACAATACAGTAGTGGATGTTACTGCTAGATGCTTCAGGTGAAGAGGCCTTCTAGCAGCACTAGACATGAAAAAAAGCTCTGAAAAATTTACAGTCTCCTTCCAACATTTTCTCGATTGTTCTTGACTAGTGAGTGGTTCTGTTTGAAATAACCCATTTGAAGAGTCTGACTGTGAAGACTATTCCAGAGACTAACAGATGCACTTTTCCATAAAGTTTATTTTTTCCAGTCAAGACTTTCCCTTGTATCATTTTTTTTTCAGTTACTCCAAGCTCTACCAAACTGCCAGAGAAAACAACAGCAGGAGCTCTGCAAAATGTAGAAAGAAGGACTAAACAAATTGATACAGACAGAATGAAATCATAGTGCACTGCACGCAGAAGGACTAAGTAAAGGAAAAGATTATTTGCTGAAAGCAACAGCAAAATGTGCCATACTTAACTTTCTGTCACCTTTTCTCTGAGAGTCATTAGTTGTTTTCTCTCATTTAATTCAACAGTTAGAATGAGCACAACATCTGGGATAATTTGACTCATAAGAGGGCAATAAGATATTTTTGTACAGGTCTCCCCTGAATCTGTGAGCACTGAAGCAGACAGTACTCAGCTGCAGTTAGCTACCAAGTCAATCTTTTGGACAGAAATGACATTTTTGTTCTGCCTGTGCTTGTGTCTATAGGGGTAACACATTGACAAGAGTTGGAGAGCCTCATCATGTCTTGTGTGGTTGAATACCAGATCCAGAAACCAGGTTATTCTTATTACAGACTCATTTTTTCAAAATTCCATTATTTCCCAGTTGTATGTCATTTTAAAAAACTTTGTTCATCTTAAGCTCGTGGCATTTTATATGACTAAGAACACAGAAGTAGCAAAGGCAGGACAGCAGTTTCTTTGTATACTACAATATCACAAATGACTTGAATGACCTCAATGTACGATGGGATGTTCGGTCAGCTGTGCTTATACCTATAGCTCACATACAATCACTTCAGGGCACTTTCTGATACGCTGTCTTCCTTTTTAGCTCATCATCAAACCCACCTGTTGTTTATGTTTTTATGATACATAAAATGACTTCCAAAATGAGCAGCCAGAGCAAAAGCCTAAGTGCTGAGATAGAGTATGTATAATTCCTTACACTTACGGAAGTTAGCATCCAAAAGTGGATGAAATGACTGTGAGCTGCAAGAAGCTGGCCTCACTAACTTGGCTGGCAGGAGATGAGTGTGATGGGAGCTTATGAGCTGTATCCAAAACCATGAAATATAGCCCTGCCCGTGAACAAACTCAAAGGTGTATTTCAACCTACAGCAAACCAAGCTTCAAGCACTACTGGTCTTCAGGGCCTCTGTTCAGATCCAAAATAGAAACTTTGGAGTGACTTTTTGACCTTACTGTTGAATTTCACTGGCATGTAAGCCTTCCCACTATCCAGCTCTGGGCTTTCTACAGCAAATATACCAGCATACATATTTCCTTAGTGAAAAATGACAGAGAGAGAGAAAAAAAAGCAAATCTCTACGTTGACATGAACGGTCTCCTGAGACTCTGGAAAGGGAATATTGGGGAATCCAGATTTTTGCAACCCTCTTTGAAATTCTTCCACTATCTTGTTAAATTTGTCCAGCAAATTGATTAGCAAAAAAAAAAGATAAACTCTACAAGAAAAAGGAAGTTGCAAAGTTAGAATAGAGAAGAAAAAAATTGTTTGAATCTAGGAATCTCTGCATTCTTTCTTCAGGGAATGAGAAAGCAAATCAGTGCTATGTGTGGGGGGGAAAAAAAAAAAGCATGGTCTGATTCTTTACTGGGCCTGAACATTTCAGAGATTAGCAGGGTATACGTGCAGATCTCTGCATCCACTTCAGACCCACTGACAACAGTAGATGGGGTACAGTCTCCCTCTGCCCAGCAACTGCTCCTGGTTTCCTTAGTGAAGAATGCCAACTTTTCAGGGGGATCATCAAACGAGATGGTATGCAGTAAGGGTTTGTTTTCATTAGCAATGTAACTTCACACTAAAACAGTGTTGAAGGGATCTTGTTGGTAAAAAATGCTAACAGGCAAATATAGCCTGACAAGCACACTGAGTCAAAAGATCTTTTTATTGTTTACTGTTCAAAATTAACCATAAATCTTCCAGTTGTACATTTATGTAAACTTCTGGCTGGGTGTCTCTGCATTCAGACACATTACATATACCACAGACACATGGGTACACAATGTGCTGAGGCCTATCTAGACATTGGCTCTCCCCTAAGAGGACAGTTTTTCTGTTCCTGATCCCCAGTTTGTGTGTCCTGCCCTCACCCACATGTCAGTTCAGCCAGACACATCACTTGATCCATTTACCACTTTACTCTTCTTCCCTGCCAGCTTCCAGATAGAGGAGACAGTAGAGGTGACCTGGTAATGCAGTAGTTGGGTGCAGTCAATGAAGGCAAGGACACTCAACCTGGACCAGATCAGAAGAAACTGTACAGTGACTCTACCTTCTGCAAAGCATTCTCAACAAGACTGCCGTATTCCCTCATTTGAACTTGAAAGGTCTTGTGCATGCTCACATTATAAACAGTCGGTGTCAGTGCACTAAGATGTGCAAGATTTACAGACTACACTGAAAATTTCATCCTGTCCATTTTTTAAAATGAGAAATGGTGACTTCATAAGCACTGCAACTATATATTGCTACAACTCTTTTTGATATAGCATGATTATAGTTCAGGTAGGTATAGTTAGGCTACATACTTTGCTTTAAGAAAGATCTTTCAAATCTTTCATTATTCAGAGATTACTAACATTTGAGACTGGTAAAGTTTTGTTAATCACACATTTTTGTGTGTGTGAAGATACAGAATTAAATGCAATTGTTTTAATATACAACACACTTTCAGCATTCAATTTGCTATTTTTCCTAATAGTCATCTGAAAAATGTGAAAGTATTGAACCTGGCCACTTCTGAACCACCAATGTTACTGTGGCGATTCAGGTATTCCTTTGAAAATGCTGAAAGAAGATCACACTAGAGCAGGAGAAAGATAGGACTTGGTATTTTTCCTGTCAGTCTTCATAGCACTCACATATTTGTTTCTGTATTGGTAGTGATTCATATCACAAATGTCTTTGTCCATTTCTCTCTGCTACAATAGCCCAAGTAATTAACTAAGTGAAGAGTCTGTCAATTACACACTGATACTAATCCAAGCATAAAAGCTTCCTTAAGAAACACTGATTTGGAACATATTTTACAGCTTCACGACTGTTTTCATTCAGCTCACTTCTCAGACAATTAAGTGCTCCAAATGTCTGTGTGTCATCCAGGCAACATTAACAGCATGAACGACCCCTGCTATAGATACAGTCCCTGCAAAGAATGCCTAGAGAATACAATGCCTATTGTGCCAACAAGGCTTATTTTATCAAGCAAAGGATATTATATAGTTAATTAATGCCAAGATCTTTAATGATAAGATTGTCAAGGACAATTAAGAAGATGATTATAAGTGTCCTTGGAAACAAGAATGCAATACTGATTTTAGCTTACTTTCACTAAGTGTGGCTTAAAGGTCAGTTTCTCTGAAGTGTGAATACTTAAGCATTCCTTGGATAGATGTCATTATACATTAATTCTCAGCAGAAAAACACACTTTTCTAATCTATCCATGCAGTAAATGAACATTAATGTGAAACTCTTGCTAAGAAATTAAGGCAACACATTTCAATGGGAAACATCAAACCAGTTGAGATAAAGTCAATGGAAAGACTCTCTGACTTCAGCCTGCCCAGTTTGTGACCTTGGCCATGCAGTGTGTGGACAAACAGACCCTCCTAGGTCAGCCCTTCCATGTTCAGTAATCTTCCCCTGTTTCTCACCTGTCCAGGATTAGAAGCTGTTTCACTGTGTCTGTCACTACGCCTTGCTTCTGCACCAAAACTGAGCTCAAGTGGCATTTGGTATAAATTATCTCTGTTAAATGGACAAGTTCACAGAAAAATTAAGAGATTTAGGAGAGATTTTTGTGTTACCCTTAGAACAAATGATTCTATCTAGTGTTATAGATGGAAGAAGTAAAATATTGTTTGGAAAAAAAAAATAGAAAACATAAGGAAAACTTTTGGGTTTTTAAAATTTTTTTTACAATTACTTATTTTCAGAAACAACTCGTTCAAACTTGTATTCAGAATCATTAAGAAGATTCTCAGATCAGAATTATTTTTTGAGCTGTAGTAAACTAAGCGTGAAAAAGGTAGAATACCTACCTCACCCAGCCTCTACTGCCTTCTCTTTGCTGTAGAAAGGGAAGGTGGCTTAAAACGTTGACCCATGGAAATTATCCAATGTCAATCCTGATCAAAATGACAAAAGTCAGTTCAAGATTAGTGAAAGTAAAGTCTGTTCAAGAGTTGGAAACTGTAAGCTACAAAAATACAGGCTGTCTGGCCCCAGAACACAAAGCAGAATAAAACAATAGCGTGTGACCTTAAAAGCTGCTTACATTTAGCCTTTCTTGATCACTCCAGAGAAAGTACAATCTTTTATAGCCTTTCCCAGAGGAATCGAGGTCTAGCACTTCCTTTTAACATAAAAATGCATTTCACTTGTTTAGAAGAACTAGATGAAGAGCATGTTTCTGCAGTGTAATGATTTCACATAAAATATCTTGTCAGTCATCTCATACCCAGTTTTCTCCATTTTAGCTGAGAAAACTGCTTTCCAGAATCCTACACCATGAACACTTTCACTAGGGCATGTTTGTCAGTCCCTGAGCTGCTACATGCCGTGATACTGTTTCTGCACCTATTTTTATATTGCAGAGGTGATGCTCTGTCATGTACTTGGAGCATCACGGAAGGGGAGAGCTCACCCTGTTCTCCCCAGGCCTTTGCCAACACACACCAATTCAGACATCCCCATGGCTGCATCCCATGATTACAAGCTGGCTGCTTTTCAGAAGGATGTGGAAGGCTGGAAGGCACCAAAGTGCTCTGTACATGCTATATCCTCCACTTTGCTGCCTCATTTTCCCACTTTTTCCTTTCATTCTCTCATACAGCAGATTCTCCTCACCTCTGTCAGATCCTAAGCTGGTGGGCAGGAAGCTGTGCTGTAAAAATGTGTTTTAGCTAAACTCTGGCTTGACACATGGGGATGGAAACAGAGCTACGAAGTGTTGGAAATCAAGACTGAGATCATAATGTTCCTACATATCCATTATGGTTGCCTCCACTTTTGTTTCCTTCTCTCCTCCCCACACCAATAATTTCCACTCGGTTCTGATATTTCATCTGTTCATTATACAATCTACTTACTAGAAGCTTGTGTACATCTGCAGCTTCAGCACCCACCTTTCAATTTGCTCTGCACATTTGGAAAAAAGAGAGGTTTTCTTACATGTAAGAGTATACGACATTTTGAGGCAACATCAGTAAAAGAAAAATACAGTGGTGCTTTTCTCTATACAGAAATAAATCTGTTTGTAGGGAGTTGGATTACCTATTTAATGTAAAAAATAAGTGAACAAAATGAAAAGCACCAGGCTTTTGTGCAGCACTTTTCAAATTCCAAATCAAAGTTATTTTGTCATCGAGGATATACTGACATATGCAGCAGCTGCTGTTCAGCAAATCTGCTACTCTTAGCTACTTCATAATTGATCACATTTCATGCAAGGAAGTTGTGGTTCTGATTGTCCACTATCTCAGATGAGTTTTATTCACAGGCTGCCTTCTGTTTAGCAGGATTGCTTTTGCTGGCTCAGGAACTCAAACATGCAGCCTTTCTGATGCTGACAGATTCCATCTGCTCCCCTTTAATTAACATCTAATATGTAAACCATCTAATACATGTAACACTGAGTAACAGGGGATTAAGAAATAGAAGGTAACCCTTCATCACAAAGCTGTGTCATCCCTTAGGATCTCATTACTAATACTAAATGGTACCAAAACAAAATAACTGCACACAAGCACAGACTGCAACATGCAGGTGCTCTCACCATCACAACTATAAGCATATGTCAATACAGAGACAGAATCAAGTGGAAAGTGTAAAGCTTTCATCAATGGATTCACATAGGTACCGCTCCAGCTCAGATATCACTTGATTTAATGCAATTGCAAGTGAGCATAGAAACTGCTAATCTGTGCTCCCAAATATTACTAACTAGATAAGAAGCATTTTCTATAAGACTCTGTTGCAATCTATTAAACCCATTAAAAATGCTAATTAGCTTATACTTTACAAATGAAAGCATCTGGGTTGCACTCTCTTGTCCTGCAAACAGCCACAAATTGGGGCTGACAATAGACAAAGAACACCTAGGAAAGCCTTGTAACCAAATTAAGATGTCAAAAGTAAGGGAGATAACATGCCCCTCTGCATCACAGCAGCTGATGTAACAGGCATGAAAATTTATGTGACTGGGGGACAGGGCTTGCCACCATTCATGGTGAGCTGAGCTATGTGAAAGGTCAAGGCTGCTATGTCTTTCTGATAACATCTAAGCAGAACACAAGCATTTGGAGAGTCTCATCCACACGTATATCCAGTGAGATAGATCAAACTTATGCAGAACAGCTGCAATGCTCAACAAAGGGCAGAAAGATTAGAGACCAAAGTAATAAGACATGAAAGACCCTAATGGCAAAAGGAAAAGGGAAACTGTGCTTGCTAACCCAGCAATGACAAAAATCATTATTTGAAACTTAGAAATGACTTAAAGAGAAGGGGGAGGGAAAAACAGCAGTACAGCATGAGATCAACACCTCCTAGAAGGGCTGTCCTTTGTTTCTCTGCAGAATGTGAGTTGTGATCTTGTGGTACAAACTTTTGAGTTGATAATATTGTTTTCAGTCGTACCAGTTGTTCTCCATTTGCTCAAAGTGCAGAACAGCTCTCTGACAGCAGGGAAGAAGAACTGCTTGTGTGCCACTAGGGCATATTTGCATTTGTTTGCATTTCCCTCTTCCCTGCTTCCAGGAAACATGTAATCAAATGCCTTGCTCTGACCCTACAGGAGGCAGCACAGGACACATCATACAGATTATGTTTGGTAGAACCGGGTCAAGTTCAAAAGCTTGAGGTAAGGAACAAGGTTCATAATGGGATCTATTCTATCCCAGGGCTGATTTTTCAATCACAGGCTGTTCATATCAAAGTGAGAAATAAATATATTGTATTAAAGTTAGTGCAAATCCACCTCCACTCTTTCATAGAGCATGGGTTCCTAATATTATACATATTTAAGAAGCAATGAAGAAAACAACAGGAAGATCATAGACAAATGGCAGTGAACTGACTCACAGGAGATGTGTTAGCACCACCAACCACTCTAAACTTCTGTGATCCATACTCAGCAAAAAAAAAAAAAAAAAACAAAAAAAAAACACTGCAGTTTTAGCACGCAAGAAGCACTCAGAAAATAGCTCTGAAAGGTCAGAAAGGTTCTCACCTTTGGTTTGTTGCCTGTCTGCCTTCCTCCTCCTCCTAAAACAATTTGTTTTACACCACTGTACTTCTTGAATGCTGAAAATATGTATCTCTGTTAGGACTGTATGATCATGTCATACTTGTCCCGTCCCAGTAACATCTACACTGTTCCCACTGACGGTTTCATAGCCTCCTTAATGAAACACTTCTACTAATCCTTGAATATGACACAGGTCTTGCTTGCCTGAGTTATGTGATGATGAGGCATTAAGTATTTTGAGCTATCTGCAAGTTAGTTCTACCTAGAGCAGAAGCCTAAAGAGGAAGTATAAAATCTGGCTAATATTCACTTCCTACTAAAATACTTGCTTGTTTTTGTTTTGCTTTGTTTGTTTGTTTCCAGATAATTTTTTTATGACTGTTGTTTTCTCTGACTGTTTTTGAAGAGAATTAACCTTCTAATCAACTAATTCATGTGCTGGGATCTGTTTCATAGTAGTTTTAATATCAAATCTGTATTTCCAAAACCTTTTCTTTTTATTTTTTTTTCTGCCGTAGGCTAAACATTTTAGACAGACACATGATCATCCAGAGGGTATTAAATGTTCCTTTTGAGATAAGACTCTCTAGCTAGAGTTTCATTCTTATCTCTGCTTCCCATCAGAGGAGTAAGTGCTGCTATAGCAATTCAGCCTCAAAGCCTTCCAATAACATTGCTATCTGCAGAAGAAAGCATATCCTTCTCTCTGCACCTGTGTGGCATCCAAATTTCCCGCTAAACCAAGCACTGATTTACCTGGCTGATCTCCGTGTTTGTAAAGTAAACCTTACGCTAAGCAAGCTAAATTTCAGATATGCTATGCCAGAGCCTTGTTTTAGGCAACATCCCTGACAAAACAGGGTGATTTCTGGGTTTAAAGCCATGTTCTTTATGAGAGAAACCCGTAGACAGTTGCACTGTCTAATGGAGGATGCACCTCAGTAAGGTTGGGGAGGGCAGTAAAAGCTAAAGATTGACTTTAATACTGATGAAACCAGTGCATCACTCTAATGTCACAGACTAGGTAGTTTTCTGACAATCCTGACATTTGTCACCACTTTTCCTAGTATCCCAATTATTTGCTTAACACCTCCTCCTCCTGACAGAAGCCTTTGAATTCTCCCATACCTGTTATTTGCTCAGTTTTGGATATACATAACAGTAGATGCCAGCTTCGCTGCCAGTCAGAGCTCCAGGAGCAGGAAGCCAGCTGCTCCATGCCTGGTTGCAGGAGGAAGCCTACCTGGCACCTTGGGGCCACAGCCTGCTATGAGCCATGTGGATGAAGGAATATACTCAGTGGGCATGGTGGCAATGATTTGACAGTTGGACTAGGTGATCTTAGTGGTCTTTTCCAACTGCACTAATTCTATGAAGACAGAAGACTGATGGGAACAGCCTCCTGTGCTGCCTTTGGTCAGACTAGCATATGAGGTCTCCCGGAAGCCTTCTCTTCGCTTCTCTTCTCTTCTCTTCTCTTCTCTTCTCTTCTCTTCTCTTCTCTTCTCTTCTCTTCTCTTCTCTTCTCTTCTCTTCTCTTCTCTTCTCTTCTCTTCTCTTCTCTTCTCTTCTCTTCTCTTCTCTTCGCTAAGCTAAGCTAAGCTAAGCTAAGCTAAGCTAAGCTAAGCTAAGCTAAGCTAAACAAGCCCAGTTCCCTCAAGCTTTCTTCATTGGAGAGGTGCACCAGCCCTCAGATCAGTCCCTGCAGAGTGCAGGTTGTAGTCATGTTACTTAGTGGCACCTGACATCTTCATCAGCAGCAAGAACAGTGTTTGAAGAATCTTATTGTCTATGAGTTTTTAATAATTAACAAAGTTTTTTATTGTTAGGTTCAACCTCACTAGAACAAAGGAAGTTATAGGAAAAGGTTATTTTCACTGCACATAGCTGAACTAACACCTCTAGCAAATATTTTTTTTTCCCTGAAGTTGGTGAAAAATTCCCCAGGTTTCTGCTGAGCAAGACCAGATCCCTTGCAAGCAGCTTACTCAGAACTGTCATTATTTAAAATCATGGAAAGTTACTGACCAAATTTGCAAATCATTCTTTAGTCTAGCCTACTCTTTTCACAACAAAAAAACTACTATCATCTGTTTTGAGATTGACTGTCCTGTTCAAATATTCAGTACCATATGGAAAATACTGCTGGGAAAACTACCAAAATATGTAGTGTATTTCTTAGAACTGTTGTATTATAGACTCCATGCTGTTTGTTGTATCTTGTTATACCGCGTTACAGAAAAGCCTCTCCTTTTTGTTACACGTATTTGCAGTCTCATTCTACCATCATAAAGAAATGTTTAGGTTTCTGTTCCTTTTGAATGTGTATTGAATAATGCCACTTTTTGTTTACGAACACGTATTTTGAATTTCAACGATAGAACACAAGGACAGACCCAATGAACAGCTCTATTATACTTCAGAAATTGAGTTTCTATTCATAAAGAGCTGAGTAGCTCCTGTTAGATGGTTTGCCATACAAAAAACACTGAATACCTCCAAATGAAGCTGACTATATCAAAACACTAAAACATGAATAGCGTTTGTTCTCAAAGGAAAGAATGAATCAAAGTACAACTATACTGATATATCTTCTTCTAATATGGCTACTTACAATTTAAGAAGTACCTTTACCTTGGCTTAGAATCACTTTGATTTTTGCTGTAATGTTTTCCTTATATACACCTTATTATGCAGAGGAAGGGCTTCTATAAACAGCATAAAGAACACATTTAAAGACTAATTCTTCTGAATAGAATATGAAATATTCTCCCATGAATATAAAATACTTATAAATAATAAATAATAAATATAAATAATATATAAAATACCCATGAAAAAAAATACTTGCAATTTTTCAGCTTTAGAACATCTCAACTTTATGTTCATATTTTTAATTATTTACCACTATTTCTAAAAACACTCACATGAACAAAAGTTATTGCTATATTTGACAATCATTTTTCAAAAGCCATTCAGGAAAAGAGAAAACTGTAACTCTATTTCTCAGTGACAAAATCAGTCTCTTGATTGGCAAATCTTAACTGAAACAACTTAAAATATAAAGGACCGCATATTTCACTTCAATTGTGCAGAAATTACATGTAACCCTAGCAAACTGTACATTGGGTAATGAATGCAGTCTTGGTAGAAATTTTCAGAGGCAGAAATGTGCAAGCACATATTCCAGGTTGTATATACAATTGTATATTTTCCTGAAGATAATTTTATCCTTTGCAAGGAACACACAAAATAAGGTTTAGGTGCTAGTGCTTAATATCCTTTCTGTTTAGTTTGAAATTTAATGCAGATTGCAGAATAATGGAAATCTCTCACTCAGCAGCTGTAGCAAACCTTTTCTGAGGGTCATGGAGGCATTCCCAGTTCATAACACTGTTCTACCTAAAAGTCTCCTTATGCCTGAAAGGCAGAAATCAACATCTGGCCTGATGTGTCCAGGAATGGCAGAAGGACAGATGGCGGCTCTCCTAGATTTTCCAAAAATGAGACCACATTAACCAATCCACTTAGAAATATCTGATAGAACACTGAAAGAATGGGATCCCAACTTCAGTTTTAAGTGTAAATGAGTGATGCAATGCAAAGTGAATAGAAACCCAAAAGAAGGAACAGGATTCTTTTTCATCTCCAGCCTAAAGCCCAAAATACCATCATCTGTGATGCCAACTTTTTTTGAAACTTTCTGACCAAAACATTTATGTTCAAGGAGATGTTCTTATCAGGGTTTTTTCATTTTTCATGTTTTAAAAGATCTAAAACACTTAAGCACAGTGTCCATGTGTCTCAACAAGAAAACCACTTAGAAACAGCAGTATTTCTGCTAATGGAAGCACTGTTCAAAGAAAGAACATTGAAACTTAGTTTTTGTTCATAGCCAGCATTTGCTAGAAGAGAAGACACATTGACCTCTGGCTTGTAGCAGGTAAATGTTACATTACATTTAGCAAGCCCAAATCAAAAGTGCTTTCCTATGTTGCTTTTTAGTTAATGGCATCTTCTCTGTGTTATGACAGAGGCTTTTGTTGTTCCTTCTACTCTAAAAAAAAATATATTTTGGTCACAAAACAGATTCTGCAAGTTTACTCACAATGGGAGCATCCTACAGTGTATATCTGTGTGTCCAAGTGTTTTGCCTCATTTCTGGATAGAGGTGAGGGTTACCTTCACTTACGAAGATTACATAGAACAATTTATTTGTGATGAAGCAGTACAAGCAATTGTTACAGAGTGGCTGTGATCAGTTACAGATAGATAGGAGAGGGTCACGAGAAGTTGCCAATGACCAACAAGCCCTCGCTATGCTCTGCAGAGATTTTGCTCAGTACCCCTACGAGTTGTGTTACCTTCAGTGTAATTATTTACCTATGCTTTCTCTCCTTGGAGTAAAGAGCAGAGCAGGAATGGAGAGCTAGCCTTTGGTTGTGGGAGAAATTACATTGGGCCCTTCATGTGCATTCTCACAGAAGTTTCTTCAGGTCAGCCCTGTAACAGGTTTGCAACCACAGAAGTGCAGTTCACATGCCCCATTAAACCTAGTTCAATGGCTGAGAGTAGTAAGAGGCCACGCTGATGAGCAAAGGCATCTATGAAGTTCTGCTGCTGTATCTCATTCAAGTGCTTTCTCACAGCCAGGAGTTTCACTGCCCTACACCTTCTATCAGAAGGTAAATCTTTCTGGGTGGGATCTGATGACTTGCTCTCCTTCTGAATAACTGAGCTAGAGAATGGGAGGCCCTTAAGAAGGTTTGGGCATTCAGTATCTGTCCTATGGAATCTGCAAGAGAGCATGTGTCCTCCACTGTCCTTTGAGGGCCCATGACATTGCACAGCCACCAGTTTAACAGGTGAGCCATACCAAGGTCACACAGGCAGGAAAATGAGTCCATAACCTAAGAAGTACATTCACTAAAGATCAAAGTAGAAGAGGAGAGAGATCTGCTCTGACATCCAGTTCCTATCATCAACACTTAATGAAAAACAGATATTCACTTCAAGGCCAGAGTACAGGGCCCTTTCTCCCTATGCAGGAACTCCTTGACCAGACTACCAGGCAAGAGCTTGTTTTCTCTCTGACCCCATTAACCTGATAGTCCTTACCGAACAGTGGCAGAGCCTCAGTGAGGTGAAGTGTAGTTCTGACCCCTTGGTCTCTCTGAGATGATACTTAATGGCTTACTCTTCCTTCTTTTCAGGTGCTTTTATGGACCCTGGGCTGGAATGTTCATGTTACTCAGCTATTCCTCTTACACTGAGAAAATAAGGATGCTAACATTGCAAGCTGCACTGTGAGGACCATAAAAATAGCAGGATAGCTACAACATAACCACTTGACAAAGAAAGCAGTTGTCAGTTGGGTACATAAAAATCAGGTCAAAAGATTCACAAAAAGGAAAATAGACCAAAATTTTTACAAAAAGATAGATTTGTAATATAAATTTCCTTAACAAAGTCAAGTCTCACCAAATATAATAAAACAAAAACAATTGATGGCATTGCTTGTTTCAGCACCTTCTAAATTTTCATATTGTCAGTTGGACACAATTCACCTAGCTTGGTCCTAATATCGCTGTGCCAAAATATTCAGACAACTGCAGGAATAAGATATAATTTGCATGAAGTAAACACCACTTCCTACACACTTCCTAATGTGAAGTAACATTTTCATGCATAGATTCCATCTTTCCAGGTGTAGACATTGCTACAATGATATGATATGGATTCATATTCTTCTCACGTTCTCTAAATCAGCATCAGTAAGCAATTCCAAAGTTGGTTTCACATATACTTAAGAAGGCTGATTCTGAGATTCCCTGAAAGCTGAATCTAGAAACCCTGTAATTCAGCCATCTAAACCTGAAAATGCATTCTAAGATTTTAATAAAATAGAGATAATCAGTATGTCAGTCTCTTCTAACTAAAACCACAAATTATTAAACATGTAATGAAGAACTATTCACCAACAGAAGACCTCTGAACAGATAAAGATACATAGGTCAGGTTAAAACAAACAAACAAATGAACAAACAAACAAAATGATCCCACACCCACTGCTTCTTTGCTTTTGTGGCCAATTGGAAACAGCTGCTTCCAATTTCACTGAAAGTGTCCTGAGCCATAAAAAGAACTTGCCACACATCACTGTTTGTGACTTTTTTGAAGCAGGTTCTTTTTCATTTTCCCTTCTACTAAGAATTTTTTAAAACAGCATTTCATGGGATGACAAAAGTCCACTAATGCATTACAGACCAGATGTGTTGGGATTCCAGTGTTTTCTACAAGGCTACATTCATTCTGTTACTATCTAGCTTCAGTCTGCTTAAGCTTCTGTTATGTTGATGATGCTGTTAAGCTCAGTCTGCTGAAATTCATTGGCAGGCTGATTATAAGTGAATTGGGAACTTACACCTGAACAGTTTTGAAAGATAAACTGATGTAGACAGCCTAGTGCTACAGGACTACTTAGTAATATAAATTTTAAACAAAAACGGGAGGACTTACAAGAGACATGCTTCTGAATGTATGCTGATTTTAATTCTGCTTCATGTTAATGGTATTTGAAATATTTCAGAATGTATCGTATAAGTTAATGGTAGCAGGCTGACGTTAACCAGGTCTTGATTATTCCCTTGATTACAAGTGTTATTACTTCACAGAATTGTTAAATACACTCAGGGAGAAGACGTGAATGTTCATCCCAGTATACACTGGTTAAATACACTTGAAATGAGTAGATTTGTGATTTTTCTCCTTTCTTTAGGAGGAAAAAATCCATCTCATCACCTGGCGAAGAACATGCTGTTACCCTGAGGTCTTCATCTGCCACCACTCCTTTCACCCATCCTGGAGGGGTACCCTTCTTCCCACTCACTCTCAGAAGAGGGATCCAGGACATTTCCTTACACTGTAATCTGTTAAGCAGGGAGATTCTGGCATTAGACTATTTATTTCTTTCTTACTCAACACTGCATTGGAAGGATTAGGTGAATTTAAACCACAAGCGCAAAGTGAAAAAATGAATCTCCAGTTTTCTATATTGTAGCTCAGGCTCAGTACACACAATACAGTCCCTTGGTTGGTTTTTTACTTTTTCATTTGTTATTGTGGTGGTGGCGGTAGTGGTTGGTTTTTATTTTCTGTTTCCCTCATTTACAAGTAGAAAGAATTTTGAAAAATCATAGAATGTCAATATCAACACCTTTAATCCTTCTCATACAAGGAAAACAATGTTTATGCATCTCCCCTTCCTCTTCTGCCTGGATTAGTCACAGTTCAACAAAAGCAGTGGATTTTCATTAAGGTCTAGAACACAGCCTAAAACTGCACTGTATGGCATACAAGACAGATCAGGTGAGCTTAATATTTTGTCTACCAATGTCTTGCCAGTGGTACCACCATATCTTCAAAGGCACTGTGTCTCTCAGAGGGCGCAGTGCTCCAAGAAATGATGTATGGATAGTTTTAAGTCAAAATAAGTCCATATTGACAAAGGCACTACTTATTTCACAATGGCCTCATACACCACTCTTTCCAATTCAAGGGTGAGTGACTACTTTGTGCTCATACGATTCTTTCCGAGGAAGAACCTCTTCCAGACATGTCCTTTGGGAACCTGTACTTGTTCAGGTTCCTTTCACCCTCCTATGCAGAAATGCACGATCACTAGTAGCTAGTAGCAACTTTTCCCTACTGCATCTCTTGTTTAGCTGGGAATTGAACATACTCAACATACACCAGTAGAGCAACAAACACAGTTTACAACCACAGTGACCACCACTAGGGCTAAGATATCAATTTCCAGTGCTCAATTACATTACAGCAAGCTGACTGGCTCTCATGTTCAAATACAAATAACACAGGACATTTGAGTATTAGCACACTTATTAGCATGCAGTCAACTTTCAACTTGCATGTATTCAGCAGCTTCTTCACAGATGAGTCAGGGTACAAGGTTTGATCCAACAAGGAGAACATGTACACCCATGATTTCCAAAAGTTTCAAACTAACTACACTGCTCAAAAACAATACTGTTAAAGCTAAACTGGAGTCACAGAAACTGTTTTACAGTTGGGAAATCACTCCTTGGCATATCTGCAAGCTAGTGTCAAAACACAAAAGCATTCCTTTCATGCAAATAGAATGCTCTGAATGAGGGAAGAAGCAGATAAGTAGCTGGTAAGTTATTTTGGAGAAATCAAAAGTGATTTGAGAAACACCGAACTAGTGGAGTGTTTGTTGTATACCTTGTGCTGTATGATAAGCAGCAGAACAAAACTGCAGTTGTCTGACTGCATCAACACAGGACATTTGGGAATGTGCTATTCTTGCTTTTTGGTTGTCATAATAGACCAGAAACAAGAGTTCTGCAGGTTTTTTGGCAGTTGGCCAGTGGAAGTCGTGAAGTTTAGGAACCTACATCAGTCAAATATAGCAAGAAAGAGATATGAATCAAATATGAAAGAGAGGGCGCATAAACATATCTTTGAAAATCTGGAAGTATTTGATTTCTAAGCTTTCTCCACATCAAGCTTATTCCAAATTTAGAGAATATCTGTACCATCGTTACATCAGGATCTGTGCTCAGCAATCTGGCTTTGCAGTGGATCAGTCCTTTTGCAATAATGTTGAAGAAGATACCAGATAGGAACAAGTTTTACTCTATAATGCCACTCTCTGAACAAACATCACAAGCTATCTTCTAGCTGGGCAAAAAAAGAGATTATAATGAATGTGAACTGAGCCTATCTTCGCACTGTGACACAATGCAATGTATGTATTTGCTCAAGTGACACTCACTTAAATCAGTTTATTTGCACAGAGTCTGTGCATAAAGATGAGAAATCATTATTGAGATATTATTGGAAAGGGCAGAAGGGCATATGAACTTGTGATTGAATCTCTGATGTTTGGTTTCACCACAGACTGTATTGTTTGGTGCAGGACAAGTAACAATATTTTGTTATGTTCCTATCTATAAAGCAGAAGTAACATCCACAGTCAACCTTAGGCAAGATGTTTGCAGAAACATGGACAACTTTGTGCTGTGTATTTGAGTACACATTTGACTTTTTCCGAATTGAAAGGGCAGATTTCTCATTGGCAGTGCTGAGGGTAGGAATCAAGTCACTTCTGGTTGTGTGGATTTCAACATATGATTCAAGACCTACCTCGCTCAGGAGAGGAACAATTTATCTTCACTTATCTTGGTTTCACTCTACTAAAAGCAGTAGATCAGTGATAACATGAACAATAAAAATGTATTCATTCCATGATAGAAGTCAGTGGATTGGAAATGCAAATCACAATATGCTATATTTCATTGGATTTCAAATGCGATTCAGGAAATTACAGGCCTGCTACTGTTGCTATTCTTTTTTTCACAAAAGTAATTTTTACAATGATAATGTTTGAAACAGCTTTCCAGCAAGCTAAATCTTGCAGTTAGTGCTCTGGAGTGTGTGAGGCAGATTTGTTTTGATGCACGAATATTCACCATCTGCTTAATCACAGCTGTCAGAGGCAGGTCACCAGACAAGACAGATCTTGATCTCTGCATAGTATGGCTGACCATACTTGCAGTAGTACTGAAAGGATCTCAGACAGGAAACAACTTCCCCAAGTCACATGGCACAGTATGTTTAAGTCAAAGAGAGCAAAAACAAAAAACACGAGGAAAGATAACTTATCCAATTGTTACGTTTGAGGGAGCAGGGAGCAGAGGAAAAAGCCACAAGGGAAGGGGCAAGTGAAAAGCCATTGCTTCCTTCAGGATACACAGCAGTGTTTTCTGTGGGGGCAGGAACCGAATTCTTCTTTTTATAATCAGCATAATCCACCAGAAATAATATATAATTCCTTGTAACTGAACGGCTGTCTCACAGATGGATGGTGTAATGTGTCCCCTGATTCCCTTACTCCCCTCTTCCTTTCTTTCCCTCTCTGGAAGTTCATGTAATTGTCACTTTGTAATGTATATTCCAGCACATGGACATGCAGAATGAACACTGCGTGCTCATTTTGCACTATAAATGATGTGTACTGCCTTGTGTCACAAACAGTAAATCCTTTATACCAAAAGTCTGCTCATTTTCACACCATTCACTTGTTCAGTAACAGTTGTCCATATTTTTTAATTCAGCTTCTTACGCTAATCCAGCAACTGCTGGTCTTGGACAGGTGCAGGGATCAAACAGGCTCAATAAACTGAAACATCTGGCCTGGAAATGATAATAGACCCTTTTACTCTCCAAAGCAGAGAAGGAATGCAAAGTTTTCAAATGTTAAATCATGTAATTAGTCCTGTATTTATTTATTTTTTAATGAAAGAGTAGTGTTTTCTATTCAAGCTTTCATTCATCGCTTTGTTCCCCATTCTGATCTGTACTGAAGGAGATGACAGACCAACAGAGTAAAGATGCAAATCATCATCTTAAAAAAAAAGAAAACCTCACTTCCTTCACAGTAGCGACCTCAGGTACTTCATTCCAAGTCTGACTATGCAGTAAGTTAAAAAATAATTCTGAAGAAAGTTTTGGGAGTGCGTATGCTTTATAAATTCAGTTTTGTTCCTTTATAAATTCAGTTTTGTGAAGCCAAGCCACATTCAGACACAGGTGGCAGGGCTGAGCTAGTTGTAAACTGTCACCCCATTATCTGGATGACAAAAAGGAGAACTTGTCCTTATGTTTCCTCTAATGCACAGACTGGAGCCACAGAAAACATTTGAAGATCTGGAAATTGTTTGGGAAGTGTTTCTTCTTGATGTCACCTAGGTCTGGAGCAGCTTTCAGCACACTTGTTGTGCCTGCATTTGGTTAGGCTGAGCCCAGGGCTGGAGGGATCATCACGCTCTCCTCTGGGCATTGCTCCCAGCTACTGCTCCTCACCTTGACTTTGACGTGGCTGTCACTTCAGACCAAATTCAAGACTCTCTACAGAAAAAGAATACTGTCAGAAGACTTTATGCCTACAACTAAAGGGATGTTGCATTCTGACAGTCCATGTACTAGTCCAAGTAGGAGGTGTGTTTCTATGACTGCATTAGAAATGAAGTTTCTGTCTCTTATTCAGAAAGTTCTTCATCCTGATGAAAATGTTTTAGCTTCAACTAAATAAATCCTGTTAAAAAAAACTTCAAAGATGCTTCACCTTGACTACTGGCAGTCATTAAATGACATGAGCAGAGCTGATAATTTTATCCAGCATCTTTGCCAAACTAGAGTTTTGAGAAATCTGCATTGACCAAGTTTTCCTTTACACTCGCAGCTGAACATGGCATGCTTCTCTTGAGTAAACAGGAATGCTCATCTTGGGCTACAGAACCTGGAAATGAAGCCTGGATCCCACTCCAGCCTTTGCCTCAAGTTTCCTGTGAGCCTGCTTGCACTCTCCTTGGTGCATCTGGGATCAGCCTTTCAAAGGTATGCTCAGTTCTTCTTACTGACCATCCAGCCCCAGAAACCTCTCTTGACGGACTGAATTCAACTCTGAATGGGCTTCTCCTGAAAATAATCTTTCTTATGACTTTAGCTTGAGAAAAATTGGAATCATAATATTAGCAACCCTGAGAAACAACATCTGTTGGTCAGTGTCATGCATAGGGACAGAAAGAGACATTATCTCAGAGCAGGGCTCTGAAATGCTAAGTTCTCCTTGTGTAATTGTCCTTGGACTAGACAAAGGGATTCACTGGCGAGAGAGAAGTGCCATACAAATAAGAGAGATTCTGTGTGCTTCCAAGGACACTCTACTGTGGGAGATACCATTCTTCCTGTGTAGCCTTACTGCAGGGTTGAGTAAGATCCAGAACAAGCTGCTGCATGGTTCTGAATGAGAGACACGATTGACTCCTAAAGGGCAGTTTTGCCACAGGTTATCAATAGAAACAGGAGTGCAGACATCAAGCAGCTTAACTCTTTACTCCTACCTTTATAAATCAAAGGATTTTGGATTGAAAAATTGTAGTCTTAGAAAACATGTTGTAGGAAGATTTTTTTACAAAAAGTAGATGGCATGTCTCTGTGCTATATTTTCTCCTGGAATGTGAGAAAATCCTTATAATTTTTGAAGGAATTATGCAACTAAGATCAAAGTTCTCTACACATGCAGACCATCTCTCAAAAGATTGTTAACTATAAATTTGCCAATTACAGTTGTATTCATATTTACATTTGTAATGATTTGTTTCAGAAGGATACACAGATAAAGAAGTCAGAGGAGCTGTGAATAGTTTTAATCTTATGATTTCTTGTGTTTCAGCTTTCCAGGCAAGCAAAAGAAACCTAACTTGTGACAAACCAACTAAGTTGTTTACTTTTATTACAGGGAAATGAAACTTCTCAACACATTCTTTGTCTCTGAGATCAACCTGCAAGTCATATACCTACTTCAAATAGGTTCAGTGTTCAAAATCAACAGCCTATGGCCAAATTTAAATTCTCTGTGAAGGAAGTTTACACCTCAATGATGTTGGTAATGGAGATAAGGTCAAAGAAAAGTGCAGCAGAATAGTATGGAAGAAGCCTGTACAAAAGCCTGGGTGAAAGGAGAAGTATTTCTTAATTCATAGGTAAGAAAGTAGTTGTTCAGCTTCTCTATCTGGTTATTTGGAAGTAGCAAGGTCAAGAAAACTTATCAAAGCTGTGTTCAGACATTACTAAGGAAGAGAGAGAAAGCAGTTTCCAGGGGAAAAAAAAAAAAAATCATCCTATTTTTCTCCCAGAAAACAGATACCAGACTTTGATTCACTGACATGTGGCTCCTTGGCGGGCCCCACCAGTCCCAGCCCCAATCCTGTAATCTGCAATGTGAACAGGGACTGCACATTGAAGAGCCGCTTGACTTCACTTGGATTATTTGTGAGTGCCAAAAGCCACTTGCCATAAATTGAAATATCACATCTGCATGTAATCTTGACTACTAAGATTAGGTGTAAAATGAAATCAATCCAATGATGCTTTCTTATTATAGGGAAAAAAAACAACAAACATAATTTTGTGTTCTCATTATTCCTTTGTTTATCTTAGATACTCCAGTTCATTATCAAATCATGATGTCCTTACAAGTCTTCAGTTCAAATACTCACTGCTAGTACACTAAATCCATCCTATATGTCCATTAAAAATAGGTTACTGCACATACAGCAAGTGCAGCCCTCACTATCCACCCTTGTATGATTACTTTAAATAGCACACATATTCTCACGCTATATTTAGTGTTACATCCACAGTAACATATCACCACATCATTACACAAAATGGCTTCATAAAAACAAACATTGGAGCAGAGAAATGAATTTCTTTATCCCACAATGAAGCCTGCCGTATAAAAAAAAAAAATCCTCCTGGCCAGAAAGTTTTATTTTATTTAGATTAATTCCATTAACATTCATTTTAAAGTCCTAATTTGTGAAACTCCCAAGCAAATTCAAATTCTGGTATTTTTTTAACTTAGCAGACATGTCCTGCGAGGTATTTTTAAGCACTTGGTTTACCAATTTGTACCCAGATTTTTAAAACATTCATATTTCTTTGGAAACATATGCATAAATGGACAAATATTCAAAAGCATTTGGAAAATCAGACTATAAGCCACAGTGAACACCATGGAAATATTTTCAAAGACCTGGCTCCAGCTACAGATATGGGTCATTTGGAGATCTGCTCCTGCATTCCTATTGAAAATCTGTCTCTCAGATTTACCCATGGAACAATGAATTTCCTGGCCCTTTCATACATTTCCTCTTTTTCTTGTTGTTGTTTAATGGTTAACAGGAAAAGCCGTATTTTGGAGAAAATGTACAGAAAATTGATCTTTTTTGTTCCTGTTTAACCCATTTCATAGTCTACACTTTTTCTCACCAAATTCATGAACCAAAACAGCACTACAGCTCATGAAACCTCATGGTGATGTCCTTCAGGAAATTGATCCAAGCAAAACCAAAATCTTCCAAAAACATCCGGTTTGCCCTGAGCCAGCACAGCTCCCTGAACTGCCTCACATGCTTGCATCAAAGCACAAAATTGTTCTTTACTATGAGAGTGGTGAGGTACTGGAACAGGCTGCCCAGAGAGCTTGTGGATGCCCCATCCCTGGAGGTGTTCAAGGCCAGGTTGGATGGGGCCCTGGGCAGCCTGGTCTAGTATTAAATGTGGAGGTTGGTGGCCCTGCATGTGGCAGGGGGGTTGGAGATTCACAGTCCTTGAGGTCCCTTCTAACCCTGGCCATTCTGTGATTCTGTGATTGTGTGATTCTGTGAAGAAAGGAAGGAATATGATGGAACCATGGTCAGGGTGTGCATGACAGCTTGGGGTAAGAACACCCACATTCACTTCTCTGCCAAAAGCTGGGAGGGATGTAAGGCCAAGGAAAGTCCCAGCCACAGGATGATATTCTGGTACAGTGTGGGGAAAACAAGGCATAGAAAATGAAAGCAAAAAGTCAAGTTTTAGATAAACTTTGAAGTGGTGACTAAACATCCAATAAGTGTTACAGGAGAGAGAAGAAAAGACTTGAACTTGAGCAGGAGGCAGGTTAGGAATTAAAAGATATATTGAATTATTGATATTTTAAATCCTGTTTAAAATAAATCATCTCCAAATGCTACTGTTTTTTAACTGTTGCTGTAAATACAACAGTTAGAAAGATGGATCTCTTCACTCCTACATGCAGTCCCTTGTCTTTATAGCCATGAAATTATCTTACTTCTTGTACCATTACTAATGTTTTCTTAAAAACCTATTGCAGATGTCTAGTTGAAAGCCCCAAATTTCCTGTTATTATTGCTGTAATTTTTCACCCTTGCTTATTGCAAGAAGATTGTTTTTAAAATGTTTTCATCTGCTCCAAAACCAACTTATACTGGGCTTAAGCTCATTCTTTCTGGTGGTTAATTCCACTTAGAAGCTTCATCCAATTATGCTTTTTCCTTAGCTACAAGAAGTTTTATTAGGCACCATTAGTTTTGTTGGCTCTATAGAAGCCCTGGTCCAGCTGAGGCAGCTTCCAAAATACTCAAGATTTTTCATGGAGGCTGAGATGAGAGCTTTAAATTGGCTTCAGAAACAAGGAAATAAGTAGTTTTGTAAAACAAGCACATACTGTAGTCCCACCAAGACGCCAAGCTGCTGACTGTAGTGCAGATCATTACTTAAAAAAAAATCTCAAGTAACTCTCAACATAAACTCCCCAAAAGTAAAACTAGGCAAAGAAGTGAAGGCATGAATAAATGTAGCTGTCAAATATAAGGAATACTGTATCATATTGTGTATGATTTAATCACAATAAATAATTTCCATAAACTATATAAAATTAAGATAAATGCATAGGCCTCAAGAGGTCCTTTCCACACTGGGACCAGAAATGTTTTCATGTTAAATCAAGGAAAGAAAAAAAAAGCTTGATAAGTATAATACAGGAGTTCTTTTCAACCTTTTGTCTTAGAAGAGACATCCACCAAGCAGCCAATAGGGCTGGACACTGCCCTACTAAACCAGTTCTTAAGATATTAACAACAACATAGCCCATGTACTCAGAGCTGGGCACTATCCTTCTGCAGAGGACAGCATAACAGCTCAGATAATACCAGCATCAGCCTATTATTCTGAGGGAGAAATCTCCTCTCATTTCCACCTTCTAACCGAGAGCTGGCAGCTGTATCATTCACCCCAGGAGGTGAGTACATCTGAATACAACTGAACCACAAAACTGGTCTAGTTCATCAGGGGAACACAGAAAGAAGTTACTCCTACTGTCCATATCAGTCTATAGGTAGAATAAATTATACTAATCTTATTTCAAAATTTACTGTAGGTACAGCTGCATCAGTTTAAGATGATATTTCAGCTTTGCTAATTTGTTGTCACATCCATTGCTGAGCTGGTCTTGTGAGAATCCCTCCTTTGTCTCAAGCTGAAGTTTGCATGTTCAACTCTCTTTTATGTCCTTCTTCACAGGTAGAATATTGGGAAGCATGCAGCTTGCATATCAGTGTAACTACTTGGAGAGTATTGGGATTTTTTTAAAGATAATAACTAATAGGAGAAGTGAATGGTTGGACACCATGGGTAAGCAAAGAGTTATCAATGTACTTTTCAAATATTCTGCCTGACTCAATCCCAAATCCTACTCCCCCTCTTTATGCAGTCCTTTAACTACACAGTCCCACTGATTTCCCAATTGGGATTTTCATTTCTGTTTCTGCCTCTTTATTGTTATCAGGATGTTCTTCATTTGGTGTGAAAGATTTCAGTCTCATTAGTTCTAATTAATCATGTTGAGTAGCATAGTGTTTGTGAAAAACTAAGAAGTATCTCAAGTAAAACATGAACTTTGGCACTGTCAGAAGCTTGACATGGAAGAAACCCATCCAGCCCAGCGAGTAAGGTGAGACAAAGTTGTTCCTTAGAGAAGCAAATCCTTCACATTACTCAGATGGTACTGCATGTAGTAGAGGTTAGTGCAACAGATGGATTCAGAAGTAGCTAACCTGTGGAAGGCTTTCTACAGACCAGGATGGAAGATGGAATTTTATAGCTTCACAGGGTGCTTAACTTCGTAACTGAGGTTTTTGATGGATTTTTTTTCCCCTGATTTACAAAATACTTTATAATTACAAGTATTCTATATATTAGTTAGAAATGATGACACTACAGTTCAGAACAAAGTAATTGAGTTTTCAGCTGCAGCTCAAAGAAGCATTAAGTTTGTGACTTAATGAATGTAAACTTGCAGAAAGAAATGTAGCACATGATGTTGCTTGCTAGTAGCTCTGAAGACTTGTCTTTTCACCAAGTCTTACTCTCTCCAGAAATGCAACGATATTCTATCTACCATTTTAGGGGCACACTTTATGAAGTTTAAACAAGCAGCTTGATCCACTCTACTACATGATCTTGAGTTAAAGAACTCATGGAACTCTCAAGCATATTCAGTTCTCCTTTCTCCTCTCTTGTGTATAGAAAGTAAGTTAGCAAACTTACAGTATTCTACTATCTTTCAGGCAAGTGAGAAAAATGGGAGGACATTAAAGAAGGGAACTCAAAACTTTCCTCTCAAATGGAGATTTTTCAGTGCTCAGCTGATGCATAACCTCACTCTGAACAACAGATTGCTCAGGAAAGTGGTGTAGTCATCATCCCTGGAAGTGTTTAAGGAAAGAGTAGATGTAGTACTTAGGGACATGATTTACAGGGCAATCTTGACAGTAGCTGAACAATTGGACTAGATGGTCTTAGAGGTCTTTTCTGACCTTAATGTTTCCATGATTCTATATTCAAAGCCACAAATACTGCATACTGGGCTTTTCATGCTAATGTTTCACAGTATATAATAGCAATAATTCATTGGTGATCTGTGTTGCACATTCATTTTCCAAAGGTGTTTTTCTTTTGAAGTGCTGTTTGATACCGCTTTGCCTTTTATGAGCTAAAAAACTCTGTATTTGTTTTAAGTCTGACACTGTAGATACAACTACTATCAGGAGACTTATGCTGGAGTAATCCCAGATACATATACAAATTGAGAGAAGAAAAACCTTGAGCAGTAGTCCTGCAGAGGAGGACCTCGGGATCCTGGTGGATGAAGAGCAGGCAGTGTGCTCTTGAAGCTTTTTATAAGGGTAGTCAGTGATAGGACAAGGAGGGATGGTTTTAAGCTCAAGGGGGAAAGGTTTATAGGATTAAAGTTTATAGGTTAAAGATAGAATGTCAGGGGGAAGTTCTTTACAGAGAGAGTGGTGAGGTGCTGGAGCAGACTGCCCAGAGAGGCCATGGATGCTCCAGCCCCAGAGGTGTTCAAGACCAGGTTGGATGGGGCCCTGGGCAACCTGGTCTAGTACCAGATCTGGATGTTGGTGGCCCTGCCAATGGGCAGGTACAGGGGGGTTGGAACCTGATGATGATTGGGGTCCCTTCCAACTCAAGTCATCCTATGATTCTATGAGACAGAACATTTAAATTGTTAACTTTACATGTCAACAGGTTTTGTAAAAAATGACTGCTTTTCTACTGTATGGTTTGTTTTCAAAAATTTCAGAAATTTAATGGAATATTGGCAGGAAGGTTCAACCTCTACTGCCATGCCACCAACATCCACCTCTGATGTTATAGGCCAGTATAATAAGATAGGAAGCATTACTTTTGGAGCAGCTCTGGTATTTCCACTGGGATTTGGCAAAAGGAGTGTACAGAGCTGGGTAGTCAGGTCTATCTGCACACATGACTGACTCTTCTTGGTTGAAAGCATACTTTGAACCTCTGCAATCTCTGCACTAGGATGTCTGAGGATAGCTGCAGCAATTTTGGAGAAGTCACTCTACCTCTGTGCTTCAGTTATCCCATCCATATGACTCATACCCTATCTACATGGAGCTACAAATATAAGACATCATTAATTAAAGACAGATGATATTACAGATCTTCAGATGGAAGGAGCTGAAGGATTCAAATCAAACTGTTATTATTACCGCAGAGTCAACATCTCATATTCAGTGATGAAAGCCTCTCAGAGGAGTAATGCAAACCTATTGCTGGAATTAACACTCCCGCTCAAATTTGATAGTGCCCTTTATACAGGATTTTCATTTGTATTCACAGAAAAACGTAAATAAGTGCTCAGGCTGGCCATTCTATTTCCTCTGTAACTGGCAGCATTCACAGTCACTTTATTGTATGAAATAATGTCTTGTTTTTTCTTCCCTTTATCTTGCCTGTGCCTGACCTTCCATTAAAAGTTGCTTGGAAACTGCTTAGAGAACAGTCAGCAGTTCTTATTGATATCTTCCCTTTGTGGTTTCTTTGCTATTCTACCTTTTTTATTCCTTTCCAGGAGCTTTTTAAGCTAGAAGAAGATGAAAAGAAGCCAGAGAATCAAAGCCTAATATTTTTCTGTTTAAAAAGAACAGGAAAAACATCCTCCCCGTATACACTGACATGTTAAAGAAGAAATAATCTTCTAATAAATGCTCCAGCAGGTCTTTAATGTGTGTGTCATTATCAACTATTTCAGATACTCTCTTTAGCACCTTGGTAATTAAAAGCAAGAGATACAAAGCGAATTGTGTCCCTAAACAAACCTCACTGTTGCTGTTGTATAGAAATGGTGGAAAATGCGCACTGCTGTGACACCCATGTTAATAGAGAGGCTTTGTCTGACCAGTTTGTACTGTATCCTCACAGAAGGATGGAGAAGTGGCTCAGAGTACAAAAGTCATCATGGTATAGAGCAAGAATTTATTTATGCAGTATACTGAGTGATTATTCACAGCTACTCTGCTCTTGTGAGGCTGTACGCGGAGTTCTGTTAGGGTGCAGGGCACAGTGAGGTCTTCCCTGAGTGGACCTTATAGCCATGGCTGTCCTAACAGCCAGGTCAGAAGCAGGGAAGATGGGAGCAACCATGGAGTAGTCCCAGCTTTAGGCAATGAGTACCTTCCTGGGAACAGGGACAGAGCATCACCCTGGATGTGGTGCCCCGATTATGCTGTCTGGCAGCATTTGCCCACAGTATCCGGCAGGAAAATCCCTGAACCCCAGTCCAGACCTCCAGGAGGGAGGATGCAGTCCAGTCCCTGACATCAGTCTCCAGTTTTGCACCTATTTGTCATTGTAAAAGGATGTGAAAAAAAAAAAAAAAAAAAAAATTGTTGGTAGAATCAAGCACCCAGTATAAAAAGAAAGACTAAGTAACAACAATTTGTCTGGCATACAGAAGAGAAGGCAAGAAAGTAAATCTAGTAGTAGCCTCCAGATATGTACAGGGGAATAGAGAGATGATTGAGCCAGAGATAAAAATGAAAAGACAAGAAGCTACGGTCCCAACAACACGAATGTTGACAGGATGTGGTGGAGCACTGAAACATACGTCAGAAGAGCTGGAAAATCTCCATCCTTAAAAGTTTGTATTGACAAAGCTCTTAGCAGCTTTAAAATAGTCATTCCTTGAGCAGGACAACCTTTAGCCAACCCAAGTTCATTTCATAAAGCTATAGTTCTGTAGTTTGAGAAAAATATATTTACTGTGATAAGTTAAATTCAGCTGCAGCTCTGAGTGGATGGTTTGTGGTGGGAAGGCTAGCACATGTATCCTTAGACTGACAAGTCAGGAAATTAATTTCATTTGAAGAGATTTTATCCATACCAGTAGATCATACTGAGTTTCAGCCTTCAGCTTTAGGTCATGTTCTTGCCCTACACTTATGTTCTTGTACACTAAAACTTCTCACACAGACATAAAGGCCTATATAGCATTTCTCCTACAAACATTTTGGCTTTATTTACACTGAATTGCGTCACTGCTCTAATTCAATTTGCTGGTAGGACTTGTGATTGTCAAGAACAGTAGAATTGTAGTGGATACATAACTAAGGCTATATCTGGCTTCATTAACATCTATGGCAAAACTTCATTTTTTGGCTTAACAAGATTATATTTGTATACAACTTCCTTGTATAAATAATACAGGCTCAATATAAAGCAAAAGCCCAACAAAATTATCTGAGCTTTTAAGTAAAGAGAAAGCACACATTCTTCAAACTCTGTTACAATACTCTTTGAAAATGATAAATGATGGTAATACGGGATATGGTACATATAATTTCAAGGTATATTTTTCAAAACCACAGTGTCTTAAAATGTTATTGATCCTGTCAGTATTATATATCAATATCATCACTTTTCAGGTTTTAATGCACTAATTAAGTCATTTGCAAGAACAATATGCAAATTATGGCATATTTGTAGAGAAGACTAACTTTTTCGCATATTCATAATTCTTGAAACTGTAGGTGTTTCTTTCATGAAGGCTCATGACAAGTATGTATGTTTTAATATGAACTAATATGTAGAAATAAGACAGTAAACCTGACCAGGAAGTAGCTCTTCTGTGAGAAAGTTTTGACGTATGAAGAACTGAAGTCCTTTTATTCATTTATCTAGTGTGTTTTTTTCCCCAAAATTTAATTCTTTGAGATACGTTTGAGTCCTTTTTTAAGTGCTTCTGAACATGATTCTCTCATGACTGATCAGAGTCTGATCATCTTGCAGGCAAAAGGTCACATCAATTCACAGATGTCAACATGTAGCTCTTATCTGTTTCAATCCAGAAATTCCAGAAAATTATCACATGGAGTTTTTGGCATGCCCTCTCAGAGCACTGTCTTTCAAGCTAATCTTTAATACACATATTTAAGTGTTTATTTCCCAAGAAAAAAATACTTCAGCCCCTTGACCCTTAGAAAATTACATTTTATTTTATGAATTATTCTAGCTTTGCTTACTTCTGTTTTCCTCAGCTTTCCCATGTTTCTCTATAGCTGGCTGGGTTAGTTCAGAATTATTTTAATATATGAACACATTGCTGCCAACATTTCTTATTATCAAAAATGTGATTGAACTCCAATTTAAGCCTGAAGGTTAAAAAAAAATCGCAGTGATACTGCTCTGAAAACACAAGCAGTATTGCATAACTTTTTGTATGTTAGTAGAATATCAGTTCACTTTTATAATAACTTTAGGCATTATATACTGCATATATGCCTTCTCAAGGAGATCCTAGATCTACTCTTCTGCACCCAACTGACAGTGTTTTCTTTTAATGAGAAAAAGTAAAGAGCTATTGTAAGTTAAGGGCACTGAATGTTAGGAGGGCTGCAGACTTTGATATTTCTCTTAGAAAAGATAATCTTTGTTAACTTTCATAGCTTGGAAATAAATTGTTTAGGTTTTTTTTTTTTTTCCGTCTTCTATTTTACGTCATTTCTAGATGCATCTCACCTTGTTCACTGCATTGGCTAAGTATAGATCATCATAGAAAGAGCAGGACTGACAGATGTTTGGTTGTGGATGCCCAATCCCTGGAGGTGTTCAAGGCCAGGTTGGATAGGGTCCTGAGAAACATAGTCTAGTATTAAATGTGGAGGTTGGCAGCCCTGCTTGCAGCAGGGGGGTTGAAGCTTGATAATCCTTGTGGTCCCTTCCAAACCAAGTCATTCTATGATTCTATGGTATAGAGGAAAAGCATCTGTGTCAGCACAAGTGATTGACCTCCTCCCTTCTGGGACAAAAGTGCAATAGGAAATTCAGATACGGGCTGATTCGTGCTGCCTAAGCCAACAGCCTCACCAACCCAGGGGAACAATCTCTGCTCCCCATGCTTCTTTTTCTTGGCTTGTACAAGATGTTTTGAACTTCAAATTTAGGTATCTCTCCTAATTAATGATCATTCCACACTGTCTTCAAAAGCCATTGGGTTTTGATTAGGCAACAAACAAAGATGGCTTCATTTTCTTCTCTGGCCACATATTTCCCCTGTCTCCTTAGCACTTAATTGAATAATAGCGCGTTCATTCTAACAGGCTGTATAGGAAGGGCAATACCAGCCTGATCACCAAGAGAACTTCACCATCATTAAGCACAGAGCTAATCTGATCACCAAAAGGGAGAGCGAAGCTGCATCAGTACATCCTGGTGCAGCTGGTGCCCTGACAGCACCGCACGCAGCCTTTCTTTGAGATAGATATGTCAGCTTTCTCCTTCACCCAGATCTCTAACAGGGAAACAGACAATGTCTTATTCTCTCACCTAGCTGAAGGTACAAGTATTCACCTTCAGAGATACACTGCTGGCTGCAGAGTAACTTAAGGAACAGAAATCTGTTAACTGATTACATGCCATTCCTTTTATCACCTCTAAGAAGTTGTGTATTTCAACAGCACTCCAGAAAAAAAAAAACTGCTGAAATTCTCAGTGCAGTGGTTAGACAATGTGTGTGTAGAAACAGTGAATAAATATGTGAATTTCTTCACTGCACAGACCAGATAAAGTATAGCATGTGAAGTCAACTAGGCGTTAAATACGTAATGAAGACATCAAGAAGAGGAAGTGCTAAATAACCTTCAGAGCATTTTGATAGATGTTAGTGGCCCTTATTAAAGTATTCGTAGGGTAGAAAACATACTGTTATGCTTTCTAATGAGGTGCTAAGTTCAGAGAAATAAGCTGAGGGAAGAAAAGCTTTCAACAAGTACTGCGTTTGAATTCTTTTGGCCTTGGAATGTACTAAAGCATTGTATGTCTTAAGCGTAAACAGATCCTCCTACATATAACAAAATTGACATCAAGAGGTGCTGAACTTGCTTCCACAGCACTTTAAGCAGCCTTTCAACCTTTATAAGGATGAAAGGTGTTTTTATCACTAGCTTCAGGCAAGGTCTGAATACCAGACTCTTTGAACGTGGTGGCTTAATGTCAGTTTGAAGATCATAGCAAAACCTGAGCAGTGATTCAACCAAAAAAAATATATATTTTTTTTCAAACACATTCTGGAATTATTTTATTGTTCAGTTCAGTTTGTTGAATTGTAACAGAAAATGCGTAAAGTTTAATGGGAGCTCAGTGATTGAAAGATTGCTTTGTTGATGGTGACAGTTGCACATCTCTTCAAATATATTAAAATGCCAGTAACAAAATACTGTGACACATCTCTTCGGGAAGCTTAATGGTCTTGTATTATTTCTGTGAACATGTCCCACATTACTCAGCCTGCTTTCTTGTTCAGGAACATGAGTGAATGCCTGACATTGCTTTTCTATTGCCAGCAGAAAGACTGTTGGCAGGCTTCAGGAGAAGCCATGCATCTACTTCTCACTGTAAAATGATGTGCAGCACTAGCTAACACTGACTCTAAGAATGTAATCACAGAGAGCATTATAAAAAATGATAATTAGAATGAAAAAACATTTACAAAATAAAGCTTACATATGGGTATCCTGAAAGAGGAGGGTGATTGATCTAATTTGTGATTGCTAAGGGAGTCAGAATAGTGCTCCAAGTGATGTTGAAAGGTGGTGTGGCCCCGGGGTAGAAAACAAGGTCAATGACATTCAGTGACATTCACCTGCAGAGGAAAAAGATAATTGATCTTTTATGTGTAGAACACACCCTTATATTTTTCCCACATGCAAAAATATAAATTGTCAGACTATAACTACAGACATTTTGAGTCCATTCCATCACTATGTTTCATACACACTCTCACTTTTCCTGTGACAAGGCAGGAAACCAGCATGGCTGAATGAGGACCTGCTATTAAGTCTCAGGGAAAAGAAGAAAAAGTACAAGCAGTGGAAACAGGGATAGGTAGCCTGGGAAAAATGCAGGAATGCCATATGAACATGCAGAGATGGAATCAGAAAGCCAAGGTACAGGAGGAATTAAACTTGGTGAAGAATGTGAAAAAGAACAAGATTAGATTCTATGGGTACAGTGGTCAGAAGAGACAGGTAAAGGAGAGTGTATCTCATCAGATAAATGAGAAAGGAAAGATGGCTTCAATAGACGTGGAAAAGGCTGAGGTACTCAGCACGTTCCTTGCTTCATCTTCACTGTCAGTAAGACTTCCCATATCTTCTGTGTCCCTGAACCTCTAAGCAGAACACCCCACTTGGTGTACTGAGGCCCCAGAACAGGAAGGATGCAGAGCTGTTGGAACAGGTCCAGAAGGAGGGCCACAAAGATGATCAGACGGTTGAACCACCTCTCCTATGAAAATAGGTTGAGGGAGTTGGGCTTGCTCAGCTTGGAGAAGAGAAGGCTCTGGGAGACCTCACTATGGCCTTCTGGTACTGGAAGGGAGCTTACAGGCAGGAGAGGGACAGAATATTTACACAGTATGATAGTGATAAGATATGGGGAAATGGCTTTAAACTAAAAGACAGATAATTTAGGATAGATGCTAGAAAGAAATTTTTTACTCAGAAGGTTGTGGGGTACTGGCACAGGCCGTCCAGAGAATCTATGGATACCCCATCCCTGAAGGCATTCAAGGCCTGGTTAGATGGGCTCCTGGGCAGCCTGATTTAGTGAATGGCAGCCTTGCCCATGGCAGAAGGATTGAAACTAGATGCTTTTTAAGGTCCCTTCCAACCCAAGTAATTATTCTGTAATGCAGTATGCTTGGGAAGATAAATTACAGGCAGGAACTGGAGAAGCCAAGTAAACAGACTTAGAGAAAATTATCTCTGAGCCTCACTCATTCACATCCAATTTAAGAATATGGGACCCCAAAAAAGAGATATGCAACCTTATTATTTCACAAAACAAAGAAAATCAGTTTTGCAATCTACTTCCCATCCTCAGATCAGCATTTTCATGGGGAATCAATAGTCATAATATTCAGAAGCATAGCTGAAAGGAAGTACAGTTTGTTTTCCCATGAATCTAAAATGAAAAGTAAGAAAGCGAGGTGGTACACATTTACAGACAGCTCTCTTTGGCACCCCCTCTACATCCTCCCTGGTCATCAAAAGGAAGATAAAAGATGCACATCAGCTAGAAGTGAGAATATAGTCTCTGTTAAAGTACAACTCACGTATCATTTAAAAATACATTTTAAAAATAAATAAATCAAAATTTCAGTTTGTTGTAGTTTACTCATCCAGCTAAGCATCTCATACCAACGGGACAATATTTATTTGCATCTCTGGAGCTACCCTACAGGTGGGTTGAAAAGGATGCCTACTCAGCTTTTACACAGTATAGTGCTTGTATTGCTTTTCCATGCCAGAAGCCCATGTGCCAGGCATGTACAGCATGCCAGACCATCAGAGATCACATTAGCAGTTGTGTCTGCTGCAAGCATTTAGGGAGCTGGGAAAGAACTGGTGCTGCAATGTAACAGGTGCTGCTCCCAGCTCCTGGTGCTGCTGGCCATGGGTCTTAGGACAGAGGGGAAAGCACACACCTCGGGAGTGAGCAGACAGATCAGAGCAGCAGTGTTGATATTGAAGTTTGTCTGATCTAGTCATTACACTGAGGTGTGGAGGTAAGCTGTATGCTGAGGACAGTGAGAGCATGTTGGATTGAGGAGCTGAGTGGGGGCATGGACCTCCCAGGTGAGTTGCTGAATTCAAACTTTAGGGCTGCAATGGGCTGTGGAGTATACGTATGATACCTGTGTGTCCACAGTACACAGTGAAAGAAGGAAAATGCATCACTGAATCAAGTGCTGTGGACAGTTAAATGCCAGAGCTGTAACTGAGGAGCAGGAGGTGACAAAGGATAGTGAAAAGTATGCGCAGCATGGCCCATTCACACCTCCCCTCTGTGCCAGCATCGTTCACTGAACACACATAAAAACCAAAGCAGCCCCTTGCTAGCTGCTTGGTCTCTCCCTCCTCTTCCATGGCAGAAGATTGCTACCTGGGGAGGACACAGGCACATGCCTGCTGGCACCACGTGCGCTGCCCGCGATGGGAGCCAGGCTGCGGCATGGCAGGCCCCCCACTGCTGCGTCCTGCTGCCTTCTGCTCAGCTGTCCCATCCAGCAGCCCCAGGGCTAGAATTACAGGACAGTTTCTAACTTTGTGCCTGTCCCAAGGCAGCAGGACAGAGGCACATGATTTGTAATTTATGAGGACACCCATAGAGCTGTCACTTGCAGGGCAGGTGTTGAGAAACTGGCAAGCAGCCCGAGCAAAGAAAAAGACTGACCTCACCCTGAAATAATGGTGGCCAACATGGTCACAGGACAGAGAGCATTGACATAAGTGGGCTTTAAAAATAACTAGGTCATCCTGCTAGACTAGCTCACTGTCTTATACAAAGAAGCCATGAGGTACTAATTTATAGTAGAAGTAGGAGCGTAAACAGCTATTCAAGGGATTGACTAATGTGTAGCATTTTGAGTCATCATTTTATTTAGCTTTTTAGATTCTCTCACCCAAATCAAATTTTATGTCATATCACCAAGCATACCATGAGAATAAGAGGCAATCTTTCAGTGTCTGTGCTAAAAATATAGCAAAGGCCACAAACATGCACAGACAAAAGCTGCTGAATGTGCGTTAATAGAGCCCAGACTTAGCAGAAAAAAGGAGAGGAAATCCAGAAAGGAAATGACTATTTTCCTACCTAATCCAAACTTTGGAAAAAAATCTTAAAACAGACTGTTCTCCATTCAGATCTAAGACAAGGCCGAGCTCTTTCAAACAAATGCTGTTTTACAAAAGATGCTTCATATTCCCTAAGATCTGAATATTTTGCTGCAATTCATAAGAGGAGAGAAACAGGATTTGCCTTAGCCAGGAAAATCAAATAGCTTCAATAATCATGATAGTTATTGGAGGCCAAGAGCCACTTAAGTTGTGACATCCATATACATCACACACCTATTCCTGGTTTTATAGCACCTAGTCAATTCCACACACAGTTCAACATGCTGTTGATCCTATCTCCTTCAGCATGGTCTCTTTAGAGAGAGAAAAGGTGATTTTGCTATATAAATCTCTTCAAAAATAAGTCTTTCATACAATTTAAACAGTGCAAAGGGAGATAGGATAAGAATCATAGAATCATAGAATCCCTAGAGTTGGAAGGGACATTTTAAAGTTGTTTAGTCCTTGCAATGGCCTTGCAATGAACAAGAACATGAACAGCTAGATCAGGTTGCCCAGGGCCTTATCTGGCCTCACCTTGAAGGTCTCCATGTCCACTGACAACCTGTTCCAGTGCCTCACCACCTTCACTTCTTCTTTATATCCAATCTAAATCTACCCTCTTCAAGCTTGAAAAGCATTTTTCCTTGTTCTGTGACCACAGACATTGCTGAAGAGTCTGTCCCCTTTTTTCCTGTCACTCCCCTTTGTTAATGAAAGACCACTATCAGGTCACCTCAGAGCCTTCTCTTCTCCAGGCGGAGCAGCCCCAGTTCTCTCAGCCTGTCCTCGTAGGAGAGGTGTTCCATCCCTTGGATCATTATTGTGTCCCTCTTCTGGATACACTCCAACAGGTCTGTGTCTCTCCTGTACTGAGGACTCCACATCTGGGCACAGTACTTCAGGTAAGGTCTCACCAGCGCAGAGTAGAGGCGCAGGATTGCCTCTCTTGACCTCTTGGCTGCGCTTCTTTTGATGCAGCCCGGGATACGGTTGGCTTTCTGGGCTGCGAGGGCACATTGCTGGCTCATGTCCAGCTTCCCATCCACCAATAGTACCCCCAGATCTTTTTTCAGCAGGGCTACACTCAATCCTTTCATCCCTCAGCTAGTATCGGTAATGGGACTACTTACTGGCTACTGCACTCTGTACGTGCCCAGAAACATGAGAATTAAATTCATGCACTGGTTAACACTATTGTTTTTGCCAACTGTTTATGTTCACAGCAAATTTTTCATTTTTTGCTTCTTAAGGAAAAATTGCCCCCCAGCAAGAGAATACAGCACCCTTGCTGTTTATTAAGCAAGTCAGTAGAAAAGGCTTTCCACAGACCAGAAAAAAGATACAAATAATGACGGAAAACACTTCATTTTGCTTTCACCAAGAGTGTCTTTGAGGCAGCTGTTAATGTTTTGTCACATGGTGACTGCTCCTCATCTGAGTAACTAGTGAAGTACAAAAAACCCAGTACTGCTTGCATTAAGTTGTTTTATGTCAAGCTCATAAAGCAGTTACCTAAACCAAGACATCAAGTTACCATAGGTCAATAGATTGTTACTTCACGCTTGCTTATTGCCACGCTCCCATGAAAACGTACTAACTGTTCAGATCTTCAGCTAATCCTCAATAATACAAAAAAAAATGTTCTAGCAGGGAACCTATTCTGTTACTTCTGATTTTCAGTTTCAGAGAGCAGCACTATATCCCATATACTATGTTCAATTCACATCCAATTTTTCCATTGCAACTTTCATAATGAGTTTAACGCCTATCTTTTTCAGTTCTGGACAACTTCAGTAGTTCAGTCCCTAAAGGCATTAAACTGAATAACAAGAACAGATAAAACAAACTAGGAGAATATCAAGCAATATATACTATAATGCTTTCACAGTCAAAAATAAGAGAGAAAAAAAAAAAGTGTTTTCTCAATTCATTTTGTAAGCCATTGAAGACAGGCTGTAAGCAGTTTGCAGCATTTCATGACAAATTGTAATTGACAGGCCAATTACAAAAGAAAAACCCTCTGCAAAGAAGATTCTGTGAGCCCAAACGTCTTATTAAAGTAACAGGCTACCTAATTAGCTTCAAATGGAATTGGGAGCTTGCTGCCTCTTTCTTTTCCAGTAATATGGCCGTTCTAGTTATCCATGTCCTATTTCATTCATTTTGACTGTAAACACCTTTTCAAGATAATAAATAGATCCCTTCTTAATCAGCATACTGTGAACCACATTTGTGGAAGCCATTTGTGGAGGTGTCTGCAGTTGTCCTAACTTGGTTCAATGCTTGTAGCATTGTTTTCCTTGTGACCATCTTAACTCAGAATTATAGTGACCAGCCTAATGCATCTAATTTTTAGGTAAGTATCTAGGAAAAAAAAATGACTCCGGTAAAATGTAATTCCCAGATTTGTCAAAGATATACTGTAGGCTGCCGTAGAAAAATATCAAAGTCTTCAAGATGGTAACCATAACAGCTGTAAAATATGAGCAATTTGTCAATCTAACCCAGTCATTAGTTATTTTGCACAATATCTTTCCAAAGATATTGTTTTGCCAAAAGACTTTTATTTTAAATGATCTTTGTCCATTGTTTTGGTTTCCTGTTCTGCATACATTACATCTAGAAAATTGAAACTAAGCTGGATTTTGATTACTCATTTGAAATAAATCCTGGTGGTCTTGACCATGGGGCAGGAAACAAAATTAAACAGGACATACAAAGAATAGTACAATACAGTCTCAGCTCTGTCTCCAAATTACTGACATGTTTGGTGATGGTGAGAATCTAGGCACTGGAGGATCAAATACCGTATGTACTGCCTAGCAGTCTGATGCTTGATGGCAATCTTTTACCAGTCATAAATGACTGTCTGTTGAATATCTATCTACATTGCCAAGTGTTACACTTTAAAATATTATATAAAAGCAAAGTTATTGGTCATCTTAAAATCTGATTGTTGGGCTGACAACTGGTAAGATGGGAGCACAAGTCTCCTTGACCTTCTCTAGACTTGTGCTGCTAAGTTATTTAGCAAAAGATGAAACTCACTATTCAGAATCTTTTAAATATGGAATATTTGACAAGACCATTGTTGGAAAATTACAAGGGAAGTATCATTTAACTAGTTCTCACCAAACTGATCCATACCTTGGAAAGCCATGCACAGACACCTCTTGGACCGTGAGCACACAGAGGAGTCACTCCAAGCACACCTCTTTAGTTTACCAGTTGAGTTGTTAAATAGAGCAGGACTGAACTCAGTGCTTCCAATGCTCTGTACTACATCTGAGCATTTGATAATTTTGTGTCCGGAAAGTGAGATAGCAGAGGAGTGAAATTTGACTTGAACTACTTTCTTAAGTAGATAAAAATAAGTTCTGATTAAATTCACTAAAAAAACCCAAAACATATAAATGGTAGTTCATTTTTGTTTAAGCTTATCATGGTTGTGTATCAGCAGTAAACTATCTAGCAGTTAAAGTGTCGCATTTTGGAGTTTTCCATCAGAGTAGCTAGACATAAATAATATCCAATCAATAGCCAGAGTTGCTGGGAAGCTACATGAAGCTTTACAGATATCCTCATTATGTTACAGGTTAAGTAAGTTACATGTTTGAAGGTAACCTGACGGCAGATATCTTGATTAGATATTTTTGGGCTGACATCATCCATACATTTCACTTCTTGGTAAATTCTATGCAGCATGTGTATTACTGGCAATCCATAAAATCATTTCTTGTGATCTTGATGCCCTTGTTAAGATTGCACTAAATTTTGCAAGAAAGAAGGGATTCCACCTCTTTGTATTTTTAGAATTAATATGCATTCTCCACTTAAAGAGCAAGAGCTTTAATTTTGCAAGGTCACCATGTTTTCTAGCAAACATGCTTGAGGAAATAAGATACTGATTGTTGGAAACACTAGCATAATTTACTGACTATGTCAGGCAGAAGAATATCTGAATTATATTATGGCTGTCTACCATTTTCTAACTATATGCTGGTATAATATTTGTATACTGTAGGAATATTGATTAATGCTTGTTGTACAAGAGCAAAAATATACAATATTCGATACTCACCCTTCTGCTCCATTTCTAATTTGCTGAGTGTGTTCATGGAGAACCAAGAACAGTTCTACTTCTGATCTCAAGAAAATTTTCTTCTTGTTTCTTTTCAAGACCTTTTCTTGCTATAAATTTAGCCAATGAATTGTTAATGCTATTTTTTATCCAAATATGTCTTGCAAGTGTTCTTGGCGTGACAGCTACAAATGTCCATCTTTCCCAGCAGAGTCCATAATGCCCTCAGTTTACACTTATAAATTCTGAGTGCAGCTAGTCCTCTGCTTGCTCTTGTAATCACTGACACAGTTTAGTTACTAGGGAGCAATCCTGTGAAAGTGTTTCATCAAGAAAATTCCTCTGCCAGGCAATACTAGTTCGTTCCTACCTTTTCTTTTTCCCTAATCCTTGCAATTGAAGTGATTTTCAGCTCAGATATAATTAGAAAAGGAATACAACATAAATATTGAAGGTGTTGTACATCAAACTAGACCTAGGATGTTTTTTCACTACAACGTGAGCTGTCTTCCAGCCAGCTGGGTGGCCAAGAAAATAATAAATTTGATCCACGTATAGCAGTTGGCTTGGCATGCCTCATTACCCAGAGGCGAACATGGGATCCAATTGACTAAATCCTCCTGGCATTCCAGAAGACCACACTTTCCCTTCATCTCCATTCAGCAAAGTCTGCACATCATGGCTGCATCAATGGACTGACTTTTCTCCCTACTCCTTCTTCTTTCCCTCCACCATTTCAACATGAAAAGATCTTCTTTGTGCCAGCCAGGAGAATTCCTTTATCCAGTCTACTTTCTGGACTACTTTGTGGAAGTTTCCCCTTTCAGCATACTCAAAGTCCTTTTTGTTCAGGTCTGCAGAGTACTCAGAAACCTAGATTAGTCTGCCACTCTTGCAGTGGGTGCTCATACTGTGCTCAATGGAAAGTTACTCTGGTACCAGCAAGGTAATGAACCATGTTTTTAATTATCAAAGACGGAAAAGATGGATGACTACATCTGGCTTAAAATTTTAGTTTTGACTAGGAAGAATATGCTGAAGGGCTCTACTTAATTTCTAAAATGCATAAAGTGTTCAGGTTTAGGATTACCAGATTCATGTCTTCATTAAAATACTCTCATTAGCTATAATCTATGCTGTTCTTCTATAGAGACCTACAATACCATTATTCTGATAACACTTGCTATATCCCTAAGAGTTGTGCAAGGGTAAACTGCTACAACTTATAACAAAACAAATTTATATTCTTAAAGCTCATTTAATTAAGGAAACATAAAAAATGTGGTTTTGTTTTCTGTGAGAATCAAATCACATTCAGAGGCCTGTCATATGTTGAATAAAACAAGCACACAGGAAGCAGATACTTCAGAAAGCAAGCAGCCTAAAGTGCTGATAGAAACACTCTGGAAGGAAGATTTCTTGAGTTTCAGGAAATATCTTTAGAAAGAAATCACTGTTCATATTCGTAAATATTCAAACTGATTTGAAGAAAGAGCCCAAATTCTCTGGGAAGTAAGGCCTGGGAGGACAAAGTGGAATGGATATCTCTCAGTGGAGATCTTGTAGGCTCACATTTCACAATCCTGTCTGTCCCCATTAGTTCCAGTTACTAGAGGGTTTGAGTGTACTTCCCATTAAACGTTACATTTAGCTCCCTCCCCCATAGCTTTCACCCAAACCTGTTCCATTAAGGGTATGTTGAAATGAAGCAAATATGAATTGAGTAGATGAACATGGTTAGGTATGTCCACATGAAAGACTTTTTTGAGTGCTAAGGTAAGAACAAGTAAAGATTCCACAAAATAAGGCTATCCATAAGATAAATAAACAAATATGTCAATAGAACTTCATTTGGATAATTAATATGATTTTTTTTTAAAAGAACATTAGATATGGAAGTGAAATAACATTTATTGGAATTACTTATTTCTCTTAATGAAAGAATAGTTGGCCTTTTTATTTGACAGAATGCATTTTAAATATTAAAAGCACAAATTTACAAGTTTCTTGGCTGTGTGTACCACAATCTCCGTTACTAGAAACATTCAATTATTTAAATCCCTATTTATTCAAGAAAGTCCTTCCTTAGATGCAGATGAATAAAGGGACAATTCAGGATGTGGTAAGGTCCTATTCTCAATTCCAATTAAATGTTTTTAACCTAAAGATCTGCACTTTTTGTGCAGAAATAATTAGCAGTCATCAGTTCCCATAACCTAAAACGTAGAGAAGGTGGAGTTTAGTTTGGTTAACCAAAAAAAAAAAAGGGGGAGGCGAGGGGGAGGGAATCTATTGACAGTGGCCAAGTTGCCAAGATCTGGAAGGTAATTCAATGTTCTGTCTCAGCAATTCACAGCAAACCTTTTATCTGTAAGTCCTTGTTGTGAGCAATGCCAGCCTCCACAGCAGTCAGCAGTTGCTGTTTCTCATGGCTGCAGCCCAACAGTGGAAATGAATTGGTGTTCTCAAACAAGGTATGTGTGCAAGGCAAAAATCCTTGGCAATAAGTGACACTCTTGAAGGTAGAAGTCATGACAAAAAGAACCAGGACCAAAATAAGCAGAAAAATGTCAGTGAGCACAGGACCCCACTCTCTGAATGAGGGTCATGAAGGGAAAGATTTTTGGAGCAAGTTATCCAGTTGAGTCAAAACATGGTAGGAATTGGTGATGGTGTCCAGGCTATAACTTTTAGACAGATAGAGGAGTCAACTTCACATATAAAACTTTTTCAAATGAGGTAGAATTTTGCACAAAGAAAGAAGCAGAATGACATGTACTATGCAGGCAGACTAGAGGTATCAAAAAATGTCTAACTAATTCTGAGATACTAACTACAAAAAAAAAGAGCATCCTGTATTCCCATGGGATGAATCCTCATTTGCTAGCAATTTGTCTTGCCCCTAAGTCAGCTCGAAAGTTTTCATCAGAATTTAAAGCAAAATCCAGGAATACTTACTCTCTACACCCCATCCCACTTTTCTGCAGTATTGTCATTGAAATGTAAAGTACAGTAAAAGTGATTTTTAAAAAATCACTGGAAGGGCAAAGATAAGGAAGGAAAATGAAGCATCAGTTTTCCCTTCCCCACCATTTAAGGAAAAGCTGGTCACAAAATATTTATGGCTGATAATGCAGGGACAGTCAAAAATGCAAAACATCAGCTATTAGATAACACTTCAGCTCCTCTGAACTAGCTGAAGTACATAGCCTCACACTGTCTTCTGCACATTCTCAGGCACCACTACTTCATTACTTGCAGACCTGCTCCTTTTCCATAAAACTGACAGATGCTGGTGCTATAACAGGGATCTGCCCACATGAGTCCCACCACTGACCCAGTCTCTGCCTGGCCAGCCCTGCGAGAAGCTGGGCAGCATGATGAGTTAAGCCTAAGATTCTCAGGATTCCCCACAACATAACAGCAATGCTTCAGAGAGTTTCTGCAGCTTGTTATGGGGGATGCCGCGCATGGTTACTAGAGTGTATATTTTCATTTAGTCTGAATACTTGGCACACTTGGACAGTAAACAGAAGCCTAGGTAGAAATAGATGGAATTATTTACTTACATTCACAGTACTGAAAATGATTAGTCAATTAACTTCACTAATATACAGTATCTTGTGAGAAGATAAGATCTCAATAAGCAAAGCTCCAGCTTGTGTCAAAAAGAAGCAGCCTACTGGCACTTAGGGTGATTTACAGTGAACTATGACAAGCATGCAGATTATGAGAGTTCCCTTTTATGTTTACATTTGTGCATTTTTCTTTGGCTATTTCTGATGATAGGCAGATTAGTGTATCTACTTATAATTCAATCCCATTGAAGAAATACATTCATCTTGGAAAGACTTTCTGCAGCCCCAACTTCCTATTACTACAACAGACTGAGAGCACTGTGTTGGTAAATAGTTTCAAGGGGAAAATGGCAGCTAAAATTAGCTGTGATGATATTACAGGCATCACTGAAAAAAAAGCCCAGATGAAAAAAGTTTATAACATGAGACAGGTTCAATTAGCTATTCAGTTCATTTAAGTAGTTCAGTTGGACAATTATAGACAGCTACCAATTCCATTACATAACCATGAAGCAATGTCCTCATGAACTTCTATTTGTGCATCACTGTATCTGTCCAGGATCTCTAAATCTCTTTGCAGTCCACTTGTCAAGTCTATCCTTACTCTTGCATAGGATTCTTTCATTCCCTGGCTGTAACCTAGCATATGTTACCCATACTACATAGTACAATTCGTCTATGCCTCAAACCATATGGGTGCTTCAGGCTTTATTCAGATCATGTACCAAATGTGATACAATCATAGATGGCCTGGACCAGAGGTTTCCACTCATTTTATGTAAATTTCACTTCATCCTCTATCTATACTTTCATTCTCATAGGAGATTTTACTCTCCTGCTCATCTGCTTCTCTCTACTGAAGAGTGTGGAGAGCTATAGCTTATGGTCAAGCTGTTCCCTCAAACTCAAAAATGTGTTGTTCTGTAAGATATTATCATCCACTAACTTTTATTTTTTCCTGTGTGCTACAGTTTAACCCAGCAAGTATCTATACACCACGCAGTTTTTTGCTCACATCCCTCACTTCCCAGTAAGATAGGGCAGAGAATCAGGGGGAGAATAAAGGCAGAACGCATAGGTTGAGATAAAAAATATTTACTAAGACACTGAAGGAAGAGAAAAAGAACAGTAATTATAAAGATATATAGATACGTATTTATATAAAAAACAAGGGATGCACAGAGCAATTGCTCACCACCCACCAACCAACCAGTCCTCAACAACAGCTGCCCGCCCCAGCCAACTCCCCTCAGTTTTATATTTCTTTCACATGATGTCATATGGTATGGAATATCCCTTTGGCCAGATTAGTTCAGCAATCCCTGTTCTATCCCCTCCCAGCTCCTTGTGCTCCCCTTTTCCCTTCCTGGCAGGACAATACAAGAAGATGAAAAGCTGAAATGTCCTTGGTTCTGTAGCACTGCTCAGCAACAACTAAAACACTGGTGTGCTATCAACATTGTTTTCCTCCTAAAGCGAAAACAGCATCACACCAAACACTGTGAAGAAAATCAACTGTGTCACAGCTAAAACCAGGGGGTATAGCAAAGCTGGTAATCCTCTCCTTACCAAGATTTAAAATAAATAAATAAATAAGTTGGAGTTTACCTGTATACTAGTTTGGTTGGGTATGAGTAAAATAGCTGTTGACTTGAAAAGTCATTGCATCAGGAAGAAACATCAAATTTTCCCTTGCAAGTCTGCGAAAAATATTCGGAACGCCTTTTCTTGAAATTAAATAATGCTCAGCCTCACGGCACTAACCACTGCTGCAACATTCTTAAAGAAGCTGAAAGACAGTTCAAAGTGCAGCCTACACTTGCACCTACAGGAAGGTCAAATTCATTGTGACTTTCTCCAGCAAATATAATGTTCCAAGATGACCAACCAAACTGCATGGTCACCAGTCTTCCTGGACACCAGTAAGGGCTCATGGGGTAAGCAGATGCAAGACAGTCACAAGGAAGCACCCCAGCAGAGCTTCTCCATTTCCAGCCCTCTCTCATTCCTAGTGAGATGACATGGGCTCTTCCTTTGGCTCTTGTCAACAGTTAGATATGAAACCTGCCCCAGAGTGAGCTACCCTCTGACACAGTTTCCATCCAGGGATGTTTCCAGCCCCTGCAGATCCACACCACCAAGCAGGAGCTGGACTCTGGAAGTTTTCCAGGCAGTAAGCCAGGGAAAGGAGAGATGGGAAGTCCTCACTTAGATTTGTGTTGCTGGAGGTGAATTTCAGCCCAAGGAAGAGGATGGGAATTCCCAAGGACGCATGGCCACCACTCATTCACTTATCTGCCAGGCAGACTGCTTCAAAACACGAGGAACAGTCTGAGCCTTATGGCCACATACGATCATTGGTCATGGGTCATCCAATGACAACAAAGCCTATGCTGATGGCCCCATACCTTTTATCTCAGTCATTCATTCATGGGCAATACATCTGCATATGTTCTGTCTGAACATGGGTTTTTCCCATTTAACAGAAGAATGCTACTACTAACTACAACCTTTAATAAAATAAATAGAGGAAAATTAAAACACCTCAAGTCTCAGTAGTCAAGCAGTGTTTCAGTAGTCAGCTCTTTGCGAGAGAATGTCATGAGTAACCCAGACTACATAGATCCAGCCTGAACCTCAGGTATGTCTGTAAAAAGTTGAAAGAGAATTCAAAGGGCACCTTAACACAGGTAGAACAGTCAGCTGTAGTTTCATTTTCTGTGTTAACACTTTCTACAAAACTACCTAGTCACTGGCATCTGCAGCCATTAGCTGTGAACAAAACTTCACTCTCATCACTCCCAAGCCTTGAATTCACATCTAATTTTTCTGCAGGTTTGTAAGTATCTCATCTGAATGAATCCTCAGTGTGAATCAAGCATGGTCATATGTTCTTGAGGAAAACACAAGTATTTCCACAGCATCTTCAGAGGACTGAAGGAGATGAGGCAAGGTAACACCATCCTTGCCCTCTTATCCAGCTGGCACACGCCCAAGCCATTGACGTCTTCTGTGCTGATCACTACATGGGAGTTATAGCTCTTCTGCTTCTGTGTGAGGATCTCAGAGAAAACCTAGAAAGTTCAGAATATTAAGTTGTTGTTTTCTTCATCACTTCTTTTTCTGTGAATGTCTGTACAAAAAAAAAAAAAAAAAAATCTGGAAAATTTTAAAGGGAACATTTCCAGAGTGTTGAACTTCAGTACTTCAGTTACTTTTACCTCCATAAACATGAAAACTTTCACAGAACGTTACTTCACTGAAAAGAATGCAGAAGAATGCAGCTTTGTGTTATAAGAATTCCTCTATTCTGTAGGTCAAATGAATAATATTTTGCAGTGTTAGCAATACAAAATTATCTCCAAATACATCTTCATGGAGTAAAAAAGTATTTGCTACTAGCTCTATTTTTACTACTCAAACCTGATGAATATATATATAAAGTTCTTAGGAATGTGTATTGTATTTTAATAGGCAATCAGATAAAAGAGAGAACTTTTCTCACAAGATTTATATCTTTTATGTCTGTAAATCATACAGGACTGAGCACTAGTAGTAATACTTATTCCCAGTACATATATGCATATGTTTTTTCTAACTAAACAATAAAACTCATATTATTAAAGTTAACAACATTTAGTTTTGATAACAAGTACATTGCTCACACTGAATTTTCAAAGCTCAGTTACTAGAAAATAACAGAAAACCTGAGAAGCCTTGGGAAGTAATGTGTCTTCCTAGGGCTTCAAAACTTCCAGAAATTCTGCATTTTCAGCTCTAACTAGAAGCCAACAGAATTTATTTTTGGAACAAAAAATACATGAAATGAAGTTCTTAGTAAATAAACTCTTTTGAGCATTTGATTGAATCATGTCATGGTTCAGTCTCATAACGTTAGAATATATTTGATTCACACTGACGTTATTAAGCAGAAACTATTTCAAAAGTTGAAAGAAAAGGGAATCAAATATTGATTCTACCATGGAAGAAAATAAGGCACTATCAGGATGATATAAGTTATGTATCTCACTCTTTTTCTTAATAGAAAGGAAGAACGCATGAGCAAAATCACTGATGCTGAGAAACATTAGCCCCTAGCTGCTCTCATGATTCTCTACACAAGTCACTTGAAGGCATATGTCTGCAAGTCTCTGTGTTCCTGACAAACTCCTAGTATACACCTTTTAAAATGGAAATTGCGTTAAATGAAAATGTGAGCTTGTCATCATGAGCTCATTTATCCTACCAGGCCCTAAGAAAGTAGCATGGAATGTGAGCAAAGGCTGGGAAATATCCACAATTGATTACTGTTTAAAATGAATAGTCATGAGCTGGTTGCCTTCATTTTATTTTTAACTTGCAGATGGTAGAATTGCATGAAGACTGAACAAGTTCATCATGAGCAGCATTTTGTTAAGCTTTCAAAATACTTAGGCAATATCCTTTGATTCAGCTGTCCATCACTGTCCTTCTCTAAGACAACTTGTATGTAGAAGCTTACCTAGCATGTTGTATCAGTTGCATGTGTAGATGGTCTGTGTAATATTTGTGTCCCACTCTGTGCTGCAGCACAGTAATGGATACTGATGAGGTGGTACAAGTTACAGGTAGGTATGCCTCCGTACTAAGGGCATTAGGAGGAATGTTGTTCAGTCACACAGAAAGAACTCATTCGCCTTATCGTCCTGCCTGGTGAGGACACTGCCAGCTTTCAAAAATGGTTTTTTATGTTTTTGTGTCAACTGGTTGAGTTTTAGCTTCATTTCTCCAGATCTAGCCAAGAACTCAGATATTTCTGCTTGCTCATCTACAGTAGCAATCATACTTGTAGCCATAACCTTAACTCTCTGAGGACCCACTGATTTTATTGTTCATGTTAGTTTCTCAAGCACATCTAAAATACAGGTTGCTGAAGCAAAAACTCATAGCTTCTGAACTAAAACAGAATCTAACTAAATGTTCTGTTCTTATCATAAGTTGAAATGAGGCAGACAGCCAGAATCTTCAAGTCAGTAAGAAGTTCTTTTTTAAAATCAGTCTATTGCTTTAAAAATATAAGACTTGAAATGTTTGGAGGAAGACTATTGGTAGAGGCTCCAGAACTCAGCCTTTAAATACAGTAAGATTTTCAGCAATAAGAGGAGCTAGGTCTTCCACAGGAGCCTACTTGTGCAACTGCAGAGTAACTTTCCTCAGTAACATCAACCAATACCAAGTGAAATAGTTACTGTTACTCATACACAGCCCATTTCATGCATACTTGGCCATTCAGTAGCATGTCTCTCTGTACATGCACACATAGTTCTGAGTTATAAAAACAGAAGACATCAAAAGATATCTGCTGCACATGTGCTTCTGGGGGAAGATATCAGAAAACTACTGTGTGTTAAGTATTAATTACATCACACAATGCAATACTTCAAGATATTTGGGCAGTCTAATGATGAGCATGGTGACTAGATAAATGGGGAGCAGAAACAAATTTTGCATAGTATCTGTGAACTGGAATTTGTGTAATCAAACGCTGTAAACCATGTCTAGACTTGCTTGCTGCTAAGAATAGCACCAATCTGAACGTAAACTTTCTTGATTCCTGTGTGCACAGTAGTTGAGATCGTGCTCACTGTTGGCTTTCTTAAAGGAAGATTTCTTCATTGTAGATGCAGCTTAGCAAGACATCTTTAAACACCTCTAAGTTTGCTGAATCAATGCCTGGCATGGCTGGTGCATGAAATGAGAGAGTTTCAGAAGCACAAGACAGACGTTTCTATAAAACTGCAGTCTTGCAGGACAGCAACAGGCAGCTCTCCACTTACATACACAGCTGCTGCAGAAATACTCCCTTGTTTACTCTCACCAGCGTGTGCACAAAAAACACGCCTCCATTCCCGCGCCACAATTCAAAGGCACACGTAACAAGGGAGTGCATGCCTGCTGAATCCTCCTGTCAGCAGATCTGCTCAGTTTTCACCTCTTATTCACCACTTTACAAACTCTCAGCTATTTTTTCCCAAGCTGTAACAAGGGGGCTTGCAGGGATTGTCGCCATTCTCCCCCTGCCTGTCATACACCTTGTTTCCAAGTATGGTCACTATGAGGAGACTGTCGCCTGGAGCCTTCGTGGAAAATTAATGGCAGACAGGAAAGGGCAAAAAAGACAGGACAGATGGCTCTGTCACCACCACCATCCTGATGCCATGAGAGAGCTTCAGTGCCTTTGCAAATGCCACTCTGTTCCACAGACTTATTCTGAAGTTGATCCAATTGCACCCTTTGCAGCTGTCTTTCTTATTTTTCATAAAATTTTTATTTGTCCTTCTGCTTATCCAAGTGGCAAATGCAAAAAGTCAGTTTTTAAGTCATGGACCAGGTGCTATTTCTCTGAAATACTGTTTAACTGCAGGCATATTGGAATCTTGCTAGAAGTGGTGTTGAATAGTGTCATTAATGGGACTTGTTTACTTGTTGGTTAAAATCCAGATCGGGTCAGCTGAGACATGAAGGGGAATGAGTAAACTTCTAATTTAGTAGGTGAACAGAATGATGTCACCTCTCTTTATTCTTTGAACAGCATTCTGTCTAGTTTCACTTTCACAGGGAAATACGCATCCTTAATACATTGGGTGCACATTGGAAGCCTGAAAAGATGTGTCTCCTTGGATGAGCAGTGCCATACAAACTGTGGCTCACTTTATGTTCATACTCATGTAAAGATATTATTAGGATTTTAGGCATTTATAACACGATGAACTTCAGTGGGGCTATTAAGTTGTGATGTGACACTCAACTGTGCAACCAGAGTCTACTGAGAGAAAGCTAATACCCTGTCCTCAGAAGAAGTAGCACTATAATCTCTAGTCCTGTAGTTTCAGCCCATACAATTGTAATTATAGGAAAAGTTCTACATTGCATACATCTCAGACTGCACAAGAAAGTTTGCAGTTAGGAAAGAATAAATCATGCTTGCAAAGGCTGTGATATCTGTAGCAGTTCGTTAACTTAATGCTGAGCAGTGCAGTCAATACACTGGAAGGAAGGGAAACCATCCAGAGGAACCTGGACAGGCTGGAGAAGTGGGCCCATGAAAACCTAATGAGGTTCAACAAGGACGAGGGAAATCCCAGTACAACCTGGGAGAAGAACCCCTTGGAACAGCCCTGCAGATAAGGACTTGGGGGTCCTGGTGGAGGAGAAGCTGGACATGAGCCACTAGTGTGTGCTTGCAGCCTGGAAAGCCAACTGTGTTCTGCGCTGCATTAAAAGAGGATGGCCAGCAGGGAGAGGGAGGTGATTGCCTCCTCTACTCAGCTCTTGTGAGGCCCCAGCTGGAGTACTGTGTCCAGCCAGATCTGGGGCCCCCAGCAAAAGAAAGATGTGGAACTCTTGAAACGAGTCTAAAGGAGGGCCACTAAGATGATCAGAGGGCTGGAGCACCTCTCCTATGAGGAAAAGTTGAAGGAACTGTGCTTGTTTAACTTGGAGAAGAGAAGGCTCCAGGGAGACCTCATTGTGGCCTTCCAGAACTTGAAGGGAGCATATAAACAGGAGGGGGAATGGCTGTTTACATGAGTTGATAGTGACAGAACAAGGGGGTATAGTTTTAAACTGAGAAAGAGGAGGTTTAGGTTAGATATTAAGAGGAAGTTTTTCACTCAGAGAGTGGTGACACACTGGAACAGGTTGCCCAAGAAGGCTGTGGATGCCCCATCCCTGGAGGCATTCAAGGCCAGGCTGGATGTGGCTCTGGGCAACCTGGTCTAGTTGGACACCCTGCATATAGCAGGGGGGTTGAAAGTAGATGATCACTGTGGTCCTTTTCAACCCAGGCCATTCTATGATTCTGTGATTATCAAAACATCCTTTGAACACTGACAGGCATGGGGCATTAACCACTTCTCTAAAAAATTTGTTCAAGTATTTGACCATCCTCATAGTAAGTAATTTTTTCCTAATATCTATTCTCCCCAAGGGAAGATCACTTGGTGATAATCTCTTGCAGATATAATCTCTGAATTTGTGAGAACAGAAGCAGAGCAAACTATGCAGCAATAATTTTGGGGAATATCCAAGGTGCTTTCTATTACAAAGCAGAAATTTGTCTTTGGGATTTATAAAGCAAGACAATATGCAGTGGCAATACTAGGCTAAACAGAGAGAGAGCCCCCAAATGCTGATATATCTGCTTAACAAAATGGTGGCCTATCTTTATTTGGCCTCCACTGATGTATCAGTTCTCCAAGCCATGAATAGTAAACACACTGCTCAGTTGCAAAGAATACTGTAGACATCACTGTTCAGTCTGCTGCAACCAAAACAAGCACCCAGCGCTGTTCACTTCTATGCCTGGAAACATGTGTGTGCGTATTCTTCACCCTGTTGTAACTTTCTCTGGGGCTGAAAGCAAAGAGAGAGATGAGAAGGTTGTAAAAATGTAAATACAGTCTAATATTCATTCTTGATACTGAGCAAGTTGTGTATGTGAGGTCCTGTGCTGTACTCCCTGGTAGGAACTTTAAATTCACTTGTAGATGCAACTTCAGGTCTCAATTCCACAGACCACTTCCACACTCACTAAATTCAATCAAGGTCATTTTCTTTACATTTTCTAAGATGAACCATGAATATCAACCTTCTTTTCCTGATACTTTTGCCTCATGATCTCCATTCCCCTCCCTTTTCATATGTCTTGAAACTCCCCCTAGCACGTTACACTTACTCCCCCCTTTAAATGGGTCAAGTATTCTGTTCTTCACCCAGCAGGAAGACTTGGCTTTCTCAGCACTGACCTAGATGTGACATTTCTACTTGTTGTCCTTGCGGAATATAAATAATAAAGGGTTGTCAATAGAAGACATGTACACGACTTCTGTTTTTGCAGATGGAAGATTTTGTTCATGTTTCCACCTGTCCAAGTATCACTTGGACATATCAAAATGCATCAGATAATTTCCTACTATTACGTTTCATTGTCAACAAATGCTATAACCCCCACAGGAAAGTTATGTCATGATAAATGGGAAGGAAGTATTCCCCACAGTCTCCACATAAGGACAGGTATTGCTCCACTCCTTCACTTTTCTGTCATATCACAGGGGCACAGCCCCCTTAGCGATGTCCAGCTCTTGTTCCGTGTCCCCTCTTTATATGGCTCTCGGCATATGTCACTGCCATGAGATCTCCCTAGGACGGTTGCAGAGGGAGTTTAGGAATATCAGGTTCTTAGGCAATCCACAAAGCCTAACATGAGGTTACTTTTTCCAGGCTGCAAGCCTGAGTCAGGTGCTTAATGGGGAGTAACTAAATAACATTTGCCAGCTTAGAGCATATGTTTGAAAAACAAAGGTGTTGTTAGAGTAAGCTTGGAGTTATGTGTGCTACTTGGACTGCAATTCCTCTCCTTGGCAATAAGCCTTGATGCTTTCAAGAGTCTCCATGAGGCCCAGTGAAGAAGCAGGGTTGAAGTCGCGGTACTTCAGTAGTACCCAGAGAGTTTAGTTATTGCATTTAGATAGATGAGGAAATGACATTTTTTCCAGAAAGAGTCTCAAATTTGAAGATGAGGCTGTATTGCAAGATGGAATCATCATGGGAACTCCTCAATAGCCACATGCAGAAAATGAGCAAGACTTTCAGGAATGGGCAAACTCTCTGCAAATGGGGAGATGGAGGTCCCCAACACTGCAGGTTCAGGTGGGAAGACAGGATGGGCACCCTGGACAGCAGGTAAGAAAGGACAGTGTTGCCTGGAGGTGTAGACACAGTGGACAAAGAAAGGCTCCAAAAGTTGCTGTGGAAAGACTCTTCAGCTCTCCCCATCAGCCACTACTCCTATTTTCTCCTTTTTTCCTGCCCCATTAAGCCTTCTGAAATAACAACTCAAGTGCTGCTGGTTTTGTTGTGAAAGAAAAGGAGGTGGAGTTTAACAAGCAGACAAAGTATCTTCATATCTACTGCTCCAGAAATTACAAGCATTACTGATAAGCATGTACTGTTAGCTTCAGGAGAGAGAGATCATTCTTTCCTCCCATTTTTTGTCTAATGACAAGACTGTATCAATAAGCGATGACCAACTATGTTCTTCCACTGAGTGCAGAAGTTCTGTGGACTAGAAGTGTTGTAGAAGTATGGACAGTCATATCACAGTGACAATGGACCTATTTCAGTTTCTAACTGACATAAATCTGCATTGTATTCTTTGTTATCTGGGGAATGCAGAAATACAAGGGCTCTACAAGCCTCCCAAACTTCTCATCAGACACACTATGTTGTGGGCCTGGGGATACAAATGCTGTGATTCAGAAGTCATTGTCAATGTAAGCAATTAATACAGAGCAAAGGGCAAGAATGGGACTGCTGCGTTGGTCTGGTGGAGAAACCATTAGAAGTCAGGACTATACAAATGTGACATGCATGTGGTCTTAGGTCTACAGAACACACTGAATGGACAGCATGCCTAGGAGGACACAAGTAAGTTACTAAATGTCAAATGAAAGTGTGATGTAAACTGTGTCAGGTGAGTGCTAATTAATTATGTCTGTGTCAGCAAAATGAGTAAGCACTTACATTTTCTCTAAAAAAGTATATCTCCAGCACCTGAACATTAAAGATAAGAGATGTGGTTTGCCTGATGTAGTGGTTGCCATGCCATTGTGAGGCATATTTATTCCTCGTAAATGGCTAACAAGGAAAAACATGGAGACTATCGTTGGAATTGTAGAATAGGTCAGAATATTGACTTGTATGACTTCCATAGCAGAGGAAAATGAATCAAAAAGTAAAGCTTATGTGAAATGTAGTGTATGTGGGTTCATAGGTGGTGAGTAACCTAAGGGACAAAGGGTGAAGAAACACTGTAAACCCTAATGGAAAATATAGCCAAGGATGTGATTTCCTCCAACACTAACTTACCTACTCACCAGAATTTGGAACTTACTCTTTCTTCATTCATCCTTATTTTCTCTCTCTAACATGCATTGCTCTAGTTTTCCTTGAGAAAGACTGTGTAACCCTGCCAAGTTTCTGGACATTTCACTCCTCTTACTCTACAAGTTAATTATTATTTCCCAAAAGAAATGTTTTGAAGGGGAAGCCTGCTAGTCCCACTTTTTTCTTCAGTTCAGAAATACTTCCTCGCTACCGATCTCTGAAGTTGGTTTTGGAAGAGCTGAAGAATCAAAAAAGTGATGCTGGAAAGAGACTAGAAAAAGAACCAGAAAAGGGTTCATGAACAGATCTGATCACAGAGAGGATAATCCTCTGGTGAAACTGAACTGGAAACGGTTTCTGGTTGAGTAGGCAAGATCAAGGATAGATTAGGAAGATCCAGTCTCCAAAAAATTTAGACAGGATGTAAACTGTGATAATAACTCACAACAGTCTGAAAGATGCAAAATCAGGCCTCTTGCTTTTATTTTCTCCCTTCCATCATCTCCTTCTGTTAGAAAGAGTATAGGGAACTGCTGTTTTCAGGGAGGGCTACTATCAGTGTGTACAGAAGCAGATGTAGCAAATGAGCACATTTTGGGAACATTGTCTCCCTGATAAGTGAAAGGGTAGCTCCATCAAACCAACAGAAATAGTTCTTTCATATTTCCAAGAGCCTTGGGAGTTCAAAGTGTCACTTAACCATCATTATTTGACCTGACTCTTAAAACTTTGGCAGTAGCAATTAGTTGATATACGTGTTCAGAAAAACAAGCATCAATAATGTCAGCCAAAAGAGATACGTGAGTAGCTTCTGTATATAGATGACATTTGTTACTACTGTGGAGACTGAGATGAATAGCCGTGTGTGACCAGGCACTGATCACAGGCTCTTCGTGTCTGAAAAAAGATCTTCTTAATGACAATTCAGCCATCTACACCAATGTATATATTTAAGCATTTTCAGAAAGTCACAATCAGCATGCTGTTCCATTCACTGACATCAAAGGTGAGTTTAATACTCTATAGAAAAGGAAACATAAGCAACTCAGAAATGGCAGTTGGATCAAAACTTCTCGGTTGGCAATAGCAAGCGGGGAAGTTCAGTGTTCAGAGAAAATAAATGATAGTATGTGTTTCAAGGCACTCAAAGAACAGTTTAGACCCTGTAACTTTTAAATAAAGGTATTACTATTAAAGATGGATTTTTACACACTTTTTGAAACTCTAGATTCTGCTACCAAAACATTTCAGTGCAGTAAAACTGTACTGAAAGATATCAAGCAGATGTTTTAAATCTGAAGAGTTAACATCTCACTACTGAGGATGTACGTATAATCGTTAACCAGATCTAAAATGAGCAGCTTCTCTCACCCCGATACCCTTGGTCACAGTCCTCTTGCCAGTTGGACAGGTTGGCTCTGCCTTGCCTGGAATTTTCTTGATCTTCTCTCTTGAGTGGCAGCTGCTGGCACTCTGTGACTATGGGGAATGTGCTGGCATATTGCAGGGCAGGCATAGCATATGACTGAACACAGCAGAAAAACCAGCTGAGATCCTGCTAGCAGAGGGTAAAAAGTATTGAAGGGAGAAAAGGAGGAGTTTGTTGCACCAGACCTGAACCACTAGTGATTTTTTTTGTTTGTTTCTATCCAAACAGCTATCAACACCATGTACCGTTTTTTGCCTGCATCATATTGATTGACCTGACTGCTGTGGCAGAGTGTTAAAACACTCACATGTGCAAATGTACACACATGCCCCATGACTGCTAGGTAGGGCTCAGAATGTGGTGCTGAAGCATTTGATATGGATCTGCCTCAGCCTCTTCTGATGCAAGGGGCAGATACCACACTTTGTCGCACCTGAGTTGGCACTTGATAATTCTCTGCTTCTGCAGCATCGCTCACACCCACAAAGATTTATCAGCCCACAAGTATCAGATGTATTTCCTTTGGCTTCAAAGCTTTCATTAGACTGGAAGCATTTAAAATACCAGAGTGTTAGTGCTGGCAGTCATTTACTAAAGCATATCAGGTGCATTTCTTATTACTCTTTTGTTTACTAAGTGTATTTCTTACTAACTTCAAGCATGTTGCTTTGTGCTGTAACTGAAGATCTCCTGGAAATTTCTGTTAGAACAACATATCTCAGGCTGTCTCCTTAGCAGACTTTTCTATAATGAATGTGCTGTTCCAGCCTATGTTATTTAACACATTTTTCTCTATATAAAACTTAAGTCTTGTTTTTACCATGCATGTTTAGGCACCTTGTGGACTAGATTTCTTTTTGATGTGATCAGCAGACATCAGGTGAGGTATTCCCTGTCCCTATCTCCCCTGATGCTGAAGGTCAGGAAAGCAGTCCCAGCCAGTTGTGCTTGAAGTGGTTCTTGTGCTCCTCCTCACCGGCACAGCTGGCAGAAACCACGTGCTGCAACTCTCAGGGTGTCAAGACAGTTATGAGACCTAAAGGCTTACACAGAGAGGAGACAAGAGGATATACTAAATTCATACTCATTTTTAAAAGGCTTTAAACTGTCATAAGGTTTAAAAGACTGACTGGAACAGGTGGTTGTGCAATGGAATGGCTCATGATAAGAGATCAGTTTGATCTTCACATCACTTCTCAGTTTAGAGTCAAAGTTATAACACAGAGATTAGTAGGGATGAGAAAGGGTGCAGAACCTACATGGAAGTGCATGTTCTCTTCTTAAAGTTGCTGTAATTAAACAAAACGTCTACAACTACAAGAGCCAGCTTACCCAACCTGATATTCCCTAGCTGATTTCTTCAGTACATCTCAATATATGGAAAAGGCTTAGGAAAGTGTTCCAAGGACAGACAATGGTCATTCATGACTGGATTCAAGGAGGGAATTTTAAGCTATGGATGTATGATAAAGTCCAGATAGCTGCATGGGACCTTGCCCAGCAGACTGCCATGGCCAATGTCACTGGCCAAGCAAATAGAGGTAGATGTGATATGAGAGAAATGATACAAGTGCAGTAGCCAAAATGCTGCATCCAATAAAATAGTCTGTATGTTCACAGTTTTAATCATTTGGTTTTGGCAAATGGAATTTTCTGATTACTAAGCAAACCAAAATGTCTACTTTCCAACCAGTTAGTCAGCTGCTGTTTAATTTGAAATAAATTTCCTCAGTTAAAGTACAGCCATGTAGAAACCATATGTCCTGATTCTTCATACTCAGGTCAGGAGAATTTGTCCAATGTATGACTAAATCGTGACACGGTAAGAACCCAAGATGATGAATTTCTACCATGAAAAGTGTAATGACCTGTTCTTGTCTTTAGCAATTGTTATGGAAAATCTTTGGTCAGAAGATAGTCAGAAAAGCCTTCAAAGTCCTTTCCATAAAGTGGATCAGCTGCTATTTGCATTATAGCAGTCCAAACTTGAATTATACATGGTGCTGACATTAAATCTTGGTGCGTCTTGCTCTTTTTTGGTTTTAAATATGTCTACCCTCTGCTGGAGAGTCAGCATGTGTAGTCAGAGCTCGGCTGCCTAATTTTAACCACTAATGGGGCTCACTTATCCCCAGGATCCAGATTTGGGCCAGAAATAGGAAGCCGAGTGATGGTCATGTGTTTGACAAGGAGCCAGGCATCGGGCCAAAACACATTTGAGCTGGATGGAATTTCTTGCCCCTGTGAAAATGCAGTGCTAAATCTTCCTCCCCCACTTGCCTCTTTACACACAAGTGGATGTCTCTAGTACAGTGAACTGTCACCCGAAACTAACAAGGAGGATGTGTCTCCCAGCAATCCGAGCTTCGGTCAAAAGTTCACCACTTGCCAGCCCTATGCCAACTTGGACCCAGATTTCTGGAATGGTTAGAAAAATATTTTAATGTAATTCACCTTGCTATGCTATTTCATTAATAACCTCTAAAAATGCAAAGAGTGCGGCCTTAAAATTCCTTGACATCCTCAGCATATGACTAATAATAATGAAACTTTTTCACTGTCAGTGGAGCCACTCTATGAATACTCTGTTTTCCCTGGAGTTTCATGGAGTCTTAAGCAAATGCAGTACATTTGCCGTGTCCATTTCTTACAGCCTAGTAACTGCTGTTCAGCCAAGCTCATCTGAGCTGTCTCTTTGTCCACTCCACTCAATTGTGCTTTTCCTTTTCCCTGCACTGTCCTATTTTTCTCACAAAATAATCTGTCCAGGCATAATTTGAACATGCATGAAATACTCCTTTACACATTACATCTTTCATATTTTCTCTATATTTGTTTTGAATCCAATCTCTCAATGTCTTCCAAAATATGTTGTCCATGAGAAGAATGGAGTTGTTACCAGTTGAGGATTGTGTGTGCTCTGTACTGTGTTGAGTGAAAAGGGCTCAGCCCTCGGATGGAGCCAGAGCATGTCTGACATGCCATTATATAACATGAAACCAATGTATACAAGATCACTTTTAAAAGAAGATTTTACAGAATCCTTATTTGTATGCTTTAAGCATTTTTTTTCAAAGTCTCTCTAAGTCCTTTGGAGGTCAATGGATGAGATTCTGGTCGCTCAGGATAAATTCAGCACCACAGATTTTTTCTTCAATATCTGGATTCAGACTGCTAGAATCAGGTGTTTATGAACCACTAGATAGTATCTGGAATTAAAATAACAGTCTCAGTAGCAAAAACAGAGTGCAGAGTCAAAGTATTTGGTTCTCAACACCTCCAACTAGACTATCACACAAGCTTTTTAGATAAAATTTATTTCACACCTTTCTTGACAAAGCTAGTAATAAACAAGAAATCTTCTCGTCCACAGGTTCTTTAAAGCATATTTCAATACCTGGTTATGGCCCACATAATGTACTTCCGGTCTTTGACTTATCAAAGATAGGTCTCTCTCCACTGCACATCCAAATCTAATGGGATCGTATTCTGCAGCTGGCATGCAAGTACTTGCCATGATAGTTTGTTGGATCACATCATTTTTCACTCAAAGACTCCTTTGTGCCTGGAAGATCTGCCAAAATGGGGAAGGTAATTTTCCCTCCATAAGAAGTGCTTGAGATCAAATAAAAAATGCTACTACAAATCATGAGATTATAATACAAAGATGCTCTCTCTAGCAAGCTTAGCCACTGGAACCTTTCCCTAAGGGTCATCCTACAGAATGCACCACTCCCCATCTACCCTATTTTGCAGTGGGGAGATATAAACTGGCAGATCCAGAAGAGCATGGAAAGGAGAAATGGCTTTGAACTATTTTTATAAACTGAGGATCATACACTGCATTCATTCTAAATTCTCTCTTTCCTAATTAAACTCATTTTTCCTAACTATTCCCTGTCTCTGCCTCAATTCACTTTTAGAATAAATTCTGATCTCCGTAAGTTGTCCTATATGAACATTTTTCTGAGAACTTCGCTCACTAGCACAGGCAATTTAATACAGGTGAGTTTTACCAGTGAATGAGTTTTCCAGAAGTCAAATGAAGATGGAATATTTTTTCCAAAATATTTCCCTGTTTGCTCAATATTTTCTCATATGTTCAAAAATTTGGCCCTGGGAAAAATTGGAACATTCTAACCAGCTAAAGAAGTAGGCAAATATTCGGGGAAAAGAAACAAAAAATTATATAGTTTAATAACATCTTAAAGTCCAGACTACCCACAGAACTGGAAATATTCTGAGCCTCAGTCACTGTGGATTCTCACGGTAGATTTGAGAGTGCATTTTTGGTGATGTGAGCATTTGATCTACAGAAAACAGAAATCAGCATTCCTCCACAGTATGGGCAGTTGTGATACCAAATGTGGATATATGAATGCTGTTTTTTTGGTTTTGTTTGTTTGTTTGTTTGTTTGTTTGTTTTTCCCATATGTTTGGCCAGTGTCTCCAGTAACCATTTATTAACCTGGGGTACATGGTAAAGGAGCTCCTACAGTGAGGGAGGAAGCAGCCTTTTACAGAGGATCTCTGGGAAAAGGTTCTTTCTATGACCTCTAGGAAGGATCCGTTTCTGGTCTGATTTCAGAGAAGCACCAATTACTTGCCTGGCTACATGCTTTATGCTGAGCCAGTTCTTCAATTAGATGTTGCATTTTTTTTTTCCAAGGAAAGGGTCCTTCTTCCAATTTTCGGTCATTTCTAGTGAACAATTTATTGTTCATAATTTTAATCTCCAAACTTTCATTACGATTGCCAGAGAGTGAAAAATGATGTGTGTATATATACGTTAAATGTATGTATATATGTGTATGTGTGCATGTATATTTGTATATGTATATATGCATAGACTTTTTAACCACTTTTACTATCTTCTTCACAATAAACAATTCTACTCACTGTACATTTGTCACATTATACCGGAATGTATTTATCTGGGAGCACATCCCAAGTGACCAGTGAGAAGTTCTCCTTTCTGAGAAGTCACAAACTCCATTTAATCAGTAAAGCCAAAAGTACATGTATTTATGTAAACTGTTCAGTAGAAAACGGCCAATGCATGTAAATTAACCAAGAAAATAGTATTTGGAAAGAGCTGTGTTTATAACAAATATTTCTGCAGGCTCAGTCTCGCTGCACTTGCTGTTGCCTGTAGTGGCAGTAATCATTTAGCATGCTTCAGAAAATTTCTGTTCTTCCTCTACACCTTCTTTTCCCCTTCCTAAAGGCCTCACTTATAGCAATCCATTTTCTTGTTTATCCGTCTGTTGTTCTCTCTAGGTTAGCAAGCAGGTGAAGAGGGAAACCCCAGTGCAGGAGGAAGGTGCATTTTTTGCACATCAACAGTGCCTGCCCTGGGAAGGCTTACAGATCAAAGCATCAAGGAAGGCTGCAACAGCCAGCTGGCCATCCCCACTGGAAATGCTGCTTACACTGACAGAGCTGATATGAGGATGCAAGTTTAAAGGAAAATGTCCCAATCCAAACCAGATCAATGGAGGGTGGCTGTTGAAGATATACACACAGTAAGATCTCACCATAAAGACAGGAGGACTCTGACAGAGTGGGGTATAAGGTGAACATTCCTCCCATGACAACAGAACAAGAACCAGATGACAGTAACATCAGAGAATGCAGTCACAAAATAATCAAACACTGGAAAATTAAATTGTCATCGTCTGTAGTGTATATTATATAGCTGAACACTAACTGATCTGTACCAGGATTTTTAAAGATGTTAATGTTCCCAAAGGATATAATTTTGCAATTATTGAAAATTTAAAAAAAAAAAAAAAAAAGGAGAGAGGAGGGAAACAGAAAAATGTAAAGCACAGTAGGGCTGTGGGAAATCAATAGTTATGTGTTGGGCCAACTGTTTTTACAGAATACAACAGCAGACTGGAAATAGGTCTCTAAAAGACAATAAACTGGAGTTGAATCTGAATCTTATTGATGAATCTACTAAACTCTGGGAAGCCAAAGTGCTCTTTACAACCACTGGTTTAGGAGTTCTCCTGTCAGACATTCTTGATCTGAAGGCTGGACTTCTAGGTATTAAGTGGCACTGAATTTCCATGAAATTCCTTTCAAATTGTCTTAAGTATTTGACCATTTTAAGAATATTAGTATAATAGGCTATTAGGTAGACAAGAAGTTAGGCAGATAGTTAGGAAGGTAAATAGACAGGCAGATCTTTAGATAGGTAGACAAATAAGTAGGTAAATAATCTTAGTGGAAACAATTTAGCAGACATGTAACCTACAACTTCCAGTACATTTGGTGCTCTTCAATGTGAAAGACAATGCTTTTTGTGTGTGTGTATGTTTTCACATACATTATAAATAATTTTTATTCTCTCTGAAAAGCAAAAGGATTCACTCTGTATTGGCAGAGAAATTTAAAACTGATTTATATCTTGAGAATAGAAAAATGGCTGGTGAATACAAAGAAACACTGCTGAAGAAAAAAAGCAGATTGGCTTAGAAATAGTTGCCTTTCTACTAAATTAATGATAATATATAGTATTTTTTTCTCCTCGCTGTTTTTTGAATCTAGAGTCAATTCAGCACCATGCAATTGCCTAAATGCAGAAGAAAGCACAGTTCTGACCAAAGCACATGTGACTACTTGGATGAAAACATGCAGTCTTGGGATGCTCTGAATGCCCTTTGGAAAGTTTATTTTACCCTTGTGCCAGGCTTCTCTCATCTATGTAAAAGCCGTGAGGCAGCATCACTGATTTAGGAGATTAACACTGATACAATTCATGAAGTGGGAGTCATCTTACTTTTCTCAAATAACAGAAGCGTAGAATGGTGTCATGTGGCAGTCTCTTAGGATGCTGCTGGGAATGAAGGAAAAGTGTGCATTTTTTAGAGAGCTTAGGAGAAGTCCCAGTATAAGGCAAACTGAGTAGTGCTGAACACGTGAACACTGCTCTATTTTACGGGGTGACACTGTCAGGTTAATGCACAAATGTAACATGAAAAAAGATTTGTGGCCAACTTCTGAATCTCTGGTGAAGAGCATGAGGAGATGTTCATTTATAAAGGTGCACAGTACCCCTTAATCTGCTCTAGGTTTTCCCTGGAGCATGTCAGCAAGCTGTGCTCCTGACTGCAAGAGGTAGGAGTGGGGTGTGCAGTGCTGCGGGAATGTGAGGACTGTGGAGTTTGCATGGTGCTGGAAGGCGAGAGACTGAAGTATGGCTTGGCACACACATGCTGGAAAGACATGGCATACTGAAAGACATGCTTCTGTCCTCGGGTGTGCAGAAGGCTGGAACGCAGCACAGGGTATGCGGGAAAGGAAGGAGATTCCTGGGGCTCCTGCTCTTCCTCTCAAGTGTGGAGCTGATGGCAGACATTTGCCAACAGCTTTTTCTTGCTCATTTCTGATTTCTCTGGAAACCACCCCATTTCTTCTGCTACCAGCTGCCCTGTAGGGCATCCCTGCATTGTGGAGCAGCTCCTCCCACAGTAATGTCATCTCTGGGGATAGAGGGACACATCAGGACAAGAGCTGTGTCAATTGTAGAATTGCTCCCCATGACCAAGAATGTAACAAAAAAAAAATGCCATAATGGAGGGCAAGCCAGTTTATCTAATGCAGCAGTTGTATTATCTCAACAACCATGGACACATAAATAGTTCAGAATTCATGCTCTCCTCTACACTATGCCATCTTTCTACCCAGTCAGTGAACTGTTTGTGAATTACAAAAAATTTCTTCAAAGACTTGCCAAAAAGTAATGTTGAATTCTGAGCCTAAACAAAGCTCTGCCTATTCATTTCTTGTGAAGCAGAAACTCGAAGTACGTTATCCTGTGCATTTGGCTCTTACCAGCTTATACCAGGACTTTTAAAAGATTTCCCAAACTGGAATAACTGTGTAATCATCCCAGCACATGAAACCTGGTATGCACATTTCCCTCTGCTGATGTGCAACAGATATTTTTTGAGGTTTACAATTTTGTCCTTGTTCTACAATTATTATTTTTTGTACAAGCAGGGGCATGGGGCACAAGCTATATATCTGGTACATCATTACTCATTATAAATAATACCTTGCATGTTATTTTCTTATGTTTCCTTATTAAGTGAGATAAATCCACATTTGTACAAACAAAAAATTATGGCACAGCCTCCGGTTGGGCTACAATATGCTGCTTCCACTGGGTTGGGCTTCAATAATAGGTATTACTAAAAAAAAATCAAATTATGTTTTATTTTGTCTCATCCCACTTTCCCTCATGTGGGCTGGGTGCATATCTGCTGTGACAGTATCTCCATTTCTTACTGTCTTCCTCTCTCTTTCCTATTCCAAGTATACTTCTAAGGATGGGATAATCTTTTGCAACCATTAGGATTAAGAAATTCATTACATATAGCCATAAAAATATTAAAATAAGGATTTTTCTCAGTTTAAGAAAGTTAGGATATTTTTCATCTTCTGAAATCACACCTATCTGCACTCAATCCAGGAGCTACATTATTTGGGGCAATTCCAGGAGATGAGAACACAATTCCCTGTACCATGGCTCCACCTCCAGTATTTTGCTGAGAATTTTTTTTTACTCCTTTACACTTATTTTGTTTAAAAAAATATTCTTGACATTTTCCCAGTGACATTTTCTCGAGGCTTAGCTAAATACACATTGAAGAAAATTGAAGTGAACCAGTGAGCCCCTCCAGTACAAGTGTTGCCTGTTCTGAACAACTGATGGTCTCACTCATGAGAGACTTAATCATGGAAGCAAATGGGAATCTTTCTTTTTCCCATCCTAGCTTTGCACTGTCTTTATGATATAAAAGTCAGAGCAGACAAAAATAAAAGCACATACATTACCTGTTTATGCTCAGCTAAGAATCTGGGAGTCTTCTTGTTTCCTTGCATCTAGTCAGTCACTTTCTCAAGCTGCAGTCTTTCTCTGCCACCTACCTCCCTCTATCTGAATCTTTATCTGCAAAGGTGAAAAGGAAAACATTCCTAAAATGAAAACATTTATAGAAAGTAAGGTCTTCTCATTATAACACTTTTTTCCTTTTCCTTTTTTTTTTTTTTTTTTTTTTCAAAGCAAAACCTGCAGATGTATGACTGCATGCCATCAAAATCACAGAGTATGGTTACTGCAAAGGAGTTAAGTGGATATGTTGTGTTAATAAGTCTGTGCTTAAGCAATTTCAATGGGGCTTGAGCACTGCCTGTTCCTACTTTCACGACTTAGTAATGAAAATATGCATAACAAACCAGGAAAAAAAAATGTTATTTTGTGATTGGGAAACATTTATAGGGAACATTCTGCCTGATACTGTCTCTTTGTCATGAGCGCAGATAAGGAAATATGCATTTTATGTATTATATTTAAACATAAAAAAATACTAATAGAACATCTTGATGAATGCATCTTGGAACAAGCTCAGTTTGGTGGCTGGGTGACTTGGGTGGTTCTGTGCCCATGAAGCAGAAGCATGCAGTGATGCAGCTCAGATCCCAATGTGCTGAGGTACACGCATCGCAAAAGCTGCTACCTCTGCCTCTGAGGATCAGACCAAGCCTATTCTCATACCAGTTCATTAAAAAGCTTCAATGAGCCTTGTGAAAGCAAGCCCCACGTTCAATGTGCCCAGTGTCTTCTCACACATGTTAATCTATTCCCTCATGACAGCTCTAGGCTTCCCTTCCAGCCCTGCACAATGATCTCTTCATCTGCTACAATCAGCAGAGCAGGGACAGGTGATGCCACGGGCTGATGGGCAGAGAGGATTGGGCCAGAGGAGTGAGTGACATACACCAGATGCGGACCCGGCCCACTGCAGCTCCTTGAAATGCATCAGTGAGGGGAAATCACTGCATGAGCTCCAGCTGCTGCAGAACACGTTGCTGGAGCAGACGCATTATACAAACCGTTACCCAGTAGTAGCTGTGCATGTAATGAAAAAACAGCCAGCAGTCAGTTCAGAGAGCAACAGGGAAGGAGGGTGGGGAGGGAGGGGAAAGAAAAGAGGAAAAAAACACTCCTTCAAAGAAAGATCAAAATTAATGACAAAATGTTTTGAGATTGAAAATTAAATGCAAAAACAAAACTGAGTTCCTCAAGACAGTGGAGAAGAGAAGATTAGTGATACACGTCCTTATCATGCTGATTTTAATCTGTAAGCTTCATGAATTCAGTGCCCATTAATGCAATCAAACCAGCAATTTCTGAGCCTGAAATCTTCACCTATATGGACCCAGGGACTGCATCTCAGAAACATGTCTGGGAAAACCATGGTAGCAGTTGCCATGTCCTAAGAAGAAACAGAGAGCTTTTAGGAAGACTGAGAGCGGGGACTACAAGAATAAGAAACAAAAATGGAGATGTTGAACTTCATTCATTTCAGCCAGCTTTCACCACTGAAAGCCCACCAATCATATTTCCAACTTAAAGTTAGGTATGCACTGAACCCTTCAGACATTTGAGAATAAAATAAGAGCACAGAAAAGGGAAGCCTGTTGAAACCAAAGTTAATGCCTCATAGAGGAAACATTACACACAAAAATGAAACGCAGAGAAAATGGACAAAAATACATAAAACTGGAGCAGCAGAAAATCTTTATTATTATATAGGAGTATTTGTATTAGATAGTTTGTGAACTGATAGTTTGTGAACTGTTCAAGATGCTTATGGACAATTTAAAAATTGATATAAAATCTCACCACTAAATTTTGTATGTAAGGTACTGGCAGGAAGGCTGGTGAGTAAGATGGGAAAAGGGATATATGGAAAGACCTGAGCCTGCTGGTGAGCCAGTGGGCACTTTCAAGCAAGCAGCATGTGAATGGAGCCAGTAGCAGTGCTGCACATCTAGGAACACAGCAGGTGGGCAGTGGAAAGGGTCCTGGAAAGAATGACACTATGGGCAGCACGAGCAGGTGTCATATGATTGCATGGCATCGCCAAAGCATTGAGTTGGTTGCATGCAGTCTCAGTCAGCTATATGACAGCTCAAAAGAAATAACCCCCTACCATCTGTCTTCATCACAATGTAGTCCATAGTTTGGACTCCTAATAGTGAAAATACATAAAGCTCCCAGTGGGAATGCAGGAAATTGTGCACTCCTTGTCTTTAAAATTCTGTTGTGGCAACAAACAAACAAATAGATGCAATCCTCAAGCATAAACAGAAGTTGCTAAAAAGATACTTTACTTCATACACACCTCTGGCAAGAGAGGTATTAAAAGTAGTAATGAATTCTTATTTCAAAATTTTAAAATCATTGTTGAAAAATTGTACAGAGTACAAGAAAAAAAGGTATAGAAAGTCTGCAGAAAATCAAGGAGCTGTATCTGTGTCTTCTCTCAGGAAAAAAAAAAAAAAAATGTGGAATAAAAACGGTTTCACAAAATATTACATCTGAAAGGACACTTCAGCTACGTGCAGTAAGGCATTACATGAAGCAACAGCTGGAAGCTGCAGCCAGATCTGCTCCAAGTGGAAGTGGGAAGCACGGAAGGCTGTTCAGCACAGCGATAAACTGCTGAGGCAGGGGCAGAATTCCCCATGCAGCCCACGGTCTCTCCCAGTTGGCAGAATGTGCCTCTCTGGAGTCAACATTAGTTTCCCTGAGCTTCTGAAAAAGTGTATTATCTACAGCATGAGAAATCCATTTGGGCCGATTCAAAACCAGAAGGATCTCTACTGGCCAATAAATGTTTAAGTTCTGGATTGTATGTTGGCTAAGCAGACCGCTGTGCATAGGATGTGGTGCTGGATGCAGCATTCACAGGGATGGTGAGCTGCACATGCTGTCAGTCCTGTCACATTTCCCTTGCCTTTTTTGTCTTTCTGAATGTTAATGCTTTGTTTGATGGGGTGTTTGCTTGTCCAGAGAACTGTTCACATTAATGCCCCGTTCTTTTGTGAAAGATTACAGCTTGATTAGAAGATAACTTTGAATTGTGTTATAGGAATGTGCCCAAGGCATGTTGCAAGGTTCTGTGACTCGCTGTTTGTCAGAGCCCACCATTCTTCAGCCATAGCAAGAAGCTACAAAAAAAGATTTCCTTTTCACATTACTGCTGTGAAACATTACCTGTCTACAAACACAGGCCAAGGCCCATGTCAGTGCTTCAATGGTCCATAGCCAGCTCTAACCCATATCCTTTCTAAAAATGTTCTTTCTCTCCTTGCTATCATTATTTTCTCTCTAGGATAACTCAGATGGTTTTATTTCAAGCCTTTGTTGTTCCTTATGTGAGTCAACTCACCTAAAGTCCTTTAGTTAGGACCAAGAAAAACCATTTATATATAATTATACTTAAGCAGTGAGATCATTATTGAATATAATATTGATCCAAAAATTCCAGGATAATTTCCTATATGGAGACTGATTTCAGAGAGTGCTAAAGCAATGCCGACACTTTTTCATGAATGCTCACACTGCTCTGCCTCGAAGTACAACAGTTTGCTCGTGTCTTAAGTAAGGCAGTTTTACAGTCAAATAGCTGTTACAAAAGAAGCTGTGTACACACCAGGCCTCATCAGCGCCACTTCCAGTAACATGTACTTGGGGGTGAGGCAAACCCCCTCAATTCAGCCCTCCGGGAATGATTCTCCAGGGGACGCAGCCTGGACTCTGCCACACTGTTGCAAACAGTCGCATGTTGCTGCTGCACTTTGCTTTTTTCTCCATGCACGAAGCACATGCTCAGCGGTGGCGAGAGCCAGGTGTTACCTTTGCTATTGCACACAGTCACTGGAGAAGAGCTTGTGCAACCAGCAGGGAAATGTGCTGTGCTTTCAGAGCACGTGTTCCAAGTGTACTCACTTGTAAATGTGTCACCCAGCAGGCTGATACTTTTGAGACGGGCCCCAGCCTTCTGGAGATGGGGACACTCCCTGGTGGGGACACCAGGCTGGGAGAGGGGCCTTGTGGTCCCAGTGAGGTCCCTCAGGTTCCTGCTGCAGGAAGCTGGTGCATTCCTCCACTGAGCGCAGCCTTTTGGATGCCAGCCATGGGGCGAGTCCTTCCCACTACTGTGGCTATTTGCTTCCTGAACAGGAGAAGTGAAACCATACAGTGTTAGATACATTTCTTTTTTAAGGCCTGGTACCTACAGTCCTTCCCCTTGTTCCCATCCCAGCTATGAGCATACAGTTCGTTTGGGTTGGCAGCACGGGAAGCAGTGCTGGGGCTGAGCCGTGCAGCCAGGGCTCTGAGTTGCACTGCAGTACAGAAAACAAATTGACTGAATTTAGAAGAGGAAGGAAAAAATATTTGAATTATGAATTTTCTGCACCTGGTGAAGAAAACAAACAAACAAACAACAACAACAACAACAACAACAAAAATTTATGCTCCTTAGGCACTGAAATACTTTTTTTTTTTTTTTTTTTTTTTGTAAAGGATGAGCATTCACAACAGTTCCTAGAATCTGGATTATAAAAATTAGATTTTTGATTAACAAAGCAGAGACAAATGCAAATCTTTTTAATTATAAAGATTTTCTTCTAAAATGTAATGAAAGAATTCCAGGCCTTCAAAATTCAAAGTGCTCATTCTTTTCAGTTTTCCCCCATATTTTTTGATAACCAAGGGGCTTGGTTCTTTCATTTTTGCCCCGTATTTTTGTCTTCATTTCAAAAGCACTAAAACTAAGTTCGGTCGGGCCCCTTTCCTCAGTCACTGTGAGCCATGCTATAGATGCTTCAGGGGCTGGCATCGACATGAGAGCCTCCATCCCCGTGTTACACACCGAGTTCTCTTGCACACCACCGTCGAAGGTGCGTTGGGATGCGTTCACCTGTCCGTGTGCGTGCGCTCACCGGAAAGCAGTGAAATAAGCCGCTTTACCTTCCCGACAGGTTGTTTTTACTACAGGAACTGTGCACATGCATCCTCATTCATTCCCGGCATTTCTCATCCTACGTTTCTAGGGAGGTTCCTCCCGTTGAGATAATTTTTCTCCAGCTTTGGCTGATCCCGGGGCTCTGGTGGCAGCGCTCCCAGGAGCACGCTGGGTTTGGGGGCATTACCTTCCCTGCAGGACGGTCCCCGCTTCGTCCGGGGAAACCCGCCCCGGCACGGCGAGTGGAAAGGAAAGGGCAGGAACGAGCGGCGGCTGCAGGGGGATCTCCCCTCCCTGCCCTGGTTTGAGTCCCCCCGTCCCGCAGAGACGCAGCACGGTTGCGGGCGCCGGGAGGGGAGCCGAGCTGCGTGGGGGGGAGGCAGAGCCGGGGGACTTCAGCGCGGAGCGGTCTCACCCCTTAATCACTCCTCCCACAGTGAGCCGTGCCTCTTAACCCCCGGGATCCTCCCTCCCGCCGAGCACTGCTCCGCTCTGCAGAACGCGAGTTGATGACCGAAAAACGAATTAGCGGCCGCGGACAGCCATGAGCTGTCTGGATGTTATGTACCAAGTGTATGGTCCTCCCCAGCCGTACTTCGCCGCAGCCTACAGCCCCTACCCGCAGGTACGTGGGGTGGGAGGGGTGGCAACGGGAGGGTGGCCCCCGAGCCTCACCAAAAGGAAAAAGGCAAAAGGAGAAGGGGTGGGGGGTGGGGGAGAAGAGCCGGAGTCTGCGATGGTGAGCGAAGAGGGGCTGCATCCCACCCTGGTGCGGGGCTCGGCACGGTACGTACTGCCGGGACTGCGGGAGAAAACCGGACTTCAGATCCGATATGCCTTTTAAGGGATTTTTTTCCCTTTTTTTTTTTTTTTCCCCTATCCTGGACCGGGCTCCATCCGAGCTCGACGACTGCGGGCAGCGATGCAACCGGGTTGCAGAGGGTTACCGGGAAGGGCCAGGGAGGGCTGTCCGGGGTGCTTTCCGGCCGCCGCCGTGGGAGAAGCAGTGCACCACTCTTCACGGGGTTACCGGGATGCTCCCACTCCAGCCCCGCTCGGCGGCGGGACCCCGCGGGCTGCCCTGGAGACACGCGTAAGGGGATGCCTGTGCGTGTGCAGCCCGAGCTGTATGCTGAGCCCCGCGTTCCTGTTCCCTCGGCAGCACCTGCCGCACCTCTCATCTTCCCGTGTTTCTTTGGAAGTATTTTTCTTCCTTCCTTCCTTTTTTTTTTTTTTTTTTAATTAATTATTTTTTTCTCCCCTTACCGCTTCGGAATAGGAAAGCGGATTTCCCCAGCAAACGAAAAAAAGGAGCGGTAGAGGCGGAAGAGCCCCGGGCCGCGGGCGGGCGGCAGCCCCAGACGTGCGGGGTTGGGGGCGGGCGGTCACGCTCCGCTCCGCTCCGCTCCCTCTCCGCGCAGCCCCGGCGTGACGGCTCACGGGACACCTCCAGCCCTGGCATCGAGGCCGGCATACCTGTTACAAATAGCAGATGATGTCTTCCCCCACCTTGCCCCCCCCCCCCGCCCGTCCGCACGCGGGTGACATTATTTAGGGGGCTAATTATTAGCTCAATGGCTGAGCCGGCAGCCAAGTGGAAAGGCGGCAGTCACGGAGCGACGTTATTAAATATCCCGCGCGGCTCGATCCAGGGCTCCCGGCCGCCTGGCCCTCGTTCTTCCTCCGGCCCGTTCCGGCCCGCCGTCCCCCCGCTCATCTTAAGGAACTCCCGGCGGCTGCGGGCAGAGAGACCTCGGGAAACATCTGAGCGCCCGGCGCTCTTTATTTCTCCCGACGGGATCCAGTAAAAATTGTGTAATCCTGTAGGAAATACCTGAGGCTTCCCGCTGGCAAGAGAAATGCTTTCTGCCCCGAGACATGTTTGAAGCGGACAGGCTTTGATTTTTTTCCCCCTTCCTCCCGTTTTCCGCTTTGTTTTGTAGGTCACTCTTCTGCCTTTCCCCCGGTGCCGGGATCCGGCCCGCAAAGCGCCTTCTGCGTGCTGAACTTCGTGCTGGGAGCTGAGTCCCGCGCGTCACCCCGCTCCCGGCAGTGCCCGTCCCGCCCGGCACTTCCAGGCTCGGGTGCCCCGGGGGTGCGGCAGGACCGCAGCTCCCGCATGGAACTCCGAGCGGGCCCGGGCGCTGCATCCCGCCTGGCACGGGGACGGAGGGCCGGGACGGGGGCCAGCGCGCCTCGTTGCTCCGTTTCCCGTCCTCCCTCTTCTCTCTCTCCTTCCAGAAACTCGCCTTGTACTCCAAAATGCAAGAAGCCCCGGAGAGCGGCAGCAGCGCCGGCGCGAGCAGCTCCTTCTCCAGCCACGCCGCCGCCAGCATCAAGGAGGAAGAGTGCAGCCCCGAGAAGGAGAGGCCCCCCGAGGCTGAGTACATCAGCTCCCGGTGCGTCCTCTTCACCTACTTCCAGGGGGACATCAGCGCCGTGGTGGACGAGCACTTCAGCCGGGCGCTCAGCCAGCCCAGCAGCTTCTCTCTCGGCAGCGCCAAGGCGGCTCGGAACTCCGGCTCCTGGCGGGGTGAGCACCGAGAAGGGGTGCGAGTGCTGGGGTCCCGCGAGTGCAGGGAGCGTGGAGGTGCAGGGCTAGGATGCACGGCAGGAATCCCCCGTTCCCTTGGCTTTGAGTCTGGGGCTGTGATGAGCAAGGGTGGGAGCAATAGGAGAAGTGGACGCAGGCATGAATCTTTTGTACCTATACCCACCAATTTTACACCTTATAGTCTCATGGGGTACCTGGAGTGGCAGGGAATATCTGACCTCAGGCACTGCTGTAGAGCAGCTCCTGGGACCATCCCTCACCTGCCAGTGCCCAACTGAGAGCTGATTGCTCACTCTCTCCTGGAATTCCCATCAGTTTTCTAAGAATTAAATATTGGTTAAAGTATTTCATAAGTGGAAGATGCTCAGCACTGAAAGCTGAAAGATTTCTTAGCTCCTCAGGAACTGCTTCCCTTTCTCCTGAGCAATACCAGAAGGTGCAGAGCTGACATACCTCCCTGTTGTATCGGCAACACTGTCTGTTCACAATCAATAATGCATAGCATCTACTTCTGCACTATTAGTTACCTCTATTCCACTTCACACTGGGCAAGAAAAGCACGAGGTCCTTATCCTTTGCACTGTCAATCCTCAAAGAGCTGCAGAATGCTTCCCAAACTTGCTAACAAGAGCCCCAGGAAACAAGAAAAAGACCAGTGCAATAGACAGGGAAACACCCTCACATAGATTTAGCATATTAAAGCTGATTGCACAGCTCATGCTGTTCCTGACTACTTTGAAACTACACTGAGGAAGCAGATGCTTTCCTGGCAGTGTTTGGCATCTTCTAAGGTGTTGAGCAGCGTAAATGTTTCAAGAGGGAGATTAGTACAAAAAAAAAAAAAAAAAAAAAAGAGAGAGAGAGAGAGAAATCCAACCTCGACAATTGCTGTGCTTCCTAATGGTCTGACAGTTTCCAAATTGAGAGAAAAAGGTGTTTCTCTCACCTTAGATAACAATCTTTTCCCTAAAGAAGTACTAAGAGAAGCCTAGCCTGGAGCAAATTGCTCCAGCCCTGGGCTAATTGTGCTGGATGACTGGGCTGGGGAGGGCTGCTGGGGAGCAGTTTTATGTGTTTTTTGTGTGTTTGGTGGTTGTTTGGAAGATAACCACAGCATGAGAGTGAAGAGAAGCCCTAGGGAGTCAGATGCCAGGACTGAGAGTGCTCATCCGCCTTTCCTTTCTCTCTGCATCTAGATGGCTCCTTCCCGATGAGCCAGCGCAGCTTCCCTCCATCCTTCTGGAACAGCACCTACCAGCCCTCCTCGGTCCCCGTCACCCTTAGCAGCCCCCTGGCTGCCCACAGCGAGCTGCCCTTCACCACCGCGGACCCCTATGCCCCAGCCTCCCTGCATGGCCACCTGCACCAGGGTGGTCCTGAGGCCTGGCATCACGCCCACCACCACCACCACCACCATCCCTACCTCGGGACGCAGAGCACGGCCTACCCCCGCCCCACAGCCATGCACGAGGTTTACGGCCCTCATTTTGACCCTCGCTATGGCTCCCTGCTGGTGCCCACCGCCTCCGTCCGCCCCCACCGTCTCACCCCCGCCGCCGTACCCACACCGGTCAGCCCACCCTGCGAGCTGGGCAAGGGCGAGGCGGGCCCTGCTGCTGCCTGGACAACACCGGGACCCTTCCCCAATGCGGCGGGAGATGTGGCACAGAGCCTCGGCCTCAACGTGGACGCAGGTGAAGAGAGGTCCCTGGCCCCTCGGGATCCCGCCAGCTCAGGGCTACCCCTGTCCTGAGGTGGTGGGAGGGGAGGGCTCTGTAGAGGGCAGCTAAAGGAAACATATGGGTGTGTGAGCTCCCAACCCATACTGCGTGTCCTTCTTTGCATTCCTTGGCCAGGCAAGCAAGGGCAATGTGTCACCCACTCCACATTTCTGGCTCCCAAGACACACTCTGAGGTACTGCTTGCTTTGGGCCTTGCTCTGTGCTGGAAGCCTGATGGAGCCCTGAGGGCTGCGGCCACAGGGCAGTCCCACAGCTCTGTGAACTTCTGCAGCTTTCTAAACAGTTTCCTCTGCTTACTTTTTTTCTCCCAGTTTTCAAAAAATGCTATTGTATCTGCTGAGCATGTAAGGGCAACAGCTATCCCTGTGACCAGGGAGGCTGGTGCTGGTGGCCTGCCCCTGGCCAGGTGCTGGGATGTAGGGCTGCATGCCTGTAGTGGTGCTGCAGAGGGGACAGAGTCATGGCCAGCAGTGCCAGCTCATCGGGCTATGTCTGTGGAGACAAGGAAAGCCTGCTTGGCTGCTTGGGTTCCTCATGATGAAGCCTGGTGACAGCAGTCACCAGCAGCCTCACTTCAGGTTAGAAAGAGACATGTGCCTGTCCTCACTGCAGCCGGGGCTCTTCTTGCTTCATTGCTTTCTTCTAGCCCTGGGGAGCCCAGGCTTCAGCTGAGCCTCTGATCTCATGTGGCAGAAATGGAGTTTGTCTTTCTCTTTCCTTAAATGCTTGTACCTATTTTTTCTTCTTCCCTTTTTTCTTGTCTCCGTTCTCAGGTTTGCAGCCTCAGGACAAAAGCAAGGATCTGTACTGGTTTTAGAGCTGTCCTTCACTCTTCCTCCCCTGGCTCTCCCCTGTAGATCTCTGCCTCTAGGCATGGTGGCATTCAGAGCTGAAGTCGGGTCAGTTTGTAACAGCTTCTGGTCTTGGTTTGCAGCTCGGCGTTACTCCTTCTGTGGTGGATCCCTTCTGAGCTGACGAGCTGACTCAGAGCCTCCCAGACCCCCTTGCCCTTTTCCAAGCCTACCATGGCCCTGCAGCTTGGGGACAGACAACGGGACTTTAAACAACCTGGCTTTGCAAGGATGAACCTTTAGACTTATTTTGGAGAGGAAAACCCTTCTGTTGAGAGAGGAGAGCCAAAGACCATGAACTATTTAAACAAACTCCACAGCCTGCACAGAACTGCAGTTGGACTATTTTAAAAGAGTCAAATGACATCACAAATAGTGATGCAAAACCACTGGCCTTCTTACAAGGGACAGAGGAAATCATGATTATTTCAGTGGTGTGAATATTTTTTTATTCAGTGAAAATTATTTCTTGATTTCAACATGGGAAAAACTATTTAGCAGTTTTGAACTGGATTCTTACTTTACATTGCAGAAAAGTAAAAGGAGAAGAAACTCACTAACATTTTTGGACTACTGAGGAGCTAGTCGGAGTTTTCAGCATTGTGGTTATGAGTGGCAAGCGTCTAGCTTGGGCCACCTGCCTTGGGCTTACAGAAGTGCAGCTGTTCCACGGACAACTGTTCAAACTCCAGAAATATGGAAACCAAGGTGGCACTTGTCAGAATTTGACATAACATTTGCATTGAATATGTAATGGTTGTTTGTTTTCTTTTCTTTTTTTTTTTTTTTACAAGAAGCATAGTATGGTGAAAACAAAACCCTCTTACAGAAGGGGGGAGAGGAAACCCAGGAAAAACTGCTCACCCTCAACCTGATGGCCTTTAAGGGAACACCAGAAGGAAAAGCACATATGGGACAATAGGTCTGGGTTGCCTCTAATGCTTCCCTTTGTCTACTTGTTGCTGTCATTTTGTCACTTTAATAATTGTCTTGTTTTGGTTTGAAAGGGGGAATAAGATATCTATTTAACAGTAGGAAAGCTGCATTAAAGGTATTTCTTCTTTCACCCCGCGTGCTTTTATAGGGAATTAAAATTGAAAAAGAGAAATGAGGCAGATTAGAAACTTCAGGATGAAAAAGGAGAAAATAAATACCTGTAGTGTGGATGGAATGAGTTATTTTACTAGTCTGCATTAAAGCTAACTAGAAATCCTAGCAGTTGAAAATATATTCTTAATGAGTAGAAAATATGGTGATAAATACAAAAGACAAGAATATGCAACGTTGTGGCAATGCTGCCTTTTAGCATAGGGTGTCTCTGTAGAATAGGCTGCAGAAAGGGTGGACCCCCTAGTAAGAGGTGTTTCTTCATAAAGTTGATAGAAGAGGGGACTATATTTTGCACTCTGCTATTCTGCACTGGTACATTAAAATGTTATTTTAAAGGGTCAAATGACTAATTAAACAGTGCAGAAACAGCAAGTTTGCCCAATGCTTGCAATCTGACTCTTTTACAGGCAAAGCATCAGATCCCAAAACTACAGTGTTTCATTTTGTTCTGTCTTTTCTTAATGAAACGTCTTTATAAGGCAGACAAAGTTTAATGCATGTGAGAGTCCTGACATCATCCCTCTGACACCAGGAGAAGCAGTAGGAAACAGACTTTTGTGCCATGATAGGGAATTTTACATACTGATACTTTGGCAAAATTTTTCCAAATGTGTTGGAAATGGAGAACTTGTTCCAAGTTCCATCTCAACTAGAAGTACATTTATGGGGAAGAACAGGAACATTAACGGCAAGAAAATAATATAGTAGTGAGAATAAATATTGTGAGAAGCTCGCAAGGAGCTGCATTGAAATAAAAAGAGGGCAGAACATCCCCAGTCAGAGCTGGATAAAGGGCAGGAGGTGGCTTGTGGTGGTGCTTCAGCTGGACAAACCCACAGGCATTTCATCACAACCCTTGGCTAGCTGGCAGGCTGGAAGGGGCAAGCAAACAGCTCTAGATCTTGTAGTGCTGGTTAAACCACAAGTGTTCTAAGTCTTCTATCATGAAGGCAGACAGCAGCACTTAGCAAGAGAAAAATAACTAAAAATGGCTTTTAACTTTATTGCTGCAGAGGCTTGAAGATGGCAAGGTCACTCTGTGAACAGTCACCTGCATTTTCTTTAGGCTGTTTTTAAAGTTTAAGGGTTTTTCCTTTCCTTTCCTTTCCTTTCCTTTCCTTTCCTTTCCTTTCCTTTCCTTTCCTTTCCTTTCCTTTCCTTTCCTTTCCTTTCCTTTCCTTTCCTTTCCTTTCCTTTCCTTTCCTTTCCTTTCCTTTCCTTTCCTTTCCTTTCCTTTCCTTTCCTTTCCTTTCCTTTCCTTTCCTTTCCTTTCCTTTCCTTTCCTTTCCTTCTTTCCTTTTTTTCTTTTTTTTTTTTTAATTTAAGTTTAATTTGGCTCTTGTGTAGACAGTGCTTCAGTGCAATTGTTTCCTTTTTCTTTCATTTCATTTTTGCCCCTCTTCTAATGAGGAGGACTGGGCAATACAGCCCAGATATGTTTGGATACATTCATGCAAGCAGTCATTTACTGCAATGACATTTACCATTCATTTTGACTGGGAGCATTTGCAACCATGAGGATTTATGCATTGAATACATAACTACTGCTATTGATATTTGCTCTCCAGATAATATATTTTTATTGTTGTACTGTGGAAGTATCTAACACCGAAGTCAAGTCTTTGGCTTATGGTGTTAGGCGCTATGCAAACCACTTTTAGAAAGGCTCCCAATTAGGGTGCGCTGCAGTCTGAGGGTGTTTTGATAAAACCTGCAGCAGTGTTTTGCTCACTGTGTTGCCCTGACTGTGGGAGGTTGCTCACAGCACTGCCTCTGAGTTTTGGGAGTGAAGCTGTGCAGGACTAGGGCTGCAGTTTGCATTGTCAGAGCAGAAACTTCACCCCAAGCATTACGCTGCCCAGCACAAGGTGATTGAGTCTCCTAATGCAATAGTAGTGTAAATAAAACCTCGGTGCTATTTCATAAATCTGTTTTATTCTTCTTTGCATCACAGATTAATTACTTACTCAGGAATGTGCACAAGAAATCTGTAAATGCAAAAGGTATGCTTTTTCTGCATTACATGCATCTTACATGCCACATGCAGACTGCTAGGGTCTCCCTTCTGCCTGCAGTTTTGTATTGGCTACTGCTCTCCAGCCATGCTCAAGCAAACAGATTATTTCAGTGGTGACATACAAACTGACATAACTTGTGACAGTCCATGCAGGCTCTGGGGCAGGAGGCAAAGGGCTCAGAGCTGTTACAGAGTGGTGCTGAAGCGGGTGCAGGGGCAATCAGCCACAGAGTCTTCTTCATTTTAACAAAGATTTCCCTCTGATATAGCTGCAGTTGCAAGGATGAAGTTCAGGGCTCCTTAAAGACAAATAAATACGTGCCTCTGCATTTGCAGTCTCCTGTCAGCTAGCCAAAGGGTGAATATTTCTTCCTTCCTACCACCTCTCCCAGTGGGTTTTGCACCAGAGCCCCTAGGGGAGGGGAAAGGAGGAGAGGAAGGGAGGAGAGAGCCTGAAATCTCTGCACCTCCCTCAACTCCTGCCCTGCCTGTCCTCAGGAAAATGGATCTGCCCAACTCCTTGGGTCAGAAGCAGTCCCTCCTCACTTTGCCTTTGATGTCCTATTAAGGTTCACAACAAGCTCTAGCAAGGGCTTAAATGTTGGTCCCTTTCTAAAAGGAAGGCAAGTGCTGTGGATGGCTTAAGATACACCGAGGCCTCTGACTGGCAGTTCTCGTGCATCTTTTTCTGGGCAAGGGGTATAATTAAGATGCCCTTTTGATTACAGAACAGCGAGTCAGCTCCTTGGGGGGTTGTGGTGCCCTGGCTGGCTTCCCTGGCCTGCCACCCAGAGGAGCAGTTGCAGAAGGGTAAGGAGAGAGACGAGGTGAGATTATTTGGAGCAGTGAGGTGCTTGCTTTCAGGGCTAAGCAATGTCGTGTAGGGAAGTGGGAATGAGAGATAGGGAAAGAAGAGAAAACAGAAAAAAAGGAAGAAGAAAAATAAAAAAGAAGGAGAAAGAAAAAGGAGGAGAAAAAGAAAGAAAAAGAAAAAACCTTCCATTAAGATCTGGGGCTACAATCCTGGGAACTGAGCTATTGTTTACCTCCTTCCACACTCAGTCTGCTTTCTGAACTGGCTACTCTGACGAGCAGCTCAGACCAGATGAGTCCCACTGTTAGTGTCCGTCTCTAATTATACCTAAGGAGTTAACATTGCATCACACTTTCTACTGCTTCCATGACCAGGGACGATGCATGAATGCTGTACAGCAGGCCTACAGGCACTACCTTCAGTGAGAAGTCCAGTGCTCTCTCCTCCTGCCTGAGCTCCCTGTGTGCAGTCCAACCAGACCACTGCAGGCATCTTCCCTCCTGTTTCACCTGGTATGGTCAGGCTGCAAGGTGCCTCCCCATTCAACTTCCTCATTTCTCCTTCTCTTGCTCCATTTTCTGACCCCAAATCCTTGCCCTCCCTGCTCACCCAGCCCCTTCTCTCCTGCACCCACCACTAGTCCCATGCTACAGCTACAAGGAGCAAAGGGGTGGCACGATGAGGGACATGAGCTTTGTCATCAGCACCTCTTGTCTGTGGTTGAAGTGTCAGTACTTGTACAAGAAGCAGAATTGAATCAGAAGAGCCAGCATATTTGTTTCCAGTCCTGCACCCTAGAAGAAGGAGCTGGATCTGAATTCCTGGCCCAGCGGAATAAAGCTTTTTTTTCACAAGAAGAATCCTAAAGTGCTGTGACAGCCCCAGTTGCACACAGACACAAATGATTATTTTCTCTTGACAGACCTGCACAGCTCCCTCTGTGTATTTAACTGCGGTCACAGTGAGCTGGATCACGAAAGGGACACTTGATATCTGCTGTTTCCGTGGTTGAAATATTTGTGAAGTTAGCGCATAATCTGAAAGCAGAAGCTAATAAATTATAGGGTGCTAATTGGGGCCGGAGTGGAGCTGTCAATCATATTATCCTAAACACACAGAGACCCTCATAACCTAAAAAGGCAAGAGAGGCTCCAGGAACAGCTTCCAGTTGTCACTAGCCATGACCTCCACTTCAGTGAGAGCACAGGGAGCCAAGGCAGAGTTTGTTCTGCTAAGAAAATGCAAATCCTACCCTCATGAGGGCACTTGTATGTGTTTTTGTTTATCTTCTCTGGCAGTGCATTTCCCAGGGCACTTTGTTATTTTGCTTTGCCACCTAACTTATTGCTCTCATGATTTTAAAAAACACACATATCTGAAAAGAATTTGCAACGCTTATTATATTTGCATAGCCCTTAGTGTAACAGGCACAAACTGTTAGTCATGGCCCAGCAGCACTGCATATGAGCCTATCTTCTAAAAGTTATTTTATTGCCCACATTTCTTGTTCCTGTTTCTCAGGCTCTAGGAGCACATATTTTTCCGGGATGCTGCAGGGGTCTATGATCTGAGTCAGAACACAACTGTGCAGACATCATAGCAATGGAGCACCTGCAGTTATTTTGTCACTCATTTTCTTGCATTGTTTCCATCAGGATCTTTGCATTTTACTCAACATATAGCAAAGAATTGAATCAAAGACTGTTGAAGAGGATTTTAGTACATATTTACCACAGAAAAATCATGCCTGTATTAGGACAAGAGGCATTTCAAAAAGGCTTCCAAGGAGAAAGGGTCTTGGAAAATATTAGGGACAACCCAAAAGTGGGAAACCTTTTTTTAGTGGCAGCATGACTGCTATGCACAGACCTGAAAAATGAGCAATAGTGAGGTCAAACTCTGTTCCTTACTGGTGAAACCTCATTGATTGCGTAGGCTTACTGCTGAAAGGCCACATGATTAAGTGCACAAAGACACTTACAGATTTTTCTAAGCATGCCATTTTTCCCACCATTTGTGATACCTAATTTTATTATTTTATGGTAAACCTGAATGCTGATAATCAGCAGAAATAGTGGCTCTTTCCCATTTCTACTGTGAAAGTACAGCCTCTAGCCTGAAGCCAGCAGCCAACTCTGGGTGGGGCAGGTGAGGGAATGTGTTTCACCCTGGCTGGGGTTCATTATGGCCATCCCCTCCCTGTGCAAAGCAAGACAGCAGGGCTGCCTGCATCAGGTCATCATATGGTTCTGATAGAAAGCCCTGAAGAGTGGCAGTGTGAAAAGAACACTTCATCTTTATGAAATTAGTCCATGGTCACCTCCAAATCTAATCAACTTCCTACCCAGTTAGTGGAAACACAGTATGTCATGCTGACATCACATCAGACACTTCACATTTATATCTTGGAAAATTTTGTTTATTAATTAGAAGCACAAAACTATGCTCAACCTTAACTGTAAATGTAAAGAAATTGGCTTTTTAATTTTCTAAACGAAATCAGTGGGTATAACAATAGTTGTACAGCTGTTGCTGCTCTCCTCTCCCTCTTTATAAAATCATAGAATCATTAAAATTGAAAAAGACCACTAAGATCTAGTCCAACCATCAACCCATCATCACCATACCAAGCCCACTAACCATGTCCCTCAGTGCCGTTTTTAGTGGAAAGGCATTTCAAACAGCTCCTTTACATATGGCTCTGAAGGCTGCACCTCTCCTGACACAGCAGTCCCCACACATCATGTTCTTATTCACCTTTGCTCCTACAGTTTCCAACAGAATTTCCTTATATTGGCTATTTCTGTCAGGAGCTCACCCTGAGGATAAACATACTATTCTTCAAGATTTGCGCTGCTGATACAGAGAATCTTCGCTAAGCTTTCTCAAAAACAGCAAAATCCTTCTTTTTGCAAGTGCAGAGTAGGTTTAATGAAAGAAAGCTTAGCACATTCAGTGTAAGTATCTGCATGCACGGAGTTTGCATACAGAGATCATGTCACTAGTTTGGTTTTATTCAATTTAGGCAGAGGATAATCCTTTTATTATCTTAAGCAACAGACTCAAAAATTGTGGAATGATGTTGCTGTTAAGATGGCAAAGACTATGTCAGCAGACAAACTGAGGGAAGAAGAAGGCTGGTGAGCTCATGAGGCTGGATTGTGTGGGTTGGTTTCCATTGTTGGGTGTGTGGTGAGGTCAGATTAAAGAGACAGGAAGACATGAGAGAATATATTCTTATAAAAAGTTAATTCTGTGACTCCCAGAGATTCTGTCAGAGAAAACTAAATATATTTGTGACTGGAAATTACTGAGAACTTACGCATTTTCCTCCTGGAAAGGTATGAAAATTGGATACATAAAGAGAAATACACCAGATTAATCAGAGGTCTAAGGTCTTGGTGCCATAAAACAATGTCAATGATACACTGAATTTCCTGTGGGATGGAGAGAAAACCATAGTTGCTTATCATATTTCACAAGAATACACAGGTATTTCGGGATCCTCGCCTCTAATAATCACTGAATGACCTACACTGCCAGAAAGGTAGGAAGAAAAAAAAAGCAGCAAAAAGAAAAGCCTGTTATGTGAACAGCATTACAATCAGACTGCTATCCAAACAGAGAGTATTGGCTATTTCATAGCTCACTTCTTACTGTAAAAGATAGAAGGTAGTGATGAACACGCTCCAAATGTAAAACGTCATCTGAAGAAGTTAACTCATTATTATAAAGGTTATTTTATACAGTAGTATCATTCATGCAATTGGCAATAATGATAATATTTTGGCATCATCATCTGGCTTTGAAGCACAAGGTTTCTGATTATTTATTAGCATTAAAACATAATGTCAGCTAGAGGTGCCAAGAGTAATTATAAGTAGAGCCTTGAAAAATCCACTTGTTGTGCCATCTCCTGCAACCCATTCCAGCATGCACGTGAAAGAAAAAACTTTCATGAATCAATTAAAGAAATGAAGATGCATTAGAATTATTTTAACAGAGCCATTAGTGCTGTTTTACTGACATTCTTCTCTATGATGACTATTTTCACATCTGCTGTAGATGAATTAAATCACCTTTGAGCAGAAAGAGGTAAATTTGAATCAAGAAGAAAGTTTACCTTCTCAGTCATTCATGAAATACATAATCCTAAACCTGGATCAAAGAGAACCAGTTTCACTTTTTTATGCTCAGTAACATTCCAATAAAGCCAAACCTGAGGACTGAAAATACCATAAGCATAATGTTACAGTTTAAAACAAAATAAAAATGAGACATCAATTGATTCAAATAGATGGCAAGATTTTCTCAATCGGAAACAGCTAGGACTGTCATACAAGGGTGCAGTGGCTCTGCTAGAAGTGCTTTAATAAGGATCTTTGCGCCCCTCATAAAAGTAGTGAGGAAATCAAGTTTTGAGGGACATAGTGATGCAGGTGTTGTCAGTCAGCTCTGTTATCACAGAATTATAGGATGGCTTGGGTTGGAAAGGACCCCAAGGATCATCATGTTCAGATTCCCTACCACAGACAGGGTTGCCAACTGCCGGATCAAGTACTAGATAGGTGCCCAGGGCATCCAATCTGGCCTTAAACATTTCCAGGGATGAGACAACATTTGAGCAACTTGTTTCAGCACCTCACCACTCTCTCAGTAAAAAACTTCCTTTTGACACCTAATCTAAATCTCTCCTCCTTTTGTTTAAAACCATTCCCCCTTGTCCTATGACTATCTACCCTTGTTAAAAGTTGATTTCCCTCATGCTTACAAGCTCCCAGGAAAGCTGAGGAACTCCAACTCTTGATAAGGCACTTTCGACTCACAGACTGATGGAATTCTATGAACTGAACAATAAACATGGATATCTATCTGGATATCTATGTGGATTTCCAAAAGGCTTTCTACATGCCTTCTACAAAGCTTTCCAAAGAATGAAGGATCCTCACCTTGATATGTACCTTGTTAAAATATGAGAGAAAAAGAATAAGAATTAAGTGATCAGTTCCTGAAGGGAAAGGAGCTCACAAAGGGAACAATTTATTCTGGGATGTGTAGGATTTGGCATAATCAGAAGGAACATTGTGGGAAGGCATGAGCAGTTAGGGAAAGAGTCCCAGCTCTGAGAAACTGGAGAGGATCTCACGTACCTCAAAGACCAGATGATAGAACACCAGTTGAAATTCAAATATGAAGTGATTAAAAGATGAAGTACATAATAAAGTTTTAATAATAACTTCACAAATAAGCAAATGGACTCCAAGGTGGCCATTATTGCTTGGATGCAGCATACGCGGACTGTGAAAGATAATCCCATAAAAGTATCATCTCAGTACTTAGAGTGCACAAAGAAACAAACAAACAAATAAAATAGTAGGAATGACTAAGAAAATAATAGAGAACAGAAAATGCTCTTATGAGCCTCGAATACTCTGAGTTTCTAATCTCCTGCTCTCGGAAAGGAGCTTGTAGAACTGAGAACAGTCTGGATAAAAATGTGAGGGTGGCCAAAAGGATTGAAGAGATCCTGTAGGAGAAATAACTTGCTAGGTTAGGAGCCCTCAGTGTGGGGAACGGTCACTGCCTGTGGGTGAGTGTGGGAGTGACAGAGCTCTTCAGAGTTGCAGTACCAAGAAACAGGAGGAGAGGGAGAAACCATTCTCTTCTTTCCTCTCTATAACAACAAGGTAGTCTAAACCAAACTAATTTTCTGAACTCTTTGTGTGATCCATGAGATAATCCCCTGCAAAGGGTGGCATTTGCCCAGACCTTGCTTCTCCAGAGTTCAAATAGTTCTTCAGAACCAGCAGTCATATGTGAGATGTGGTGAGCCATACAGTGGGTGAGAAAGGCTCTACACTAGATAAGAATTTGCATCACCAAGCCCTCCAATGTCACTTTAGAGTAATGAAGGAAATGTGCAAAGAACCCTTCAAAAAATGCCCCCTACCTGCAAAATGCTGTGTGTCAGAAGAAATATGTACTGCAGAGAAAGTAGCCTGGATCCTCACAGAGCAGGAAAGCTGAGAACTGTGCAACCACTCAAAAACATGATGCTGCCACGTGAACAGTGAAGGAAGAAGGAGTATTTAATACTCTGCAAAATTTCAATAAACACAAACCTGATATAGGGGGTGGCAGAAAAAAAGCATGTGCCAGATCTGTTTTTTAATGGAGAGAAAGCTTTTTTTTTTTTAATGGACAGCATCTATTCTGCCACGTTCTTTTCTAGAATTGCAATGGCAACATAAAACATCTCTTGATTTTGAGTTTTGATAGAACCCCTTCTTGGATCTTTACTTCTCAGTTTCTTAGGTTGTTACTTTTGCACTGCTTCATATGCAAGTAATCAGAGCTGTTAGCATGAACATTTCTAACTCTGATGGGTGCAAACACTACTTGATTTCAGTATTAAATAGCAGTTTTTCCCACTCCCTTTTATTTCCAGTTCTTATCTGAGCAGGTACTTTTCAAGACCATTCAGGTAATACTTTCCAGAAGGTTGGTGATGCTGAGGCAAGACTATACTGCATTGAAACAAATAGATTTTTAATTATAACAACTAAAGTGGTATTTGCCAAAGTCACAGCAAATCTTGAGAAGATGAAGATTGAGACAGTTTCCTCACTGATGTACATCATCTTATCTTAACATATTTAAACTGATGTATAGTGGGTGAAAACTGAGCCCATCTGCTTTTATACTAGCCTGAGAACTATGCTTTTCTTAAGAAGCTGTCAGAATTGCCAGCTAGAATCTCCATGCATTTTCAATTCAAATTGCAAAAAACACTTCTCGTTTCCTCCAGATCTTGCAGAAAATGATCTTCACAGGACTGACTTCTTCTCTTACTTAGGTAGCTTCTTCTGGCTTATAAGGGGATTCATAGAATCATAGAATGGCCTGGGTTGAAAAGGATCATAATAATCATCTAGTTTTAACCCCCCTGCTGTGTGCAGAGCTGCCAACCACTAGACAAGGCTGCCCAGAGCCACATTCAGTCTGGCCTTGAATGCCTCCAGGGATGGGGCATCCACAACCTCTTTGGGCAACCTGTTCCAGTGCGTCACCACTCTCTGAGTGAAAAACATCCTCCTAGTATCTAACCTAAATCTCCCATCTCAGTTTAAAACCACTCCCCCTTGTTCTATCACTATTCAGTTATATAAATAGCCATTCCCCCTCCTGTTTATATGCTCCCTTCAAGTTCTGGAAGGCCACAATGAGGTCTCCCCGGAGCCTTCTCTTCTTCAAGCTAAACAAGCCCAGTTCCCTCAACCTTTCCTCATAGAAGAGGTGCTCCAGCCCTCTGATCATCTTAGTGGCCCTCCTCTGGACCCACTGCGAGATCTCCATGTCCTTCCTGTGCTGCGGGCCCCAGGCCTACGCTGGATACCACACCCCATACTTGTTATCAATGTATGCCTTGAATAAAGAAGGTAAAGATACACAATATTGGTTGTGCACTTGAGGATGAGTCTCTCAGAATGTCACACAACTGTAGTAATAACAACTGCTTCATTTGTATCTCATAAATCTTTCTGATACATTAGGATTTTTTTTCTCTGCTAAATATGTTTCCTTAAAAAGATATTTTTATCCTTAAACCCATCTGCATTAACTTAAAAAATAAAGACTTGAAAGTCAAGACTCTTAAATTCAAACTTTCTTGAATCACTTTGTCTGCCAGAGGTGGAGTCAGCAAAGGAGAGAGATTAGCACAGGCCAGGTGATGCCCTTTTCCTTTCTTAAGATGGAGTGTGTTAAGAGTCTTTCATGGCTGTTCATCTCTCCTACTGTCTCCAAAGGTATCTATGAGAGGCATTATCAGACACTGGCTGCTTGAAAGTGAGAGGTGTCCTTCAGAGTCTAAGGAAAACTGATGAGTAAAATGAGAATAATTAAGAAGAGTTGAGGTGTAATTTCATGGGATAAAGAATGTGAAATGCTGATGTGTAGAGAAAAGTGTGGAAGTGTGAAAGATTAAGAAGCTTTTTGCAACTACTGTTACAAGTGGACTCAGGTATGCTAACTTTGAACTCCCAGTCAGTACAGTCTTTGTACTTCTCTAAGACAGGAAGATAAGGAAGTGGGAGAAAGCAATGGTGGGCAAGGTCAGATTCAGAGCTGAAAAAATGGCATCATCAAGCATGCTTGAGACCACACTGTATGCGTGGGAAAGGTTAAATAATGTGTCTTCCACTGACTCCTGCAAGTTATACACAAGGATTCTTAGATATGTACTTAGATACTTGTGTCTTATTCAATCAATTTTTCACACTGTTTGGTGCAATAGTGGTCAATATTCTGAATTTTGTTTGTTGGCAACGCATTTAAGTCAACACTTTGTTCTTCATCCTGCTCTAATAAACCCTCCATCAAAACTAGTTTTCCAAAATGTGAACAAAGTAACACTTACCTTCCTGTCTGTTCTGCTTGTATCTTTGGGTATTTTTGACTGGTTCGAGGTGTCAAAGTTATTACCGCTGTTGTCACTATTACTCACCTTCCACATTAACTCAATTTACTCATGTTGGATAGGCTTTTGCATTATCAATTTCCAACTCAGACCAATACAAGATTAAATTGATGTGGACATTGCTGCCTAGATAAGCTTCTTGGCAGGATTGAAGACTTCTCCTGCTAATATCTGAATATCATGTGAAAAAGATATCGTATGAAGTCATGTTCATTCTCAAACTTTTGTTTGCAGCTTGCTGACTGAGCAGTCTTCTTGAGTTAAGTGAAATTGCATGTGCATGTGAAGTCATCCTGGTACTGTGACCACAGAACAGAGGTCCTCCTGGTTTCCTGTTAGAACGTGTTACTTGTTAGTAAATGTTACTCATGTATAAGTTACTGAAATGGAAGGAATAGCTGTACAATTAAACAAACAGAAATTGAACAGGGAGGAAACATTATACAGTATTTATTTATCCATCACTGATGGCCTGGTGAATGTAGGTTAAGAGAAGAAAAGATAGAAGAATTCAACTGTTAGTATTGGCAACTGTGACTTGTACATGTACAAGTGTGGCTAAAGTGTAAAAGGAAAAAATGACATGGTTACAGCCAATTTGAATCAGTTGTTTGGTTTGGTTTGGTTGTTTTTTGGTTTTGGTTTTTTGTTTTTTGTTTTTTTTTTTGGCCAATGATTTTTAAAGAATATTAAGTCCAAAATACCTCAGTTTTTATTAAATTTGAAGCCAGACTTTCAAATAGTCAAATGCCAAACATCTTGTTTATCTGTATTGGATCTCCATTTAAGAAACTTTTGGAGCTTGACTTCAATGGCAATGTTCCTTAAAAATATCTACATTTTAGCATTAAACAATGCATTTTTACTACTCTCCAGCGTTCCCCACTATCAAGAGTTTGCATAAAAGCAGGACACGATTCTGGCTTCCTGACAGATGTCAGTGAATATCTCTGCAAAATTTACAAATTCCTATTCATGATGAAACATTCTAAAGAACTTATTGCTTCCATTTACTCAGGAATTATTTATATATTGTTTTATTATATATTTTGATTTGATCTCCAATGACATAAAGGAAAAACATTTACCATTATTCAATCAATTAAGAAATGAAAGGTAATCAACATTAAAAGGGAAAAGGAATGTGGACATTAGATTCTCAGATCAATAACTGTACAACTTAAAGTTTGAGATGATTGCAAGTATGTTTAAATTAAATGACAAAATAGACCATCTCTACAGTGAACAATCTAACCACCTTTCTTCAATTGCCTACAGATTTGTAGATCAGAAAAATACAACTACCATTTGTTAGCTTTTCAATTTTTATAATCTCATGAGTGCTCAATGAAGCTGTACTTGAACTGTTTTTCTTTTCATGATCAGGTGGTTCCCTTCTATGAGACAGCATTCCAATTCTTCTCTTTTGGAAGGATTTCTTGTGTCCAAGGTTTACGTCTCTGCATAAAGTTAATGGGGATCACAGTAAAATCATTTTTTGTCTGATGGCAAGTTTTATTTCCTTAATCTATTTCTTGTGAAGTGCCTGAAACTTAGCATTTAGAAAATGTGACTGTTGTCTTATTGTACACAAGCTTCAGTACCTTCTGACATTCTCTGGAAGTTCTGGTGTTTTAGAGTGTTAGTGTTTCTTTTAAGAAATATTTAAATGTATAATAAAGTGCATAATATTTTCTCTGTCTTACATCTTCTTTGGTAGAGTTCTCTCTTCCGTCCTCAAGTGGAGCATTAGACAGATGGAATTAGACAGAAGTAAATTCTGCAGAGCTGATGCTACTTTGATCTTGGTTGCTTTCTTTGACTACTACCAAATAATTTAGGCCTTCTTGATCCCTTGCTTCCATTAGAGTGGTTGAAAGAATGCTGTCTGAATCTGCAGGTGGAACATCAATATCTGCATTAAAAAAAAAAAAAAAAAAAAAAGGTAACAACCTCATGATATACAAGTAGTATTAGAAAAAGCACAAAATCAGCTGGTAAAGAAAGTCTGCCTAGTGACTGAGTGAAGGGTGACTGATGAGTCAAACCTATTTTCTGCTATTGCTTGCATAGATTATACCTTCCACCAAATCACTTAAGGATGTTTGGTCATCACCATTAATACTTTTGCAGATGGCAATACATTTATGAATACATGAACTCTTTTGGTAGGAAAGATAGCCTGCATAAAGCTAACATGGTTTTAATCTGTACCTTTTTGTAACCCTGCTAGTAATACAGTAATAGAGTCCTGTAACATGGTCAGTTTTCTGCCTACTAAATTGTAATATACTCCCTCTCTAGAAGAACTGTAAAATTCTGTCTTCCAGGAAACATGAACTCAGAAGTACAATGTCTTTTATCCATTACTAAAAGCTTTACATTTTTACTTTTTTTTTTTTTAATCTGATGCTGTTCGCATGTACATCATTGTCTGAAATCTATTGCAGGTACTATAACTTTTTTTCAAATGATTAACTAAAAGCTCATGCTATAATTGTTGCTATTCTGTGCATTTATTCCTAAGAACATTTTTTTTTTTTTTTTTATGCTCCCCCCTTATTTTACTTCACAACTGGAAAATGAAACGTGACATTCACAGCTATCGACTCATGAGAATCACAGTTGTTGTGCCGTTGCAGTGGGACAACAAACAATTTATTATGTCACTATAATGACACACACACATCAACTACAAACTCGAAAGTGTTCTCCACATGCTAGAGACCACTAGAAAATATTATGAGGAAAAAGCATGAACAAGATATTTGAATTTAGAAACCTGTTAGCAGAGTGGAGACTGGGACAGCACGAACTGCCTTCATATACCATACTGACTGAGAGCCACAAAAAAATCATTTGATACTCACTTTGTCACTTCGGGACTATTATGGCAATATTTAGTAATTCAATCTCAACCAAGTGCTCACCAACCAGTACAGCTCTTCTGTGTATGTGGTTTTTGTTTAATAAATATTTTAATGGAAACCCTCAGGCACAAGTTGCCTTGGAAAAGGCAAGCTGGCAAATGCTGAGAGCATGTTTGCAGCAAACTCTTAAGAGAGAAACCTTAAAATAAGGACCCAAGTAAAACTCGGTATTTACAGACCAGACATATGCCGGCTGACCTGCCTAAGTATAGAACACTGGAGGAGCATTCAGATTTGTTTCCTGTATAAGTATCTGGAACTGATGAGGTGATGTTTACACAAATGTGAGTATGAGGTCACCGAGATATTTTTACCAGATATATAGATACATTACTAATTCTTTCCCCAACAGGTCTGGAGATCTACAGAATATATAAAATATTATAATCCTTTTTTAACCCATATACCAGTGTATTTCTCACTGCAGAGAAAAAGAGCTAAAAATCAACAGCTTAGCTTTGTTTTACTTTTTGAGCTTTTGAGACAAAACAAGCAAAAAGTACTTTTTTTTGTGTGTGTATGTGGAATGCTCATACCCCGTGAAAAGAAAGAGGAAGAAGATAATGTTGATATCCTTTCTTCTATAGCATGACACACACATAAGCTGCACAGCCATTGCCATAATGAGGTTTTTGACTACAAGAGTCCTTTCCTTTACCATTGTGTTGTCTTCTCTTAGCATGGTGTTCAGTGCCCGTGAAAGCTTAGCACCATTCTGCTGTACAAGCCAAAAACTCTGTGCGAAGATGTCAGGTTATGCAGTACAATGCTTGCCTCTCAAGTAAGTCAGCAGACAAGCAAATAGTTTTTGCTCACTGAGTTATGTGACAGACAGAAGAGAGGCAGAAGTTATATGAGAGACAGAAGATACTGAGAATTAACAGTTAAGAAAAAATCATTTTTTGTTATGAAGTTTCCCCACATTTTGTGAAATATGGGACCTAGAGGTACCACCAACATCCTGGGAAGCCATACGACAATGTAGAGAAGTTTGAATAAAGTTAGGAAGCCCCTCCCAAAGAACATCAAGAATTTGAAGAAAGATAAAAGCTGGAGATGGGAGACAGGTCAGTATATTCATGAGATATCTCTCTTTTCTTTTCAATTTTAACTTTGCTAAAATTAGTTGATTGATGTATAGTCATGCTGGGTTATACGTGAGTAAATGCAGGATGAGCCATGTGATGTGATCCCCTCAGATTTCACAAGCAGAGCCTGGCTGAGACAACAAACGTACCGAGAGGAGGCGTCCAAGGAACACCTTAATAGAATCTGAAGTCGTGCTGGGAAGTCAACTCCAAACGCTTAAATCCTGCTGGCTTGTCCATACTGTGAACTGCTGCACAGTATAGAGTTACCCACATCTACTCCAAACAACCTACATCAGGGCATGAAGTAGGCTGGCTCTGGCAGCACAGTGATCAATAAAAGAACTCTGCTGAGAAGTAGGTCCCCACCATGCTCCATCCTCCCTCAGGTAGACTGCTTCCAATAATTAAAATACCATGTTCAAAGCTCTGCACTGTAGCTGTGTAGATACTTGTGTCAGTTCCTAAATGCACGACCTCTTGGGATGTTTTCCCCAGCATAGTTGTAAGTACAACATCTGAGCTAAACTGCAGGTAAACTAATTACAATGCATCTCTTTATGGGTAGGCAGAACTTTGGTCTCAAGGACCCCACATTAAGTGACATAAGACACTGATCGCCTGACTCATAGTCACAACGGATGGAGTTTGCTTGCTTAGGCTCCTCTGAGGAGGCCAGTCCCAACCTGATAAAATCTGTGCTTCCCCCTCTAAATCCCAGCATCCCAGCCCGGCGCTTCCTGTAGGAGGCAGTGGCCATGCGAGCGGGGTCGTGTATCCTGCCTTTCCAGCACAGGGTCCCTTTCCCTGCCCTCACTGCAAGCTGTGCGGGCTCAAAGCATGTTTTGAAATCCTGCCTGAAAGGGTGCAAATTGTTGTGATGTCTTGATAAGCAGATGGTTTTGAAGTGTTTAATTTCAGAAGGTGACAATATATAAGAGGAAAAAAAGTCCATAGAAAAGTTGATTGGTAGATTCAGAACAAACTGATCTGGAGATCTTCATCTTCTGTTATAGCTATTTCAAGGCCAGATCCTCAGCTAGCGCAAATTAGCAAAGCTCCATAAAAACAAGTGGGACATCAGTGATTTACAACAGCTAAGCATCCAGCCTGAAACATAACTAATTCTGGGTAATGCAGTGGCATACAATGCTTAGCACCTTCAACAGGTTAATGACCACATGTTTAGAAGTACAGTCACATTTACTTCTTACCATTTATATCTTGGTTTTTCTCTTATGTACTCTGCCCCTCACCCCTTCTGCACAGTTTGCATGGGAGTAAACAAGAGACTGGCTGGCATAACAGAAAGGTACCAGCAATGGGAACACCTGCAAAGGAAGTGCCTGGTGACGTACCTTTGTTGAGGGAGAAAAAGGGGGTTGCCTAATGGTGACTGCTTCATCTCAACCGAGTCAATCAGCTCCAGGAGGTGTTCCTGTGTTTGGCCAATACCTGTTGGCCACCTGGAGCTGGAGGTGCTGTGTTTCAGTTTCTGCACATTGCCAGTAAGAATATAAATAGAACAAATATATATCCGTTTTAATGCTTTGCTCTGTATTATGTATCAGTGGAGATATATCTGTGTTTCCTGTCTAATGAAGCATATGATCTTGCATGGCTTGAGAGTGACTCACCAACCTTGCTATTCTGTCAGACACTAAAGATGCTAAAAGCAAGGATTTTGTCCATCTTGCATTTTTACTGCACTAAACTGCTTGAAGCACTGACTGCTTATTTTTCCTCCACATTTTGATAGGCTTTTTTTTAGAGATTCATGGACTGAAATGCCTGTATACAAGATACAGGCATTTCATATGTCTTGGGAAACACACATATAAACTTTCTTATTAACTAGTTCGTTACCATCCTTAATAAAAGAGCACCAAAATCTGCCGGCTCCACACTTGTTTCAATACAATGTGTCTTGATACATAAGCAGGGAAGCACCTTCATTCTCCAGGTCACAAAGTAGGATAAATTTTATCAAGTTTTAATTACTCAGATGTTACATATCTAGTTTAGGCCATTTTCCCAGGCTCCCTTTACAGTCAATTGAGAGAGGAGAGAAGGATGTGTTTTTGTGGAGATACTCATTTCTCATACTGACCTTTACACAATAATGTCCCCTGAACATGTGTACAACTCTCTGGTGACTAGAGTCTAGACAGACAGAGTGAGCACAGCACCTAGATTTTAGTTGGTTATATCTGCACACTCATACAACACAAACGTTTTATAAAATCGGATGATCTGATATTATAATACATTTTTTCCCATTCATTGCAAGGCAAAGTTTCAGCATTACTTTCCATGCAATGTCATACAGCTCATGTGCACTCTCTGGAATCAAAAAGCATTTGTCTAGGGAACACAAACAAAATGATCACCCCATCAAGTTTGCCTTTTCCTGCAGTGTTGTAAGCATTCACTGTTTTGGAAGAAGCCTTCTTGTTGACCCTTCCTGGCTTTGGGTCAGGCACTCACTGAACTAAGTGGGGAAGAGGATTACTGAATTTCAGAAAAATACAAAGGAAGCTAGATACAAGGTTTAAAAAATGTCACTTATCAACACGTCTGCTTTAGAGAAGCTTCCGTTTGTCCAAGTGATTACTTTAAGACTGGAGAGGTGTGCAGAATAGTTTCTAAAAGACAGCTAGTTTTAGGAAAATAAGCTAGTGATTTACAAAGCAATCCAGTACTATCCAGTCAGTAGACATGTAATTAAGAATGAGAGCACTGATCCCAGATTTTAATACCAAATCCCCTCCATGAAAAGTTTTGTACTTAGTTAAAAAAAAAAAAGTGACATTTTTAGCACGTGCCTTAATTGCTGAAAAAAAAAACTAAATACACTGAGTGTTTTAGCTTCCCACATTTTCCAAGAGGCATCTCTAGTTCAGGGATTAAAACATGATCTTTTAAGGCTGAACTTGTTTCCATTTTTTTAAACAAAAACACCTACAGCTCTTGAACAAAACAAAATACTGAGGGCAAATGCAAGCACCTTTTGAGGATTTTTTGTCTAGTCATGCCAGAACTCCTCTCCCCACATTATTATACTCAAAGAAAAAGATATATCAATTATGATCTGCATAGTTTTACCAAACTCAAATCACATTATCAGCCTTTATAAATGTGATTTTTTTTTTCTCAGAATAAATGTTGTCAGCTGGTAGCTTTGATGGCAAAATTTGCCTCCTGTCTCCAAAATAATTGCAAAGTAACTGTGGCAATTGTCTCAACTATGGATTTCCTCAGGCTCCCTCAAACAGCCTGCTATCTGCTCTCATCAGGACAGCCTTTTCCAGCAGTAAGGTTGTTATGCTCTGACAAAGTTCTACATTTCTTCCTTATAGGTCCAGAATGCATTATTGGGAGCAGCACCGATAAGAATAGTCCTCCTGTGTCAAAAAGGCAAGGAGCTGCTCCAGCTGCTTAATGCCCAGTTGTCTGATGTTGACAAAGATGTTTGCCAAACAGACAGGTGTTTCCATACCCATAAAAGGGAACGCTTGGGACTTGAAAAATATAGCGCTGTCTTGAATGCACAAATGTAAAAAGTTTTTCTGAGAATAGATGGACTATTTTACAGCAGTGTAGGACCATGCTTTTAGCATGCTGATTCATGATATTTCTTTTGCACTTTTTGAAAAGGAGGGAAGAACGGCCTATATTTCAGCCATGAGTGGGGCTCCTGAAACAATTCCAATTTGATTCAAAACCAGTAAGGTAGCCCACAAATATCTCAGTGCCACAGATGGAAAGATCTTCCCTCACTCAAAATGTTATCACTTCTTGCCTGCCCACAGTCAATGTCCTGGGAAAGCCTGTAAGAGCAAGAGTAAATGCTCAACTGGTAGATATCAAGAGCCTTTAAATTCTCTTGATATAGAGACACTTGCAATGGGTTCTGGGGCTGGTATTGTGCTCATCTGCTGAAATAGAGCAGGAATGAGGTTAAAGCAGCTTTAGGTGCATAACCTCACTAATGCTACTTTCAGTTGAAATGAGTGAGAGGTAGGTAAGGAAATACCCATAGAGATCCCACAGATATGCAGAAAATATTTAGAGAAACTGATGCTTTGTATGTATTAACTGCAGTACTTATTCTGTAGACTGCTATCACAAAGGAACAAACTCATGTCCTCCTGCCTGTGACATTTTTTTCTGTAAAAAGGTTATTGGCTTTGGGCCACTGCTGCCATAGCCTGAGAACTAATCTGCACATCCCAATGGGCTGCTGCCTAGTCATTTGGTGCTGGAAGAAATATGGTTGCTTATAGCTGGCCATACTTGCCACCCTTTGGTCAAGGAAGCAAAGTCAGACTCTGCTGAGAATCCTTTACTCCCTTTCTAAACGTCAATGCCAGGAGCTGCTGGTGTTGCTTGGACATATTTATTGCTATTTGCTGCCTCCTTTATATGAGTAACTCTTGCAGCAGCAAAGCTGGTGTCTCTTCTATCATCCCTTCACTATCCTGTTGGTGTGCTCTCTAGACCACTGACATACTTTGTATATTAGTACACTCATACTTGCAATCTGCTTGACGTACTGCATTAGTAATGTTGAGAAGAAAGTCTAACATTTTTTCAGCACTTCTACCTATTAAACAATGCTAACAGATGTCCAGACCTGCTAATGGCCTAGCTAACTACAAGCAGGTAAGGTTTAACAGAATTTTGAATATGTATTTTCCCATAGCTAAATATTATAGTTATTTTGAGTTCTGTTATTACACCTTGCTTGACATTTGGCTCTTTCTTTTGAAACCACATCTCCTGGTGAGAGCAAGCATTTCTTGGCAGCAGGGTAATGACAGGAGTTTCGTTACACACAAAGGCCAATGACTACGTAACGTTTTTGGAAAACCTTGCCCAGGACAATCCATCAAGGAATGATATTTTGGATTATTTGTTCTGGCTGTCATCTTCCTACTACTACTGCAAACACAAGAAGTGCTCCATTTAGTTTTAGCTAAAAATGAATGCAAACTTAGAGCTACTTTAAAAATCACTTATTTCTGCAGCATTTTATAAATTGCAGGCTGAGACTTCATGCCCCAAACTGTGTGGCAGGATCACAAAGGAGCGTGCATTTTATTCTTGAAGTTTGACTAGCACATGAATTACTAGTCCTTGCATAAAACAGCCACACTTTTGGAGCCAGAATTACTCTGAACTCCATTACAAAATGTTTACATTTCAGGCAAAGAAATAATTGAATGAGTTTAAGCTGGATATCTGCAGAAACCCTACAGGCATGGTTCCCTGATCAGATAATATGGTAACATTAAAACATTACCAAGACTCTAGGTCTTCAGTCAAGTATGCAGTGTTCAGTTTGAATGGACTTGTAAAGACTCTTGGGGAAAGAAGAAGATAACCAACAGACCAACTATGAGTTTTTTGGGGGAAAGTATGTCTGTTATAGAGACATGTGAAGATTTTATCAAGTGTTTAGTAATTTAAAAGAACTTACATGAAAGAATGGTATGTAGATGAATTAATTTCAAGTTATACTGTTTGCTGATGGGCATCTCAGTGTGAAAATCATTAGAAGGCCTGAGGAGAAGCCAAGGAGGAATTTTGAGAACTGAAGCATGCCTAAAATCCTGGCCACAGAGATACCTAGTAGAGTATTTGAGATGAGATTTCTATCTTCTAGACAGCTTTGTTTAGGTGAGATAAAATCCATACAAAATATAAGGCCTATTAGCTTGGGCAAGGTGCCTAATTAATTGGCTGTAATCATTTCCTGAGCTAATTCCAGGCTTAGATTTGTGCCAGATTAAATATCTTTTTTTCCCGAGCACCACTATTCAAAGCAAAGATGCCCTTAAAGAAATTAGCAAATTATATTACATGCATATGCACTAAGCATTTCTTTATTGGTTAAGGATGCAAAATCAGCTGGTTAAAAAAACAGGAAATGACAAGTTATCAGTGCTAGCTTACTTTGGTCCCAGTGCATCAGCAATATAATCTTTGGCCTTGTAAAGACGTATGAACATGTCATACCGAGTGGATTTGATACAGAGAGAAATTATGATGGGGAAGGGGAGGTTGACATTTGTAAAACATCATTGAATGACAAAGACTAGCAAAATATTGAATAGACTATCATTAATTGAGAATTCAACAATGTCAGTCAATTGAACGTAGATAAAATTTGTTGAAAAATGGCTATGTAATTGCATAAGTGAATGCTGCATCATTCCTGGAATTGATCACAATTTGTTTGAGGGTGGGGAAGATCACAAAATACTGATGTATTAAAACTGTTTATGAGACAGAGTGAGTTTCCAGTTCAAAAATTTTTGTGGGAAAAAAACTTCTAGAAATTTTTGCAATTACTAGTTTTTGCTTTTTTTGGATTGGGAAGCACTTCTTTTAGCAGAATTTGGGTTGTTTTTTTTTTTTTTTTCCCCCACTAGAAAAGCAAAATAAGGAAACAAGTTAAATTAAAAGTAACTGTGAAATAAAAGTGAGATATTTAAAGAGATAAAAACCTTCTTTTTGAAGACTTTCAAATCACACCATTTACTTAAATTCCACTTTTTTCCTAGATTTAGCCATTTGGGAATTACTGCAGGATTGGAAAATCTTGTTCTGGCTCAGTCAGGATGTTCATTTCCATGTTTAGGTGCTCTGAGTCACGCTTGCTCAGATTTGACATCAGATTTGACTTTTCAGATTTCTGTCTACAAAATTTTAACAGTATTCATTTGCAATTGGGCTTTGTTGTGTCCATTGTCTTGAGTATGTCTTCCCTAACATCACCTCATTTTACTCATGCACAGTATGCAAAGCACAGGCATGCTGTGATTCCTGGCTGGATGTATCACTGGCAAAGATAAAGTCTGCCTTACTTAGGTACCTAATTTATGTTCTGTTTCAGGCAACCACTGAACCAGTACTCCTAAAGTAAATGCCGAAGTGCCACCTTTAGCAAATGGGGAGATTGAAATTAGGTCTGAATTGGATGTGTTTTGCAATGCTTGCTCAGTCTCAATCTCATAGGTTTTTTGCTTGGTAATTTTATGTGATGCCTAATACATCCTCACGAGTTCACAAAGAGAGAGGAAAGTTGTGACTTTCCAGTACTTGAGGGGAGCTTATAAGCAGATGACAGATCAACTTTTTACATGAGCAGATAGTGATAGGACAAGGGGGAATGGCTTTAAACTAAAAGAGGAGAAATTTAGGTTAGATGTTAGGGGAAAAATTATTTGCTCAGAGAAAAATTATTTGGCACATGCTGCCCAGAAAAGTTGTGGATACCCCATCCATCTCTGGAGGTGTTCAAGGCCAGGTTGGATTGGCCCTAGGCAGTCTGATCTGGGGTGGCAGCCCTGCCCATGGCAGGAACTGGAACTGAGTGGGCTTTAAGGTCTCTTCCAACCCAAGCATTCTGTGATTCTATATTTACACTGTTGCAGCTTTGGGCAGAAGGTGTAGTGACAGTGCTGCCCAGGCTTACCCTCAAAAGCCTTATTGATGAATCCAGCCACCGACTCTTTGTCTTCAAGGAAGTAGCTGAAGCACAGTGGAGAGTGCCTTATCTCCTGCAGTTTGTGCTGAATATAAAAGAAAGTTGGTCTGTCGTGAGGATCTTGGGCCCAGCATCGTGTCATTAAATCACGTCTGGAAAAAAGAATTGTTAAAAGGTAAGTATTAAAGATAATAGAATCATCCATCTTACCATTTAACCATCTGACAAACAAGTTCAGTGTAGATTTTCAACTTCTGAAGCGTTCATATTTGGTGCAAAGATTACCACCAGCTGCTGAGGGAAGAAAAGCAGATTATGGGTCAGTTGTCAGGAATACTCACCAGGAATGCTTTCAGTTTTGCCAAAGATGGATATATTCTTTGAGATTGGGAGCAGCTATAACATTGTAAGGCCAAAAAAAAAAAAAAAAAAGTCCCCAAAAACCCTACCAATACCTGCTCACAACTCTCACAACTCTCTCTCCTAAAAAGTGGACAATATTTTCTGAGGAAGCAGACAAGAAAATAATTATCTGACTAATTATCTGAAAAATTTCACTAAAACAAAAAAAATGAACTTGAAGCTATTAGCTTATTTTATTCTCCTTCAGTTCATGCCACTTCAGCTTCAAAGATGTTCAAAGCAAACTCTTTGGGACAGAGATGGTTAATTTAGACTTCTGCTCCCAGACCGAAACAAATAGGAGTACATTTTCCCATCAAAGGCAAAAATGGTATCAGTTTTCCCTGGGTGCAGGGACCCTAGCCCGCCCTGTGCAAACCTATTGGTATCATTCAGTGGAAAAACTGCCTTTCCTGTTTGTCTAAAGGATAGGGCTGATTTACACTGCCTACTCGAGGGCATGAATTGTGGCAAGTCCCAGACACACAAAAACAAATCTTACAAAAGCCAGGGGGAGCAGGGCTGAAAATCAAACTGCAGTCAACACCTGGATACGCTAAATGTTGGGAGAGGGGTCTTAGGGCCTCAAAATCAGAGCGCAGCATTTGAGCAGTCAGTGAAAGGACAATTCAGGAAGCTCTTACAGGAATGCAGAGTATTCACCTTTAAGCCATAAGTTCAAATCCTCTCCTGACAAACAGCCTTGCTGTGAGATCTGAGTTATGTGAAATGAATTGGCTTGCTCAGAGGTACCAGGTTAAAAAGGAGGCTGCTGTCCTTCACCGCAACTCCTGATGACAACTGAGAGACATCTCTCTACTTCTGATTTTTCCATGATATTTTTCATTACAATATTGTGTTTGGGTGAAAAACATCAGTGCATTTTTTTTCAGAACCACTTTTCACCAGCCTGTATCACACAGTTGCAGATCTGTTGGTGTGATACCAAAAGAATTCAATGAAATCTTAAGGATCTAGAAAGTGATAGTAACTTCCAGACACTGAATCACTTCCTCTCTCTACTTACTTTCAGGTGTACTGTTTATTGATGGCACAAAAAATACAGACAGAAAAGTACTGAATTGGACTCAAAATGAAGAGAAATAACTCTGGTTTTCCTTCTGTTGGCAACAAAGTATCTGTCACATTCAATTCAAAAGCCAGGCTTGGATGCTGGAAACCAAACCACCTACTTTCTGGTCATGCTGATTTGTAGGATGTTCAAGAAGAGGACCTGAACTGCAGGTTAGTATCTGGGCTCTGATGGGCAGAGCCTTGTGCACAGAGGTGTGCAGAGCTTAATGAATGCACTGCTGTTGTGACAGAAAGGAGAAATAGACAGCCAGAAACCAACAGAGGGAGAAAGAAACAAGAAATAACAAAGTCACTTATGAAACAAGAACTTGACAAACACAGATTCAGAATATTTTTGCATTCCTAAAACAGTCTTTTGAAACAACTACTTTTTAATGGACCATTTGCTTCACAAAACCATTCAGTTTTGTAACTGAGTGGGAATATTCACTGTTGAAAAGACATTAAAAGATGTTCTGCCTGAACCTTGGCATGCACTTGCATGCAAAACTAACACCCTGGTGGCTGTACCAGATGTGGGTCTCTGACTGCACAGCTAGTGTCATTCATACATCTGATTCATATTTCGATAAACACAGCTCATCTACAGATCCCCAAGTCTCTTTTTCAGTTCATTACCAAGTCTTATGTATCTGCACTTCTCTTGAGGAAAGCAGATGATTACCTTCTGCAACAATATCTTAAGGAGGCCAGAGGCAGAACTTCTCTTCCCCTGCCCCTAAAAATAATGAAAATAATCCCACTTCCTAATGTTTTCACACCCAAGGTTTCTGTGTCAGCTCTCCTTGCCCTTGCAGTGCAAGCCTACCACAGATTCCTAAACACTTCTCAGCTGAAGTAATTTGGCCTTTGAACTCTCTTCCTATCAACGATGGTTTGTTTTGTCAAATGACAATGAGAAAGCCAAAGTATCGGGAAGACAATCACCGACTGCTGATGTCCCGATGCAGGTTCAAAACCACACGGAGAGCAGCAGGAATGTCAAGAATCTCAGTATACCATTAATGACCGAACAAAGTAGCAAAAAAGCTATTTAGGCTACTGACAGAAGCTGCACGCAGGTGCTGAGCGTTCACCAAAAGAGATAAAAAGACGATACAGGAATCTAAGAGCTCATTCAGCCCCTTGGCTTTCAAAAACCGGGCTGCTGCTGTTAGGTCCTGGTGCTACAAGTCACAGCCTGCGGATGAGTGTTTAAGCTCTACCTGATATGCTAATTTGTGAGTGCTAGGACTTTAAAAAAAAATACTTAGGTCAACTTTTTCTTGATTCTTCTGAAGATCTTGTCGTTCACTTTAAAGGCAGCTTATAAACCTTTGTGTGAGCTTGAACATTGAACTATTATATGGGTATACTTCACCTCCTATGCTTTTTTATTCGTGGGTCAGCTGCCAGGAATTTTTTAAAGAAACATTTTTCAGCAGAAAATATTAAAACTGAAGTTGCTGTTGGGCTCCATTCGTACTGTCAGTTCACTTCCAGTTTGCACCATGTTCTTAAAATAAAATTCTAATGTCTTCAGTTCCTCCAAATGATATTTTTTTCTTCCCCCTCCCTCCCCTTCCCCTTCTTTTCTTTTAATTGTTAATGCAATATTTCAGCTATATCCAGATAATGATAAGTAATCACCATTTGGAACTAAGAGCATTGTAATTGATGTGGGACCTATTATGGAGATCCAGGCTTGCCAATCACAGGATCAGTTTCAAATCATTTCCTCAGCCCCAGGAGTAAGAATTCTGTACCTTAAGTACCCTCTTCTTCCATTTGTAGGACCAGCTGTCAAACACATTTCTGTGACTGCTTATGCAGAATGGTTGTACAGGATTTGAGACATGAAATTAGGTTATACTGAGTGATCATTGGGTTCAGATTCAATTTCCTCATTCATACACCTCTGTTTGGTATGGGTTGGATATATTATATGCATTCACTTTTTTTTTTTTTTAATTACAGCTGAATTTTGTACTCAAGATACAGTTTGGAATTGAGACCTTTGTTTATCCAGCTCAGTTGAAGTCTAACCAGAAGTGCAGACTTCTTTATTTTGCTCTGCTTCAACTTCTCTTGTTGGCTTTTTTACAGAGAGGTCTACTAAGACAGTATGCTATCAATGAGAAAGCCTGTTATGTCTACTATCAATGGCATATGGTATATAGGACCAAGTTAACTCTTCATTATAGTCATAATAACTTCTAACCAATTCTAAACTGGTTGATCAGGCATTCCCAGCCTGTTATTACTACTGGATTCATGCCTAAGGCTTAATTCATATTATCTCTAAAGTCCTGTTTAAAAGACAGCTATGTATCAGCCATTAAACTTTAGGACTTCATTTTCAGTTCTCACTGAAGTTCATGCTCACAGGCTACACTACTGGATGAGTTAGGAGCAAGTGGGCAGCTACAAGTGTGAGTAGCCATTCAAAATGATAGTCATCTGGCAATAAAGCTATTGCTGTCTTATAATTATCAACGATACATAAACAAAATTAACTTACATGTCATCAGGACAGTTGTTCGGAGATTCCAGCCTTCCTCCTGATCGTACATGGTGTAAAACTTCTATATTGGAGAGACCTGGATATGGCTGTTGACCCAAAGTTAATGTTTCCCACACTAAGACTCCATAAGCCCTAAGAAACACCAACAATAAATTTTGATTACCATGGTGATGATGAGCAATCTCCCTATCATCAGTTAATTAAAATGGCTCCAGTATAAGAACAAGACTCAAAAAAATTAGGAGTAAGTTGTTTTAACTTTGTGTAAAACACTGAACACATCCTTAATCCTGGCTCTAGAATTGCTAAAATAAATATGTAGGACTAACACACTTTCCCAGACATGGTGAGATGCAGTACATAGTCCCTAGGCACCACTCTCCATTTTAGTATGTCTTCACTTAAACAAGCATTTAGAAATCGCTGGAGGTGTCACTGGAAATGGAGAGAGTTACAAGTTCTCCTAAGTACCACTCATAAAGCAATCAGCACCTCATTGGATTTGGCACAGAGAACTAAGTGGACTTTTTAGATAAAGGTAAGAGTGGCAGTTAAATGGATAGGCTGTAGGGCCTGAAGACTTGACCAAGACTGGTGAGCTATAGCCCACCAGTTATCACCCATAGCTATCCAATCTAAAACTGTGTGAATCTCAAGTTTAGCGGAACAGAATTGGTTTCCTTTTTTCCAGGACTCCTGACAGAGTCTCTGCTTCTTCATAATAAACCCAAGTCTGCCCAAATATACCTTGCAAGTAAATCTCTGCAGCAAAGTACTATGACTTTCCTGTAGTGATGCTGAGAAATTTGGGCTTCAAAATAATGAGGTCACCGCTACAGGGTGAAATGGTAAGGGGAAAGTATTTGTTTGTAGGAAGGAAATGTCAATTAACCTAATGGAAAACAAAATGGAAAAAACAGAATATAGGCAGTCAATTCACCGCTCAAACAGGAAAAATAAAAATAAAAAAATTGGGCCTTGTACAAAACTGTTTCATTGAGCAACACTAGTTTTTCCCATCCAGGATCCCAGGGCTAGAGCCCAGAGCATTAAGTAAAGAAATACTTACAAGCAGATACAGTTGTTGTGCCAAGTTTTTTTTTTACCAGTTCATGAAAACACCACATAGGAAGAAATCTACCTTAGCTTGTGAATTATTAGAGATGGAAATATTCAAGCTTATCATTGCTGCTGTAAATCAATATTTCCTTGCTGTGGGATTTACTATTCTTTTCACAATGCTGTGTGCCCGCTCACCAAACATCAGAGCGATTTGTAAACACGCCATCGATGAGACTTTCAGGAGCCATCCATCTGACAGGGAGCAGGACTTCTCCTCTTTTCCTGTAGTAATCATTTTTATAGATATCTCTGGCAAGTCCAAAATCGCCAATCTTTACCACTCGGGAGCAGCTCCCGTATCGCTTCTCAGACACAAGGCAGTTGCGAGCAGCCAGGTCCCTGAATTTTATGGAAACAAGAGGATGGAGTCAGCTTTGCAGAGCGACTCAGGTCAGAAGAGATCTCCAGAGGTCAGATGGTTCAACCCTCTGTACAGAACAGTGTCACTCATCAGGTTAGATCAGGTGGCTAGCGGTCTCATCTAGTTAAATCTTGCATATCTCCAAGGCTGGTGATGCCACAGCTTCCTTGGGCAACCTGTTCCAGTGATCGATCCTACTAATTGTGAACAATGTATTCTAGTTTCCCTTGCTTCCCTGGTATAAAATCTTAGAGCAGCCCATTATTTTTTGAGAAAATTGTAATTAATTTTAACAGAAAAGCATAACGTCATGTTTTAATCCAGTTCTCTTACCCTTCCTGTTATACTGTGACATATTTCCCAGGCATTTTGTCCCAGATAAGATAGTTAGTCTTGGTACTGTGGGTAAAGCTTGAAAGGTGAAGGAAATAAATTCTGTACCTGTGTATGAAACGCATTTTCTCTAAATAGACACAACCTTTGCAAATATCCAAGCATATATCCAAGAGGTCAGTCAGTGTCAGTAAGGGACTCTGGAACTACAAGAAACAAAGACAATATTAGCCACATCTCCTGGCTTTACAAACTCATTATGACAGCCTCCCCATGCAAAGATGGTATTATTTTCTCATCTGAAATTTATAGGATTTTTGCGAAACAGGTGCAAAGTATCTGTGTGCCAATAGAGCAAATGCTAATTAGTCGCAGGGTAAACTGCTAAATCGCTACACTGCAAGGCAGGGTAACACATCCTGTTCTTTGATTTGGGGCTAAGAATATCCTGGGACCTTCAAAATTACTTCTTTGCTGTAGTGGAAGAAATGGGACACCAAATATTTCCTCTTGCTATTATATCAGGTTTTCTTGCTGCTGTATTAGTCAGTAGAACAGGTTATTTCTGTAGAATACATGTATGTACTGTTCAGTAGGCTTCAACACTGACTGTGGATTTGATGTGATCATGTAAATGAAATAGACACTTGCTACAGTGCTCTAAAATTGCAGTGTCAAGTCCCTTTGACATAAACTCATACCATTAATATTCTTAATCTTCATGCTGACTATGAAAATTAATTAACTTCTTAATTAAAGAGGTTTATTCTTTATTCTTTTCTTCTCTTTCCTCTGAAGACTTTTGGGATATAGCCACAAGGACGACAACATCTGTGAGGCCTAGTGGACAAGATATATGACCACTATTATGTATGATAACTTTTCAAAGGGCTGTTTACAGTGTTCATAGAGAAGGACTCAACAGACATATCAAGACTGAAAAAAATCCCACTTTTAGTCAGTGTTTTAATGGTATTCAACATGACATTCACTCTTCTTCACAGCAACTCTGAATGCCTGGTCAGCACTCAATGCTGAGATCCCAGGGCATTAGCCAGGTCAGAGCCTGCAGATGCAGAAGGAACTGGACATCAGCATGGCCTTTAAGGAAGATTAAAACCTAGAAACTGTGGGCAGATACGTGTTAAAAATAGATCCCTTGAGGTCATCCTACCTTTTGCTTTCTGGCTCCTCGTAAATAGCTAAGCAGATCTCCTCCTTCCATCAGTTCCAGTATAAGGTACTGAGGTTCATTTAAGAGGCACACGCCGAGTAGCTTCAGAATGTGGGGATGATCAAATTTACTGAAGAGAAATAAATGACTGTAAGATTAAATATGAAAAAATTCAATTGTTCGACAATAATTTGCATATAGCTACAAGTAATGAATGGGTTTATCCTTTACAATCCCACCTCCACCAACATCATGATTTAGTAACTTAAATTGCCTTCACTTGCTTAGTCACGGAGCAATTCTGTGACATCCCTTCAAAGCATGAGTTTACACTGTGCTTTGACAGATACTCTAATGCATACATGCATATTAAAGGCATGCTTCATCGTGTTTACATGAAGTAAGACAAGATACCCAAAGGTAATCTCATCTTGGAATAACATGAATTGCCACCTGTACACTGGAAGTATGTCTACTATTTTAGTAGAGTATTCCTACTACAGTAGTCACAGTAGAACTATTGATTTAGAGAAATGCACAGAGAGAAATAGAAGCATAAGGTATGATACCGTCATCTTACAATCTAGAGAACTGTTTTGTTTAACTGTTTCTGTTTTTTCAAGATAAACAAAACATGCATGAGAAGAACTAGCAGATATGAGAGTAACTGCTTGTGTGTGTCCAAAGTTTTGGGATTATGACAGAGAAATCAGTCCTCTGCTATCTTGCAATTTACAAACAGTGCAAAATACTCATTGACTCTTTCAGTGATCATGTTTTTACAACCACATTTATTGTGTCTGAAAATAGTTTTCTCTTTGCACTGCTGTGTGAAAGGACTTGCACCATCAGCCAGAGAAACCTGACCCTGTTGGGAAAACTGAAGACATCACTGTTGGGTGGTGTCTAAAGTGCTGTCAAATGCACCAGAGTAAACAAACAAATACAACAGGGGACATTTTCCTTCTAATCTCTTTCAGTTCACTTAATCTTAGGTGTGGGCAAAAGCTCTTCAGCAAAAAGTGTGATTTTGAATTTGACAGTTCCCCCGCAGCACATACCTCTCAATCAGACAATGTTGTCACTCTCAAGAACAAAAAAAGAGGAAGGAAGGTGCACCTGATCCTTTCCTTACAGTTCCTGCAGTCCTTCCTCTACTGAGCTGTTATTATTTCCAAAGTAATGGGATTCACACTGAAATTTGCTACGCACATTCATACACAAATGACCCACCAATAACCAATATCAAATTATTGTTTGACGTATGGGTAGCTCAAAACTTTTTCCACTGCTACATAGCAATAGTAGAAGAAACTTAGCAAGGACAGCAGAACACTACTATTGAATGAACTCCCAGAAAGCAAGCAACATTTAAACAAAGAACATCAGGGTTTGTAAACAACCACAGCCACCTATGTAACCTTTTTGCCTTTGGCTTAATTTGAGACATCACTGATGAACATCAAGAAAAGTCTCTAACCTCTCCAGGAGGAAACTAAATCACTCTTTTTCAAGTTAAAAAAAAATTTAAAGAATATAAAACGTCTTTTTACTATTATGATTTAATGACTACTGGAAATATGTAACACCTAACCTTTCCTATTCTCTTTGTCTCATTTAACTGGTATACATGTGGGTCCACATTAGTATTTAAATTTAAATCTAATAAATTCCAATAACATATTTTTACAGGATTTCTCAGTTTGGATTTGTAGCTAAAAAAAAAAAAACCATAACAACATGAAAAAACAGAATTAGAGAAGCACTGAGTACATATAATTTCCATACTACACAGAGAGGAGTTTTTAACTGGGTTTATGACTGCCAGGTAGACATAGGAAGTTTGCACACAGCACTTACTCTTCATCATGAATTTACACCGTCATTACATGATTTCATTTTAAATTTCACAAGCTTTTTACCTCTTTCAGTGTATAGTTCTAGGTAAAAGTCAGGCAAAGTAATGAAAGATATAGATACATTTTAATTGTAAGCAAACAAACAAAAAAGAACACTGTAAAAATTACATTTTCTGTGCAGGAAATAAAATATTTCATTTTTCAAAATATGACTCTAATCCTGCATTTATGAAATGGAAGTGAAGGAAACGTAGATCAACACATCTGAAAGTCACATTGTACTTCAAAATCAAACAAAACTTAATTTCAGTTTCTACCGGTCTCCGTGGAGACTCTGGAGAACAAGACTTCGAGCTGACATGCAGACTTTTCCATGTGAAGTTCTCACACTGCAGACGTATATTATTTTTTCTGGGGTGCACCTCAGTAGAATAGGTATGTGGCAGCCTCTAATGGTAAGTATGCACGTATTTAAAAAACAATTTCTACACTAAATTGAAACTGCTAGGCACAAGCTTGTTTTATGCATTTATTTTGATAAAATAATGTCAGCCAAATGTTGCTATTTACCTTTAACAACTTAGTTCTAGGGGAACAGAGACTGAAATATCTCAGTCCAAAACCTAACAAATCCATTCTATCAATATATCAAATTTGCCATCCAAATCTTAAATTTTGCAAAAAAGTTTTATAGCTTCAGTTTCATGAGATTAATCAGTAACAATCTGAGGTTTCTTAGAAGAAACAGGAGACCACCCCAAAACGCTATGGCTGAGAAAAGCACTGCTCTCATTCCTATCAAAGTCCACCACACTCATATGAGAGCAGCTTTGAAGGATGCCCAATGGCAAAGCTCTTCCTACCTCATTAAGTGTGCCTCCTTCAAGAATTCACTCTTCTCTTGGTCTGTTGCACCCCTCTTCAAAGTCTACTCAATAGAAAGCACAAGAACACTTATGTCACCATCACTTTTAGCACATACAGGTGACATAGAAACAGCCTTAAATATATGGTATTTTCCAGCAGTTGTTACAAAGTGATAGACTCAGCTTTAAGTGACTTGCAAGAAATCCAGCAAGGAAATATCTAAATCTCTCAAAGCTTGTTTCAGTGGCATAAACCCTGAGCCAAATCTCTGCACATTCCATTCTGTTTCCAGAGGACTACACAGATGTGATTACCTTGACTGCTACTTTGGATTCCCCACTTCCATCTGCCAGGATATCTAGTGCAGTCCCTTCATATACCTCTCCAAATGCTCCACTTCCTAACAACTTATGTAGGTTCAATTTGTCCCGAGGAAAAGCTGGCAATGACTCAATCTCTGCTTGAGAAGGAAGAGTGCTGCAAAACATCAGTACTAGTCACTTGTTAATAGTTAAAAATGCTTGACATTATATAAAAATCTTCCTTATATGAATCTGATGCTATTTCTCTCATGAACTACATTTAAGGGGAGTTTGGGTGAAATCTGAATGTTTTGTAATCTCTTGGAAAACACCATGTCTCCTTCCCTCCCCCTTCGCTTGTGTTTCTTGCCAAAGTGAGCACTCAGGGTGGGCTAGAGGAAATCCAGGCCAAATTGTATACCAGGGAACTAGCTTGGAAGGGCATACTTCAGAACAGACCTGCCCTCTGAGCAGAGGCAGACCCCATCACCACATCAGGTGGTCAGGGATGAGAATGTTGATAAAAACCAATCCAGGGAAGCCCTCTTCCATGTTTGTGTACTGAAAATGCATTTCCTTCAAGGACATACCTGACAGCATAACAAGCATTGGCTAACCCCACTGTCTCAGCCATTCCCCTGAGTTGAGCTAATTCTTTATCTTCCTTGACAAGCACTATCTGCCCAGTTAAGGTTGGTTTTCTCGATTTCCATCTTTGGTGCCATACTGGAATAGAAAAGAAGACCATAAGATATTTTACTCTGAGAGCATTCCAGAAAGTGAGTAGGCTCTCAAAAGCTTCAAGGTTTGTTTTTTTGTTGTTGTTTTTCTTTTTTTTCTTTCTTTTTTTTTTTTTTTTTTGTCATTCTGTACAGCATGACCCTTTGGCAGTAAGTGTGAATGAGCCACCACCTTTTCCCACAGAAGACAGAAAACTGAGAAACTAGGCAAGCATCCACTTCTGTATGTGACAAGACCAAAACCCTAAGAGATGGTGCAATATCACATGGCAAAGATGAGGAATGAGAGGATAAGACCCTCGTATCTAAATACTTATATTACAGACTAACTTCTTCATCCTTCCTTCAGGAAAAAGGCTGAAGAGGATAAAACAAATTCTTTTGGTGAATAAACACAATACCTAATTTGTGAATTACAAGTTTTCGTAAGGATACATGAGAACATCAGAGCTCTTTCAGCATTTCTATGCTGTTTCTACAAGGAATCTACAGCAATAAATGCCTTAAGATAGAGTGAACTGTTATCCTTTCCTGGATGTTGAAAAGGTAACCATACATCTCTAGGACCTCAAAAGATGAGAGCACAGAAATTCCCTCCTGCTCCCATACTGCAGATTGCACAGCATTTCCCAAACCTGGAGGCCCATCACCTCCTGCTATCTGAAGCGCCTTGCAAACCAAGGATATGCAAAAAAAAAAAAAAAATCAATCACATACCAAAACCAAACAATATGATCATAGTCAAGCCCAGTACAACTGCTCCAATCACAGCAACAATAGCAGTGATATCTGGAGAGGTCACAGTATCTGTGAAACAGAAGGGGAAAATTGGTAAACAACTGTGCATATGAGTTGTATCAACGTAAAAGTGTTGAGCAAACCTGAAAGATCCCTTGAGTTGCCTGCCATGTAAGTGTCTTTCTCTGCACAAAGCTCTCTTGCAGGATATGTGGACACATCTATATTTGGTCAAATCAGTTCTCTTCCTCCAAGTCTCAACTGTTTACACACTGATGACCCACAGTATGTATGTAAAGGGAATGTGCCAAATGCTTGATCACTCAGGATGGGATTTTCGAAAATAACAGCAGTGTACAGACCTAGCATTCTGACTGACATCAAGTAGTAATTTTCACATCTTTATCAAGCATGGAGGTTTGCATTACTTCAAGAATCACATCATGATGCAAAGTGCTGGACCATGGAGAAAAATCAGTATAAACAAGCAGAATCAAAGTTCAGACCCACTGTTCTGTGCAAAGCAGTGGCAGTTGGGGTTACCATGTAAATGCTACCAGTAATTACCCTGCAGACATATTCTTTGTGCAACAACTTCATCATAAAATAGGTCTCTCTTCTGAAATATATATTTATTCTGAAAAAAACTTGATTAACAAAACATAAAAGTGTAGGACATACCTTTAGCCAACACAATGTCTTTGCTTGTGTCACTGTATTCACCAAGCCCCAGCATATTTGCAGCTGCTACTCTGAATTGAAAAGTTCCTTCTATGTTCTCGGCCTTCCATGTGCAAATGCTGTCACAAGAACCATTGTAAACCACCACCCATGAGGACTTCACTCTGTTGGTGTTGCCAGACTGCTTCCTACAACAGGCACAATGAAATAACCCAGGTACATTATTAATGCAGTAAGTGTTGTTCATTACTTCTCCTCCATTCTTCACTTTCACAGCTTTCTCAAAATCTCTCTGCCTGCATGAAAGCTCAATCTATTCATGGGGTTTTGGCTCTGGAGCAGAAAATTGTACCATGCCATTTCAGCAATGCCAGGAATCACACATTCTCAGTTTGGCATTGGAAATGAAATGCTAGAACATTTTAGATGTACAAAGCTGCAGCACACTTTCATCCGTGTCAGTGCACACCTTACAGCCAAGGTTTCAGAACTTCTTATTCAGCTTTCAGGAAAAAAAAAAAAAAGCAACACAACAACAGTGTTTATTTTGTGTACTGTTAGAAGTTTTTGCTTTCCTGGGTCTAGAGTAATTCAGTGGCTCTTGTGCATCAGGTTTCACAAGCTAAACAGGAAGCAAGTCATTGGCAGGGAAGACACAATTCTTTAGCTAGCCAGGTTCCCATAGTATCTGCTGACTGCTGCGTATATTTCTTCCATTCCCCATTGGACTGAGATTGATTGCTCACAATAAATCCAGAGCTGATTATTCACCAACCAGACCACACATTCAACTTGAAAGGCAATATGTGAAATATCATTTCATGTCACACAGGACTGTAATATTTCATGTGAGATGACCTTCATGAGTATGTCAATCACTCTCCCAATATGCTTCAATTAAGAAAAAAGGCCAAACACTTCTAAACCAAAAGACAAGTAAAAATTATACCTTCACGTTCACATCCCTACCATAACTGTATGAAAAATGGGTTATTTCAGAAGGCTATGCAAACATTTTCCAGAATACTATAGGTCTGACTTTACACTTTTCTGAAGGGCTTAGAGATACCTTGAGGTTCAAAGTGCAGTTCTGCATATTCTCTGCATATGTGCATTGAAGCTGCAGAAGAAAAAAATATATTTCCTTAATCTAAAAAAAGCCTCGGTGATGCAGTATGATTCCAGACATGAATATGAAGCTGGAGTCTGGAGAACATGGCAGTTAAAAGACAGTCCTGACCTGGGCCACAGCAAGTCAGTCTCAGTGTGGCTGTTGGCACGTCAAAATTATTGTGGTCTCATAGCATGAAAGTCAGTGCTGCTGTACACTCACAGAACTGTTTGGGACCTAACAGCACCAGGAAAATATTTCTGAGTGAAAACTTACATGAGTAAAGTATGCTCAACACCACAGTGCTGTGAATCTTTAACTTTTATAAGCACTAAATTGACTGAGTAAAAGGAAATATTAGATTCCCCCTATCACTGCTCATTTAAAACATCTTAGGAATATCTCAGGAAATTGAACCTCTGTCAGTTTTAAATAATGCACTAATTAAACCTTTCACTGACTGCATTAAACACACTTGGCCAAATACTGGTCAAAATAATGAGAACTTTCAAAGTCACAGCCATCAGCAACATACTCTACCCTGTCCATTCAGCACTTGTATTGCTAGTGCAGGAGTACGTGTGAAATAGCATTCAGTGGAGCCTAGTAAGTGTGACATGTGCAGTTCAAGTGATTTGTATTTGACAAATTACTATAAATATCATCTAATCTTCTCATATTTGTGAGACTACCTTATGACTCTTACTGGCAACATTATAGAGCTTTCCTTATGTCCACTGAATGCTAAGATATTTCAATATATATTTTAGCTGAGCATATTTACTAAATATTTGAAAATTCAGATTTGAATGATTTCCAAATGTTTGAGTGAACAATGTATATCCAAATATATTCCTGTATTTCAAGGATTGGTCTGGAAATGTTGTTAGTGTATATGCAATGTTTTCTAGGAATTAATGTCAAAAAATGGCTACTTATTTTACAGAAAGATGAGATCCTACGAGAAGGGCCATTTGCATCATTGACATTTCACTATTCCTATCAAAGATATACTGAAAGCCCTTGAGATCTCATATCTGTTTTTGCAAAAATGATTAGTTCTATCAGATGTACTTCAAATTGTCCAGAATCTAAACACAACCCCAATAATATTCTGAAAACTCAGAACAAGTGAAAATGAATATTCAAAGCAGAGAAAACAAAAATTGCTCGTCAGTTCAGAAATTTCATACTTTATGTCCTTTATGTCAACAAATCATGAGCCCATTTATCTCTTAATTACAACTGCAAAAGCAATTACAGAATAAGTGGAAACTGCTAATAGGAATCCCTCTTGTGATAGCAAGACACAAGGCTGATTTATCCTCCTAGACTGCACAAAAGCCCAAGCAGTGACAATTTCAGAGACAAATAACTAATTCTCAGTGATTTCCAAAACTTCCACATTGTTTTGGGCTCAAAAGGCAGCTCAGAATCATCAGAGATATTCCCTGACCTGTGGATGCATAGCACCCCGGTGCTTCCTCAGAGGGAAGTGGTTGAGTGCAACATGCTTGGCACCAGATTAGTTTACCTGTCCATGTATCTGAACAACCAAAGCCTCTAGCAAAGCCTATTCCTGCTCACCTTGTTTTTTTTTCTGCACTGCTCCCTAGGTAACAAGTACTGTCACACATTGCTTACCTGCTTTCTAAGATGTAGTAAGTGAGGTTGCTTCCATTGTCTTCAGCCTTTTCCCACTGTACAGAGTTTATAGAGTCTTCTGCTCTTTTGGGCGTTCCTGGCTTACTGGGAACACCAGCTTTGGCCAAATGGGGAAGATACAAACATTTTAAACATGTACAGCAAAACAAAAGGCTAACAGAGCAAAATTTACACTCGTATAAGAGTGGATATACAAAAGGAGCAAGGATCAGTATCAATAATACCCCATGAAAAATGAGTCTTTGGCCTGCTCTTTGTGATGGGCAAATTTCAAAATTTTTGCTCACATGCAGCTTTTCATGAGTAGTTATGAGTTAATATGGATACAGGTGTTCCATCTCAATTTCCCTCACTCTTTTCCCCATGTTCACTTGAAGTTAATCTTAATTTCTTAGTATTCTGTTACTTATTTTCCAAAAGTATTAGGTCCTGGAATAAGAAAATTACCTGTTAAATTATACAAAATATGTTTTGATGATTCATGTTCTGAAAATAGTCTTAAAATCTTGTTATCCTATGCTACGCGCTTACCTGTAGTTTTAAAGCTTGTTGGAAAGGAAGTGCTTTTCATTCCTGTAACATATACTACTGTTGCTCTTACAAGATAATTGGCAGAAGGAAGAGTTCCTGTGAGATTGCATGTGTAAACAGGGCCTATAGTGCATGTAGTGCTTGCAGGAGAAAACCAGTCACTTCTTGTTTGCCACTAGAAAAATAAAATATCATCGTGGTCAGCTTTCTTACTCTCTTGAAAATATCACAGATTATTTGTGGATATATAACCAGCTTGTTACATTTTAATATTGTAAGAGAGAGGTTATGCATGTGTTTTTTCAATCACAGGACTTTACCTTGTTAAAGACCAAGAACACAAAAACTAGTTTTTTTTTCCCCCTTTGCTTTCAGGAAACCTGCAAGTCTTGGCAACCACAAAGGACAATAGATTAAGTGATCTCTTTGCACAGCTAAAAGGAGCTTTTCCCTTGCTTAACTCTGTGCAGTTGTGTTTCTAGATCACTGTGACACAATCACGAGTTCAGTTTGCCATGATGCAGTTGAAAGGAGATGGTTTAGTGGAGTTTGCACTATGACGCTTTTTTATGGCAAGTGGGAAACATCTGGTATAGGCTTCATGGATCTGATTATCTGTATCAAGGAATCTATGCGATCTAGTTTAGCACAGGACATTTTCTGTGTATAGTTTTCTAAACATTAAAACCTGAAGCTCCCGTCCTTGCTGCTGTCACTGCTGCACTTATCTCTGCAGTCTACACTGTCGGACCTGTTTTTCCATCCAGCATTTTCTCTTAACTACTATCATAGGAAAATAAAATTCAGATACCAGGTTGTAGCTGACATTTAATGCCAAATATCCTTTTCTTTATTTTCTTTTGCAGAGTGGACGTACAGTTCACAGTTAACAGACAGACTGGGGGAGGGCAGTGAGGAAAGAGGGAGGGAACTATACTGAAACAGGAGACCCAGGAGGAATTCTGGTGGGGTCATCCAGGATGTCCTTTGGCACTGTGGAGTATTAAATGCTACAGCTGCACTCCTCCTTGTTCCTGGCAAATGCTGCCTCCATCCTGCTTCTTCTGAGTCACTAAGACTGACATCACTGTGCCCAAATTAACCACTGAGATTCTTCATATATACCCTGCCATGCTGTCTTGCTCACCAGGATAGAACTGGGTTAAGTTTAATCTGATATGGAAAAAAATTAAGTATTTTTACCTTACGCAGCTCAAACCAGAAGCTGGTTCCATTGATGTGCAGAGGAGCTCTCCATTCTAGCTGGAAACTGGTATTTCTGGGGATTATTTTGGAAGGTGAAAGTGGAGACTCAAAAGTTTTTGCAGTAACAGGGACACTTTCAGAAAACCAGTTCTCATTGGGATGAAAAGCAAGAACCTAGTAAGGAAACAGATGAACTGTACAGTACAAGACCAGGTAGAACAGGTGGCTTTAGAGTGTTTGGAAGGATAGCCATTTTAAAACAAGGTAATATTCAGGCAATCCAGGATGAAATATTTTGTGCTTCAGTGTTACATATCTTCAGGATGGATGTCAGTGGTTTCTGCAGTCCCCCTACTCATAAAATCTTTTCAGTTTCATCTTTCTCACTAAAACTCTTCTCCTTTTAGACCCTTCCTAAATGCCACAGATTCTTACACCAGTATGCAGACATTACATCACATGCTGGATTGTGTTTCAAAATCACAAAAACACGATATCAGATACTTTTTGTTGTTTTATTGGACTTTTTTTTTTTTACTGAAGAAAAAAAATATTAAAGGAAAAAAAAAGCCATTCGTAAAACGGCTAAGCCCACTATTCATATAATAAAAGAGTTCCCTTTCATTGAAATTTTCAGAGCTTTTGCTCCTAAGATAAAACTTCATCTATTGGCTATGACTCATTTCACTCACACAGCCCTGTTTATTACACCACATTGAGTGCTTCAGAATTAGGTGGACTCCTTGCAGAAAGGAGGTTTCCCATCTGTTGATCCTCCTTCAGCATGTATCAGGGCAACCACAGCAAGACTATAGCAGAAATTCCTATTTAGTCTTGATGTCAGTGATATGCTCCCACAACAGAAACTATTTCAGTTAAAGGATTTCATCTGAAAAACTCATATGGGAATAAACTGTGATGTTTGATTTTCCTTAATGAGAAGACTAGAGGACTGAGAGAAATCTGTCAAGTTTTGAACTTATATTTTCAAAATAGACATACATATTTACAGAGGAGCGGTCTGAAAACTTACAGGTTAATGAACAAACAGGTAGTGGTTATACTGCTTGTGATTATACCTTGAACAAATTGTTTGTTCCAGACTGGAGATCACTGACAGTCCATGAAAGTGTCCCATTTGGAAATTCACTTTTTCTCAAGGGAGCTTCTGGGAACAAAGACAATAAATTGACAGAGACTTGATAGCGGATGGATTCTAGAGGTCCATTTGGCTCCAGAGGCTCACTCCAAGATATGTTGATAGTTGTGTCAGACAAAACCACTGCCTTAATGGAATCAACTCCCTCTGGTACTGGAAGAGAAATTAAAATGAATCTACTTTTGGTATGGATCTCACTGTTTTGTTCTTTTTTATTTGACTGATTTTTAGACAAATAAAATGTCATAGAGGAAGGAAAAACAAGTTATGAATACAGTAGTATTCTTGGCTATTGTACTATGCATGCAGGCAAAAACATAGCTGGTGTCCTATAAGTTTACAGTCATATCGTAGAACTCCTGCTTCTCTTATCATTTTCAGATTTGAGTGCAGTAAGACGATAACTTGGATATGCACTAAAAAAAATGCCTATGCTCTTTTCCAACTGGAAAGAAGAAATCCTCAAATTTGACTATGTATTGCAATATTTTTTGAAAGATACATTCAAAGATTAATTAAATCATTCAGGTTGGGCTCTATGAATTGAGCAGTTCCAATACAATGTAAAGCTGATTTATTTTTTATCTGATCTAAAAATTAGATTTCTTTTATAAAGTTATTTTGAAACACTTCATACTTAAATCTCTAGAAAAATTAAGTTTCTGCATAGCTTCCGTGTATTCTCCTTTCTTTAAAAGAAATCATTAAACTCAGGATTTCTCACATAACACATGAGGTTGGCCTTTGACCTAAATTCACCTAAGATGTCCCTCTGTTACTGGTAAGCAAAGAGAAGATAGTTATCAAGATAGTAAAACATCTCATACTCACGTAATGTATTAAGCTTCCTAAACTTTGGAGATGTACTACATTCAATTTCGGTGGTGAATAGAAATACTGTATTCTGGACTGCCAGTCAAATGGACCAGTAGGTAATTTACAAAAGAAAAAAATATTTGAAAACTCGTTGTGTAAGCAGGATTGAATTGAAAGGATTGTTAGAAAAAACACAACCCCCTCAAGTTCTTTTTTCCATAAATTCATATATTCTTCAGTTCTTTGTTTTGGTCCAGTTCAGAATCTCACAATTAAAGAGATTCATTTTGTTTACTTTGAGAGTTGTTTCTAGATTCCAAGAACAAAGTTAGATGTGTTCACCAAGACAGCTTGTTATGCAGGCTCTGCAGAAGAGGAAGCTAGCTGAGGACTCCCGAGCATTTCTTGCTATCATTTACAATTTTTTTAGAAATACATACTCTGTCTAAGCTATGTAAGCGAGAAACTTGGCTTGTTGGTCTATTTTCCATGCCAGCAGATTTCTCACTAGCTCTTTTGTAAAAAATAAACTCTTCCTTTGGATCTCTGTGACCACAAATTGAACTGGTACGTGGAATGCCCCAACTCTGTGTTAAACATTCTTTCTTTCCAATTGAACTGTCCAGATACATAAAAAGTTAAAAGTTGTTACACTATCTAGATTCCCAAAATTTCAGAATGAAGAGAACATAATCTCTAATTTATGCATTAGCAGCAAGAACTGCAGGTTATTTCAGTGAAATGTGCAGAAGCTAAGCTAGCAAGGAAGGCAAATGTCTCGTTTCACTAGCTAAAAGATATGTGGAGGAAGAGTGACACTCTGTGGCAAGAGGAATGCATTTATTTTTCCAAGTTGTACTTTTTTCATTTCTTCTATTTTCCTATTTGTTAGAAAGTACAGATTACTCCAAGCTTCTTTCATTTCATTACAGAATTGAGGGAAAGAGAGGGAATGTACACTGCTTCTGAGGTGTGAAATAGCATAGACACTTCAAGAGCCTCTAGTAGCATCTGATTACAATTTAAACTAGCAGTTACATTCATGAAATTGAGAACACAAGTGCTGGGACACAAACACATTCTAGTCACGGTTGGAAAATTTTCAACAAATTGTGAAAAGCTCTAAATGTTGATGAAAATATCTGTTAAACTGCTCAGGATTTGGGATTTCTTTTTCTCTTTTTTTTTTTTTTTTTCATTATTATCATTTATTTTCTATTTTCTATTTTCTTTTTCAGACTTCATTTGCTTTGGTCACAGTGTTTTGTTTTGCCCAACTGAAAAAGTTTGTTTTGAGTTTCATGTTTCACTTGACTTGAGCCTGAAAAATTCCATTTCAGTGGAGCAATCCAGTCTCTCATTTCATATTCAACATTCAAGTTCCTCCACGGAAAGGGTGTACATTGCTGCAGGTTGGCTCAGTTTACCACACAAAGAAGCAAGAGTGTGAATTCCTGCCACATCCCAATAGTATCCAATCTTACTCAATCAGCAAGTCGTATGAATTTTGCAGTACAGACACGGATTCCCATGCACAGAATTGAACTTGACTTCTTATAGGTCAGCTTTTCTTATCTTCTGCGACATACTCCTTAGGAATATGCTCAAAAAATACATAGATCTACATAGGACAAGAACCTATTTGCTCAGTGCTGCAGACAGTGAAAAATCTGTTTAAGTGGTAAAAAATACAGCAGGGCAGAGAGAACCCAAATAGAGGTAAAGAGAGAGAAAGGGAAACTTTTGGATTCTTGCTATGGTATGCACAGGTCTAACTGCATGTCACAAGAATATACCTGTAGTTGTGTAGTCTGTGCAGCTACATATCACCTATTACCAGCCCTGCTGTAGAAAGGTTAAGTGAGTGAATACTTAAGAATCAAGTGCTGCTGTGTCTCTCCACTTCATTCACTTGCCTTCTCTCAGAGCAGAACTGCTCCAACCCTGTGGGACAGGATCCAGGCAGGAAAAGTAGTGAAGGTAGGTCTACAGCATGTCTGTAACACAGTGAGTTCAGCAGCAAGCATCCCTAGGTACTCTCTCCCAATTCCTTCCAGTAAAATACAAATGGACTGCTATCCAGGCTTGGCTATAACTCTGCTTCTGTCACATGGACATTATCAGAGGTGTCTGATGGATCTTCAGGGGATGAGTTTTTGCGTGTTAAGTTGCCCCTGGGCAGTGACACCAAGCACAATAAATGGAGCAGAGCTGCAGAGCCAATCTGCCACAACAGAAGAGCAATTAAGTTGCACCACGGTAAGTTTAGGTTGGATATCAGGAAATACTTCTTTACAGGAAGGGTTGTTAAGCACTGGAGTAGGCTCCCCAGGGAGATGGTCGAGTCATCATCCCTGGATGTGTTTAAAAGCTGTTTGGATTTGGTGCTCAGGGACATGATTTAGCAGAGGGTTGTTAGAGTTAGGGTAGTATGGTTAGGTCATGGTTGGACTCGATGATCTTTAAGTTTTTTTCCAGCCTGAGTGATTCTATGACTCTATTCTATGATTCTATGATTCTAATAAAGTGCTATGCTTACTACAGAGAATGGATAGATCTTTGTTATTGTTTTCCCTGTTTTCATCAAATGAGGTCAGCAGTATCACTCCGGTAACAACAAAATTATCTGAAGAGCATTAAGAAGACAGCTCCTCATGAAGAAGGATGTGAGACAGACATCCACACACATACACACGCATGCAAAACAAGAAAACATTACTGAGCAAGGTACTTCCGTTGGGTCAGGCTGCAGCGTAAGACAACATATACAAAGGCATAGCATATATCTTCAGATGCTGCGCTTCTTTCTGGGACTTGAGTGTTTCAGAAAAACTGGGGACTGTACCTGTCCCACAGTGCAAATAGGGAGAGTGATACATGGAGTGGGCTGAAGCATTTTCCTAATTAATTGTCCTAACTAAGGACAAGACTATTTCAGACAAGTAGTGTTCTCAAAAAGTAAGGAAAGTACAAACTCTATTTCCCTATAAATCCCAGTTACCCTTTAGGCATTTGAGGAAAGCTTTTGGGTTGTTTTGATTTCAAGGCAGATGGGGCCAAGACTCCCAAATATATTAAAGTGCAGCAGAGTTGATTTTCCTCCCTATGGTATACCCCAAATTTCATCAGTTTCATGAGCAGTCAGTAAGGTAGTTAGGGTACTCAAGCACCAGATCTATGTTCAGCAACGGGATCTCCAGAATAAGGTGGAGAGGACAACTGTGAAGGTAAAGGGCAGAGGATAAATGGAAGAAAACAAGGAGAAGACAAAGTAAGATACATCCTAGTTGTGAGGCAAAATTTTCTCCTGTTACACACAGTTGAATAATTAGCATGTGCTCAGTAGTCATAGGTCCTCCATAATGTAATGTGGCCACAAGTCATCAGCAGAACTGTTACAGAAATTCCTCATTTCCTGTTCTAGAAAATGTGCCCCAAATAAAACAAGTGTATTTAATATGACCGAGTTATCTAAGAGAGCACTGAAGAGACAGATGATTTTTTTTCTTTACAATTTAACATCAGAAAGGAAAACCTGCAAAGCCACACACCCAAAACAGGAAGTAGAGATATTAACCCGGACACATTTCTTGAGCATCATCTGGTAATACAACACACACACACACACATACAGTGTGAGATGAATACTGGCTTTATAAATCAGTCTTGCTACAGAAGCACAGGCCCAGCTGTGAAATAACAAAGAATCATACTGAATAATAATAAGCTAAATCCTAATGAGTTATCTCTCTGCCTTAATTGATACAGTGAATGTTCAAGGCAAAAGCACTATTCCTGGCCTTCTTGTTCTAATATGGAAGGGACTGAGAAGGACATATCAAGATTATTAAAACAAACAGAAAATACGCTATTGGTACTCAAAGAGAAATAAAAATAAAGTACTGTCTCTTCAGCCAGATTCATAATAAATCATATCTATACTACCCTAAGAAACAGTAATTATGAGAACACTATCAGGTCAAGGGAAAAAAATGTTGCCTAAATCATACACATTTAAACATATATAATCACACATCCATGCTAACACAATTTATTTAAAATGTGGTCCAAGGCAAAAACTGCAACTGAGTCATTTTTATGCATAGTTTATCTTTCCTCAGGAAGCCAGTGAGTGAAAGCATTAAACATACATATTTCTTTTGACTCTTACAGATTCACCAGGTTTGGTCATTGGATTCTTGTGAACATCTACACAGGTTACAATTTGAGCAGAAAATTTCACTACTTCCTGACTTGCTACCCAAACATTTCTTTAACTGAGATGAGAATTATGTTCAAAACCAGAATAAAATGTGAAACAAACCTCCACATAGAGTTGTGCCAATTGTCTCCCCACCTAGAGCCAGATGGTTTTGATCTGAATAGTAGTTTTTCACCGCAACTTGTATGGCGTAGCTCGAAAATGGTTTTAGGTTGTTTATGACAGCAATAGGTTCCTGAATTTCCTGTAATTTTAAATCAGATAATAAACTTGTATTCTTGGAAAGTACTTACATGTAACACCAATCACCTGTCCATTAAATTAGTAATTAGGTGTACAATAATGTTTTGTTCAGTGACTGGTGCTTGAATAAGAAATGGCAAAGTTTAAAAAGAATTACAGAAAAAAAAAATTCCTAAGGCAAGCAGAGCTACCACAAAGTGCATAAAATCAAGATTTACTGTTGTTGAACATGCTGAAGATTTATTTAAACATTTTAAAATATATTTATTTAATAACAACTTTAACGTTGTTATTTTTTACGTCTCTTTTTTCAAGTAGAAACTGGAGATCCACTGCAACCGGATTTTAGCAAGGACAAGTTGAAACATAGATGAGTACTTGTGCAAGGAAAAGCTAAGGAATCCCCCACTTAGCAAAATACCAATCACAAACAAGAATTAGTATGGGATTTGCGGAAGTAGAAAAATTCCTTGACAGAAAGTTACAGAATGGTTTATAAAATAATTAGAAGTAATATCACATTCTGTTAGATGTGGTTGCACATGCCTTTTTTTTCCAAAATAGACATACCAAAGTTTTTTGCTGTAGAGTAGAGAAATGGTAGGTCAAGTTCTCGTGGTTGTTAGTCATTTCTCTGAAAAATACCAGATATGTTGGTGTAGGCTGGGATATTCTGGGGCATAGCTGCTGTGTTGTGACAGATGGTAAGCTTAACGTAAAACTAGTGTTTGTTGTATCAAGGATAGTAGGTTTCTCAGTGTCTAGTAATGGAGTCAGGCACCTCTTATCTAGGAAAGACATTAACAAATGAAAAAAAAAGCAGTTACTGTTGGACCAATCCAAATGTGCATGGGATTCTATCACTGTTCATCTGAGAAAATAATAATCACAAAACCTTTTCCACAAATAGAAACAGAATAGAATACCACTTGGATATAGTACATTTGTTAGTTGCATAGATTAAAATAATAGCAATTAAATGTTATCTCATTTTCTTCCAAACAGTTTTTTACTTGTAAAGTCCATGGTAACAACAGAGAATGGGGAGACAAGATTTGGAAGAGAAGTAGTAGTCTTTATGGAGAAAACAATAGAATACCTTGTAATAATATAAAAGAAGTAACAAAATAAAAACCCTTGTCACTTGATGAACTTTTAAAAAACAACTTAAAAATTTACTAAATGGACTTGCTACCAGGAAGGAAATGATGGTGCAAGAACAATTGTTTGCCCTTAGGCAAGAACAATTGACCTCATTGTCAAGACTTTTTCTCCCTGTCACTCCTACCAAAAGCAGGTTCATGCTCATAAGGGAAGGAGAATAAGAAAGACTATTTGGTAGAAATAAATGTAAGGTTCATTCTTTGACAGTGTATAGTTTCTTAGAGTAGTAAAACTCTCACGGGAAAAATCCAAGGTGGAATAAAGAACTGAGTCATTTTCATAACTGAAGATTCTGTCAGGCAATTCCATAGAAACATGCTTACACTGAGAAAAAAATTCCTTTGCTACATATTCAGTCCCCTTCCTCCTAACCCTGAAGAGAAATCATCCTCTCACAGAACCTGTGACAGGACAATAATTTTCACTGAGTGCTTCTGATGTGTTAAATGATCAACTGACATCGTGTCTCTAGATGGCAATTAAATAGGTTAGAATGAAAAGAAACTAGCTGTACTACCTGCACACATCAGTAAGGCAATAAAAAGCTTGTCAGTCAATCCAGATGGTCTTTGCAAACATCACTTTTTCAGTACCAAGTAGAAAATAAAATTGTTTTTTTCTTATTTTAAAATTTTAATTTTCTTTTCTCTTAAACTTGTGCAAATAATTCTGTCCAAAGTTTTTCTCTTATTTTGTTGCTTTGTTTGTTTGCTTTCTTCGTTAAATGCCAAATCTTTTTATTCCACTATAAATATAAATATAAATATAAATATAAATATAAATATAAATATAAATATAAATATATATATATATATATATATATTTTTTTTTTTTCAGAAGCCATCGTTAATGAGAATAACTCTGTGGAGATCTCTGGGTAGAAACAGTCCCATTGGACCAAATACCAGCTGTTCCCTTTCTGCATCAGCTAAGCCTGGATTTCTTTAAATAAGCTGTATCTCTGGTTCAGTCTGTACCAGGGCCAAGCCAGGATCCTGCATCCATGCCAAGCCCACACAGACTTCATGGGATTAAATTTGCCCAAAGTACTGATAAGAATAGCCTGGGCTCTGGTCAGAGCAGCTGTGGGCAGGAGAAACGTTGCTGGCTGCCCAGAAACAGCATGAAATGTTTCATTCTATAGAACTCCATCCCATTAAAATATCCTCTTGTATATTTGCTAATTTTTAATGTAAAAATAAATAAATTATTTTTTAATATATTAATTGCGCTAATAGCTGTTCTAAATCTTTGTACTTACAAATATAATCTCTATAGGTACCATGAATCCTGGAATTGCATTAAAAATAATTTTTCCTTCATTCATTACATTCTATCATTTTTTCTTTAAAACAAAGCAAAAAAGAAGTAGTAAGTGAAGCCTGAGTCTACTAGCATGTAAGCTGGAATTGCCTCTCAGGCATTATTTTATAAATCACTTTAATAAGCAGAGCTCTTATCCGTTCATCTTTGGAAGAACACATATTTTTTTCAGCTTTGCATACTTGTGAACAACAGCAGAATTCTGTATCGTGACAAAGATCATTACTAAACTCTTGCAGCACCTCGTGACAACTGATCATCTTCAGGACAGAATGGTTGCTCTTTTTCAGTGCTTCAGGGTTCACCACCTTTCTCAAATCTCCAGGCTCAACACAACTTTTAAAATAAGTATTTTCCTTTCATTTCTCTCCTGATCCATTAAACCACATACAATAATCACCATCATGTCCTTCCATGCAACACTTAGTTAATCCTTATTTCCATCTTTTTAAAAATACAAATACACATAGCATGATCTACATGTCAAATACATGCTCTGAAATAAACTTACTACATTTGCAGAATAACCCAAATTTTCACTACCTGGATATGATTGCATTGCTGAGCTGTAGGCTAAGATTTTCAGCTCATTATTTGCTTTCTTCTGAAGAGAGTGTCTTGTGCTTTCTTTATTTGCTAGAAAAATTTCTGTGTATTCCTTTGTTTCAATGGTCCAATATATAAATTGGTTATCTACAGTCAAGCTTCCAATTTTTGTACCTGTAGGAAAATATTGTAGTTAAGCTTCAGCATAATCCTGAGTGAATAATTTTATGAGGGCAAATGAGTACTTCTTCACAGTAAGTCAGTAAGGGTCAGTATCTCAGGCACATAGTGTCTACAAAGACTTTCCCTGGGGAGGAGATTTCTGACATCTCATTAGAATACATACTTGCATTGGTAAACACTCTCACACAGCTCTTTCTCCTGGTTTACATCAACAGGGTACACAACTGGAAGCACGAAAACACATTAGTTTTGTGTCCATCTTACCTAAAGATGAATCAATTTTATAAATAAAGTACTTCAAAAATGCTATTTTGCTGAAATGCACATTGTTGATAGTACAGATGGAACTAATCACAAACTACCTAGAAATGTAACATAGCAATCAGACCTTGAAAACTTGGTATCTTGGTAATCCTCCAGCAGTGACAACCATCCACATCTGAGGCCCATATTTCATCTCTTCCTCTGATAAACAGCAGTTGGGGCTTCTTTATGTCAGATACATCTATACTCATAGGTCTTCCTAGCTCTGCTTCTGCCACGTTACAGTTGCAGTAGTTCCTCATCTTTTCTTCTACTGATTCGTATCCCAAAATGTGGTACATGGTGTTATTCAGTATATCATAATAAAACATGCGGCTGCCACGATCAAGCTCCTCTATCCAGTACAAGCGGCTATCAAATAAAATGCATTGCTTACAACAGAAAAAAATTCAATCTGAACAGTGTCCTAAATACAGTTTTGAAAGTAACTTCAATCAGAAACCTCCCAGCCATTTAAAACAAGGTAAGTAAAGCAGCATATTTCCAGAGATAAATTTTCTGAATGGAAGGTCACAATGATGGAATACTCTGGATAAAATGGTTGCAATGATGGTATGGTAATGGTTATTCAGTGTTGACTTCCATTTGCATCATTTGAACAGAAGAGCCTATCAGGATTTAAATATCATTTGAAACTTTTACTCAAACATAGGCATCTTTTTAAGATTAGATATGTCCAAGTTCAAGTAGCACACAAGTAGAACAGCATCCAGAAATTTATGAGACATACACAGTGCAAAAACCTCGTATAAAAAGTCCTTTTGAGTCCTTATGAGTTAGTTCCTCATATAAATCTTGTTACAAGTATACTTCAAAGAAATTTTTAGGAATATGTGTCTTACCTTAAAAAAGGATATGACTGTAGAGATGATATAGTTGAATTATGTTTACTCAACTGTATGTTCAAGGCTTTTAAGGACTTCGTCCTGAGCTCCAGATCAATAAAAAATACTCGAGTTTCATTCCATGATGTTTTCAGGGCAACAAAGAGATGTCTTGCAATCCAATCTACTGTGATGGCTGTGACATTGTGAAGAAATACATCTTCGAAAAACTTAAGAAAAAATGAAATAGAATCTTAAGAGCAAAATTTTCTCACTCGATGCTAGGATACTACGAAATCAGATTGGCTTCCCAAGTCATTTCTACTTGGAAAGTAGAAGTCAAAACATAAACAGGTGGGATGAAGTTTCCAATATCTTTATACAAACAAAAACTGTTTTCTCACTAACATCAGTCATTGCTTCCACTTGAAATTAGAAAGAAATCAAATGAAATTAAACTTTGTTTGATACAAAAAAATGTATTTTATGCAACAGTGTGAATTCGAAATTAAATACTTGTTGAAATACCTTGTGAACAAAGCAGATGTTGGTAAAATCATACATGTTTAATAGGAAAAATTTACCACTGGCATACTCAGGACTCTTCCAATTGATACAGATGACAAAAAAATTGAAAGTTCCAATTTTATTTTATTATACATATTCGCATTGTATATTTAGAAATGGCCAGTTGTATCTCTTCCATAGGAGAATCTCATATGAACTGATAGTCATTAAGAAAGTTCTATCTTTACACTTCAGCCTTCCCCACTGCATTTGCAGCCCAGAAGGCCAACAGTGTCGTGGGCTGCATCGATAGTAGTGTGACCAGCAGGTCGAGGGAAGTGATTCTGCTCCGCTGCTCTCATGAGACCCCACCTGAAGTACTGCATTCAGTTCTGGGGCCTCCAACACAAGAAGGACATTGAGTTGTTGGAGCTTGTCTAGAGGAGGGCCATGAAGATGATCAGCAGGTTGGAACAAATCCCCTACAAGGACAGGCTGAGAGTTGGAGTCTTCATCCTGGAGAAAGCTCCAGGGACACCTCATAGCGGCCTTCCAGTACCTGATGGGGACCTACAGGAAAACTAAGGAGGGACTTCTTACAAGGGCATGTAGTGACAGGATGAGTGAAAGTGGCTTGAAACTGGAAGAGAGTAGATTTATACTAGATATTAGGAAGAAATTCTTTACTGTGAAGGTGGTGAGACACTGGAAGAGGTTGCCTGGCAAAGTTGTGGACACACCCTGGAGGCGTTCAAAGTCAGGCTGGATGGGGCTCTGAGCAACTTGGTCTAGAGGGAGGTGTCCCTGCCTATAACAGGGGGGTTGGAACTAGATTATCTTAAAAATCCATTCCAGCACAAACCATTCTATTCTATGATTCTAGAATTCTGCCAATAAATGTAATTTGCTATTGTGCTGCTTTTTCTTTCTGTTTTCAGCATCGTGTTTTGACTTCTTCAAAAACATGATTAGGCACAAAACAATGAAAATAATGACCACATTTTCCTAGATTATTTAAATCAACAGAAGGGACAAAGTAATACCTGAGACTCTGAAGTACTCTGTACATTCAGAAGAAAAAGAGAGTCTTCTAGGATGTAATATACTTTATCATCATTAGCGGTATAACAGATGTCCTTTATATTTGTATTTGTCAGAACTTCCCATATGGTATGATTATTGTCAATGTCAGTAAGAAACAACTTGTTGAAAGAAGAAGTTATAAGTGTTGGGACAGGGAAAAAATCTGGAAAGGAAAGGCACAGCAGAATTTACACCAAGTATTTTAGGCAACAGCAGTCATTCACAGCATATAACATAAAGCAAGTACAAAATAAAAATAGCCCTGTACAAGGTATATTTGATTATACGATGTAGTAAATAAATAAATAAATAAATAAGTGAACAAACAAATAAATAATCAGATGCACAGATTGATGTTGCATTTTTGTCATCGCATACAAACTTATAAATATTTTTCAGTGGCATTGTGGATGCTTAGCTAAGAACTTTAAGCCACATAAAAATATATTTGCTCTCTTAATTACCTTTCACAGCCCAATTAGAAATAATCTATGTTCCCTAATAGATCTCTTAACTTTCTTGGATACCTTTCACAGCCCACTTATAAACAACGTATATTACTGTAGTTTTATGCAGATAACAGATTGAAGACTACCATTCCATGCTATCCTGACACTGCTTAGAAAAATTAATCTAGCATACCTCTGAGAAAAGACTTGCAATTCCCAAAATTTAAGCTAGTGATAAGAAGTGTGTCATAATTTCCCATTAAAAGCTGCAACAACCTCCTCTGTAGTGTCTACCACAGTTTGGAACAAACGTCACCCGTGTTTAAGGGACTATTTATTATCAAATACCTGTATTGTTGAGTACACCAGCTATTACACAGAAACCATAAACCAACATCTAAGTCATCCATACCTGATGAATTCCTCTGTACTACATCAGACATACGTCCTGGGCCCACAGATGTAAAAGCTTGTACCTGTGAGACAGGAGATTGTTCTGTATGTTAAACAGAAGCATAAAATATTCCAGTATAGAATATCACAGTTGATGACAAAATGACAATCAGATCCCCTGACTGCTCAGCAAGGAGTGTATGGATGTGTTCTGCTTGACAAAGGCTGTGCTGGTCGGTTCAAAGTCTACACTGAGATTTTTACCATGACTATGTGGAAAATTTTAAGACGTGGCCTAGAGAGTGACAATTCATACTGCATTTATCAACTGGATACAAGGAAAGCCAGGCAGTCTTGTCTCCTTCCCCAGGATGAAGTGCTGTTGATATTGCAAACAACACAGCATTCTTCCCACTCAGAACCAGCTTATTACACACTTCCATGCTTCTAATTTGTCTTTCATTATGTTCTAAGCCTTTTATCATGACAGAAACATGACCTCCTAACAAGTTTTAATATGAAAATCTTTTATTATGGATATTAAGTCCTTGCATTTATAATGCAGTATTGCTTTCTAGCTTTGCAGTCTATTAAAACAAAAAAATACAATATAAGGAAAGGCTAAGCCAGCTGTTTGGGGGTGAGTCAGTGAAGCAGCAGCTTAAGCAAAAGCCACAAATTCTTGAACCAAGCCTTACACCATCTCCTAGACAGATACATCAAGATGCACTGATAACATCTGAAATAAGCTCAGTAATTTTTTCATACCTGAAACCTTACTGTAAGCCTAGGAAGCACATCTCTGATTGAAAAGAGCAATACAGTGGGTTTGACATCGCTCACATTCCACTCCGTGAGACTATCAGCAGCACCACTCTGATACAACAGTTGATAGTAAACTCTGAATTGTGTTAATACTCCATTGTCCGTTTCAGGTTTGTCCCATCTGAACTCCACAAGGACTTTCTCTTCACCTTCATGTATGTTATTATGCAACACATATATTCTAGGGTTTGCAGGGGCTGAAGGAACTGCATAAAAAATAAAAAACACAGTGAAGCACTTATATGAAAACAGAGCCTGTACATTGTAATTAACACTTCTAGTTTTGCACCTGAGCTTGACAGCCTTAATGTTGGCAGATACAGATAGTAAGTAGAGAGTTGTTAGCTAGAGTATCCAAAACTTCACAGTAATTCCTTTCTGTCTTTCATCAACAGTTATGTATCTGATAAAGATACATATAAATACAGTTCAAGATACAGGTAAATACACGCCTGCTCTCCGATTGGGAAATATCTATTTAGTAAAATCCTGTAGCATACTTTGGAGTGGCATGAATCACAATACAGAAATACAGAATGAGCCCTAATCCCTCTCTTATTCTCTTCAAAACGTACTGCACCTCATAAGGTTTCTCAGTGCACCAGTTATTCAGCATATGTTAGCTGTCTTAACTTTAACCTACATGAGAGCAAAACGCTATGCAATTAAGCAGTGCATTACATTTATTAAAAACTTAGTAAGTGGTTGATATATCACATGCAGGCTTTGCTGATCATTATAATAGATCTCAATTTCTCTGTATTACTCATAGTCATAGGGGCATATGGTGGGTATATGGCCACACTCTTGCTCTTCCAAATTCTCTTACTACAACAGATTGCATTTATGTGTGCAACAGATAATTGCCAAAGATCACAGAATCATGGAATGGCCTGGGTTATTTTAGTCCGAAGTATGTGATGGAAAACAGTTTGGCAAAATTTGCCTCTTTAAATCATAGACTGCTTTGAGATACTCAAAAATCCTGGGGTCTGGTTCAGATACTCATCTCCTCTGGACTAATCATAGAATCATAGAATGGCCTGGGCTGAAAAGGACCACAATGCTCATCTAGTTTCAACCCCCCTGCTATGTGCAGGGTCGCCAACCACCAGACCAGGCTGCCCAGAGCCACATCCAGCCTGGCCTTGAATTCGTTCAGGGATGGGGCATCCACAATCTCCCTGGACAACCTGTTCCAGTGTGTCACCACCCTCTGAGTGAAAAACTTCCCCCTAATCTAACTTAAATCTCCCCTGTCTCAGTTTAAAACCATTCCCCCTTATCCTATCACAATCCACCTATGTAAACAGCCATTCCCCCTTCTGATTTTATGCTCCCTACAAGTACTGGAAGGCCACAATGAGGTCTCCTGGAGCCTTGATTTCTCCAAGCAAAGATATTCAGGAATGTGTCCTTACAACTCTGCCTATGGCTGACTAACCCTGGGAGCTGCTCATTCCACTCTAGACATGGTTCCACATCCTGACACAAACCTTACACAGACCCACAGTTCCAGTACTCACTGTAGGTTATGGCTAGGATTTGAAATGCATATACCTCCTTCAGGGGCTCGAAGGTACACAGATGTTGTTGGTGCCTTGCCCCAGTATGTGTACGGAGTCACACTAAAATCAAAGAGTGCAAATGGTTCCAGCCAATCAACTTTGTAGGATGGAACTGTCAGGTCATGTGGATGGAGGCACCGTTCACTCTCCAAAGACTGTGAACAAGTAAAATAAAATAAAATAAAATAAAATAAAATAAAATAAAATAAAATAAAATAAAATAAAATAAAATAAAATAAAATAAAATAAATAGGATAGGATAGGATAGGATAGGATAGGATAGGATAGGATAGGATAGGATAGAATAGAATAGAATAGAATAGAATAGAATAGAATAGAATAGAATAGAATAGAATAGAATAGAATAAACAAAAAAGGTATTCTGTTTTCTAAATTCTCCTCTCCAAGTTGGTCAGCTCAACCAGGACGGAACTGCTCCTTCTGAGTGATCATTGTTTTATCAACTCTTGTCATAATGCACAGCAATCTGCTAGCAATCTGCCCTTTGAATTTAAAGTACAGCTTGCCAAATGTGCTGAAATGCAGCGTGGATGAAAGCTAGATCTCACATTCAGTCAAAGACTTTCCCACTAGCATCTTGGAGGACATTTCTGTCTTTAAGATACTGTGAAAGTTTTTCTCACACATCTTTGGGCCCGGTAACTCCTCGGCTGCCACTTCACACTCCAGCAGCTAGTCCAGAGCTACTGCTAAGCCCACGTTCCTCCAGTGCTGGCCTCAGTGGTGGAGGAACAGAACAGCTTGCTTTGTATTTGCTTTGTATTTAGTTTGGTTGCTTAATCAACTCCTAAATTCTGGAGAAAAAATAAACTGTGGACCTGTTTAAAAGTAGACAAAGCTAGAGCAAGTAATACATGTAGATAATAAGGAGGGATTGACTGAATACCCTCATTTGTAGAACATTTGATCCCACGCAGTAATAGACAGTTCCCCATTGCACATCTGTGGAGGCACTCCAAATGATGTGAAAACTTGAAGAATTTCCCTTTATCTTGAAAGAAGATTCTGGTACTGAACTTGGAATCACTTTTGGTGTAAAAGAGAAATTTCCTGCTCATGAAGAGAGGAAATAATGAAAGAAATGTAAAGAATATTATCAATAAGTAGAGTTTAAAACCAGACTTAAAACTTTAAGGTACTACAAATAAACCCATAATTTATCACCAAATAGAAAAAATAGTCTATGAATAATACCATTATGTATTCTTTTTAGCCATAGTCATAATCTTTTCTAATTGCACATTAGCCAGCTATAGCCTACTATATTTATTATCAAGTTGCTGTTGTTCTTATCTTTAGCTAAACGGATATATAATTTTAAGAGCAGGAAATGAGAGGGAATACTTTTATTGAGGGGTTTAGATTAAGAAAATGAAGTACCTGGCAGAGGTTTAAGTGATGTGTGAACAAGGGTAAAGGCTGTAAACTCAGCTGGTTCTGAAAAGTGAATACTAACACTCTGGTTGACTTCCTGAGTTGTAATGAATTTAAGCCTATTAATCCAGAACAGACGATGACTGTAGTACTGAAGTGCATTCTGAGATACTTCTGAAATACTCCATCCTGAGAATTCTGTCACTATGACATTACCACAACTGCAAAAACATATATGAAATCAGCAAACACACAGAGTAATGAGAACAGCATTTATGCAATGTTTGACAACTTAATAAATTTCTCATCATTCAATTTTTTACTACTTATGTAGGAGGCAAGAAAACAAATCAAAAACTTTTCAAGTTCTCTACAACACAACACTTTCTAGAATAGCACATTGCAGGATCACCCACAAAACAAATCTCTCATTCCTTTGATTTCATTAAAAAGCAATTCTAAAGTGGTTTAATATTCTGATACATGGATGTAGAAAATTGACTATTTCAAAAAATCAGCCCACCGTCTCTCAGCCATCCCACTTAAACCTCTTCACAGCCTGAGATTCATTCTATTGCATCAGAGCAGGTTCCCAGATGAACTTGGCCCTGTTAGTTTCCTTGATAACTTTTCATTTTTTTATTAGAGTCTATTAACATTTTCCTCCATTGATGTCACTGATAATTTAATTTTAGTTACTTTGTGCCAAAACTTACAGGTCCTTTTTGATCCCAATTTATCTTCTCAGTAAGAGATTAAATATATTGTAGGAGGTGTCATTTTACCATCTTAGAAATGTCTCTCGACTTAAACATATGCTATCCAAAGCAAATTTGGAAAATCTTTGACACACCATCAGGTCTATTAGGATGGGTTACTTCTAATCTCTCAGCTCTGGCATGCCAGAGATGATGATTCAAAACTGCCAATTTGTTCCTAGTGGAGATGCATGTTCTACTTAAAACTAATCAACACATTTTGATTCCTTCAATATTTACCATTAATGACAGTGAGTATAAAATCAGTCAGAAAATTCAGTTGATTTCACTCAAAGCCAGCTTGAAACATTACGAACATATTGTAAATGCAGCTACTATTCAATTAAATCTAAAAGGTACAATCTCCTGCTTGTTAAAAGGTAGCACTCTCCAAATGAAAAGGAGCAAAAATATGTTTTCATAAGCTACCACTAATCAACTCTGCTAAATAGTTTCTTTATGATGTGGGTGGCTCATATGTAAAAATACAATTTTTCTCAAGGTCTTATCGACACACACTTTAGTTCACATATAAACACAGTTTTTGTTCTATTTTGTCTTGTTTTTTAAACTGCCTTTCAGGAATAATGAAGTTGTTTCACATTCAGGATGATCAAGAGGAAAGCCTACTGCACACTGATTGCTCAGGAGAGAAAGTAGTGTCAATTCAAATCTTAAACTCCATGCAAGACGAACAACTGCAGCTCTAGTCACTTGCAAGCCATCAGGTGTTGTAAATGCCAAGGTAAATCTGACAATTAATACTGATTATTTCCAAAAGTTAAGTCTAAAGATCAGTGAGCAGGATCTCACTTTTGTTGAGCATCCCTATTGTGTTTCTCTTACTCTACAACTGTGTTAACAACTATCTCAACATATAGTTTTCTATTATCTGCGTGTGACCATCAGCTCTTGTTACAGTGTAATTAGAAACTAGAGCATTCAGCACTGAACAATTTTCTTTTAAAGAGAATGCTACAAAGAAAAAAAAAAGAGAGATAAAAATAAAAAATAGTTTCTCACCTGTACTATTCACTTACCTTTCTTTGCAAATAGAAATTCGGTATAGGTTTAGGCACAGACCATCTTGCACAAGCCAGTAAAGAAAACCAGAGGTGAGATCCAAAGCTAAACCAACCACCTAAGAAACAAAAAGTTCAAGGAGCAATTTGTACACACTTTCACTTCTGTGGTAGAAGCCTTTGATCATCAGTGTTGTGCTACATTCTCTGTAGCTCTTTGTTGGCAAAAATAACACTATTAGCATGAACATTTATTCTAATATGAAAAAGAGGTAACGCTAGAAAACAATCACCTCCTTTGTGGGCACTTATTTATAGCAGCTGATGATTTCTAGATTGCATTTTATGAGCATCTGTCACAGCATTCATTCCTAGAGCATTTGAGTGCTTCGGATTTATGGCAATAATGTATCAAGTGATTAGTGAAACAACCTATCAACATTTCCAAAACACCTCTGGTATTTTAATATTCTTTGTCCAAAACAGATGGTTGATATTCAGTCTGAAAATCAGAACCTCTTTTTGAAAGAAGTGTTTCAGATCTTCGTCTCTGTTTTCTGGCTTTGATTTTAGGCATAGAATATTTAATGTGTTGCACTTCTTCTGTAAAATACATGCATTTTTTAATGGCTGTATTCAGTTAAACAGGAAATTCAAATGTTTACGTTTTAGTAAATAATGTATTATTAAATAAGATTCAGGGCAAAAATTAAGCAATCCTACTATTCATTATTTCAATATTTCACCTTCATTTAAGTCAGGTGCAGGATTTTTTAAATCCATTTTAAATGGGATTTAATATTCAAAATAAAGCTTTCTAATTTTTGCAATAAAAAAAAAAAAATCAACACTATGTGCAAAATAATAGAAATCAGTCATTTAGTATTCTGTTCTGTAAGTGACAAAGAATTTGCTTCCACCAAGTCCATCTGCTACATGTTATCAAGTTCAGCCCATGCCACATCATTAGCGCAGCTTACAAGTGGTTAGAGGCCTTTCTGAGCTTGTTTTCCTGCACCCAAATTTTGCATCCAAGAACTAGTTGTAGCTCTTCTTTTATAAGGTTAGATTTTCATTATGAATGTAAATGGAGCACCTTTTTTTTTTAACTCTTCATTAATAAACCACAGAAGATGATGACAGGAAAGCAAATGCTATATCACTTCGTTGTCTGTTTGTCCTTATGTAATCACATTCTTGACACATTTCTGTTGACACTGTATGTCAAGAAATCAAGGTTTGAATGATTGCTCCTGTTGCTGTTAAAAATACCTCACAGTATGTATGTGCCCCAGTGCATATTTAACCAAGAGCGTTATATTTTATAACATATACCTATTCTTCCATCTGTGTCACTGAATTACATATTCCTGAATCTGCCACAGCTTTTGAAACATCTCAATCTTTTCTTTCTACAACTATTAGATTTTCCCACAGGCAAGACCATATTCTTTCTTCTGGTCCCAGTATCACCATTAATAAAAGGGAAATAAATATTTGTACATACTATTCATATTCAGGGGTTAGGTGGTAATTTAACACCACCTTTCCCTTCTGCTTCAAAAACAGACAGACTTTTTCCATTTCATGGGAGTTACTGGGCATGATATGTAGTTGTGACCATGCAAAGTAACTTCACAACACAAGGTGCAATATTAGTGTAGCTACTTGAAATTCCTCTTGACTAGCAACATTAAAAGGCAAGATCTAGAGGGTCCTGGCCCCTTGTGCATAAAGTGATCTTTGCTACTCCCTATGAATTTATTTTGACCCAGACATATTGTACAGTGTAAACTACTTAAGTGCTTTGAATATTCTGGGCCAGATCCTAAATAGTACCAAGCCAGAGTAGCTCTGCCAAGATCCATCAAACTATACCAATGCACACCAGATAAGCAGCAAAACTGGTTGCAAAATAAAATAATTGTCATAAAGAGATCTAGTTCTTGCCCAAGGACTTTCAAACTCTGCTTTCATACTTTTTCAGGACACCTATTCTCACCACAGTAGTGATCTTCTAGTCCCATTACTCACATTTCATGTTAAAAGAGGTGCAGCTATATTCTGCTGACAGTCCTGTACTGACCAGCTGAACAGCAATTCTTCATCAGAGAAGAAACGAGTAAATTCCAGAAACACTTATGTAGAAAGCATGCTCCAACTGTTGCATAATAGCAATTATCAGTACGCCTATGTTTTAATATTAAGAAGTTATTCTTTTGATGATAAAGGGCTCTACTGCTTCAGGAAGATACACGTTATTACTTGTAAAAACACATATTTGCATATTTATATAGGACAGTGACAACCAGCTCTGGTTGTAACTCCACCACTAAGCAATATTGTACTGCCTTTCTGATGAGCTTATTCCAGGTTTCATTTTAATAAATAATCATCCATCAGTTACAATTGGTCACTGCTCCCTTTAGATATTTTTACTTGGCATTTTTCCTGTGTGCATCACAGCAGGAGGCTGAGTTCAGGAAGTCAGTGCACAGAGTAGGGGCAGCACAGAAGCAGGAGATATTTGTTTGTAGGAGGTGTGAATAAGTGGAGGGTTGAAGGCTGGTATCACTGACACAGAGAAAGGTGCAGAAAAAAATGACAGCAACAGACAGGCAGTCTTACTGCTGCCAAGGGCTCTGAAGATGAGAACAAGAAATCTGAGGTTAGAATGAGGTGATTCAGAGAAACAGGCCATAAGTCAAAAGAGAAGGAGAGGAACATAACTTTTGTCACTTAGGCTAAAATGCAAGTTGTCACAATACATCAGCCAGAAGATACATGAGAAGTGTGCGTGTGCTATTGAGGTTGTACAACACACGTACACGAAGACAGTCCATACTAGCCAGTCTCTGTGGAGGCATCTCTCTCTACATGTGTGTTCAGATTCACACATTAATCATGTGCCACACTGGAACCATGTTTCCTCCCCCCAGCAAATGCCCTCTCACCTTGAATGCAGCAGAGACTCATGAGATCAGCTGGCCTTTCCAAGCATTAATCACCTTTCTGAGAGTAAATAAAACCTAGGTATAAGGTGTTGTGGTTTTTTGTTTTGTTTGTTTTGTTTTGTACCTGCATTGTTGTGGAGCTTTTTTTTTTTTTTTTAATTGTCTGGGGTTTTTTGTTTGTTTTTAAATCTAGGAAACACCAGTCTCTTCTCCTTTTAGACAAGGAGGTTGAAATGTTCTGGGGAATAAAACAAGGCTAGTCAGGAAACAGATCTCCAGAGTTTCAATTTCTGTTTAACAGAGAACCTGTCTTGAGGTAAAAACAGGAACAAAACGTGTTGGACAGATGAAATTTTTTTAAAAGGCTTTTTTAGCAAAAGATGTGCTTTAAAGCTTTTGCAACAATAATGGATCTGAGAAGATGTCTTCTGTAGCCCCAGTACCTTGGACAGAGTGAAAACCCCACACAGCGTGTGGTTGGAAGAGGGGATCATTCAGCTTTTCTTTGAGAGAGATTCCAAAGATTTAATGAACTGCAATAGAGAGCATGGTCACTCAGTCTGACTTCCTAGGAGATGCTCAAATGTTCAGCAAACTTTACGTGCTTCACCAATTTTGCAGTTACCATAATACTGACTCCCAGACTCCTCCTGTCCCCACTGTAGCAATAAAAGGACTTTCTGCCAGGAAACTGGGTCATCTATCACTTATATCTCAGCTACACATGGAAGAGAAGGGAAGGAATGAAAGGAAGGAAGTATATATATGCAACTGCAAAGACTCTGGCAGATCTATTCGGAAAGTAAACATTCAGTCTGAGTTTCTTGGCTGTACTGGCAGCTCTGAATCCCACCTTGCAAGAATGAGGACAAGTCCCTGGCATGGTAAATCCCACATGATGGCAGCATCAAGATGGGTCTAGAAGAAGCAAGGATGGTCTCTGAGGAACTAACAGTGAATTGAGCCCTTAAATGTCTTGATGTGACATCAGAGAAGGGTGGGTAGAGAAGAAAGATATGAAGAGCCCAGCAGGGAGACAGAAGCTGTCTGGGAAGAGCACAGAGCTCTCTCAGAGCACATCAGATGGGATCCAGTTAGGAAAGGGGGGTGTTAATAGACACCCACAATTTGCAAGGTCCTTTATGTGCTCTGAGTGTCTCTTCACTCCACCAGCTTATGCCTTCATCAAATGCATTATCCACCCTAATATAGCTAAACAACTCCCATCCTTTTCTTCACCCTTATACTAGCTTTTCTCGCTCTTATGAAAAGCCCCTTCCCTCCTCCCAGAAGAGTCACCCTCCTCTGCAATGGCCTCTTCTCAGCCACCAGGAACTTCTCAAGAGGATGCAGCAAAGGGAGGTGTGCCAGGCTGGGGCCAAGCCTGCAGCTGAGTGGGGCAAAAGGAGAAAGGGAAGACTGGGAAAAGAAAGAGAAAATGAAGATACGGGGTCTCCAAAACACAGATATTGTTCTTCTGGTCAGCAGGAGCAGTCAGGACGGGGATTGCCAGTGTGAGATTTGGCATCCTCACTGGCACAGCAGTAGTAGAATCAACAGAGTCATGACATGGGTATTACATGATGTAATTCTTACCCCACTCTCAAAATGACAAAACAATACTGCAAGAAAAACGTGATTTTCTTCTGATTTTAACATGGTGGTTGTAGCAATCGTGAACACTGACTATACTCAAGGGTAGTCACTAAAACACATTAAAAATAAAAATAAATAAATAAAGCCAGTAGTCACCTGTTTGCCAGAAAACTGTAGATGCTCTTGTAATATAAGGTACTCCTCTCCATTCAGTCTTGCACTCTCCACTGTGTATGTTGTGGCCCAATACAAATAGCCATTCACTGAATCCACCACTAGATCCTTCACTACATATACAACATGAGCCACAACATCCAAATGGCCTCCTAGCAGTGATTTTCTGTATATCTAAGGACAAAAGAATTGCTTTTAGCATCACACCTACATTATCACCCATGATCAATTCAGTGACTTTCCCAAAGCCATTTATTACAAGTTTATGCAAGCCTAAGGCTTCAAAGTCTAAGCTTTTGCGTTCAAAGTGCAAGAAGAGCAAGGTAAAATCATTAGTTAATGTTTGCCAGATATTAACAACAACAACAAAAAAAGCTGAAATATTTATACCCCTTGGCTTTCTGAGTTTCAGCAGCCTTCTGTCTGACAGAATTTCTCTCCCGCTTCTTATTCACTATTCGCGAGTGTAAATGAGGGTGCAACACAGTGTGAAATCTGGCCTTCTAGCTCCAGTATTTAAAACAGCTTCTGACTTTGCACTTAGAAGAAATGAAAGGCATAATTTGACAGCACTGCATAAATTAGCACTGCAATTTTGAAGTCAACTACCTTTTAAATAATTCACATGTCAATGTTCCTGATATGAGTGTACAAAGTGCAATTGTAATTATTTTTTAACTGCAATGTTCTGCAAAACATCACAGTACAGAAGCCTAACTTGAAAATTTTTGTGTAAACAAATCATGCCAAATTTGCTACATACATGAAGTTTAAAATAAAGTCCATTCCTCCTAGATGGGATGGACTTGGCAGCCTCCTTTTTCACTGTCTTCACTCATTTTTACAATGCTGAATCCTACAAAACTGTTGATAGCATATTTGATTTACTAATTTTGCACCAAAAATTCAGTATCCTTCATTAGTCAGTATTTTTGAACACTTTATCCCAAACTTTTTTATAACTCTGGCAAATTAACAAAGGCCTCTTTACAGTATATTACAATAGCAAATACAACTCTGATTGCAAGAGGTAAATATTGTTCTACCCAAATATTTTCCTACGATTTTAATATTGACTTCAATTTTTTATTTTTATTTTTTAAGTGCAACTCTACCCTACCGTATTTGCTTTGCCAGCCCAATACAAGCATTGTCCCAGCCAATCAAAGGCCAGCATTCTTGCATTTTTGATGTCAGGCACATAAATATTCTCAATGGTACCCTCTTTCTTATTCATCGACCAGGTCTGAACTTTCCCCATGGAATTACTCCAATATAGAGTGTCATTATACCAGTCGAGGTCTTGAAGGAAAAAGGGAAGATGTTTAGTATTTCACAAGCACATGAAATATATATATACACAGATAGGTAAAATGAAATCAGACACTCTACATTTTAAAAATGAATACAAATGAACAGTTAGGCTTAGTAAACATGAAGATAAGTACTTTCTTGTAGAAATCACAAATTTTTACATATATCATGGTGATGTTTATAGAAGCATGACATCTATCAGGATGCTGGAGGAACAACCCTTTGGTTCAGAGAGTTGATTTCAGCTCTGCTGTAACCAGGATGACATAAGTAGGGTTTCACTGAGGACTAATTTGACCCACCAAGCAGAAGAAAGAGGATGGACTCAACGGCTTGGCTCCAGTGAAGCTGTTTCACTGCACATTCATGTCTGAACTGCTGCAATGAAAACTCTTGCCTGTCAGTTCTATTGATGAAATTTATGAAGACCTTGTAACAGCAGTGTGCAGCAACACCCAGTTTGGATAGTATTTACCTGAAATATTTCTAATATCAGGATAGAGGAATTCTCCTGGCCCGTAGCTATCTAGCCGCTGCTTCCAGAGCCCTTCTGCCCCTACTGCCAATATGTATGGTTCTTCTTCAGCTTGTAAAGAAAGAAAACGGAGGTTGTACACACTAATAAACAATTATGTATACTTGTAATTTAATCATTTTAGATGGGGTTCCTATTTCTGGAAAGTTACAGAAATAAACAGTTAAAATTGTCTTGCCCTATGGAATAATGGACAAAGAAGGCAGGCATGAAAATGCAATAATTTGAGAAAGTCAGAAATTCAGGGCACTTTCAGACCCAGAACAGCAAGATATTCTGAAACCCTATTAGATACCTAACCACTACTGCAAGTTTGGATGCTTCTGACTGAAATCAAGCAATTATCATCCTAGATTTCAAATGCAGGCCCACTCCCTTAAGTTGAAATTTTTTCCACTCAGACACAGGTTTTTAGGGTGTGAACTAGATTTCAAAATACTTTCCAGAAATATACTAATCTCAGACATTATACACACATCCATTTCTCTCTGCATTAAACCCAAGAATTTTCAGCTTTTAGTGAGCCTATACTTTCCCATAAACTGTCACTAATACCTAAAAAACTGCTCAAACTACTTTACTAAGGAAAGTGTCTTACAGAGGACGGGGCACCCCTCACATAACTGTTTTTGTCTTTCCTCCATGTATCAAGAAGCATGTTCAACAGTATATTTGCATTAGTAAATATATACTTATATATAAATAAATATTACTGATAAATACATAATATGTAATCTTGTTGCAGTTTGAGAATCTTGCTATTTTAACTAAATGTGCATTTAATTATCCTATAATTTTTAATGTCTTTAAGATGGACCCTTTTTGTGCCCCTCATTTTTCAGTCTTTGCTCAAAGCCAGGGCCTCATCAGGTGAAAAGATGTACACATAGCTCATTCTTCATTCCTTCTGAATAACAATGAAATTCTCACCTTCTTCAAAGGTCATGCCTCTAAATGGCTCTGACCATGGTCCTTCACCAGCAGGAGACACAGCTCTGACTGACATCTCATACTCTGTGAAGTTGACCAGATCCTTCACGGTAAACCTGGTGTCAGTAATGTTTGAGACAACCCATTCCTCCTCAGAAGGACTTTGAGATGACACTTTCACATCATAGGTCCAGTTCTGCCAAGCAGACCAACCTGTGAGATGCAAACAGTTGTGTTTATATTTACAGAGAGAAGATACGCAGTCTCTGAGAAAACTGTACGTTGGAGACTCATTTAAAAAATGCCAGTGTCAGAGGAATTAGAAAACAAATACATTGAAAATTTATATTTTCCACTCTGTGACAAAAAATAGTGGCTCAGTTCCCCATGAAGGATGAAGTTGGAAGAACCAGAATTTTTCCAAACATGTAATTTTCTGGTGTTAACCAGGAACCAGGACAGCTCATCTACAGTAGTCAAAGGAATATTCCATAATACATTACATCACACGAAAAAAACCTGAAAAATCTGTGAGGAGTTGGCCAAGGGTGGCAGTTTCTGCCTGGTAGACTATCTGGGCATTTGTCAGTGAGTAGTGAGCAATTGCATTGTGCATCACTTGTTTTGTGTGTGCATATATATGTATTATTGTTACTATTTTTTTTTAATCTTCTTTTTCTGTCTTAATAAATAGTTTTTTATCTCAATGCATAAGTTCTACTTTGCTGTTTATTTCCCAGTTCTCTCCTCCATCCCACTGGGAGTGGGGGAGTGCGACAACAGCTGTGCAGTGCTGAGCTGCCTGCCAGATTAAACCACAGCACTGTTTAAATACACATGAACAGAGGATAGAGACCATAGCAGTGGTGAAAGCCAATGCATCACTGGCATGTGTTTCCTGTGTGATATCAACTAACATTACTGCCACTCCATATCATACTTAATATAGAACATTGCTTAAAATCCTTTGCAAGTGAAAGGACAATTATTCACCAATATAACATTTTATTAATTTATGCAGATAATTCCGTTATTTTATTGGCAAATGTTGTGTTAAATTCTTCAAATTGAGGTAAATCTACACTTCCCGGCTTTTGAAATCACTAAAGCCCAACATCAAGAACAGGAAAACCAGGAAGTTTTTTCCTCTAGAAAGAAAAGGATTGGACTTCCAGGAAATAACAGCTGAACTTACTGGTTCCAATAGCGTGTTCAGGTGGACTCCAGCTGATCACTGCTTGATCTAATCCAAATAGCACTGTGACAAGCCGAGGAAGAGTTGGTAAAGGAAAAGGCTGTGTTGATGCTGCATAGAAAAGCAAATTGCCAAAGCCAAAATACTCTGGATATTCCAAACTGCAGTCTACAACATACTCATTGAAGCTAGAACTTTCCACTTGCGAGATCTCCTCATGGAAGACTGCCCGGCCATCTGTAACAGTAAATATGTTATCCTCATAAACAAAGCTCTCCACGTCATCAAGTGGCACGTGTGATCGCAGAGTGTGAAATTCTGAACCATCAAGAAAACCCGACACAAAGGTCTGTTCTGTTTTGTTGAAGAAAATAAGTCTCTTAGACTGGAAGTTGATCATGAAGTCTCTCAAAGTGTGGGATCTCACAACTGGTGAAGCTGCTGAGGCAGTGTCAAGAAAGAGCGGAAGGTTTGCTCTGTATATACCATCCTCCAGAAGACAGAAAATATACCTGGCCGTGAAGCAAAACAGACCCAAATAACTACAGAGCAAGAGCTTTGAGATGAGCCACAAATACATTCACAGGTCAGAGATGTGTCTCTCTTTACACAGACAACAGCAAAATACTTTTGCTATATACATACATACATGCATTCTGGGAGAATTAAGCACATCATTTTTTACTTTCTGGGAATCTGGCTGGCAGACTGCTAGAGAATATTCTTTGTTAATACCTCAAGTATTAAGCATGAACATTTAAGACACAAAGAGCTTAGTATTTGTAAATGCATCAAACTTTATAAGCCTAATCTCTTTTAACAACCTAGTGAAGAAAATGCAGAAACAATACTGCATCGTGTCACTCTTGTTCCAAAAACACTCTTGTTCCAAAAAGTTTTCTAGTTTGCTATTTATTGTAATTGCACTTTTGTTTAGGTAATGGAAGAGTTTGAAACAGGAACCAAATGACTAATGAACTGAAGAAAATTAGAGGAGTTTTATAGTACTGTTGACACCAAAGGTCTCAAAGGAGGATGCTTACCCATTATAGGGATCAGCTACAATCTTCCTAGGAGATGTCACATAAAGAGGAGTGATGTCTTCAGCTGCTGTACAGTTCTCTAACTGACAAACGTGTATCTGGGGAATGAGAAGAGAAACTAGAGATGTGTAGGGCATTTGCTAATTGAGCAAACGAGCTGACTTGAGATTCTTTCAGTGACCCCAACAACAAAACACCACAAGCCTAGGTCCTTCTGAGCTTCTGTGTTGTCACCCACCAACTCACTGTTCAATGTAACAAGCTCAAAAGCACGCATGACAGCTTACCCTGAAAGCTGTCTGTCAGTCATCTTCCCAAAGGGAAAAGCCTGAATCTGGAGTACTAGAAAAACTATGCTTTAAAAATTATCTACTAGGGAAGGGAAAACAGGGAAGAAAGTGTTTTTCCAATTGTAGGAATAGGACTTCTGAAACAGGGACTTCTCTAAGCAACTTCAGAAAGCTCTGCTTTGAGTCTGCTTGTCTGCAGCTGCATTTGTGATGTTGTCCCACTATTACTCTTCCAGCTCCCCTCTCCATGAGCAGCAAGTGAAAGATTAGACAAACAAACAAACAAATAAATAAATAAAATATCCCACTGGCCACTTAGAGCAGCTTTCTAGTCCTTAGTGCAATAGAGAAACACAAAGGTACATGTAAAGTCTGGCCATTATGTAACTGATGCTTTACAAATGGGGAATCGGATGCAGGGCTGCCATCTACGCTTATCCTTCAGATTGAAGCAGTTATACCCTCAGCTATCATCAGTAATATGAAATACTTTCTCTCTTGAACTTTTTTTGCTATCTGTGAAGAGTATTATAATCTCTGAGCAGTTATCATATGCCGCCTTCCTGAGGAAGAGTGTGAACTGAACAAGGTAGATGGAGAAACAAATTACAGGAGCAAAGTCATTCATTTTGGGCACAGGCTGGGTATGAAGTCAGTCCCAAAAATAAAGCAGTTGAAATGAAAGCTTTTTCTGTCCTGAGGAGAAAGATTAGACAAGGAGTCAGAATTCTCTGCAGCTTGCTTGCTTTTAATATGACCTGATTCCTCCTTTTCTTTTCTTTTTTAAAATGTGGAATGTGTGGGTTGAAGTTTAGGATCTGTTTCTATAATTACATTTTGTGCATGATACTTATAAATCAGAATTTCTCATTTAAAATAAATTATAGGATTTGTTTCAATGAAATAAGAAATTAATAATGCCCCCAGAGCATTACCTTTTCATTCATGACAAAGTATATCTTCTGGTAAAGCCAATCTACTGAGATTGATGTAATGTTGCCCCAGCCAGTATAAAAGAGTGTTAGGTCAGATATATCAGACATATCCACTACTCCTTTCACCCAGATGGAATTCCCCGCAGAAAAATAGACAACTTGCTGATAAACATTCACAGAAATTCCTAAAAGTAAAAAGACACGCAGACACAAATAATATAAGAAATATGTTTCAATTTTTCAGTTATTTTTTCTTATCCATATTTAAAACATAAGTACTTTTCAATCTGCAGCCCAGCCATTGGAGAAAGGTTAGCTTTTTCTCTCCTCCACTCCTAGCCTTTGTTTAGACAAGAAAACTTTCTCCTCTGCTTTGTAATTCACATTATTGTGAGAAAATGACCTTCAGAAAGGTAATTCAGAATATACAGAATGCAAACTGTCTGCCTCCTCTATAAGGCAAAGAGATGCAGTTTGTATCTGCTCACAAAGCACCATACACTCTAATGTAAGTTAGACGTTATCTGTCCCGGCTCGGTACTATCAAAGAGTATTTAGTCTGGGGCAACATTCATGCTCTGGCATCTTTGTGATTCTGTGAACTGCAGAAAATAAACTCAAATTTCCTCACTGTCTCCAAGGACCACATACACACCAATGTAGATAAGAGACATTACAGTGGCAAGTAATTTGAGATAACATGGTAGTCTGGTGAATTAGGCTACTTAAATGCCTTGTTACAGAGCTCTGTGCCCCAGGATTATTGAAGCTCTAGGTTTAGCCAGTATCCTTTGCCAATTTATATTAATTCTTCAGTTTGAACCACTTTAGTTCCTCACATTGTTGACGAGAAAACACAGTCATTAATCATTGCAAAACACCTGCTTTGGTTTCATCTTCCTTCAATTTATATACCTACTGTAAAAGTCCAGCTCTGAACTAGTTGCCTAGATTCAATGGAGGAGTAACACTGGGGAAAACAATTTACTTCATCCTAAAGTGTGTCACTTTAAATAGATCAAATCACATCTTGACAGTTCCTATTTCTCACCACTGACTACAAAGGAAAGATAATGCTCTCTCAGACTGTGTTAGGTCCATTCTGCCCTCAGTGAACACAGGTATAAGTTACACTTGAGAGAGAAAGAGAGATCCTGATGATCTTTTACCTGTAATGTTGTGGTGTATTATACCATTTTGCAAACAGTGGGATGCTTCAAGGAAATGTTCCGTGTATCTTTTCCTTAAAGACTGGTTTCTGGATAGGAAGAGCCATTTTGCTTTTTCCTTAACTAACAAAGGAGAAATTTGGAATTGAGACAGAAAACTACAGCACGGAGTAATGTTAACCCAGACACATTATTAACAGACACGCATATGCATGTGCACATACATATATATACACACATATATATTCTTATGTTAGCAATGACTGACTCAAACTTTCAGTGTTGAAAGGGGATGAAGTTATTCACCATTACACCAACACTTTCTGACTGCTTGTGTAGGGTGTGAGTGCATCACCTGGATTTCACAACATTTGTTTCTTTAACAGTTGTATTCTTAGTGAAAGAACTCTGGGGCAAAGGAAGCTTTGACAATTCCCAAGAAAGTGTAGGTAGTAAGATATTCACACTGCCCTGAAATCCACTGGAAATGGGATAATTATATCACCACCACCACCAAACTTATTTGAAAACTATATACTATCATCTCACATGCTGGGAAAGAGCAAAGAAAATATGTTTATTTCATGTAATTTGTTAGGCTCACCAGTGATTTTCATCAAGGAAAAAATAATTTTCACAAGTAAAGAATGATAATGGGACAAAATTATGTTCTTCAAAGAAGATTACACACATAAATATATGATACATATACAATATTCCACATATATTATTTTCTGTATATGTATACATATATATGAAGGTAAAGAAAGAGAGTTTTGGTCACATAAACTGACTTCTTGCTTATACAGGCTGAAGTATCTAACTCTGGGGATAAAAATCTCTGCAGCAAACCTGTACCTTCTGGGTACAGGTATCTGGGCTACGTATAGCTCTGGAAAAGACTGCTTCTAAACCTTGCTTCTAAATCTCAGGTCCCTGAAAGTTAAACACATCCGCTGCTAAACTGATTTGCAAGGTAGTTGCATTCATTTTAAGAAGTAGTGTATAATTTCAAACCTGGATTTGGTTAATTTCAGTTTCCCAACAAACCTTTACTTATTTTATTACTTTCAGTTTCAAAAAAATTCCTGCTATCAGATACCATTTCCTCATAGGGTTAACACAACACTGTGATCAAATGCTGTCTTAATCCATTCCTGGATAATCCAAACAGATAGAGTTGCATGCATGTCTCACATGATGCAGATGCTATGAATCATTTTGGTGATAGTCTCACTAGCAGAATAACATAGTTCAGTTGAAAGGGAACTACAAAGACCATCAGCTTCAACTGCCTGATCCTTCCAGGGCTAACCAAAAGCTGAAGACTGTTACTGAGGGCATCGTCCAAATGCATTCTGAACTATAACAGACACAATGCTTGCTAGAGTTTGGTTAAGAATTTCCAAGCATTTGACAACTGGATTTTTTCGGAAAGTGTAGTCTTATGTTGTTGTTGGGTTTTTGTGGGTTTTTGTGTTTGTTTTTTTTCTGAAGATGCATTTTCATAGCACAGAATTTGTTCTTACTTGTGGTTTGTCTGAACACAAACTTTCCCCTGACAACTTTTTTTTTTCTTTGATTGATACCTACAGAGTATCATTACTTTTATTACTAATAAGTGAATATAGCAAAAATAAATACTGCAATACAACAATAAAAGCAACAAAAATATGTGCTTTCATATTTTTTGCATGGGGCAACTGCGAACATTTTGATAAGAGTATAATATGATATATTAAATGTTATTAAAATAAATGGTTTTTGACAAGCACTGAGATTTAATATAGAAAATAAAAATTTATCTTCTCAGACCACTTAGGTATTTTTCATCTATAATATAATTCAAGTTGAATTTGTATGGCCCTACCATCATCTCAGTTTATTACTGGGCTGTGTAGTACTGTAATGCCTACAGCCAAAGAACAGGGCTGTCTCTGATGTACTGTTGCTTCCTCTGTGTACAACTCCTTGTCATGCATTATTTACAGTCTGAGTATCCTTCTCTTCTACTGGGGACACAACAATCCAGGAAATGTGATTTTATCCCCAGGAACAAATGGTGATAAAGACTCTGCTACACCTGTACCTTTGGATTCCGGTGTTGTGATGTTGGCTTCTGCAGGGGGTCCAGCTCCAGCCTCATTAACAGCTACAATACTGAACCTTTAGTGAATCAAAGAGACAAGTTTTGATTTGGAGGTTTCTTTTGAGAGATTGCTTGAGAAACATTTTCTCAAGCAGAGCAGCTGTAACAGAAGTGCTTTCCTTTTGGAAAAGATCCACTTACATAAAATACTCTTGGAAATCTATAAGAAAAGTATAACCAATCAGAATTTTATTTCCCCAGATTTGAAAGGTGGCACAGCAAGAGAATTTTTTAAGTGTAAATTTCAAATGGGGTATTAGGCTCAGAAGATTAACTCAGTTTCTTTTCTAAAGGCCTGTATTCACTAGTGCAAGAAGAATGCAGGTTCTCGTATTTAACAAAAATGGAGGAAACTTTCTCAATGTTTAAAGAAATAGAGAGGCTGTTCTACCATTTCCTGAATACACTGAAAGCATGCTATGCAGACTAAAACAAACAAACAAACAAAACCGTAACAAAATAAACAACTAAGAAAATGCAGCCTATTGCCCTGTATCAAACTGTTTTTCCTTCCTCTCCACCTGGCTTCCATATAACTATAAGAAAGATAAGTAGCCTATCCATCAGGAATGAGTCCGTTATCAGAAGGAAAATACCAGTGTTTTTGGCAAGAGAGTAAGTAAAGAGCACTACTGCTCAGATATGGCATTTAGACACACCCCATTATACCTGAGCAAGACGTGATGTAGCACTCTTGGCTATGCTGATTATCTTTTCTTTTTGTACCTGTAAGTGCTGTTTGGGAAGGTAGAGTAGAACTGAAAGCTGTGCCCTCTTGATGCTCTCAACAGTTCATGATTCTCACTGGTCAGGACCAAGTTGTATCCAACAATCAATCCATTGGGAAAAAGTGGTGGAGACCAACTAACTTCAACAGTGTTTGGACTTGAACTCTGAATATCTTTAATGATGGGAGCTGTAGTAGGAACTGTAAAAGACAGAAATAATTTATTCTGGGATGGCATTTAAGACATGATTTTTTTTTTCATTTTTCACAAACTTTTTTAGATTTTATATCTGTTAATACTGTCTTTAGTCATATTTATTAGTATAAATTAATTAATAAATACTACATATGCTGGTGAGAAATCAGATTTTAAGACCAGGACTAAAGGATCACGAATAAAAGCTGGCCTCACTGCACACCACTGAAGATAAGTAATTTCTTATTTGTGTGTGTAACCTTCCATCTCTTCTTTCCTGTATCTCAATCTGCTCCACATGACAGTGGACATAAAAACAACAGTGTGCCCTGTGAGATGTTGTCCTCTAAATTGTTCCTCTTCAGTGTTGTATCCATATCACATTTTCACTGAAGGTCATTTGTCATCTATACAGTTCTCTTGTTGTAAAAAGAAAAAGAGGAAGCAGACCAAGCCTTACAAGGTGACTTTTAATATCTTGCATAGCTGTGATCTCCACCACAGTATACTTGGGAATCAGCTGAAAGCTAAATCTCAGTTTTCATAGACCTTTCCCTGTACTCTCTTCTCTGTTTAGATGAATTTTTCACAATCCATAAAATAGAAATCTTGAAGTTATACTTCCTTCTACTTTATATATTGAGAGTTCATTGGTTTTATTTTTCTAAACAAGAGATGCAAGATGAAAGTGAAGGAAAAAAATGTATGTCATACAGGGACATGAACAGGTACTTTAGAGTATTGTTTCAGCATTAAGCTCAGTGAAGCTGGAAAACAAAGTAATTTGATATCATGAAAACTTTTTTTTTCTGTGAGATTATATGCACTATATCATGGGATGCAAACTAAGAGTCGATGGCACCTTCCGTGATACTATATTCAAGGCTATATATAGCTTTCAGTATGAAAATCATACATCACAAAAGGAAAGGAACTGGTATTTATACAAGGATCCTGATAAAGATTTTTTATCTCAGTTCCATGAAACACTGATAACATACCATGACATCACATATTGTCTATAAGACAGTAATGTACCAGGAAGTTATATTCAAATATTACAATATTATCTGCCTTCTCATATGAATGATGTCTTAAGTTATTAAGTATTAATTATTTAAGTAATTAAAATGTACTTTCTATCTCAAAATAGTGGAGTGCAGCGAGATTCCATATATAGTGTCTGCAGATATATAGACTTTTTACATACAAGAATATAAACTGTAATGTTGTAATAAACATTTCAGCAAAAGTTTCTTTTTTAAGAAACAATAATGTCTGGGAAAATGTGTGTATTTCATTCAAAAAGTTCTCATGCATAAAATTATCCAGTGTGTCCTTACAATTTTGACTCTTCGCCTGTGCACGTTTTTAATACTGAAAGCAGGAAACAGCCTTGAATCTTGTAGCTCAAATAAAAAGATTCTGTATCATTTTTGTCCAGTCTTCTGCAGTTACCTAGCATAAAACATGAATACAATTCTTTAGGCTTAACAACCTTTTTTTTTTTTTTTTTTTTTTTCCTGTGAAAGAAGCAAAAACAAGGAAACCTAAGTGTTTATAATGCAGTCCTGAAAGACTGATAGTACAATACCTTACCTCCAGAAGCATGGGTCCGGTAACTGGGACTTGATGGAGAATGGAGCTGCAGCTGAGAGGTTATGATCCAAACTACTCGAAACTCATATTCTGTGAAGGCTTGAAGGTCCTTGACTGTATATGAAGTTTCAGATACTACCTATATCAATGCATAAACACAGTTTTCATTCTTCCTCCATCTTAAGTTACTAAATAGGTTGCTATCTGCTCAAAACATATTTCAAGATACTGGACTGCGGTATCCAAAAGTTTAAATGATAACAAACTCCAGAAGCATTTTTTGTGGCACAAAATTTGGTCTTTTTTCCTTTCAAAAATTTTTACCTCCTTTTTTATTCAGAACACACAACCAAATCTAAACAATGAATGAATGTGTGGAAGGATGGATGCAATAGTAAAATTGAAGATTAAAGTTTAAAAACTAGAATAGTAAGACATTATAGGCACTATATTTTAAAATTTTGATATAATATGCACTATAGATTTAAGATCCAGTGTCTCCTAGATACCCTAAAATATTTATGGTCTGACGTTATTGCTCCCTGTTATTCAACTTACTATTAATTCTAAAGGGCTTCCTGCTTAACAGATGGTCATCATGCCTTCTTGTACTAACTTGCCATGCTCTGTAAATTGTTTCAAGAGAGATGATGGCAAGATAACAAGTGTGCAGTTGACGCAAAATAACGTAATACAAAAATGGCCATACTGAATCAGTATGAAATCTATCTACGTAGCTAACTATTTTTTCCCCTCAGGGGAAAAAAAAATAGAAAGCTCTCAGTTATATTTCTCCAGAATAATCTCAGTCTTGACATTTTTAAAGCTATATCAGATTTATTTATTGGCAATATCAATATTTAGTAGAATTACTTTTTTTTTTTCATACAGTTTTTTTTCGACAGTTATTATTCCAATCATTTTTTTTTTAATTCTAGTGGTTTTAATATTCAGTAATTTAACATCCACATATGCAGATGAACATCTTAATTATACATGCAGTGATGAAATACCTTCATGTGCTTGTTTTGAACTTGCCTGCAATTTTCCATCAAGATTCCTTTGTTGGAGGAAAAGGAATCGTTCATTTCTCAGCTTCTCATGCTATTCATAATTCTGGAAACTTTTTTAATGTGCCTAATGTATTATCAAATGTTTTTTCTAAAACAAAGCAAAGGACAAATTATATACATAACCTGTGCCCTACAGGTTATGTATACAGTTCCCTACTAAGAATCTTTACATGCTTTACTGGTCTTAGCAAATTGCTAGAAAACAATAAAGCAATTAAAAGTAATTTACCTGTAAATTACAGCCTGTTCCAAAATCTGGCTATTACTTTCTTTCCTGACATGTTTTTTAGCTTCATTACACTCTATTAATAAACGACCTTCTTTTTTTATCCCAGAGAAGTAGGACTGGATTATAAATCCAAAGAAACGTTGCAAAGTAAAAGGAATTGCCTTTCCTTACCTCTGTGTATCTCCAATCTCCAGGGAGCTGATGGAACTTCCACTGGATAATATATTTAACCTCAGAGATATTAGCTGGCTTCCAACCCAATGTGATATGGTGGCTTCCAATGGTAGATGCAAATGGTGCCCCAGGCTTGTCCAAATAGTCTAAGGGGGAAATACAACCTAAGAGTGAGAAAAATCCCTTCGTGGCAATCTGTGGGCATATTACTTCAAACACCTGACAGCAGTGAAGCACAGAAAATAATTTATTTTAAATATTGATGAATAAATCACAAGACATTTTAAACATAGTTTGATAAGTAAGCCTGAACTGGGCCAAGCTGACTGAAAGCCAAGGTAGATACAATTCTGCACTTAGGTATATGCATTTGTAGTTACATGTACATGGTAAATGTCTGCTGAACAGAAACCTAGAGAAGGTATGGGAGACTTCCATAGAGAGGATTTTCAGGAGGTCTATTTCAACAGTGCTTACCCTAACTAGAGGATTAGCCTAACTGTAGCCATGTAAATCACAGGAGCATTTGGCAATGATTTCAACACAGAAGTCAAGTTAAGGATGAGCACTCTACAAAGTATCAACTTACATAGTTGAGATTGGATTCAAAAAGTCTCAGGTACATGAAAGGAAGGGGGAAAAGGTGTTATTTCATTTTTATAAGAAAAATAGAAGAAAATCGTTGTTTTCTGATGAAACAAAAACATAGGATCTCTCTCTTTTTTTTTTTTTTTCTTCCAAAGAAATTTAGACTGTGAAGCAAAGCAGTAATTGGAAAACTGCATTTATCAGAATGTGAATCAGACACAGGACTACATTCAGTCTTACTCTGTGCTTCAACACCATATGCATCCTCTGCACGACTACAGCCAAACTTGCAGGAAACTGTCTGTGTGGGAATACAGAACTTACTGGTTAGTTTTGTGGAAATACATACATCTCAAATACATACAAATCCTGTGGGCATTTTGAACACATAAAAATCTTGTGGAAATAATTACGTGGTTTAAAAAAAATAAAGTATCAGAACCACAATCTCATTCCGAAGAGTTTTCTGAAAGCCATTCCGTCAATTTCACTGAGTGCTGAACTGGGGCTTTCATCCTTACACACTGTCTCTTTGTGGAAAGCACAAATGTGGAGCTGTTTTAAAGCTGGAAACAGAATGCATTGATGTTAGGATATAAGGATTTTTTAACTTGCTAGTGATATATTTTACATTTTGTATTTCACTCTTTCCTGCTTCTTTTATTTTTCATCAATGAAGCACTTTCTTACAAGGAATTTTCAAAATGGTTGAAATCAATAATTTGTCAGAGCAGCCCCGGCTAATTCACACTTCCTTGATAGTATTTATGTCCTGGTTTTGACTGGGATCAAGTTAGTTTTCTTCCTTGTATCTGCTGTGGTGCTGTGTTTTGGTTTTCGTATGGAAATAATGTTAACACATGATGTTTTAGCTCTTTCTGAACAGTGTTTACACTAAGCTTCTGGTAGTGCCCTGCCAGTGAGGAGCTAGGGGTGCACAATGAGCTGGGAGGGGACAGAACCAGGACATCATATGGCATCATGCAGAACTACAAAACTGGGAGAGCTGGCTGTGGAGGCAATCCAGTTCTCAGGGTTCTTTTATCATCGTTATTAATACTATTTTCCCTCCTTGTTTTGTCCTATTAAACTATCTGTACCTCAAGTTTTATCCTTTTTCCAGTTCTCTCCCACATCCCATTGAGGATGTGAGTAAGCATACAGCTGCGTAGTGCTGAGCTGTATGACAAATTTAACCACAACCAGTTACTACTCCTCCTACAGTCATGTCCACAAACTAAAATCAAGGCATTACCCTGGAACAGTGAGTTCATCACACTCAGATCTTAAAAATAAAACTCCTAAGAGGTTTCAATTTAGGTAAGGAATCCAGTTGTAGCATTACTATGCTTTATAAGCAGAGAGCTTAAGAAGAGATAGAAACGTTTTCCAGATGCATCTCAGTAGATTAAAAATCGCTTATAAGGCAGAGTCTCTGGAAAATTCAGACCTTTTGAGAAGTGATGAGTTCAATTTTTCTAGACTGGCACTGTATTTGAATTCATTTGATTCTGCGACTTTATATAGCCCATAAATCTTGAAGTTTGTTTCATACAGCAGCCATTTTTCAAGTGATAATTAACCTTTAGATCATTCAGAAGCAATTTCTATGATTCCAGGATATTCATTTCTGGCACCTTACAGGCACTGATAAGGCATATTATTATAGACAACTCACAATTGCAGCTGAGATAGATATAAAAGCTTGTTCCGTAGTGCATCCCTACATACTATCTCACATCTAGGCAGTACGTGCCATATGCAAGCATTTAAAAAGTATTGCCAAAGTTTTCATGTTCAGAAAACAAAAAAATATTTCCAAGTGAATTATCTTGATTAATAGAGGCAAAGTTATGGATAATAGTAGACTTTAGTTATCAACTGTAAGTTGCAACTTTACAACCAAATACTGCCCAGTTTATAGGGGATCGTGCCATCAGTTTCACAAGTTGATTCATAGTGCTTTCAACTTCACTTGTCACAGACATTTTCAACCATTTGTATTTTGTATTTTTTTCCTTTCTTCTTCTGATCTTTGTCAGCACCCTAAATCCAATTTTTGCTTGATGTAAGAGGATTACTGAAGCTCCAGCTCTTAGAAATTTTGAGGGAAATTTGCCATCTGCTCTGTCTGAAAACAAGAATTTATTCTCTACCTATGGCAACTGCCCCTTCTTTGCATATTACCACTGAATTCAGTGTCATTTCTCTGTTCTTAGGTGAGAGGTAATATTCAACAGGAGTAATACTGCAATTAGTAATACCAATTGGACTTCGGTCTTGGGGTGTGATCACTTAACAGAGCTGAGTCTATGCCAAAGGAGAAGTCCCACTCTTATCCCTCCTCCTTTCTCATAGACTGCAGTGGTCTGATCCCCTGCGCGCAGTACATGGTGTTCGCCTCACTACATGAGGAGTCAAATCAGCCAGCTGATCCAGCAGAAAGATAATCCTGAAAAGCCTTTGCAGTTTGTGAATTTAACTGGCATATTGTGTGGCCAGACAAGCAAAAGCATACAAATAAACAAATCAAAAACACTCCATGCTGATGATGTCTTTCTACAGAAGTAATTTGGTTACTTATTGGACAGTTCTTATGCTCCAAAACCACCTTATTTGTAAACCACTTGGCTTATTTTTTTTTTTTTTGCAATTTCACAGATTAAAAAAGCACACTAGTACCCTCCAAAAAATCTGTCCTTCCAATTACGTTCCAGCCTTTCAGCAGGTTTATTCTCCAGCTCCTTTGCCACGTGCTTGCCTCCATCTGGATACAGCAACTGAATCATAGAATCATAGAATCTGGCCTCAGCAGTCCCAACTGCAGTCCTGCCATCATCAGTGTCACATCCCACGCTCTAAAGGACACATTCTTGAATTCGATTTTATTTAATTCATGTCCTCTATCCAGTCAGGAATGTATTTTGCCCATTCTTTCTTGTTTAGCCTCCCCTCCTCTCCAAGCTGGTGTCATTCAGACTTTAGTGAGCACTCTTACAGGTTCATCCTTGATAGTATCAATGAAAAACTGAATAGAACAGAACTCATGGGAGAGCCTAGAAAATAGCTTAAGTAGGTCTGCATTGTGTCTCATGCTGGTGGGATCAGGCGGCTTTCTTTAAAGCAATATTCCTTGTTACAGAGCAGCCTTCAATGCAAAAACATTCTTAGCAAATAAGCTGGAAAGAAGGATTGTATATTCAAATACATAACTCATTGTTCAGCTTTAGAGAACACAGAACAATTAGAACTGGATTGATAGATATGTTTGTGTATTTACATTATATTTTTTAGAAATGTATGAACATTGTAGAAGCTGAAATTATGATTATTTTAAGTTAGTGTCAATTTGATAACATTTAACTTACCTCACATTCTCTGGTGTATGTCTTGTTCTGACAAGAAACAAATAAGTGAAACAAGAAGCATAATAGTAAGTGAAACATAGGTTTAGCATAAATATAACCACAGAGTATTTTTAACAGGTACCAATTAATCAGAAATTTCTTACAGTGAAAGTACACTACAAAGTCTTTGTATTGATGAATAGTGAAAAAACAGGAAAAGACACACACACACACACACAAACCACAAACTAGGGAAGGCATGTTCTACTTTTACATCTGCACTGAACAATGAGATAGGCCCCAGCAAAGTAAAATCCTTAAAAGCGCTAATTCTTCCTCAGTGCTTGAAAACCTAGGTAAGTGGTTGAGCTTGATGAATTATAAAGTGTTCCAAATTTTTGACAAACACAATTTAAACTTTTGATGTTACAGGTAATTCCTATGCCAAGAATTCTTACTGATCCTATTGGGTCACTTCCAACTTGCAATATTCTGTGATTTGTTTCTGAACAGAGGAATTATAAATGCACTGAAAAAAAATTATAGACTTTACATCTTTTTTTAGAAATGCTGCTCTGATTAGGTTTTCTACATCTGCCATTGTCTGTATTTGATAATCAGGAGACAAGTGTTATGGAACCAACACTAAGGCAATACTCACACATTTCAGTGGGCAATTGACTTGCACTGTCGCATTCCAAAACTGACATCCTTGTGTACACTGCAACGATAGATGGTGGCTTAAAAATGACTTTGTAATCACACTTTTGATTTGAAGAGAAGGAAAACTCCAGTGCTAAAGAGTAAAATGGCTCTGAGCAACTTGTTCATGGGGAAGAAGTAACAGATAAGCATTATGCAGCATAGCCAAGGATGGTGGACTGACACTCAGAAAAAGCCTCCTGCTCTCCAACAGGAAAGACTTCAAAATTGTATGTTTTCAAAGATGCATTAAATAACATGTGATTTGAACTTGATGTTGGACGTGTCTTATTTATTGTCTCATTTATTGTCTTATTTATTGTCTCATTTTTCTTTTTAAAGGGAAGATGGAAGGGAATGACTTTAGAAGCAAGAGCCTCTGACATCATGTACTACAAAGCCTCATGAAAAAAAAAATACCAAGACTCGATAACAAAGAGCAAATAGTCAAGTCAACTGTGCTATGTATTGTCATGACAACACAGCCCTTTATAGTCCCAGTATCATAAAAGATCCAGACTTGCTAGATACCAGCTGCTGAGAAGCTGCTTCTCACTAATCTCTGTAGAAAATATTGATGACGGAATTCTCATCTAAGATATATATATGTAACTACCAACTTGACTTCTGTCAATAGGAAAATGTTGTCTTACAAGAATGCTGCTTCAGAAAGTTCATGTTAAGCTAAAGAGTCTCCTGATATCAGTACAAATCTTTGAAATCATACAGAACTCTAAATTTTAAACAGTTGAATTAGGTTTTCTCCCATTAAACCACTGAGAAAGCAAAATAAGCAAAACTGAACTGTACAAAGCTAGCTGATTAAAAGTTTTTAAAGATTTACATTTTGGGGATAACACTGGTTTTGCCCCCGTTTCTAAAGAATTATTGGTTATGAATCAGTGTGAAAATGAATTTTGTAGACAAAATCTAGATACACAAAGTCAGGCTCTATACATAGTTTTCATTAAGCAAAAAGCCTGATAGTTGCCTCTTCAATCTAAGTACACATTGCATATACATCTGGTCTTTGACAATATGGCCATTGTACTCATGTTATTCAAATAGCAGTAATGCAAACTGTCAGTAATTAACAAAGCAAACCATTACTCACTGCCACATTGATGTCACTAACATTGCAAAGGTTAGCAATTCCAAGTTCTCCTTCCTACAAGAGGAAAAAATACTTACATTTTTACAGTCAGCATGTTTCCCCCCCATTATTTTATTAAATTAAAACATCGGTTTCTTGTAAAACAAAATTTATTTCACTTGTGTTTAATCGTATGAATAAATTGATTGCTGACACACAGGTAGCTTCCCTCTTGAGACCAATTTCAGAGCACCACAAGAAAGAAGATTTGGCAAAATCAAACAGCGTTAATTTAATTATCACAGGTAGGAATTTGGCTCTCATCCCCTCATTCTGGTTCACTGAGTCAATAACAAATGCTCCATGAGTAAATATGGAATAAATGGCAAAGCCAAGTGTCTTTGACCTCTGGAGGGCAGAAAGACCTTCCTCAAAGCTAATTGCCTTTTATCTGGCCTCCTTTTGACAGACATTATGCAGCCAAATGGTGACCAGCCTTTCTCTTTGGCCAGAAGTGCTTCCCAGCCTCCAAGTGTGTAAAACCAGTCACCTCTTGTGCAGTACAAATTATTTGAGGGTGTATCTAAGAGCCTTTGAAAAGCTGAATGCTAATTCTTAAGTTTGATCCTGTGAGCAAGTAAGATCATTCTTAACAAAACAACCCTCAGGAGGAGATTTTCTGCATGCTGGGACACAGATAATGTGACAGTAAGTAGAACCCCAGACCCACGCAAAGCTGTCACGAAGTAAATGTGAACACAACAAGTAGACTGAAGAAGAAAAATAAGATTTACAGCTCTCAGATTCATCTGAGTTCCTGACACAATACATTCACCGAACATGAATGTGATTTTTCTGTCTTTCAAAGCTGATAGGAAGAGCAACTCATTTCTTATTCTGAATTAATTTAAACTTAAATGAAAGGATCCCCATTAAAGTTACCACTGCATGCTAGGCTTCCATTGGGGAAAACAATTAACTCTTTCACTGGTGCTGGAGTTAAGAAATAGTTCTAAAGGAACCGTCAGGCAAATGTATGAAACAAAATGGAGCAGGTGATAACCTTCTGCAGTAAGTTTACACAGCCAATTAGCCCAGAGGCACAAAATGTACTTTTTACAGAGCAAAGGTACATGCTCTTCTAAACACATCAATGTTTCAAGCAAATAGAAACAAGTAGGTAACTCCTGAGAGCCTGAGGTAGAATTGTTGTTTGGATTTGTGAGCTTCTGCTTATCTTTGTTGTGCATCAGTAGAAGGAAAAATACTAAATTCCCCTTGATTTAAAGGAATACTAAGAAAGGATCTAGCCACTTGCTTTACTTCTTAAAGATATACCTACTATTTAAGAGATTTAAAAATGAAACTGAAACAAATTCAGGATAATTGTGGAAGCAACAGGGTTTTTACAGTTTCTCTAGGACTACATAAGAAAAATCACAGACTAGATGGAAACCAGTAAGTAAAGAGAATAAACTGAATGGAAAAAGTTTCTCTCCTCCACACTCCAGGGTCTTTAGAATTTTTAGTAATCTAGGGATTTGCTGAAACAAAAGCATAAAATGAAAACTCAGGCAATCCAGCTAATGGGATATTTTCTTTACCAGGTTTTACAAATTCAATTGTAAAATACTAGTTCTCATACTCTGCTTTTACTCAAATATGGTACTAAAAAATTAAAACTTGATCTGTAACCGAAAATTCTTATGGTGCTAACAATCAGATGGGTTTCAAAAGATTAAGTGCAGTTTTTCAGAACTTACCAGGTTACTCGTACATAGGTCTTGACAATTTTTTGAGAAAGAACAATATGCAGCAGAAATCCAAATGAAGTAAAAAGTACCAAGTCTGTTCAGCAGCAGGTAAACGTTCCTCATAACTTGGGAAATTTCATCTGGCAGTCTGATTCCTTCCTTGACTTGGCCATACAAACTCCTTCAAGTCTAGGTGACTGTGAAATTTCTACTTTACAATTCATTAAATATTTTTAATTCTTTGTTTACTATCCATTCCTTGTATGACCTTTCTGCTTCCCGGAGCAGCTGCCTTGAAATTGCACAACATCTATTTCACAGTTTCTTATTAAACCACTGAAACAAAAGGGGTGACCAATGAAAGTCAGCGTATCTCCTTACATAAATATCATTAACGTCAAGAGGAAACTAAGCACAAAGCTTTCAGTCAGGTGCTGCAAACAACACGGAAATGGAAAGATGGAGAAAAGTGCCCTCATCTTAACTCCTACTACTGCTATATATTTTCAAATGCCTACAACTAGGCATGTTTGCTCATGCTTGTGAGTAACTTTGTTAGAATACTATAGGTCATATCAGTCGGTATAAAAATATTAATTAATTCTATTCAATATATTTACGCATGTATTATGGAAGAAAATAGAAGTGGATAGATAAATCATACATCTGATTTAGAGAGAGGTAACCTGTCCTACATCAAGTTGGACATCAGTATTAAAGAAGTCAGTGGGAATTCAGGCTTGAGATACTTGCAGCTTCCAGCCTGTGTACATCTCTATCATACTAGCAGAGCTATCCACAAAATAACTGTGAATTGGAATAAGAAATCAATCCAGCTTATGTATTTGTATGTATAAATAGATGGCTATGTTATTTCTGTACATGTGTTTTGTGTGGTTTTGTGTGCACGTATACACAAGCACAGAAGTAAGATAGCATTTTAAAGACAGTTTGAACTGTCATATCCCATTGATGTGATTATCTCGTCATACTCAAATGCTTCTCCACCTTCCCACACCCAACTCATTTGCCAAGGAAATGTTCATGCATTCATGAACCAGGCTGAGAATCTGGTTAACACTAACCCAGCAACAACAGAAATAAATTGGCTAGCATTAACCCAAAGTTGTTGTCTCTGAGTTGTGTCTCAGCACAGTTCCATGTGCTACTGTGCTCAAGTGTGTTGGATAAAAGGAGCCAACAGTGCTGAGGTAGGAGTAAGGGATAATTCAGGCTGGAGGGATCTGAGGCATATTGTCAAGCACATGGCCTAGGGAAGAAAGGGCTTCATGGAACAGGATCCTTCCTTTTCATCCATTTGCCCTGGAAAGTCCTGAGGGGCTTTCTCACTGCTGCCCAAGGGAACTGCTTGCAGACAGTAATACTGTATCCTTCCAACTATGCCAGTGGAAGGGGAGTCACTCCCTCAACATTTTGCCACCTCTCCACTCCAGACAGCTGCTGCCCCCCTCTAACCCACCAGCAAAGCTGCTCAGGAGCAAACTTCTTAGCTCCAGCCAAAATAAATGAGGTCAGTCTGATTTCTTAAAGAGTAGCTCTTTGCTAATCCAGCTCAGCCTGGTTGAAGAAGCTTTGTCAGTGCTCACAAGAACAGTATGTCTGAAGAGGGAGTTGGCAACAGGCAGTTGTAGGCTTTGATGTCTTCCAAAGGCAGAAAAGTATGTGTTCTGGGTAGAACTTCAGGGGATCCTAGGATTTTCAAGATTTGGTATTTAGGGCTAGTAGGTCTGAATGAGTAATTAAATGTACCCATGTCAGTACTCTAACATCTAGACCAGGGATAACTCTTGATAACAAAGATAACCCAAGAGTTATCACAGGATAACTCTTATTCATGCCTTAAAACTCTATCACATTCGAGAAGGGGGGTTGCCAAAACATCTGTATAGAATCACAGAATCACAGAAACACCAACATTGGAAAAGACCTACAAGATCATTCAGTCCAACCATCCACCTATCACCAATAGTACTCACTAAACCATGTCCCTCAACACAAAATCCAAACATTCCTTGAACACCTCCAGGGTCAGTGACTCTACCACCTCCCTGGGCAGCCCATTCCAGCGCCTGACCACTCTTTCAGAAAAGTAGTATTTCCTAACATCCAGCCTAAATCTCCCCTGGTGCAGTTTGAAGCCATTCCCTCTAGTCCTATCACCGGTTACACAAGAGAAGAGGCCGACCCCCAGCTCACTACAACCTCCCTTCAGGTAGTTATAGAGAGCAATAAGGTCTGCCCTGAGTCTCATCTTCTCCAGACTGAACAATCCCAGCTCCTTTAGCTGCTCCTCATAAGACCTGTGGTCCAGACCCCTCACCAGCTTTGTTGTCCTTCTTTGAACCTGCTCCAGGGCCTCAGTGTCTTTCTTTCAGAGAGGGGCCCAAAACTGAGCACAGTACTCGAGGTGCGGCCTCACCAGACCTGAGTACAGAGGGACAATCACTTCCCTGTTCCTGCTGGCAACACCGTTCCTGATGCAAGCCAAGATGTCATTGGCCTTCTTGGCCACCCGGGCACACTGCTGGCTCACATACAGCTGACCATCAATCAATACCCCCAGGTCCATTTCCTCTACACAGTCTTCCAGCTACTCTGCCACAAGCCTGTAGCATTGCTTGGGGTTGTTGTGGCCAAGGTGCAGGACCCAGCATTTGGCCTTGTTGAATCTCATCCCATTGGCCATTAGCCCTGGCATATGTGATCACAAGGATTGTCCGTGCTGCTGCTTCCCAGATTTGCTCAACAACATGTACTCCATTTACTACCCATGTCAGAGATTGGAAAAAGTCACAGCATCAGCTTACGCTGGGTTCCCACAAGGACAGCTGGTGACCATGCTTTTGAACTTCCAAGATCTGGAGGATCATATTGTCCCCATGACAGCCCCACTGATCTTAGGCCCCCACTCCATAACATAACTTGCAAAATGCAATTGATTGGCAAGGCACAGGTTACAATGAATGTGGGAGCTGAAGACATCCTATGGCACAAGCTATAGCTCCTACTACCCTGATGGAAACAAAGGTCTGACAGCAAAGGTCTGACACCTTATTAGGCTCTTTACAGATCTGAGGTTGTTGATGTCCAGGATACCAGGGACCTGAAGTGGATGCAGGTGAGGCTGGGCAATGTATGTGGTGGAAGCTTGGCTGATGGGAAGAACTAGTTTGAGGCACTGGAGGATCTGTCTTTGGTCTTGTTTGGGTCTGTATAAGGAGGAGCAGTGGGAGGTAGAAGGAATGTTCAAGTTAAGATCCTGGTTAGTAATAAAGGTGCATCTGAAAAAAAAAAAAAAGAAGTTGCTGGCATCTGACTCTTGGGGCAAGGAAATATGGTTATTATCAATTGTATGTGACATTTTCCCTGTAACTAAAAAGATTTGTGCTTACTGATGCTGATAGTTCTTGTAAGTGAGCATTTGCACATCTTCATATGTACATGCATGCCCTGTGCAAACCGGCTCCAACCATAACTGCAATATAGTTTAAAAAATCTATGTTAAATACCTTTCAGATTATCTGCTCGTTTTAAGAACCAGATTTTTCTTAGACTTCCAATACTTTTCCACCAGGTGTCACTGCAACATGCCATAAACAAGGACCTTCCGGGTGAAAAAAATAGCTCTGAAATCTCTCCTTTCTTGTTTACTTTCCTTCTAATGCACTGATCAAATACTAGCAGTCATTTGAGCCTCCGGATTTTTCACCTAAATATCAAGAAAATGCCTCCAGTGAGAGAGTGTTTATGGGTTTTAGAAGCCAAGACTTAAAACGAAGGTTTATAAAATCTTTAAATGATGGAATATTAACTGTTATTTTTAAGCATACCTCTTCCATAGAGCTGCATTCTGGCACACAACTAGAGATCCAAAATCTGTGAGAATACATTAATAAAACTTGTCACTTTTCATTCTAGTTCTTCTTACTGTACACCGTTTCCTTCACCACAAAGATCAGAAAAGGGAAAACAAGTTTTACAGTCTGCAAAAGAGAGCAGTATGGATAAGCAGTAAAATAAGTGTAGCAAATAAAAGAGAAAAACAAACTCTCATTACAATTCCACATTTGTACAGAAGTGAATATATCAGAGTACCTCTCTAAATGAGGATTCACCTTTTAAACTCCATTGGAATTGATAGAAATACATACAGATGAATGATCGGCCTTGATATAATGAACAAGGGCTTGAGAAAAATACATATTATTATTGCCAGCAAGAGAAAAAACATCTTATTTATACTTGGAATGACCATGATAAGACAAATCCTTCCTACATGTGAGCATGAACATGTTTGTATGCATACATAGACAGTATAATATATGCAGGGTAGTGATCTAAGAGTTTTAGGAATCCCATGCACTTACAGGAAGACTTACAGAAGACTGAAATTGTTTGCTTCACTGCTTCAGTTGGGTTGGCAGTCTCCCCTACTCTAACTCCCATATATAGATACAAGGTTTTACCCTCACAGTCAAGGCAATCAGTTGGAAAGTATCTTGCAGATTACCAAAGGAAACAGCCCAATACATTAACAAAAGCTGATGCCACATTCAGATATCCAGATATCTGAGTGAATATCCTCCATTAAAAAGGCAGGACAGCCAGCTCAAGGTAATACCCACTAGATATCTAATTGTAATCTGCTCCCAAAGATGAGGCAGGCTAAAATCTAAAATGATCTAAAATCTCATCAAAGGAAACAGCCGTGACCACCATTTAAACATGCCTACACTTGGTTTCACAGAACTACAGTGCACAGCAGCAATTGGAAGGACCACAAAAACAGAAAAGGGGTTGACCGAGGAGGCACTCCAAAGTCCCCAAACATCTGTGTCAAGTCTGGAGGGGGATTCCCAAGTATATAATAATGAAAATTCCCAGAAACTGGTATCACATTCGTGGGTCCGATCTTGGTAAGGAGGTGAGATGGGAGAAGTGAGAAAGGAGAGACTGTCATTCCCAGAGCCAGTTGGCTTACAGGGAAGGGAAATAAAAATAAATTATCAGTTTTGCTTGTCAGTGTCTAACCCCTTTTTCTGATGGGAATAGCCTAGAAAAGATATGCAGATGTGAAGCCCTCTCTAATGGTGACTGATCTTCACTCTATTCCAAATATCACAGATTATTCTCATTTTGCCCCCAGCAATGGGACCTCATTAGCTTTTGAATTTCTCTGCAGAATAAGTGAATAAGGACCCTGAGGGCAAAGAGCTCCCTCTGCTGCCCCTGCCTTCCTCCTCTTCTGTTTGTTAATGCAACTGCTCAGGCAGCTGTTTGTCTGGCAGTTACAGACAGTCCTTTGCACAAACAGAGGGAAAATCATACAAGAGAAGCCCCTTGGAGTCTGGCTGAAGATTTGTATCTGTCTCTGCAGATTAGGGAAGAGAGGAAAAAAAAAAAAAAAGCAGACTATTAAACTGGATCAAATTGGAAAGACAGTCATGCGTGTGATACTTACCTAAACCAGTCAGGAGACAGGGATTTGTTTCTATCAATTTGCAGTAATGATGACTGGAGAAATGTCTCATTAAACGAAGCACAAAGATGGATTTCAGACTAGGCAAGTTTGAGCTGCAGGGATTAACTATAGTGAGAGATCTGAAAGCTAGGCCAGGGCAGAAAATATAAGGGATGCTAAAGAACAACATGGATCTATGACAAGAGTATATTATGGTTAATCACAAACAAAATCAGCCTTAAAAAATGCTCTTGCTTGCTAAAAGAAAACCAACAAAACAATATATCAAAGCTTACTAAGCTGTGTTTTTGTAATAACCCTATACAACATCAGGGAGAAAAAGAGCTAACACAAAGTGAGAATAAAAACCTTGCTGCTAAGTAGATAAAATTTGCATTTCGTTTAGTATTGCTAAGTAGGATAGGCTGGCAATGTATTTACAGAATTCTTCAGTGTTTTGTTCAGCTGTATTATCTACTAGGTACCTTCTGATTGTTAATTATAACTTTGAAATTATAATATTTCAACACAAACAAGCAGCACACAAGGCAGCAGGGCAAGTGTAAGATGGATACATGCAGCATGTCTGAGGGGGCTGCATGGGAAAGACTTGTGAAGTTTTTTTGAAGAGGAACAGAATGAAAAGAAGATTGTGTACTACAGAGGGGGTGACTTACTACTATGGATCAGCGCATGAGAAGGTATAAAGCCAAGATTAGGAGAAAAAGGCAAAAGAAACAGCAGCAGTAGTATGGATTACATGATCTTTGTACAGATTCTTGGAGCAGTCTTCACAAACATCTTCCACAGAAGGCTTTACCTCTAGCACTGCCTGTTTCCATGGTGCTCCAAAATACCTGAATATTTGATCTCCCAGTAATTTTGTGAAAAGAAACCGCTCCACCAGGAGTCTAGAAGTGAGTGTGGAGACTGTGACAGCCTGAGAAACAGCAGAACACACTTATGGAAAATGAACAAGGTTGTGTTTGACCATCCCTCTCACTTGCCTGAGGAAGGGTCTGGATACACTACACTAACCTGTCCATCTAGGGTTTCAAACTAAATGCACTGTGGGGAAAATGTTCAATAGAGAAAAACTTCCTGATCCTACTAACACGAGGAATGCTGGGAATGGTAACCCAGGACGTAAGGTTCAAAGATGTTAGCAGGTTGGAAGAGAAATGCAATGGGAAAGCCATCATTTTGCCTTGACTTGCTAACATGTGCTAACATCACAGACAGCCAAGTTGACTCTTAAGGATTTATCCTCTAAAGGTTCAAAGCCCATCTGGAGAATCACCAGTTGCCATGGCTGAAGAGGCTCTATCTCCCCAGGTCAAAGCTGTCATGATCCTGGGGACTGCTACCCACATCCACATGCAGTGAGAAAGGAATGGGTGCATATCTGTCAGCCCCAGACTTGGGTCAGTGCTGGGAGATAGCCATACAATGTCAGTTCCAGCACCCACTGGTTCTCAAGGTCCCTGTCTAGGCAGTGAGGACTGAGGCAGGAGCCCAGAGAGATTCTGCTCATCCACAAGAGGTTGAGGTGATTTAAGGCTCTGTGAAAGAGTGTAACCCTGCTCCTCAAGTTTTCTCATCCTACTTCTACCTCACCATGTTCTCAAACTTCACTTGCCCAGCCCTAACTGTGCACTTGTTTGCCCTTATACGAGCTCTGGTTCTTACTTAATCCTACACTGGGATAATTCATGCTCCTGATAAAGCAGAAAACCATTCACCTTGTTGTCAAGAAAAAATTCTGCCTTTCAGCAAGTTGAATTGACTCAACACAAGTGAGTGAGTACCAGGAAGAAGGGAAGTAAGGCCAAGAAAGGGAACCTTCATTATAGCAGCTGCTATTGTTAGCTAAATTTAAATTTAAGACTACATCACTCTCCCTGAATAGAGAGAAGCCTGGCGAGCAGGGTCTGCTGCTTGATGTATTTGAATGTGATCTTGCACAATAGAGCTTTGACCTCCTCTTTGCGTTACACTAATACAGATTATAAGGACTGGCCTTTAACTGTGACCACATCTGGACTCCCAAATGATTTGCAAAAGAATGACAAATATTATGTCAAGGTAAAGCAGGATAAGAGAGAGGAAGCACTAAACAAGGGATGCCACACCTGTTCATTAGTTAATGCTCCGAAGACTAAAGATATAAACTACCTTGTGAAAAGTATTTCATTTTTCCAGTATTACATGCGCAAACACATATACACATACCTCTCTTGATGCTGAAAAGAGTCAAAGAAGAAAGTAGTACAGGAGGAAGAGAAAATCTCTAGATCATATCAGATATAACAGAATTGCTTATTTCACACTGAGTGATACTGCAGTAACCATTCCTGAGGAGATTCTACTTCGTTTTCTTTTCTTTTATAGCTATGTGTAGGATATGGACTAAATTGCAAACCAGAGAAGGACTATTATGTTCGAAAAGCTAATGCATCCTTTGGAAATCTACAGTAGAGACTGCTGGAGACCACATCTTAGGCCTCCAGAGCCACCAGTGTTCACAGTCCTGCTGCTGCTGCACACCTACCATAACAGCAATTTAAGTGAATGTAAAATAAGTGAGGTGCAGGTATGTGCTCTTCTCTGCTAGTCTGCAAGCTACAGAAGCTAAGCAAAGCAGAGCAGAGAGATACAGGCACAGTAATATATGAATCACTATACCAAGAGACATCAGAACCCAAAAAAGTGAGGTGCTGATGTCAGCATAGACATCCTGCTATCTTTGGGATGCTTTGGATTAGGCTGAAAAACTAAGCTGAAGGTAAAGACTCTGACAAGGAATTATTCTGAAGGAGAGAAGCTTCCTTAGATAGAGTTTTTAGGTTCCGAAAGAGTATTCAGGCACATATTGCTTTTTTTTCCACATGCTTTTCAGATAAAGATGATACAGATGAGAAATATCCTATGTGTATATTTCTATAAAAACTGTAAAATAAAATAGCTTTACATTCTTTTCTCGTGCAGCAACAAGTTAACCTTCACTTGGTAGAGCAATTGTCTGCAAATGTTATCACTATTTTTTGATTGTGGTATCTCTGACATGATGTTTTTCTTTCTTTTGCTTCAGTGTTTGCTATTTTATCGCATTAATGTAATTCCACAAATCAAAACAAAGAAGTCTCCAAGACAAGGAACATCAAGGAATTTTTAAGAAGCAGGGAAATAAGTGAAAGTTCATGGTCCACAAAAGCCAGCCTCTGCATCCAGGGAAACCAGTGTGGGATGACCTACCAACAGCGGTTTGTAGTTAAGGAGAAGCTGAGGAGCAGTCTGGCTTCCTACTCCTGTATATTGAGAGGTACAAAGGGAAATGGTTTTAAGTTGAGGGGGGGGAGATTTAGGTCGGACGTCAGGGGGAAATTCTTTACAGAGAGAGTGGTAAGGTGCTGGAACAGGCTGCCCAGAGAGGTTGTGGATGCCCCGTCCCCGGAGGTGTTCAAGTACAGAGTGGATGGGGACCTGGGCAACCTGGTCTAGCATTAAATGAGGAGATTGTTGGCCCTGCGTGTGGCAGGGGGGTTGGAGATTCATGATCCTTGAGGTCCCTTCCAACCCTGGCCATTCTGTGATTCTGTGATTTGACCATTAATTATACTGGCTTTGTCACACACTTAATCCTTAGATGGTGGGATATCAGTAGGACTGTGGGAGAGGAACAAGCTTACACCATGAGAATGAATCAAAATCTATTTGATCTCTTTTTTTTCTAAGTAAAATCTTGGATTCTGTTTGACCCAGTGAAAACCTGGCCCTGGCCCTAGTTCTGCCATTAGTGTAGGTGGGCAATCCATGGGAGAGGAACTGCCAGGTTGAGTCCATGTAAGGCAGTGGACCTGACCCCTCCACCCTGCAACTAAAATCATGATGGGGAAGTGCTACAGTGGATGTGGAACAGTAATAAAATATAGGCTGAATTCAAGCATAAGAAGCCAATTTAACTGGATCACATCTTCAGATATCACATTCTGGAAATCCACCACATCCTTTAAGACCAGTAGAGAACCCTCAGGCCAAAAAAACCACCAGTACGCATGTCTTGCATGACTGAGAGTACAATATCTTTAATGAAAAGAAGACAAAAGTTCTTACTTTGAGAAGGCCTGTTTGAGAAATTATAATGTCCACATAAAGCTATCTTCACATCATAAAAAATCTCAAATTCTTGATCACTTATTATTCTATGAGGAATTAAGCTTTAAAATTGATCTGACTACTGATAGTTTTCCATTGTATAGTTGTCTTTGTTGAGGAAACCAGGGTGACACTCTCTCTCTTTTTCTTGTTTTTCACAGTCACAATAATGCTTTGCATACTGTAAAATATGAGAAAATACCCCAACCCCTATTTTTTAAAAAATTACTTTAGAAATGGACACAATGACAAGCCTTTATAATGACGGATAACATTTTATCTTTTTTTTTTTTTAACATTTAATAAATAGCCTGGCCTTAAAGGCAATTGACAGTGAACCCTTAACCTATATATACAGTTGTAATCCACAGCTGTGGCAGTTGTGAATTACAAGAATTTGACCTTGTAATTCATTGGTGTAATGTCCCAATGCTATGTGGAAAAGTTGCACAAGAAGCTTTTTCTCCTCACATAATGATTATTGCAGATTTATGACCCATGCCTCCACTATGCATAACTGGCTTACTTCTGTGAAGCTCCTGAGGAATGCCGACTTCCATAGGATCTGAAGTCAGCTCGAGGAGGAAACACAGACCCACCCATCACTAATGACTGAATTAATCCCTCTCTCAGGGAAATAAAGTACATGAAGATAAGGGGGGGTCTCTGGACTTACTTTTCAACCTGTGAGACTTTCTGCCCAAGATTACAACACACCTTGAAAAATAATTAAAAAAAAAACAACAATGTATCATGAATACTTGAAATTAGGAAGCAGGGCTAGATCTGGTGTAAAACATGTAATTTCAGTCAAATTAGTTAATCATTTAGGTCACTCCCTCATTTGCCTTAAGTCTCTAAGCTCTGACTTCTATAGCTGGAGATATAGTGCTCAGTAAAACAAAATGTAAACTGCCCTTTCTGGTATGCGTGACAGTAAGCACTGTGCACACAGCATCAAAAGGTGTAAACCCTGCTTACTTGCACTCACCTTCCAATACTCCACACTTTCACTTGGAAGAATGTAACTAGACTAATTACCGCTTTTATTAATAAAAAAGCATGTGACTCAAGCATAATTGGTTATTGCCAATGTTTGGCAAAAGCAATTTCTTAGCCCTTGCTTTGTTGCAGCTTCATAAAAGATGTGTAAACGATTAAGACTATCTGCTGTTCATGGAAAAAAGTGCAGTGTGCAAATCCAGCCATGAACTCCCCCCTCAAAATCATGCTACAGTTAAAGATTACATACTACCTGTGCACTAAAGGGGAAACATTATATATATATATTTAAATGTGTGAGAGCTACTACCTTACAGAGACAGGAAATTTTTTAAAAACATCTATAAAAAGCAAGGAGAGCTTTGTCACTGACAAATTGATTGAGGATACTGCCAGCTAGCAAGTTATAAAATAGTAGGCTCTGTTTTGACAAAGAATGTCATGAATCTTTAGATCATAATATTTTTCAAGGCAACCCTAAAACAATATGTTTAAATGAAAAGGAACATTCTGCCCCATATTTCTTGACAGAATTAAAAACGACAGCATGGCACGTTTGGTTGATCATCTCCAAAACCAAGATGATTAGAAACTTGATTTCTTTCCATGTGGAAGTAAGAAAAATGATGACACCAGGCTACCCAGCAGCTGTGAGAAACTGCAGAATGTGTGGCAGTGAGACAAGTGATCAGTCTTGAGCTGGATCACATAATTACACCATAAAAAGTGACAAGATTGGATAGGTTACAGTAATTAAAGTGATGAAGGGTGCTCATTCATCCCCTACATGGCTCCCAGTAGAGTCACACCCAAGTGCTGTTGTTGCAGTGAATGAGGCCCCGTGTCTTCTTCAGAGTCTGAATGTCTCGTGCTTGTCCCATGCTGGTGCTGCCAAGAGCTCTGTTGCTCCACCCACTCAGATGAGGTCTCTGCTGCTGAAAATAAGGATGGAAGTCTCAAAGCCTGCTGGAGGCTGTTGCTTGCACTTATTACCCATGGTTTGTCTCCTATGTTTTTACTGTCAAGGACTGTTCATGCTTCCCCCTCGTGCAGAGACCTGTGCTCATCATTGCACAGTGCCACTGCCACAGTGTCAGACCAGCCAGGGTATAGGCAGCAGAGTGAGTAGTTAAGCTGCTTATTCTCTCTGATTTTTTTTTTTTTCCTATTTTATTTTTACTTTATGTTTCCCTTGAAGTAATGAAACACACCTTCTAAAGTTATTGCATCCTCTGAGTAACTTGCTCAGAAACACCTGAAAAAAATTTTCCAAAACATCCTTGCTCCTGCACAGGTTTGCATTTTCACTCCTGGAAAGGGTTGCTTGCAGTAAGCAAGAAGGGGATTCTAGCACAAGCTTCAGCTGAACCAAGGCTTGGGCAGACACTGAGTCTTTTCTTTTTGTGAATTCTCAGAAGCTGCCAGGAGCCCTAGAAATCAGTCTGTCTCCAGCAGGTTCAGTGGTATGCAGACATTAATAGAAGATGGTGTTGTATAGGCTGAAATGTCTTTGTGCAGTATACTGTGTCCATTAAGTGCTCTCCATGATCAGAATAATCCGGTTGTGCCTCAAGGAACTTGCTGGACTTCCTAAGCCATGCCGTAGCTATGCAGCAGCACTGACTTTTCATCAGGGGAGGCTCCCCATAAGCTTCAACGCGGGAGAATCCCCAAAGTTATACACAGTGGTTGAATCCAGCCACATCTCAGGCTTCTATCTGTCTGTCTTCTTTTCTGATTTTGCATGCAGCCATCAGGCACCCTTCTGGTAGAAGGCAGCACCTGGAAGCACAGGGATCAGTGCCTGGCATCTCTTGTTCTTGGTTTTATCCTGCATGTATATGATATGATACTATGTGCCTCACACCAAAGCAAATGCAAAATGTGTGCCCCCATACAGAGACTGCTGGGAGGCTGCTGCATCTACAAGCCATCCTGCTAAATTACGAGATTAACATACCTCTCAAAGCCTAGAACTGTTCTTGCGCTTTGCGATTTGTGACCTCGGGTCCTCTCCCCTTCACTATGCCTTGTGACTCCCTGCACATTCTCCTACACAGGCAAAGAAAGTGCTTCAAGCTCCTGAAGAACAGGAACCTTTCTGTTAGCTGTACAAAAGCAAGGCTGCTCCACTAAGCTCAAATTTAAACCTCTCAGTGTAAATTTGGGTTCTTTCTTCTTTTTTTTTAATCCCTAGAACAAATGTATAAAACAAGATGCTTTTGAAAGACAATGTGTATACAGAGTCATGATTGCAAGATAAATTTACAGAAGCTCTCTGTGTCCCTTCTTCCTCTGGCCCCTCCCCCAAAGCAACCCACCAGCTTCACTCCAGCCCAGAGTACACATGAGGTCTGATCATGCCTCAAGTGTGCTTAGAAGCAGCTTTTTCAGTGTGTTAGCTACAAGTATTTAACAATATATAACAAGTAAAGGTAAGAAAGTCAGTATGTGAAGCTGTGGATTGTAAAAGTGTATGAATTTAACTTATGCATGTCCCTATCATACTGACCAGCTTCCTTCTGGGTGTTTTGAGCTGATTTTCTCTTAAAGTCCCATGTGATCCATCTTGAGGCTGGATATCTGAGGGTGCTCATTTACGGGTGACCACATGCTGAAGTTGTACAGACTATGAGTGAGTACTATGTAATATGATTTACAGTAATCACCCAAAAAAACTCATACATTCAGAAAAGTAAATGGAAAGGCATGTGCTCATGCTAATAAGTAATCTGCCTACATCACTGGGTGAATCTCTCCCAGATTATCCCAGTGTTAATGACAAAAATGAGCTGCATTAAGCTCTCAGAAATGATCTGCCAGGGAGTTTTCATGTTGTGAAATACCATTTAGTGGCATCCTCACAAAGGGTTGCTTTGGCTTTACTTTTATCTTCTTTCTGAATAGCAAGGAGTTATTTCTCTGCAGCTGTAGGACTACACATGCCATTGTTGGACCTCATGAAGTATCTCTCTGCCAAGCTCACCAGCCTTCTGGTTTGTCAGCCACTCCTCCTAGCTTTGTATCATCAGCAAATTTGCTGAAGGTGGACTCTAACCCTTATCCAGGTCATTGCTTTGCTGTAGCCTGTTTATTTAAAAGCTGGGCTTTGTTCTCCTTCTTACAAAGGAAGATTTGGAAAAGTATACATAAACCAACAGTTTAATGATGTGGTGGGAGTTACACAAGTCCTTGAATAATAGCTTTGAGAGCTGTGGACCACTTAATTCATCTTAATGATTATTTAATCTTAGGAGCTGACAGTAAGTTCCTTGCCTATAGCACTCTGAGAACTGACAGAGAGAGGGTATGATAAAGTAGTGTGAATTTAATAGCAAAATAAATAATACAGAAGCTTCTTCAATGATTGCATAATCCATTATCCTCCTGAAGTTGATAGGAAACTCAGGGACAGTTGGAAGGGCTTCCAACACCTTCTGGAAGAGGTGCAGAGTTTCCACCCGAGCACTTTACCCACTTGCTGCAGGCACCATGTGCCCATGGAGCCCAGGGCCACGAGAAGACTGAGCAGACAGGCTGTATCACCACAGCACAGCAATCTCCTTCCGCAGTCAGAAAGGAAAGCAAACATCTCTCCCAGGCATTTTACAGCCCCACATGACCAATTGTTTTACTTGAAATTGCTGAAATAAAAATAGCCATGAAGCAAATTGTCCCTGGCTGTTTGTTCCACAGGGTACTGCAGGACTTCAGCTTCCAGGAAGGAGTGGTACCTCCCTGGGAGTCTTCTGGAGGCCTGCGATGGGTGTGAGCCTCTTTAGCCTTCAAAGGGTCTCCCCTGACTGCTCCAATTCCCCCAGCTCTGCTGAGAGATCAGTACCAGCACTGTTATTCGCAAACACGGTGGCTGAGATTTGTGCCTGGTAAAACTGCACAAAATTACCAGACCTGGTGTATGGCAGTGCTGCATCCAGAAGGTGACTGGCATTGGCCTGCAGGACTTCTTTGCCCAATATTTATCATTATCTTTATGAAATACAATTGAAACTAAAACGTGGACATATGATTAAGGAATATATTCCATTCCTCAGCCAGTTGGTGCAAAGCGGAGTGATTCCCACTGCCAACCCGTGCAGGGCTGCCCGGCACCCACTGAACCAATACAAAACAGCCATTATACTGCTACATAGCTTTTCAATAACTACAACTCTTTCAAAAGTGATACATTTTGCAACACCTCAATTGTGCCCTTTCTTTTCCTCTGTAGGTTCTGAAACATCTGCTGTTAGGGAATGTATTTTCTATGAACATTTTTTTCTTTTAACCAATTCTGTGTTGTTTTTAATTCAGTCTGGAAGCTGTTGCTGAGTTCGACTTTCTCCCCTCTTCCTCTCCATGATCCGCTCCATTCCTGGCAGTCTGTGAGGCACTCCCAAAGACGGGCATCCTGAAACGCCGCCTAATAACCGCGGCTTGTCTCTGGGACTCACGAGCTAATCACGCGCTCTGATTTACCACGCCAGTGACCCACCCAGCGCTGTGCATCCCCGGACCCACGGCGCAGAGCCTGAATTATCCCGGGCTGGCCGCTCGGAGCGCTGGCACCCCTCGGCGCACGGATCCCCCCGCACACCCTTGCGCCGACCCCGAGGTCCCGGCTCGGCGTTACCCGGCGCTGCCGGAGCTGAGCTGGGAGCGGCGGGCCGGGAGGGGGTGGCGGGAGGAGGAGGCGCCGGGCGCAGCAGCCCAATGGGAGCGGCGGCGCTTCCAGTCCTCCCGCTTCCTCTCCCCACCCCCGGGCCGGGCGGGCGGCAGCGCTGCACCCGACGGGCAGAGCGCGGCCCCTTCTCCGCCTCCGCGGCAACACCTGCGGGGAGGGGGATGCAGTCGAGCGGCCGCCCCCCTGGGCTGGCAGGCGGGCCGGGCCCGGGGCCGCCCCTTCGAGGGCGAGAGGAAGAGAAAGGAGCGGGAGGAAAGCGGGGAAGTTGTGTCTCGCCGGGAGTCGGAGCCATGAGCCCCGCCGGGGGGGCGCGGGCCGCCCCCTCGCTGCTGTTCTCGCTGCTGTTGGCGGCCTCAGCCCCGCTCTCGCTGCGGGCGGAGAAGATGGGTGAGTGCGGGCGGAGCGGGCGGACGGCTTGGGGGAGCCCCCGTGACCGCGGCTCGGAGCTCGAGCTGCGCCGGGGCTGCGTGGAGCCGACCTGGCTAATCCCCGACGGGTTTATCCGCGTGTCTGAGTAGCTGCGGGATTACAGCGGTACCCAGCCTTACGATGAGCGTATCCCACTGCTTTCTTAATCTTTAGTTAATTAGGGCGGTGGGGTCGCTTGGTTGGTTTGAAGTCACGCGAGTGGAGGAAAGTCCCCGGCAAGTTGTAAGCGCGGGGCTGGAAACGGCTCTTGCCGACACCTGGGCGCCCTCTGCCGCCCCGGCCCCGCTCCGCCCCGCCCCGCACCGGTCGGCGGTGTGTGGCCGCGGGGTGTGCGGGGCGGTCGCCCCTTCCCGCAGCTGGATGCAGGCAGCGCCGCTCAATGCTGCCCCGCTGAGAGCAGCAGCCCGCTCCGGCCGAAACGGAGTTTCATAGGAGTTTTAGGGGGACCTTACCATCTCTTGCGGCGCTGCAGTTTGGTGAAACGAGGGTCTGGGCACTGTGCTGCTTAGCCTGTGTTTTTATGCATCTCGCTGTTAAGCTTTCCGTATGAATTACAGCTGACTTCTGCTGAGGAATTGCGGTCTTATGGCTGTGGAATTGCCCAGCCTAATGCATCCATCCTAAAGGAGTTTACTGACAGCTTCTGCTAATGTAGTGCTGGAAGCTGGGCACCGTGTTGGTCTTGAAGTGCCTTTCAGGTCAATGGATAGTTCCCATATCAATGTTCCTGCTGGGCTGCAAGTTCTCAACCCCAACACTGTGGGTTAGTGTCATAGCCAGGCAGAAGTACTTTGGCAGATTTATAATCATCCTTTTCATAACCTCGTAGTAATGAAAATTTGTGGTGTGGGTCTCCATTGAGGGGAAGATTTGGTATGAGTTGTATTTGAGATTTGGTATGGCCTAAAAGCAGCTTCATTCAAGAGCTTTTCTTTCCTTTTTCTTGAAACTTTGCTTTTCTCTCTCCTTCATGTTTCCTAGTTTTGAAACTCCAACCTGATGTGCTCCATGGAAAAGATGAAACATTATTTCGTTCGAATCCCCTCTTTGCATCAATGTCTATTTATTTTGTCACTTTTTTTTTCACCAACGTTTTGTTGTCATGATCTCACAAAGTTGATGGAAGTAGTGACTTGTGCAGGGATTTCTGCGTGTTTCAATGCATGCAGTGGTGCTAAATTTTAATTAAACATGACTCCAATTCCTTGTCTGTACTCCAAAACTGAGTGCTAATGGCACTTATGTTGTATTTACATTCTTCCATCAAGGAAACAGCACAGAAGCATGAAGAAGTAATATATTTTCCTTGTCTTTGAGACAAATTCAAATTCACAGAAAAGTCAGCCCAGTATTTAGAAAGGGAAAGACTTGGTTGAAATCTCTTCCCTTCTTCCCCAGGGGGCAGTTATTCTATTTGTTTGTTTATTGATATTGTCCCATAAATTCAGAGCTAAGTGTCCTGCAGGACACAGGAACTGGTGGATAAAGGAGATAAGGGTAAGTAGATACAAACTTCCTGTCACATGAGCTTCTTGACTTAAAAGTTGTGATGGAATGAGAAGTGATGGAGTGAATTGGGCTCAAGCTGCTGCTAATTCTGAGTCTTGTCACCACTGGCATGTTCCACCAGCTGGCTCACAGGAAGATGGACAGGTTTAAATACACTGATTTAAAAATACTCTTAAAAAAAAAAAAAAAAGTGTGGCTTTCTGTCTTCTTATGAGCTGGCTGGCTGTGCAGTCTGCTTTTCTCATGACCAGCTTGCCTTCTTTTTCAGCCTATCTTAAGGGATGCTACAGAACAAGGATGAAGCTGCCATTGTATCATCTATCAAATCAGGGAAAGGTCATTTTTCCACTGTGCTGTTGAGTCATAGCATAGCTTGTATTGAGGTGACTGTGCAGAGCCTGGGTAGCAGCTCTTGTAAGTCTGTTGAGGATGTGTTGTCTGAGGGCATCTATGAAACATGGCATTTTGTCGCTCATCAAATGATGACAAGGAAGTCTGAATGGTTGGGGAACTGATTTAAATCAAAACACATAATAAGCTTAGTGGCTTCTCCTAGGGACAAATACCACATCTGTGACTGTGCTCTGAATGATAAATAACCTGGAGATGTATATTAAAAGGGAAAAGAAGAACCTTTTAATTCTGCTGTATGCTTAACTCCTCTTGTAATTTCAGTGGCCAGTTCTGGGCTGACTGCTGAAGCATAGCCCTCATCCCCCACCTGCCCAGCCTAACACAGCCTTGCCTGTCCTGGTGGTCTTTCCCAAGGTGTCTTTCCAGCAGGTCACAGCCAAGGCAGATCTGAATGCATTACCTCTGCTTCTCACCATTCTTCAGTTCTTCTTCTAGTTTCACTGAGCAGGACACTGAGCAATGTAATTTTGGACAGTGGATATCTAAATCAGTGTTGAATCTGAGTCTTCCTTCTTCAGGGTTTTGAGTAACCTTCCATTGCTTTTCTTAAACCGGGTTCTGGCCAGTAGGACTTCAGTCTGTGTGTTGGTTGTTTGTAGGAAGAAGTATGAGGAATGGGGATTTCACCCTATTAAGTGCGAGACTGAATTTGCCACTCTCGCTAGAACTCATTTTCTTTTCACTTCAAATAAAGCACAGCAGTGAAAAAATTAGATTTGCAGATCAGCATCCAAATGTGAACTTTGCCTGCGTTATATCTGGGTCTGGTGACAGTTGCACCTAACATCCAGATTTTTCTCTTAAGTAGGAAGAATTTATGAGCAGTAGACCCTTAAACATTTTGGGGGAAGGCTGTTGTTTAGTGTGATAACAGCATATGCAGTAATTATGAGAGAATGTGCCTGTTCTCAGGGGCTTGCACGGAACACATACTAGGGAATATTGGTGTGATAATGCTAATCCAGCCTGTGTACCCAATCCCAGCAGTTTGCAATGCAGATAGAGATGAATCTTGCACGCACACTCCACATCCTCCACAGTTTCTGAATATAACCAATTGGTAGTTTTTTCAGTTTGTTTGCATTTTGTCCTTATGTCTACTTCCTTCCTTGGCTCCCTTAGCGTTGTGTTGTGAGTTGCTGACTGGAATTGCTAAAGACAGAGGCAACAGTTTTCCAGTTGCACTTGATAAGCACAGTGTATACCCACCACATGAGAACTGCCATGTTTTCAGTTGCACAGACTTCGCTATAAATAGCTCTAAGCCCTTTATATGTACTTCTCTTTAGGTTAGCAGAGGACGTATTTCAAATGAAATCAGTGACAGGGAGGCTGCTGGGAGCCTCACTGACAAAGGAGGGAGAAAATATGCCTTGGGAAAGCTCTTTCTTGAGTTATCTGCACATGCATGTAATATGAATGATATTTCATACAAATTATTTGTTGATTTGCTTATGTAAAAATACATTCACTTACATTTGTCCGAACCTTGTCACCCTTGGTCTATTGTATTACACATAGAAATACCTAAAATGCCCTCTGAAAGCTGTTTTTGGTACCAGAAGTGCTACAGCATGGAAGGCCCATCTGAGATATCCCACTGTGCAGAGAAGTGTGATCCTGAGCAATGGTGTGTGCTGAGCTCCTCGGCACAGGCAGAGCCGAGGTGTGGGGCTGGCTGTGCCGTATCCGAGGCGTGCTCCTGTGGCATGTACTCATCAGCACATGGGTTTTCACCATCTGTTAAGAATAAAACAAGCCAGATAGGATCAAAATAAAATCCTTCTGACTGGATTTGGTGGGATGGTCTTGTATCCCAACTATCTGCATTAAAAAAAAAAAAAAAAAGTGAACATCAGTGCATAGGAATAACCACACGGCTTCCCCAGGAGGTTTAATTAGCGTTACCACAGCGATTAGGGATCTCTAAACTGAGAAAATATACTGGTGAAGTTAAATAATAATAAGGAAAACAGTGTCTTGACTAGTTTTAAGAGTATATAGGTATCTCTGGTTTTGCTTTCAGAATAAATTATGAACTAATTAAATTTCATTTTGTCTGTGAGAGCTGAAGCTGTGTTTCTGAAGTTGGCTGGATGTAAGGAGGCTGCTGCTAGTTATGGATATTTTTACACTGTCTAGTTAAGCCTAGGGGCTGAGAGCATTATACGAAAGAAATATTTTGGTCCTCTGTTCCCTCTCTGCCCATCAGTTCTTTGGGCAGAACCAGGACGTGTCTCTCAGGAGTTCCCCTTCAGGAGGTAGAGGCTTAGTTTAGTGATGGTGGGGCTTTCTCCATGAGCAGCGTTTCCAGCCTCAGCATCCTTGCTCATTATTTCCATTTCCCTGTTGGGCCGTGGTTGCTGCCAGTGCAGTCCACGATATCTTTCAGCATGGAAGGGAATGGACGATTGCATTCAGCCCATCCTCTCTTTGCTCGTCTCCACGGGGCTCTGGTAAAGGTGTTTTTGAACCTGAAGAATGACAGAAGAAAAAATGGAGAAGGCGCAGGGCAAGGGAAGAAACACCGATCTATAAGCAGGAGCTTCTTTTATTTCCTGTCATGTTTGGGCTCAAGCTGCTACTATGGTGCAATGATTTCATCGTGCAGTTACAGGTTTGGTGTGCTATTCCTTTACCTCAGGTTTAGAAGAGCTCCAAACCATTGTTTCTTCCCTCAGCTACTGCTGCAGAAACTTTGTTTCCATCACAGCTTTGATCTGTGATGTTCAAGTTTCTGGCGCTCCCACCACAAACGTTCAACAGTATTGGATTTCAGTCTAACACTTTGACATTAAAGCTGAAGTCATGTTGATGTCATCTTCCAGATGTTCATGTCTACTGAATTAAAATTGTGCTTGTTTGTTTTATTTCATATTACAAAAACACGTGGGAAGTTCTGGATGCAATCCCTCTTGCCATACAAAGGCCTGTGTGTCCTGTGAGAAATCAAACAACTCTTTTCTTCACAGTGCCATGAGGAGAAGCCTAAAAACACTGGAAACATAGGTGGGCTTCTTCACCTCTCCAAACAGAATGGCTTTGTTATGCAGCTGAGCCTTGTTGTTGCAGCTGGGGTAGCTGTGCAGAATAGGGGTGTGCAACCTCTCCTTGAAAAAGATTACATCTATTTTACTCTGGTGCATTCCCTTTCTGTGTTGGTGGATTGCTTTCACTTAACAGTCAGCTATGCTTCCTGTGCAAAATGAGATTGGAACGTAAATAAGTCCACTGTATCCTCCCACTATGGGAAAATATTTTAACCTGTGATGTACATTCAAAGATTCTGAGAGTTCTCCTCCACTGGGAAGACTTGGCTGCAAGGTCCTTGGCTAACACCAAGTCATTGCCCTCCTTGCCATCTCAGCTTGTTCCCAAAGCCGGGGTTTTGTTTTATCCTGGGTTTCCTGTGTCAGGGAAGGGGAAATTGCAGTTGAAATGCTTGGGAGACAAAGGCTTTATGCTCCTGCTGAAGGCTTTAAAACAGAATTTCAGCAGATAAGCTGTAACGCAAAGTGTTGTCACATGCAATGAGAACCTGGGTGGTAATAATGTTTTCCAGCCTGAGTGAGTAATCAGAACTTGCTGATCAATTAGCATTTTATCACGGGTGGAAGAAGCTTAGTTAAACATGTATCTGAGAATATACTGATTTTTCAAGAAGTGCTAATGCTTGTGCTTTGAAAGTAAATCTACTTGGTTTTCAGGAGAAATTCACTCTTTGCATTCTCTAGGTAGAAAGTACAATTATATTGTATCAAAACAAATTAGTGGCTGAACAGCCGTGCTGAAGAATTTACTCTCTTAAGATGAGTGAAAAACTATGCAGACCTTTCCACCATACCGTGTTTCAAAACATGAGAACAAGATTGCTATTAATGAAAAATCCAGTAAAATAAAAGGAAAATGTGGGTTTGCAGTATAAGTAGTGTACATGGGGTGATATTTATGCATTGCTTTTCACTTCTATTTGCAAACACATTTTACACAGACTCATAATATCATATCACAGAAGATATGAAAGAGGTAGAAACAATGCTGTGGTTCATAGTCAGCATCACAACCAATCGGGTAGTACTTAAGTTAAATTGTGGCTGATTACGTTTTTATTTTTTGATTTGAAATATCTCTCCCACTAGCTAGGTGTAGCCACAGTAAACCACAGCGACCATAATATTTCGTGTTTTTCTGAGACTCTGTGCATATCTCTCTGGTCAGTGCTGTGGTAATGAGTACCAGGCAGGCTGATGGCATGGGAATACTGAAGGAAGGCTTTTTTTTTTTTTTTTTAACCTTTGGTGCTCCAGATTAGAAGCCTGGTGGTGTGCATCTTTGACTGCATGGGTATCTCTTAGTTCAGTTCATTTTTGCTTCCATTACTATTGGAAGCATAGAGAACTGCTTGTTGCTAAGACTGCAGTATTTATGATAGAAAGTGCTGGTTTCCTAGAAGTTAGAGTCAAAAAGCAGGACAGAAAATTGAGTCTTGTGAATTAATGACAATTAGTGTTTCCTTCGGGAAAACAATTTTCTCATGAAATATTTAACTTATGGATAACGTAGGGCTTGCATAATTTGCTTCAACAAAAAGGGTGTTTTCTGTTGTCCGTTCAGTTACATCTCACAACAAATCACATACTCAATCCAGTCATATGGGGATGGGGGAAAAAAAAAAGCGAATGTGTGATTTGCTGGTAAGCCAGGACAGATTTGATTTCAAGAAAAGAGACCAGCCTTAACTGTTGGTAATTGACAGTCTTTTCTGGCTTATATCACACTAACGAGGGAATTACATGGTAAAAACACAAGGCAAGGGGGTTCATTCTATTGTGTTCAGACATTTCCCAAATTAAAGCTGTTTTGAAATCTTGCCTTCCCACCTGCTACCTTAACAGGAACTGCTTCAGCCTCTCCTTAAACTTAAGTCTCCAAATTTCCTGTCCTTGTGGGTTTGCCAATCCTTTCCATGGCTGTGAATATTCCTATTCCTGTGCCACCCAGTAATCGAGTTTGGCCCTGAGCTTGCAGCATATGTTTCCCACACAGTGCTGGTTCAGTGCAAAATACTGTAAGTTAATCTCCAGTAAAGCACTGCGAAGAGAAAACCTGGGGAGGAAAAAAAAAAAAAAAAAAAAAAAAAACAGATGGAGAAAGTAGAGCAAGCAATTTGCATATATATGATATGTCTCTCAGTTAAGATTAGCATTTTCTACTTCGCCTGAAAAGCTCTTGATAGAAATGCCACTACGTGTTTGTCCCAAATAAGGGGAACTGTTGGAGGTGCCCTAATAGAAGAACGAGCCATCAAGCTCATGAGGCTCCATTTCACATTGCTGAGATGCTCTGGACAGGACACTCTCACCATCACCTTTATGGCACTGGAGCTCCAATAAGGTCTTCCCAGTAGCATGACCCCCTTCCCCTTACTAACTGCCCTCCAGGGTTCTTCCCAAGGATGCAGCTACAGCCAGCACACCAAGTGCTTGTGCATACACAGCACTTTCTCAACACCTCTGCAATGGAGGATGTACAACTTGATGTGGATTTGAAAGGAGGCAGGTATCTGATGAGGGAAAACAAATTCAACCTCCATTTTTGCAGAATGGGGACGTTATACTTACAGTTCCTCTGGAATATCTGCGTATTTCTAAATCCATTCTCACATTTGTTCCCAAAACCATGCAGGCTAATAAATGTTGAGGTGACAAGTCACAGCAATATGTCACATTGTAAAAGAATGGCATTGATAAATATTAAATGCTGCTACAGAGTGAATAAATAAATAAGTAAATTCTTTATTGTTGTAGCAGTTAGAAAGGCATAGAGAAGTTTTCTCACACCCACAGCCTCAAGATTGCTGTATTTAGAATGCTGAAAAGCAAATTCCAGTGCTGAAGCTCGCTTCTCTGTAGGACTACATTTGGATATTCTGCCTAAGTCCTGGAAGCAGTGCCTCAAGCCTGCTTATTTTTGACATGTACTCCAGTACTGCCTGTCTTTCACACAGATTGTGATGAAACCAGATAGCTATCATGAAAAGATAAACTTAGTTTGCTACTACTTCTGATATTTAACAGAAGCAAAGTGAGAGAACTATGTGATGCTATTTAAAGTCTTGTATATAGCTTGCCCCTTACATGTTGCAGGATCTTGTTCTTTCCAGAATTCAGCAACTTCTTAATTCTGTGCCCTCATAAATAATTCAGAGGAAAGGGACTACCAAGGCTGTACCTGCTGTTCTCTTTCTGGCTCTGTGATTTCTATGGCAATCTGAATGGTCTTGTCACTTGTTCTCATACTGATGTACTCAGGTGTTGCTAGGCTTCATCGTGACACCAGTCCCCAAGATATGTGTACAGAGGAGATGGCTGGTCTCTGGAAGGTTAAATGATGGATTAGCAAAATTAATCAAATCTGTATAGACACAGAGAAACTGGAAGAGTTTCTGTGTGATGTTCTGGTTCACGTTTGTGCTACTTTAATTGAGACTTATTCTACTCCTTTTTAAGTTCGTAAGCCTGAATGCAGAGTGTAAAGTTGATTCTTCAGTGAAACATAGATTTCTGTTGGTGGAAGAAGTTGCTCAATGGGAGATTTCTGCTTTCTTTTTTACATTTTAGCATTTAAATAAATGAGAAATCCTATGAGATTTGTCTTTGTAAACTTTGGCAAAAGTGCAGTAAAGGCTTCCAGGGTTGTTTGTGGAAGTCCAGTGAAGTAACTGCCTTTGAGGTCAGTGCAGTTATAAGGATTTCCCTAGCTGCTGCCATATATATGCATCTCTTAAGTATTGCTAAAGACCTCTTTGATTTTGAAAAATGGTAATATGATTGAAAGCTATTTTGCTAGGTAAGGAACATAAAAAGAACTGTGTGTGTTAGTTTGTTGTTTTTTTTTTAAATACGTATACTTGATGGTGGAAACTCTACTGGTTACCACAGTGCTCAAGGCAGGACATCCCTAGAGGCTGTTGCAGGCAAGCCCTGGGGAAAGCCAACCCCCAGCCATGCCAAATGGCTGGGGAGGTGGTCACAGCTGAGCATGGGGTAGGAATCTGTGATTTATAGAATCTCTGTGGAACCAGTTTTAGATCATTTTCTGCATTCTCATTGCTACTTTAAAAGAGACATTACAGTAAATAATGTTTATGAGGAAGAGGAAAAAAACACAGTTTGGCCTCCTACTTCTTTTGCGTCCCTTTGAAGTTGATAAGTAAATAATTTGGGCTACGAAATCAGCACTCTACAATGTCTCTTTGTTTCTTTCACTTCTCTACCTTCCCTTCTTACCCTCTGCCCCCTCCCAGCACTCCCCACCTCCTGCATGTTTGGCTTTGGCAGCAAATCAGGTGTCGTGGGGGACGGCTGCAGTGCAGGCATTAAAATGTTTCCTGGGGACCCTGTGGAGTCAAACAAATGAGAGTTCAATTCAAAGAAAAAAGTTTATATCATCATCATTTATCTTTTCATTTGCAGTAGGGCATACTGCAAAGTGGGGGCTTGTTTCCTTGAAAGTGTGTTAATACTAATTTAGAAAGATTGCAATCTTTTTTTTTTTGTATTTTGGATTGTAGACTTGCATTAATTTCCAATAGTTTCATCATTTGAAAATACTCTTTGTTGCGGCCTGGTCAGGTGCTCAGCTAATGTGAACAGCATTTGGGCACCAACACCACCAGGAGGTGGAGGACTGGTTTGACACTGCCCTTCATTTTTATTAACCACTTGAGCCCATTGTTAGGAAAAGCAAAGAGATTTGGTCATGCTCTGGAAAAGTGACAGTTTTAGGTCCTGATCGCTTGGTGACTTCTCTCTTTCATGACAGTGGTGCAGCAAAGACCTAGTGCTCCTGACCAGGTTAGCTGGTGGAGAGGTTAGAGGTGAACCTCTGAACGCTGAGTTTTAATCACTCACAAAGCAGTGGAAGCACAAACCCACTTAGTGTGCAGCATGCATTCTTCTGTTGGTAACAAAGGTCATAGAAACTGTATGAAGACCTAAATTTACAGTTGTCAGACTACAACAGTGGATTTGGATGGAGCCTGGAAAAAACATCCTGGTTTTCCCAGGTCTTTTGTCCTATCCCATGTGATCAAGGAAGGCACAGGTCTGATTGAAAAAGTCTAATTTCTTTTTTTGGTACTCATCTGCTTTTATGCTTAACTCCTTCAGAAATGAGTGCAGAGCCCTTTCGCAGCAGTTATTACTGTATCTTTGAGCTGGAGTTATTACTTTGGTGGAGAGACATGGATGATGAGATAAATTCATACTTTTGCTGGGGATTATTGGCAAAACTTTTTGCTCAATCCAGTGGCGTTTTCTTTGCTTTGTCCACAACCTCCTGTAGGTGTAGCTCTTCAGAAAACACTGACTTCTGGCTGAATCCAGAATCTGACAGATGAACTCTGTGCTCTCAGTAGCAGGAGGAGAGCAGGCTGGCAGCTCTCTGCTCAGGCCTCTGTGTGGGCAGAAAAATGTTGGGGGATAGTGGTCACCTTGTCCCAGTTATCGCCATGCAGGCAGACTGGCATCCAGACAGGACGAATGGGGCAGAGAAGGAAATATGGTGCTGGGGGGCTTCATGGTTTGGGAGGGCAGCTGTGGCTGAGTGGCAGCAGGAGCTGGTAACCAGCTGAGAAATGCTCGCACCCAGAGGATGGTGGAGTGTGCGGGACCGGCTGTGTGCCCGAGCATGCTTGGTTATAACACATATTTAGCGCTGGAGTGAGGCCAAGCCTAATATTAATTGCTTAGTGAACGTGAGTCAGAAGGATGAAAAGGCAGCTGCTTTCTGCCAGGATATTGTAGCAGAGCTTTTGAAAGCACACTTTGATATCATGCCTTGTAACCGTTTTGTAGTTGGCAATATAAACATTGTTCACTAAAAGCTGCAGTACGTGAGAGATTCTGTAGCAGTTACAGGAGAACAACCTCTTCCCTAGGGCAGAGTACTGCTGTATAGCCAGGGGTGGGCAAGCCCAGGGGTGCGAGCCTGGGGCTCAGTCTTTGAGCTGGCTGTGGGAGGAGGCAGGAGCAATGAGGCAGCCACCCAGGTAGTACTGGATGGCAGGAGGGCACTGTGAGGAACTGGAGCTATTTCCAGAGAGATTCAACTCTGCTGCTTCTGAGACCACTGTTGTTTTGTGAAAGCTGTCCCCTTCCAAGCCACAGTATGTGTGTGCGGGGATATTCCTGTGGGCAGCTCATGTGCTTGCTTGTCGGGGCAGTTTTTATCACTTACATTCCTCCGTGTGCCAGCCAGTGTGTCCAGGCCAAGTCCAGACATGGCTGCCTGGGATTAATACCTTTACTTTGACCCGCACACCTTACCCACGCAGGCATCCAAGTGGTGGCACTGGCACCACACACCGTGTGCCCTTGCCCTCTCCGCAGGGGCAGTAGCATGGTCCATGTCCTGATGTCCTCTGGTGAGACCCAGGCTGAATGTATGCATCACCCTCAGCAAAGACAAGGGGCAAGCAGGGAGCTCAGCTTCTGCAGCAGCAGGAGCTGGTTATGGCTCAGTCCAGATATTTCCATCCTCTCCCACAGGAAACTATTTTTATCTTTGTGGTAAACAACCTTATTTCCAGTGTCGTGTGATCTCCCATGCAACCTGAGTATAGGCCCTCAATGCAGTGGTTGCAATCTTGATCTTCATTCAAATGCCCATGAGAATGCAGTTTCTAAAGCATGTGCTTTTTTAAGGATGTGCTTTTAGTAACTGCTGGTGCTGAGGGGAGATTTTATGAAATGTGTGTTTTGGTTTTCTGGCTGGTGAACACCTTCTGCTTAAATATTTTGCTTAGCTTCAGTCCAGTGGGAAGCCATGAAACTGGGATGTCTGTGGCAAAGCCATTAACTGCTTCCCAATAGGGTGCTAGAAAGCAGCTCCTAAAAGCAATGCTAAATAAAAACTTAGAGTTAGCAAGAAACCCTGCATTGAACTGACTGGTTAAATACACCTATTTCCATTCACAAGAGCTGTGCCTATAGGAAAGAAGAATTTGATATGAGGAATTTAAACCACTGCATGTAAGACTCAATGTATTTGAGGTTTGGTCAGTGCATTTCTACTGAAAAACAAAATTTAATGTAGAAAATAACAATAAAACCTAAACTAATATAATAGACTTGTTCACATTTTTTTATTCGAAAAGATGAAGAAAGGATATATTTTCAACTCCTTTCAATTTCCTCAATTTTTGAGCCTTTGATAAACAGTAAGTTATATTTATGATTTTTTTTTTTTCCTAAATGTAGTCATTAAATGTCTTCGAATGAATTATCTGAACCAGAGTTTTATTCTGCCTTCCTTCTGTGACTTCAGACTCCTTCCCTAGTGTGCATTTTGAGGCATATTTCAGTGTAACATTTTCCTTTGCTCTGGTAATCCTGCTGAGAAAGTCAAAATGTAGAGCTGGAGTTGGAAGCAATAGTTACTTGGGCTTGTCCTGACTTGGGGCATTGCTTCAGCTCCTGCAGCAGATGCGCTTTTGCCCTGACCTTTTCCTTTGAGACAGACAGGCAGAGCAGGGGCAGTGGGGGGCTTCACAGGTTCAGGATAATGCTCTGCTTTCCTCTCATCAGCTATAGTGCCTGAATGATTGTCCTTCCCACATTACACAATTGAAAACCTGGAAAATAGCACTTACACTATCTTTGTTCTAAAAATGTTCTGGACTTATTACATTTCAGTGCTGCCTTAAAGATTTTTAAAAAAGGAGTTTCCCTGGGGACAAGACCTTGTATAACCTGCAAAGAGGAGGACAGGGGCTGAGGTGTCTGCAGTTTTCCTTGTACACTTTCTGCAGAAATGTGCTCTGTGACCTGTACGGTTGTCAGCATCTCACTGTGATAACGATGTCTTTTCAGCACCTTGAGAAGACTTGTACCACTTAGAATCCTTGAGGTTTTACTGAGGTGGCGCAGGCCAGAACAAACCCACTGAGTTGAAAGCCAGGCAAACATTGGACTTTTGGTTTTAAGGAGTTCATCCCCATGATGTCTTGTTGTGGCTGTGTAACTTTTCCCTTTATTTTCCCTTTTCGCTCTCCAATGAGGACAAGTTGCAAATCAAACTTCAGACTGTGGTCACTTGGTTTTCAGCAGCTCAACTAAAATAAATGTTTTCTGGTAGAAGCATAAGGATTAAATAAGGACCATAGGTAGCTCTTTCTTACTACACAGACCTCGGGATTGTCCCATATCCTGCTGGAAGCAATCAGATTTCACACTGTTTGCATCTCCCTGGGTCAAGAAAGCTGACAGCATATGTACTGTCTCTCTCCTTATACTTTACTTCCACTGAGGAAAGTTTCCATTAAAAGGATGATTTTTCTCAAGGGACTGATTTGCCTTTTGTTTTTAGCATTTTCCTATGCATCTTAAAATCAAAGGGGCTAGGAAAACAACTTCTGATGACAGGTATTTTTTAAAATGTATCAACAAAGAGGTCTGAGAAACCATTTTTAGTGTGTTTCTTGGTGATGTGATTTTGGAGTAATGTCTCTCATTCACCTCTATTCCGAGCATGAACTTGTGACAGAATTAAATAACAGGCAACAAAGCCAGAAGTAATGATAATGCATCAAAATAAATGTTGTTGACTGTGAATAAGCAGTTGAGTGAGATTCATGAAATGGCAGTGTAATTATATAGTTGCAAGGCAACATTTGATACGTTGGATCTTACCTTTGCACAGCGTGCCACCTTCACCCCAGCTCCCAGAATGCTACACATTTTTATCAGTAAGTCTTTTCTAGCTTTTCACATTTCAACACTTTTATCAAATCTGAAGCTTGTTCTTTTGAGTGTTTGTGAAAGAAAACTCAGGTAGTAATTAAAACAGCCAGATCAAAACGACTTAACCAAAACATCTCCAAAAGTGAAATTCTAAGTAAAAATGAATTCCCAGCTTTTCCAGATTCTGTTCCATTAACAGCTCTAGAATTAGTTTTGGTTTTGTAGTGGTAAAGGGCAACAGTGTTCAAGATCCCTACAGAAAGAGTTGCTGTGTTCCTGTTGACCTAACGCTGAGGGCTGCTACGCATACACAGATGTGGCACCAGTTTCACTAATGTTATAGTTTCCATTTTTTCAAGCTTCAGCATAATGAAATAAGTTAGGCTTTAACACATAAATTATACATTACTGGTACACTTTTAAATAGTTCACTAAGAATTTCTTCCTCTAGTAGCCAAGGTCTCCTATCTGTCACCTGCTTCCTTCCTCTCTGTAGACGCATCCTGTTTTCCATGTCAGTCCCCACGTCCCCCCTGTATTTTCATGGACCTTTTCCTGTTGTCCTATGCTTCTGCAGCTGCTCCAAACCTGAGCTCACCCCTTGCCATGAAAATCCACTTTGCCGCAGTACCAATTCCCTGCCCATGCTGGGGTGGGCTGGGCGAACACCTCTCCCTGCTACCAGTGAAAAGCAGCGCTGGTTGCTCTGGGAACTCTGCCGTGAAGTAGCCTGTGCATTTTGCTGAGGACACCCATCCCACCATTTATGTTTACCTTGTCCCCAGTGCTTTTTGCATTGTACAAGCAGAGCGAGAAAACCAACAGGAAAGTAAGGTGAGTCAGGTCTGTGACAGTACGCGGTTAGGTCATGTCTGTGCTTTCATGCATGATTCAGTTGCTCTCTGCCTGATGGCTCCTTACACGGAAATAGTGTGGAATGATAATTGGGAGAAAACTGTTTGAGGAAGGATCCTACCTATTACATGTGAAATTGCATCCTTAAGGTTTCAGTAGGGTTTGGCTGTAAATCAAAACCAGAGTCTCTGTTTATACAGAACTGTCAAATACTCTAATTCGTGTTTCCAACCCTTTTTGCTACTGATTTGCAAGATAAACATGACTCCATTTATTTTAATTACCTGTTTTCCAACAACTGTAAAACTGAGGTGGAGAATTACAAAATACTTTTTAAGAAGGTGGAATGCATTTGAGATGGTTTTGTGGTCAGCATCTTCTTTTTTTTTTTTTTTTATTGAGGAATATGTTTTGTTTTTCTTCCTTGGTTCTCCTTCTACTGCAGGAGATGGATGTGGGCATGTGGTGATGTATCAGGACAGTGGGACCCTGGCTTCCAAGAACTATCCTGGGACATATCCAAACTACACACTTTGTGAAAAGAAAATCCAAGTACCTCAGGGAAAACGCCTGATCTTAAAAATTGGAGACCTGGATATTGAGTCACAGAAGTGTGAATCCAGCTACCTTACCATCCTGAGTTCTTCAACAATGCATGGTAAGTCAAAGCGAGTCATCTCTCCTGTATCTATTTCATAATTAGTCAAGGTTTCAGATGAGATAACCTCTGCAATTGCTACCTGTTTGTCACCGATAGCCTTTCCTAACATACAGTCTTTAATACTTCAGATATTAAATGTGTGCAGCCAGGCTGCACTTGAATAAGCAATTTACAGAAAAGGATAAGTGTATAAACATGCTATAACTGTGCACTTAAAACAAGAGAACAACAAAGTCAAGAGGTCCTGAGGCTCTCCTCAAATCAGTTTTCCCAGCCAGCTGCTGCTGGAGCTTTTGATCTGTTCTGTAAAAGAGTCAAACTGATGTTCAAGTCAGTGAGCCCTTTTTCTGACATCAGATTGAAATCCAGGCAAAGATGTGGAGCTGTGAGGAGTGCCATAATGATGGAAGAAAGTCGTGAATTGCAAGTCCATAAGATTTTGCCAGCTGGGTGCAGGCTATAGCCCTTCAGGCAGCTGAGGTTGAATGTACTATACTGGACATTACAGGCAAAGCAGATTCAGAGGAAAAAGAAAACGAAGAGGCAAGCCACAACAAGCTGTCAAGGTGACCCAGCTCATTGCTTGTCTCAGTGCAGTATGTGGTTCACCCAAGCTCAGGTCTCATAATAGTAAAGAGGAATGATTGCCTTTAATTCATGAACATTGTAGGCCTATAATTCATCTGGTAAGATAAGATCAGGTGAAGTATTAAAGCCTCTCTCACAAATGAAGGTAAAGGTAATTATTGCTCATCACAAGGGATGTATTACATTTTGAAGCAGCCTTCAACAAGAGTGAACACTGACGTGTTCATATCTAAGCCTTGCATATAGCTTTATCTGAGGTATAAGGAATGTTTCTGTTTGTACACTTGGATTTATTTATTTATGTTTACATTCATATACCTGTAAGAAAGGAATTCTGTTCACTTGAAGCACACTGTCTGTACTTGGCAGTAGTGATACGGGTTTAATAGCATTATCATAACTTTGAATGATTTTTACTGATATTACTTTAACATTTCAAATCAAAGGCTTATCTAAGAAACAAGAATAAATCAGTGTATTGTTTTTTGAAGTAAAAAATGAAGTTTGAATTCTAATTCACATTTTGGCTCCTTACACAACAGCCCCAAGGCGTCTTCACATAGTTCAGTCTTGCAGCTATTCAGCCTACAAATACAGAATGCTGGTGTATTATGCAATCAAGCCCATGTAATGAATTTTTTAAAGTGTTCCCACACCCATTTTCATACCTGATTAGTAATATCTGATGCATGTGGACTATAATTTCCATCCTTTGTAACAAACTGCACAATTAGCAGATTTTGCTTCTATCTGATTAAACAGGTTTTACAGCTTAAGCAGACATGCTATTTGTAATGTTTTTTGTGACCTACAGCTTGCTGTAGACTTTCCTATATACGGAGTCTTTTCTTTACGTTCAGGTAGATCCATGCAGTGAGGAAATAGCACTATATGCAAAAATTCACATTGTGTTTTAAAAGACTGGAATTCACAGATGAGATTAAGACTTTTCTAAGTGTGTTGTTTCAACAGTTTTGCTATAGCTCGAGAGTTCACTAAGTGTTTTTGTAAGCAACAGGAGCCCTCTGGGCACTGCTAAGACACATTTGGGTCCTGTGAGGAGTCCTTTCAGATGGCTGCTTCTCAGCCAAGGTTTCCTTTCTAAAGCTCTCCTCTCTTCCATGAAGCAGGTTGGTATCTTCATTCAGGAAGATATTGACCTTTGCCATTGAATTTTTTAATAAGATGATGGAGATCTGAAAATACCTTGAAGGCATTGGAACTTCTAGAAGTTAAAAATTAATGTTTGACTGTTTGGGGATGTCTGTACCTGATCAGGGCTTAAAAAGGAAAATCTAAAAAGCAGAGTGTGAAACCCAGCAGTGTGAACATTATTCATACTTCATATTAGCCAGACAGCCTCTGCTCTTTGCAATTATCAGGAAATAAGGTCCAAAGGGAAATATGTTTTAAATACTACTCTGATCTCTTCAATTCCACAGAATACGAGACAGTCAATATCAGTATGCATGCAACATTTTATTGAGGAGTGCATCTGAAGCCTAGAAAATTGATCAGAGACAAAACACCACACCATGTGCATGTAAATACATTAGTGTAAGCAAGTCTTCTGATGACAAAGTATTCTGTCCTTTCAGTTTGTCCCACAGGTCTTTATATATAACTGTGATTCATTCATTATAATAACCTCCTGCCGGAATTCATGGAATACACAAGGAGTAACTCAGTTCATGTCTGGGGTATTTGCGTCCCATGCACCAAAGGGAAACTGTTACAAACAAGTGGATTTATGTTAGCCAGGTGATTTCTTTGCTTTAGCAAGCCCATGACTATGGATTAGGCAAAAGAACACTGATATGTGAGATGTGTTTAAGTTCAGGGCATTCATCCCATCTTGCACGCCTACCCAGGAATACTCTGGATTTAATTCCTTCCTAGAATGACATGTAGCACTGAGTATGCTGATCTACTAATCCTCCCCACTCATATGGAACACAAACTTTACAGTACAGTTCTCACTTTTGATACTTCTCAGCTTTGATGAACCTATGAAGGCAGCCATTGCATTTACACTTCCACAATATTGCCATCAAAAGATGGTCATTAAATAATCTTAATGATGCTCTAAAACTGGAGCCATAAAGAGGCTGAACATTCTGTCTCAGGGTTATTATTCTTCGAGGTTAACAGGAGGAATGACACTGTAGTAAGCCTTTTCTTCCAACTTCTGGCTTTCCATCCAGACTTAGATGTGAAAACATTCACCATCAGTCAGTAGAGGTAGAGTAACACCAGTTTTACTGAAACTGAGTCACCTGTGTCTGGTAAATCTTTAAATGTTAACACAACTCTGCACATGGTGTCTCTGGGAGAAATAAAGTGTCCCTTTTCAAAGGCACAGCTTTGCACTGAGCAAAAACAGGGTGGATTCTTTCTGTTTGCTTCTTTTATTTTCCACACAGAAGGGATCTAGAATAGAAAATAACATTAAGCACGTTTCATAGTGTGGACAGGGTGCAGCCTTCTCTGAAATGCTTTTCTTCTAGAGTTAATTGCATTAGCTGAGCATATTAAAAATACCGAGCTCTGAAAACAGCTTCTGATTTTTTAATTAGTTAAAGGGATATGTGAAAACAAGATTAACCATGTGGTCCCTGTAGTTCTTAGGAACACAACAGCCATTGCTACACCACTTATGAACATATTAACAAAAATGTTTTTAAGGTTTGACAGAAATGGCTTTTGCTCAGCTTCTTTTCATGACTATCGAATTTCTGTATCTCTTTTGACCCTTTTTGCTTGCCTTTTTCACTCTTTTCTCAACTAATGGCTTAGTGTTTTTTCCCTTAATTTTTGTGAGACGATCATAAGTCTTTGACTGGAGAGAGAATAAAGAACAGATAAGTGCCTACTTCCATTCACTTGCAGTCAGTAGGAGGTTGATGTGTTCCTCTGGGGTGGATGTCAGATCTGCTGAGTGACTAGTAATAATTTGGAGAGTTAACGCATTTAACTTCTTGCATAATTTGCACTCAGTAACTAGTGTGAAATAGCAAAAGAGGTTATTGGAAATGCTCTTTTCTCCCTGCAGCCATTCACTGATGTTTGTTAGGAAAACTGAGCACTCACTGACGTGTGAGTGCCTGGTGGCTGCTGGGAGTGAGCGTGCATTGTGTGTGTGTGCAGGAGAACCAAATGCCTTCAAGTGCCTCACACCTGTCATCACGGTGAGAGGGGATTCATCGAACCACCCTTCTTACTACAGATTGTAATATGCATCTTTCTTGAACAGAGGGTGCGCCCAGGCTTCTTTTTCACTCCTCAAAGGAAACTTGTTATTGCAGTATTGTTTCTGGTATTTCAGGAAATCCAGCGAAATGCCCGGACAAGTTCTCATTGAAGATGAAGCCGAGCGATTTCTTAACAGTCAAAACTCTGTTAACAGTTGGGTTTCGCCTGAATGGTTACAGCAGCTTTCAAAAGATTTAGCTGTAAAACGACTGACTTTGCTTTTCTTTTATCAAATGACCTCGTATTCATTTGAGATTCATAAACTATATTGTGCTTTTTTTGAGTTATTTTGTTAAACAGGTACATCTCTTTGCTAAAGATTCTTAAACTGTAGCTGGGCTTCTGTCCTTGGGTTTAGCTAATACCACAGGCACAGTGTTAGGTGAGGTCAGGCAGGCAGACCTACAGCCTGGAGGACAGGTGGCCCGGGCTCTCTGTTTATAAACTGTAATTAATTACTACTTTTACCTGACTGCTTCCTAAAACAAGTAACTCTTAGACTTATTCTGAAGTCAGACTGTGTTGTGCAGAGTTAAATGCTGAATAATCAGACTGTCTCACCCTGAGTAATAGATGTGACTTCCCTGTCAACTCATATCTTCTGAGCATTAAACACCACTTTATTCTGCCCCGCACAGTAGAGTCTTCTCTTCTCTTTTTCTTGGTAGCAGGAGAAGAGTTATCAGCTATGCTCAGTCATTGTGTATAAAAGTGAAGCATATGTATGAATGTGGGATGGAGACAAATTTCAAAAATGCACATCTTCACACAAGCAATCCTTGTAGTTTTTGTGAGCTGTTTGTGCAAATCTTTTACAAACTGGCTGAGATTTTAGCTCTGAAATGATGCAGGCATAATCCATGTTCATCATATCCCCTGTCCTTCTCCAGCTATTGAGGTACTTCAAAACCTGCAGAAACAAACAGTATGTAGGCCTTGCTGCTTGGTATGAGAGAAGTGAGCCCTCTGGCAGAGCACTTCTTAAGGGAAGTAGAAAGAATAAAGGAGCACAACTCTACAAAATGACCTCAGGAAATGTTCCAGAGTCTGGCTGACAGTAGAAGTAAACTAGACTTCATAAAAACAGACAACGTTGTAAAGATCATCAGATTTGCAAAACAATGCTATTATCAAAAAGACAAAAGTGGTAGACTATTGCTAACATTTTAAAAACAAACAAAGCATAAAATAACTTCTTTGGTCTCTAGAGGAGGCAGCCAAAGGATATACATGAGACCATTCACCGTGTATTTCCCAGGACATTAATACTGCTTGGAGACAATAATTTCAAAATAAGAGTATTTCATTTGAGCCACCTAAACCATATCAACAGATTAGGAGTTCTAGAAGAAAAGCATTAACTATTAATTTAATTTTAGAGAATATTAAATTAGGAACATTCAAGATCCATAAGCCCCTAATAGCTCTCCTGCAGAATTTAAAAAATACATCTCTATTAATGAATCTGGAGCGAACAGACGGAACCACAGTTATGTCAGCTCTTCAGCAAGATGCCAAAAAAAGAAAGGCCCTGATATGTAGATATACTAATACTGAAGTATGGGGAACGCCTACTCAATTTCATGACATATAACACATCTGTTTATTAAGTCAAAACCTTTCCTTTGTTCTTAGTAAACAAACCAAACAACCCTGCCTCCTCCTTACCCTAGCAGACATCCAGCAGAGTCGCTGGAAGAGGAAGCGAGGAGAGAGATCAACATTCATGACTTGTTTTTCAAGCTGAATATGCAAAGCGACCCACCTCACAACTAACTTTAGAAGATGAAAAACTGATAAAGTGATTTGGCAGTTTTCAAAAGGAATCTTAAAAACTTTTGGCATAGTCCCAAGTATAAAAATTAAATGCTTCTCCAGAGTCAAGTCCAAATGCTGCAATAAAAGTTAACAAGACCTTTAAATGAGTTTCTCCCTTTCAAACTGGGCACAAATCAAAGTTTTCTCCTTCATCCCTCTTCTCCACCGAGGTTGCTCAGTATTCATGTAGACAGGCTGTCAACAGACTCTATATGCAATACTCAGAGAAAAGAGGGAGCGTATGTGAATCTTAGAAGTAGATGATAAAGATCCGTGATCTTGTCACCTCAATTGCAAGTGGAAAATACTGCTTAGGAAATACAGTTTCAGTTTAAGTAGAATTGCTACAGGTGCTGATGGGTTTTAATCTATTAATGTGTATAAAATCTCCTAATCTGTGTATTTAAAGGGACACTAGGTATGTCAGTGGAGAGCAAATATGCTGGGTGCTACTGTGTGTAGAGAAAGTGCATCTCACTCAGGCACAGCATGAACCAAAATCTCAGAAGTCTGGGAGAGTTTGATTTCTCGGGCTCTATAATATTTAAACAAATGGAGAGCGGCTGTGCTGCAAGTGCATAGGAAAGAGTACATGTAGTTAAAAACAGTCTCATTATTTTTCTGAAGGAAATTGGAAGACAGAAACAAAATTCTCCAAACTGAGAATTCAGTTCAAACTGACCCTAAAGAACTGCCTTGACCCCAAATCCATTTTATTTAGTAAGAATTACCAGTTTCATATGGGGAATTTCTTGAAAGACTGTTGGTGTAAAATGAATTGATTGAGGGGGAAAATGAGAATCAGAGGTCAAAAGGTCACTGCAAAAACTGGGCAAAATGGAGAGATTAGCTGCTAAACAGAAAGCTATGTTATTCAGTAAATTAGATGTGCTTGCATTGCTCACTATTAAGAACTGGAGAGGACACTTTTTCAAAAAACTGGCTGCATGCCTGTAGTTCTTTCACATAATGAAACCAACAGTATCTCCAAGAACAGAAGAGGGATGTGAGGTGGTGCTTAAACCCTTTTCTAAACCATAGTTCTCAGTGCAAATTTCTGTATTTGATATCATACATGCAATTAAACTTTACTAGATATTATGGATATTTGATGACCTGGCTGTGTATTGCTGATGTTACCGGAATTACTGGGAAGTACTGTGTTGAAATACTTTTCAAAGCTTCATCTGTTTGCAATGAGAGAACAAGTGAGGTGATTCATACAATTTTGGAAAGTATTAATTTCTTCAGTGGTTACTGTTTCTTGCTTTTATATCCTTTATGATAACCTAAGTTGATCCTAGATCTTCTTATTTTAGAGCCACACACTTGTCTCTGGGTACACCAGAACCACCCTTGACAGAACTAGGAGATAACCATAGATTTGTAACCCTTATTAGATTTATTACTTAACAGTATAAACTTGTCTTCAGGCATTGCATGCTGATTTCTTAATCTGTTTCTGAATTATTGGCTTTCATATTATACAACTCTATGAGCCTAGACCTTCTTATTTTATCATTTTTACTTATGATATGTGATTTGTTTGTATAATTACCTGGAACACATGTAGACTTGCTACTGGAGGAGACAGCTAATCCTGACCCAGCTGGTGTGTGGTTGAGTGAGTCAGCCATCAAAATTATACCTACAGAGTAGATATGTCACTGCTAATCGCTGTTAGGGAAAAAGGAAAAGAGCATTGGTGAGAAAATGTATAGTCAGTCCTTGAGACAAGAAAAGGACTAATGCTTTCTCAGGTGTTTCATTTTGAAGAAGCACAACGCCTTCCTGTCTTCTTCCCTTTCTCTCTTTCTCTCTTCCTATACTTTGGAAGAAAAATAAAGTTCTAAGTTAGCACTTCTCCCACTGCATTCTGACACAAAAGACCTTCTCAAATAAAACACTTGTGCAATTGTCTGGTATGACACAGTGTCAAATGCTCCCTTTTTGATAAGTTCATTTCCTAAGCAATTTGTTTAACCCTTTTTATAGATATTGTTTTCTCTAACTAAATCGTGACTCATTTTTGACACAGTCGTACTCGAGGGAAATGTCACAATTGTCACTTGTTTCTCTGCCTGCCTGGCTTTGTTATAATTTTATAAGCCAAAAGACAGAATCTGTCCCTTAATTTGTCCCCTTCAGCTGACAGCTGGCTGTCATTGCCTCTGACTGGGCTACTCTACAGGATGATCTCCTAGCTGCTATAAGGCTGATTAAGTATTTGGGAAAGACAGTATCAAACAAAATGAAGAGACTTTTAGACACCTGTTCAGAAGGCTATTCAATTTTGTGCTGTACTTTGATTGCGATTTCTTGTACTCTCAGTTCTAAGGTACCATAAAGTATCCACTACCAAGAAAATGAGACTGTCCTGAAAAAAAGTCAAAGGGATCATTTTCCATCCCAAGGCCTTGCTTTAGTATACAAAAGCTGTTATAGTTCTCAACAGAATGGGTGGGTCTGATGGCTTCTAAGTAGGAAAGTGTTTGCCATTTTACAAAACCTCTTATTAGCACTTTATACTGTAAACATCCCCTTAAATTCAAAATGTATCCAAAGTGCTTTTGATTTCCTGTGTCCTCTGTGCTTGAGGGCAGCCAGAGACAAATGTTTGCACCCTGGTACGGTGATGGGAGGCAAGACTGTGGCAATTTCAAAAGAAAGCTCCCCTCAGGAAGTGTCTTCTGAAGAAGCAAATGTAATTGTGAGAGCTGGTACAAGAAAGGAGTGTCCTGTCCTGTGAGTGCTCCAAGATACTGCAGTTGGTAGCTATAAAACCATTATTTAATTCAGTGTAGGCACAAGACTCGTGTCTCCTTTTCCTACTCCCTTCCTGTCCCTCTTTACTTTGTCTTAAGCTCAGGAAATCTAAACTATATATTTCAATGGTCTGGTGATGTTTTTAAAATGCCAGTAAATGCAGAAATTTTCTAAACAGTTTCTGCTCATAAACTTGACACATGGCACACACATCCTTTAAGACCAGGTGTGCTGTTTGTGTTCCTAAGCTTTTCAGAATAGCTGCTCTGCTGAAGCAGCTATAGCAGATCCTCTGTAGATTCCTTGGATTGCCTTTCAACGTTCATTCCATTATTTTCTCTCTTGAGTTAGTGCTGTATTTAAGAACGCTCTACTTCAAAGGTGGAAGAGTATTAATCATTTTCTTGAGGCTTATGTGATGAGAGATGTTAATGCTAGAATTTATGCTGTGAAGGGACAATTGGATTCTTGCCATTCTTTGTCAAGGTAACTTTGAAGCTCATACCCATAAAGGACTGAAGCTAAAGCCCTTTTGTCAACATGTTGATTGGTTCTGAAGGAGAATGAGCATGTCATGAAATTCCTTATTTATCATGAGAATATTCCAGCCTAACTATCTCATCTAAACTCTGAAATCTTCGTTCTGTCTGTAGGACCCTACTGTGGTAATATGATGCCTGTCCCCAAAGAAATCATTCTGGACAGCAATGAAGCAACTATCCACTTTGAGAGTGGATCCCATATATCAGGACGAGGCTTTCTGTTATCTTATGCCAGCAGTGATCATCCAGGTAAAGCACTTTTTCTAAAGAACGAGCAGCATAGTCCTCCCTACTTCGTTATCTTCTCTACCACAGACTTTGACCTATATGTTTGGTCCTAAATATTTTCAGGTGTCTTGTTGGCATGAAATATCATCTTTTTGACAGCATGTGTACGAGAGGCAACAGTAACATTAAGCAGATAAAAAAGCTGCTGAAATCTTACCTAGACAATTTGCAGAACAGGTCCAGTGAAACAGAAAATGAGAAGCCTCTGTATTCAGGGCTTTTACCACACAGTGATAGGATGAAGCGATTGGAGAGGTGAAGAGACAAAATCTACATTTAATATTCTGGGGAGTGTTCCTATGAATCTTTGTTGAAGGTATGTAAAACATGAGTAGAAGTGGGAGATGAAAAGGATGAGGGAAAACCATAGCTGTTATTTTATCTCTAAGTATTATACAGAGAAGTCTCCAAATGCAATTTCATGTTTAGCCAAACATTTTTCTGTGTTTCTATGTCTTGCAACTTGGATTGACATTTGTAAACATTCCACAGATCTAATCACATGTCTGGAACGAGCAAACCACTACACAAAGACTGAATACAGGTAAAGAAGGTTTATATCTTTCTTCACTGTTTCTTACTTTTCGGTGTCACCTGGTCAAATTGCTGTAAAATGTCACATAAGACGTGAACAGTCTTAGTTTTCTGCAAAAGTGAATGTTTTTGAGCTACAATACTGCAGTAATGTCAGGCCTCGTGTGAAGCACTAGTGCAGAATGGAAATCTGCAGCCCAGGAAAACAAGAGAATATTGTTACAAAGCTCTCAGCAATCCTCATTTGGGAATGCATGCATATGGTATATGTAAAAAGAATTTCCACTTTGAAATTCAAAGTAGCCTTGAATACCATGGCATCTCCTGAGAGCAGATCATGCCTCAGCTGATAAAAGATCATCTGAGGACAAGCTATAATTTCTGGGCTCCTTGATAGGATTTGAAATGGTAATTAATTGTACTTTGCTGGTTACTTGCCTGGATGTGCATGCAGACTTCTTATCTGGGCTGAAAGCTTGAGTAATAACATTCCTAGAACAACAGGATTGAACAAAATGCACTTGAAGAACTGTTATTGTAGTTCTTTGTGTGCTGCTATGTGCAGTCCACTCAAGGGCACTTCTATTTACCTTCTGTAATCACTAATGAACAGTCAACCAGAACATATTGCTGAAGTATCTATGGGTCTGAGAGCATTTCTTTTGCATGGGTTTGTTTCTGTGTGTCATCATGACAGTTCAGGTTTTAAATAAGCCTTATTCTTTTACTACAGCAGATACTGTCCTGCTGGCTGCAGAGACATAGCAGGTGACATTTCTGGGAATATAGAAGAAGGATACAGAGATGTAAGTACCCAATATAAAGAGGGGAGCTTAATAAGAACAGAAAAGACAATCCATTGCTCTGTTACATTTGGTTTCACAATTTGGTTTCAGTTTTCGCTGCACTTCTTTTGTAAATAGTTCTTCCCAGCTGTGTTACATTCTACTATCAGTATATTAGTATGTTATCAGTGTACATTGAGCACATACTGAAATACTTTTCAAACAGACTAATCAATTGTGTGAGAATAAAGTCCACTGATTGCCAAGCTAACATACTAACTCCAGGTTTCTGGCCTTTAGGATGTATGGGGTTTTTCCTTCTTGAGGCAGTGTTCTTTGATGTCCTAAGTACTCCTATGAATTTACTTTATACTTGTTTAAAATCCATGTGCATTTCTTTTCTGATGTTATCTCTCAGAGGAATAAAATGCATTTCCATTACTTGAAGGTTTTTTTTTAAGATTCAGCCTTCAGTATTGCAGGAACATGCTCTGAGATGAAATTAACTTTATACACTGTCCAATCACATACCACCATAACTAAAACCATTTTGGATCTGTTTTTATTAACTGTTCACTATTTAAAGCAAAGCTGCCTGAGTGGTTACATTTATCCCCAGTTCCTATCATGCACTGCTCTGCCTGTCCTGTGCCCCTCAGTGTCCTGTATGCCTCTGAAATCCCGACATCTTTCTGAGTGGAGTTAAGATTAATCCTACCACTGAAGTAAAACCCCACCATATCACAAACAAAGCAGTTGCTGAGTCTCCAGACAGTCCATGCATAACCTGTTCATCCAGTTACTCAAGCACACCATCCCATCCAGGAGAATGGCAGAGCTGAAAAAACAAAGAAATGCCACATTACATTCTAATTAGCTGGAGTTATTCCTGCTGTCTAGGGTGACTGGGAAAGAAAAGCAGCACATGACATGACCTCATGCAGATGTTATCTAGGCGGAGGAGTTTTTGAAGGAAATTCTCCCTCCGCCATTAACACAGATTCAGCTTTTCTGATGAGAAAGACCTCCAGGATTCCGTGGAGCCTTACTACCCCAGTGTCCCAGCACACCAGCCCTCCCTGGAAGGGGCAGGCAGACAGCCCTTCTTGCCAGGTGCTAGAGGTGCCCAAGCTGGCTTCATGTGAATGACACACAGCCACATTTCCCAATGCATGCCATGCCTCAAATCTTAAGGCACTATGCAGTAACAGGTAGGTCTGGCTGCAGGTCAGTCCGCAAAAGCCATTATTGTTTTCTCTTTGCAGTGAAGAGTGGTTGCTTTGCCTTTGACTTTGTTTTCCTGAAGTGGGCCAAATATTTATCAGGTCAAAACTTCACCACATTTTCCTAGAACCAGATGATTACATTCTTCATTTGAGAAAAACTTGACTTTTGGAAGCATGTATTTTTTTCAAAGATGAATGTTCTTTCTTTTTAAGTCTGTCCCTATTGCTCTCATTCCTTTGCAGGACTTTATGAGCTCTTAACACTTCCACAGCTGTGGCTTGGAAGTGAGAGCACTGCCACTTTGTCAGATCTGCCCTCTCAATTTGGGGTTTTGATGGCTTCTACTTTTCAGACCTCACTGCTGTGCAAGTCGGCGATACATGCAGGTGTTATTGCAGATGAACTGGGCGGTCAGATCAGTGTCACCCAGCAGAAGGGCATCAGCCGCTATGAAGGCGTTGTCGCCAATGGTATCTCCTCACATGAGTGAGTATTTCTGGGGCACAGGGTGTTGGGAAGGAACTTAACTTACCCACCACTGGTTCTGGGAGCAGTCCCAGACCCCAGTGTACTGGCCAGGTCATCAAATGGAGGGGAGACACCGCACCAATGCTTTTTGGGGAAAGAGATGTCAGCTGCTGGTTTTGGGGGGCTTGTGGGTTTGTCTCTATGGCTTTATTAACATGGTGTTGGCAGAGATTGTAGGAAAATGTTTCAAGTTTATGTGGCTTTATAAAGTTTAGGGCTGTATCTTCTCTCTCTTTTTTTCCTTTCCTTCCAAAATACATTTGCAAATTAGTTTTTTAGCAGATAAGTGAAGGTATGATGTTCTGTAACAAACATCTTTAATAGATGTACTAATAAGTCATGCTAAATTCATGTTAAAGTGGAAAAAAAGAACCACCTAGGAATAATAAATAAATAGAAAGTGCCGTTGAGCCACGGGGGATTTAATGAATACCTTCTTAAACATTGTGCTTTTGACGTGTTCAGAATTTTTCTCTTTTAGAATATTTATAGCAAGGGTGTTATATTTACCACTTATCTTCTGACTTATAATTGCACTGTTGTTGAAGTAGAAATAAATCCTCTAATCTCTATCCAGTACAGTAAGCCCTTCCAGCAACTGCCTCTGTCATCTCCGTTGGTTCATATTTTGAATTTTTAAATGTTATCTGGGTTTTGCAATAAGCATTTTTTCTTATGGGAAGGAAAATCTCCTCAGCCCCATAGACTACAAGAGCCAAGGGAATATGACTTTTCATTTTTTTCCTATTTCCCCTATGTTTGCTCCACATCCTCCCAACAATTTAACAATCATTGTTTTGTTTGTTAAAAAAAAAAAAAAAAAAAAAAGGATCAAGAAGAAATTCTACAGAACCATATCAGCCGTTCAGTAAACATTTGGCTTCTCCCTTCTCTCAGTGAAGCAAAAAAGGCAGACCAATTATGAAATCACTATGAAACATGCTGGTACTGAAATCAAAGCTAATTTTAAGCTATCTGTATATGCATCTCACTCCTGCATGTGATAAGTAAATTATGTAATCAAATGTTTAATTTTTAAGCCTTGTTCCCACTGACCTTGGCCACATTCACATTGTGAACCCAACAGAAGACATGGGCATTCATTCTGTCTATTGCTTTGCTTAACCTTAGGTGCAGGTGGAAAGTCTTTGTATATTGGTACTGTGATTAGCTGAATACAAAGTGAGTAGCATGTAGACAACTAGCAGAAGGCCTCTAAGGCCTAAATATTTTCTATTTTCTTTAAGTATGTTGCTTCACAGCTAAAATAAATGGAAAAATGATACGATCTTGTATCAAGGAAAGCAGGACTGAGGGCTCAGCTCAGCAGTGAGCCTTTCCATAAAGCAAGCAATACAAATTATTTCCATCACACATGCCAGCTTTATGAAATCGTAGGAAATTAAATATTTTGTGCCTTAATTACAGAGGTTGTAGAACCATTTACATACATTTGTATGTGTGTGATCCTTGAGAATCCCAGGAGTAACTCAGACAGTAGCACATAAAATGGTATAATGAAAGACAGCTGGGATTCCCACTTGCATTTTTTCACAGTACAAGAGTTAGTGAGCAACGAATGAAGCATAGAAGATAGCAAATGTAGACGTGCTGGGGAAAAACACAGTTTGCATAATTAACCCATGAACTTCACTGCCAAGCATCCTTTTATTGTTGCTGCTCAAAATGAGTTATCCACTTCACGTGAGTAATGAAAGTGCCTGCAGAGAGGAAAACAGCTGTTACATCGAGTGATAGAAGTCCCACTAACTCAAACAAGAGCAGAGATGTGTACTCTTGTGCTGAAACAGGCCTCCCGGCTTGGATTCATCCCAGTTAGTGTGAGGCACCCCAGAGAGCATCCCAGTGAGGAGTGCCATCACCTCCTGCACACTGGGGTAGGCAGAGGTATTCCTCAAGGACAGTGCTCTCCCAAAGGAATGGTTTTGCCCTGAGGGATCAACCAATGCTTTCTGCAGATCATACAGAGAGACAAAGCTACATGGGCTCCTAGCATGTCAGATGCCTACAAGTGAGATGCGTGATTTGTAGAAATGCTGGAGGGTGAGAACAGCGATTCTTGGAATGCTTCTGCTGCCCCTGGTGGCTGGGACAGTCCCAGGAGCAGATGAAACACTGCTGTGACCTCATTGTACCAAGGGAGGTAAACTGGGGGGTGCAGGGAGATCATTTTATCTCAAAACATGGAAATGTGTTCCTGGAAGCAGATGGCCTATTTACTATGAAAAATTAAAAAGTGCATCATGCTTTAAAAAAGTTTTTTATAATATGTATTCCCAAAGCTGCCCAGCTTCCCTGTCCTTGGGACACCTCCGCACTGCAATACATTCCCTTGAATGTTTTTTCCTTGCAAGCACCAGCAAGGAAAAACAAGTGCGAGGATAGCATTGTTGTACCAGCTTTTTGTCCTGCCTTAAATGAAAGCTTACTTGAGTTTTTAAAGATCTCATTTATAGCGGATTTCAGTATTAAAGATTTAAATTATTTAGTGACTTGAGCTGAAACTGACCTCGTCAAAGCTGCTGCTTGTGTGCACCGAGCTGTTAAATATCTGTGTTATAAAGTACCAGCAGAGCTATGAATCGTTCACTTGCCAGCCCTTAAGACCTGACCTTGGCCTCCCTGATTCCATTTTTCAACGAGCTTGTTATGCTCAGTTATCTATGAGATTTCCAACTCTCATGCCCCGTGTGCAGACCTGAACCCACAAATGATATAATGAATATCAAGTGGCAGGATTTATTGAGCATTTCTGCTACCCAAGGACAAATATACGGGGCTTAAGTTTGTAATGTGAGCTGCCTGTGGAGGCCTGTAACTGTAACATCTGCACATGTGAAGTCATTTGCCTGTGAAAATGGATGAGCCCGCATGCCTGTGAACTATGAATATGAGATTTGGGTTAACCTGTGCTGCTTATAAAAAGCTTCCTTGGGACAGATGCTGGCATAAAGGATTTGAGGTTTACACAAACTTATAATGTGAAGCAGCATTCTTTTTTTTTTTTTTCTTTTTTCTCAGAGGCACCAGCACAGGTCTGCCATGCAGTCCTGACAGCGGTGCTGCTGGCTAAGCAGGAAAACAAAGAGCATGGGATGATGCCATCCCTCAAAGGACAAAGTGAAATCTGTATGACAAATGCCACTTGTCACATTATGAAACTGATGAATCGCCACTTACTGAATTAGTTTGTCTTCTTCTGTGACTTGCAGAATTATAGCAGAAATATTTCAGCCCAATTTTATAGCTTTACAGGTATTAGGAGTGCTAACTTCCTCCCTTTGGTTGCTAAAATTGCAGTCTTGTAGTTTGAAAGGGAGCTCAGTGACTTTTTTTATTACATAGGGATAGCACATAAATACATATTTGAGAAATGCTGCTGTTTTCAGTAGGTTTTACTGATCGCAGTCAGTTCTTCTTTTCTTCTCTTGAACTGGATTGTTTTGTATTCCCTAAGAAAACAAAAATGGTTTTGGCTGCGGTTCTGAGCTGGCTGGAAGTAAGCAGAACACATCTGATGGCCCACGAGGATCGCCTGGGGAATGATGTGGGAGGGAGGGACTGAATTTCTCATTCTAGTGACTCCACTGCCTACGTGCCCAAATAGATCTGCTCCCTCCCAGTACTCTCCCCCACCCCATAGGGCCTCTTTTGCCTGCAGGCATTGGCTTTTCCTCAGTGACAAAAAGAAGCAGTGTTCTTATTGACCTTGACACCAGACCGCTTTCCACTTCCTGATTTGCAGCACTTAAAAACCATATGGCTGTGTGCACTGCTGTCAGGCTGTAGGTTGTTAAACTGTATAGGTAACCTCTGAGGAAATCATAGAATTGTTTGAGTTGGAAGGGACCCTGAAAGGCCATCTAGTCCAGCTCCCCCGCAATGAACAGGGACATCTACAGCTAGATCAGGCTGCTCAGAGCCTTAGCCAGCCTGGCCTCAAATGTCTCCGTGGACAGGACACCTACCACCTCCCTGGGCAACCTGAAGTGTTCCTGGCTGGCAGCAAAAGGCAGTCTAATGGAGCTGGCTCAGTGCTGGAGTACTCCACTCAGTCACACTGGCCAAGAGCTTTCAGAGGGGCACCTGATGCATGAGGCCACACAGAGCAGCACAGAAAGGGCCACATTTTCAGGAAATCTGAATTTCATGTTGAAACCCAAGCTTTTATTTTTATTGTGAAGACAACTGAAGGAATCATTTTGGGATCGCAGTGAGAATCAGAAGGAAAAGTGGCTCCATGGCGAGGCTGAGAGCACAGTTTTCCATGTTATAGTCATTGGGTGATGTTCTGTGTTTTGCACAGTTGTGGAGGGTGGCCCGAGAAATGGCTTTTCTCCAGAAGTGAAGTAGCTTACGGTGTAGGGAAGAACAGGGAAACCACAGATCCGTTAACAGAACAAAAAGAAGAACTCCTACGAAGAGCTGCTGAATGTGGCTATAACAGAACCAAACTGTTAATCTGAATGTAATCTGTTTAATCTGAGCCAGATTAAAGCAATGGGCAGTTTTCATTGCCTGACTGAGGCAAAAGGAATGGCTCGAGCTAATATGCATTAGTCATAGTCAGGCATAACTCTTTCACTGGTCCTAAGGCAATTTTCTTACACCAATGTGGCCTTACACCAGTGTGGACTTACACCATTAAAAATTCACAGATTTCAGTAAAGTTCCTCTAATTTAATCTGATGTGAGAAGAGAACCCTTCCTCATGCTAAAGCAGTGCTTTCCTGGCTTCTTCAGCGTGCTTTGATTTTGCTGGTCTGAGGATTAGGGGATGGAAGATTTTGCAGCAGTGATTAAGATCCTGTGCAGAAGAGTGAAGCAAAAGTGCACAGAAAGAGTAACAGGGTGGGGAGAGGGCAGTCATCCTAGAGCAGAGCAAATACTGAAAGCTAGAACTGTGTTGGATTCTGTACAGCATGGGATGCATGAGAGCATTCTGAAGGGGTAGATAGTCAAGAGCACTGCAAACAGTTGCCTGACCAGAGATACTTTGCTGGATAAAAAGTTATTCTGTGTAGCGCCAAAGCCACCTATTTCTTATCATTCCTATGGCTGTTTCCTCAAAGAGTGAATTACCTTTTTCTCTTACAGTGGCTCGCTGTCAGATAAGCGGTTTATGTTTACTTCAAATGGTAAGAATAATGGCCTTATTTTTACCTTTTTATTTAAGTATTTCCTCAAAAGTTTTGGAAAGTAATCGGAAGAATGTTAGGCTGTGTCTAGAAATGGTATTTTAGGATGGTTATTTTTTAAAAAATTGGCAGGTTGAATAAAAAATAGAAGTGAGGTGAAGTGAGCTGGAAAAAAAAAAAAAAACAGAATAGGAATAAGTCATCTGCACATAAATGAGAAAAAGGAATAGCATTCTGATATTACATTTCGGGTGCTAGCATATGAAAAATGGCAATCAGATAATTCCGTTTTTATGTACTTTAGGTGGCAGAAAATGAAAGCAGTTTTTCTTCAGACACTTATTAGTTCCATCTTCATTATACAAGAACTAAAACATACAGAGGGATGGAAATATATTTACATTGAACTTATACAGAACTAGCTTTTGTTTATGACTTTCAAAGATGCAAAATATCTTTAATCTGTCGAGCTGTTAATTTGCATAAAACATAGAAAAGCAGGGGGAAAAGTTCGTGCTCATTCATTTGAATTATATTTCAGTCATCTTAGATAAAATCATTTACTATTCCAGTGAAAACTTCAGAACATGTATAGGCCTTTGTAATTGTCAGGAAATTATTTTTAACTCATTGAAACCATATTGCACTGGCCTGTTCTCTCTGAAGAACCTTGATGTGCAGATATTTTGTGGGTTCTTTGGTGGATTTTATAATGCTTACCTGAAACTATTATCTTCATGATATCACCTCTTGGCAGCAGTAACAAGGAACTTCATTAATGAGGAACTTTCCTAGCCCTAATTGCAGGTGAAAAACATGAAATATTTACAGTAAAGCGTTCCTTTCAGTAAAGTGCCTTCATTTTAGAAATGTTTTGTACAGCAAAATTAGTTAATGCCAAACTCTAAACATAAATATTATGATTCAGAAAGAGAAAAATAAAATATAAGAAGTCTTCACATAAACAAAACAAGACTGCAGAGATTAAAAACCAAAATGACAAAGAAAAAATAACAGATTCAGTAGTCAGAAAGTGTGTATGTAGGAGCCAACTGGTAAAGGAGAGGGACTGCAACATTCTGATACTGGATTATCCACTACAAACTGACTGACAAACACTAATGGATAGCATCAGGTTAGCACCACATTAGGCAATGTCTGCCTTAGCTGTTGTGAATGGTCTTCATATGTTGTCTGCCTAATATGAAAATAGACTGTTAAAATGCAAAATAACTGCTTATGCCTGTCTGTGTTGGGTCTCCTAGGCTGCAATAGGTCTCTCAGTCTGGAAGAGGGATTCCTCTCCAAGAGCCAGATCACTGCATCTTCCTACTGGGAGGAGACCAACGAATTTGGACAGCTATTCCAGTGGTCTCCTGACAAGGCCTGGCTTCAAGTCCTGGGACTGGCTTGGGCTTCTAACCACAGCAGTAGTCGTGAATGGTTGGAGATAGACTTGGGAGAGAAGAAGAGAATAACAGGTAGTCACTCTGATTATTAGCAACTGGGTTTTCCACTGGAGAAAGAAATGAAACATGGTTGAAAATTTAATAATGCACTAATTAAATCTTTGTTTCATTGAATGTAAGTAAATATTCTGTATTGAGAAATTTTGTTTTCATATATTTTCCAACTGTGGATATGAACCATAATATTAAAAAGCAGTTACCATTTCTGGAGTCATTAACTTAGGCTCTGATTGAAGATCTTTGAAATTCACAGCTTAATGCTGATTTCTATTCTTGACCCAACCTTTAAACTCAGTGGCCACTGAATTCCATACGTGGTTTGAAAAATAAATTAAGGCTTCAAACATAAAGGTCTTTGAATTGGTTGTGCTGTGTGTTTGCATTTGAAAATCTTGCCTTGAAAAAGAAACCTAACATGAAAATATATTCTGTATTTCATTCAAAGGGATCAAAACCACTGGTTCCGGACCCACTATGCAGAATTTTAATTTCTATGTAAAGACATTTATATTGAACTACAGAAATAACAACTCAAAATGGAGAACTTACAGAGGAATTCTAAGCAATGAAGAAAAGGTAAGAGAAAGTGGAAGCAAAGCACAGAGAAAAATATCTTTGCACTGCCTTGACACTGAAGGACAGACTTTCACAAGAAAGTTCAGGAGCTTCAGACTTGTCCAGACTTGGGTCGTCTTCACCAGCGTAGTTTACAGCTGCGGCGTAGATAGCAAGCTTGTTGAAGCAAGGGAGATATCCAGGGCTTTCTGAAGTTGTGAGATATACATACAGAGGCTTGTGCATGTGCATATACTGTTTGTATTAAGAAGGGTGATTAAAGCTGTACAAGAGGCTATTTGGAGACGTATTTAGCTCAGCTAAATATCTGTGCTATTGTCTATGTTTGCAGACTGAGCTCCTCTTTGGACAGTGTTCTAGGGACTGCACCACTTCCAACCCTGGCCTGACTCTTCTAACAGCTCAAGTCTGTTAGGAATCAATGTATCTGCACTTAAACTAAATGCTCTTAAACAAACAAAAGAAATCCCACAACTGTCCACACAACAGCTGTCAGAGACTCTGGATGAATTCAACAACAATCTGATAAAAGCAGCGCAGCTTGCTCCTGCAGGCAAAGGGTGTGATGAACAAGTGCATGTGCTAATATTTTTCTGGGAGAAATTCCTGTTTCCTTTGAAACAAAAATACAGAAGCCTTTTTGCTCCCACAGCGTTCTTAGTCAGATCATCTTCACTAATCCTTTATGAGGGAGCTTGGTAACGCTCTACCCGATGCTCAGTCTTGACTATGGTTTTAAAAACTTGTTAGACTTGTGGAAAGATTTCCTTCTAGCTATGAATTCCATTTCCTCAGCTTGTACAGAAAGGAATTTCACTGCACAGTGTTAATTGCTTTACGATTTTTTAGGGGATGTTGGCCCAAGAAGTAAAAAATCAGTCTCGTAACAGGTGAATTTTGTGAAGGCTAGCCACTTAGAATCTTCTGGTTTGCAGTTTTCCACAGTTATTTGTTATTTACAAATAATCCTATGAAAATATTATTAGATATAATCTATTTCAACCAAAAAAACATGACAAAACTTGTCCTATCTGAATTCTGTATAGCTTGGTGTCTTATCTCAGATATGCTGAGCTCACTTTCTTATCTGATTGGGCTCATACATTCTCCTAGGCCATGCTGAAGCATCTCCAAGAACTAATATTGCAAGGATTACTTGTTCTGTACACAGGCTGAACTGATCCCAGGAAAGAAGTACAGAGCAAAGGACATACAGCTACAGGGTTAATGATCATTTTTTGGCCTTGGTACAGAAAGATGACGATTTTCTGAAATGTTGGAAATATTTCACTTTAAATAAATAGGTATTCCCTGATGCACAAGTGAGGGCCCCACAGCAGTATTAAATCAAAAATGTTGCATTATACCAGTGTACATTAACTAGAAATCACAGAGAATGGAAACAGAAGGATAATCTCTAAGCTAACAGTGAAAAGTGATTGTCTACCAGAATTAAAAAGACTGATTCTTTTCAGAGCTCCCATTTCCAAAAATCTTGTGGCTATGTCCCAGATGACTGATACATTAGTTTTAGGATAACAAAAATATTTGAAGTTGGAAGTCAGGAGCATTTTTGAGAAGCAGATTTTTGAAACACAGCAAATAACACGCTTACATTTTGTTGCAGGTATTCCAAGGCAACTCTGACTCTGGTGACATTGTACGTAATAATTTCATTCCCCCAATCGTGGCCCGTTATGTGCGGATTATTCCTCAGTCTTGGAACCAACGGATAGCATTGAAGCTTGAGCTGATTGGTTGTCGAATAATGCAAGGTATGGGGTAAACAGTGCTTCCAAGGCGCAGTGCTCCAAAGGAGTGCTGTGTTACCACAGAATAACTCATTCCCTGCTCTTTTTTGCAGTGAATAGTTCATTTACACATTCGATGTGGCAAAAAACAAGTCAGAGCACAGAAACCTCCCTTGGAAAAGAAGACAGAACCGTTACAGAGCCCATCCCATCAGAAGAAACCAATTTAGGTAACAGAGATGATCACTGATTTTTTTCTATGATACGTCATGTCTTCACCCCAGCCTGGGTAAACTTTCTCACAAGTCAAAACTTTTGTTTTCCCTTCAGACATTTTTAAAGGTTAACTATAGAGAGAGGAGGGAGGAGCTTGGCTTCTTCTTGTCTTGAGGCACAGAAAGAAATTGAAAGCTTTAATTTTTCTTGATGCGTGTAACAGCAGGCTTTCTCTTCCCTGACATATTGATTATTTGCCATGCTTTGTAGGTTCAATGGACCGCCCCAAGCATCAGTAGCATTTTTGGAGGAGCTCTTGTCTTCCTCACCCTCTATTTTCTAACTTTTGTTATATGTGGAGCAGTGGTCTTACAAAAACATTACCTTCTCTCTAAGCAGCCACAAGTCCTCTCAGAGCAGATCCCCAGCACTAAGCAATATACTGTAGTGCACGATTGTGTAATTAAACGTTTTTTTCATAATGCTTACGTTCATGGGGGTTCAGGCAACATTAATTCTCATACTTCTCCCTCAGTGCCTTAATTTGCAATCTTCATCCTTTAAGTAGAGGTAAATTCTTAGATCTTAAAAAAGTGAACAAATAAAATTTGTAGTACATACTGGCTGACTGGTGGATCCATAGCCAGGCAGGAATTAAGGACCCAGCGTACCAAACACTGCTACCTGTTGGGTAGCTGATAGTTGTAGCACTGTCTCTGTGAACAAAGAATTTCTAAGAAGTGATCGTTACTAAAAAAAAAAAAAAAAAAAAAAATTATTCTGAAACTGCATTGCTCTTGCCAAGAGCAAACTCTGTTCATCTGCAGTGGTATGGGTAAATTGTATCCATCTTCACTGAAAATGAAATATTTTGAAACTTTGTCTGCTAAATTGTAAATATCCCATGGACATGTGCACTACCTTACTCTCAAAGTGTCTGCAGGAATAGTGAAATGCATGCTCCTGACACAAAAGCCACCTCACGGCTAATTTCCAAATCCCTGTTCTAAATCATTTTTAACACAGGCAAAACATTTTTCCCTATCTCAAATCTTGGAAATCTTTGAATTATTTTGACTGAAATGTTTCAGCCAGATCAGCAGGAGCCAGATACTCAGCATGGAAAATTGCAGCTTCATTTAGCAGCTTTAAAAGTAACTGAAAACAGCATTGCTGTAAGTGGCTTTTTATAAAAAGTTATCCAGTATGTAATAAGAAAACTGCTCAGTGTAAGGATGCTTACAGATATTGTGCCAAGTGTCTGCCCAGAGACTGAGAGTTCAATGTATTTCTCAACACCGTTCCACTCGTGTACATGGCAGGCAGCTACATATGGCTGAGGAGCAGTTCTGCTGTTCTAGAGTTTTACATTTACATGCTCCCCCACGAGGAGTGTTCCTGCAAGATTATCTGTAGGAATAGATATCCATCTTCAGAGTAATCTGCCTTTTTAACTTTTATCCATTTATTTTTTCCATGCAGGCTTAAAGCTTACAGCTATAATTGTCCCAGTCCTCATAGTGCTGTGTCTGTTCCTGTTCTCTGGAATTTGTATCTGTGCAGCCCTACGAAAGTAAGATACTGTCTTTTGTCATGGGAGATATTTGTGGCATCCTAGCTGGCACAATCAAATATGTGCTCTCTTTCCAGAGAAACCAGGAAACTGGAAATAGATTATCTTTTTTTAAGTCTTCCTTCCAAATAGAATTCATGCTGCTGTAAATTGTTTTTTTTTAATCATCCCCTAGTTAGAGGAAAACAAGGATGAAGCAGGTTCAGAACTACACACCCCAATTTACAGTCCAATGCAACCGGCTGCTCTGTTCAGCCTACACATACCCACAAATGTGAAAATGTAATGCAGTTGAAGATGGAACAGTTTGCACACCAAAGCTGAGCAAAAATTCAGGGAATTCATTTGAGCTATCTGAAGCATTTTATTTCATTTTCCTCCTCTTGTTCTTTCTGCTTCCTCATCATGTAAGGCAATTAAAGACATGGGCCAAAGTCACAGCTGATCTCTAAGGAATGGCACACATACACTGTTAAGCAGATAAAACTAAGCCACTCTATATCACAAGTCAGAATTGGAAGAAGCATTGCTAACTTTGGGTCGAATTAAGTGTCCATTCCTGTGAACTTGCCCTTGAATGTAGAACAGGCAAATGCATCTATGAACATCCAGGCATTTGGAAGCATAAACAAAGCTCTGGTGATCTTGTTTCATCATGAGCAGTACTTGGATCTGCCCTGGATTTCCAGTAAAATCAATAAATGTTCAGAAGAACAGACCCAAAACATTAGCTAGAGTGACATGTAACGACATGCACACATCCAGTCCATGAAGGAATTCCTTCAGACAGAAGGAATTTGCACAGCGGCACTCAGAACATGCACACAGATGGGGGAAACAACCAAGTGTGGAAATATGGGTTTGTGTGCCTTACAATCTGATAAATGCCTCCTCCAGGAACTAAAAGAGAACAGTTGTTTTCAGCTGCTAAACACACAGACTCTCTGCTGAAGTGAAGGAGTGAAGAAGATGAAATGCTATGAGAGCAGAAGTTTATAAATGCTTTCCTTTCCTCACAGGCAAGAAGCCAAAGGACTTTCTTATGGATTATCCAATGCTCAGAAATCAGGTTAGTGAAGAATGGTGGGCTTTGTCCTGTCCTGTTCTGTCACCTTGGCCAATGGGAAGGATTTTATGCACTATGGTGAGATGCTTCTGAAAGAGCAGCCATGTTTTCCTCATTCAAATTCGCTATTTCATAGAAGGGAAATGGCAAATGATAGTCCCACTTGTGTCATCCCAGAACAGTGCCCAGAGAAACAAAGTAATTTGGTTTCTATGACAGAAAGGCAATTAGCAAAAGATCTATTACACAGAATTCATAAATGATCATGTAAGAGTGCTCCCAGGTGCCTTTCTTTTCCTTCCCTCCTCCAAAACACCTATTTTGCAGAAAATTGCTACTTTCCTTTTTTTTCTCCCACAGCAGAGGGATTGCCATTCTCCAAGACAGCAAGTGCTAACTATTTTTTTATGGCGTCAGTGTTTCCATTTTGCTGCCCTCCCTAATTGAGACTATCTTAATGAAGCCTAACAAAACTGAATTGTATTTCACATTTAAAATCACAATAGAGGATTGTTTTGAGGTTTCTGCTGCAGAAGATGCCTGCAAACCCTTGTGCAATAACATACCTTGTTGTGCTTAATTATGCTTTCTAGAGCAGCCTCCTCTCAGCCTGGAAGGTGTAGCTCAGCTGCTTTTTCCTGGCTTGCTAACTCTGCAGAGGAATATCCTTCTGAAACTCAGCTTTCCATTAAAAAGAAATCACTATGTAATTCACATCTCTTGCAACAGCTCAGCTCCAAAATTTCATCTCTCAGCAGGTGCTGGCATTAGGGAAAGGAACTTTGTTACCCATTTCAACTCACCCTCATTAGAAAACTAATTTGTACTTAACATCATATTTGCTAATATGATTTTTCAAGGTCACATCAAAATCCTTTCTCACTTGCTAATGAGGACAAATCCCATGAAATCGGAGATAGCCTCTTATCCACTCCATTCATTTGTAGTGTATGCTTCACAAATTAAGCTTCTAAACACTGTGAACCCTCAATACGTTTGCAAATGACACCAAGTTGGGAAGAAGTGCCAGCATGCTTGAAAGTAGGAAGGCTCTACAGGGGGATCTGGACTGGATTGGTGGGTCAAGGCCAATTGCATAAGCTTCTGCAAGACCCAGGGAGGTGGAGAAGTCACTGTCCCTGGAGGTGTTCAGGAAACGTGCAGATGTGGCATTTAAGGGCATGGTGGGGATGGGCTGACAGTTGGACTGTGTGATCTTAGTAGACTTTTCCATCCTTAATGACTCTGAATCTAACCAGGTTTGGGACTTAGCACACTGGGAGTTGAACCCACCTTTCAACAGACCACATGTTACAGGTGCCAGACAAGGAACAGACACTGGATTTTCTCTCTTCTGTCTCACAGTGATGTTGTGAGAACAAATAAGTGCAGGTGCTGAGATACCAAGGACATGGAAGCTATATTCAGCTACTGAAAATTTAAAAAAAAAGAAATTGCAAACATTATTATTGCTACATAAGTGGTGGCAAAATTTGTTGCTGACTTAAAGCTTATATTTTACCTATAGGCCTTAAGATATAACTTAAGTCATTCTTGCCAAGAAAGACAAAGTTCTCTCTGTGGCTTAGTTTCTACATGGAGAATCTCAGAGGTTCTTTGTTTTTATGGGTTTCACTGTTTTTTTAGTTTTTTTTTAAACAGCCTGTTTTAATCTTGCTTTGTAAGTAGTTAAGTATATTGACAGCAATCAGTACACTAAAAATTTAACATTCTGATAAGCCTTCTAATTTTAAGCATTTAACTTTCTGACATTTTCTATTTTTATTTCTTTATCGTAGGTTGTTGGAAACAGATCAAGCAGCCCTTCACCAGACATCAGTCAACTGAATTTACCATTAGCTATAATAATGAGAAGGAGACACCACAAAAACTAGATCTGGTCACAAGCGACATGGCAGGTAACAATTGCTCCCTCTCTGATGCACTCATTTTATTCTGTGCAGAAAGTAGTTAGCAGGAGGAAGGACAGGCCAGCAATATTAGAAGCTCCAGCTCTCGTGAAAAGCTCAGGCCCAAGGACAGATTTATCTGTGTTCATCCCAGATGTACTGGGGGGACAAAAACACTAGATGAACCTTCATTTATATATATATATATATATATATTTATATATATATATATATATATTTTTTTTTATTATTATTATTTTTTTCTGGAGTTATTGGGCAAGATTTTCTCCTTGCTCTGAACTAGTTACCATTGAAGATAAGCACAGAATGCACTCAGACAAAGGATGCAGCACAAGAACTCAGAACAGACTGCCCTGCCCAGGGAAGTGGTAGAGTCACTGTCCCTGGAGGTATTTAAGGAAAAGGTAGATGTAGTAGTAGCTAAGGACATGGCTTAGTGGGCAATATTGGTGGTAGGTGGACAGTTGGACCAGATTTCTTAAAAATCTTCTCCAACCTTAATGATTCTGTGATTCTTCTGTAATTCTATGAACGTACCTAAGGTATTGCTGACATATTTTTATATTTTTATTTTAATTCAAATGTCTCTGGCACTGGAACAAAATATGATGTTCCTTGCTGCTGATCAAATAGAAAAATTGCTTATTCAGTTTGTGGTTGGATTCCATACCAGCTGGAAGTCATGCTGAGATCTGTATACAGTATTCCTGGTGCCTTGAACTGTCCTGGAGATGAGGTCTCCTGAAGTGACAGATGAGGGAAAAGAGAAAAAAAAACACCTCAATGCATCTCTTCTGTGCTATCTTGGCTTCAGGTCACTGTCTGGAGAGAGCAAATCCCTGCATCAGTACTGCTTGTATTCCAAAGGGATGTTTTTTTAATTCATCCTCTTAGTGCATCTTATCCCTGCCTGGTTTTCTCTGTCTGGAAAGGCCAGACAGAGCAGCCATTTTATGAAATCAGTGATCAGCAACCTTCCAGAAAAAATTTATTTGCCCTTCCCAGGCTTCAAACCTTAGAAATTCCTAAAGATTTATCCAATACATTTGTTAGAGAAATACACTTTAAAAGTCTGTCGGAGATGGCTTCACTGCTTTACAAAAACTTAAAATATAAATATGCAGTTTTTGAATATAAAGCAGTTTTATTTCATGAAGGAAAGCGAGCCAGTATAGGTCCCTTACCACTGTGGTTACCCAGCTACCCTGGCTGTGTGCAGGGGCCTCTGCTCTGCCTATCCTCTCCTCCTGCAGTGTATGAGAATATATACCTCTCATCCTGGCCCGAGAGCTCCCAAAGTTTGCCTTTCACCTGCAATCTCCCAGTCTCCTTAAAAATAAGAAATACGAAATAAAAACTGGGACTGCAGCCAAGAAATGTGCAGCAAATGACATTACATAATTAAACTGTGGTGGGCATGCAACTTGCATATAGGTTACCATACTACATGAAATTCTTCCCCTTTGAATTCCTCGCTACTTGCTGGTTCTCATGGCAGCCCCCAGAGCAAGTGGAGAGACTTCTTTCGGAGCAAGTGAGATTCCTCAGTGTAGCAGCAGCAGTGCTGGTGAGAGCTGCATCACTTATGACATATCATAACACCTTCACCCTGCATGCTACATTTGGGAAGTAGCCAGGAACTGCCAGAAAGATTCACAGGACATATGGGATTGAATTCCAAGCTCATGTCAGATGAACTACAGTGCTAAAACAGAATCTGAGCTAACTTCTTCAAGCCTGTGCCAGAATACAGTGTTTTATCAGTGTCATTTACTAGAGCTGTTCAGGTCACCATGTATATCAACAAGCAATTTTCACAAGCACCAAAGTAAAAAAGTTAAAATGCCGAATTTCAGCATGGTAATTTTCTGGAATTTTTGAAAACCCCGTTAGTTCAGATTGCTTTCTAATACAGCAGCCAGGCATCCTCTCTGACTAGAACTGCAAATATCCACTTTGTGAGGCTGTGTCCCCTGGATCTTACCTCGTGCTCCTGCTGGGATCATATCTCCCTTCCCAATTCAGCTCCTGCCCCCTCCTCCATGGGGTGAACTGTTCTCCGCAGCACCACTCCTGCTGCTCGCCTTATGGCTCGTCCCCCTCGCACACACGCTTCAGTTGGAAGCTGACTTCACACATCTCACACTTCCCTTGACTCTCTTGGCTGCCTTTCTGCCTAACTTTATCCTCCTGTCAGTCAGCCACTGAGATTCCTTTTAAATAGAGCCGGCACTTGGGCTCGTTAAGAATCCTTCAGGCATCTTAATTATTGCAAAAGTGGAACGCTTGTTTTGAGAACTTTTTTCCTTTGTGGAACTTCATTTGAAGTCCCCTCTCGGGTTTATTGCTTATATTTTGTTGTCCTCCCTCTTTTTATTTTCATAGGGTTTGGGGGTATTCTCCAGAAATGATGTTAATGCACTTGGGTATGTAGGCAGAGAAAGGCAGGGAGGGAGGGAGGAAAGAGATGACAGATTGAAGCTCCTCTGCAGAGCAGCTCTGCCAAGCTCTGCAGCACCTGGGCAATGAAGGAGGATATGGAATTGGAGACAGGGCAGTGTTTCCTGACATCCCTGATAATCACAGGTTTGCTATAATAAGCAAATCATTTTCTGCCACTTACTACATAAAACAATGTGGCTATGTGTTGTTGAGCAGTTGGTACTTCCTTTTAGATTATCAGCAGCCTCTCATGATCGGAACTGGGACAGTAACGCGGAAAGGATCTACTTTCAGACCCATGGACACAGAAGGAGAGGGAAGAAGGGGGAGTGCAGAGTTTGAAAACCACTACCACTGCCCACACAGAGCCAACCGGCACGAGTACGCTCTGCCCCTGACCAGCCAGGAGCCTGAATATGCCACCCCCATCATCGAGCGGCACGTCACCAGAGAAAATAACTTTCCCTCTGAAAATGGCTACAACATACCCGTAATCTCCTCACAGAAACATTCCCTTTCTGCCGGCAGTTTCTCTGGCTCATGCAAGACTGATACCAGGAATGGAGACTATCAGACACCCCAGAGCGTAATAAACTACGACAAACCTAAAGCCAACGGTATTCTGACCTCTCTGAGCTACAGTACGGACTACCAGAAACCTCAGGCGAACGCGCTAGGGAGTGAGGGTTACTCAACACCCAGAGACTGCCTGAACCCAATAAGCCAGACAGCAATGACAGCTCTCTTGTGATCCGCTAAGCAAGAGAGACGTGGTGCACAGGAATGTCGCTGCGCAGCTTTCAAAGTGAAAACAGAGTTTTAAAGGATTCTGCTGCAGAAGGCAGAAGGCAAACAAACCCTGTGTACATAATATTGCAGTCTTGCTGGGTTCTGACATCTGAAGAAAGCATATGCTGTTTATCACTGTTTATATCAAAAGAGATGTTATCAGTGAAGACTGTATATCTTATTTCTGTAACTGATCTCAGTGCTCCGTTTGCAACGTGTGCAATTTGTACATAGCTTTTATTTAAGGAGAGTTTCTTAAGTTTCCTTTTCACCTGTGGAATTGAAAGGACACAAAAAAAACCAACAAACCAGCTTCTGCAGAAATAGCTCTCTCTCTATTTCACCTCTGTTGTACTGCAGCTGTAAATTGTGTATTTTACAGCTGATGTGGTTCAGTTCCTTTCCTCTGAAAACTGAAGATCATCATTATGGTTCCTCTTGGGAGGGCAGAAGTAAAACTGCTTGAAGCGTGAAGTGCACAAGAGAAGGCAGCTGAGTATTTAAATACCACGCTCCATCTCACCTGCCCAGCTGCCTTTTAGCAGCAATCTGTATATGCTTGAATTTGATCTAGTGTATGAGCTGAGCCTAACTTGCTATTCATATCAAGTACAGGTAGAAAAGATGGAACAAGCTTTGGATTCAAGCCATAGCAATCACCTTGCAGACACATCTGCAATAAAAACATGCCAATCTGCTTTTTCGTTAAATGTGTGTGGAACTATAATGTGAATTTACAGCTAAGAATTGAATCTTGTTCAGGCCCTACCTGATGCTGTTAATGCTAAACTGTAAGGAAATTTGTTCCTTGACACAAAGCAGCTCTTCATTGCTCCAGTGGGTATTTTTCTGTCTGACTAAATATTTCAAATGGAAATACTACACTAAATTTGTAAAACTAAAAGACAACATGGGTATGGTTCAGTGTTGCATTTAAATGCAAGACAGTGGATCAGCACAGTTGTGCTCGAATAGTTTTTCTTTTTCAGCAGATGTTACTCAATTCTAGTTTTGGACAAACTTGAAAAAGCTTGGGGTGGGCTGCAATGCACAGCTGTTGGCTCCTCTTTCAGCAAAGGTGTCATTGAAGCCACACAGCTTCAGGTTGGGACTGCAACCATCCTTTGCCCTGCTACCTGCAGCACTTGGAGCCTTACCTTGAATTCGAATGTGTGTCTCAGAATATCAAAAAGTTATGTTCTTCCAAGAGAGAAGAATGGTGCTACTTTTAAGGCACAAGGTTGAAATTAGCCTGGTAAAATGTGAGCTCTTGGAAAGTCAGTATTTCAAGGCCTTGTGTGTTTCCTTTTGTGTAAGCTGGGGATCATTTGCAAAGGACGCAGCAAAGATTTCTTGTTTGTTCACAAAGTGCTTTCGAATTGTGGAGTGGAAAGTGCTTTAAGAGTACAGAACAGCTGTAGTGATACTAGGTACAAATATTGCTAACTCGAGCCATATCTGACCTTAAGAACAGCTCTTAGTGGGTTCTTCGCATTTACTTGTTTTGTGGCCTCAGTGGTGCCATTCTGTCACGCCGATGCACAGTGCATGCAACTTCTGTGCAAAGAAGAAAGAGTTGAGCTAACCTTGTAGTCCTCCCGTGTTTGCTGTCAATACAGTTTCTGTGAATTGTATTAAACACCTCAGGTTCTGAAGTGAAGCAGCAGCAGCCTGTTTGTTAGACCGAGCTGGGTGGTGTTGTTTACCTTCTGTTGTTTACATGTCTATGTAAATAAAGAACACTGGTATTTGTAAATCAGTCACACAGGCCTGGTACTTAACTTGGTGACTTTATCATCGCTGCACACCCACTCTTGTCACATATCCCGCAGAGTGAGAAGTAACTGTTCCTTATTCCGCGCAAAAGTGTCAGTTCCGCGGCTGCAATTTACACTCTCTGTATGACAGGCTAAAAAAAGCTTATCCCAGTGCCCCACTTAGCCTGGCTTCTGTGTCCGTAATCTCTAGAGAAGAAACGCCCACGAACAAACTTCTGCGCCCAGCTCTGCTGCTGGATGCACATAATTGAGGGGAGGATGAGGCTACCCCCCTGGTGAGACTGAATCCAATACTCCACCCACACAGCTAATTAGCTTGACTTGTCACTTTGCAAACAAGCGGAGCTCAGTAATCAGAGCTATTCCCCACAAAGATAATGCAGCACGGCAACAGCAGCAGGCAGCTGATGACATGGCTTGTGTTATAACAACCTTTTGGCATGCCTCAGCCACACGCTTTTTGCATCTGCAGTGTCAAACTGTTCTTCATTGCACATGCCCATTTTTGCTGCCATTCAAACCCATCTCAGAACAGCTATTTTAGCTGAAAAAGATGCTGGGTTTCAAATTGCAACTTGCCTTCATCCTCCGCTTCTCAAAAAGAACCCAAAAAACTGTAAAAAGATGGCTTGGAATCAATCCCCAGATGTCTTCATTATTTCTGAGTTACAGTGGTGGCTCTGTCATCACACACATTGCCGGCCGCTGCACAGAGCTTCATGGCTCGAGTTTGAATGAATGCTGAGGGCAGCTGACACAAACAGCGTGGGGCTTCTTCCCCTCAGCCTGGGGAACATGGAGTTCTTAGCGACCTAGCAGCAGATATGCAGAGGAACTTCTAGTCTCTATAGTAGTGTCTCCATCCTGACGGTAGCAGAGATACTAAGCCCTGATGTAGGAAGGAAAAGGGATGCTTGATCTTCCCGCAGGTGGGGATTCATCCTTACACTTCTCCTCACAATGGTTTCTCACAGGCTGCTGTACTTCATTAGCTTCAGTCTAATTTCCACAGTGAAAACCAGTTGCAGGTGTAACAGTCAGACTCAGCAAACATGTTGTATTCAAAAATCTTCCTACAAAGATTCAAACAACAAAGATTCAAACAGGCCCTGCTTCAAAACACTAACACACTTAAGAGGGCTGCATTTGCACTGGATCTCCCTCCAGTATGTCCTGAGATTATGGCAGAACAGAGCCTAAAATCTTTAGCAGACTGACCATCTGGTTAACAGAGACTTTCAATAGCAATTCAGTATCAAGCTTCTTCCCTGAGCAGGCACTCCTAGTAGTCTGAAACAGTATAAATGCTGCAAAGTTCAGAAGGTTGAATATTAACTGGTCACAGCCCTAAGGGTCTACCTGTTCCAGCTGCAGTTGATGGCAAGCCTCTGACAGTGCTGTGAATGGGGTTACACACTGTAAACTATGCACCTCTAACCAAATGAATTGTAGAAAATACAGTGCCTTCTATTAAACAAACAAACAAAAAAAAAAAAAAGGGAAAAAAACAACAACACAAAAACCCACAAAAAAATCCTTCCCACCCACCACCAAAAGGGTTTCCCAAGCACCACAACAAAAACACAAATGTTCATCACTTTCATCTCCTTAGACTGGAAAAGACAGCAAATTCCCCAAAAGAGAAGAGATTTAGGTTAGGAGGAAATTCTTTACTTAGGGGCCGTGAGGCACTGGCACAGCTGCCCAAAGAAACTGTGGGTGCCCCAAGGCCAAGTTGGAGGGGGTCCTGGGTGGCCCTGCCAATAGTAGAGGTTGGGACTGGGTGGGCTTTAAGGTCTCTGCCAACCCAAACTGTTCTGAGATTCTACAATATCCTTTGACCTTAAAACAGTAGCACTGCATTGCAGCAATGCCTTCAGAACTGTGCATACAAAGTCACCACTAAGGTGGCTATTAAACAAAATGCAGTTATTTGTCTGCACTTCAGCTTTACCCAAAGCTAGCCATTTACTTTTATTTTTTTCTTTTGCCAAAGCCAATCATTTTTCTCCAGGCAGTTCCAATTCATTTCAGGAGGGTAAGTAAAAAAAAAAACAATTAGCTATGAACAGGAGTTTTGTGATCTTTATGAGACCACTGATACACTCCTTAGAAGACAGGCATTCTCTGAAAATAAACCTTGTAAAAATATGTCAGTATTTCATTCACTCTCTCCAAAACCAGGTTCAATTTGCTTAATGTGCATGTGTCCTAAAGTTTCCCTTTAGCCTGTAATCAGTCTGGACTCTAGAAATGACAAGGTTATATTACTGCATTCATTTTTTCTTTATTATTTTCTATAATAGAAGTTCCATACAAGTCTCTTCTTTCCAATGTCAGTGATGACGTAAAGCTTGTACTGACCTCCAACCTCCCTCACAGTAGCAAAGCATGGGGCAAACAAGCAGAATTTATCTTTTCTTTTGAATCTCACCAGTGTTGTTGAACATGACATCTAAACTGAAAATTATCCTACTGTAGCTGTGTGGGGCTAACAAGACTAACAACATTATAAATGAATAGCAGCAACGCCTACAAATCATTGAAGACTAAGTTTCAAAGAATGAGTTTATTTAAAGTTAAGGTACCACTTCTGCATGATCACTTAGGGAGTCCAAATAGAAACCTCTCCAGATAAAGTATTTCTAAACTAGATAAAGACAAGAAGGAAGACATCCTTACTTGGGAAAAACTCATTTTATAAAAGATAAGGAGGATGCCTAATATCTGTTGTTCTATGTTATCTCATTGTATAGTCAGAACACAAGAATTTGAAGGCTTTTTCACTCTAACTTCACCGTATTTATTTAAACTTGGCCTCACATTATGCAGCTCTAGGGCCTGATAAACTTTTGCATCTATTGTATGCAGAGGTTATTCATACGTCTTAAGCAGTGTCAACCATCATTTATTTTGACACAATTACAGAGCAGGCATGCAACATCTGTGAGATTATCATCTCATTTAGTTTTTCACAGCTATAGGTATCGGGAGGAATCCAAGAAGGAGACAACTTGGTAAATGTATAGCACATCATTTTTCAGCATAGCAAAATATATAAGCCAATACATGTGACACTGCTGTAACAAAGGTTCTTGTATCCTGATCACCATCCGAAACTGAGCTCAGAAATTCATCATTTTGGGTAGACACAAAATTTTTAACAGACCTGATTTAAAAAGCTACCTTAAAGATCCACATTATATCTTCACCCGAAGAGGAACAATAACACTGAATATCCAACACTTCCTATCATGAATCTGAGCCAGTAAAAGGAGAGAGAAAACTTGCAAAATAACACATTAGTCAAAACTGCCGTGTTCTATCAGTCAGATCAGGTAACAACAAACAATAACAGACTTTTAAAAATACACACATTGTTTAGAAGGAAGCAAAAAATTAATGCCAAAATTTAGCCTTCAAGAACACCCAAAATAAATTAACACAAACAATACAGAAACAAACAGAAGTGGCTGAAGACTGACATGCTTCAGGGAGCTTATCAGAAGCCTCCCAAAGAGCTACACGAGGACTGCCAGGGAGCAGAGATGATGGTGATACTGGCCATGAAGGAAGGGGAACATATACTGTAGAAAGATAGTAAGTTATGTTGGCTACTACTGAACTGTCAGTCTGAATGATTTGTTACCTTGACATGCAAGAGAAGCCATTGCCTTTAGAAATGTATTTTACACATCTTAGCTTCTGTGGCCCAGGCAACCATTTCATAGATGGACAAAATGAGAGAGACAAAAGTTGTCGTTTGACCGGAGTTGTTTCAACAAATCAAACCCAACTAAAAATGTAAAGGCTTTGAGAAGTCACAAACCTGTGAAAAATTTCTGTCATGCAGGGAGAGAAGACATAGGTGATAAAGACTAAGATGTGCTAACAGGCCTCACTTGAAAAGGCAGGTTTTCTTCACATCTATGGCTAAGCTTTTTATCCTTAAGTGACACCATCTGTTCTGACAGACAGTTTTATAAAATTTGAATAAGGTGACCTCGATAGAGGATTTTTGTGATGTGGAAGAATGAGAGCCATACGTGGATGTGAAAAGGTTGTGCACAGTTCATGTAATTTCTCTTCCATGGGTACCTAAACGCATACAGCGCTGTCATAAAAGACAGAACTCATCCCTTCTGACACTCACAACACATAGTCACCCATGATTTCTGTAACAATGCTGCCATAACTTTTCTACTATCTTATAAATGCCTGGCATATGGCATTCAGAAAAATGCCCCTTTAGAGTCTGTAGTTTATTTATATAGTTAACTTCTGGCAGATTAGCATATAGTATCCCCTCTGATTATAGCACAGTCACATCACTGTATGAGGATCAGCATCAAGGACACAAATGTTTTATGTAACAGAACATTCAGCTGATAAGGTCACTGATCACCTGGTTAATGACAACAGACACCATTTGGCAAACATCGGAAACAACAGCATTAGGAAAAAGATTACAGAAGGTCAGTGTGTGAACTGATCTTCCTCTTTCCCTCTGACCAAAAGCCTTTAGTATGAAACTAGACAAGAACAAAATGTTATGTTCATTGCTTTCTTTTTCTTTTCTTTTCTTTTTTTTTTTTTTGCTACTCATCATCAAATCTCAACACAGTTGGACATGATGGGCAGCCTCAGTTCCAGCAAAAATGTCAGGAACTTCACAAGGCCAGTTGTAGAGCATGATTGAAGGGCACTCACAAAACGTAAGCAGAGGAGTCTGCAAACCTACCCAATAACTCATTTTGTGTTTTATCAGTGCTCTAGACCATTCTTTCAGAAGCACTTAATCCGCCCATGGAGATCAAAACTTGTACCATGAGCATGTAAGAGAACACTCATTTTTTAAAGTAACTGACAGAGAAATAAAAGCATTCTTTAAGAAGTCGTGATTCATGTGTGTGTGTGTTCATGTGTTCCTGTATGTATGCTGCACAGAAACAGAGAACAATGTTTGGTTTACGTTATTTCACTGGGAAAGCACTTGCTAGAGGACACTAATTAGACTGAATGTTTGTTCTTTTGAGAGTAAACATGACTAGAAATAGTTTTAAAAAAACAAAGTTTGTCTATTTTTAAAGTTTTTTAAGCACACACACACACACAAAGCCAACAACAACAAAAAGAATCCACAAACAGCAAAGAATAGGACCTGCCGAAGATTTGAAAGAAGCTGCTGCCCCCTTTTGGCTCTAAATACAAATGCAAATATCATGCACTAAAAAAAATTAAGATTCTGATTACAAATCAGATTCACCAAGAAATAGAAAAGTTTTGGATTTGTAAATAGCATAAATCTGAGGTAGCACAAATTAAACTGGACTACTTAATAAGGTCACTCGAGACGTGTACTTTAACTTACTATAACACTAAAGCTACTAAGACAAAGAATGTATGAAACCTAATGAGCAGCCTGATACATAACACATCTCACAAGCCATCTTAGTATTCCTTGCTTTAATAGGAAAAAGATCAGGTTACTTTTTTTTTCTCAAGAAAAATACAATTTAATAACGAAACAAATTCATCATATACAACATCATAGCCTAATGGCTTTTGAGTAATATTCCCTTAGGGATACTACTGTGAAAGAAGTGACTCCCATGTCCTCCCATGTCCCAGCTTGTTTGCTCCAGAGATCTTGCCTTTGTCAGCCAGCATGCAGACCCACCCGAATTCAGAAACTTCAGAAGGCTAGCAGCTCATGTGACCACCAGGTAGAGCAGGAAGAACTCAGAATGAAGCCTGGGAGAACCCAAAAGTTTTAACTGCCTCTTAGCAAAACAAAGGTTAACAGCAGCACTCACCACAGGTTGGTCCCAAAGGGAGTGAATTGTGACATTCCACTTCTTGTTGGAAGGGAAAGCATCCAGGGCAAACACATCTCCAGAGTGTAAACTCAGTACAGAGGACAAGGAACTGCTCTGGTCCAGCAGCCTGAACATTAATGCTTCCATTCCCCTAAATAAATTAACAAGAAATACTTGGACAATAACAAACACCATTAGATAAAATTATCATCATGTCATTCTGTTCTACTCCATTTTACAGAAGCATTACTCATTCAGGCATTAAGACAGTTAATAGGAAAATTGGGATTTCATCAACAGAACTGTAGTAAACAATTTGATGACATAAAACTTAACTGAAAAATTACTAGATGTCTATCAAGCATCCCTGATTTATGACATTTTCTTATTGATAATCAAAACATGTCTGTTAATGCCTCTCATTTAGCTCTGCTTGTTTTTACATCTTCCTAATCTTCTATTTGAGCCTAAGCCATTGAAAACCACTCAGTGAAGAGCTGATCGCTACGCTGCTGGTGGAGGGAAATGCTTGGGAGACAGAATAGGCTGTGTTTCAGGGGATGAAGGCAGCAAAGATCAGGAACATTGCTTTTTGCATTTCAAAAAGAGAACATGAAAAAAAAGGGAAGACAGCAAGACCTGTGAATGAGAAAGACATGACCATAATTTCCAGTATAAAGTGAAAAGCAAATAAACAAAGAAATAAAAAAAATCCCACCTTTAAACAAAGCAACAAAACATACAATTTTAACCATCTTCCCTGGATTATTTTTTAGGGACCAATGCATTCCTAATAGAGATCCCAAGGGAGATGAGGACAGCAGCATCCTGCTAAAGAGCCTTCAGAACACCAGCAGTTCTACTGCTTCTCGTCAGCACAGCTGTGCAAAACAAGACACAGGGCACTAAGCATAAAGCTATGCCTAGTGGCACCAAATAGCATCCACAGCTGATGTGGGGGGGAGAAATTGTGTGAAAAATTTACTCAGGTTAATGAAGTTTTCCATTACAAAGGGAGATTTCGCAAAAAATATTCCTTGGACTTATTCAGGCATCTGGCCTCAAAGCCCAATTCGTGACCAGCACACCACAGGCATGGGCATCAAAAGCAGACACCAAGCTACTCCTGCAGCAGAGTACACAAGCAGATACAGGTAAGGCAAGGCTACTCTTAAGCACATGAAACAACAACAGCCCTGCCTCGGGGCGGGGGGGGAGAATATTTTTCCTTCAAACTTTTCCACTTCTTAATACCTGGAATCCACTCAAAACATGAATGATGTAGTTTAAAAAGAACTGGAAACAAAACTACTTTAGAGAAGACACATTCTGGACAACAGGTAAGTAGGCAAGTAATTTGCTCTTTGAGTCACTGGGCTGAGGTTCTACACAACAAAATTGACTTCATAGTTGAATCCAACATCCGGATGATCATCTCTTCTGCTACATAGCAATCTCTGGTAAAAAAATACAGAGAAACTATTCAGTGACTACAGGCCCAGGCAGCAGTCTCTGAAGTCATTTGGCTGAGCACCGAGACACCATGAAAGTTTGCACAAACCTTCTTGATCCTAGCTGGCATAAAGAAGGTTATTTTACTCCTTTTACCATCTGTTTCAATCTTCATTCTCAAGGAGGTTGTGGATGCCCCATCCCTGGAGGCATTCAAGGCCAGGCTGGATGTGGCTCTGGGCAGCCTGGTCTGGTGGTTGGCAACCCTACACATAGCAGGGGAATTGAAACTAGATGATCATTGTGGTCCTTTTCAACCCAGGCCATTCTATGATTCTATGATTACCATTAATTCTCTTACTGTTTTATTACACCTCAGCCACATGAAAGTTTTCTCTCCTTGCTCTAATTTTTCCATCTACTTGTTCCCCATGTATAAACCCTTCTAAAAATTACAGAGGTAAAAAAAATGAATAGTACAGTTCTAGCCCTCACCAACTGAGGGCTAGAAACATCTTTTCATCCAACATGACTCAGCCTTGTCTATTCATAGAGTTCCTACGCCTGCAACCATTGTGTACTCACATACACTCAAGAAATCTGTAAGCACTACCACTAGTAAAAAATTACTTACCACAATTACTATACCATTACTTTTATCTGAGCTCTCTGTATGGCATCCAGTTCTGGGTGAACTTGCTGCTCTAGGGAGGGAAGACCACTTAAATATAAGTCGGAGATTTAAAAAAAAAAAAAAGCACATTGTTAATCTGAACAAACAATACAAAAAAAGCATTTTTGTTTTAAGCTACGGAATATTTATGGTATTATTGTACAGACAGAGTAACATTACAAATTTTGCCCTTTTTTCTTCTACTGAAAAAAATTCTGCAGGAAATGCTTCTTAAGTAAAGATATTTGAGACATTCTCTTTAAAAATGTAATCTGCTATCAACTATTGCTAGCCAAGACTAGATTCTCATCAAAATTCACACTATGCAGTTTTGTTTTTCCTCACAATAATCAGCTTTTTACCTGGGTGTTGATTACATGTTTAAAAAAAAAAATCACACACAGGAGTAGGCATCTATATTTTATATATAAAAAACAGAAGAAAATGAAATATCAGTCTGAATTAGGTACAGAAATCACTGAAGTACAGAAGAGTATTTACAGGCTAATAAAAATATATTCGGCTTAACTAGATATGATACATTTGTTGTTAAATGTTGTACCTCCTATAGGAATGACTTTATAGATATTTGGACACGTACAATAAATACTTGGATTTCATTTGATATAATGGTTGATTAACATATATTGAGGTGGATACAAACCATCTTCACTGCCACAAATACACTTCTACAAAGGAAACACTACATAGTCTTTGATCAGAGTTAAATTTATTGCCATTTAGCACTTTCCTTAACTAACATGCTCTTAATTAACATTGGTCCCAGATGCCAACAAGCACTGTCTACCTTTAGCTTAAAATACAGTTGTCTCAATTAAGTGTTTGTTTTTTTTTAATAGGCAAGGAATTATTTACTAGAAAAAAATGCAGTTTTCTTTAGAATACTATTTTATTCTTGAAGTAAAAATATATATACATGCCAGTAAACGGTTTTACACTTTGAAAAATAAAAATGAAGTCTGAATACTGCCTTTCCTTGGAAATTCTTCCAAGTCTATTTTTTTCAACCTCTGGGGATCAGCAGGACTGAGTCTTCCAGTTACTGACAAAGGAAAAAATACACATTTGTCTACTGCATCTGGAAATCTCAACTTGCAAACCTTTTCTCAATTTAAATATTAATCTCAAAGCATATCCGTATGACTACGGCACACAAGTATGTTAAATCAGCTGGTACTAAGTATGGAGTACAGTCTCACGCTGTAGTGTCTGTGCAAATTTCTCCCATTCAGGGCTTTCTAAACAAAGATGATAAAAACTGCAGGGAAAGAAACACAGTGATGATTTACTGATACCTGATTTGTCTGCTCTTAGTCATTCTCCTCAGCTATTTTCCTTCTGTTGATCTCATACATAGATTAAAAATAGACAAAATAACAGAGAAAGGGTCCAGCAACTTCCAGATGATAAAGAAAAGTGTACAGCATCATAACAGGTGGACAAGGAATGTTAGGAAAATAACTCCAGAAGTATTCTCCCACCTCAGGCTGGAATGGATCAATGGACTAAATGGAAAATGAGCTACGCCAGAAAGTAAGGAAGACCAAATAAATAAAAAATTTAATATTTCCCTCAGATACAGGGAAAATGTGCAGGCAAATTCAGTGCTTTTAAAAAGCTATTAGACTAGTTGGACCAGCCTCACTTCTTACAACTGCAGCAAAATTTTATACCGCTATGATTTTCAAAGACACTAAAATTACTACTTGGCTTTAAATTACACTCTCTACCAGAGAGCATAGAGTGTTCTAGGCCACTGACCATTTCAGAGTGCATTCTACTAACTGTGAGGAAAAAAAAAATAAAGAATAAAAAATAAAAATTAAAAAAATAATTTAAAAAACCCCACAGCAATCTGAATGTGAAGTTATAGCAGTGGATTTATCTGCTAATTTGTACCCAACATGCCTGTAATTTCTGAAGCATCAGAAAAAGAAACATGTCTGGTGACCTGTTTGTGACCTGTTTCTTCTTTACACAGATTCATTTTTAAATACTAGTGCCTGTGTGGTGAAAACTGTACAACTTTGACTATTCTAAAAGCTTCAAACAGTATGCCATATGAGAAGGGCTATTACAAAAAATGAACCAAATAAGTCCATTGAGTGAATGGAACTCATGCGTAAAAGCACACACACAACAATCTTGTAAATAGCAAAGTTAAGGGATTTATAAATAGAAAAATCTTTGAATAAAGTATATACATTTTTAGGATTTTTCTATTAACATATATATAGTGCTCCTAGGAGAAACAAGCAACCGTGTTCTACATCACAATTTTGAAGGTAAAATTAATTGATGTTACTCTAAAGGCCATCCAGGTTTTTTTTTTTAGGTACGTAATATCCTACATATTAACACTTGCAAAAATGTCTTTTCACATTAGTTCCACTGTCACATAATAAAATCTTTTCACATTACAGTCCAACAGCCTGCAAAGCAGTGAATAGAAAAGCTATCTTAGCCGGGTGAAATAATAAATGTGATTACAAAGAGAGTCTGTGTATGGAAAAAAGTTGCATTTCACCTAAAGATTTACAAGGTCATGGCGAAGAAGCCATCCTCAACATTTCCATTTGCAACCATGCCATGGGCTTTTAGATGTACAACACTTAAAAGCCAGTTTCAGATACACTGCTGTTACAAAAACAGTATCTTTTCTCTTTCAACAGTAAGACAATTACAGGTTAATACAATTGCCCAAAAGTAACAGATAGGGCCAGACACTGTACAATTCTGAGCACCTCCTATAAAGTACTATGCACTTTATTTTCACTTCTCTATTTTGATCTGAAATATGTTCAGTACCTATTGAGAGTACTCAGCATTTCATAAGCTCAAGCTAAAAATGACCAACTCAGACAACTCCACACGGGTAGTAACCACATCCATTCAAGAAAGCACACTGAACTGATGATGTTCAGAAAAGAATACCAAAGGGCACATATAACTGTGGATGTTTTTTTAAACTAATTTTGTTTGTAAAACCTCTTAATACCCTGTTTAAATATGCTCGGAGCAATTTTCATATGGAACAATTAGCAGTGAATTAAAAGAATAATATCAAAGAGCTCACCCATGAAATTGTCATGGGCCATAACTAACAAGTACTCCATTGTTGCATTTGGGTTTTGATGGCCTTGCTTAAGTAAGAAAGTTTTGCTATTCTGAGAAAACAAAACAAAACAAAAAAACCCACGTTATTTTTGAAAGTTACAAATCAAAAACAACAAATGGAAAATTTAGGTATGCAACAATACAATTCCCCCTCACCTTCCAGAGTAAAAGTTTGTTTCGCAACAAACTGAAAAATGGTTGTCCCTTTACAACATCAAGGAGTGAAAATAAAGCTGGTCACATCTTATTTTCCTTCCTTAGGGATATAGAAGAAATTAAAAGCTGAAGGTATTGAGGTTATCTTTTTTAGAAATCCATGCTTTGGTGCTTATTATTAAAAGGAAATTAATTTCACATGCTATGTGTTAAGTAGCCATTGTGTGTCAAGCAAAAGACAGTTTTCCACACTTAGAATTGCTCACAATGAAGCCCTGAGGTAACTGCCTTTTTTCCAGGCAACAGTAACAGTTCCCTTTGACTTTTAATTACCATTTTACAACCTACATTTGTATATGCAAACTCGTAGCAGTCAATATTGATTATCAATTGTTCCCAAAGATGGGATCTGTCCAGTTGTTTTTGTTTGTTTCTTTCTTTGTTTCTTTAGGATAAAGACTCAGCAGAACGGGTTAATTTGGGTGCAGCATCTTCTAATGAAGCTTCAACTGAATTTCCCAGGTCTCCATTTTCATGTCTATCAATACTTGGTTTCTTATCAAACACTGCAAGAAAAAAGAAATTTTATATAAGGAGGAGAAGTAATCTTGGTAATCGTATATTAGTGAGATTTATTTCAGAAACTAGAAAATGTCCTGAAAAGACTGCTAAAAATACAAGCTAATGTTTTCAGTAAAACACTATGGAAGGAAAACATGAACTCTTGACACGCACCTCTGATCTAAAAAACATACTTGAAAAAGTGAACAAAATAAAATAATGGCTTACAGGGAATTAACTACACCTTGACTAGTCAGGAAAAAATAAGACCAATTGGGAAAAAGTGATCAGGAAAAAAAACAATACACAAAAAACACAAAAATTAGTTCAGTTAATTCAGTTCTAAGTAAACCAGCCAATGAGTAAGGGACCAACCAGAAGAGCTTACAACTTACTAGTAAGTTAACTGAAGTAACACAAAATAAACGTTACAATTAATAAAAGAACAGTGTCCTCCAGAAACTGGTCAGCACACTGAGACCACAGAATTAAATACAACACTTTTGAGAAAGGTTACCTTGTGACGGTTTGACATCCACATTCACTTCTTTCCTATTAGAACCTGAATTTGCCCCTTCTTCCAATTCATCAAGATATAAACGATAACGATGTCCACTCTCATCCTCATATTCTACGTTTTCATCATCTGAATCAACTTCTGGAGCAACATACACTACTTCAAATTCAATCTCGCCTCTCTAGAATAAAACCAAAATAGGAATAAATTCAAGGGGACATACAAATTGTCTGAAAAGGAGAAGCAATGCAGCAACAAGATTCTAGACCACAAAAGAAACATTGTTTAGTTGGGGCTGTCCACTCATAAAATAATAAAACAGTCATCACTAAATAATTATTTCTATGGGGAAATTTAACAAAAAGATTTCCATCAGCCTTACTAAAGAATCATTGGCCAAGACAAAGGTTTAACTGAAGCAGTATCGGCCCAGCCTTTTTCTCATAAATTGTTAGACACAATAGGACTCAGTGTAAGGTGATGGAGCTTCAGGAATTACCATAGCTAAGCATAATACTCCGTTTGACTGAAAACAGTAAAAGTCAAGGTAATTCAACAGGCAGAATAAAGGAAGTACGTAAATTTGCCTGTTGTTAACAGGTCCCAACTGACCTGTTGGGAGAGGATAGTTACAGCTTCTTTATGTTTTGCATCTCTTAGATTAACTCCATTTACTGCCAGAATAGCATCACCAACATGTAGTCCTCCACATCGATCAGCAGGTTGCCCAGGATGAATTTCAGAGATCAGTATTGGAACACCATGCTCCTTCCCACCCTACAGAAAACGAGAATTTTAATCAGCTGAAATGTGCATTGGCAGAAAATCAGCATTCTAGTAGCTGCTCTTAATATGCTTATTTCAACTTTTATTATAGAAAATAAGAAAGAATGTTTTGGACAAAAAGAATCTTAAGTAGATGGTATGAGACGTTTCTCTTAATTCTTCTCCCCTAAGAACGACCAAATTTCAAACTTAGGGCCTAAGCCCAAAACAAACATTGAACATCTAAGTTTTAGATAAACTTAAGGATTTTACTATCTATCAAAATGAGTTGGATTCTTCAAGTCACACAACTATAGCTACAAATTTACATAATGCAACCTTTTTGATTGCTGTGCTCTAATGATATATTCACTGTTCCATATTTTATGAAGTACAAATTTAAATCACTTCTTCTTTGTAATGGAAAATAAAGCATTTACTGTGATTGAAATTCCTAGTCCTTCATGGTCTTCTTTAACTAGCAAAACTTTTCTGATTGGACCAACACCTTGACTCTTCTTTAAGGCATCTGGATCCTAGTTTGATATAAAAAACAAAACAAAACACACAAAAATTCAATAAACTGTAGATACAAACACCAAAAAGTGATGCATTCCTGATTTTTTTTTTAATTATTTGTAGAAGGACAGTATATCAGCAACAGACAGCACCAGGCATGTCAATCCTGAGTGTCTCCTTACAGATAGGCTATGAAATCAGAAAAGGTTTCTCATTATGCACTTCTGACAAGAATAATTATTTCAATTATTTCAGCGATGAGTGTTGTAAATACATGTAACTTCCAAAAGCAGGAAAAGCAGCCTTTAAAAATATAAAGGGACTACATAAAAGAATGCTGACTGCTGTTGGAATGTTGTACGACAAATTGTAACTTAAAGCTAATCAAATGATAGATGTAATACAGTCCCAGGAAAGGGTTTATTTTTGTTATACTAAAAACAAACTACATCATAAGCCATTCAACTCAAGACTAGAAAAGAAGCTAAATTAATCCACATATTTAATTTGCTGTTTATGCATATCCTTAAAATCATACACACACACAAAGCATTTTCTTAATGGCATATTGAATATAAGTAGTAAGATCCATCTGAATAACAAAGATATTTAAAACAGGTCAATCAAAGTAATGCCCTTTCCTGAAAGTGTTTGGTTTCATGCACTGAATGCTGGGGATTATTAACAGTTCATGTGCTAGGCTAGGTAAGACAATGTCTACCAAGGCTACACATGTTAAATTCATATTACTACACACAGCAGAGACTCAATTTTCAAAAGGACTGAGTATTCCTAGGTAAGGCAGCAGAATTGTCTTTCACATGATCACTTCTGAAGAGATGCTATTCAGGATGGATCTGTCCTTTAAGATATCCAGCTCTGGGTTCCCCAGAATAACAGAGATATGGACCTGTCAAGAGTGAGTCAAAAGAAGGGCCATAAAAATTATCACAGGGCTGAAACACCTCTCCTGTAAAGAAAGGCTGAGAGCATTGGGGTTATTTATCCTAGAGAAGAAACAGGTATGGGAACAGATGATCTTTAACAGTCCCTTCTAACACAAACCACTTTACGATATTATTACATATATATATAAAAGTGACAGTTAAAAGTGAAGTGAAAATAAGCACAAAAATCAAAGAAGTAACTCCTATCTTTTTTTCCTCAATTATCAGAAATTACAGAGGAATGAGTCACTCTTTCAACTTACATGTCCTGGTGGTGCTTGCATTGGTCGTTTTAGATCATTCCTACCTCGACAAGCTCTAATAACAGTTTTGTGACGATGAAGGTGTATTTCTGCTTCAAGCTGATTCCAGAGCTTGTCATGAGCAGGTCCCTTCATATCTCGACCCAGCAACTGAATCTGTTGAACTCTACAAATGATAAAGAGAATAACAACACACCATAAAACAACTTAAAATCAGTGCACTGTACAACTTATACTCCATTAAACTACAGCATGCAGTCATGCAGTGACTAGTGTAAATGCAGCAAACTGCAAGAAGCTGTGACAGTGACGAGCATGTTAAACTTAAACAGCCGTGCATATATACAATTCTTCATAAGCTTAAAGAGCTTGTAAATAGCTCATCTACCCCACAAAATCCAGAAAACTTTATATAAAAAAAACCAACAAGAACACAAGAGCCGTATGGCTTTTCTTTGTAATGTGAAGCATTTTTTGATTCTTCCTTGTGTAATTAACTGCAAATATGAGACTTTTCCTACTAACTCTTAACTTTGGACCTGCCTTCAAGGATGCAAAGGAAGAGAATAAACAGAAGTGACCATTTGTGTGACTAGCACAACCTGTTAAACACAAAGTACACACAAAGTTGCAAAAAACAGAAGTGGCTGGGCTTTGCCTGTGATCAGAGGGTCCAAAAACTGTCCTCAGAAGCCTCATGCAGCTATCTTGTTTTTCAATTAAAAAAAAAAAGAAAAGAAAAGAAAGAAAAAAAAACCCATAATAGATGGAATAAGTAATGTAAATTTTAAAGAGGAAATTTAAATCTAGCTGTAAGGGCAGCAGACCCACAAAAAAAGATTCAAACTGCCAGCTCAGTACAATGTATTTAATAGTGCTTATGGCGAGATAAGAATTAATATATTGCTGACTCACTACACAAATATAACAAGCAAATTAATGGGCAATTAGATGGACAATGTAAGAACATAGCAGTTAAGATAGATGTCGAACAGAGATAAAGCGACTGATCAATTTCAGTCAGATCATAACTGCCTCATCACGAACCATCTCTGTCACCATAAAATAAGGAAGTACAGAAGGCAATTTCTGTACTGCTCTCTGTGGCACTTCTGCAGGGATAAAAAGACAACTTAGATGCAACAGAGTCGGATGAATAAAACAAGATCAATGCTGCAAAGCCGGGTGTCTGAGAATAACGATACCTCCAGCCCACTTCAACACACCGGCCTGGGCACCCCAAGCCCTAAGTGTGGGCTCTAAGGATCTTTGCAGACCTTAACGGGACTGGAGAGCTCAAGAATATGAGCATAATTGTAACACCATGCTGCTAACATAGATGAGAATTGTATGCATCTAAGTTTACCATAGTTATCTACTGCCAGTTATTGCAGTTATGTTGCAGAAATATCACACTCATATGCTGCCAAATTTAAACCAGCATAACTGACATTACTTTATCTGCATTGCCATGTTTGAGCTATCACAGTTATAGAGACCACTACATGTATACTTTAGATAGACATGTCACAGAATCTTTTCTTGCAAGAGCATACCTCTGCACTTATCTTTCTTGCTAACAATTTTAAAAGTTAAGGAAACAGAAGTTTATAAATACACCAAGAATAACTCATTCTTAAAAATGTACTCATGAAGGCTGTGTAACACAGTGATTTACCCAAAAAGGAAAACTTATATCTTTTAAATTAAATTTCTGGAGTACAATATGATTCTTGACTGGCTTCATTATGGTCATTCTCCCTAATACTTATGAACACAGTACAAAATCTAGGAAAAGAGAAACCAAAGAATACTGTTAGAAAACACTTACTGGTTGCAGATGAGAAGGTAGCAAACAAGGAAAAGTCTGATTTGATAATAGAATAATAGAAGGTCAAAAAACCTACAGTGTTTATTTATGTCTCTCTAACCCTTTAAAAACTGTGACTTTATATACATTTGTTGATGTTATGATGTTAATGGTGTTATGTTATGATGTCACGGTGTTAAGAAATGCCAGGCACATATCAAGTTCATTGTGCTATATGCTCTCCAGTATTAAACAAAAGTCTTGTAACAACAACAACTAAAACTCATGCTAAGAACATGGATTGGTATTACATGCCTTCCAGCTAGTTCCTTATCTAAGTACTTGGCTGCCAATCTTGCTCCATACACCTCAGCCTGAAGAACAGCAATGTGTCGACGAAGAGCTTCATTCTCCTTCCTCAGCAACTTCACCTCAGCTTCCAACTGAGCTTCCTTCACTTTTTCCTTCTTGTTAGCTTCAAGTTCTCTCTCCTTAAAAGATAAAAATAATAATAAAAGAAGTCAGCAAGCTTTTATCAAAGTTAATAATAAAAGAGCACTTAGTATTTCTGTGTGAAATAATTCTATTTCTAGGACATGCAGGAAACAAAAGTGACTCACTGCAGCTACTGCAGCTACATCTGAGGAGAGGTGGCCTTGAACTCAACTTTGCGCTCCCAACATTATTGTTATCCTGCTTACAACATTATGCATATACTATCTTAAAGTCCAAGGCCTGAAATAAGCAATAGCACTTCTCCTTGCCACTCTCTGTAGAGAGTCTGAGTATCATTATTGCTTTTTTTTGTGTTAAGATGGAAGATTCATCCAATGAGAGGAAACAGATTATTTTTAAAATAAAAAAAGTTAATACAAAAAAAAAAAAAAAAACACAAATTATTTCAAATGGGTAATATTCTTTAAGTATTTTAATGTGCTTTTAATATGCTTAAATGTTCTTAAAATGACCGTTATTATCATGCAAACAACCAAGAAATGTCCAGCCAGGGATATTTCCAAGTTAGACTCCTAAGACCACAAAAATAAGACTAGAGATTTTATATATGATGGTACCCACCCTGACAAAATTAAAGAGATATAAGTACAAATTAACTTCATTACAAAAAAAGAAAGGAAGAAAGAAAGAAAGAAATCTACTGTCCTTCACTACCTTTTCCCTCCCTATGAGAAAAGAATTATGGAAATAAGAATTACTTCCATAATGCCCCACCACAAACGTACAGATAATGCACAGCCATCATCTTTTCTAAAACCCAGATCACTGGAACTACAAAGAATTAGCATACTCAACTGAACTCATTATCCTACTAAATTAGCTACAGGAGGAGTACATTTGATTACTTGTATCTCTTGTATCTTGTTTTATATCTCTTTTACAAAGCAGCGAGAAAAAACTCAGCAAACAGCAAACCATGAAAACAGTAGAAACAGAGGATTTATTACTGTTCCATTTTAACTATGGTTACCAACTGGAAAAAGCAATAAGAACTAAGTTCACTAAAATGCATTTTAGAAGACATTTAGAGTACCTAAAAAGTGTTTACTGTACTTGTATCAACTACACTATTAAACAAATAAAACCATGAGGCGCTACTAAAGAAGCAGCAGGACAGAAACAAAATTTTCAGAACTGGCAAGACAAATCTTTTAAGAAATGGTGAATATATTTATTCATTATTCCAAGTGTGGATAACAAAACAACAGATATGGATTGCATTAATACATTTTGAACAATTAAGCTAGGTTGCTAGATAGAAACCAAAAAGAAGTATTTTCACAACACGTATGTAGGTATTTATAGCCCTTTGCCAGAAAGACAACTGTGGATTTGGTCGACTCTACTTCTCTCTCATCTGTTAAACACCTGTACTCAATTCATCTAACTAGATACATTACACATCTCTATGTATTGGCCAAGAACTGCCTAGCACATTGCTCAGAAAGAGTGAAACAGAGATTGCTTGCAAGTGCAGTAATTCTTATACTGACCCAGTTTCACATCCGGTTTGACTTGATATATACATTAGAAAACTTGCCACACAAAGACACATTTGGTCTCTGTCTTGGGTTTGGAGTTGTCTTGTGAGATGACTCCAACTACTTTCCAACAAATCTCTTTATGACCTGCAGAATACACTCATAAATCAAGAATTCTGGCTAATCTACACTTGAAGAACAGTAGTTTTAAAAACTATTCCAGTTCTCTCTGCTGTAATGATGGTTCTGGGCTATTTTTATATATGTCTACTGCCAGCAGCTGGAGGGCAATTACAGAAATTCAAGGGTGCCAAAACACTGTGTTGCATCTGACACATACTTCAGCTGTAAGAAATGTTGCAGTGCAGACACAATACTCATTTTACAGTAGTTGGAGAGTCTGTCTGCAGCTAGCATTTATTTTAGTTATATACATATTGCCAAGAGTACATCAAGGTGCTGGAACAGTACAGGCCCACTGTGTGTGTAAGCATTCTCTTTTAGGACTCCTTTTATTTGAAAATTTGAGAAAGGACTAGAATTTGAAGCAGGCATATGAATGTACAGTATTTATACACACAAAACTTTCTCATTAGATATCATAAAGTAGTCAGTTTAAAAACTGAGTTTTTTCACTGATTTTTTTTTCTGAATTTGATTCATTATCTAAATTAAATTTGAAAGAAAATCATCTGTTATTTTTCTATGTGGAACAATTTTTAATTGTGCATTTTAAATGGTGTATCTAAAATAGGATGAACAAGGTAATCCCAGTTTTCTACCTATTTTTTCCATTATTGTGATTGCTGCTCTGTGACCCAGAAGCCACTGGACTCTCTCCAGTTGATCACCACACGAAGAAAAGTTGAAGGTCTGCAGTACAGAATCACTGAGGAAGTAGTGAAAGGATACGTCTTGCTCTGAGCAACTAATGTGAAATGTGATAAAGACTCCAAATACGTTTTTTTTTTTTAAATGAGCGTGTTAAAGAATCATGTTTCTTGCTTTCTGGTGCTCATTGCATTACAGAGTTTTAGTAAATATAAAGAGCCATATTTTCTGTTGCTAATACAACAAGTATGAAAGCAAAAATGCAACTGCCATGTTGAGAATCAAAGCTTACATCTATCAGATGCCCAGTAGCTTTCCAAAAAAAAAAAAAAAACCAAAAAAGGAGCAATAATATTGAGATTGAGGTATACAGTTAATAAAAGTGAAAAAGCTTTTTGAAAAATCTCAAGTCTATCACTGGGAAAGACTGAAAAGGAGAAGTGAGCTTTGCATCACTTTTTCTTTCTATCTACAGGCTGTTAAAGAGGGAGGTATATGATGTACATTAAATCACTGTACATTAATCACATTAAAGAACTGGAAAAAGAGAAAATAAGGAAGTACTATCAGAACTTTTTTGAAAAATATCCTATATAAAACACAGTACATCACATGATACCTCATGCTTAGCTTTAGAAATTGTATAACATCTAAAGACTTTTGGACACGTTGCCAAAATAATTTGTCAAAATACCACACTACGAGATGTCAGCTTAAATTACCTGTGAAAATAATAAATATATACATACAGACTTAGGAAATTTGTACCAAAGTTAGAAAAGACAAACTAAAAATGCAAATAAAGTTCTTCATGCAGCACTTTGCCAAGTGACAGGAAGATGGAACAAGACAGATCTGCCTTGCCAGTTTCTGAGGCCAATATATACAAGTTGTCACACAAAACCAAAGCACTTCATTTAAAAAAGGGGGAGGGAGCAATCAGTATACTTACCAATTCATCCACAGAAAGGACAGACTTAAGACAGAAGAAAAGAGTTCCATAATTAGAGAAACAGGTAATTGGAACTTTAAGAAAGTGCATTAAAGTAAAAGACCTATTTCAAAAGAAATTTACCAGTAGGTAAATTTTATTACAGGGAATTTTAAAAACCAAACTGCTGTAATTGTTTTTAGTAGCAATTTCGGTATTTAATTGTGATTATCATTAAAAACACTCTAACTTTATTATAGTATTGAAAACAACACTTTCTCGTAAAATACCAAGAATTATAAAGAACAGCACAATAACATGAAAAGCACTGTAATATTTGAAAGGAAAAAGCAGAAGAAGGTAATTTACTTCCTGTCTGTTTTGACATTTAAGAAGCCATTTAACTATAGGTAAATAAGCTATATGGCAGTTTTCTGAATGTATCACAGAAAAATATGTCTTCTATAATACAATATTTGATACTGACAATGGATTCTTTCATTTCAGAAAGCATAACAAAAGATATTTTATAAAAGTGACTTACAGGATGGTGAAAGATAACAAAAAAAGATACATGAATTGCTATGCACAAGAAAATAAATCTATTATGCAACTCCATTCTCATACTAAAAACGTTCTCATGCTTAGACGAAGCAAATACATCACCCCTAAAAGTTACAGCTTATAGTGCCCATATTTATACTAAGAATCTACATACAAAAGAAGAGTGGTTGTAGTTAATAAAGAAAGCAGTAAATTAACTGCTACAAAAGTTTATTCTCACACCACATACACAGTTGACACAGTCTCTCTTTGGCATAGGGACTTCTAACTGCCAGAAGGTCAGCATCACAGTTTTTATTTACCTAAAACTCAGACTTCTCATCTTTATTGTCATTTAAGAAAGTTCCATTTTGCTTGCTCATGCTATATGAAGCTTCACAGTTTTCTATATCTACAAGAATTTAAAAGTGAGCTTCTCTCCAGTGTAACTATAGAATCCCTAAGTAAAGTAAAAAAACCTCAAAAGACTAGCCCCCAAGACTATAAAAAAAGAAGGAACTACATGGAAATAAGGAGAGAATATCAGCTTGGACTGTTAGCAAATTCAACTTCAACATGGATAAAATCTGAAGCAATACAAGAAAAAATGTATTTTTGTTAGCTGTCTGAAACAGGCTGAGGTCACTTGCACAGAGATTTAATATATCTTTACAAATTGCTTCTCACAAAATAAGGAGAAAGAAATATGTTAGAAGTATGACTGTGTCACTCAGCAGTTAAGTCTCACTAATAAAATTTAGGAATGAAAATCACAGGTGCTAAAAATTGGTTGGCTAAACATTTTGCTTCATGCAAACCTGAAGCCTAACACTTAGAATATGTGGGTGGTATTTAACTAATTCTTATTTATGTGTCCAGTTAATAATGGCTCTAAAAAACCTTTATCATACATAAGCTATAATTCAATACAGACTAAATTATGTCTGGATAATCCAGAAAATGTTATTCTTTATACTGAACATGCAAATATGTAGATGTAAGAATATAGCTGTAATTCAGTTACACCCTTTGGATGTGAAACTGAAAGAATTTGGGATAGTCTTATTTAGAGAACAGCCTAGATGGCCTCTGAGCCTGAGAGCCTATTGCTGTGTTTTATTTTACATTAATTAACAGGACAAAATAGCAGAGACTAATTTAACATCTCACAGATGGTGAGACTTGCTATTTGGAAGGAACTTGTGAAGCAGTTTTAAAAACAGCTAGATGGGTAATCTTTGAATTATGCAAAGAGTTAGAAACCAGAACCTAGTCAGCATTACACCACTTCCTAATTTTAAAGTATCAGTATTAGAGTACGAATCTGTGCTGCAGATAGTAACAATGCATACTATACTCTGGATATCAGTCAATGCTAACAAGTTCAACAGTTAAATTACTGTTATCTTCTGGTACACATTTGAAAGCTCTAAGTTTCTCAAAATCATATTTCACAAAATTATCAGTTGTCTGTTGGTCTTTTTATAACAGTATGTTGTATGCTGAACAATGGAGAGCATCTGTAGCATTCTGAAAGAAAAAGTACAACGGAGAGAACTGTGATGTCATCTGCCACCTCCTTCTATGACAAAACACCCCATTCCTGTTCTTATACTCTTGATACAGCAAGAACAGATTTTTTTCTTCTAGACTGTTTCATAACAAGTAAAGATTGGTTGTGTTTTTACATTGGAAGCTACCACCTTTCACTACTTCTGCTGCCATAAAAGCATTATAATTCATCACAATATTTTCATAGAATCATAGAATCACAAGGTTGGAAACGGCCTGCAAGATCATCTAGTCTAACCACCTTCTCATTACCACTGCTACCACAAACTAAACCATATCTCATAGCTCCTCATATCACAATATTTTCTTACTTTGCTTTAATAAACTGCTCAGAAAAGTTCTACGTAAAATTTACTTACATTCTTATTATTTTTAATGGTTCCTAACCACTAATAATAAATTTTATTTAAAAATGAAAAAAAGTTAATTCTCTCCAACATCTTTAGCATGAAAATTTATAATCAGCTTATTCATAACTTGCAAGAAAGAGCTGCACATAGAAAAGGGGAAAGTACAATCCTCCATTCAAGCCACCATACTCACCAGCTTTGCCTTAATAGCCCCCGAATCCACATTCTGACCAGTTTTGGCATGTAGCTGAAGTTGGACAGCATGAAGCTGCAAAAGCTGATCGTGGACTTCCTTTTCCAATACTGCTTTCTCTGCCTGGGTTTCTGTCAGTTCAGACTTCAGATCAACTAACTGTGCCTGGAAGATAGAAACCATTGTAGTAATTAGAAAAATGATTATATCAGAACTGCCATGCACGAATATATCTTTTGCTGGCACATTTTACAGCTAAATGCTGTAATACAAATAACAGTACACACTGCCATGCGTTCCTCTGTAGCCCTTCTCAAGCACTCCATCATTTTCACGCTTTTTTCTCTGCAGTTTCCACTGCATCCATTCATCCATAGATCAAGCATTAAACCACTGCACTTGCGAAAATCACAGGAGCTGGATTTTTCTGACAGAGGCCATGGCATCTGATGCTGATGTCTACTTTGACATAGGATACTGTCATTAAAACTACAATAGGATTTACAATCATAGCAACATTCATCAAAGCACTATTCATATTTTAATACGACTACATCCTACCACAAAAAAATATATTGACCAATGTATTAATGCAAATACGAAAGCAGTGCCAAAATCAAAGAACCCAATTCACAACTGACCTATTATCAACAACTGAAACAGCCAATCAAGTAGGCAAACCAGAAGCCATGAATTAATATGTCCCTAAAATGTTTGTAGAAAATCACAGTCATGAACTCTAACACAAAAACAAAGAAAATTTTGAAACATTAAAGTACAGTCTACATGCACACTTGTAACAGGAATAACAGAACAAATACATATTTTTACCAGGCTACCTGCTATCCACAAGTTCAAGTAGATTTTTATAAGATAACCTCAATTTTTATAAGCTTTAAAGCTATTACATACCCATGAAAACACAGCAGACGCCAGGGGAGAATTTTGATCATGTTTTGTATTTTAAAGGTAAATTCAGATTCTATTTTTACTTCTAAAAATCTGGAACTTAAAAGCAAAATGGAAAAGTCACCAATTCTTAAAAAAAAATCTCATATTAATGCAAAGTATTTTAGATATTTAATAACACTATCCTGATGTTCAAATTCACACTGAATACCAAGTCAACACTCATCCAATCCAATTACCTAAGCTGCTTTAAAAGGTCCGTATCAGTTTTAAAAAGCAGAGTATCGGTACTTACTGGATCTAATTAAGGTATCTAATTTATATGGACAGCCTCCGTAAGTTTCCAGCATAATTATCAGACATAAGTAGGCTCTTCCAGAGGTGATTCAGAGCACTTCAATTACACAGCAACTTGATGAGACAGGTCAAGTCAACCTCCAGCATACCGCTATGAAGAACAACGTCCCTGGCTACTCTGCCATGCTCAGCGTCTTGGGGACAAAAGGGTGGGAGAAGCTCTGTCAATGAGCTCTGCTGACTTCTGAGTGAACTCCTCAGAAGAGCACAACAGCACTATCTCTGACCACTTCCATGGAGCCCTACAGATCAGGTTTAGTTTTTGTGTTTAAGAAACTGGCTGTGCACACTTTTACTTTCTAACCTTTGGAACGATTAGAAACCTGAATAATTTGTAAACCTTTACAGAATTCCAAGGCAGAAATTGCCTTCCACAGTGAGATTTGGTCAGGATGAGCAGAAGGGAGGAAAGTCTGACAATCGGAAAGGGAGTGCCAGGTGACCTAGCAAGGCCTTTATCTGCTCTCCCTCAGCAGAAATGATAACAGAATAGCAAACAGTCTTCTGGGGAATGTAGTAATTCTTCTCTTCCAGGACAGGAGCCCGGACCTGGAGCAATAACTCTTTAACTCCCAGTGCACTACATGATGTTATGATGTGGAATACCAATAGCCCAAAATCATAAAACCATGACAAAGGCCTTCAACATGACTCTCGCTAGCACTGGTTTTTAATCCTCACTTCCTTCAGTTTATGCTATACAGGAAAGCCCACTGGAAAGCCAGCAGTTCTGTATTAACTTTTGAAAGATGCTCAGTAAAACAGGAGAGAAGTCAGAGGCAGAAAACGAAGCAAAGAGCACAAACAAGATTCACTGATGTGGACACTCATTCTGAGAGCACCACTCACTGCATGAGACTGCAGTACTGCACAGGAACACAATATCAGACCCTACAAAGATTGTGTTTCAACCCGCACAAGCAAAACAAGGATAAACTTAAGCTGCACAGGCAACTGTACCTCCTTTTTAGATGTGCTCTCCAACAAGACCACTGAAGGTGAGATGTCATGCATCTCCACACACATCTCAATATACCTATAAATGTACTGCACATAGAGCAGGTCACTGGTGACTGCTCTAGCATTTGCTGAGAAGCCAGCTGGGGGCAAAAGTAACACACATCCATAGGAGACCATTTAGTTTCATGGCTACGAGCATTTAGGAGAAGTCACCAAACAGTAAAGAGAGAACAGAAACTTCATTCGCAAACAGTAATTAATGGACAGAGGTTGAAGGGAAGGCTGTCTGTTTAACATCCTTACATCCTTTAACACTAACTTGCTGATTCAGTCAGAAGAGGAAATAGGGGAAAAAAGCTTTTGAACAGAAGAACATTCCTTTCAACTTTCAAATATTTACTTTACTTGACATACAAACCCAGCAGAACTAAATTATAATTACAGTCATTTTACACACCCAAAATACCATTAGAAGCTGTAGCCACATCATATTTATATAAACTCTCAATCCATAACTAAGGATTGTCACTAAAACACATGTTCAGTAAGTTCTAAAAACTACCTTGCTGTTCATTTTCTATCTGCATTATTAACAAAATAACTGCTTTTGTTGTTAAAATATTTCTAGATTGACACTGGGGGATTAAACACATCTCTTCCTCTAATGTTAACATTACACAGCTTCAAATCAGAGAATTTCCATAAAGCTTGCAATATAAGATAACCTAAATGTGAATATGTAGTCAAAGACAGAAAGCACATTATTTTCATTTAAAACAAACAAAAATAACAACAACAAAAAACAACATAGCAAAGATGATGTATCATCATTAATCTTGTGTGTGACCATATGTACAAAGTATGTACCCCTAACAGTTAATAAATGTGGTGTCACTGTAATGCCCAACAAGTTAACTTGAAGACACAAAAATTATTACATGGGAATTATTTTCATATGTTCTAAAATGCTACATGTTTTTCAAGACCAGATGCTTTAATTGTTAGAAGGTCCCAAGACAGCAGCAAGAATCACATGTAATTTAATTCAAAAGCTCAAAAACTTAAAAGTCTTCGAATTGATCTAGCAAAATTACTACATTTCTAATATTACACATAAAATGTTAAACTTTAATCCCATTTTAACTAGAAGAGATGCTGGAGTCCTCTACTACTAATCCAATAGAATGAATATAAATAGTAAATATACACCAAAAATATGAACAAAAAACCATTATGACACTGTCACAGCTAATGCAAAGGCAGAAGATGTCCTTCCTTTTGAGTTCCACCAGTACTGAAGGAGAGGACAAACAGAGAAGGAGAATTAATCTGTAGCAAACAAAGTTTCAAAAATTACAGTAACTGCTCATATTCATGGGCAGGAAATATCAGATCATTTATCCTCTTCCACTAAGGCACAAAATCTTCTTTATTTAACATGGTATACAGTGGTGCTGATTAGCAATTATTACACAGTATTGTATTGATTTATAAGCAGAATAACACTTTAGTTTCTCTTCTAACTCATTTGTGAGTCCATACATTTGTGAGTCCATACACTAGGCAACATGCTAGCCAGCAGCAGGACTGAACTGCAGCTCAGGGAGGTATGATTCCACCAGGGAAAACTTCTCATAGCAATACAGCGCAGTGAGAAGAGAATTGAACACAAGACACTGTATTGGCACAACTCTTCTTTTATCCTTTTATTCTCACAGGTGTTGGCAAGGTCAATGCCTTTTGGGATATTTTCATTTCTGTCTCTGACTTGATGAAGTCTTGGATACTCTTCTTACACCAAGATCCAAAACTGGAATTAAGTGCCAATGGCAATGAAAAGTACCTGGTTTGGGGCCTTAAAATACAAAGCCAAAACTTACTGAAGTCAATTAAAAAACATTTAAGTTTCTTCTACATGAAAGGGAATCAGGCCATTTGTTTCAATGCTTTACTTTTCCCATTACTTTTGTCTGTGGACAATATATAGCTTTATGAAATGTTCAGAGATCCCTAAATGTATCAGTTCAGTAATGACTTCTAACCAAAAGCACTGAGAAGTGACATAAATTGAGTCAGTATGGAAAAGACTTGAAGCACTGTCCTAAAGCACAATCACTGATTTCTCAATGTATACTACAGAAGTGCCTGCTAATTTCTTTGTATTCACTATTCCAAATGCAAACTGTTCCACTCATTTACACTAATTACAATGTCAGCTGTACAAGACCTACTCCTTGGTTTCTTACCTTTTTCTCCTCATTATTAAAGGTAAATCCACATGTTTTTGTTTTGTTTTGTTCTAGCTCCAAGTACCAGAAAACACATGCTATTTCAGAAAGAGCAATTGTTTCATGTTACCTTCACATTGGCATATAATCAATCTACTTTTAAAGTCTAAAAGATAAGTTCATGATTCAAGTAAATTGCAGATTTGGGTCAAATTAATTAAACAGTAAAGTAGTATATTTGTCTTCTAAACAATCTAAAGCTCACAGATTGTAATCATGTTTTGTATCTCACTGAGATCTTACACCTATGAAAACTGAAACCGGGTATAAAGTGAAATCACTCAAGAATTTATAAATGACTTTTTTTCCCCCATAGGAAATGAAATAAATCATAGCACTAAGTAACAAACAAGTACTTATTTCACAGATCATTCAAAAATATTACTGCAAAAATTTTTTAAAAAAACCAACACAACAAAACAAAAACAAACCTCTCAACAAAACACTGCATACATAATGACCTTCTTTTTTAGCAGTTCACATTTCTTCTTCAAGTAGCTGCAAGTTATGGTCCTATATGTTGCTATCAATATAATTGCTCATTTTAATTGAATTTACCTGCATTTACAGTCATGGAGTTGTTCATGTCTTACCTGGTGTTCTTCATTGGGAGGGAGAGGACAGTCTTAAAAGTAAAATAAATATCACTGAGGTCTCATTATTTCATACCATACTTTGTAATTTCTTCAGATGTTGGTCAGAAAAGAAATATATATATATATCTACTTGTACTTTTTTTTTTTTTAAACAGAAGGTGTTTGAATAATTAACTCAAAATCTTATCTTTATTTCTGTAAGATCTCAGAACTGTATTCAAAGAGCAATGCAAACTTCTGAACATAAAAGAATAAAAGTGTGGACTTTGCCCTGGGCAACATACAAAGTAAATATAGGAAGGAAACAGTGAATAAATGTAAAATGAAAAGGAAGTACAGAAACATTTGTGTATAGAAGGGCAGAACAGGAAGCAGACAGATGGCATACTAAAACCACAAGTTACCAGCTTGCACCGCCAGCACAGCTTCTGAATGAGGAATCAGAAGATGGCAATATCATGGGCTCCTAGACCCAAAGCTTCAGCGGGAGCAAGCCCAGAATAACAAAATTGTGGATAGTGGGATGATGGCAATTAACATCTCACATTAACAAGAAGCAATCTGCTTCCCATTTCTGAAAGGGAAAGCAGTTGCAGAGGGGGGCAAGCAGAGAGCTGACAGAAGAAATCAAGTAATGGTTTTAGTTTTGGGAAAATGTCTTTCACTTTCTGAGCAGAATAAGTAACAGTTGCATTTGATTTAATGGATATGAAAAAATAATTTAATACTTGGCCATTGCCAACACGGGAACTGAAACCACAGCTGAAAGCATAGCTGAATTGGAAACAGAGCTTACAGGTCTGAATGTTATTTGTGCAAGGCAATGGCATTACTCACCACAACAAATAGAAACAACAAAAAAACCTTAATTCTCTCCACATTAAATTGTAGCAAGTGATTTTTGAGGCTTGTAATGACACGCTTTTCGGTATCTCAATTTCTAGCTTACATTAAGAACCTTTTAAGTATTGTACAAATGATGAGGCATTACAGACACATTAGAAAACACAGATTTCCAGCAAAGGAAAGCTAAGTACATTAAAAAAAACTTCCACTGTAGTAATATTGCCAGTGAGTAAAAGCCATAAGCCAAGCAGTCATTAAATGTCTTTAACGTAACAAATATTCTTTAAAGATTTTTTAAATTTGCCTTTAATCAAAGGCCTAGCAAAAAGAAAGACAAAAACCAGGATCATTTCTTAACTCCCTACACAAGGCAGCCTTTTGCAACCATTTTATCTGTATAACTGCATCTCACTATTTCACCTTTCTTCCCTGCTAATTGGAGTTGAATCGCTGTTTGAGTTTCAAACAGGCTCATTACAGGGGTAAAGCTGCAAACCACGCTGCCTAACTCTGCTCCAACCTACCAACCAAAACCATGCATGGACAAAAAGGCAAAGAATGCCATGGTGTGGAAACATCACAGGAGAGAAGCAGGGGTGACCAAATCAGATGGTCTTAGTGAGTTAGGAGGATACTCAATATTTGCATTAGAAAAAAAAACAAAACAAAAACAAACACCTTTCCTGACAAATGAGTCAGAAGTGAGATTTCACTAGTTCCATTGATTCTGTTACTAATAAAACACTTTGTGTGTGCAACTTTGACAACAGATAAGATTATGAGAAAGGTCCCTGTCGGTGGACAGATAAAGCCTAAGAGGTACTTTTATTTTTTCAGCAATGTGTGCTCATTTGGTTTATACCAGACTCCAGAAAGTTTAACAAATGTATTTATGCATTTAAACATTTGCTCCTGATCAGGATCATGAAGCAAACACTGCACCTACTCTTTGCGTACTGCTTCAGTATACGCACAAAAAAAGCAACATGAGTATCAAGAAATAATGTTCACATTCTTTAGGGGCATTTTTTTTTTTTTTAAGAGAAAAATGTTGCATAAAGGCAAAAATAGGTTAAAAAACTGATTATATTTTACAAACAGTGAAATCATTATTTCTAAGCATTCCATAATATTACACAACTGTGAGACAGAAAACAATTTTTCAAGAGCTGACAGATGCAACCACTGCAGCTTGTTGCCCAAACACACACGGATGCAGACACATATGAGGAGGTTTGGCAGCAGCAGAGATGAGGAACACACTTAGGAAATGCGTGGCCAACATACTAATCAGTTTTCTTGGGAACTGCTGGACTGTGGCATCAACCAAAGATATTAACAATCAAGCAAAGTATTATGCTTCTCTAATAGCTGGAAAAAAAAATAATAATTGTGCAGTATACCATCTGTGTCTCTTCATCACTGAACCACACTTAGGCTACAGCTCCCTGAAGGGCAGGACTATTCCACCCCTCCCTCAGCCCTGACTTATCTGCTCCTTCCTTCAGACTGAGCAATGCTTGCTGCAACTACTTCTCACAACTCTACAAAGTTTGTAGGACTTGTTCAAAACGGAAACCATGACATAGCACACAGCTTTATTCATTTCACTGTGCTCTTTGCAAAGCTGAAGTGACAGCACTGTACAAAATACGTGTTTCTGAATAAATCATACACCTTGGAATCATAACCCTGGATGATAAAAAAAAAAACATTGCCTTTAACAAAAGCACAGAATGCTTGCCACTTATCTGTGACAAAAATGAGTAGCTCGTTTCAAATTATTTCAAAAGGCTGAATTTGCAAATTTGTAATGAAATTGTTTATTTCATTATTTTCAGGACCCCAAAACAAGGGTTTACAGAGGTGAATACTGTACTTCCACTGCCTGAACATCTGCGATCTAATCAAATTCTAGGAGCTGTATCACATCTCATTCCAGATAAACCACATTCCATCCAGTACCAACAGTTTTCAATTTGAAAAGAGAAAAAAAGATTCAGAGGTAGAAGTGTAGATAAAGGACACTTCAGTACAAGATGAACAATTTAAACACATTTGAAAAAATAAACCAACTTCCTTTTCTTACTAGAACTATGCTCCCAGGCACATCTGTCATAGGGCAAAGAAATATCTTGGTTGTACGTAAGTGCATTTCACCTTACAAGTCAAAGGAGAAAGGGGATTAAAAACAAACCAAAGGATATTTGTAATAAAGTGTATGGTCCAGTCTTGGTTAAAAAGTACTCTTCTTCAATAAAGAAGTTTTGCAGCATGCTCCATAAGATGGACTCAAATTATGTGAAAAAACACCATACATATAAAGCCACCTACAGTTGGCTTTTTTTGGGTATTGAGTTTTTTTTAAATAGGGATCTTCATGTTACCCACACACACTACACATGCTTTAGCTGATATAGCACGTTACTTAAAGAAATAAAAATTCAGCTTAAAGGAAGTTCCTCTTTTAAATCTATTAACTGATTTCCAGTTCAACAGTAACAAAAATACATAGGCAAATAACCTCTTAGACATTTGCTTAAATGCTTTCCTAAACTCTAGCCTGCAGTTAGCTTAATTCTACTGCTAAGACATAGGGTGTGCTCTACCAGACATTCCATTCCAGTTTGTTCATTTAAAATTACAGAATTAGGCTGGCAGTCAAAGTGGCAGAGCCAAGCTCAGTTTTCACCAGCACGTTAAGCTACTACTTTTACTTTCACTGAATTTTATTTTTTTTTTAAATGAACATTTAAACAGTGTCAGTCAGCATCATATAATTTTTTTCAGCTCAAATAATACCTGAACAGGAAAGATAAATCCTATGAACTTCCTCTCACTTAGAAATCTGGTATCTCATACAGTGGCTGTTAGCTTGCATCTGCTGATTGTAACGCTGAGAGACAGAGCCCAAGAAAAATCTCTTTTAAAATGGCTGTCATCTCCTTTTGTTCTAACAGCCTGAGGCCCTCACTGTCCTCCATTATGATACATTCCTACACTTGTTTAGCACACTGTATGCTATGCTGGTCAAGTCAAGCTTATCTCAGAAAAAGACAATGGCTTCCATCACCTAACAATTTTTTCTTCTTCAATAAGCTACTCTGTTCAAATCTGTGACCAGCAGGAAAAATATGAAAATAAATCCTCCTTTCTTTTAGTTTAATTTAGGTTCATAAATTTTATCAGTATAATTACAACCTTTCATCACTCTAAAGCCCTTACCTGCATACATCTGCTGTGCATCTGCATACCTTCAGGCTCCTTCTGAAAATAACCAACATCTCAAGTAATTGTATATCCATTCCTTTACAGAAACCAGTGTTGTCCTCACATACTTTTTCACTGTTCTGAAATATCCCCCACACAATATTTTACCTAAATTCATCTCTGGCAGTATGTACACACCAAAAGTGTATACAAAAGTGCCAAAACACTTTTCCATGAAACTTCTACAGAAGGAGCTTCTATTCGCCAAAACCAGCCAAGGTGTGTCTTAAAAGCAATTACACCAATTCCAGAACAGATATTAAGCTGATAAAGCACATCCTGAACTGTGGTTCTCTTTGCTTGTCTGTAAAACTGGACACGGGTTTGAAACCTAACACTATTATCAGAAATAAAAACATGTCACAAAATCAAATGTTATTTTATTCACTAGCTCTAGATTTTTAGTATCAATTAGTTCTCACTCTAGACACACTAATAGTTACATGATTAAAGCTATGAACTGTGATCCTTTGCTCTTCAACTCATTCAAGATTAAAGTACACACTGTCATTATTTAGGTTTCCAAGCCACGGATGATTTTAATTAAATACCAAAATACAAGGGTTGCTTCAAAAGTAATGTCTCCTACTTTATTATGTTGGCCAACAACATCAGAGGTGATGCTGGTGTTATGGCAGTAGAGGTTGAATCTTCCCACCAACATTCCATTACATTTTATCACTGTGTGACAGATAGCAGCAGAGGGGCAGTCTGATAGAATGGTGTCTGACACAGAAGTGTAGAGGAAGCAAAGGTGTGGAACTGAATTCCTCCATGCAGAAAAATGGCAACCACTGACATTCATCAACACTTAACTGAACTCTGATGGAGAGCAAACAGTGGATGTGAGCATAGTGATGTGGTGGTGGGTGGTACATTTCAGCAGCAGCAACAGTGTGTCACCTTCACTGGCGTACATTTTTACAAGGTGTGGCATGCAGGCTCTTGTTTATCACTGGCAAAAATGTGCAGCTAACCGTGTTGAATGTGCTGAAAAATAGTGGTTTGTAGTTGAAAATTTGCTCTTAAAAAGTGTTATTGTGCTCTTTGTATCTGTGCCAGTTTCCGTGGAAATAAAAGGGAGGCGTTACTTTCAGAGCAACCTACAATCTTTCAGGATCTAACCTTTATAATTTCCTTTCAAAATATTTAAGCATGAAACAACTTTTCAAAGACATATTTACCAAGCATTAACTCATTCTCTTAAACTGATCTGAAAAGTCATCTGTTTTACACGTCAGTACACCCACCAGTCTTGTGCAATATGCAATAAATGCTGATAGTCTACTATAAACTCATAAATCTTATTTTATTATGCCTATACAATTAAGTTTGCTGTATAGCTTGACAGCATGCATGCAAACTGTGTACTAAAGTGTATTCAAGTCTATAGCAACATAAATATGAAGAATATCGTAAACATCACTACAGTGAGCACTGTGGTGAAATAAAGACTGCAATGAGCAAAACCTCCTTAAAGAGGTATTTATTCTACTGTGAAATAACCCAATTCTCAGCTAAGCTTTACTGGTATTTTGCATAACAAGGTTTTCATACCAGGAAGAGATCAAATTAAAACCAAAGCCAATTTATTTCATTTCCTACTGCAAGGAAACCCTTCAGAAGAGCAAGTTACTCTCAGAAGATTCTTCAATTCCTTCATTGCAATAAGCAAAATACAAAAGACTGAAAGAACCAACACCTCTGGACTGTCCACTAAAGCTCCTGCAAAGCACTTATCTACCTGGCTTCTAAGCAGATCTCCTAGTTCCCATATATTTCAAAGCTACTGGAACAAACAATACAAATCAAAAAGCCTGGTCTATAAGAGATACTGAAGAAGCTAGCAATTTTTAGCCTAGGGAGAAGATAACTGAATGAAGACTTCTCAGCAGTCCTGCAGCACAAAGACTAGTCTTGTCACAGAAAGACAAGAAGGCATCTAACATCGACACTCTTTAATGACAGGCCAAATGACATCCAAATATACTACAAAAAGAAGCCTCAAGTTGGCATGCAGCTATGAAACAGAAGAACGTAAAATTCCCCAGATTCTCCCTCCGGAGCACTCCAGCTGTTGCATAAATCACAGGACCCCATGGCCCTACCTCTTGAATAACATCAGCACCAGCCAACTCAGCTCCAGCAGATGCTTCTTCCTTCTCACCCTTACTGAAATGCCGGTTTAGTCATGAAGAATTCATCATCCTTGAGGTCCCTTCCAACCCATTCTGTGATTCCTGTGAACAGTTACTCTCCTCACAGATCGTGAGATCTCCATTATGAGTTCGACTGAGTTCAGCAGGGGGCAATCTGATCTGTATGAAGAAGGGACGAGAGGATCTGCCTGGCCTACCCCCAGTCCTTTTGTTTGTTTGTTTTGTTCCATTCGCTTGCAGACAGGAATAACATTCTAACAGTTGCCTGTAAGCTTGAAGATTCTTGATGCCTTTGTCCCATTTTGTAAAGGCTACCAAACTTCCTAGAGACATAATGCAAATACAATGCCAGCCAGTGGCATCTGCTGTTCAAGACGCTTCTTTCATCACCAAAGACAACTTTTTGTCACCGTGAGCAACTCTGTAACAGCCGGGGATCCGCCGGGCCGGGCCGGGCCAAGCCGGGCTCCCGTGGGACAGCCGCTGTCAAGCAGCTCCGGGCCCGAGTGCCGAACGGTCCGGCTGCTGCTCACGACACGCCTCACCCTGCCGGGATCGGGCTGCCCCAACCCTGCCGGCCCCTCAGCACCCCGCCGCCGCGCCCTCACCTCCAGCTTGTGGTTGATCTGGGACACGGTCTGCGCCTTGTGGCAGAGCTGAGCGAAGCAGGAGCTCAGGCTGGTCATCTTCTGCCGCCCCTCGTAGGTGATGTCCGCCTGGTCGGGGTCGATCTCGCCCAGCAGCAGGTCCACGTCCACGAAGGCCTTGTCGAACTCCTTCTCCAGCACCTCCAGCCAGCGGAACATGGACACCCCGCCGCCCGGCGCCGAGGCCGCGCCGCCCACCCCTCCGCCGCAGGCCGCGCCGCCCGGCCCGCAGGAGCCAACGCCGCCCGCGGCCGACATCCCGCCGGCTACCGCCTGGCCCGGCCTCGCCTCGCACAGGGCCCGCCTCGCGCCCCCACCCGCCTCGGCCGCCCCCCTGCGCCCTCGCGGCGGTCCCGGCGCTCCCGGCGCGGCCACGCAGCCAGGCGAGCGGAACGTGCCCGCGCGCATGCGCGACGCCGCTGACAGACGGCCTCGGGGGCGGCTGGCGCTGCCTGCCACAACTCCGGGCGGCTCCCAGGCAGCAACGGCTGAGCTCCGAGACCGCGATCGCGGCCGCTGCGCTCCCGTCCCGGCCGGTGCCGGCAGGGGGCGGCGGGGGTGTCCGTGAGCGCCGTGCCCGAGGCTCGGAGGGGAGCTGAGGGGTCCCGCCCGTAGCCGCAGGTTGGAGCCTTCCCCGTGTCTGCTGCTGAAAAGGAGGCGGAAGGTGCACTTAAACGTGGCAGCGGTCTCCTTGTCCCAGCAGCCTGTTCCGATGTCTCACTACCCTTTCAATGACGAAATTTTTCCTAACATCCAAACCAAACCTCCCCTGGCGCAATTTAAGGCTGTTTCCTATTGTCCTGTCACTTGGTGCTTGAGAGAAGAGGCTAACTCCAACTCACTACAACCTCATTTGAGGTAGTTGAAGGGAACAATAAAGTCTTCTCTAAGCCTTTTTTTCTCCAGGATAAATGTAGAATCATAGAATCGTTTAGGTTGGAAAAGGCATCTAAGATCATCGTTTCCCTAGTCATTTGGGAAGGGGAGAGAAAAGAATTCTTTCTTTTCTGCTGTACTCACAAACACCATCAGGAGGGGCTAGTTTTGCAGTTACTTCTGTGTAACTGTTCAGGCTCTGCAAAGAGGCAAAGATGCAAACTTGAAAGTGTTGCATAAAAACGACTGTTCTGGACACCCATGCATCTATAGATACACTGGCAAATGTAATTACACCAATCAAAAAGGTTGCACTTCCTAGCTCATTTTGGTACTGAAAAAAAAGAAAAAAACCACAGGAAATAAGCTATTTCTACATGATTATCATGGTTCTTTCTCCAAGGTCTTCACCTTAGGGTCACCTCATTTCCTTGAAATGTTCTGATTGATTCTGATGTTGATTTCAGTAGGAGATTTATTAGCAGGTCTTGTAGAGGTCTCATGCAACATGGCTTTATGGCACCAAAGCACTAACTCTACCTCAAAAGAGAAAAAAATATCACTTGAACCCAGATCAGGGCCCTAATCCTGCCTACAACAGAGTCCCAGAAACTCCTGTGCCAGCACAGCACAGTGAGCACGGAGCCCTAGAGAGAGCACAGCAGTGGGACTGCCCCCAGCAGCAGCAAATAGCAAGATGATGGCACCTACGTGCCCTGCCTCTGGGCTGCAAGGTGTCCTGCAGTGAGTTTCTCTCATGGCTCTGCTTCACATAAATAATTAATTGGGATACAGAGAGACAATTTACAGCTCAATGGTTAGACCGCTCACCTGGAATGTGAAGAGAGCTGTTAAAGCGGGAAAGGATTGCAATTCTATCAGTCTGTGCTTTCAGGAGAAAAGGGTAAAAGCAAACTTCACCACTAGCAGTAGTTTCATGTTTCCTCTGGGATCTGATATCACAGGCTTGACAAGAATCTTACAGATTGTTATTACAAACCTGTTCTTTTGCCCTTTACTGTTCAGATTGTCTGCACTGTAAGTTGAGGCAGGTAGTAACAAACTGGAAACATAATAGAGGTGCTTTTACTGTTAAGGCCAACAAAAGCTGCAAATATTTTTATACGGACCCATAAAAAGAAATCTGGCTCAGTAAAGTAGGGTATCCTGATAGTGTCTGAGCAAAGGGTATAAGTGTCTAAACTTCAGACAGTTGCACAAATGCTTCTAAATGAGCCAAGTTTAACAGAGCAATTGTTTAAGCTTCATTCTAATGTTTGTTCTCCACAGCCATTATACCAACAAGGTCTGATGGGAAATCAAAGTATTTTCTGTATCAAAAGCTAAACTAACATTATTGTTTAAAGTAGTTCTGTTGAACAATAACATTGCTTCAGGATTAACAGTTTTATTTGCTTACTTTAATTTTTATTCTAGTAGATATTACGCTGGTGAAACACATAGAATTATATTAATTTTCTTTTTTTCTAATGGAACAGTAATCTAACTTACAGCTAAGCATTACAATTTTCTGCTAATGTATCTCAATCTTGCACTTAAATGCCATCTGCTTATCTTGAGAAGGAAATGTCCCATAGTTACTACATAACATACCTATACCAAACACTACCTTCAGAAATTGTATTTGATGTAATTTATGTAAGGCTTTTTCAAATAATCACATAACTTTTTTTTTTTTTTTTTTTTTTTTTAAGTATTGGTCCTATCTTAAATTGTATTTATCTACAGTGGCATCAGAGTTTTGTGGTCACTAATTTAACTTTCGTCCCTCATCAATGCTACCTTTGTTTTGTAAGTTCTTACATTTTACAAATCAAACAAGGGTTTGTCTCTGCTTCTTCCACTCAAAGATTAGCTTCTCAAATACAATTTCTTTAGAAACCTATCTATAGGATAATAGCTGTCTAACATTTGCTGGACTATGTAAAAATGAGAAAGAATATTCTATATTATTAAGAAAAGTTGCACTTGTGACATGAAATCATAGTAAATGCTAAGTTATCATTAGGAAATATTCACATTCCTCACCAGCAATTCTGGGTGAAAATTTTAATAATTATTATTATTTAATTAAAATAATTAGTTATGAGTTGAATCATTTCAACTATTCATTGAAATTAGAAGTAGATATCATTGGCATAAGGATATACACAAGAACAGTTTAATTATCTCAAAACTCTACTTACAAGAGCCCTGGAAAATTCTGATCAATCCCAATCATCCTTAAAATGCCTGCCAAAAGCACCCAGACAAGTTTAACTCTGTTCTGTAAGCAAGCAGTGCAGTCAATATATAATCAAACCTAAGAAAGCTTAGTAGTTTTGGTCTTTAATTAGCTTAAAGTGATTTTAAGTAAGCTGTAGTGTATTCCACCCTGATAACATCAACAAATAATTGAAGAATATTTTAAAAACAGAGGTAGTTTGAGTAAACTGATCTAGAGGAATGCACGATGCATGGACACAGTGTGGCTACACCCAAGGAATACTTCTAAGTAACAAATAGTTCCAGAAAATTATCTCAAGAAAAAGATGTTAATTGAATATTTTTAATGTCAAAAGGACTTCACTGACAGTTTCCTAGTCTGCTCATTTGACCACTCCTATTTGCTTTACGTATAATTTATGCACATAATATCCATCATTACTGTCTAGAGAATGTGAAGCATCTGTGCTACTTTACTGTTAGGTACCTTTGAGTATATACTGTATTTAATAAATTTAAACCTATTTATTTTGACTGATCACTGGAGTACCTAATTAACTACCTGAAAAATTACTTTGTGCTAAAAGAGTAAATGACCTGAAGTGTGAGGAAGACACATCTTCATACAAAACAGAACAATATAATACCCTAATCAAAAGGAAAAAAATACTCTTGCTAACTTCTTCCTTGCTGTATATTTGATACCCAGTACCCATGCCAAGACTGGGAAAAGGTTGTGTGAGATACTCTACAAACCCTGAGTTAGACCTATCCCCGTAACAAAAAATTTACAACATAAACTCACGTGTTTGCACATGAGGGTCAGCTCACCTGTGAAACTCTGTAATTGCAGCTGCCCAGCTGTGCACACCATGTGCACATGTCAAGGCCATCTTTTGTGTGGTTGAGTGGTTTGATTGTCCAGCTGGGTGTACAGCCAGAGACAGAGGCAGCAAAGGGGAAATGCAGAATGTTTTGCAGTATCAAAATATGGGAGAATTTTTGAGATGATAAAGCAAGAATTTCATGTCCTAAAATGGAGTTGTAGATGACTGTAATATGCTTTCCGAAAGTATGCTGGAGAGGAGGAAGTTATCCACCCCTACTGAAACTTAAAGGGAGATGGATTTTTAGTTGTCATTAGAGAAAATTTCTGCTAACAACACTGAAACCTTTTACATGTTTAATTTTAGATTATTCCTTCTTTGCAGGCTCAGGGGGGCTGCCTTCTACAGTCAGCTCAGTGACTCCATGGGACCTATGAATCACTCACCCCTATCCTGAGGGAGCATTCATTCTTTAGTGACCTCTTTACACAATGCAACTTCTACAGGTCACTTCTTTGGTTCATCTTTTCTTTTTTATAGCTCTTACTGCAGTCTTCTTCCCATGTTTATTCCTACATATCCACTTAATCTCATTATTATTTTCCTTTTTTTACTTTTAAAAATCTGTAAAGCATGTGTTAAAAATATTTGGCTTTTATAGCTTGGCAGAATGAAACCATCTTTTTGTGCACATTGTGGATACAGTTTGGGAAAATTTCAGACTCCACCGTGCCTCACAGTTTCAACAGCAGACAGTTTTATACAATTTGAGCTCTGTTCTGGTCCTGTTTGGTGAGCAGTTACTAGCAGACTCTTCTTAATGGTTAAAGTTACCCACAGGAACTGGAAGAGCCTGTGCTCTTACAGGCCTCTGAAAAGTCCTTGCAGACTACAGTTGTTAACTACTGATCTCAGTCAGTTTTGTACGAGCAAAGCCATTGGAAAAGAAAATCTGTAGTCACAGTATTGGTTGCATGATCCATTCCTGCCACTTTATTTTTAGGTACAGTCTCAAATAAGGTAATTAAAGATCTATACAAAATCTATACAAGATCTATACTGGTGTGTGTCCAAATTCTAGGTTGAGAATAAATTCAACCATTTTATTTGTCCTCTTTATCCTCCACTCTTCATTCCTTTTGGGACTGATTTGATTTTTTTTTTTCCAATCATTATTGGTAAAAACAATAAAATCTAAAAAGCTTTCATCGCACCAACCTGTGCTTTTGTTCATGTGTGTGACATTATCTAAACTGATCACTTCCAGGTGTCTCCCTCAGTGACATCTCATCTTAGATGGCATTCCTCAGCACTATCATAAAACTGGCAGGGTCTAAAACTCTTTGATATGTGGATTCTTGTTTAACAGAGTTTTGTTTCTTTTCAATACACTTTACCCTGCTAGTTCCTCAGGAATGCACTGTCACCACAGAGAGGTGAAATGTGAGAAATTCAGAAGGGCCTATCACTTTCATCTCCTCTACATAGCCAGCTACCTACTCATTTTGTGGAGGAAAAATCTGCTTTAAGACATTTGGCAGCTGCTCCCAGTGTATGAAGATGAACTTGCCTGGAGTTAGAAAGTATGTTCTCCACATACGATGAAAGCAGATAATAATAATATATAATTAAATTGCCTGGAATGTGTTTGGTTGACATTCTTAATTTAGTGTAATGCTCTGAAGCTCTTTGTTTAAGAAACATTTCTAAAAAGTGGTTGAAATTAATTCAACAGATGATCAAGAGAAACACAATGTTTTAAAAACAGTGTTATGATTATTTCTCTTAGCAGGTCTATCCACAATGGAGAGGAGAGTTTGATTGGAGGTAGTCTTTGTGGCAGACAAACACCATTTGTTGTCCCTACGAGAAACTATTCTAAATCCAAGTTAAAAACCTCCAGAAAAAAAATACTTATAAATTCACACATACTCCATAGCAGGCAGTTGATAGCATATGGCAGCTAGATATGCCAAGGATTCTTTCAAGCATACGCCGCCGCTTAGCAGGTCCCAGTTGCCAAAATACTTGTGTATGACATCCCCCAGAGACCCAGCTGCTACCCATGCTCTCTGCAGCTCTCAATCCAGTCTTTTCTCGCAGTGTCTCCTTTCCAAAGACAAGGACCACGCTGACTGAATGCGCTTTCCTTCCCCATTGTCTTCAGTGCTAAGACTACATTATTTCTTTATGTAGTTTGTACCACCACACACTTTACAAAGGAACTTTTATGAGCTGTCTTCCTTCCGAGATTTCTGAACACTTCAATAAACAGGGTTTTGAAAATTCATTCTTCTGATTTTAATGTTGACTTGATTTTCTGTGATATTCTAAAGATAATCTTAGGTTAAATACGCAAAAATTATCTCTAAATATAAATACATGTGCTTCTGGCAAACCTCTGACTTTGATGAAGAAAGGAAGGGCCCAAACATCAGTACTGTGGAAGTTGAAATCTTGCATGAGGAAAGGCTTGTGCAAAAAGATAATATTATATTTTAGACTGATATATTTGAAAAGAAAAATCCACCACCAACAAAACTTTAAAATCACACGAGCACCTCTTCAGATCTGAAATTCAAGCAGCAATAGTGAAAGATCTTTTAAATTCCATTAACTCAGTTCTGCACAGGTATCCCTATTGAAAGGTGAGGGGAATTTGAATCAAAATCTGATGAGAAATGACCTCAAGTGATTTATTTTTTTACTGTGCCCTGACAAAGCTGTGCAACCCACTGAGCCATCTATGCTTCTTCCATACACAGACCCTGGACTGGTTGGTTGATCATGTTTTTGCATAGGTTACATATTCCTGTTCAGCTTTCACTCATGCAATCTTATGCCTCCTCATCAGTTCTCTTATCAGCAGGTTGCTCAGAATCAATAAAAAGACACAGCACACCAGCTCTGCTGGACTTGTGTCAGCATTTGCACAAAGAAATGCAACAGGATCATCTTTCACAGCTCTCCCTTTAAAATACCTCACTGCTCAAAGCAGACATATTTCAAAAATTAATGGAACCATAATATTACTCCTGTTTAAATCATTGTTGTTAATATCACATGTCTAAGGTAGTAAATCAATTAAAGTTCCTTCAGTTATTTTGAGAAGACCAAGAATACAGCTACTGCTCAAAAACGAGAAAAGCCGACAGTATGGCACCGTCCTGTGGTGCTACCTTGTAATTACATTTGCAAATTCCTACATGGGTTGAGTTGCTTGACATTTACACAATAGGGAAGGATGCAATCTATGGTTCTTATTTAAAGGCATTTTCAGATTGATTCTGCGTCACTCTAGATCTCTAAACTGTAAAGAATAGGATTTTATCTGAATTACTTTTTGATGATGCTCCTGAGGAGCACAAATACGTCTGTAAGACTGAACGTCACTGTCTCAGTGAGCTCCGTACTTGCAGTCAAGTCAACTGACAAAATAGGAGCAAAGTCTGTTCCAGGGCATGCTAAAATATACCACAAGTTACTGTCAGAATGCAGAAAGGCTTTACACTTCTGCCCGGGTACTTTGTCTCTTTTAGAATAAAAACAGCTACTAAACACATTGAGATAAGTTAAAACGCTTGCTTTAAAACACCATTGCAAATCCTGCTCACCCACTCATTTTTTTTTGCAGCTGATCAAGATGGCATAAGTCAGGCAGGATTTTTCTCCACGGACTGCTAAACATGCCAACTCAACAGGTTGCTTTAGGAACAGGTTTTCAGCTCTTGCTGTTTGGTTTTGCAGACACTGGGATGAAGTTCTGTACTTGCAGGATAAGGGATAAAGGAGATAGAAAGACGTCTGGTAGGGAATGTGGCAATTGTCCATAATAAAACCAAATGCATCAAATAGGCGTTCCTATTGAAGACCATCCCCAGTTCAGTTACCCATTTGTCAAATCAACTTGACATCATTTTCTGTTGGAAAAATAACCAGCCTTATTCTGAATTTGAGGAATAGGATTAGCTACTTCTGAAAACATGGAGAGGATGGAAACAGACAACAATACAAAGCACTGTGATGAGAGAGAGGAGTTTCCTAAGTGCACTGTTTGGAATGTTACAAATTGATGAATAAGAAAAAGAAACAAAAATGCATTGAAGATTTCTGAAAGTGTCACACTTCAAAATGTAGCTTTTCAAAACTTTACAGCTCTGGGTGACACAGCTAATGGATACATACAAATGCACTGGTAGTGGAGAAAAAAAACTGGAGGGGAACCTCAGTGTTCTCCATCTGTCGTGGGGTGCCGAGTCTCGTCTTATTGATAGTCCACTGCTTGATTTACACTAAATGCTTTCAAATGTTTCACATTTGTAATTTTCAAATCCAGTAATAATTAAACTTTGATTTCTATGAATTACACAATACAGATAACTTAGATTCTTATACAATCTTTCAAAAATGTATACCAATCAACATCGGCTATATGGCAGATATTCAGAAAGTTAATAGAATGTTTCAGTTTAAAAATAATAGCTGTCTGGGTTTTTTTGTTTGGTTCTTTGGATTTGTTGTTGTTGTTGTTTTGGGATGTTTTTTTTGTTTGTTTTTCTTTTTTTTTTTTTTTTTTTTTTTGGTCTGAACAATGCATGGAGAGGAGTGAAAAAGTTCCTGTGTTGGCTGTAGTTCTTTTTTACAATTTCTAATGCTGGGTCACAGAAGACACAAAGGTTTTACAGCCCCACTATAAAACAGCTCTTTATCTTTTTCCTGCTAATTCTGTGGTGGCACATTTAACAAAACTAGGAAAGTGGAGATAATGTGGATGTTTGCAGATTAAATGTCAGGTAATAAATAACACTAATTTCACATACCTGCAAATGCAAAGACACCTTATCACTGTTTTAGTTTCTTACTCTTTGTAATGCCTGCCAACATTTTAACCCAGGCAAATTGCGGTATTGTTTTTGCTGTTTTTTCACTGGGATAAAATACACAGTCGTAATATCCTTTTATCAGATTTCATGGTATAAAAAGGACTTTGGTGCTTAATTCACATTATACATTGCTGAGACAATTTCAGACCTCCTGTTTTGGAAGATGCATTTATCCTATCTTTTAGTTTTTTTGTTTTCTTCTCACAGTGGTCTGAGTACCACTTGCCCAAGAAGATGCAGCTGTGACCCTGCCCAGTCAGTGCAATGCTACAGAGCTACAGAGATACCCAGAGGGATTCCTTTCACTACTAGAAGGCTCTACATCAGCCACAGCAAAATTAAGCAACTCCAGGTAGGAAAAATCCAGTAGAAATACCATATACCATATGCTGTGTCTGAAAGTCATATTTCCCAAGTGGTGGACTTAATGAGGGAAAGGAGAATCTTATTCCAGGTTCTAAAAGCTGATGAAATTGGTGCTAGATCTGTTTTTGATTTTAAGCACTTCTGAAATATATGTAAAAATATACCCATGTTGTTTTTTTATGCAACTCAAAAAACTTGTCACACAAGTAGACAAATGTTAACTTGTTTTTATAGGAACAAATAACCACTGACTTAAAGAGTTATTTTTAAACTTCTTGAAAGCTTTTGCTGTTTTTTTATGCAATGTAAATCTTTTCTATAGCAAATGGAAGGGTTTTACATGGCTAGAATGAAACTGAATTTCTTTTCCCCCTCCTGAGTTGCAAGTTTCAGATAAAACTGCTATTAGAAATAACAGTAGGAGTTATTAATTAAGGCTTGATCACTCATTGTTAGAGATCAAAGCAGTGTGAGATGATAAAAGCAATTCTGGGCCTTCCTAGTGTTGTCATCTACCTAGAGCCATAAAAACAACTGTTTTTTTGTTGTTGTTGTTGTTGTTTTTCTAATTGAGACATTACTGAATCATATTATTAAAGTCATTATCGGTGCAAGCAATATTTTTCTGTTTTCCATCCTAAAATATATTTATATAATAAATATAATTTCTATATGTCAACACAAGGGAACTATAACCTGCATTATGCATACTTGCCATATTATGCATACTTCTCATGTATCACTTTATTACAAACAGTAAGAAATGCACAGTTTTGGAGAAATACATTTACTTTTTAATATACTTGTTCTCTTACAAAGAATACATCCTTAACTGCATCTTTGATTTTGTTCTCAGGACTGAACAAAATGGGCTAAGGCAACAGGTGGGATACCTGTTGCTCATTGAGAAACAGCCTGAATCATTTTGCAGTTTAACTCAGTGGAAGTTTTCTCCTCTTTTAGCTGTTTCTGTTATCTGTGATTTTCTTATTGTAGTTCACATACCTACAAGAGTCAAAGTTTATTCATATGATAGAGTTATATCAATGTGCTATGTGCAGTGTGTTAAAATAATGAACTCTTTAATGAATTCTTATGAGGAAACAGGTCTTCTGTACAGAAGCATTGTTGTCTTTTTATTATTATTTTTAATAATCAAGATGAGCCATTTTTCCTTTCCTAGGCTATTTGTTTATGCCTGTCAGCTATTCCTAAGCTACCATATACTCAGCACTCAAGTACTGTGTTCAGTTTTGGGTCTCTTGCTATGAGAAAGATATAGAAGCCCTGAAGTATGTCCAGAGAAGGGCAGTGGAGCTTGTGAGAACAAGTCTTAGGGGGATCTGGATTGTTTAGTCTGGAGGAGGCTTAGGGGAGACCTTGCTCTCTACAACTACCGGAAAGGAGATTGTGATGAGGTAGGGGTCAGCCTTTTCTCCTGTGTAACTAGTGACAGGATCAGAGGGAACGGCTTCAAGTTGCAGCAGGAGAGGTTCAGGTTAAATAGGAAAAGTTTCTTCTCTGAACAAGTTGTCAAGCACTGGAATAGGCTGCCCAGAAATGTGCTCAAGAAACATTGAGATGTACTAAGGGACATGATTTAGTGGGGAAATATTGGTTGTAGGTAGATGGTTGGACTGAATGATGTTGTAGGTCTTTTCCAACCTTGGTAACTCTATGATTCTATATGAGTAAAACAGCCTTAGATTGGCTAGAGAGAAAGGCAGGTATTTGTTATAAAGCATTCAAACATTGGTTATGAGTAAATAGAGCAGTAGAATAAATGTTTTGTGACTCTTCAGGGCAAGCAAATGGTGTGTAAAACCATCTAAGGAAAGAGTTTTTCACTTTATACATTAATTTAACTGAACAATCAGTATGTCTTACTTCTACTATCAGCTTTACTCTGAAAGGAAATAAGTCATTTATGTTATTTGTCTGTAATTATGTAAATTCTTTACTTAAGATTAAATGGGGTTTGTGAATAGATTTTTTCAGTCTTCTCTGACAAACCATACTTTTTATTTCCTGACGTTGTAAATACATATGCTTAATTTAACACAGCTGAACAATTCTATTGGCTTAATAGCATTTAATTAATAGTATTATATACTATAGTATAATAGTATTTGTTGAAACAGGTTTTGATTTCTGGTTGTAAACTATATATCTGCAAGTGTTAGGGGAACTCTATAGTTCTTTGTTTTTCCCTTTGTTGTTTTTTTTTTTCTGTGTGTGTGTGTGTTTGATTATTTTGTTTTTGTTTTCCCTTACTTTTTAATTGCTTCATTTGCAGCATCTTAGAAAAAAGAAAACATTTTCAAAAAGAAGTTGAATCTAAGCCTAGACTTTTCACAGCCAACCTCCATCAGTCTTTCATACGTAATTATGCACATATAATATGGTTTGGCAACTAACAGCTTCAGAAGAATAAGCAAATATTCTCTCAAACTGAACATTAATTACTTCTGGACATTATAATGGTCTATATTAAAACAGTAAAGAAATTGAAAATAAGTTTATATGCTAAATACAGTATGTTTTGAAGAAAAGGAAGAAAAAAAGCAGATCTATTTTATTCATATCAGCTTTGCATCACATCAGTTTTTCTCGACAGGGTTGCTCACCATTAAATGACTAGTTGGGTTTTTTGCTTTTGGTATTTCTGCAAACTAGGAGTTGTTACAAACACTGTTTGCAGTAACAAAACTAGACTGCTTTTAGTATCTTCTTTCAACAATTTTCAAAACCTTCATTTGAAGAATACAACTATAAACTTTTTACTCTCACATTTAGTTTACTTGAAGGTATATTAATACTTGCTTTTATCTGTTAAAAGAAAATTGCTTCTTTGGCCCACAGAGTAAGGAGCTGTTTTAAGAAACTGCTTAAAAAAAAACCCAGTTCACAAAGCCTGATAAAGCCTACCACATAGGTGGGAAACAACTCAGAAACATGAGAATTGGATAAATGAAGAAGGAAGGAATCTCTTATGTCACCTTCTTAAGCTGATTAAAGATACACAAGTATGATAGTCAAATGTATACAATCAGGATTATAGAATAAAACTACTATGCAGAACCTAAGCTACAAAATGATTTATACTGTTCTCCTTGTACATTTATCACTGGGATTAAACAAACTTTGTAGTGTCTCTCAATGAGACTGAATCATGCTGGCAGCTAATGAGCTCAAAGGAAATAGCATGCAGACTGTAATGTTAGTTTAGCATCTGCTGCTGATGAGTACTGATGATGCTTACCAGACACCTGAAGGGAGAATACACCTTCCTACCTCTTCCATGCAGAACACCTGCTCGTCTTGCTCTGAGCTTTCTGTCATTCCCTTATAAATGAATTTTTAGAAAACAAGCATGTAGGCCAATGGGCAGCATCTCCAAAAATTTCAAAGAAGTTGTTTAAGTAACTCATGTGTTCTAACAACTCCTAGATTCACCCTCATTCCATCCTTCTTCATTTCTTGGCTTAGAGTAACTGCCAGATTCATTCATTTATTAATCTGAGACGCAAGATAACATGTTTGATAAGTGAGCAGGTTCCAAAAGAACAGAAAAAAAGAAAAGAAACAATTAGTATACCCCTATATATAATGATCACAGTTAACATCTAAGTTTCATTTAACACTACAAAGCATCTGTTAAGTACTAAGTAACAAAAAACTAAACTGTTGTAAAAGCAATTTGTTCCATGCACATGATTTTCAGACCAAACTGATCCTATACTTTGATCTCATACTTTTGGATTGGTCATCTCAATATGGTGACATTTTCACTTTAAAGAAAAGAAGAGGTAGTGGAGAGGATGAAGAAATACAGCTTTAGTTTCCTGCCATAAACTCATAGTGGGAAGAAAAGGTGATGGGCACGTATCTGGATAAGTAATGCTGCAGTAATGTTATATAGAAATTTCTGTATGACAAACACAAAGCTGCGTATATAACAACTACCTATTCACTGCAAGGATTTCTGCCACTGGTGACATTAGCTATCTATTTTACATAGCCTACCTGTCAGGCAGAAATAAATGGTGACACACTGGAACAGGTTGCCAAGGAAGTTGTGGATGCCCCATCCCTGGAGGCATCCAAGGCCAGGCTGGATGTGGCTCTGGGCAGCCTGGTCTGGTGGTTGGTGACCCTGCACATAGCAGGGGGGTTGAAACTAGATGATCATTGTGGTCCTTTTCAACCCAGGCCATTCTATGATTCTATGACAGTATGGACTTAAACAGTACAATTATAGAAACATAAGTAAATACGGGCAAACTGAAGGTACCTATAGTGACACCTCTTTTGTTACTGCACCATTTCTCTTAGTTTCTTATTCTATAAGAACATAGAGTAGCAATGGTCAGTGCATCCAGAACAAGCAATCTGTGAGGTGACTCATAAATACTGCATATTGTCACATGAATTATTTTTATCTTTTATCTCTTTAAGATTACTGACTTCAGAAGAATGTCAGCCCTTGAAGAGGTAGTCCTGTCATGCAGTGGTACAGAATCAATAGAAAACAACACTTTCAAAGCTCTGAGCACCTTGAAGTCCCTGGAACTCTACAAAAACCAGCTAAAGCAAATACCCATCTTCCTCCCATCTGGCCTTGAAATTTTAAAACTCGCCGATAATTCCATCAATACTTTGCATGCGACTGACTTTGAAGGTTTGGTAAAACTAAGAGTTCTTGATATCAGGAACAACTTGATTGCAAGTCTGCCTTCAAGTGCATTTTCTTCCCTCTTCAATTTACAGAGTCTCATTCTAGATGGCAACAACATGGAATCTGTGTCTGCACCACTTAAGCTTCCAAGGCTGAAATATCTAAGCATGGCTGACAATAAACTAAACTTTCTCCCAACCAGCTTCTTTACATCTTTCAAAAATCTACAGTTTCTCAGTTTAAGTGGAAACTTTCTGACAAAAGTGCCCCTTGACTTACCTAAATCCTTGCTGTCACTGAAACTAGAAAAAAACCAACTCAAAACAGTACGACTTCAAGACATGAAACATCTAGAAAACTTGTCTGAGTTCTTCCTTTCAGAAAATCAGTTGACATCAATAGATGGTGCCCATCTCCTTCCTAATTTAACATCATTGGAGATCTCTAAGAACCAGCTCCAGGCTCTGCCACTCAGGCTGCCAGGCAGACTGCAGAAACTTGACTGCAGCAATAACCTGATTCAGAGGGTGACAGCGCAAGAATTCCAAGGACTACAGGACCTGAAACACTTGTTTCTTGACAACAACGCTGTCAGCATGTTTGAGGCAGGAGCCCTTCAGCAGTGCGCGCAGCTTTCTAACCTAGCACTGGAACAGAATCTCCTTATTTCTATCCCACTGAGGCAAGTGATTCTGAGAACAGCTGATTCACAGACATCATTTCTCCATCCTTAGATTTTGAGAATGAGGGCCAAAGTGAAAAAAATAAATTGCTTTTAGACCTAGTCATAGTGGAAGTCTACCCATACCATAAACCATCTGTTATAACTGGAACTAATTAGCACTGATTAGCTGTTTTCATTACATGTGAGGTCCCCGGTGATCCTTCTTTCATATTTCTCTGCCAGTAAGGCTGCTTTATTTAATTAACACATGAATAAGAGGAATCTGCTAGGAGAGCGTTAGAGTGATTATAGAAAAGCTATACTGCTGCTTAGATTTATCTTCTCCCATTACAAAAAAATTAATAAAGTATTCAATAAAAAAGAAAGTTAGCATGTTTAAAGCTGAAGTTTCCACCAATCACATAGTTTATTATTTTTAAAATATTAAGATTTTGGGAGATGAGTCTGGTCTAAAAGAATGTGTTTTTTTGGTGGATATTATAATTACTATCTTCATTAAATTCACACATTATAAAGTTCTTGGATTGCTTATAAAATCTCCTGCTTCAGGCTATGAGCAAAATTTCAGCCAAAGGAGCACAGAAGAAACATTCGTTGGGCTCATGCTATTCCTAAATGCCTTGCTCACAGTGTTGGTCCTGGCCATTACCAGAGGTGGTGTGTTAAACTAAATGGAAGCTTGCCAGATATAAAATGGCAATTTTGTTATTTCAAAAAGCTGTGCAATAAGATGGCATCAAAGTAATTATGTAATTCCCTTAACATTAACTTCTCTAACACAACTGCACCATTAAGCCCTGTTTTCATGGCTTGTGGACAGGTTTAACTGCACAAACAAATAATGCAATAAAATTTCAATTTGTTTACCATGAGATCCTTTAGCATTTGAATCTCTTTGGTTGAAGCTTTACAATGAGAAAGTGATTTAGTGGTGTATAAATATTTGATTTCAGTCTGGCTTGACAGGAATGCTTAATGCTTTCCAGTTACATTAGTATTGCCTAATCCATCTTATTTTACAACCCTCGTAGTCAAAGGAATTAACAGGAAGGAGTTCTCTATTAGCTTCTAAGAAATACAGCTTTTAGGTAGGGATTGGGTTTTTTATTTTCAGCTCAACATAGATTTCAAGGAGAGGCTGTAAACATCAAGTAGGAGAGAAATGAGGAGAAGTAAAATGTGCATACTTAATTTGTGTGCTCCATGTACCTAATCTACTTCTGTGTGTACATACAACTACTTGTTAATCACCAGTTAGTTCCATGGATGCACAGCAATAAAAGTATTACTACTGACAGAACTACCAGTCACCAGTATCAGAAGTTAAGGAATATAGTTAATGGGGCACAATTAATGGAACTTAGCACTTGTTCAGTTCAGGAAAAAGAAAGGTTATTTTCTTTTTATCCAAAAGGTAAATAATGACATGAAATTTTCTCTAGCAGAACAACAGTCCAAGTATTTTCAGGTCTCATAGAGAAGAGCCCAAACTCCAGAAAATCTTGCAGAGAGTAACTGGTCAGAACACAGGACTGATGACAGACTCTGGAGCAGCAGCAGTATGGTTGTCAGGGTCAGCTCCTGAACGTATATGGCTTCTCTGCCAGCAGCAGGGTCACACATCACATACCTAAATACAGTTACTTCTTCAAGATCAACAGAACTTAAAGTCAAACAATACAGCTGCAAAGCCCAACAATGGTATGGTGAGATTGTACAGGCTTTAGACTGTAATCTGGATAAACATCCCAGGTGATATCCTATTGCCTTTGACATCATTGGCTCTAGGATTTTACAGCAGAGAACATCTTTAACGTTACAGTGTCATATTGGACAACTATTATCATTGACTGTATTTAGGTTTCAAAATCAACTCATTGGAGCCACAAGCACTGGTAAGACCAGTGGAATGACTTACCGTTTCAACAAATGAAATCCTCATCTCACTCATGGAATATAGCACAATAGAGAACTCCCTTATTCTTGAAATATTCCCATTGAAGTTGCGGGATCTGTGTAGAAAGGGCAACTGCCTTTCAGCCCAAAAGGTCAAATTCAGTTTCACAAAAACAGCCAGTGAAGATCACAGTGTACCCTCTATTAACTCTCAAGCTATCTCAAATCATTTCATTGACATGGGAGCCAGATCAGCCTTTGTGGGTTGTGCGCTGCTCAATTCCAAATACTTCTTGGTATTATTGCTTATAGTTTGTCTGAGAGTTTTCCTGAACAAGTTTCCTTAAAATCTCTAACCATGATCTTAATCTCATCACATTGCATACTAAAGGAGTAAAATTCATTTTCTTAAAAACATTTCACACAAATTAACTGGCTTTTCTATTAAGCAGCTTTCACTGATTAGAGCAGAAAAAAAGATTGTAAATAAGCTAGACTTCTGAAATAAAAGTATTATCACACAAATTATAATGCATGAAAACAAGAATGGTATCCATCATCTAATATCATATCTCAAGATACTGGCTTTTTAAAATTCTTTTAAATACAATCACTTATAATTCTCTGAAGTACTATTTCAAAAGACCATAAAAAGCATTTATGTTCTTCTTGTTGCTGCTTTTTTAAGTATGAAGTATATCATCAATTGGACTACTTTTAAGTTTATTAAGTTTTAGATCTGCTGGCTGCAAGAGAACAAAAAATAGGGGGAAAAAAAAGGAAGAAAAATTCTAGTAAAAATTTAGTAAAAAGCTTTTTAAAACAAATCATACGCAGAAGTACTTGAAGGAGTAGAGTTGCCATGCTTTTCAAAACTTTTGGTCTTTCACATTGCTATCATTTGATCATCGGCATGCTTATGGCATTAAATAGAACAAAAAACATTTTTAAGCTTACTTGGCACCCAACTGAATATGCAACTTATTACATACGAAAGCAGGTTAGTATAAGTCAGAACTGCAATAATTTGGGAAAACCATTCAAACATGCATAAACAGTATTCCAACAACTTCAAATTAAAAAAAAAAAAAAAAAAAAAAAAAGACATGAACATTTCAGGACCAGAATTTTTTTTCCACCAGAAGACTACATTTTTGTCAGGGATAGTTTTATTTAATATGCTAGATATGCCTGGGCACAAAGAGAATCAGTATAATGAATATAACAGATTTGTGCTGTTTTATTTTTATTCAGACTTCCAGATACCCTTGCGAGATTGGATCTAAAGGGAAATGACATAGAAGGTGTTGGAGAACAAGAACTGAAGGACTTGAAACAGCTTCAGGTTTTAAATTTAAGGAACAACAAGATATCCGCCTTGGATCGCAAAGTCTTTGAGTATTTACCTCGTCTCCGGCATCTCTATTTAGATGGAAACCCTTGGAATTGCACCTGTGACCTTCTGAGAACCAGAGGAGTGTTAATGGCCAAAGGAACGGATGTCAGGGGAGGGCAGTGTGCAGCACCAGCAGAACGCCGAGGAGAAAGTTGGATGTCTTCCAAAAAGATTCTGCAGCAGTGTGAAGATAATCTGTCTTCCACAGAAAAAGGCAAGGAGGACAGAAAGAAAATGAAACCCAATGAGGCCTCCAGTGTTGCAGTAAATACAGATGATGATTACTATGATTATGAACTAGATTAATGCCATGGTTAATCTATCATGAATGTTAAAGCTGTCTAGAGCTGCCCACCACTACCAGTATCCTTACTGATAACCAACCTGCTGGGTTGCCATTACATTTTCCTCTTTAATTTGTACTATAAATGCTAATAGCTGGTAACAAAAGGGCTATAATAAGGATGCTATTTTAAACTGAAATTTGTAAAAATAACAGCTGTTTTTCTTTGTCATTAGTACTATGTAGCTTGAGGTAAATAAGAATAAAATAACCACCTTTTAGAAAAGCACTCTGTAACTCTGTATGGACTTTTTAATAGTAAAGCATTCTTATAGTTGCATTAAAAACAAAAAAAAAAAGAAGAAAAGAAAACAGAGAGAAAATCCTGCAATACCGAAAGGTATCATTACCTGTAGTGTGGTGTTCTATATACTTAAACTCAGTAAACTCTCAGGATGGAGAGTTACATCAGTATGACCAATTCCTCAGGACTATTTGGAGGTTCTTGCCTTTGAAATGTTAATTTCAGTTTTCTAGAAATTGCCTCTTTATTTTAGGCGATTTCATAGAATCATAGAATCATAGAATCGCAAGGTTGGAAACAACCTGCAAGATCATCTAGTCCAACTGTCCTCCCATTACCATTGCTAATTTGAAACAGTACTAGACTAAACTAACTGAGCTTCAGGCAAAACACAGAGGGCTCATCTTCATCATGGTGAATACAACAAACAGAAGAATCAGTGTCCTGGTCAATGAGATTTAATGGTTGTTCCAAAGTTAATTAGTGAATGAAGATGCTGGGGGTCAATTTGACCCAAGTTTAATATTGTAAACAAAAGAAGGGACATTCTCACGAAATCATTTTCTACCTCTGCCTAGAACTAGGATAAGGCCCAACAAGCCAAGGTTATTGCAATAATTTATTTTGGTAACCAATGAATGAATTGACTGCCATTCAGCTCAAGCTGAATGTATGTATATGAATGTATGTATGTATACCTTTGGGTTCACATGGAAGTGCACGCTGAAAGTGCCCCTTTCAATAGTGGGAACCTTCTAGACTTTTGCAACACAAAAGGACTTCATGGTGTATGCATCAAATCTGATATATGTGCAAATTTTATCAGGCAGTTCCCGAAGTGCTTGAAAATTAAACAAAATTGGAATACCCAGACCACTAAAACCAGCAAATTACAAAGAGTAATCTAAGGGGCTTCCTGACAGTTCATAAATCTCAGCTGATAAGTGAGGAGTAAGCACACCAGCAAATTACTTTTCAGAGCAAACAGTTTCTATTATTCTTTATCTTCTGTTGGCATTCCGTAACTGGATAATCACTCACATTCATAGTGCCTGTTTTGTCAGGTGTCAGAGTGCAGCTACGGGGCCACGGCACCTCTGCAGAATCCATTGGCACTTGAGTCTCTTAACACACTAAGCAACGTAAGTTAGAGAGGCTTACATTAATTTTTCTTTACATTTTAACTTTTGATCATGTCATCAGCTACAATTTTGGTAGATACAGATTTAGATGTTTATGGAACAGCACAAGCTTCCTAGCAGTTTGAATGTGTTGTTTTTATGGCTAATAATGGTCTGAGAAAGGTTTTCTCAATAAAAGAAGCTATCTTCACACTACAGTACTTTTCATTCAGTTCTGTACTGATGGCACACCCTCCCTTGTCATTTCAGCCCATTTGCACAGGCCAAAGCTGGAAGGCTCTTGCACAGCCTGTGAGGAATGGGAATCTGCACCTTATTGGCTATGCACAGCTACAAGCCAGGATGGAAAACCTCTCCTCTACCTCAACCAGATAGAGGCACCGTGCTATACTACTTGTGGGTTCAAAGAAGGGCAACAAAGCTGGTGAGGGGTCTGGAGCACAGGCCTTATGAGGAGCGGCTGAGGGAGCTGGGATTGTTCAGTCTGGCGAAGAGGAGGCTCAGGGGAAACCTTATTGCTCTCTGTAACTACCTGAAGGGAGGTTGTAGTGAGCTGGGGGTTGGCCTCTTCTCTCCTGTAACTGGTGATAGGACTAGACAGAATGGCCTCAAGGTGCACCAGGGGAGATTTAGGCTGGATGTTAGGAAATACTACTTTTCTGAAAGAGTGGTCAGGCACTGGAATGGGCTGCCCACGAAGGTGGTGGAGTCACCGACCCTGGAGGAGTTCAAGGAGCATTTGGATGTTGTGTTGAGGGACATGGTTTAGTGAGTGCTATTGCTGATAGGTGGATGGTTGGACTGGATGATCTTGTGGGTCTTTTCCAACCTTGGTGTTTCTGTGATTCTGTGACTAGAACGAGGCTGCCCTGGAGACCCGAACATGGCCAGCCAAAGCAGGCACTGCTCACACGAGGAAGGTGGAGGCGCAGAACGAGACACGCCGCACGTCCCAGCTGGGTGATGCAGAGCAGAGCAGATTAACACCGCCCTCACCCCGCCACGCCCCGAGGCCGCCAGGGGGCGTAACCCCAACATGCCGCGCCCCTCCCCGCCTGTTCCCTTACGGCCACGTCATTCGCTCGCCGTGGGCGGAAGTGACGTCAGCTCGCCGGGCGGCCAACGGGCGCCGCGCATGTGGCGGGGTGAGAGGTGAAAGATCAGGCGGGGCGGCAGGAAGATGGCGGTGCGGGCGGCGGGCGCCGGGCGAGAGACGCGGACTCTGTGAGGCGCGCGAAGCGATGGCGCGGCGTGCGGCGCGCTGCGGCTGATAGGCGGCCGTCGCGGGCCGTGCGCGGAGCGCTCCCCATGAGCGCGGTGGGGGGCCTGGCGTGGCGCGCGCTGCACGCCCTGCTGCGCGCGTTGCTCTGCCTGCAGCGCGCGCTGCTGGCCGCGCCCCGCGCCTGGCTCCGGCGCCGCGCCGCCGCCTCCTGCGCCTTGCTGGGCCCCGCCGCGCGCGCCCTCGCCTTCCCCGGCGCGGCCCGAGGGGGCCGGCGGCCCGGTAGGAGGCGGCCCGGGGTTCGAGCGAGGGGCCGCGCGGACGGGCGGGCCCTGCAGAAGCTGCCGCTGCACGTGGGTCTGGTAGTGACCGAGGAGGAGCCGAGCTACGCGGACATGGCCAGCCTGGTGGTGTGGTGCATGGCGGTGGGCATCTCCTACGTCAGCGTCTACGACCACAACGGTGAGCGGCGGGAGTGCACCGTTATGGGGGGGAGGGAGGCAGGTTGGGTGGGCCCCGGGCGGCTCAGCTGGGGAGGGCGGCCCTGCCCACGGCAGCGATTGGGGTTGGGTGGGCTGCGAAGTCCCTTCCCTACGAACCGTTCTGTATCATTCAGCGCTTTCCTGTCGAGGAGGCGAAGCCAACTGTGTGATAATCTCAGCTGATGGATAATCTCTGAGACTGCAGAAGCCAGCAGCTGGGGAGGGCTAATCACATCCAAGGTGTGCTGTGCTGCTGCCCTCTCTAAGGACGAAGCTCCCTGCTGCTGATCTGGCAGTGCTTTTAATGCCTCTCGGAGATACTAGGGAAGACTAATGTTCAGCTGCTGTTTTGAGCCTCTTCTGAGGGCTGTCAAGAGATGTTATGCAGACTGGATTAGCTCTGTAGATCTATGAGCGTTTTGGGGTTGCTGTCTGCACTACGTGTCTTCTGGAGGTCCTTCAGGAAAAGCTCAGTAGTGCTTTCTGCTGAAGTAGGTGGCATCTGTTGTGGTCAAAGATATGAAACTTAGAGCTGTGGTTCCCTTACATTCATTATGTGTATGTGTGGTTTTAAAAACAACTGCCACTGATGTTGTTGTTGCATCTCTGGTCCGTCGTAGGTAATGCAAGATCCTAACTTTTGCTAAATCTTGTAAGGTCTTTCTAAGAAACTGGGCTTAACATCAGTCCCTTACCAGTTTAAATTGTCCTGTGTACAGCTGTTGCAGAACTTTGTTATGCTATGTTTCAGTGGAGAACACTTCCTCCTTTGAAGGTCAGAGAGTCTTCTAAATATTTGCGCAACACTTTGAGGACACAGTGCCTACTGGAAAGCCATTAGTGTGTTGATGGTTTTGCGCTCAGCTTCAAAAGAATGCAGTCAGAGGAAATGTTACAGAGCAAGCATTGGTACTATGCAAAAGTTTCCCTTTTGACCTCGAGGAGAACTTGATTGTATAGTCCTTATATTTTCTGTCAATCCTCAAGTAAATTATCTGCAGTGTTTCCCGATTTTGTGTACGTGTGTTTAATTTCTTTTTAGATCTCTGTGTTGTACTTCAAAACTATTTTCCTGAACTGAAGAACAAGTCCATCTGAAAGCTATATTTCTTGTTGCCATGGATTTTCATATTTGAATGGTTGCAGGGTGAACAACACGGTGGAGGGGCAGGCAATCATAAATATTGTCACTGAGGTCCTGTCTGTAAGGGTGAAACCAGCATTCAGCTTGTCTGTTTCCACTAATAGCAGAGTTACTTCTGCTTCTCTAGAACACGTGCTGAGATCCAGTCAGACCTGGGACTGACTGGTACAAGGCTGCGCGTGTGATAAACAGAAATGATGAGGCTGTCCTCTGAAGAGCAGTGTAGATGAAGTAACCCGGCAGAATGATTGTCAGCTGCTCATAAAAACTATTTTGAGTGGAGGTTAGCATGAGTGTAACTAATATATGGAAACAGTCAAAGTTGTGTGCTAATAAGCTTTATTAATTAGCTTAAGCTTGAAAATAGAGCGATGATATCATGACTCTGGATAAAAGATTTCTTCATCTAATAGCTAACTTTCTTAGTCCTTAGATGTCAGAATATACCAGTTTAATTATGAGCTTGAATTCCGATTTATTGGCACATAACTGATGAAGGCAAGCCTTAATCCACAGCAACTAAGTGGTCTAAATCATTAGCTATTGCCAGACTTCATACTTCATGAGGCAAGCCTGCTGTTATATATCCATGTTCTTTACGGATATTCAGTGCATTTTCTGGGATACCAGCCATGTCTGCTTTCTGCACAGAGCCTTTTAAATTGGTGTCAGTGAGTTCTGAGCAACTAGTCATTCAAATAGTTTGAGTACACATTTCTGGTAGTAGCAGATACATTGCTTTTCTCTTGGTGTTGAGCTCCTTACAGTGTCTGGATTGAGCATAGAGCACTTCCAAATAGGCCTGTAGCTATGTAAGACATTGTAGTACCCTGCAATCTGCAATCTTGTTGCTAAATGCAGTTCTGAACCATAGTGGTGTCTGGAACCCTCAGCAGTAGCATTAATAAGTGAAGGTGAAAAAAGACGTGTACAACTTGCTGTTATCATTAACAGAGGGTGAACTTCAGTTATGCTTTGCTTGTTATTATCTTAGGTGAGGGTACTTCTGGTATGCTGATCTGCTTCAGTGAGATCCTGTGCTCATACAGTTGTACTTACTATTGACTTAGCAAAAATGTGTTGTCATTGCCGCTGCTGGCTCTGGTGGAAAAGGAAACAAGGTGATTCCTTCTTCATTAGAGGTAGTGGAGTATGCTTGGGTTCCTCTTCCTTCACTGCTTTTGTGTAACAGTGAGAATCTGCTCATTAAAACAGAAGGCTTTGGTTACAGGAATGCTCTTTCACACTTGTGTTTCCTGGAAGGAAACATCTATTTCAGTTTTTTGTAGAAAGCTCATGTTAAAATGCAACCTGAACTGGACTGTCTACAGGAAAGTGTGACATTCTTCCAAGAGGAAGTACCAGATAAGCTGTTTGGTTTTTTTTATAGTAGTGAAATTCTGAGGTTTTCATAAACTAATTGAAGAGAAGATTGGTTCTGTATTCTTAGCTTTGCAAAATGAGTAACTCCACCCCAGCTGACCCAGGCATATTGCAACAACTGCTCTAGTAACTCTGAAGGCAACTTGGCTGAAGTTTGATGTTCTCATGGGCAATTACAAGAAAACTCAGTATGTTTATGAATACGTTGAACAATAATTGTAGAAACTCATCAGGTACTTGACTATCTTGTCTGAATCTGAAGGTCAGTAGTCTAAAAGGTTGAAGTAAGAGTGCATAATGCAGGAGGACTCCAAGATAAGTAACTGTCTTGTACTGTAATAAACATGGTGTGATATGATTTGCAGTACTCGGGTGTTTTTCCCAAGCTGGGCCAATAGTGGCATTCTTGTGGTGTCTCTGGTGGTTAGGGGCCTTTTTCTTTCTCCCACGTATCAAAATATTTTCCAAATATGCAGAAAAACTAATGAGGTTTATGGTGTGTCTTTGTGCCTGAGTTATCAAATTTAGATTAATTGAACTTTATTTAAATATAGGTTTTGCTCAAGGATTTGTTTTTGTAGACTTATGTCTTTCCAGTCGTATTCCTTGGTAGCAGCCAAGCCATGCTAGTAGAGATGTTATCTCAGAGGAAATAACTCAGCCTTCTCACACTTGAAGACCGCAACTACCTTTCACCATTGTTAAATGCTTTAAACTTCTTTTGTTATTTGCTGATGATAGGACACTGAGTGTTACTACTTTCCTGGAATAGTGTGGGACAAGGATAGAGCAATTTCAGGAGGCTTGCAGTCTCTTGGCATCTGAATGCTTTGGGTTCTTGAAGAGATGGATCTGGTTGGAGCGTTGTTAAAAGCCTCTAGTACTGCTGCGATGGACTTCAGTTTCTCTGTCCTGTGTTTAGCTTTCTGGGGAGCTGTTTTACTTCTGGCCGATTTTTCTTTAAGAAATTCTTTTAAATAATAAGGTACAGTAATAATAAAAAGAAATCATGTAATGAGCTGCAGACTAGGCCTTTAGGCTCTTCTTGATTATTTGGTAGTTTAGTTGGTCTGATTAACTTACAAAAGTGAGTATTTGGTGTATTTTCATGAAGAGGGAGTTGAGAATGTTGTGGCTTTGTGTCACTGGAGTGCATCTGTGTCACGTTGAATTTGCTGTGGGTTTTCTAATGCTGTGAAACTTGACATTCATCAACTGTTCTGGTGTTCATTATGTGGAGTCTCTGGACCGTGTGTTTAGTGTGGTCTAAAGCCAGTCTGTACATGATAACCTTGTAGGCAGAATGAAAATAGTAATGCTTTTTTTCTTGATTACTAGTGAATTCCTGCAGGGACATTCTGTACTAGAACAGGAACTGTGGGAGGAGTAGTCACTGAATTCTGATTCTGATTTCTTCCTGTTTTGCTATCTGTAGCTTTGGTGGCTCTAACTAGAATGAAATTAAGTGACTTCAACTGTTTTCAAACTTGGTATATTTCAGGACTTCTGGAATAGATGTCGTTTTCTTGTGCTCAGTATCCTGTAAGGTGCAATGTAATAACACAAACCTTATTTTCTTACGTTCAACTTTAACATGTTCAGTTTTGGGCCCGTTGCTACAAGACAGATGTGGAGGCCCTGGAGCTTGTCCAGAGAAGGGCAATGAAGCTGTGAGGGGTCTGGAGCATAAGTCTGAGAAGTGTCTGAGGGAACTTGAATTCTTTCCTGTGGAGAAGAGGAGGCTCTGGGGTGTGACTTTATTGCTCTCTACAGCTATTTGAAAGGATGTTGTGTTGAGGTGGGAATTGGCTGCTTTTCCTGTATAACTAGTGATAGGACTAGAGGGAATGGCCTCAAGTTGTACCAGTGAGATTCAGGTTGGACATCAGGAAAAACTCATTCTCTCAAAGAGTGGTTAGGTGCTCAAACAAGCTGCCTAGGGAGGCTGTGGAGTTGCTGTGTCCAAGAAACATCTAGATGTTGTACTAAAGGAAATGATTTAGCACAGAAATATTAGTGGTAGGTGACTAGTAGGACTGGATGATCTTGGAGGACTTTTCCAACCTGAGTGACTCTGATTTTTAAACTGCAGCCAGTGTGATCCAACACAAGGATGCAGGTTTTCATGTGTTAGAACAGTTTATTGAATGTATGTTTTATGAACTGAGTTATGAGTTTATATTTATCAAGCAGGTGATAGTTGCAGTTAGCCTGTTTTAAGTAAGCTGGCACTGAAAGAGTTGAGAAAGCAAATGACTGGGATGCTATGGAAATGTGTTCTTTCATAGGCTTAGGTGGTAAGGTTTTCTCTTGTAAGGAAGAGACAGAAGAAAGCAATCACAGGAGAAAAACTGTCTTGCTTTAAATAGTAGAGCAAATGAGAACGTTGAACAGTAAGATGCTACCAATCCATGGGCAGGTGTTAGTTTTGGCAGTCTGGCCTGACAGATGAGTGGCTGACACCACCTGGTGTTCTATATGACAGTGGTTTCTATGGTTTGACTTGTCTGAACTGATTTAGCATGTTTCTCGTACACCTGCAGACTTCTGCTTATACACTACATTGTCAGTCTCTAACCTTTAAATACTGCAATACCACAATTGACTGCAAATGGGCATGGCTTGTAACTATTCCAAAGCAGAGCAAAAGGTGTGGAATAGAAAAGAATCATGCGATGGAGGACTAATGCAGAAAGCTGAATGCTCTCGTTTGCCTCAGTTGTAGTGTGGCTGGGAACTAATGATCAGTGGTGTACTCATAGCTTGTGTTGTGAAAAGAAGAGGTATACCTAGAAATAGGTAACACATTCTCTGGTGAATTTCTTATGAACACAGGTTTTATACTCCATGGCTTTTGGAATGGTGATGCTTAAGTGTGTACGATCTTTGAAATACACATTTCTATGAGTTTGCTTTCAGAAACAAAGTAATAGTAGAATACAAATGTGAAACTTTCACTGCATCAGAAACAGGAATGCTGCATTCTTCCTTGCTTAACAGCAGACAGCGTTTTCAGTACTAGCTTGAACATATTTTCAAATAAACTTTATAAAACTGTACCTTGTAGACAATTTGATATTTGAGATCTTTTAAGGGAAGAGCAGCACGTGTCTGAACCACAGCCATATAAATTGATTTCTTCAAGTCATACGAGTGTTTGGTCCATGTGTCTTTCTGCTATACAATGCAGTGATAAGGACAAGTCTCTTGTGCATTAAGTGAGAAACAATGGTCAGGGGCAAGTTCTTAAATACCTCACTTAAAAAGCACTCAGCTACACTCTGAGCTTCAGGATCATCTCTGCAGGAGAAATGCAGGTGCATCAAGGATAATGGATCAGTTGGAATTCTGATTTGGAGGTCTTTCTCAGAAAGTTGTGCTAGAAATGCACAGTACAACTACAATAGCTTAGTTTGTTACACTGCTGCTCCCAGAATGAAACAGGATCCCGTTTTGAACAGCTGAATAAAGCAGGTGAGCTAAATGAGAGTAGAAGCAAAATGCTCGTGGTTCAAGTTTTCTAATGCTTCTGTCTATCAGGCTTTCTGCCTTACTGATATTTGTTCACTTCTCAATGTGAGATCAATTATAAGTATCATTAATGTATACAATGAAAGTTATTTTTTGCAGAAGATATTCAGGATGAGAAGAAAAACAGATGGATTTATCACCCATTAAGACATCTAATAAGTCTATATAAAACACTAACTACTAGTATAGTAAATGCATTGCATTTTCGTGTAGGGGTGAGGAAAAAAATACTAATGTATTATGATCCTAACTAATACATCTATGCTTGTTCAGACTACTCTGTGGAAACTGGTGTTTATAGCAGTTTCTAAACCTAGAATCAGGCTGAGGTGATAAACTGGAAGCATGACTGGAAGTTGTATGCAAGTTCAGTATTTCTTGAGTGGTAAGTTGATTGTGTGGACAGTTCTTAGACTGGCCTGCAGAAGTCCTTGCCATAGGATCTCTGAATGAAACTTAAGCTCTTGGTAACAACCCCTGAATCCAAATGATAAAAGCTGTATCAGTTCCTATGTAAATGTGCATTTACATTTCATTGTAAAGTAAATATTTAGGCATTAATGCTTAATTTTACTGTAATTTTAAGTTAGAAATAGCGTAGTGTAACTGAAAGCTAGAATTTTAGAACAGCAATCCAAGTGTGTTTGCTTAACCAAGTTTTTGTAGACTCCTGAACTCAAAAAGTGTCTATGATAAGTATGCAACTATGAAAAGACTGTGGGAACTGCATCAACTTATTGCGTGATATGCTTGTAAAATGCTCTTATTAAGAAACTGACATTGGCAATTGCATGAGTAGACAGTTGACCTGATGCACTGATTTAGTTGTCTTCTGGCTCAGTTTATGCTGAATTGCTTTGTTAGATTACAACTTTACTATATGCATGTAGTAAGTGAAAGCAGATGTCAGCAGTAAATCTACAGCAGTGTGGGGCTGAAAGGAAACTAGGTGTTATGGTGACATGATGGTCCTGTGCAGTTAGGATATTGCTGTCTCAAACTGTTGCTCAGCATGCTGAAGACAGCAAAGTGATCCTTGAGCCAACTCTTATGCAACTGTGAATTGCTACTTAAACCAGGCTGCGTAAAAGAGGAACAGAAGCACGTGAGAGTTGTCTCCTTGTATATGCTTTTGCAAGGTCACTGGAGTTAGTCATATGCAGGAGCATTTGCTTTCGATTCTTATCATACTTGTGCATTCCAGTTTGAAGCCAGTACTGACCATTTGATTTTCTTCCCCCAACACAGTGTCATATTTATTTTTATAGCACTCTGTAGTATACGGCTGACATGTAACTTTTTTTTTAAGGTATTTTCAAGAGGAATAATTCAAGACTGATGGATGAAATTTTAAAACAGGAGCAAGAACTCTTAGGATTAGACTGCTCCAAGTATACCGTGGAATTTGCAAATCAAGACAAAGCTGATCAAGGTAAGGTGAACTGAGAGTGGACAGAGACTAGTATGACTTAAGTAAAAGCAGAATTATGATCTATATACAACTAAAGCACTTTAGTATGTACTATGACCTTTTCCTTCATTAACACCTGATTATCAGAACACATAACATTCCTGGGTTAGTATTGAGCTTTCAGTATGATTGTGTTCATATAATTTGTGAGGTCCTGCTCTTCCCTGTGCCTAGGCATCATTACTGGATAGTACAGTCTTTATGTTAGCAAAACTTTTGTGCCAGTAATCCCTCTAATGCATCAGTGTAGCTCAGCTTTCCACTGCTTGAGTGAAATTGTTTTGTTGAGAGGAAGGGGAACTAATATTATGTTGGCGGTGTGTTCAGTTTTTCTGCAAACTTATGCTTTACCTCAGAGTTGGAAGGATGTGAGAGAGCAGAACTGCTGGTTATCATGTTAATGTGTAACAAGGAAGCAAAGGGCATACAGAATACTGATCTGTCAGTACTGGTATGTCAGTTTAAAGACTGTTTCTCTGTATGACAAATGGATCAAATATTCTCACGAATTTTTTTGTGGTGGCCTTTGATAGATTGAGTGTGGGTGTTCTGATGTGTCTTCAAAAGAACATAAAATACTGTTGTAAGCAGTTAGATTCATTACTGACATAGTGTTGTGTATTTTAATATTGTCTGCTTTGTATTTAACCCAGTTACTTTAAGCTGGGTTTAATACACTACTTATTTGTAGCCTCTAGCTTCCTTGGTAAATTTACCTCTTAGGTTCTTTATCCTGCCTCACAATAGCATAGGCATCCATGAGATTATGCCTGTGATTTAAGAGGCTATTTTACAACAATTACAGTTCAGTGGATAAATTCTGCTAGTGTTACATAGTTCCTACCTTCTCTGTATTAAGTAATCTTAGATCAGTGTTGCAGCATCACTTTTGGAGTGCTGTGGAAATTCTGTAATCATACTTGAGGAGAGCTGTAGGTTAATCCTATTGTCAAATGAATATTCAAAGTAGTTAAAGCACTTTCTTGTAAAGGATAAGAATTAGATCTTTCTACATTGCTTGCTGCACCCAGATCAGTAATTCAGTACCCAGTTCTTAGTGCTTTTCATGACCATGGTAGAACCTATACAGATGTCTCTGGAACAATTTGCATTTGAAGATTGACTTTCACTAAGCATTTCTCACAGGCCTCCTCAAAATAGTTGCTTTAGGCTTGGTTTTTAGCAATAGCAAATCCAGAAGTTTCTTGCAACTTCTTTAACAGCTGAGTGATGTATACTTAGGACTAGTTATACAATACGTGAAGTCATGTATTTTTTTGTCATACCCTGTGAATACTTAAAGCACATTTAAAACTGTATTTCTGTTACTTTTAAACTATGTTTTGTACTTTCAGTTTTAAATTGCCAATCTACATTGAAGGTGCTGTCTCCAGAAGATGGAAAAGCAGACATAGTAAAAGCTGCTCAGAACTTTTGTCAGTTGGTAGCACAACAGCAAAGAACATATACAGACCTGGATGTGAATGTGTTAGACAACTTGTTAAGTAGTAAGTATTATATAGTCCCTTGGGAGGAGGGAAACATTACACAACTGATAACTAATTTCACTTCTTATATACTTGCAACATGTATGTATCTTTGTATGTAGTCTATCAGAATAAGTTATGCTGAGGGCCATCAAACATGCTTAAAACTCTTGCTGTTTCGCTGCTTAGATCTCTTTAAAGAAAAAGCTCTGAAGGAAACACTAAGCTAAGTTGGAGAGTCTCATTTTCACAGAATTCATAAGCTTTGTGTGATGTTCTGGAAAAAGTACTTCTGGGATAAGCTGAAACTAGACTTACAAGTAAGATTAACTTCTTGCAGGCTAGCATGCTGCAAGCCTAGGTATGAGTGGTGAGTCTTTACAGATTTAGTTACAGGAATTAAAGCTGCCTAACTGTTGGCCCCGAGTTGAATGCAAATAACAGGGTACTTGCTGATCCTTTGCTGCTGTGTAACCCATGTCAGTTATCTCCATTGCTAATTCATGCAGATTACTGGTGCTCTGCACTGAGGTTGCATGGCTACTTGCAATAGGTGTGAAAAGGGCAGGGCTGCCTCCATTGCCTATGAGGGAGGAACAGCATTGTGCTAAGGAGCTGGAGTACTTGTTCAGCTTCTCTGGATGATCAGTGAATGTGAAATGCAACTGGCTTCAGGTTAGGCAAGCTGTGTGCCTGATACGCTGTTACAGTGTGGCTTTCATTAATTGGAGTCTAGAGAGACTTTCCTCTTCCCTCCCTTGTTCCCCAAACAAGTGATCAGCTGAGTTGTAGAATGGATCCACTGCAGTGCAATGGGAGTTCAGACCCTTTAGTCTTAATCCCAACTAAATTTTCACTTTTGAAGCATATGGCATCTTATCTTACAGTAGTGGAGTTATTAAATGGGTGTTTAGCATGACCCCTGAGGAAGTAACTTAGATATCTAGCCTGTTATGCCCAAAGGAAATCTAAGAAAGTGGATAATTGCTTCTGTAGATCAGTCTCTCTTCTTGAAGAACTGCCAATGATACCCATATACATATTCTGGCCATTAATGCTGAAGTAGAGTTTATCAAACACTTGTTGCTGATCTACTATCCTTGCATGTGTCTATTGTTCAAGTAATGCATGATAGCTGAGCACAGAAAAATCTACAGTTTTAACAGACTAAAAATCTAAACTTTCAAAACGCGTTGACTGTGTGGCTTGTAACTAAAGATAATATCTATGAGTCCTGCTTACTAATCTGCTTGTTTTTAATGTCTAAGACAGTTGGAAAAATTAGTCTTCTATGACTGACTTAGTTCACAAAACTACTCATTTTTAGTTGTCATGTTTAGTTTCAGTGTATTCTCAGTTGCAAGGTATTGAACACAAATGCCTGAGTTGCTGATTTTAAATCCAGAAGGAATTCTGGAGAACAGTACTTAAATAGCAATAATCCTAGAGCTTTTATTCAGGAGAATTTTGTAAGCTTCTGATTTCTCACATGTTCATTTAAGTATGTGATAATATAGTTTTTCTTATAACTTCCTCATGTAGAATGTGCTTATTGAAGTCTGGTTCTAAAGTGATGGGGTTCTGACTTGCATGGTTTTTTAGGTTCTTTGTTCTTGCTTGAATTCTTACAGCCTAAGTTTTCTTCAGTGCTGAGAACAAGCTACATCTACAAGCTTTCTTTCAGAAAAGTAGCTGCCAGCTCTGTTCTAGAATCATAGAATCACTCAGGTTGGAAAAGACCTTAAAGATTGAGTCCAACCACGACCTAACCATACTACCTGAACTCTAACAACCCTCTGCTAAATCATGTCCCTGAGCACCATATCCGATAAAACCTCTACTTGCTGTCTCTATTTCCAGTAATGAATATAGTGATGATACTGATCAAGTTGGACCAGTCAATCTATGTGGAGAAGTGGTGATATCAGCTTTACAAATTCACTCATGTTTCCCTCATAAAACTCCTGACTTAAGAGGGATGTTGTGAGATTTTTTTCTTGTGTCTGAGCCTTCTTGCCTCCTCATGAATTCTGCTCCAAGTCCTTCTGTCTTTTGTGTGCTGAACTTGAAGACTGCTTTCCTTCTGCTCTGAGGGAGTTTTCACATGCAAAGTATCTGTAGTGTTGATGCATTTAGGTAGAGAAATGGATGCAGGGTAGAAAGCACAGTACTGTATTTAAATAGGCTGTTCTGACAGTAATACTACACACTGTTCATTTTCCTTCTTCAGATAGGAGCCAGAAGGAAATATTAGAATTAACTGGGCTCTCTGAAGGTCTTTTCCTGTTTGAAAAAGTCATTGCAGTGTTGGAAGATCCTGCTGCTGAACTGACCAGCTGAGGAGTACTCAGCTTCTGAATCAGCTGATGAGTAAAGCTGTCCACTTCCACCAGAATCCCCACTTCTAAGTATTTGCTGCTTCCCTGTTTCATACTAACATACTAGCTTACCAATAAATAAGCAGCTTCAGCTTTATACTTCTGTTCTCTTTTAGATAAGCTCTAAACTGTGGCTTTAGTGGAAATGCTTAGGGAATGCTTGAGGAAAATAGCTTGTCTCTGACAAACAGTTTATTGTTGTGATGATTCAGTGAGGAGGGAGGATATGAACTTCTTTGAAATCTTCAGCTTCAATTCTAGAACAGAGGTAGAGGGGAAGAAATCATATGAGACCTTAGTTTTGTTTTGTTCTTCCTGATGTTAAGTTCCTCTAAGTTTAAGCTAATATGTTTTTAAAAAAAAAAAATCTGAAGAGCAAGTAGGCAGCATTTAATTTTGTCATCTGCTAAAGGTAAGAATTACACAGTGCAAGCACTCTTTCAGTTAAGTTGTGGAATTAGGATAGTAGGAAGGGCAACAGGAAATATCATGGAGTAATCATTGCTTATAGCAGCATCAGAGCAAAGTAGGATTATGACTACTAAAATGCTTTTTGAGGTGAGCATGAAGAACAGTTTACCTTTTTAGTCTCCTTTTAGTGTAGTACTGTTTTCCACATGTTGCCTTAATAAATTTGCTGAAATTAGCAGAGAAAGCTGGACTAAGACTGTTCATTCTAAGCATGTTGCCCATCTGTCAGTTCTAGTCTGTAATATTTCAGGTGTGACGAATTGTACAGAAGGGGCCACTGTTGTCTTCCTTGAAAGGTCAGTAGGGAGCTCCCAGGGTGAACAAGACAGCAAGCTACTGAAGATTTAATTAGCTTTTCTTACAATGGGGAAAATTCCAAATATGTAAACTGTAGTACTTGGTCTTCAGCTTTTTGGAGAGTGATATTTACTATCTTGAACAGCTGTTTATATGCCCAGTTCCGGAGACTGGGTATAGATAATAAAATCAGAGTGCGGATTAGACAATAGTGGCTAAGGTTTTAGAATGTGGTTAAGAGTGTGAGTGCCTAGTGAACTGTGTCATGTGGTCATGCCCTGGGTGGATCATGTCTGCTTACTAACAAGAGGAATAAGGCATTTTTTTTTCTCATTCTAACTAGGAAGATGCCAACTGCAACAGTTTGTTTGAAACTTTTGTAGTAAAAATTTTTACATGTCTGTGCAACTGTTCTGAGCAATCAGGCAATTAATCTGGCAGTACTTCTTAAAAAGATTGGTTTTTTTAATGAAATGTCCTTAAGGTTTTTTTTGTTAGTGGCTCTCTTACTGCACTTGACAGTAAATTCACATAGTTAAGACTACAGTAAGTATGTGTTGGGATGTAATATGTTCTACTCTATTAAAATCAAGTTTGCCAAGACAAAGCTAAAACAGGTCAGCTTTTAACAGCACTGTTATGGTTTGCTGTTATTTAAAACAATCTAACTGTTCCCATCAGCACCTTACCAAGTATCTGAAAACTAAAAGCATTCAATTACAAAGCAGATGCCTTGAGACTTAAACAAATCTTCTGGGGAGTTTGACAAAACCTAATTTAATTTGTTCTTACAGGTACAAGTGGATTTCCAGATCCTGATTTAGTCTTGAAGTTTGGTCCTGTGGACAGCACATTAGGGTTCCTTCCCTGGCACATCAGACTAACAGAGATCATGTGAGTAATCTATAATTCCTGAGGAAACAGATTGAAATAATATCTAGCTGAAGAAGTCTCTGTGACCTACCTAACAGAAAGAGCTCTAAGAGAAAACATGTTTAGATAAAAATATCCAGAACTTGATGTCAGAGTTTGAGTTATTAAATGAGAACCTGTCAAATACTTCCTGCATTGTTGCTACTTCAGTCGTGGTGAGGCAACAGCAAACTTCTGTTATCTTTTTATTCTCTGTGATCTGATCCAAGTTCAGTTGGAGTTCCTTACATTATCCTATCAGGGAAACTAGGTGATGCCTCTGGATTGCTATTCATCTTTAACAATTAAACTGACTGTAGTTGCTGTATTTCTTAAGTCTGAGAGCATTTATAAGGGTACTGAAAAACATGTCTGGACAGAACTGTTTCTCCAACTTTTGCACAATGTGAAAGTGCCTTCTGTAATTTAATGGGCAGGTTTCAATTGAAAGGGTGGCAGAATACTGACAGCAACTTAATTACTATGGAGTTGCATGAGGGCTACAGTATTGAGAAACTCCACCATGTTGCAAAGACAATAGCTTGCTTTCAGTAGACTGGCCAGCCATATCAATCATTGATATTTATAAAAGCTTATTAACATCTTCTATCTTGCTTTCTCAGTTCTTTGCCTTCCCACCAGAACATCAGCTATGAAGACTTTTTCTCTGCCCTCCATCGCTATGCAGCCTGTGAGCAACGCTGGGGAAAGTGACTTTTGGTTGAGCACACTGAGTTGTGCTTTCCATGGAAAGGAATTTATGTCTGTTTACAACCACCTGTGACCCATAAGTCTGGTTCATAGTCCTTTCTTAATTTATCAACAAATTCAATAAAGTGTCTTACCTTTCTAAAGAGTCTGTGTGAATGTGTGAGAATCTGTGGGGAAGGGGAAATCTGCAGGTTTGCTTTATCATAAGACATTTATTGCAATTAAAGCTTAATAGACCTGAATTGCCATCACTTTTTTGTCCTATGACCAGAAGAGCATGCAAGAATTTGTGTGAAATTCACAGGAGAATGTGGGTAAGAATATTATCCCCTTTGAAGGTTCATGTCCCTCAGCTTTATTTCTTACTAGTTCTTCATGGTCAGAATTTCAGAGCCAATCACCTGATTATTTTGTATTTACTATGTAATGTTTAAATTTTAGAAGCCTGTATTGGTTCTGTTAAAGACTTAAGACTGCTACTTAGCTGTCAGGGCTAAGTCAGTGGTAGCTCTAGAAGTGTGAGAAGGTTCTATTAAAGAAGAATGGAAGCTTCTGTGGTAAGTGGATTAGGCAGTATGAATTGCAGAAACACCAATGTTGGAAAAGACCTACAAGATCTTCCAGTCCAACCATCAGTGGTATGCTTATTAATGCTTATACTATGCTTTCTTAAAAAAAGAGATAAAAGTGAAAAAGCAAAATACTCCTACAGCTTTGGGTGATATTTCTATCATCAGGCCCATTTTTCTATGGGGAATAAGTATAGACGTAATTCCACATAGAATTCTAGCCTAAATTGACAAGCTGGCTAAGGCTCTGGGATCACCTGTGGGGGAAAAATATCTGAAAACATGCTAGGTCAACTTCTGCAGCTGCTGCCATTTGTTTGTTGTGTCTGTGTACCCAGAAGAGAAGTGCTGAAGCCTTCTGTTAGGTTTATTTTGAGCTGTGAATTAGAAGCTTGAATAGTGTTTCACAACAAATGAGAAGGTCAAATAAAGCTGCACTAACAAACAGTACCTCAGGTCTGAGAACATAGCTAGAAACACTAGCTAAGGAGTCTTCATTGTGGAATGTCTTATTCTAGTTATTCTGCATACTGAAAGTGCTTGGAAGTTAAGTCGTTGTAGCAGCATTTGGATGAAGCAGTATCTTCAGAGCTGTTATTTGGACGTAAACATGAATATTTCAACCTTCTGGCCAGCATGCTAAGAACTGCTAGATGCTTTGTTCTAGAAGTTTTTTTTTTCCTTTACCTCTCCCCTTTTGGAAATGAGCCTGTATCTGTTTCCTTCAGGATATATCTGTCATCAGAAGGAAAAACTTCCTGGGGGAATTGCAAGACTTTAAAATACACTGTTTGGCAAGGAAAGAAACCTAATTGTTGTAATAATGTTGTAAGAGTCTGCATAAGCTTAGCTGTAGGCTTTGGTTTGTTTTTGTTATGCTAAGATTAGATTTCAGTTATAAAAGAGGGCTGTGATCTGTTTTATTTCATGAAAGCAGATGTTTAATCAGCTAATGTTCTTAACATGAAGTGACATCCTATTAGAGCTAGAATATAGTTGGCTGCCCTTTACGTTTGGTTTCTTATGTTTGCCAGTTCTTATATTGCAGAGAAGATGCAATGTTTCCTGGGTTTTGCCTTTGCCTCAGGAGCAGGTTCTCACCAGGAGTTAGGTTTAACTTTTTTGTTGGTGAATGGGTAGCATGCTGGAGAGGAATCCTGAATATTGAAGGTTAACTGCCTTATGAATTGACTTTATCAATATGAAAGGTTGTGTGTAAATTACCATGTATGTGTGCCGGTATGTCACTAAAGCGGTTCTGGTGCTGGCAGTAGAGAGAGAAATGAGAAGAGTTTAGTTCTCAAAAGCAATCTATTTTTTGTGTGTGTTCAGCTGCCAAAGAATACTTACTTTATGTGAGCTGCTCTTGGTCCTCTGATTCCTGCAAATCTCATCTAAATATCTCATCTAACAAACCTTCTTTTCATTGTAGATTGATCTCAAAGTCTAGAACTTGTCTATGGAGGGATGTCTAATGAAACTAAAACGATTAGTTCAGCTGCATTTGATTCAGCTTAATCAAATCTCTTCTGATGACTAGTTTAATTGTAAATGTCTATCCCAAAATTAATGGAGTTGAACTAATCCATGTTGGGATTATTTTTACTGTCCCTGTGTGGGCGATCCTCAGTGAGCTGTGCCAAACACACTGTGTGTCCACCACTTGATCTCTGAATGTATGTTGCTGCAGTTAGCACCTCCCCAGCTTGCTCTGTGAGATGTGTGGTATAGCTGTGATGTTCTGTATGGCCGTAGTCTCTGGGTACTTGTACATAGTGTGTAAAACTAATTTTATGATAAGGGAATCATTTTATTGAATTTTATTATTGGAAGTTAAATCTGAATCTGTAAAACAAGAAATCAATAAAAGACTATAATCTTTCTACAGCCTGTGGTGATACATGAATGTTTCTATACTGTAACCTTACTTATATTGTGCACTGCTGAGAAAGTAGGGAACTTCACATTTCACGCCCTTTATATACTATTCCTAAACTACTTGTGGGGATTTTTCTCTTATCTGTTAACCACTCCCAACTTCTAAGAAGCTCTTTTAAAAGCTTTACTACTGAGATTGTTTACTATAAAACTGTTAGATAGCACTTGGAACCTGCAAAACTCATTCCTGATTACTAAAGAGCTTGCTGCTTCTGGCTGTTGCTGAGTCGGTCCTGAGCTGGGCTTCCAGATGTCACCGGTTTGGACAAGGGTCTAACTGGGGGTGTGGAAGAAGCATCTGCAGATGTGTTGGGAAGTGTCTTTGGAAGTCTTGGTGACCATGAACCAGCTGTGGGCCATTGCTACAAAGACCAATGATCTGGGCTGTACTGAGTGTTACCAGCAGGTCAAGGGAGGTGGTCCTTCACTACCGTCTGGTGAGAGTGCAAATCCAGCAAGGAGCTGTACTGTGAAATGGAAAAGAGTTATTTTAGAGAGGATCTTCACAGCAAACCATCTAAAATGGCAAGGGGTCAGCGTATGATACTTTAGCTGGTGCTTTAACTCAGGAAAGCAATAGGTGATTAAGCACAACTGGGACTGCTTGGCTCATTCCACGTAACTGAAGGAGCGTGCTGGGTCCTGGCAGTGGTGAGTTTTCAGTAAGCCTGCAAATTAACACTTGGGTCTCAGAATCCCAGCTGTTGACAGGAAAGCTATATTCTTTACTCAGTTGTTTCACAATAGATGTTTTTCTTTGTTTCTTCTCAAAATGCTTTTCGGGCTTTTTTTTTTTCCCCTTGCTTACCCAGTGATACTGGCATGCTGTTCATTGGAAATGGAAGCTCCTGGTAGGAAAACTGTAGCATTATTGAAGGTAACTGTTTGGTACACCCTAGATGATGCAAGTAAAACTACCAGCGGACAGTGAATGCAGAGGAAATCCTGTGGCTTTTTTCCACATTTGTTTACTCATAACTTCACAATTGCCAGCATTAAGCTGCTCATTGAAAATCAGTTTGGTGGTGTGTGGTGTGCTTCAAGAGGATGGGGCTCTCAGCTGGCTTTTAATAGTCAGCACAGCACCAATGGCTCTCCATCCATAATGCAGTTAATATTCATTATTGAAATTGTAAATTAAGAGTTCACTGTATGGTGAAAATTCAGCAAAGCCAAGTTCTAGCTCATCCTACACAAAACTTCCTGACGAGTACTGCTGTGAAGGTTACAGTTTGTCCCATTTTCACCACACCATGAATGACTAAATAGCTTATAGCTATTTTCTAGGAGCTAAGCTGCTTTGATAAGCTTGGAATTCTAAACCAAATGAATCAAAGGCCACATTTTAAACCTCTGCACAACTTTTCCCCTCAGATCTGACTAATTTAAACAGACTCTCAAGCACTTCATCTGCTATACAAGGCATCACTGAATTCTATTGAATCAATTTGTGGAGAGCCTTAGGATTGTTCCTTAATTGCATCCAAAACAACTTTTTCAGATGATGAATAATGTTATGTATTATAGAGATGTATGCCTCAGCCTTAACTTTGAAGCACTTCACAAATTAATGTTTAATGGAACTGTTTGCCTTGAGGTTTTTGCTGCACTATCTAACTGGCTGAACATGAACACAAGCTGGGGCTATTTTATCTCCCTGACAAGCTTTGCTGCTTTAATATGGTGTGTGTTTTCTGGCTGCATTGGTTTTCACTACTTCTCTTTCTTGTGTTTGTCTCCTTGGTCTGCAAAAAAACTTAGGCCTCCCCTTGAAACAAAAACAACAGAAACCTCTAATAGATCGATTGTTTAGGAAACACTGTTTATGAGAATGTTTGCTTGAGCTAAACCATTGTCTAGTATGACAGATTTGTAATACAGCTTAAGTGGGCATTAGAGGTTTGGTAGCTGATAAACTGGAAGGAAAGGTTTGTCTTGCTCCTTGGATGCAGGTGTTTATTGTAACTTTAATGGAAATTTTCTGATTCAGCTATCAAAGTTAAAAGCTTCCTGTGGGACTTTGGGTTCAGAAATTCTACAAAAGTTGCCTCTTCGTGTTGGTGAAGTGCCTACTAATATCAAGAGCACAAAGGCATCTGAAAAAGTGTCTGCTAACACCAGGACATATTTGTTAAACTGATTTCATGAGCCGTTCTGCAGCTGGCAACTCTTGGGTGTGAAGGAAAGGCTGAGAAGTTTAGTTGTTCAGCCTGGAGAAGGCTCTGGGGAAAGCTCATGTGCAGCCTTCCAGTACCTAAAGGGGGCTTTTAGGGAAGATGGGGAGTGACTTTAGTCTATAGTGACAGGACAAGAGTGCATAGCTTTAAACTGAAAGAAGGGAGAGATTTAGGTTAGATATTAGGTGAAAATTCTTTACTCAGAGGCAGTGAGGCCCTGGCACAGGCTGCCCAGAGAAGCTGTGGGTGCTCCGTCCCTGGAGGCACTCAAGGACAGGTTGGATGGGATCCTGGGCGGCCTGAGCTCGGGGTGGCAGCCCTGCCCACAGAGGAGTTGGGGCTCAATGGGCTTTAAGATCCTGTCCAGCCCAAACCATTCTGTGATTCCATGACTGTTCTTTGTGCTTGGAAATTGGTGGAAAGTGTGAGACAGAGGGTTAGTGAGAGAAAAGGAAAGCAGGAAGGGACTAAACTGTTCTAAGCAAGGGATTACAGATCACTAGCCAGTGCTCAGTCTCACCAGCTGGTGAAGGAAGGCTTTAGAGAAAAGGCCAAGCATTTTGCTATGGGCACTGTCAGATCAGGAACATTGCTTGATTTTGAATTTGGAGAGGCTGGACTTTCACAGGCTTCATTTGCAGACTTTATATATAGCTTGTGTATTTTAAAGCAGTTTCATCTAATAGAAACAGTGGTCATCTCCCTCAAGCACTAACCAATGCACCTGCAAGACCCGCAGCTCATTTTGAGGTGAGTGCTCTGCTCCACAGCTGCCTAGTAAGCCCAGATCAGTGCCCAGCAGCTGCATTGATATCAGCCAGGGCCATGCAAGGCACCAGTGATGGCAGTACTGCACTGGCAGGTTTCTCCCCAGACTGCCTGACATGCTGAGAACATCTCCTGCCTCCTGGTTCTGTTACTGAAGCCCCATATGTTCTGCTTGAGTTCCTACGTGCAAGCACATTCCAGAGACATAAAACAGCATCTGTGATGATGCTCACTACCTTGTAACTCTCTCTGTGCAGCTGCTTCTGGCTATGTTTTATTTAACTGGCTCTTCTCCAAAGCTCAGATTGGCTTCATTCTCTAATGCTCAGGGCAGAGCTGAGGACACACGTGGGTAGAGGGCTGAGGTGAGGGTTCTTCCCATCTTTGGCTGCCTCTCCCTGTCATCCCATCACCACCACCACAGAATGCCACATTGCCTGCATGGGCATGAGGCTTCTGCCTGGCCATGTGCTTTTTTCTTGCTCTTGTGTGACATTTTGTGTTGATTCTTTTTTCCAAAATAAATAAAGAAGTTGTCTTTCTTTAAGAGGATGCATCTGATTCTATTACTAGTGAATTTTTAAAATATGGGAGAGGTGGCAGCAATGCTGGAAGAAGAGTTTTGGGGGAGATTCATTTAAAGGGAAAGAGATGGAAAAAATTAAGTTTCTATTTATGTATCAAATCAGCTCTGATTTGAATTTGAAAGTGGGAGTGAAAAGATGGAGCTTCTCCTAGCATCACCAGCTCAGCTGTGCTGCACACACTGTGTGTGTATGCAAAATGATCTGATTGATGCTGCAGCAGTTGTGCAATATAACCAGTTTGGTGTTGCTGAGCTATTGCTTCCCTCTCTCACTCAGTATCCTGCTGGTGGATTCTAAACCCTGATATGCTGTGACTGTGCTTACCCAGTTATCTTTTTTTATTTTTTTCACTGCAATATTGTCAAGTGAGTTTCTGTTTCCTACAGGAAAACTGAGACCTGTGGTTGTTACCGTAGTGGGATGGGGTCCTTTGCATTCATGAGGAGCCTACAGAGGTGGACAAAGCTAATGCAATGTGGTTTGCATTTGTGCAGCTGGCGGAGGCGCTTGTGGAGACCTGCAAATATGGAGGACAACAAAAGAAGCTTGTTCTGAATTCCTGCTCTTTTTAGCATATGTTTGAAAGTGCTGCTGTTATAGGGGACTTGAAGGTGGGAACTGCTTTATCCATCAAGACCCTGTAGTCAATAGATTGTCTCTGAAGTTCCACAGCAGCATGAGACCCATGCTTATCTTCTGAGGACACCCCTTGGTTTTCACCCTTCAGGTGCCTGGTGCAACAGCTCTAGAGAGGTGATATCTCCATTAGCCCAGACAGACATTGGAGCTGTGCAGGTCCTGCTTGGATGGGGTTTCCAGAATGAAAAAGAGAGCTCATCTGGGAAAGCTGCATGGGTAGCCATGCAGTTACTGTGTCTTGAAAACTCCTGCCTCCTTTGTGGAGAGCTCTCCTCCTCAAGTCCATCATTTTTTGCCAATGAAGTGGAGGAGTCAGTTTTGCCTTCAGTTACTGACCCGAAAACAGCCAACAACTACTGAAAGACCTCTGCTTTTACAGTAAGATCCAAAACTCTCATCAGGTAACAGCTCTGTCATGAAGTCAGCAAATGGGAGATGACCTCTTCTTCCTCTCTTCAGACATGTTTGTCCCAGTAAGCTCAGGTACCTCGCATCTCCATGGCCAGAACTCCATTTTCTGACAACAGCCCACAGGTGACCTCTCATGATGTCATCCTGACCTTAAGTTGTTTGCAATCCTATGCATTGTGTCAGCTTATCTTGATCATTATGCCTCTCAGTTCAGCAATCTATTAAATGCTGTAGCACACGTTTTGTGCAGGAAATGAAAGATGCAGCATGATTGTATCATCTGCACTTTCAATTTTCAGCGTATAAAAGCTGCTGCTGCTTTTAGGTGGTGGTTTTTTTATTATTATTATTTATATCTACCTTTGTTCTCTGGATAAAGAATGGGCTGCAGTTCTGTTGATGCAGAATTGCACTGTTCCTAAACAGTGTAACGTTCTCTATTAAGTTAGGCTACTAGTCTAAGAGGATTATATCTAAGAAACAAGGAGTAATTTATTGCATAAGGATATGGGGATTCCGTTTGTTTATTTAGAAAAGTGCTCTGAACATGGGCTTCAGTATCTTAGAGTGCATTGTGTGTTAAGTAAGCACCCCGCCCTCTCAGAAAGCACATTTGTGAATAGACGTGCCGTGGCTGCAGGAGTTACTATGAACAGAGGGGGCACCAGCACCTCTCTAAAAAGAGGAAAAATTAGGATGGCTGTAGAGAACAACTTGAGCAGTAACGTGCTGAGAAAGAAAGCATTTAAAATTAAAATCTCCAGATTAAATCTGTACCATGGTTTAATGTACAAGATTCTGGACATTATGTTTTCAGCATAAACCAGGGGACACAAAGGTGTGGACGTGAGGTTCGCTGTTCAGCCTTAGGGAAGGAGCCACAGCTGCAGAGTGCCCACTGTCTCTCAGGAGGGAGCAGGATCTCTGCAGAGGTGACTGCAAAGGTCACGCACTGCCACGCTGATGGCTGCCCAGTGGGAAGCAGGAGGAGGGAAGAATCGTATCGTATTGATTCCAGGTCATGTTGAAGGTTTTTTTTATATCTGTTTTAGCACAGCATAGTGCTAGGAGTCCTCCTGGGGCTGCCCTGTGGGAATGCAGCATCGCTTGTGTGAGCTCAATTCAATCATCCCCATCCTTCTGCAGTCAAACTGCTGTGTGAGGGGATGGTGTCCCGTCCCCAGGCTATTAAAGAGAGGAGCTGGCTTCCTCTCCCTTTTATCTTTAAAGCCTCTTTTGTTGTTTGTGGGATGAGAGAAGAAAGTCGCCTGCAAAGGGCTGGAGCAGGTTTCTAACATCAGACACAAGGACGGCAGGAGGACATCCTGCGCTGCGGAATCTGCAAGCATGCAAAAAATGAGAGTTGGTGATATTAAAGAGGACAGAAGAAAGAGCAACTTCAAAGCAAACTGCTTGGTGACATAGTTTTTATGAGCAAACTGTTGTGAGGATGGGTTTAGCAGGGTGTTCAGCTAAGGGATGGGATAGAAACTTAAATAACAGAGAATGAATTCTTTCCGGCCACATGGAATCTGCAGATCTGTTACCCCTATGGCCCTGTAAATAAAGAAATAGAGGGGAGAAAAAAAAAAAAGGTAAAGTCTTTCTGTGGCTATTTTTTATGTCAAACACAATGCTGAGCTGGCATCCCAAAAAACTTTACTTGCAAAAATGAACTGTCAAACCGTGCTCATGCCTTCAGCCACCCAGCCTGAAATAAATAAGACTATTAAAAAATGTGCTGAGCATCCTTCTTAAAAAAATTCAGGCCTTTAGGTACAGTCAAGGACCACTTTCCAAAACTTAGCATGAAGCTTTGGCTGCCCTCGGTAACTTTATGCCACCCAGCCCTACAGCAGTCTGAGACCCCAGCATCAGGGAGCCTTGGGCAACTCTTCTCGAGGACTGACAGTGTCCAATGCTGCCGCTCCAGTTGATCCTTCCATACCTTTGTTCAGCCACCTATGGGTTCGGTCTCCCTCAGCTGGCATAAGGTCAGTGTAAAATTCAAAAGATGCACTCAGCATCTGGACAAAAATACTGATTATTGTTCTAGTGCATTTGGATTTGGTTGGTGGTAACTGCAGAACACATCTGCCTTTCTGATTCTCGGGAACTTACTGTGAGTGTGTTCCTGTTGGAGCAGCTGGTTTTGTCTCTGCACCTCTCAGAAATACTCATGAGTCACAGGCTGCTCTGTACAGAACTGTCACTAGGGCAGGTATGATAGAGACTGTAGAATCATTAAGGTTGAAAAAGACCAGAAGACCATTGAGTTCTGCTGTCAACCCATCCCCAGCATGCCCATTCATGTCCCTCGGTGCCACATCTTCATAGTTCTTAAACACCTCCAGGGTCGGTGACTCCACCACTTCCCTCGGCAGCCCATTCTAGCACCTAACAACTCTTTCTAAGAATAAATTTGTCCTCCTTTCAGATAGCTGCAGGGAGCAATAAGGTCTCTCCTGAGAAAAACCGGTATTGTTGAGTTTGGAGAAGGAAAATCACAGAAGAAAAAAACCAACAACATTGATATGTGTTGAATGCAGAGAAAGTTTCTCTAACTCAGGGCTGGATAGGAGAGGGATGAGAAAGTGTAGTTCCCTGCTGCTGGGATCTTTGCTGTCCCCATCTCCTGCTGCAGGCTCGATCTGAGACAACCCACTGGACTGCCATCCTTAAGTTCTTATTATAGCAGAACCTAGAAATCCCCTTAAGCCTATTAAGTGTTTGTCTTGAAAGATGTAGCATATGGTGCTTTCACACTCTGCTTCCAAGAGCCAGAAGAGCATCTCCAGCTGCAACATCCAGAAGGCTTTTCAAATGTTTTATTCAATTAGGATGGTTCTATTAAGTGTTTTATTCAATTAGGACAGAAAATGCACAGGCAGTGGAAACAGATAAGTACCAAGGGAAGAGTATGAGGAAGCTGTTAGGCTGAGCAAGAATGGGGTAGGAAAGCCAAGGTCCACCTTGAACTAAACTTGGCAAGGGATGCCAAGAAGAACAAGAAAGGCTTCCACAGGTATCTCAGTCAGGAAAGGATGACACAAAGCTGTAGGATGTGGTCAACACACCAGAGGGAAGAGATGCCATCCAGAGGGACTTTGACAGGCTTGAGTGGTAGGCACAGGTGAACATCACGAGGTTCAGCAAATCCAAATGCAAAATCTTACACCTGGATTGAGGCAATTCCCACTACTCATACAAACTGGGATACAAAAGAATTGAGAGCAGCCCTGCTGAAAAAAGAAACTGCAAGTACTGTTGAATGGGAAGCTGGACATGAGCCAGTAACGTGCCCTTGCAGCTCAAAAAGCCAACCACATCCTGGGCTGCATCAAAAGAAGCATGACCAGCAGATCAAGGGAAGTGATCCTGTCCCTCTGTTCTGTAGTGATGAGGCCTCACCTGGAGTACTGCATTCTTATGTGGAGTCCAAGTACATAGACCTGCTGGAGTGCACCCAAAGAATACCACAAAAATGATCTAAGGGATGGAACACTTCTCCTACAAGGACATGCTGAGAGAGCTGGGGCTGTTCATCCTGGAGAAGAGAAGGCTGTGAGGTGACCTGATAGTGGCCTTTCAGTATTTAAAGGGGAGCTACAGGAAAGAATGGGACAGACTCTTTAGCAGGGCCTGCAGTGATGGAACAAGGGGAAATGGTTACAGGCTTAAAGAGGGTAGATTTAGGATAGACATAAGGAAAAGATCTTTTACAGTGAGGGTGGTGAGGCACTGGAGCAGGTTGCCCAGAGAGTGGTGGATGCCCCATCCCTGAAGACTTTCAAGACAAGGCTGAATCAGCTTCTGGGCAACCTGATCTAACCGTGCATGTCCCTGTTAATTGCAGAGGAGGTGGACTAAATGACTTTTAAAGGTTCCTTCCAACTCTAAGGATTCTAGGATTCCATGATTCTATCTTCAGTGACTAAATATTTGGTTAATATCTTCTTTACTAAGATATTTGTTGACAGCTTTTACCATGAGGGGTGAAAACCCATTGGTCATTTGCTATATTGGGTTTAAATTTGGTCCCGGGGTGTATGTTAGCTGGATGTAAGCTGGGTTACTTGGGATGGAGAACTGTAAGGAGTAGACACAGAGCAGCTCCTTCACCAACTGCTTTCCAGGCACATACACACTTACTGAGTTTTGATAACATGAGAAAATTTTCATATAGAAAGAAATGTTGCGTTCAGCTGTTATCTGGCCTCCACTGAAATAAAATGTTAGTTTCAGCTCTATTTGAATCTACGTTCAGAAATGGTCAGTGTTCCTTTCAGCTTGAACCTTCAAAACTGAGGCAACATAGTCATGAAGCACTGGAAACCTTGAGCATTGTTTAGGGAAGAGCAGCAGAACAAATTAATGACCTTGTACATTAGATGCCCTCTTGGACTGTGTTTCTTATGCAGTGTGATTTTGTCTCTAAGCTCCCTTCCTTGCTTTCCATCTACTTTAAGTAAAAATTTAGTACAAATGTCTCCAGGAAGTACAGCTCTGACAGATGTTCAGGTGATAAATATTTGCAGTCAGGGTAATTCACAAAACAGATGTCATTCTGTTGATCTAGGACCTTTCTATATTTTGTGTTTTCTGTGCAAACATGCGACTCTGGGAAATAAATTAGTCTTAAAGCAAAAAGTAATTAAAAATTTGTATCTGAAACCGCTGGTATTGCTTCTAAAAGTCACAAAAATGGGATTTCAAGCAAAGCACAGTTTTTCAAATGTACTAAGGATACAAAAAGTTGGTGGAAAAAAATAATATTTGAAATGATATATGAAATGGCAAGCCTGTGTGCTACTTCAATTTACTACAGAAACCAGCAAAGCAGAAAGGAGAAAAATTGTATTATGGATGACGTATTACAGGGAAAGAGAAAAAGGAGAGGTGAAGTGTTTATTGTCAGTTTTGGGCATTCCTGTGGCAGAGCTAAGATGACTTGGCAGAGTTGTGACAAGCCCTTTGAGTGGCTGCTCTCTTGTGGCTGGAGTTAGAGATGTGGCTCCCTCTAAAAGGAAGAGGATCATTATCTTCTCTGGCATGCCAGCCCAACCCAATCATTGTTACATACCTGCCTGAGTGTCTGCACCATCCCAGCTCACCTCTCCTCCAGCAGTGCTTTATTCCTCCTCTTTTCATCCCCACCCACCTCAAGACTTTGTCCAGAAGCCTGTGATTTATTTGTCTTCTCCAGGCTCCTGTGTGAAACCTGGGGAAGGAAAAAAAATGTCTGTTTTTCACTTGTGAGCCTACTATTTCTTTTTAATTAAAGAGCTTAACCTTTCTGTGCAGCTGAATGTAGGACTGATGATTGCACTGTCTGGTAGGTGTCCTAGGAGAAGGGAAAGAGTACACTTTCTTCTCAGAAAGAATGGTGAAGCACTGGCACAGGCTGTTCAGGGTGGTGCTGAAGTCACCATTCCTGGAGGTGTTCAAGAACTGTGTGGTTGTGGCATTGAGGGACACAGTTAGTGGGCATGGTGGGGATGGGTTGCCAGTTGAACTAGATGATCTTAAGTGGTCTTTTGCAACCTTAATGATTCTGTGATTCTATCCCCTCCTTGTCCAGGCCTTAGCTTATCCTGCAGTCTTTTTAGGTCCTAGAGCTTTCAAAAGCCTCCTGACAACTTCAAAGTATGCTGGTATTTGTAAACTCCTGTTACCTGTTTTTTTTTTTTCTCCTTCCCTTTTTTGAGAGGAAAATCTTGCTCTGGAGACCAGAGACCAGTCTGTGGAGGCTGGGACATCACATGACAGGGCTAGTGGAAGTGTTTCAGCCAGCACTGCTCTGCTGCTGTGCTTCTGGCAGGGGTGGAGGGAGGCCTTGGTGAATAGAATCATACAATCATTAAGATTGGAAAAGATCTCTAAGATGCCAGCCCGTCCCCCCCATGCCCACTTACCATATTTCTCAGTGCCATATCTTCTTGTTTCTGGAACACTCCCATGGACGGTGACTCCACCACCTCCCTGGGCAGCCCATTCCAGCACCTGACCACCATTTTGGAGAAGAAGTTTTTCCTAATATCCAACCTGAACCTCCCCTGGAACAACCTGAGGCATTACTTCTCATCCCATCACTGGTCCAGAATTGTCCAGAGGAAGCAAAGCGAAGCTTTCACATCTGATACTGTGGCTTTGAAATCTAAACAAGAAGTAGGAGATCAAGTCCGACGCGAAGTGTTTCAGTCTCTCCTTTAACAAAGAGAAACAGCCTGTCAGTGCTGACCGGACACGCTTACATCACCCACCTCTCAGTGAATCACCGACAGCACCCAGCAGGTCGGAAAGCGCGGATTAACGACCAAACCCGGCGGGGCCGCTTTACGTCGGGCGCACCGGGAGATGGAGCCCGAGAGCCTCCCGGCAGCTGTACGGGCAGCGCCTGCCCTGGCATCGGAGCGATGCCCGGTGCTGAGCTGCGGCACGGCGCTACCTGCAGCCCGAGGCTCGGCGTGCCTCGTAGCGACGCAAGGGCTGCCCGCAGAGCGCATCTGGGAACGCTGCAGAAGCACGGAATTGTTCTCTTCAGTAACACACAGTAATGAAGCAGATAGAAATGAAGAAGAGCGCTTCTGGTTTTGAGAGGGAGGTAGAAGGTAAAAAACGAGCCGATACCAACTGCTGATGCGGGAACTGCATTGCGTTTCATCTCACCGTAGCATTTTATTCACACACACAAAAGACCCTTCTCCTCATTTTTTCTCAGTGGTCACAAAGCTGGGAAAAACAAAAAACAAAAAACAGAACAAAACCAAACCAACACGAGCAAACAAACAGAAAACAGGGAAAGGAGGGGCGATTCTTGTATTTTGGGGGCTGAACCTGCAACCAAAACTCTCCTTTCAAAATGCCTCTAAAAATCTTCCCGTTGCTGTGAAGAAAGGACAGAGGAGGCAGTCAGAACCAACTCTTCAGCAGAGAACCATGCACGGATGAGAGGTCATTGGGAATTTGCAGAGATTAGCATCTAAAGCCATCTGCTCTCTGAAAAAAAACCTGACCCTGTACCATACATTGTGTGGGAAATCCATGCAGCAGCACCAGAGTCCCTGGAGGCCTTATTAGGCAAACCACAGGATATCCATGAAAGAGAGTTGAAATTCAAATTGTTAGCAGCTCACTCTCAGTAGCAGCCACGTTCATGTCCACCACAGGGCCTTTTGGGGTAATTTTTGAAAGTAATATATGAGTTAATTCTCTGTTAAGCTCTGTTGGCAAAGATAAAATTTCCATAGAACCCAGCCAGGTTCCATATCATATACTGGCTACCTGGTAACATACTTAAACATACACATCTCTACCTACCTGTGTTGATGTTAATATACAGCAGCAAACAGCTGTTTTTTAGATACTTTTATGGTAGCTGTATAATTTGTATATTGTGAAAGAGAATTTTCTTTAGCTTAACTTTAACATGGAGTAAAGCTGCGCTAATAAAAGTCAGAGTGAATTGTACTGCTAGAGGCCAGCTATAGGCCAGCTTCTAAGGTATTTGAAATCTCTCAACATTCATTTTGCAGCTGTGAAAAATACTACAGATATATATAAACTGTAATGCCAGATTGGCTGCTGTTACTGCCTGGGGTTAGGAAATTCCCAGACTGATTTCAGCACAGCTTCCTTCCCCCTGCCAGGCTGGGAGAACACAGGAGCCTTTGAGAAGTCTGCCCTTTGCGACTCCTTTCCTCCACCTCCTCTCTCCTCTGGGCTTTCACATTATAAAAGACTGGACACCTGCTTGTTCTCCTCCTTGGAGCCATTTCAGACAGTGCTGTGGGGGTACATTATGGGCATCAACCACCTCTCAGGGCAGCCTGTTCCTTTGCCTCAGAGCAGGCATCTGGTGAACTTGCTCGTGCCTGTTTGACTTCTCAGACGCTCTGAATTTCCAAAGTGGCCATAAAGCAGATGCTTGAGGAAGAACCCAAGGACAGGACAAGGACAGATCCCCAGCACATTCTTACAGTCTGCAGGAGCTCCAGCAATTCTTTGGCCAGAGGTAATGCCTTATATGACTGAAAGACTATTTTTTAATGTGTTAACTCTACTGTTTGGTGTTGTCTCATGCAACACTTTACTCCCATCTCATGCAACAAACAAGAAGGCACAGTTGCCCTGTGTGTTGTAAGGATATTTTCTTGTTTGTCTGGAACCCAACATACATGGTAGGAAAGTTTAGATTGAATGTAAGCTTTTATTCCAACCCCCATCTAATGAGGTAAATTTTAAAAAATCCAGATCTAATATTTCTGTATTAAGCCAAGCGACTGTCTACAAGTATGAAGGGGTGAATGGTGCCATGACTCAGGCACACCATGATCTCACTGTGTGATAGACCTTTCTTTTCAGCAATATTACAAAACGTTTCACTGGAAATTCCTGCCAGAACAGCCTTTGCAGGAATACCTTCAGGCTCTTAATAGATATCTTTCTACAGAAGTAACTAATGGAGGGAATGATACAGATATTGGTTATTTCATTGTAAAGAGGAGTGCAGAACAAAAATATGTTTGAGGCCAGGATGGTGAAGAGTCCTCTGGAAGTGATCTTTTCTCAGTGTACAAAGAAAGCCCTGAGTATTCCTGAAGTCAACTTGGCTTTTAGACATCCACTGCTGCTGGGCAGAGGTCCTTCTATCCTCGTCAGTTCAGTCCTTTTCAATGCTTTTAAAACTATTTCTAGGATGCCCATTAATTATTGGTCTTTTTATTGGCAACTGTTTGATGTAAAATCAAATAAAGTCATAGAATTGTAGAATCAGAGAATCACTCAGGTTGCAAAAGACCTTAAAGATCATTGAGTCCAATCAGTAAGTGTTTACTTATTTTTATAACAAATGAGTCTTAGTTAACGTTGCCATTAACCTTTTTATTCCAGCATTAACATTCAGATGTCAGACTTCCACTGAACTGGCTGTTGGAGGCCAATTATTGTGAGTTTACATAGAGATCAGTGCAGAAGCAGTCTGAACACTGAGGTACTGAATAAGCAGCATGCTTTCAGGAGCACTGGGGCAAAGATAAACAAGTTCGAGAGGAAGGAAAAATCAAAGTGGATTTTTCTCTGCTAAAAACCTCTGCTATAGAAAGCGAGGTAGGCAAAGAGGGAGAATATAAGTGTAATAAAGTGAGATTTGACGAATTTCTCTTTTGTAACTTACTGATAAAGTTGATAGGACATATGAATCAATTTTCACAGAAAAATTAAAAGCATCAGACTAAAATGAATCCAGCACTGACAATCTAGAAAACCAATTAAATGATGGAACCTTTGCCTTTCCCTGTCTGGAGAAGGATTTGTGTCAAATATTTGTTAAAGCACAGGCTCAGTATCCTACCCTCATTCAGTGGAAAGGAGCCACCCCCCAAACCCTACGCATGCAGAGAGAAATATCTTGCTGAGTAGATCTGCACACAGAAACAACTTTGGTCACAGCCTTTATGTCTTTATGTAGTGCTGATGGAGAGATACGTGTTGGACTTACTTTTCCACATAATCCACAGATTTTGCTTGCAGTCCAGCCTCAAAAGCGTCAATTGTTTGCCTGAAAAAAAAAGGCTAATGAGTCCATTTGGACCAACTGTGTTCAAGAGAGTAAAGGTGAAACATGATTTACTCCTGTAACGGCAGTATTTTGCACCCATTGGAGTTTGAAGCTAACCATGTCTTTCACATAGCTAAAGATGGTGATGCCTGTTTTTTGAACACTCATTTTATTTTTACTTTATTTCCAGAAAAACTCACGCACTTTGGTTAACGCCATCCAGATTAATGTTCTGGGATGCAGATAGCTTCTCACACAGAATGCAGCAGGCCTTGGGATACCCACCTGCAGCTGCCACCTCCATGACAAACTGTGTACTGAGCTTGTAAACACGGAGGGCCAGAAGGATGATAACATGGACTGCTGTCCTGTTCTCCCCCCGATTTTCCTTCGTGTGTTCAACATGATAGATAGTTCTCTCTTTTTCAAGATGATGACCTATTTTTCTGCAGAATACATTATCATAGACCGTATTTTTCACATTTATTGCGCTGTACTGTAGAATCATTATTTATAAGAATTACAAGGTTGTCTACATGTTTTATTTTCAGCATTAAACATGACTGAAGTTAGAATGAGATATTTTCCATTCTTAACTTATTTTGTAGGTCAGAAGAGCAGCATGTGGGTGTCAAAATACGAGCGGTCTCACAGTACTCAGAATTATAGCAGTTCCTAAACTATTTCCAACAATAGGCTTTGAAATAAGAGAGAATACCACTTCACATATATTGACTTTCCTTTCTAAAAAATTTAAGATCAAAATAATATCTGTTTGTAGGAGGAAATCACTTAAAGCCGGGACTTTAAGTTGGAAAAGACCTGAAAAATACTGCAAAAAAAGAATCCTGTGCCTTAGAAAAAGCATTTTGAGAACATGCTTTGAAAAAAGCCTGGCATTTAAACTATGCATCTTCATATTCCTGAAGTATCTTAACAACCTTACCTCTGGTTCTTTCACAAGGCCAAGCTCTTTCTCTCTCTCCTTTAGATATATTTGCCTGTCATTTGAATTCATGTTCTTCTCTTGCAAGTAAAAATGCTCTCCCACGGACTGTCCTCTAGACTAGAGAAATCTTGGCTTGGAATTTGTCTTTGTTTCCTGACAACTCATACCCAAAGAAAGCCTAAAGGATGAATCCTGTCCTCTTCATGGGGGAAGCTTGGAAGGAAATATCCTACTTGTTTTGAGAAGAATTTTAAAAAGATAAGCCCTACAAGTACAGATCTTACAGTGCTAAAGGCATAAGAGCTCTCCATCAGGGATGTGAAAGAGGACAGTGATCCAATTATCCTTGTTCTTTGCAAAACTGATCTGACACTTTCAGTTAAGACAAGTCTATGAAGACCAGCTTTTTACAGCAAATCCTCAACTGCAAAGCTTGAGACCCCAGAGCCTGACTGGAGTAGTGCAGAGACCTGCAGCTGCCAACCTAATGGAGATGAACCTTGCCCTGAGCACGGAAGAAGTGTATTGTTGAGGGCCCTGAAGTGTCACCTCCTCAGCCTTGCATACAGGCATGTCCAGCTGGCTTTGTGTGGAGAGGGAACAGGACTAAGCACTTGCTTTTTTTCTTCTAAAAGCTCTGCCTGTGAGGGAATGAAGGAAGAAAATATTTCACGTGAATTCCCTGGAGATGAAATGGGGCTAAGTTCCAACCAGATGCTCTGTGGTTGCTGTCGGGTGCATTTATTCCTGGTCAGCTCGGTGTTAAGAACAGGTGAGAAAGGCAATGCATCACCAGCAGGCATGGACAACTCTCACATTGATTTCACTGATTATCCCATGACTCCACTTTCTGTACATTACGTAGAAATCCAAGGCTGCAGAGGAGTCCCAAATTTTCTCTGTTTTGCTAACTCTGCTTCTGTTACCTGTCGATGTTGTTACAGGAAGGACAAGAAGTTTTTTTTATATTTAAATAAGTGTTTCCCAAACATGGTTTAAGTAAACCAAATTGTCTTTCAGATGCATCTTGTTCATTGCAGCAGGCTTATTGTGTTCTCATTCTTCAGAAACTCCTGTTCATAGCTGCATACAGCTGTAGAAGTACCACTCCTAATCATTCTCGTGTGTCATTCATGACGATGTACTGTTTTTACAACACAGACTTCTTTACCTACAGATAACATTAGAAGAGTAGTAAAATATTTGAAACTCCCGAACATGTTATATTTTAGAAACATTTCAGATTTTTCTCTATTGTGCAAGTGTTTGAGTAAATGCAATATGTCTATGCTAGGAAGAGTTCATACACTCCAAAACACAATCTGACATTTACTCTCATTTATTTTGAAATGCAAATGCATTTAGTTTATTCAGAATTCTGTTGCAGCTTACTGTCTTATTAGTGATCATGCTGATAACTTGAATTTCTGAAATGCTGTTGCTAAGCAATGCAACTTCAGGCATGTAATGAGCCTTTCCAGTGGCTACTTGAAGATGAAGAAAATTATCTCGGCTTCACAGGTTGTTTGATCATCAACCACATTATAATGGTTGGGTGATAAATAAGTTTTCAGCTTGCCCTTATTCTCCTGCAGATAATTTATTTTTGTATGGTAAATGAAGATCATACAGGATCAGGAAGAAAGTTGTATATTTTGGGATGCAAAGGCAGAATCAAAGAACTTGTGTAGCTCCTTTGCATAACTTCCTATAAAGAGAAGACTTCTTCTTTCAGCTCATTACTTCAGGAAAGTGTGCAGAAGGACTGGGACCCCGAGGACATCCCAGTGAAACCCTGCCCAATACAAGGTGACACAGCTGCTCTATACTTGGTGCAGACCTCCTGCTGGTGGGACCTGGCTGAAGACAGGAGCATGACAGCAGGAGTCAGTGGGTTAGACTGGATGACAAGTCCTCCCACGTGGGCTCTGTTCTTGGGAAGCAAAACCTACACCACACTGGGATGGGAGAAAATCCTCTGATGTGTTCTTCTCAGTCTGTAGCAGCAGCTGGCACCTGGCAGAGCTTTTGGTACTCATTGCCTATTGTGAACAGGAACCACCTGGAGCCTGGTTATTCTGGGATCATCCAGAATATATTTTTCTGTTCATCACTGCGAAGTCCAGTCACTGAAACACATTGACATGAGTTTCATGTTTCCTTGGTAGCTTTTTTTTCTCCTGTAGACACATATATATCTGATAATACCTGCAGATGAAATAGATGGAAACAGTGATGACCAATACACTTGAGTGTGCTGCTCAAGGGAAAGGAGGTTCAGCTGCCCCTGCAGGCACACACCATCCAGACCTTTGTCTCTCAGTGCCTCAGTCCTCATTCCACCAAAGGAAGCAGCACCTTCACAGCAGTGGAAGTAAACAAGTGTTTGAATCAGCTGAGAGTGATGATGATGGAGGGTATAAGAAAGACCAGAGGAAAATAGACACATCTTTATTCAGATCTGGTTTGAAAAGTCTGCAGTAGACAAGGCCTGAGGCTACAAAATGGAGAAAAAAGGAAATAAAATAAAATATTGACCATCTGCTCAGTGAGTGCCTTACTTTTTCCTCTGCACTTTGCAACGTAAGGGACCAAGGAAGAGAGGCTGCGTAAGACTGTGCCAGAACACATTCAAGCAGCTGTCTCTTCTTTTCAATCTCTAGTTTTTGCAATCTAATATTTCTGAAGCTGGTGAGGGTTTCCTGTGTGTCTGTAGTGCTGCTCTATTGGGACCTTCTTGAGGATCAGGACTTTGGCCCTCATACTGATAGAGTAAGATGGCTGCTACTACTGAGAACCATTTCTGCAAAATCACAGAAGAAAGACTTTTCCTGGGAAATGAAAGTACAGCAAAGCAATTCTTGCTCTGGAGGGCTTGTTTTTATATAGATTTTCACTTGAGCAGGCTGATGTTGGTAGTGAGGCAGCAGTTTTGGAGGAGCATCACCCACTCAACTCCAGATACATTATTCCAGGGGTGAAGGAGCAGTATTTTTCTGTCTTCACTCAAAGTTTTGCCTATTTAACAACTAGCAACTTGAGAAATTAGTCCTGGAAAAGCCTGTGGTTTTAGCAAATTCTGTCTCTTTCCTGGCAAAAAAACAACAACAAAAAAACCACCACTAAATCCATACTTACAGTGTATAGACACGAACCTAATCTAAACATCAGATTAATTTCCTTATCCGTGGGCAAGCAAGCCCTAAAACACATGCAGCCCAGCGCTTATGCAATATTCAGTGAGCTGCACTGGTAGCTGCTACATGTTTGTGCTCCAGCAGAAATTTCAGCCTGGGTTGCTAATGCACGTTCTCCGACTCTGCTGTCAGCTAACAGCCACATCCTTTGCTGAGTCATGTCTCAGTTCCAGCAAGTTATATGGTCAGTGCTGGAAGGGGAAAGGATGTGGGCAAAGGTGGGATACTGATGGCTCTTTGTTCCTTTGAAGGAAGGAAGAGAAAGTGGACATTTCTTAATTCAGAGCTGTTGTAAATTTGATGTGTTTTCTCCCTCGGTGCGTGTCTGGCTGGGGTTCTAATGTTCCAGGTCCGTGTCTCACAAGCCAGCAGAAGCCTCTGGGAATATAAACCAGAGCTGAAAACTGCTGCTGGGGATAAAACCCATATTCTCACAGTCTGAAGCCTGGAAGCAAAACATGTACACTCCTTTTCTGTGCCAGCCTAGGGCATGGACTCCAAACATCCCTGAAGAAAGTCATCTCCAGGAAGGCAACGTGCCACCATTCAGCCCTGCAGCTGGCCAGGAAGCTCAGTAACAGATCTCTATAGTGTTCTTTGTCTCATACCTGTCTGCTTGAACTGCAGGAACCATCAGATTTTACTGATTTCTGCAGGTCTCTACCTCATGGAAAGAGAATTTCTTTCCTATATCTGGGATAAATGTTTCCAATTAAGTCATTAATCTTTTAGACTGACATTTAACCTTTCATGTGCCTGTGATTCCATCGGCTGGAATCCTATTCAGAAAGAGCTTGGCTAATCAAAGTCCCCTACTTAGAGTCAATAGGGAAAAATATTTTTTCTGACACAGAAATAGAACTTGGGGGAAAAAAAAAAAACACAAAAAACCTACAATTTACTCTCAATGAGAATAAACTGATAATGTAATCAAAGACTCTTTCTAGCCTGGCTGTTAAAATTAAACATGGAGAAGAGCATAATGTTTCCATCTCTTAACGAGTTCATGTTTACCTTAACTCTTAGCAGTCTGATACCAGGGTGTTAAACTGTTTGACACAGTTTAGTAACACACAAAACAAGGAAGGATAGTGCATTAGTTTTAAGATTTTTTAAGATTTTCTATACCATTTTACATTTGTTTTTCACTACCCTTTGCAGCACTTCTGTGCACTGCCTTGCTGGGGTTGCCTGAGAGCAGGGAGCCTGGAGGATGCTGGGGAGGAGATGGAGGAGATAGAACAGAGCAGGAGATGAGGCAGGGAGGATACGGATTCTGGGAGGAAATGGATCCTGGAAAGCTGTTTATCCCAGGCTGGAGGCTGTCCTGGGGACTAACAGGGACTGGAATTTGAAGGGACATGTAGGAGAGGACTCTGAGGAAAGAAAAGTGCCCATGGCAGCCCAAGTACTGGACTCAGATGGCTATGTCCTCACATTCCTGGGTCCCACAAATGCTTCCTCTGTGCTATCTGGAGAGGGAGCAGCTTCACAGGGCCAGGTGGGAATTACTGAGGGCTCTGCACTCATGAGAAAGTTGGAGTTCAGCAAATGGCTTCTGAATTTGGGATGAGCAAGAGGATTTCTATTGCCTGGTCCACTTCTAAGGTCACCAATTTCATTATAATGTTGAGCTTGTGACAATGATCAGTCCTAAATGTGAGTAACAAAGGCTGAGTGGAAGTTTAGCTGTCTGGTGCTGTTACGAATGGATAGAAATGCTTTTTAGACATCACAATTCAAGAATCCACAGTCAAGAACAAGATTGTACCTCCAGAAACACGATTAACATCTAGTGCATTTCAGAAGAAAAATGAGGGCTGAGTGACACACCACTCACACACTCACACACTTGCTGGATGAGAGGTGTGATGTTTCAAGTTACCCATGAGATTAGAGTATGAGTATACAAGCTTCAGATCTGCAGTCTTTCTCGGGGTGCTACATGCTAGACCTTGCAGCAGGGTGGGTAAAAAGGAACACAGAGGGCTGGAGACCCTGGCAAGGAGGGGATGGGTCCCAACTTTTAAACACAGCACACCTTCAGCTGAGCAATATGTGCACATGTATGTGTTTTCTATTGCATAAGTAATCGATAGCTCATTAACAGCCCATTAGAGTGAAAGTTCCTGGGGTGCTGAGCATGCTCTGTTTTTATTTGAAAACCTAAAACAAACAGAAGGAAAAAAATAATATTAGAGGCTGTTAGTAGCTGACTGCTCTGTAGCATGGTGTTTTTCCAGGTTTCTCTTACGACCAGCTGATCTCAGGCAAATGAAGGTATTTCCACCCAGGAGGTAGGAAATCCAGCTCTACCTGGATGGTAACTTTTCTGTGATGTCCATTTTGCTGCAGTGCACTCTCCTTGCACACCCATGGTCCAAGAATGTCAAATGGTGGAATCATTTTCTTCTAGCTGAAAACCAGAGAGCTGATGGAAGATCAGTTCTATTTTCTCAGTTGGTAAAATTCATCACACTACAGAAGCAGTAGTCTGAACAGAGCATCAGAGTGAGTCTGTCAGATGGAGGCTCATCAAGACTGCACATCTCTATTCAGTAAGTGTCCTTATTCCCAGCTCAGTGCCACGCTGCTTTTGGATGCATCATCAGCGTTCATCCATGTCTTTCAGTAGCATGGCTACTCCCCTCTTGGCCAAGAGTTATCACAAAGAAAACAGAAGACTTTGATCCAAGTTATGCCATGACTACATGCAGTAACCATTTTATCCAATAACTGCAATGTAATGAAACAACACTGGGTGCAGGAACCAAACTCACCACCCCCCTCTCTGCCCTGACAGTGCCTAAATGATGGACCATCATTGTGTCCTCCCATCCCACTCCATGTGTCTCATCCATGAATGCAGAAGATGTGAATACCTTCACAAAAACATCTCTTAAAACATACCAGAATAAAGAGGACACATTTTCCAAAAAGGTTGTATTCTATTCAGCCATACATCTGAGCAGCCTGGGTATTGTGTTTGAAAAATTTTTGATAAACAAAGCAGAAAATAATGGTGATCTCAGGTCAAAAGCACTTATTTTTCTCCTACATTTGTTTCATAACAGCTCAAGAAACAAGGGGAAGAGCGATGCAAGAAGAAACACAGAAGTGCACTTCAAAACATATTGGAAAGGAGACAGATTTTTAATGTGTTTTATAATTGAAAAATCACTATGTCTTTCTCTTTTCTAGCATGTAAATCCTTTTCAAGAATTAGCATAAACAAACTTTGCAAAAACAGATTATTGATTGATTGATTGATTGATTGATTTGGCGCTGAGTACATACAACAAGCAGGATGGTTGACAATTGTGGTAAAATTATTAATTTCCTCTACTAATTTCTAAAATCAAAGGCATGTACTTGGGAATAATACATAGTAACTAGGAAAGTAATTTAAAAAAATCTTTCATGAATGATACCAAATTAAATATAACCTTGAGTGCTTTTTGTGAAGAGAATTCTTTTCAGTCAGAGGATCCACATGCTCAGTTTATTCCTTCTACGTCACAGTAGTGACAAAGAAATAACCTATGATTAGGAAAGAAACAATTATGCAGGAGAGGTAGGTGCACTAATACTTTCTTCCAAGTGTTCAAACAATCTTTATCATTGTATTTAGCAGATAAAATTAACTTTCCATTCTTAACATGAGAACTTCAGCAAAGGCAAGCAGGTAGCATTCCTCACTGATCCCTTAAAATATCCAAATGGAAACAGTAAGTTGCAAGCAAAATCAAGAAAGAAATCTTTAGCTTATGAAGAAAGAAAATATTATTCTTAACAACTTGACCAAAGCCAGTATATCTTATTTTGGGAGAAAATATGACAGGACAGACTGGTAAAGGTCAGCGCAGAGCACAGATTGCCTGGGATGATTACATCAGAGGCTTTGTCTAGGGAAGGCTGAGCTCAGCCATGCACGACAGGTACCTCAGAGCCTGCAGCAAGGGATAAACCAACAGCACAGCCTGGCCAAGGAACCATGGCAGGGGAGATCAAGCTGTGCCATCCTGCAGCTGTGCTATGGGACCAAGAGCAAGAAGTACTCTTCCTGCCCACAGAGAGATATTTGTTTTGAAGCTGTGAATGATAAATACAGAATTATTAAAAATAAAGCCTTCATTCAGACTGTGGGAAAGTAAGAGGGTATCTATCGAGTCAAGCAGATGTAGTTGTTTGCAGCTGTGTGCTGGTACAGGAAGGGACAAGTAACACAGATTTGGCATTTCACCCCCCAGTCCAAGAGCTTTTTCTGAAGCTCTCCCTCTGTTACACTGAGCACTCCTCCCAGTCATAAATACCAGTACAGATTATGCATTAAACCTCATCTAAGATCATCACCAGCAAAAGCAGCTGCTGAGTGCCTGGAGAAGAAAGAAATTTCCCTTTCATCACAACTGATTTCACATCTGTCCGTTGTTCTAACAGCTCTCAAGACTCTTTTGATCTTAGAGAGAATCCAGACCAGATAGATCACTGGTTTGATGAATTTTGATGAACTCTGGCAATTTTAATAGTCCTGCTAGAGATATTAATCCTCTACAAATCACTTAGACTTGTTGTATTAAAGTATTTAGGCACCTAACTTGCACTGCAGTAAGCGTAAAGATCTCCAAATGCATTTTTAAATGATAAACTTATATTAGGGGAATAATGCTTGTCTTCCTCATATAAAATGACATAAAAGATCCAAAGTCTGCTAATAAGCAGTGATCTTCCTGAGTGCCAATTTATATGGGGAAAAAAATGCTTTCATTATGCAATTCTGATGCTGACCATGTTGTGACACTGCTTCCTCCAGGGGATTAATTTAAGCCCAGAAAATCAGAAAAGAATTCCCCTGCAAGTCATGAGGTGAACAGGAAGCGAAATTGATTTATGCAAAGTAAGAAAGTGCTGAAAATATTGTGGATTATGAAAAGTATTGGGAAAAAAAAAGAAAAGAAAAAAAAAGAAAAAAAAAAGGAAAAGAAAAAAAAAGAAAAAAGAAAAAAGAAGGACCAAAGGAATTTGAAATCTTGAGGGGGAAAAAAAAGTGAAAATATATTGTGAAAAAACAAAACAAAACATTATTCTCCGATTAAGATACTTCATTATTTAATTTTGTAAGAGGAATAAATTAAGGATAAATTTAAAGAAATTAAGAATGCAAAGCATATTCAGCTGGGCCCTAGTCATGCCTGGGGCAGGACCTCTAGCAACTATTGTGATAGAAATATTGAGTAAGAGAACCCATGTGTGGTTATTTTTAAGCAGCATCCCTGCCAGCTGACAGACCAAACTGCACTGCTTTAGAGAGTACAGAAAGACAAATCTGATTAGTATCTTGTACAAGGTGCAAGTTTAGGCTCATTAGTCAGTGGTGATGAAAGCATTAACGCCCTTCAAGGAGCACATTTATTCTGAACACATTTGCTCATTAGGACAATGAAGGCCTCTCTCCTCGTGATGCATCTGAGCTGTGAAAGAGTCTAAGGAAAGTCTCTACTTAACTATGAGCTTTGTTTCCTCATGCTAGAAACTGAAGGAAGGTCCCAGAGCATGGTCACCAGGTGAGGCTCACCGCAGAGCAGATTCCTCCAGGGCAGTCATTCACCGCCATAGAGATGTCACTGAGGTTTCCACATGGTACACAGAGAGAAGCTGCCACTTCTGGAGTAAGTGTTCCTAGTGATAAGCTCAGTGGAAATGCCCACTGTGCAAAGAGAAGACTCCTCACCATAGGCTAAAGAGACTTTAGAGGAGCAGAGATTTGTCCACACTGGGCAGATGGCTTGCAGCCTGCAGAGTAGAACAGAGCCATCGCTGCTTTGGGGTGGCAACTGGTGCAGCAGCTGTCATTTTCCTATGGATCATGCTGACATTTAAAGGTTGTTTGAATGGCTTAGTGGCTGTCTTCTATTCCATCTATTCCATTCAATTGAAGTTATCTGAAAATAAAGCTGTCAAACACTATTAGAGGCAGTCATGAGTTTCATGACAAAATGGCCAAATCTCTTGAAAGAGAAGAACGATTGCTCCCTGTTGGAAGAAACTTCTGCAAAGAGTTGCTTGCTGTCTTTACAGTAAACAAGAAAGCAGGCAATGAATTGTTTATGGTACATGCCCTTTTCCCTGTCCTCTTCCTTCCAATAGATGATCAGCTTTCAGCCACAGTTTTTATTGACTCTTCTCCCTTGCTTCTCAGAAAACGATTCAAAGGCTATCAGCAGAAGTGTCGCAGTAGAAAAGGCTCTTATATCTCAGTTCCACCAAAATTAGTCAGGGCAATTGTGCTTGTTTACTATTGCATGGTGGATTACTAACGCATACGGAAGTGGTATAAATCAAGGATATTGTTCCACATTCTTTCAAAGCTACTTAGAATCTCTTTCCTCTTTCAACAGTGCATCCTTGTTCGGAGAAATGCAACATGCCGACACCCCTTGAGAGCAGCATGGATACTTGTGCAGGGTTTTGTTAGCCTGTGTACAAGTATCTCTACAAAAACTGTAACCTGTGAAGAGGGTCAAGATACAAAGTGTTTGTTCAGTGAAAGTTTGAAAAGCAAACAAACAAAGCAAACAAAACCAAACAGAGAGGACTGCAGTCCATGCTCCAAGCAAACTGTGCTCTTTTTTTCTTTAACCCTCTCTTTCACAGGCTTTTCAAGAGTCTTTCATTTCTAAAATTGTCTCTTCAGACATGATGAACTGCCAGCCACTGTGTTAGTGTTGGGAAGGACTCTGTCTTCATTGAGTATGTCAGTGTTTCTCATTGTGGGTTCCATTATACAGGGAAGAAAAGTACATTGTGCTGAGAAAGATGCACATGCAAGCAAGTAATGTAAAATCTCTCTAGTGACCACACCAATAAAGGAGAAAACTGGTAAACAAGACAATGAACCTGTTTCCAGTTGTATTTTTCATCTTTCTGATCTTTTATTCACTATGCAAAGAATATGCCACAGCATTTTATTACTACTGGAAAAAACAATTTAACATAAAATTATGTATAAATCCAACATCAGTGGCTGTATAGCTACAAAAATGGTCACTTCATGGGCATGTTATTTTACATCACAAGCAGTGGTTCTTTAGGAGATTTCTAATGAAAAGGGATTATACTGATTATTAATGAGTTCCAAATGAATTCAAGTCCCATGGTAATGATAAGCTTAAAATAACACACAGGCCAAAAATACTGGCTATGGAAAAAGGCTGATCTGATCAGATTTGCATTGAAATGTAGCTTCAAAATTGTAAGCAGCAGAATTGAGCCAATTAGACTTGAGAAAGTAGTTATTTTGCTATGCCATATTCATCTCTGTTCAAAAAAGGTCCTCATTCTTCATAAATCTACTGTTTTTCCTGCCTTCTCAAGAGACAAATACAAAAGAAAAAAAAAAGAAAAAGGAAGAGGAAGAGGAAGAGGGAGAAAGAAAGAGAAAGGGAAAGGGAAAGGGAAAGGGAAAGGGAAAGGGAAAGAGAAAGAGAAAGAGAAAGAGAAAGAGAAAGAGAAAGAGAAAGAGAAAGAGAAAGAGAAAGAGAAAGAGAAAGAGAAAGAGAAAGAGAAAGAGAAAGAGAAAGAGAAAGAGAAAGAGAAAGAGGGAAGGGAGAGGGGAAGGGAAGGGAAGGGAAGGGAAGGGAAGGGAAGGGAAGGGAAGGGAAGGGAAGGGAAGGGAAGGGAAGGGAAGGGAAGGGAAGGGAAGGGAAGGGAAGGGAAGGGAAGGGAAGGGAAGGGAAGGGAAGGGAAGGGAAGGGAAGGGAAGGGAAGGGAAGCTGCCAAATTCTGAAATGAAGAAAAAAGATCAAGTTGGAAGTAACAGACATTACAGGAACACCAATCACTCCAAAACCACATTAACATAAAGGAAAGGAAGAGAACACAATAAGGAAGATGCTGGACATTCCCTGAAGGATTCCAGTGAAGCCTGAAGATAAATGCAATATATTTTCTGCACAATATATTGTTATAAGGAAACTTTATATGTTGCTTTTTTTTACCATCTTGTGTTGTAAGAACTCAATGAATGCAAAGATAATGGAAACAAAACCAGTAAAAAGGATAGCAAAATGCAAACCACAGTGTTTCAAATAGAAGTGGAGCTAGTTTTCTATTCTGGGAAGCAACTCCTGGCATTGGAAGATTTGCATCAGTGACAGCCCCAGGCAATAATGTTATTTCACAGAATATGGAAGTGAGTTGACAAAACCATATAAACAATTCTGACCAAAGGAAACCTGAGATTCCTGGTATCTGGAATTTCTCCTCTTCTTTCCCTCCCTTGCTGAGTTAGTTTTGCAGCAGGCAGTCACACGAGGTTGGCACAGTTTTGGACACACAGACACTGACAGGACAAGCAGGCACTGCAGAGGCGTGCAATGGGCTAAGCCCCTTGAGGAGCCCTGTCAGCACTGCCCATCAGTGGTTTGCTGTGAGGCTGGTGATCTTCTAAGCATAATGAGATGGATTATTCTAGAAGCTGGCATTTGATATGTTAGCTTGCTAAAGACAGCATTAATCTCTGTCAGTGAAATAAGTATTCCCAGGTAGTAGGGTTGTGTCACTAAATCTAATCTGTAATTAACAGACTGAACATCCTTTACTTTTGATGGCATTTGCAATCCGGATTCTAATGGCTTATGAAATACAGGTGTGCCTTTTCCTTTTGTAGGAAAGGATATTTCCAGTTTTTCATTCTAACTCAGTCTCTTTGAAGTTGTGGGAATTCTAAGGAAAGATGAGCTTCCCGTAGGAAAGTCCCTATCTTACTTTCTTTTCTTAATACACGCTAACATTTTCTTTCATTTACTTGTGATAGCTCGTTCCCTCTGTGTTACATTAATGCCAAAAGAAGCACTGGTGACTGCTGAATAGCATTGGAAATCCAGTTGTCCCATGGGGCATCAGATAGTTTTAACCATGAGGAATTCAGGAACTGTCAAGAATCCAAGCTTTCTGAAGCACAGGATATATGCAAAGACACGTAGCTAACTTATACTGATGGGTGAATATAATAAATCCTCCAGAGAATGGTGTTGTAATAAAATGCATTTTTGTTTGCAACTAGCAATAGCGCTTTTCCTCACTCCTAGCAGATAGAAAAGACATCACATCATGGCTGCATAGACCAGCAGGTCTTGCTGACCTGCCTCTCTGGGATTTGGCATAGTGCTTACCATGCTGCCTTGGCTCTCGCTACAGCAGGAAAAATGTGACCTTCCTGTTCTTCGAAGAGGCACCGGGCTGAGGTTGGGTTCTGTTCTTATCTGTGTGCAGATCTGAAATGTGCTGTCTCTCTGGGGCTGTTTCTCACTATGTTTATCTACTGCATAATGCATCTTCTCCTTTTGTACTTCGTAGCAACACTGAAAGCATTTACTTCTATGGAAAGTATGGTGGGAAATACAAGCCTGCAGGCTTCTTGGTTTTTCTCTATCCTTTGATGTGGAGAGTTTTGCGCGTCTGTTACGGATATTTTGCTCAAGATCAAGACTAGGGGAGCAAGTGAAGTTTTTGAGCAGAGGGAAGTCATGCTGTTTCACGTACATAAGACATCTGCACAAGGCTGAGAGCCAAACACTTGTATTGTACCTTGGGCCAGCAGCTGCAGACCAGTGAGACATCTTCCAGCATCTCATCTGCTCTGCCTGGCTGTGGTCAAGTCAGCTGAGTCACACCTCACAGTGAGGCTTGGAAAAGACAGGATTTTGCAAAGATAGAAGTGAAGTTCTAGGATTTTACTCATAATTTCTCTATATATTTTTCTACATTTCACCCCACTATTCGGAGTAGTCCCTCTGGGAATCCCCAGCCTCAGTGTCAGTGGGGAGAAATGAGTAATCAAAGACAAACTGAACATCTGCTTTGTGTTTGATAAATTGCTTTTGAAGAAAAAAATTAACTTAGGTAGGGAGAATGAAGGACTAAACTGGTACACCAGATGTCCATTTCCCTTTTATCATTAATATTAGTAGACATTTGTAGTTACCTGTTTGTATACGTGTATATATATGTATTTGTTCCACTATAGAGACTTCTGAAGCATATTTTTACTAGTAACTTTTTAAAAGATAATTTCTTTGTTCTCTTTGATGATCTTTCATTGCTGACCATGGAATATAGTAGTGGTATTTTCTGATGTCAGCATTTCATTTTTTTCTTCAGGAAAAAAAAAAACAAACAAACCACCAAAAGCCAACAAAAAACTTTTTCTATAGCTATCACAGAGGCTCAAATTAGCCAGGAGAAGGATCTATTATTTGGAGAAGTAAAAGAGTCAGAAGGAAATGAAAATGATGAAAGGAAGAGAGCCAGGAAGAGAAAATTCAAGGTGCAGTTTAGACAATATGTATAAAAAATGCTGTTCTCTCAGGGTATCACTTTAACTTATCGTTAATTAATCAATTAATAATCTATTATTTACAGTCTTAACAAATAAAATGCAAGAAAGGTGTGGAGGTCTGGCTTCAGCTTTTCTGTTCGTAATGTGTGCAATCACTTTTTTTTTTTTTTTTTAAGATAGAAATGTCAGCATTTCTATCTTGGGAAAAAATAATATTAATGTGCTGACTTGTCACAAGTTCAGTCATCATTATGAGTATAATGTTTTTATTCTGTAATCTTTCTTTGATTTTTGTGTCCATTTTGCAATCAACTCACAGAGATACAAATAATTCGTGTGCAGGTAACTCCAGCATTCACAGGCTTGTCCCTGTCCTACTGTTATCCAGGAAGCAGTGTGTTACACATTATGTTTCATGGCACTCCTGCTCCACAGGCTGTGTCCTCACCAACAGGTACTTTTCCGCAGGGTCTGAGGATGGTGGGCTGAGCTGGAGGCTGTAACAGGTCTATCAGCAGCCCTCACCACAGGCAGTGATGAAGCAGGGCCAGGATTCATCTAGGAACTAGCAGCTGAAGGAGAAGGGGCATGAGGCAGGACCAGAGACTACAGCATATGATCAAAGGGTACCAGTGTGCAACCAGGCCAGAATGTACAAATGATGAGTCCCAGTGTACGACCAGATCTGCAGAAGAAAAGCTGACGGCTTCAGGCTTAGTGAAATGGAGTCCTTGACTCAAGAGGCCCTAACAGAGGGTGGACAGAGCCAACAAAGCCCGTGGGTATCCTCAGAACCTGTCATCTGTGTAGCTGATTCTTTGTGAAGCAGGAGAAAGCATGAAAGCTGCTTAGTAGTTGCTCAGAGTACTGCATGGCTTCAGGCACAACCAGTGAAAACAACAACAACAACAAAGTAGTTTTTTTCTCTCTCAGTTTTCTGGCAGATGAAAAATGCAGGAACCTATTTTTGGAGGCAGCCAGATAATGAGAGTGGGAAACTCACGTACTGCATTGTACTCACTGCATGGGAAACAGGGAGACTAAAAAACACCCTTACCTTGCCACCTCACTGACTGAGAGCATCCATACTTGCTCATATTTTATATTTCATCTCATAAAACTGAAATATCAGATGAGTTTCCCATAAATATTCCCTATGGTTGAGATTTATTGCAAGGAAATGTAAAAACAAAACACCAAAACCAAAAAATTAATCATGTTTCCAATAATGTAATTCCCTTAGCATGGCTGAGGTGTCAGGCAGCTTTCAGAGATGCCTACCACAGACCAGAACAGAGGAAAACATACAGGCTGTACGTTACACCCTACCAGAAAGTTCCAAGGCTGCTCAGCAACAAGACAGCTACAGCACTATATGTGCAAGCCTGTGACTAGCAGCATTAAATGTTGCAAGTCAAGCTGCAGTCCTGCCACAGAAGCAAGCTGACTGCTGTGGTGTAACACACTGTAAGCTGCTTGCACTGTGTTTTGTGGCAGTGCAGCCCATGCCTCTGCCTGCTCTGTGTAACAGCCCCAAGCTGCTCTGCAAAGGGAAGGAAGCACTCCTGTATGAGCTGGACTCTGAAAGGCAGACTCTACCTGGCAGTCTGCTTGCCTCTGGTGGTGTGCTAAAGCTACTCCAAACCACAGCTGCTTTTCACCTGAAGCATTCTCACACCCAAAAAGGGAAAACAACAAATATGGACAGCCAGGACTCCCCTGAACCTCATCCTTTCCTTCCAGATTTTAAGTATGCTCCCCACAGTTCAAGGTAGATGCAGGAGCAGCTGATGGCCTCTGCAGCTGCTAAAATCTCACCTTGAGCAGCTGTCAACCTTTTCCTCCCTCTTTCCTACTCTTCTCCATCTCTACAGTGCAGCATGCATCTGAGGTCTGACTTTAGAAAAATAAGCCTGCTGGCTCAGCCAGTGAGCAGGTAGGTACTTGCCAATGAACTGAGACCCTTACTGTACCCCTAGGTCAGAACCATGTCCTTGCTGCACGCTATGGCTTAGGACACACCACAAAATCTCCTCCCACTATTCCAATCTGCCACACAGCAGTCAGTAATTATCTGTTTGTTAATTAAAATATACAGAAACCAGTTGGTGCCAGGTTGTTTGTTACAGGCTCTAGGCAATGATACTTGTTTTCAATATCACACAAAAGCCTATGGTAACAAAGTGGGACAAAATAAAAAAAATGCCAGTATGATCCTTTTATTAATTCTATAGAGCTTCTTTTGCCATAGTGCCACACTTTATGTTGCTGCTCACTCAAATTCATAGAGTTAACTGAAAGCAAGCAATAAAGGGCTTGTTACAGATCTGAGCCAGGAGAAGTAAAATAATGACAGGGTTAAGCCAGCCCCAGGTACACAGCTTCAAAGGAGTGAGGATAACAATGCCAAGCCAGGCTGGGAGACTCCTCAGTAGCTGAGCTTGCTTTCAAAGGAGCTCCTAGCACCTCAGAGATGCTAGAAAAGGGCAGGGGATTATTGGAGCTACGAGCAGCTGATAGGCTAAAGATATGTTAAAAAATAAATCAGGGGAAGTAGGCTGCAAAGGGGATGGATGGCTTCCAGTTCTCTTTATCAGGGAAAAATGCCAGGTCTGCCTAAGCTCCAGCCAGGAAAGTTAAGCATGAAAACAAAACCGATATATATGGCACCACTCTTTTAAACCCATTTTACAAAGCCTTGTGCAGAGTATTTTTATTTTGGTTAAGCTGCTATTGAAAGCTACTAGAAGGAAACCTTTCCATGCTGGAAGCCCTCTACCCCAAATTCTGAGGTGAAGTTGGATATCCTAATCCAGGGGGCATCCCCTGGCATCTTGGGAACAGATGAAGGGAAAGGAGATGGTCATTGAGACATGGAGCAGGGATAGTAGAACAGCAGATTGAATGGAGCGACGTTGCAGGTGTTCTGCTTGGGTTCTTCCTGCACAATGCAAGACTTTTCCTTACAGCTCTGGATTGTTGACCAAGTGACCATTTTTTCTTTATAAACTAGCCAGTAATTCCTCATAAATCCATCCTGCTGTCTCACAGAGATTGCATTGACTTCTCATTCTTCACTTCCTTTGGCAGCCCAGAAAATGCTGTAGTAAGCTGATCATGCTTCAATAGCTCTTTCACAAATGGGCTAGTCAATAATTAAATTAATATATTTTCTGACAATGAAGAAAATATTTTCAGCAGAACTGTGAGCTACTGATACTCTGCTTCCAGCATTTTTTGAGACCACTGTAAGCTCTGAACACAGCGCAGAAAAAAAAAAAAAAAAAAAAAAAAAAGCAGCTGAATTTCATTAATTTGATTTAGCCTGAATAATTCATGTAGTTCCTGTCTGTAGTCTGTTTTATCTGGAGACACAAAGGCTCTTTTGAAAGTTGGGCAGCGTAGTTATCTTTGTGCAGGTGAGGAAGTAGAAATGCTCTAAGTGTTATAGCATCAGACAGCAGACAGGGTTTTCCTCAAGTAGACACAAAGTCCCTCTTTGCAGTGGTTCTGTAAGAAGACAAATCTGAATCTATGCATTGTGAAAATAATTCCAGCAATTTGGCTACTGATTCTGAGTGTAACACCAGTATGAGTTACACTTCTGCAAAGTATGTTACTTAATCTGTCTTAATGAAGCAGAAATACTAAGTCACGGTCTGAAACAGTGACTGAGTACCTGGTAGGAAGGCGGGGCCAACCCAGGAAAACTCAGGTGTATGCAATGCACCTGAGTGACTGGAGGGGGTGGATCCTGGCTCCACTCCTTCCCAGACTTCATTTAAGGGTTGGCAGTAGAGGCAAGGGTATTTTGCTGAGATCTCTGTGTGCCTGAGGTCTTCTGAAGGTATGTAGTTTTTTCCTTTGCTTTTTGTGCCCACAGCTGTTGCATTTGAGCAAGCTCTCACTTGTTGCAGCCTGGTACCTTGCTACTCTACTGTTATTGCTGTGCTTTCCTTCATGTTACACTTAATGTTTAAGTATTTAATTTAGTGCTGCTCTGTGTTGATAAGCCAAATTCTGAAGAAGGCAAGTTATGGGATTACAGTAGCCTTTACGTGTGTGCTTGGTATGTGGTGACACCCAGACTTTACCTTAGCTGACTTCTTCTGTGATAAAGTCTCTTACAGCAGTGCTGTTGGCAGTACTAAGGGACTGCTCCCCTCATGATTTAGTTCCTTTCACCTGGGACGACCACCAAATAAAGCCATGAAGTTGGCATCCAAATTTAACAATCTTCTTTTCTTAAAAAATGACCTGCACAATGGAATTCATATTAGTTGTCCAGGAGGCACAGATCTGAGGTTGAACTTTTTGATTCAAACTTTTAGAGTCCAGCAAGACCAACATGTGCTGCTGTTGTATTTTCTGTGCTGTTGTCAGAAGAGCCCTAATATTTTGACCACTTATACCTTTCCAAACTGGAGAAAGAGATAGCACTTTCTGAATTCAAAGCCATTATTCCCAACGCTCAAGTTCACTGTGAAGGAGTGGATTCAGCTCTCTGTTGTTGTAGAGGGGAACACCCATCTGTGTACTTGAGAGTTAGCATGCTGTCAGCTCTAAAGACCTCACTTCTTGATATACCACTATGTCTGGCCAGCAAATTACTGTAAGCAAGTTTCAGATATGTTCGAAGATTATTTCTTGGTAGTAGAAAATGCTCAGTGGGAAACTTCCCCCTTTTTCTTTCTTTTTTTTTTTTTTTTTTACTTATCAGGGTAGAAGCTTGGAAAAGCTTTATATGTGTATCACAGAAGACTAAAGCTAGTGGCATTTATATGTAATTTTGCTATGACAGATGAAACCATTTTATCTTAAACTGCATATTGCCAAGAAGGATAAGAAAGGTAAATAGGACACAAAGAAAATGCTTGCTGGAGGAGGATGGAGAAGAGTATCACATTATTATTGCAGTTGTAGTGGCCCATAATTCAGGAGTCTCCATGCACTAACAAAATGTATGTCACAAGTAAGTACAAGATAGAGGGTAATCTTTAGGAAACACTGTGGCAGTCAGCTCTGTGACTGATAGACAGAATTATCAAGCCTGGTAGGAGGGAAAGGGATACAAGTGCAACATTGAAAATTTCCTAGTCTGTTTTTTTCTTTATTCTTTTAAGTTTGTTTTACCAAACATTTTGCATTATTTTTGTTCAAAATCCCATCTCACTTCTTTTGCTGTTGCTCATAAGGTTGATGTAACAGTTAGCTAGGTAAGACAGGAGCTATTTGCTGTGGTTTGCTACTGAGATGTCAGGCAGGCCAGAGAAAAAAAAGTCAGAAACCAGACAGGGGTAAGTGGACCAAATAATATTCGATCCCTTGAGTTTCAGAGATCAGAAGAATAGAAGTAGTTGTTTCAGAACATTTGTGTGCTGAAGCGAAGTCTTACATGATCACATACAGACGGGAAAAAGAATTAAACTTTTCTAGGGATTGTTGTTATTACTGTGCTTGTTTGCTTTGTTTTGTATTGTTTTCCTGGGTAAGTCAGAACCTGGTGAAAGTTAATGTTCATCCAGAATGAGAAACTGCATATAATATTTAATAGTTTTCTTTGAAAGAAACAACAGCTCTTAAGGCATCTAAGATCCCCTCTATTCTCTTGGAGTGGAGAAGGGAGAGAAGGTGCACATACAGGTAATGTTCTATTTTGCTCACAAAAATTCTACATACTCTGAAAATGGGCTGTACTTTAGAGAAAAATAATGCCTTTTTTGGGGAATGATATAGCAAATGTATTTTCAATCTTATGTGATCTGTGCATAAAATCCCTAGTATTTCTGTAAGGAGTTATTCTAACTTTAATCTGAGCCATAGGGTAATCACCGTGTGTGCACGTGGACTGCCGGCAAGAATGCTGTGACAGTAAGTTGTTTTCATGATACGGTTGTGACGATAAGATTTAAAACTGTTTCACTGGTGGTCCTCTCTGTATTAGAAAGAGAGAATCATGAAGAATTCTTACATAAAGTCATTCTTTGACATCATAGCTGATGAGCTCTACAAATTGGATTTGGTTAAAAAAAAAAACAAAAAAAAAAAACATGGCACTGATCCCAGTCATAAACAAAATGTTTTCTTTGGAAAGGGCTCAACAGCCTACTTTTTTTTTTCCCGTGTGCATTTCAGCAAGAGACTATGTTCTGATTATAGCTGTGACCAGTATGTTCCCAAATATAAGAAATGTGTGAATAATTGTCTACTTGGACTTGGTCAGAGTAGTCATACTTGCCTGATAGACACCACTGAACTGTAAGGAATAATACTTAACTCTGAATAATTTTCTACTTTTAAGATCGCCTCCAATCTTCATATGGCTCCTTCTCCATGACACCACTAGCCACTTGCCTTGAACTTGAAAGTCACCAGCCACTCTTTTTTTTTACTTTAATCCAGTCAATGGATCAAATTGAGCACACTGTGAGGCTTTTTCTCTACTGAAAAAAAGTAAGCCAGTTTAATTAAATTGATTTAAACTTACATAAATTACTATTATAGATGTACTGAAGCTGTCTTTAACCCATGTTCATATTGATTTTTCTTGTCTTAGTTCTGCTCCTTCCATGAATGCCAATCAAAATTATTTTTTAACTAGTGCACTTATCTAGAACTGTCAAAGTCACAATGTAAGTGAAGAATGTCAAAGTATGATTTTTCATCCTTTGTTTGAGCAAAATGGGACTTGGCTGATGTCTTATTGCATGCTGGAAGGAGCACAGGAAACTACAGAATAAGGCACAGAAGTAGTAAAAATGGATAAAATGCACATTAATAAAAGGTTTGGGGAGTGGGAAAAATTGAGAGCAATCATAATAGTTAGAATCTCTCATTTTCCCACTTATTATCACTGCCTATTTCAATGTCACTTCTCAATGTTTTTACTGTACATAGGCAATTCCCTTTGCCATAGGATCCTTTTCATCTGCTGCAGGATCAACCAAAAACATCATGAGAGAGTCCAGAATTGCTCCCTGTGTCAGAAACATCAGCAATGATGATGTGCAGTCACATGGTAGGACTTGTGAAACAGATGGTTGGGCTTCCAGAACATACTCAGGGAGTCTCTAGGTTTCATGCTAAAAGCCTACGGACTTGGTATACTGACACTTTCTGGATATGTTCTGTTGCTTTAATGTAGCTCTTTTAAACCCTCAAGATCTTTCAAAAAGCTGCAGCAGCTGCTTAGGCTATGCCACACTGGAGCATTACAGCTGGGAAGGGGTCTGCAACAGTTTTTATCATGTTCTGTGCACAGATTACTGACGCATTATCATTGAACATGTCCAGCTACTCAGTGTAAACATTTTCTGAGTATGGGAGCTTCTATGTGCTGAAGATTTTCAGCATTTTGGATAACAGAAAAATCAGTGCTCTTTTTTATATGTAGAGTGCCAGAGACTTACACTACCTGACTAGCAGATGTCATAATGCCAGGGCCTTATGTTTTGTTTTGTCCTAGGCCACAACACTGTGGATGCTCTATCACCTCTCTTTTCTTCCTTGTAATTTCATAGAATCATACAATCTTGTAGTATCCCAAACTGGAGGGGACTCTCAAGGATCATGGCTCTTGTCTCCACATGGGACCAACCAACAATCAAACCCCATGTCTGAGAGTGTTCTCCAAATGCTTATTGACTTCCAGCAGACTGGGGCTGTAACCAGTGCCCTGGAGAGCTTTTGCCAGTGCCTTACCACCCTCTGGTGAATAATCCTCTCTTAATACTTAACCTGACCTTCCCCTGATGCAACTCCATGCCATTCTTTTGGATCCTGTCATTGTCACCAGAGAGTAGAGCTCTACCCCTCTGTTCCTGTTGTGAGGAGCTGAAGGCTTTGTAACACTCATCAGATGCGCTCTCGTAGTTTTATGTTCTTCGTATATTGTGGACCCCAAACCTGTACCCAGTGCTCGAGGTGAGGCTGCAACAGCTCAATTGCTTAGGAGTACAACAGCTTATGAACCATTTCAGAAGGTCTCAAGCACAGGGTAGTTTCTAGTTTTGTATCACAGATATTATCTACTAAAATTCTTTGATGTAAAATTTGAAATGTCTTAGTATGTCTCATAGACTTCGGAAGGACTCTTACCCTTCAGTAATGGTAGTTTTGCTGCCCATTTTTCTTTCTGGAAAATTCTTTGGACAGGTTGAGGTGGAGAGAGCAGAGTCTGAGTCTGCAAACGCAAACTGTGCTTATCCAAAGGGAGAACTAGCTCAGGGAGCGGAAGGACCTGCAGTACCTGGTAGATTTTCCAGAGGACAGGAGGTGACAGCTCACAGAATTAGCTTCAGATATCTTAGTGGGTATGAGTCAACCCTCAAATCCACCTGTGAAGTGTTTTGCATGTCTAGCACCCCTTGATGCTTTGTCCTCAGTACTTCTGTGCTGGATTACTGAGTCAGGAAAAGCTGCAAAGTAGTACTAGCCTTTTTGACTGAACTTAAGCTCTACTACTCAGGACCTGCTTTCTTGAAGGATTTCACAGTATGTGCAGGAAGGAGTACATTATGGTGATAATTATGTGCTTATACTTCAACACAGACATTATATCTGTCTGTTAAGTAGTTCTTATTGCTTAGAGTAGCCCTGGCTTTACTTGGCATGGCAGTTAAATGTTCTGCAGAATATGATAGGAATGTTAATTTAGCACAGTGTAGTAAGGACTAAATCCTGGTAATGCATACATCAGGGCAAGCACCTTCTTCACACTATTCCTCTGTTCTTCATCCCAGGAGCAGAGGAGGACAAGGACTCTGGCTCTAGAGCTAGATGCAAATGTGCACAAAAATAAGAAAAATTTAAGTGTTTTCCAGAGTAGTTTATGCTCTTGTAGCAAAAGAGATACAGCAAGAATCATAAAATCTCTGTATAAATCACAGAATGGCCAGGGTTGGAAGGGACCTCAAGGATCATGAATCTCCAACCCTTCTGCCACATGCAGGGCCACCAAACTTCCCATTTAATGCTAGACCAGGCTGCCCAGGGCCCCATCCAATCTGGCCTTGAACACTTCCAGGGACAGGGCATCCACAACCTCTCTGGGCAGCCTGTTCCAGCACCTCACCACTCTCTCTGTAAAGAATTTCCCCCTGACATCCAACCTAAATCTCCCCTCCCTCAACTTAAAACCATTTCCCCTTGTCCTGCAGTTATCAACCCTTTCAAAGAGTTGATTCCCCTCCCTTCTGTAGGCTCCCTTTAGGTATTAAAAGGCTGCAATGAGGTCACCCCGCAGCCTTCTTTTCTCCAGGCTGAACAAGCCCAGCTCTCTCAGCCTGTCTTTGTAGGGCAGATGCTCCAGTCCCCTGATCATCTCTGTGGCTCTCCTCTGGACCCTCTCCAACAGCTCCCTGTCTTTTTTGTATGGGGGCTCCAGACTTGGACGCAGTACTCCAGATGTGGCCTCACAAGAGCAGAGTAGAGGGGGACAATCACCTCCCTGTCCCTGCTGGCCACCCCTCTTTTGATGGAGCCCAGGATACCATTTGCCTTCCGAGCCGCAAGGGCACACTGCTGGCTCATATTAAGTTTTTCATCTATCAAGACCCCCAGGTCCTTCTTTGCAGGGCTGCTCTCGAGGACCGCTCCTTCCAGTCTGTAGGGATGCCTGGGATTCCTCCAGCCCAAGTGCAAAACTCTGCACTTTGTTGTGTTGAACCTCATCAGGCTCACCTTCCAGCCTCTCAAGGTCCTCTGAATGGCATCCCTTCCTTCAACCGTGTCGACTGCACCACTCAGCTTGGTGTCATCAGCAAACTTGCTGAGGGTGCACTTGATTGCATCATCAATGTCATTGATAAAGATGTTAAAGAGCACTAAAGAGCACCGGTCCCAAGACAGACCCCTGGTGCATGTTGCTCATTTCTGGCCTCCACCTGGACATAGAGCCATTGATGACCACCCTCTGTCTGCGGCCTTTCAACCAGTTTCTTATCCATCGAGTGGTCCACCCATCAAATCCACATTTCTCCATTTTGGAGATAAGGATGTGGTGGGGGACCATGTCCAAGGCCTTGCTCAAGTCCAGGTAAATGATATCAGTCACCTTTCCCTTGTCCACCGATGCCATCACTCCATCATAAAAGGCCACCAGATTGGACAAGCATGACCTTCCTCTGGTGAAGCTGTGCTGGCTGTCTCAGATCACACGCCCATTCCTCATGTGATCAAGCACGTTATCCAGAATAATCTTTTCCATGATCTTCCAAGGCACAGAGGTGAGACTCACCGGCCTGTTGTTTCTGGGATCTTCCTTGCTCCCTTTCTTGTAAATGGGAGTGATGTGACCCTTCCTCCAGTCATCTGGACCTCACCTGACAGTCATGACTTTTCAAATATGACAGAGGGCAGCTTGGCAACCACCTCAGCCAGCTCCTTCAGAACCCTGGGATGCATGCCATCCGGCCCCATAGACTTGTATACATTCAGTCTCACGAGGCGGTCTAGGACCTGCTTTGTCCTCACAGCGGGAGGGGGGGGGGGATTTACCACTCCAGTCCCCATCTAGAGGTTTAGGAAGGGCTTGGGGATGTGAGAAGTACTGGAATCCTGGCTGCCTGTGAAGGCTGAGGCAAAGAACTCATTCAGTACCTCAGCCTTCTCTTCATCTATTGAAGCCAGTTCTCCTTTTACATTTACCAAAGGAGGTATACTTGCTTTGGCCTGTCTCTTCTGGCCAATGTACCTGTAGAAAGTCTTCCTATTGTTTTTCACGTCCCTCAGCAAGTTCAATACTTCCTGTACCTTGCTTTTCCTGATTCCATGTCTGCAAGTCCCAGTGGCATTGCTGTATTCTTCCCAGGTGGAAGATTACTACACAGGTGGGAATCCTGTGTCTGCTGTTTAACCTGGGAGTTACTTGAAATTGTTTCGAGAACGTGTTAAGAGGAGCAAGTCAAAAGGAGCTCGTTCTAGTCAGGGAAAATAAAACAGATGAATTTAATTCAGTGCTTTTTCCCACACTCTGGTTTCTGTATCTTTTTTAAAAATTTTATATTCATTCAGAGAATCCTTTATAATCCATTATCGTACGCTTTGACTGTGATACTTACCGTAGAGGGTACTGCGGGACATAGCTTCTCTGGTCATCAGTGTAACCTCTGGAATCCAGCAGGATTAAATGCTGAAATAATTCTACTTTCCATTTATCCATTTTTATCTTGAACACCACTAATGATAGTGACACAATGACCTCACTGAGTGGTATCTTCCTAAGCATGATTCATCCTAATAATCATGCCTGCTGCTGATACTTCAGTACTTCGGAACTAAAATAATAAATAACAATTGAGCAAAGACTTAAACTTGATAATTTTCATTGGTCACAAAAAATTCCAGTTATTTGCAAACTGTGATTAAAACAATGTGTTCTGTCTTTTATTTTTAATTCCTTCAGACTTTTAAATTTAGCTCAACAAGCACTGTTTCCACTCCCTTGCAGAATTACACTTTTATCTTGCCAATGAGTCCTGCAAAATAGAGTGACAAATGAAAAAAGGATAACATCAGAAAGCACTTCACACTTTGATGAGAAGAACTTGCCAATATCTGGAGATCAGACTTTGTTTTTTAAAGATAAAGATTTTTTTTTAGAAATACCAGAGAATCACTGGAAAATATATTAAGTATTCCTAAACCATTGAAGGGATTATTCTGATTTTTTTTTTCCCTGTGCTTATTTGCAGTTACCTCTTGATGAACTTTAAATGGCTATTCAGTCATACACATTATGAATCTTGACTAAGCCAATGATCACAGGAAGTGTTCAGCAGTTGAGCAAGAAAAATGGCAAAGGAGCTGAATCTTAACTATTTTTAATCTATCAATAAATTAGACTAATTGATAATTAGTGGTGGTCAAGCACTTTGTTTTGTTTACATTCATTTTATTTTCATTTTTGTATAATGTCATGTGAGAATAAGTCATTTTAAAGATCTCATCCTTTTGTGTTTTAGAATAAAGTTACAAAAAAAACCCAAACAAAACAAATGAGCAAAAACACAAATAGAAATAGTGGAAAGGTTACTCTTTCTAGTTCTTTTCCCTTTTGCACTTTTTTGATTCCCATTCAGCATAGTTATGCATGCAGGTACACCACAACTACAATGATTGTAGGGCTGTAGAATGACTTTCTTAGGAAGGGAGCTCAGGAAGTCTCATGGCAGGGAGAGGTTGCTTGAGGCTTTCTTCAGTCAGGTCTTGAAGACCTTTATGGAGAGCCAACATCTGTCCTGGGTAGGCTGCGTTGCTGCTTGACTGAATTAATGAAGCATTTAGCAGTGCTTTTAGTAATCTGTACTCCAAGAGCGCTGTGATTTTTGTGTCTTCCTAGTATCAAGTTACTAGGAAAAACTGTGTCAACTCCAGTATGCTCCAAGCTTCAATGCAGTTTCAAGGTCTAGTCAACAGTAGTCTGGCAGTCCCAGGCAGCCTAACTAAAGAAGTAAGAAATGACAGAAAGCCATTTTTTGCTTCCTGTAGTTTGTGTTCAATAAAGCCGATCATAACACCGTACCAGGAAAAAAAAAAAAAAAAAAAAGAAGAAGAGCACTGCAAAGGTCAATCCTCTTCCTCCCCCCATAGAACTAATTAAAGTGCAGCTGTATTGTCACAGATATATGGATCAGCTCTGAGAAGGCAGCCCTGTGCAGCAGGAGCCAAGGCATGTGGTACTCGATGTACACAAGGCCAGAGAGTAAAGACATGAGACGTTTGAATTAAGCACGAAGGGCAGGCAGTGCCAGAAAAGACACAGACACGGTCACAGCAGTACAATTTTAAATGTCTGCAACAGGCAGATAAAAAGAAGAGAGAAAAGCTAAACATGCCAGCACCATTTTGACTACTGCTTGGAAGTGTGACCCATTCTGCTCTTGCCTCATGAACCATCTCTTCATCCTCATGCCCCTGATCACAACCCTGGGGAAAGGAGGCCAGGAGGACAATGCCATCCTCAAGTTGGCTGCTGTCCAATGGGTCTCGCTTGCTCTACAGGCTCGATTTAGGTTTGGCTCTGTCATTTTCTTTCCTATGGAAGCTATGGTAGCAGTAATTAGGAATCAAGAAGCCCCTGACAGACAAGTTATATTAACTAGGACGAAAGTCTGTCAGTGAAATATGATAAGATTAAGGCATGTGATAGGTATGGCTGGTTTTTTTTTCTGGAGGTTAGAACATTTTCTTTTTGAGAAACTCCTTTGATTCCTCCACAGTCTGCCTCATGACATTTCTCCCTGACAAAAACACTCTTGTTCTTCTCTTGATGTGAATTGTCTCATATATTGAATTTTTTGTTTTGTTTTGTTTTGTTTTTAATTCTTGTCCAGCAAAACCAGTATGTCACTTTGGCCTGGAATCTAGGAAGGATGTCTTTGCTCACCTCAAGCATTTCCTTGGATGCTGTTTACTTGGAGAGTAGATGGCCAGGAGGACCTTAAGATCACTTACAACCTCTTACATATTACTAATTGTTAGGTTTCACTGAGTTATCTCTGTATTGAAAGAGTATAATGAAGGAGAAACAGTAAAACAGCTCTTAGTCTAAGGGCAACCCTGCTCTTGTAAGGGCTTTTCTTGTGCTTCTCAAGATGTTGATTACTTAGCTTGCAAATGGAGTAATAAACAACCTCTGCTGTGAAGCATGTCTTCCTTCCCACTTTAGGGAGTCAGGTTAGCACTCCTTACTCACACAAAAAGGACTAGACACATGGATAGCTCTGAGTGTGGAAACAGCATTGGCAAGATCCTTTCCTAAGGCAGGAAAGCAGGCGGATGCTCCTAGACAAGTAGCATGGCTATGTTATTGTGTAGACCCCAAAATATTTTCCAAGTCATGGGTCCTAGTATGCCTTCTACCTGTCCCCTTAAACTGCCTTGCCCTGTGTAGAGCAAAGCTCTCCTTTGCAGCCCAACCATGCCAGGATATCTGCTACAGGAGGATGCCTCTTGTGCACAACAGGGTTTCCCAAATCCATGTGTCAGCTGGAGAGGTAACAGCAAAAATGAACAAAGCCTGTGAGATGGAATTGTCTGTGTTTGTGTGCACAACTTAAAGGTGAGTGAGGAAATATACTAGTATTGCATTGTCACACTCCTGCTAAAAAGGACTTATCAATACTTGTTTTTTCAGTCTCAAGAGGAATTGGTTTGATTTTTCTCATATCTGTATCGCAGTTTCTGATTGATGAGCAGTAACAGATTGAGAAGGATTATTATTTTTTTCATAGTAAACCAGGATTATTTAAAGAATTTGTTAGTTCTGGACAAGTAGAGACACTTAAATCAGGGAGTGTGTTAGGCTGACATTTAATTATGTAATGACGAAGAAGAGGAAGCATACAAAAAACCCAAACAAAAATAATTGTAATGTGGTTTGTTGAATAGAACAAGTAGATTGAATGCTATTGGGCTGCACAAAAATAGCATCACACGATTATTAAGAGTTCATTTCTTTTTTTACTTGCAGATTAGGGACTTTCTCCTTGTTGCTTTTCCAGTACTGAATATCAACAAGGGAAATAACTGTCTGCCTCCCTGCAGCTTTCTGAGGATGTGCTGTTATTGCTTTCTTGTGAGATTCAGCTTGCTTTTCAGCCTGAGATTTTGAGTCCGTGGGTGACCTATTCTATGAGCAAAGCAGGGAAGTTAATAGAATTCTTAATTAACCTCTGAAGGATTCATTTATTTTGTCACCAAATTAGGAAAAGGGCAAGTAGGTAAACGTCTACAACTGTCCAAAAGCTACTGGTGACTGCATGGCTACTACGTACTGTGCTGAAATTACAGCTGCAGCAGTGAAGCAAGTGAAATCTTGAAGCAGAGGCAATCAGATGTGAGATGGGATCTCTACCTGTCCTCCTCAAGAGAAATGGAGCTATCCCAGATGCTTTATTTTTGAACCGGCCGTGAACCTTGTCCAATTGTAAGCTGAGGTATTCACAGATTATTTATTGTATTTTTGATTGTGTCTTTGTTGTTCACCCGAGGTGATGGAACCTGATGAATTCAATTTAATTTTACCTTTTCTGTATCGTATAATCTGTCTTTTTTATATGGAGTCAGCTGCTTGGTTTCAGGCACCAATGATACTGCAGTGTAATTCTATGTATGCGTGTAAATATTCCCCTACAAGAGCCAAAAAAATTACAGTCAGTTTGGTATATTCCCCTCTGCAACTAATGAGAAAAATAAAGTATTTCTGTGGTGGATGTGAAAAATAGGCATTGTCACCCAGAGCCTCCCACATCTGTGTATGATCTGGGTGCTGTGTCTCGTCTTGCCTGTGCCACACAGTGGGCAGTGAGAAGCAGCTCAGTGTGCACGCCTCCATGTTTCTCTTCCTCTTGCTTTGTCAGTTATCTGTGTCTTACTGAGGTGTTGGGGATGGCTGGAGAGACTGGGTTTTTGCAATAAAATTTTCCTGATAAGAGGCTTGAAGGATTTCTCTGCCATTGCCTGTCCCCTAGAAGCACAACAGAGTCTGTGACCACTGTATTACACAGTGCTGTGTATAGAAACACTGGGGCCAGGCTTGAGAAAGCCAGGCAGAAGCACTACAGCCTCAGGATAGCACTCACCCCAAATCACTATCAAGACCTTCTCCTCAGAATGTCTCACAAGGGCAAGGAAGATGAATCTCAGCTCTATGCTAGGGTTGGCCCAGGTGATGCTGCTGTAGAGTAACCCAAGCAAGGACCGTCTTGCACCCTCCAGCTGCAACTATTTCAATCTGGGTATAAAATCAAATGGAAATGTAACTCTTGATTAATTAATAATCAAAAAATCTTTGCATGAAAAAAAAATGTTTAATATAAATCATTATAGAAAATACAAATATTACATTGTAATGACTCAAAGTATTATTTTACCATAAACCAAAGTACAGAGTAATCATTGAGACAAATGAAAGAGAATGAGGTTTTTCCCTTGGCGCTTACTTCAGAAGTGACAGCCCGTGTCCAATGCTGGCTACAGATGCTTCAATACCTCAGTTTTCCCACCCCTGAAGAAATGTAATGCAATAGACCCATTGCCTGCCTGAAAGCCAGGACACTTTGTAGCCATTGGAATTTGGGTTTCTTTACTTGCAGGTGTTCACTAGCTGGGAACAAGGGATGCTGACAGTATTACAGATGAGCAGTTTCAGCAATTCCAGGAGACTCAGCTGAAATTGGAGGGGCTGAATTTGAAATCTGTTGAAAATTTGCCTCATTTGAGAGCCCAAGCCCCCACACCAAGGGAGAGCATCCAACCTACCTGGAGATGACCATTTGTGTCTTAAAAATATTTCTGTTGTTACCATCGTTACTTTGCTTATAAGTTTTTCTGGTGCCAGTTGTCCTTTCATTACTCAAAGGTCAGTCTTTGGTCCTGCTGCAAGGCTTTCCAGGTCCTGACTGGGTCTCAAGCAGCATACCTGGAGGCAGACTCCTGCGCATTTATGGACAGAAATGATAGAATCATAGAATGGCTCTGGTTGGAGGAGATCTTAAAGTCCATCTGGTCCAATGCCCTGCCATTGACAGAGCTACCAGCTACCAGATCAGGATGCCCAGAACCCCATCTAATCTGGCTTTTTAAAGTCATTCTTCCTTGAATTATGACTCTCTGACTGTGTAAAAAGTCAGTCCTGCTCCTGCTTATATGCTCCCTTCAAGTACTGGAAGGTCACATTAACATTTTGTCAGAAACTTCTTTTCTCCAAGCTGAACAAACCCAACTCGCTCAATCTTTTTTCATAGGAGAGGTGCTCCAGCCCTCCAATCATCTTTGTGGCCCTCCTCTGGACCCACTCCAACAGCTGCACATCATTCTTGATCTGGGAGCCTCAGGCCTGGATGCAAACTGGGCCTTGCAAGGGTCACTTCCCTTGCTCTGCTGTCCACCTCTCTTCTGATGCAGCTCAGGATGCAGTTGGTAAACTCATAAGTAAAAAGGGCTTGGTTCTCTGTGAGCTCAGGTGGTGAGGGAAAGGTACTTTTATTCATGGGAGACTTTGGTGACCAGAAAGACAGAGTAAGCTCAGTGCCTTTGAGAACTTGGATTTAAACTCCTGATGATTTTGGAAAGCCAGGACTTAAAAATGGGCTTGATGTTTGAAGGGCAAATACTTCTTCAGCACAAGCCACAAAGAAAAGTAAGAAGACCTACACCTAGCCTGTTTGACTGTTAGTGGGTTTAAATGCTTCACAAAGTTTATTTTCACTATTATACAGAATCTATTCTTGTCTTTCATCAAAATTAATTTTAGTACTATATTAATGAAGATGCCAAATGTTCCATAGTTGAATGTCATCAAGCTGAGAAACAGCTCTAATGGGAGCTGAACACGCATAGCACTGTCTTTGAAATCAGGCCAAGAGTGCTCAGACTGCAAGGGATATTTAGCCACATGAACATCATCTTGAGTAATTATTAAAACATTAAAATACACTGCTCTCAGTTAGCCACTACTGACTGCGATGCTGATACCACCAGACAGTGAGCCTGGGGTTTCCCTCTGCATTAGGAAACAGAGGGCTGCCAAGCAAGGTGACTGCCCCAAAGACAGCAGCTTCCTACCAACAGCCCGCATACTGCAGCGCCCAAGTTGATGCAGGTAGACATGCCTGTGGCTTAATCAGCAGGAATGAGGCTACACAAACACTATTGTTCTGCTCCACTCAGCTGCTGGATGAGTCTAAAGAGGCAACCGAGCACAAAGAGCAAGCGTATTCCTTATCTAAACAATGCTGTACAGACAGAGAGTATTTCCAGAATATCTGGTGGTGTCACCCAGACACGGATTTGGGTACTGCTATAGCTGAACGTTGGGCATTACAGCATGAATATGGGAATGTGCTAGATGTGGGAGCTGGGGAGTTGCAGCCAAACCCAAAAGACTGCTGGGCTCTGTTCCTCCCAAGAGGCACAGGGGAGAGCAGACCTTATCTTTCCACTGCTGATGGAAGTGTGCGGTTGCCATGTGGGGAAAGGAGAGAGGAGGATTTTTTAGCAGCATAATCCGACTCAACCGGGGTTTGGTTTGTGCTGAAAACAGCTGGCTTTCTGCCCAGAACTGAGAATGAACTTTAGAGGATTTCCAGTGAGTGATCCACATCTTCAAAAGCATTCCTCTGGCACGGCAGCGTGCTCCGGTGGGCCTCGTCTGCAGCCCTGTTAGATGGAAGCTGCTGAGGTGCTCGGAGTGAGCTGAAGTATTAAAAATTAATATTGGCAAAAGGAATAGTTCCCATAAACAGACATTACCAACCTGAAATCTAGTCATTAAGAAGGAAAAAAAAAAAAGCAAAAGTAATTTCAAGTATTACGTCTAACTGATTTCCTTGGGGAACACTCCACAGTTTTATTGCCACATTTCCCTGCTTTCCGCAGATGCTCCTCTCACCTCAGTGGTTTTGTGTAGGTTTCACACAAACAGGAAAGTAATGAAGGGAACTCGACAAAACTAAATAGGGAGGAACAACAGGATGGAAAAGATGAAATTTCGAATGTATTTAAATTACAGGAATTAAAATTTATTTGTGAAATTATAAGGTATATCACAGAATCTCAGACTCACAGAATGGCCCAGGTTGGAAGGGACCTCATGCATCATGAATCTCTAATCCCTCTGCCACATGCAGGGCCACCAACCTCCCCATTCAATACCAGACCAGGCTGCCCAGGGCCCCATCCAATCTGGCCTTGAACACCTCCAGGGACAGGGCATCCATAACCTCTCTGGGCAGCCTGTTCCAGCACCTCACCACTCTCTCTGTACAGAACTTCCCCCTGACATCCAACCTAAATCTTCCCTCCTTCCCTCAACTTAAAACCATTTCCCCTCGTCCTGCTGTTATCTACCCTTTCAAAGAGTTGATACTTCAGATATATGACTGATGTAGCAAGTGTGTTTACATGTAAGCTCCTCTGAGAGTCTAATTAGAAGTTTTAAATGAAATACTTTAGAATAGAGAGTTTAAAACCTCCTTCTCTTTATATTCAGAGATACTTCTAGTAGTTAAGAGACCCACACAGAGGTCTCTGTCACATGAAGTGCTCTAGTTCCGTGGAGAAGGGCCACAGAGCTGAACTTTCCAGAGCCGATAATCCCTCCTGGACGCCAGCTCCGAGTGTGGCGGCTGTGTGAGAGCAAGAGGGCTTTCCAGAAGCACGTTTTATCTACACTTTCCTAATTGACTGGAGTAGAGACATGCCACGCTGTGTTTTGAGGGGAAAGCATGTGATAATTCCTAAGAACTCAGCATCGCAGCAGCAAATGAACACAATACCGTGTTGCGTAGCTGTCGGCAAAAGGAAATTTACGAGGAGAAAAGGAGGCAGTGGGGCAACTCCCGAGCCCATCCGACCCGTGCCCCAAGCTCGCGTGCCCCATCCTCGCTCGGGCCGACGGCGCCCCGAGGGCGGCGTGAGAGCAGCGAGCCGAGTGCTGCGGCGCCCCCTTGCGGCCAGGCTGCGGCAGCGCTCCCGGGGGCGGGCGCCGCCGCACGCGGCCGCGGGTCTGCACAGGAGCGCCGGGGCGCGCGGGGCGGCGGCGGGCGGGAACAAAGGGGTCGGGCCGGCGCGGCAGCCGGGAGGGAGCGGTTGCGCGGAGGGAGGTGTGGGCAGCGGCGGCGTCGGCGGCGGGGGGAGGAGGGTCGCCAAACTGCCGCCGCTCCGTAGAGCGTGAGCGGCACTCGCTGGCGGCGGCAGCCCGCCCCTCGCTGCATGGCAGCTCGGTGAGGGAGGAGCGGGCGAGGGTCCGGCGCTGCCCGGAAGCCGCGGCAGCAGCAGCAGCGCCCGCCGCACCGGCCGGGATGCTCTCCGCTCGCCGCTAAGGCGCAGCCCCGCCGCGATGCTCTCCCCGGAGCGCCACCGCCACCCCCGGCACCCGCCGCCGCCGCAGCCGCCGCCGCCGCCGCACCTCCCGCCGCAGCCCAACCATGTCGTGGCCACCATCGAGAACCTGCCGGCCGAGGGCGGCGGCGCCAGGAGCGGCATCTCCGCGCCCTCCAACGGCGTGCGCCAGCGGATCAGGAAAGTGCTGAACAGGTGAGGCGAGGGCCGGGGCCGGGCGCGGCGTGTCCCGGGGCAGCGCGGCCGTGCCCGAGGCGCCGTGCCCGAGGGAGCTGCGGGGGAGCGGGCGGAGGTAGCGCGGAGCCGCCGCCGCCGCCGGTGCGCGGCGTTTGCGGGGAGCCGGGGGGAAGCGTTTGCGGACCGCGGGAGCCGGGCGGTCGGTGCGTGCTGTTGGGTATCGCAAACGTAAGGGTACCGAAACCGCAGGATGCCACGCGGGAACCGTTGTCGCACCGCTGCTCTGCCTGCTCTCCTCTTTGCGGATTGTTCCTTCTGCGCTGCGTTTGGTCAGGTGCGAGTTGTTACTCCCGAGCGGTGTCCATCCGGAGCCCAACCGGTTGCGCTTCTCCAGAAGGAGCCCTCGAGCTTCTGTCTGAAGGGCCGCCCCGAGCCATCGCTGCTGCCCGGCGTGCCCTCCTCGCGGGGTGCGCGCACCGTGCGATGTCTTTGTGACCCCTCTAGTTTTGGGTACGGGTGAGCTACTCAGGAAACCTCAGCTCTTCTTCCCTGACATACTGGGTTTGGAGATGGAGCTCCCTGATTCTTCCAGGCTTTAAACATTAGGAGTTTATCTTATCTGATCTAGGAGTCTTTGTTACAAATACCTGAAGCTGTTTGTCTCATTGCTCGCAGATCAGTGCAGTTATATGCAATTCATTACCTGTTACCTTTCCAGGAGGACCTCAGAAGCATCGGTGAGGGATGAAATATCTACCCTTTGTTAATTGAACGTTGAAAAATAGTTGAAACAAAAACTCGGACAAACTCAAACATTTTCTCATACATGCATATTTGCAACTCCCCGTGCAGTACATCCCGCTCTGTTCCTCTCCCCAGGACTGTACCACCCCACCAGTGCTTTGCACTGGCAGAACACTGCAATCCTTCCACAGGACTGCCCCAAGGCACCTGCTAGCCTTAGGATGTGGTGCTGGGATGGGAAGTTCTCGGGGCAACAGAAGGTGGGTGAAGGTGTGGAGGAGGTCCTGGTACAGCAATGGTGGTGATCTCGTGGAGCCATGCCACTGCGTGGCTGGGGGTGCTGGGTTGACACAAGGAATTGAAGGACGTCCCTTGCTCACGTATGTTAGATATGACTCTCAGCTGTATATCATGAGTCCAGTCGGTGTTTGTTGGCATATATATGTTATTGAAAATATGACATCTAGATTTTTTGAAGGGAGAGAAGGATAGAAATTGGCTCTGATGGCTGAAGTTTGTCAGTGTTCTGACCTCACACTGCCCAGACCTCTCACTGTCCCAAGGAGCAACCCCGTGGGCAGCAGCCCCATCACTTCTTGGCAAATCATCTGCTTTTCCCATCTGAAATGAAGCAAATTTTTCCAAATGCATGGGAGAAAACAACTTCTCCTGGAGTACTAAGGCAGCCTTTTCTTTGTTTAAGAGAATCCTTAGCTCATCCCAAAACCTGTGCGAAAGGAAATTTTGCCTGAGTGAGGGTTCCTTCAAGAGGGAGAAACTAAGGAACTAAGGATTCTGCTCTGTGTAATGTCATGGCTTTTCTACTGTGTTTCTGTCAGTACAGTGAAATGAAACCTGACACACTTTTATGCTTTCATCTTCTATGAACACAATAGCATGCAAACATGTAAGGAGAAAGGAAGAGATATTGTATTGCACATACAAAGAGCGTTATTAGGGCCTGTAGCAATAGCAGGATGGATAATTGTTTTTAACTGAAAGAGGAAGTACTTAAGCATGGTGTTAAGAAGAAATTCTTTACTTGGAGGGCAGTGAGGCACTGGCACAGCTGCCCAGAGAAGCTGTGGTGCCCCATCCCCGAAAGCACTCAAGGCCATTTGGATGGGGCCCTGGGCAGCCTGAACTGGGGGGTTCGAGCCCTGCCCATAACAGAGGGCCGGAACTGGGTGGGCTTTGAGGTCCCTTCCCACTCAAACAATTCTGATTCTAGGTAGAAGCCCAGCTCAAACCAACTTTTGGATTCTGCAGTTAGTGTTGTTCTACTGGTAGCACTTTTTCCATGCTGCCTGTACTTTGTGAGTACTATTTGCTTGAGAACTGTTTGTGGAAGGTTACCGACTGACTCCTTCAGTTGAGAACGTGCTCCTTCCTGTTTTCTGCTAATGGGGATGTTCCTAAGAGCATCAGACAACATAACAGGTTGAGGACAGCTGGGGTCGCCAGAAACCTATTTGCAATTGTTATGGTCAGAGAGGAAGCAGTGGAGAATGGGGCAGGCACTGACAGAAACTGAGGACTGTTCCTGTCCTGCTGTGCAGCAGAAGTTTAGTTACCTGGGTTCTGGGTGCCTTCCAAGGCTTCTCTTAAAATTACTTTTCAAGTTATGGAAACATTTAGCTTCACCTTCCAGTCTCTGCTGCCTGTTCACTCAGTGGTCCCAAGGTAACAGAGAAACCCTGGAAGAACCCCTTAGGAGTGCCTGAGAAGGAGGTAATTCGTGGAGGGCAGCACTGACTGACTTCAAAAGTGCAATTCAGTAATCAGAGCGAATGCTGGCCAGAACCGAAGACCAAAGTGAAACAAAACTGAAGGGCCAGAATCAAGGAGAGCTGGAGATGGCAAGTAAGATTTATTGGAATAGTTTGGAAGTCAATTCTGAGTTGGTGGTAATGGTAAGAAGGACCTGCTACATTCTGAACAAGCTGTTACCCTTGAAGCCTGAGAGGATGGCTGAATGGACATTTCATTAAGGGGGAACCGTGGTAAAAGTACATCCCTGGACCTGTGACTCACATCTGTGGTCTATGAATCCCTGCTGCCCTATGCCTTTCTTGTGGTATTTGCTCAGCAGCTGTCCTTCACTGACTCTGTCCTGATATGTTGTAGGGGAGGGAAGAAATTATTCTGGCTGTCTACTTGCTTGCTTCCCCACCTCCTCTGGGAAGCCAGAATTGGACTCTACCAACCTGTCAGCTTGTGGAAGGCCACCTAATGAGTGGTGACTCACCTGCCCCATGTTGCCTCCCACCTCCAACAGGAAGCAAGAAAAAAGGGAAAAATTGCTGAATCACAGGGGAACAGGTTGCTAAATGGTCTCTTGGGGGGATTCTTGCAATTTTTTTTATCTGAATATGCGTCCAAAATCAGGTAACTGCTTATAGGTGAATGTTACCTCTGTAGTCCTACACACAAGGACAAGGAATGAAAAAGTTCTTGCAAGAAAAATGAATGTATGTCATTAGATATTATGTCAAAGTTATTTAACCTAAGTAAACAGGATAATTCCAGGATACAAAAAAAAAAAAAAAAAAAAAAGAGAGAAAAGAAACAAACTCCACAAAAAAGGCCAACCACCACCTAAACTAGAGCCACACCAATGAACTGAGGATAATGTCTGTGTCCCACTATTGAACTACCTTTTTCTACCAAGGACCTTCCTAGCAAGCTGGTTGGCATGGGCGTAATTCTGGGCTTACCTGCTTCTGCCTTTCAGTACATTCATGAGGAATAGTTGCTGTAAAGTTTCATTGTGGCTTATCTCATTGTTTCAAGGATATCTTTGCATGCTTGTTCTTGCTATTTGTAAATGGTGCTTTGCAGTTTTCAAAAGTTTTCTCAAATCATATCAGAATACTAGAGACACAACCAGTTTGCTGTCTGATAATAGCAGGAGCTGCTACCTCAGACCCATGTCACCTTTTCAGTGGCTTTGTGGGTATGTTCTCTGCTCTTAGGAATGCTGAGAGCTTTCTTTGGGATAGCGTGAGTCTTCTCTGCCCATTTATTTGCTTTCTCAGATAAATTTTGGCCCTGGGCATAAACTAGTGTAGTTCTGATTACCACTACCTTTCGTGGAAGAAGAAAGAAAAATTGTGCTGCTAATAAATATAATTCGTTAAGCTAGGCAGTGATTTATTTTATTATCAAAATGAACAAAATGCAACAAATAGAAGCAGTTTAGATACAAATTGATTCTTCTCGTCAGAAAGCCCAGGTGTTTACATACAGTCTGAGTAAAACTTTTGCCTTTTTAGTATGTTGCAGGACCAGTTCATCCTTTGTAATGGAGCTCAGGAATGATTTGGCCCAGTAGCTGAAAATTTCAGCTTGAAATGTTTGTAAGGCTACTAACTCCTTAGAGATGAGAGCTGTTTAAATTTACAACTGCAAGTTGTAAAACCTGTAACCCAGTGATTTTTTTTCTTCTAATAGTGTCTATTCATGTAGTCAACCTGGTAGAGTTTATGTACTAAAAAAATTAAATTGAGGCAATATATTTCGTTGTCCTAAAATAGTACCGTCTTTCGTTTGACTGATCAGGGTGGCAAACAAACCAAATAATTTATGGCATTTTCTCCTTAATGAAAAGCAGGTCAAAGATCAAATATATTATTTCTGGAATTTCAGAAAGAGTGAGTATTCATAACCTTCAGGTGCTTCACTTTCTTCTTCAATCCAAAAAGGGCTGGCTTCCTTGGGGAATTTTGTTCTTAAAAAGTACAAATATCTCTCAGAGAATAAAAGTAGCTGCAGAAGAAAATCTGAGCCCAATTCAGACAGCTGTAGCTCTCCTTTTATGTAAAAATATTTATACCATTTTGAAATGAGTCAAAGAAAATGAGTTCAGAGCACAGGCAAAGCAACTAGGTTGGCTTTCTTGTACCTGTCATTTCTATTCTTTTTGGTGGGGGGTGGGGTGGGAGGTCACGTCTGTCCTTGGAAAGCACCCTTTAAAAGCAGAACGCTGTAAAATCCAACCAGTAAAATGTTGTCTGGTGTTTCCTTTTCTCATTAGTCCATTTGTAATAACCACTTTGAAAGCAAGAGGCCTCTGTGCGTTAGCTGTGTTCCCAATAATTTGGGTGCATAAAGAAAATACCTGTGAAATCAGAGGAAATGATGCTTTTCACCTTCCCCAAGCAATGTATTTCAGTGAATGCGTGCTTATTGGACACAGCTCAGTTTTAAGATGCTTTGATTTACGAGTGAAGACAAAATAAAGCTTTCATATTGCTGCTGTAGCAGGTGCTGGAAGTCTGTCCAAGTACAGGACCAAGTGTCTGAGCATGGTTTCACAGTTAATGTCCCCCATCTCTGTTCCCTTTGCTTTTCTTTTGTTCCTGGGAATTTGTGCCTAACGAGATATAAGCCTTGTCAGTCCAGACCTGAAATGGGAATTGTCTGAAGCGTGGGGATTGAATGCAGCAAGCACTCTTTCAAATGAAATCAGAAGCCCCCATGATGACTGGGAAGAGACTTTTCTTAGGAGGGGCAATTTGGCAAGGTGAAATACATGAGTTTCATCCATCTACCTCCAGCATTTGGAAGGCCTGTTCTTAGTGGGTGCCTGTTGGTGGGTGGGAATTTTTGACACTGGCTGTGCTGCGAGCTTTGGGAAGGGGTTACTGCCTCTTGAACCAGAGGGGTTTCAAAAGAGCAGCGCTGTAAATGGCTCCATAGAGAAAGCTGGAGGAATGGACAGAGTGGCTCTTATGGGATGGACAGAGCAGCTTTAATGTGCTAATGAGGGGAAGGCCAGATGCCAGCAATGATCAGTAGGGTTCTTTGTGGCTCCCTCTCCTTTGGGATGGCTGGAGTCTCTGTCCTTATCGCTACTGTTTCTGCTGGCAGAGGGAAACACTGGGGCTATTACTGAGGTGTTCTCTTCCTTTAAGTCAGCAGATAGCCTTCCAAATCAGCACTTGAATACTGATTAGGGCTAATTACCAAGAAAGCAGAGGAAAATGAGCTTGCTGAAGAACGTTGAGTTTTAAAAAAACTGCAAAAAATCACCCCCTCAAACCCAACAATGAGAAAACCCATGCTCGAAGTCTTGGGAGCTGAGCTTGAGCTCAGCTGGAATCACTTCTTGCAAGAAAAGTTGTATAGAGGCTCATAAATCACTGTGAGTGTAAAGTGTGTAAGAGTGGGGGATTGTGAAATTCATGTAGTGAATCACCTGATCTACCTGTCTCTGCTTATTTATGTCTGTCATCTGTCCCTTCAGGACTTTTTTCATGCTGGTTTTGAAGCTTGTCTTTCAGCTTTCTCTGACTTAGTGTCTCTCATGCTTTAAGAAAGCATTGTTTCAATACATACTCTCTTCCCATCATTTTTTCTCAGAGGCATCAAAAGATTTCCAGCACTGGGAGCATGATGCTGGAGCTCACCATAATGACCCATTCTCAAATGACACAATTCCACCGTAAAATATAGTGGCACTTAACAGGGGTAGTCATCTCAGCCTGTAAGTTCAGTTTCTTGCTAGTGTGAGAGTTAGTTGGTTCCTTAGTCTGGCTTTTCCTGTAGAGATGTGGGAGGCCATGTTCCATATCTGGATAGGTCTGAGCTGAGGCAGTGCATGGTGATGCATAGGAGCTTAAGGTCTGGATGGAGAGTCCTCTCTTTCGCTATAATTTTTATGCAGTGTAAATGAGTTAAAACCTGGAAAAGAAGGATGAGATTTTCTCAAGGTTGCGTGTGCACAGAAGTTTCTTTTGTCCAGACTAGATTATTTGGACAAAGAGCAAGCAAGACTTCATGGTAGTCTGGTGACGGGAATACTTATGTGAGATACCAGGTTTAACTCCATTTTGCCTCATCCCTGAGGGCTGCTGTGGACACCTGAATAGTGAAGTTCACTTTGGATGAAGGGTCTTTTCCTAGCACAAAATGGGAAAAGTTTTAATGTTTAAAAGTTTAGAACCAATAGAGACTTTTTTGCCCAGCTCATCTCCCTAGGCATTTCAGGCTTCAATGTGTTCATTTACCAAAGCACTCTATGCTTGAAACAGATTGCTGCATTTTTAATACAGATAAATGAGGTAATTTTTGTCCAGTAGCAAGACAATAATTATTACCTCCAGAGCCCTAACGTTAACTGCAACCTGTAAGCCAGTATTAGCTGATGACAGAACAAAAACAAAATCTGAAGCATTTATAGTGATGGTCTTTAGTTTACTTAGCCCTTTCTGGCCCTCATTTGTCAAAGAAAATGTGTCCAGAAGCCTGCTTTACAACACTTTATGAGGCTGCATGCATTTCAAAATGGTGCTGTCTCTGTGCCGCATTCGTTCTCATTACTTTGTCTCATCTTGCACACGTTTGGTGAGCAGCAGCCAGTGGTGAGGGCAGGTACGTGGGTTGTGCTCCCTGCTCGGGTGCCTCTTCATTCAGCTCATTTCAGGGGAAGGGTTTCAGTTTCAGTGCTGCTCCACTGCTGTCTCTCTCCTGCCTAACAATTAAATTCCAATCCTTTATGTACTACTGGAATGAGAACTGCCAGCTCAAGCTCTCAGCCAGAAAGAGAGTTTGTGGGCTGAAGGAGTTTGTGGCTACAAGGTGAAAGTGGGGCAGATATCTCTGCCTTTATTTGATAAAAGAAGGTAGCAGTCTTACTCAAAGAGTAGCAGCAGGGTTGTGAATCACAGACAGGAGGCATGAGGTTAGTCTTGGACTGGCCATAGCCTAATGCTCCAGGAGGGGTAAGGGGTAAGCTGTGCACAACCCTATGCTTTCTGTTCTTTACCCGGATTTGGATCCACCTCGATTACCCACCTGGGTGCTACTGCTGCTGTCTTAGGATGCCGTGGCTCTGTACTGTCCCTACCCTTGGGATGATAAGTGCTGGAAAATACTTGATAAAATTAAATGATTTATGCTGTGATTATTCTAAGCCCAGATAGTTTGGGGAATTTAAACATCTCTGTGTTTACCATGGCTTCTGTAGCCTGATTTAGGCCATTTACCTCCTGAAATCTCTTCTTACTAGAAGCTGAGAGTCATAATGAAACAGATCAAGTGTTGCTTCTTCTTTTCTCTCTCTGCTACAGACACAATATGCTTTTGATTATGCTTTTTAACTCCCCATTGCCAGTGTATTCAGGTTCTGTATGGACAGTCCTGGGTAGACTCAAAGTGAGCAAGGACAGCAAATACCAAGTAGGCTGTGAAGAGCTGAGCATGGAGCTGGAAAATATCTTAACGGTTATGGGATTTGATACTTGAAGGAAATAAAACTTTAATATTGTAGATACAAATTTCATCAGTCTAGGAATGAGGTTTAAGTACCGTCAGGCAGAAAAAGCTGACAGTCTTCTTCTAACTTGATAGGGAAATCTAGCATCTGCAAAGCGGTTTTTCTGTGCAGCCTTGTGACATAGGATGTAATGCTTACATGCAGGCCTTTCTTCTGTGTTTCCAGGTTGACTGCTTGTTAGCTTATCCTTCTGCAAGAAGTTTCACTCTCTCTGTCTCCAGGGAATTACCTCCTCAGTAATGGCAAATAGAAGAGGTCAGACTGGAGTGCATCCTTTTCCTGCTTGACCTACCTGAGCTTTGCAGGAAACTTCCTGACACATACATATTGCTGGGGATGCTTTGTAGAAAAAAACAGGTGTTTTTCAGGAATTTCAATTTGCAGAGGTCAAGTTCAGTTCTTCCAGTAGTGGACAAAATCTGTGTGTGGCCCTGGAGACCTTGCTCTTTTGCCTCCTTTTGAGGTTCTTCTACCAAAGCAGCCTTGCTTCCAGTTAGCACTCAACAACGTTTTTCTTTGATTTCTCTTAGTGTAGTTAAGTGTTTTTTGAGTCCAGCTTGCCATATCGCTGAAGAGAGACAGTGGAATGCAGATGTAGACACTTAGGGGTCTAGAAGCAGGAAGTCATGGTGGTGTGATAGTTGTAGAAAGTGTGTGAAACTACTGTTTCTGTCGTTTAAACAGAAAGGTGACAGCCTACCAAAACAACAGACAAGTGGTAGAATGCAAGTTATTGGGCAAACTGGCCAAAGTGAGTGTGGTCATGGGAAGGTTGATAGAACTGGAAGAATTATGTTGCATTTCCAAGAAAAGTCTCTGGGATTCAGTTTCTTCTGCTCTAAAGAGATTGCCCGTGTTAAAGACATTAAGTAATTCTGTGATAATTTACTTGGAAAAAGGGCTGTGTGTCTGTGTGGGGAAGCAAGTGAGATCTTTTAAGATGAATTATAAAAGGTAACCGATTTAACATCCTGTACAAATGAACAAATTCTAGCCGTTCTAGTTCATAGAACAGTTTCTGTTAAATTTGACGTCCGAAAGTGTTCATTCTTATTGATTTGGTAACTATTACCATGTTAATGGAAGTTATTATTACTCAGCTAGATTAATATATTAGATTTATTCCCATACTTTTACAACCTATAGATGTATTGAGACGTGCCTACAGAATCAATAGTTTCTTTTCACATTTATGAATGGTCTTACTACATCCAGAATAGTGCTACACTTGAGAGTATTTAGCAGCAGTTTATTCTGAAGTATACACACTATCTGACAGTTTCAGATTTGTCTTTTTTTCTTAATCCTTCAATGATTTATTATTTTTCTTCACGTTTGTGGGCTCTGTTTTAGCAAAATACCATGCATCAAGCACTAGTAAAGTCATGACTGTATTCTGCTCAGTGGGGACTACTCGGGGAACTTGTATTTGAAAGATCTGGGCTCTGAGGCCAGAACTAATCTTTGAGATGCCTTTTGGCTGCCTTTCTGCATAGCAGGTCCAAGGTGAGAGAAGAAACGAAGATACAAATTTAACTTCCAACTAAGTTGCCTGTCAAGTATCCTATATTTACATGTTTTCCTTTGAGGAGCAGCCATGTGTGCATTTGTCTTTCAGGAGCAGTGGTGTTTGTTTGTGGTGTAATAGCGTATACAGTTTTGCAGAGGCTGGCCCAAATAAATAACTCACACAAGTCAAGAAGGGAAAGAATATTGTTTATTTTCTTATTTGGTTGTTTCTGCAGTACCAATCTGAGATGGGAAACAGAGGGGGAAAAATACCCAACACATACATACATATGATGCAGGTGGAAGTATGATGGTCTTGGAATTAGAAAGCTTGGGTGATGCCTTATGCCTCCTGGCACTGTGGGATTTGGGACTGAAGGTAGAGCGTAATGATTTCATAGAATCATAGAATCACAAGGTTGGAAACGAGACCATCTAGTCCAACCATCTTTGCACTACCACTGCTACCACAAACTACTAAACCATATCTCGCAGCTCCTCATCCAGACACCTCTTGAACACTGCCAGGGACGGCGACTCCACCACCTCCCTGGGCAGCCATTCCAGTGCCTGACTACTCTCTGAGAGAAAAAGTTCTTCCTCATGTCTAACCTAAACCTCCTCTGGTACAACTTGCAGCCATTTCCCCGGGTTCTGTTTATTGCCTGGGAGAAGAGGCCAAACCCCTCTTCACCACAACCTCCCTTCATGAAGTTGTAGAGTGCAATGAGGTCTCCCCTGAGCCTCCTCTTCTCCAGACTAAACAATCCCAACTTCCCTCAGCCGCTCCTCATAGGAATTGTGCTCCATTTGCATCATGTTGACTGTGTTTGACCAAAAGGTGGTGGAGAGCTGGTAGCAAAAAGCAGCTCAGCCAGTTGTTTGCGTGGATGGGCAGGGAGAGGTGGGCTGTTGTCTTTTCTACTTCCAGGAAATGTTGCATCGAGTCCTGAGAGGAAATCCTGCCTTCTGAGAGACTCAGTGAGAAGCTACATACAGCAGCTGCTGATTTACCATCCAGAATTGGGCACCAATTTTTTGTTTTTTTTTTTTGCCTTGGGCAAATCTTTCAACCTCTCTGGGTCTGGTTCAGCATCTGTAAAATGAGGATACTTAAACTTAACTACTTGGAAGAGTTGTTGATCCTAAAATTCTAAAATATTGCACAGTGCTATAAAATACAGAGTAAGTGCTCCAAAGCATTCAGAAGCAGCTAAGCTGCAGTTCCCATTGTGCATCTCTGACACTTCACAGGCAAACTTTGGCTAGGAAACAAAATGACCCATGCATGTGGCCTTCGGAGGCTCTGGGAGGTGAAGGGGTGGCTTCTTAGAGGCAGCCAGTGCTCCTGAACAATGTCCTGACAGAGGACAAAGTTAGGGCCTGCAAAGAAGCCCACCCTGGCACACACTGGCCAGCACCAGCTGGGGCTGTCATAGTGTGTCATGTTCCCTGCTCCTTGGTCAAGGAGAGATCTGGTCAGAAATCATCTAGGCATACTTGATGTACACAGATCAATGGTCTCCATGTGATGAGAAGCACCTACAAGCACTGAGGGAGCTAGCAGAGGTTAAAGCAGTGAACCTCACCTCTATCCCTGGGAAGATGATGGAACAGTGTATTCTGGATGTTGTCTCCAAGCAAGTGGAAGAAAAAAAGGTTATTAGGAGTAGTCAACATGGATTCACCAGAGGGAAATCATGCTTGACCAACCTGGTAGCCTTCTGTGATGTCATGACCAGCTGAGTAGATGAAGGGAGAGCAGTGGAAGTTCTGTATCTTGACTTCAGCAAGGCATTTGACACTGTCTCCCATTAACATCTTTGTAGGTAAGCTTAGGAAGTGTAAAATAGATAAGTGGACATTGAAGTGGATTGAGAATTGGCTGACTGGCTAAACTCAGAGGGTTGTGATCAGTGGTACAGAGTCTAACTGGAGGCCTGTAGCTAGTGGTGTTTCCTAGGGGTTGGTACTGGTTCCAGTTTTATTCAATTTCTTCATCAGTGGCCAGGATGAAGGGATAGAATGCACCCTCAGTGAGTTTGCTGATGATACAAAGCTGGGAGGAGTGACTGACACACCAGAAGGCTGTGCTGCCATTCAGTGGGACCTGGACAGAGTGGAGACTTGGATGAACAGAGGAACTTTGAGTTTCAACAAAGGCAAGCATAGAGTCCTACACCTGAGGAGCAATAACTGCATGCGTCAGTACAGGCTAAGGGCTGGAAAGGAGCTCTGTGGAGAAGGACCTGGGTGTCCTGGTGGACAATAAACTGGCCATGAGACAGCAGTGTGCCCTTGTGGCTAAGAAGGCCAATGGTATTCTAGGACGCATTAAAAAAAGCATAGCCAGTAGATTGAGGAAGGTGATCTTCCTTATCTGTTCTGCCCTTGTGAGGCCACATGTGGACTACTGTGTCCAGTTCTGAACTCTCCAGTTCAAAAAAAGACAGGGATCTTCTAGAGAGAGCCTAGCGGAGGGCTAGAGAGATTATGGGGGGCTTAGAGCATCTCCATTTTGAGGACAGGCTGAGAGGCCTGGGGCTATTCAGCCTGGAGAAGACTGAGAGGGGATTTTTTAACTGTTTATAAATAACTGATGGGTAAGAGTCAAATGGTTTGGCCAGGATCTTTTCAAAAGTGCCCAGTGACAGAACAAAGGACAATGGACACAATCTGGAACATAGGGAGTTGCCATAAAAATGAGAAAAAAAGCTCTTAACTTTGAAAGTGCCAGAGCCTTGAAACAAACTGCCTTCTTGTGGAGTCTCCTTCTCTGGAGAGATTAAAAACTCACCTAGACACTTTCCTGTGTGACCTACTGTAGAGAATCTGCTTTACTAGGGATTTGGACTAGGTGATCTCCAGAGGTCCCTTCCAGCCCCTATTCTGTGATTCTGTAATTTATGACTCATTTTTGTCTCTCTAAAAATGTGTGCAGTAATTTCTCTCCTGCTGATGATTAGAAAAAATAACAACTGATCAGTGGCTGCAGAACTGGTTTATCCCATTTGCTGTAATGACATGCACTGTATTATAGCATTCTTCTATACTGAGCTCTGTGAATAGCTATTTGTGTTTGGCTGATGTGACTTAGGGGGCCTATTGTTGCTCTCTGGACTCTGTTTCTCTTCTGTTGCTCCCCAGAGCCAACAACCATGTGCTTTCTTTCCCAAAAGCCTTTCCTCTGACAGAATCATCTTATCAGCAGTCCCATGGCTTAAGTTACAGGAAGAATTTTTTAAGAACAGAACATCCACCAATTTGCTTACCTTTGGGAGCAATCACAGCAGCACTTCTGGGAATACAGATCACACCAGCTCAGAAGACAACTTGCTGCAAGTGTTTCTTTATTACTCCCCTTTCCTGAACCCATCCTGTATCCTACTATGCTGTTATAATTTCACTTGTCAGTATTGCTGTGGAAAGGTGCTGCACCATTCTCTATCACTGCTCAGGTAAAGCTGTTGTGTTTGGAGCACAGGCAAGCACAGGCAAGAAGAGCTAAGGGTGAAAACTGGTCTTGTCAAAGATAATAGGTATAAAACTGTAGACTTGTATGCTGTTCCTGAAGAGAAGTAAAGGATTAACATGTCTAGGTAGGAAACATACGCATTACTCAGTTCTTCATTCTGACTCTACTGAACAAAATGAGAGTAAGGATAGAAATTACTGATCAAGCCTTAAGGCCTCTTCAGTTGTGGCTTCCTCTTAAAAATTGGAACATTGCAATCAATCAATTTTTACAAGGTTGTATTTGTTCCTGGTGGTGGATGGCCATTTTTTGATCCCTGGAGTGGAATCTGAGTAGGTTTCAATTGTATGACTTGGGATAAGAGTTTCATTTCTGTTCCTGTGAGGAACTGCTTCTGTCATTTCTTAACAATTAACACCAGTTTTTTTTTTTTTTTTTTTTTGGTAACAGTATTGAAAACGTAACTGTAATGTTTTCCTTTCTGCTTTGGCCTGTGTTCTAACACAGGAATTTTTCAAGTTAGAATCATAGAATAGAATGGCTTAGGTAGGAGCGGACCTTAAAAATCATCTAGTTCCAACCTAATTTTGTTCTGTGTTCCCTCTTTGTCTCTTGGATTATTGTCCAGCAGGAACTCAGACTTTTTGCTGGGACTGGTTCTGTTTTGGGGAAGCTCAAAAGTAGTAGTATTAGTATTGTTCTTCTTAGTTAAAAATTTGACAGCTTGTAATTAAATACAGTCCAGTCCAGGTTGGTGTCTGATTGGTGGGGGGGAAGGAGGAGGGTGGAAATCGTATGTCCCATAGGCAATTTGAGTTATCATGCATGGACTAAGAAGATCTCTCTGTTAGTGAGACTATGGGCCCAGTTGATTTAAAAACAAACAATAAACAAACAAAAAAACCCAAAAGGCACACACACAAAAAAGCAGTTTGTGGTTTGATGAGAAAATGAGGGAGCAAGAAGCTGGAGAGGTATCTCTGGTCGGTTCCGTTGGTGTGTGAATCCCAGTTGTTGGGAGCAGAGGGATGCAACACAGCAAAAATCTTTCTCGTTTTGTCTCTTTGTATCTAAGTATGCTTCTGTGACATAGAAATAAGCTGTTTCTTGCTTTTGACTAATGGCTGTGGCTCTGCTCTGGTTTCAGGCAGGCAGAGGATGCCAGGTGCCTTAAAGTGAATTAGCTTGCAGGAGTGGATATAGCAGAAACATGAGGTGTTTTTGCAGATGCTGTGATGATGTACCAAGAGAGGTGAGGCATCTGGTTCATATGAAAGACCCATTAAATGAGTGAAGGAAATACAATAGCAGTAAAGGTGGAAGATTAATTCATAGATTATTACAATTAATTTCTACTTGGATCCCAATGTGTGTGGTTCCCACGGTTTTATATCCTGCATATCCAACATTTCCTGCTTCCTTCTTCCACTACATCCAGATGCACTCCAAAACACGGAAGAAACCTCGTTGCAATATTTCCTGCTAAAGGAAGGAGAAAAGTGGACAGAGTCCCCTATCCCAAATGAAGAGGGTTTATTATGTAGGATTAATTGCGGCCAAACAATGCGGACCCTTGAGGAGTTTGTCACCCTGTTGAGATGCATGTCTGGGTGAGCGGGCACACTGCAGGCACTGTATCACGGAGTGAGTGCGCCTCATGTGATGCTTCGGTTGCCATAGCAATTAATCGCCTCTTTTAAGGACCAGCGCTGAATACAAACCCTGTAAATTGCCCAGAACACTAGTTAAAGCTGCCCCTTAGGCACCTCTGTGTTTAATTTTAACCCAAAAGATTGGAAGAAGTTTTTTTTGTTTTTTTCTCCTTATTTTTCTACTTGTGAAAAAAGCCAGAACGGAGTTGGTACGCGCAGCCGGACCAGCTTCGACCTGCCGCGGCTTCCCCCTCGAGGTGCAGTGCGGGTTAGCCAGCCGCTGCACCGAGACAAAAGGAACTTTTGTGAACAACAACTGCAAAATATACAGGGATGTGGTGGGTGCCATGTTTGTGCGGGTAATCTTCAGGCGGCCGGGAATGCTGCGTGCCTGGGGAACGGAACAAGCGCAGTCTCCGAAGGGTTTGCGTGGATGTTTTTGTTATGGGAAAGCTTACAGCAAGCAATCAATGCCGATGAGGGTTGCGTTTCTTTGTGCCTTAAAAAGAACGAGTGGGAATTACTGTGCTGTTAGTGTCTATTTATGTAACGGCAGTGGAAATGAAAACCAGTTACAGTAGGACCATACTGTGTCTGTTTGCGTGGTAATGGTACAGAACTGGGGGGCGTTTACTACGTAATGATGACTCCAGAAATCTGCAGGTGTGAGCAAAAATTCTTTTTAAAAGTCTCTCTGTAGGTTGAAGAACTGTTATTTTGAAAGGGAGCTTTAATTTCTACCATGCATTAATAAAACAGTTGCAAAATCTGTCTAGATGTATGAGAAGTTTTTTTCTTGATGGTATTAAAGTCTCTCCAACCTTTAATATTACTTCACAGGAGGAAAAAAGCAAAAAACAAAACCAACCAAACAAGCAAAAATATAAAGAGAAATATGTTTAAAGGGATAAATTAGCAAATGAACAACGTTCTCTTAGCCTTAAGTAATGGGATTGGCACAATTCAGACCAGTGTTATTTAACGAATGTTATGCTGTACATGCATTTGTGCACACAGATGCAGTCTGTATATCCTATTTTGGGTGGTTACTTTATTCCCACTTTTCAGACACAGGAATAGTGTTTTGTGGATGCTGCTGCTTATCATAATTAGAAAGAGTTTAAAACTGAAAATGGGCAAAATGACTGAGGAGAGCAGGCGGAGGTCTTTATTCAGTTCATATTTCTGCAAGACCAACTTTCATGCATGGAAGAACAAGAGCCGGTCAACTAAAAAGCATTCTCCTTTTCTTCTTTTCTCCTTCCCACTTTACTATTCATGTGTTCTGTGCAAGTACTTTTCTAGATTTAGATTGTTATTGGTCAGTGGCGGTGCTTGAAAGACCCTGAAGCAAATGCAGTTTTGACATAGTACCTCTTCTCCTTGTTAATAGTCATAGAATGCTTCAGATTGGAAGGGGTATTAAAGAGATTTGGTTCCAACCTCTGCCATGACTGGGGACACCTCTTGCTAGATCAGGCTGCCCAGGGCCCCATCGGGCATCCACAACTACTTTGGGCAACCTGTTCTAGTGTCCAGAACCCTCATAGTGAAGAACTTCTTCCTTATATCTGCAACTTTCTGAGTGTGGCCATTCAGCCAATTCCTTATCTGCCAAGTGGTCTATCTGTCATATCCACCTCTCTCTGATTTAGGGGCAAGGATGTCATGTGCAGTGGTGTTAAGCACTTTGCACAAGTCCCTGTAAATGACATCCCTTATCCATCAGTGCTGTAACCTCCTCATGGAAGGCCACTGAATTTGTTGTGCAAGACTTGCCCTTAGTGAAGCCATGCTGGCTGTCACCTATCACCTCTTTGTTTTCCATGTACCTTAGCAAAGTTTCCAGGAGGATATGCTCCACAATCTTGCTAGGTAGAGTGATCAGCCTGTAGTTTCTTGGGTCTTCCTTTTTTCCCTTTTTAAAAATGGGAGTCAAGTTTCCCTTTTTTCCTGTCAGTGGGAATTTCAGTGGACTGCCCCAACTTCTCAGGTATGATGAATTGTGGGTTAGAAACTTCATCTGCCAGTTCCCTCAGGCGTCTTGGAGCTATCTCATCAAGTTCCAGAGAAGGTACCCACAGTGCTGGAGGTATTCACAAAAGATAACATCCTCTGGAGTTGTTGTGCCTTTCATAGAAGGGCCTCTTTCTTGGTTTGAGAGGTGTGAGAAGGGGTAAGAGACAGTTCAGGTTTAAGTTTCTGCCAGGCTTACAGCAGTTTTTCATTCAGGATGCTTCTGAACCCAGACGTGGCTATCCATAACGCTATCAGAATTATCAGACCATATTCTCTTGCCCTGTTCTTCCCAAGAAACTTGATACTAATCTTTTCTTTCCAATACAATGCTGTGTGTTTGTTTATTTAACGGAATGAAATACTAAGGTGCGCTTTGCTTCACTGAAAATATTCCAGTCAGTTGTGGGTACGTGGGCACTGCTTGCCTTGAATATGTGTGTCACATGGGTTCTGGTGTTGTGTAACATGTCATAATTATCAATCATCCTTTATATTACAGAAATCCAGAAAACTTTAATTTTTTTCCACCTGTGGCATTGCCAGTACTTCCCTGTGTAGAATCATGGGCCAGATTCTTGGGGATTTGCTTAGGTGAAACTCTTCTAGGTCCCAGAGGCACTGCTGACAGTGACCAGTAGTAGGGGCCTGGAGCAGAGACTTTGCTGTCTGGGTGCTGATAATCAATTTTATCTTCTTTTTCTCCTTTCAGTGGTCGGTTTTGGTGAAGTAGCAGTCAGTTGTCCTTTTTCTTCACTCTCCAGCGTGGCTGCCTTTTCCTTCGTCCCCTCACAGCATTCCCTGATTTCTTTCCCCAGCTTGACCGTCTCTTCTTGTTCCTTCTGGAGAGAAAATATTCTTAAGTGAGGGTCAAATGTTCTGGTCTCTTGGGGGAAGGAGCTCAGGGTTTTGAGACCAAAATAGCAGCTGTTTTTGGTGCCAGCTGGGAGGAATTGCTAGCCTGCATGCCCTGCCATGACTTTTGCCTGTTCTTGTGGAGGTATCTGTTCTTGTGGAGTGTGCTGTTTAAGCGTCCACACATTTGAAGCAGCTTCAAGGAGCAGCAGTGAGAAGCAGTGGCTTTAATGTAACCGATTAGCATGCACCACAGTAGCAGCATGCCTGATTAGAATAAATAGAAACTCACATTAAAATTTGACTTGATTTCTTCAGTGGAGATTATTCAGTGTGACAATATGCTTTAACTTTTAGGCAGCTCTGAAGTGATCAGGGTACTTGTACCTCCTTTTGACCAACTTCACGTATATCCTCATTAGGTTATTTTTAGCTGCCAACACTAGTGCTGAAGTGATGGGATAATTACAAAATAGTAATTATATATGTAATTATATACATATATATCATATAGATATGAATGTAGAACAAAGCCTCTTTATTTTTAACCTGTGATCTGATGTTCAAGCCCTGCTTTTTGAACAAGGCATTTACCTGATTTGCTTCTGATTTTCCCCTGGGGATGCAAACTCTACATCAGAAGCACCGGGTATTTAATGAAAAAAAAAACACAGGAGAGATCTTTGTAAATGCTTCTAATTTTTATTGTACTTCTAGGCTGACAAGGGAAAGTAGTAGCTATAGTGGAGGAGAAGAAAAGGCTTTGCAAGCTGTCAGAGGTGTGGAAGAGTCTTCCATCTCTCACTGCAGCTCAAGAAAACATAAAACTGTGATGTATTTGGGAAGTTGTTGAATTATTTATAATACTGGCTCTGAGATCTTTGTTAGTTTCATTTTGATAATATTTTCTTTCTTGCCAGCAAAATAGTCTCTGTAAATAAGCTGCCTCCTCATTTACTTGTGTGGCTTGATTGTATACAATTATCCCTTGGATGTTACAACTCTTTAAATTAACACTGAGTTCAGCTGTATAGGTATTCCAGCATTACATCTAAAATACTGCTGTTACTGACCACAGAAGTGCAGATGGCTCAAAAAAGAAGAATGCATATATATATATATATATATAAAGGAAAAGCAGTTCAGCTGACATCTCCATTGTCTTTTTTTGATTTCCTTGGAATTGCTTGCCATGATAAGAGTGGCCTTCTACATACCTCTAAAAAAAATTGCACCTATTTGATGGAGGCAAAATTGAGAGATGATATACTATATGATGAACACAGTACTTCTGAAAGCTTCTGAAATCAGTAATAACAAACCTGGACAGAAGCTTTCTGTCCAGCCTCAAATCTGAACTTGGCTGTAAGTCCATTTCCCTGTGTATTTTGCAGCCCATGTCCTTCCAGCATGTCCATATCCTCCTTAATTTAGCAAAATCTCCTTTCAGTAAAAAAATATGGAATATGGCCCTGTAGAAATTAAAAAAAAAATCAATAGTAGCATGCTGTGCAGTTTCTGAATGAAATAAAGAGATTCAGAAAGAATATAATCCTTAAGTATTTTAGTAATGATGCAACGTGATACGGCATTTTGTGAAGATCTACCAACACGAACACGAAACCTGCCCGTTCATCCTGGGTTGTAGTAGTAGAGCTTAACACAAGATTTACTAACTTGCAAAGAAAAACATCTCCATGTGATAAATTGAATTTTGCTGTCTGATTTAGGATAAAAATTAGCTCCAAAATGCATTGAAAGTTATGTGCGCTCTCCTAAGATTGATTTAGTCCCGAAAAGCTCGCTAGCATTTTTTAAATCACATTTTCTGTTTGCCAAATTTACTGTAAGTTTTTGTGATACTATCTTTTACTGTCCTAGCTCTGTCATCTTGCAATATGCTCTTAGAAAAGAGATTATGTTCATTTTAGAATAGAAAAGCTGAAGGATGTGAAAGAACATGTACTAGCTAAGCTAACTGTACCACCAATTTTTATTTTTAAGGGACAAGATATGAATGTTATGCTTATTTTCTGTGCTGTAGCAGAAGATGTTTGGGACATCTCAAGAAAGACTTAATTAGGACCAGTGGGATAGATACAAAAGCTGGGTAACAGGAAGCAGGATCTGACGGAGATGCCTGTAAGGAAGGTAGACCAATCTTTCATGGAAGAAGAGAGATCTTTTGAAGTATATCTCAGAAGGCCCTTCAGAGACCACGTGGAGGAACTTGCTCAGTACTGGTGGGAGGAAGACGAGGACTATCTGAGATCCTCTGTCTCTTGATCTCAGTGACACTGAGCTCTTTGTCAAAGCTGTGAGTTTAGAGTTATTAATGGCGATAATGAAGGATATGCACACAGATCTGAAGCTTGTTATATCATTATGGGATGCTACTTTCTAGCTGTTTGGAGGAGAGCAACACTGTGCTTTGTGGGCAAGGGAAGGTACATGAGAGCAGCATGTCTGCAGCTCTGCCCACCCTGATGCTGTGAGTTTTGTGGGGCAGTCTTCTTTCCCCTCTTTTGTGGCACGTAAACTGTAAGCAGATCCTCAATGAGAGCCTCTCTGCTAGGCAACAGGCAAGCTGTGCCTGGAATCCGGCCTGCTCATTGATAAAAGCCTGGCTTGAAGGGGCTTCGATGCCTTTGTATGAGGGCATCCCAGCCTTCCCAACAGGCTGCCGCCATACCCGGCTGTCTGGGTCCACTGTCACTTCATCCCAGCCGCCAAGAATCTGGCTCCTAGAGCCCGTGCCGGGGGTTTAAATCCCTTGTGTTAAAATAATGTGTCAGCACAAAGCGTTGCTTTAGTGGCGTGAACTCAGGGTCCTTGATGGTTTACCACTCAGCTCTGAGCTTTTGGAAGCAGAAACCCGCTGCCTGAGGAGGCCTTTCCCTCTGAAGAGAGTGAAACAGCATTCTGTAGACTGCTTTGAAAGAGAAAACAACAATAGCCACAAAATCTCACCCTGAGTTTTTATGTTTAAATAAAAATGTGGAGCAATGGCTATCTCCTGGTACAAACTAACATGTGAGATATGCATTTCTCTGCCCGCTGGCCCAAAAGCAAATACAGGATCTGGAATAAAAAGAGTGAAATTCCATCAAGTTAGTGGAGTTGCAGCTCTCTCCCTGCTCTAATTATCATTTCTGGTGGAAGCACCAGTCACAGTTCTGAGTCTGTGAATGAGTGGAATTTTTCTGCTAAAGCAGATAATCCAGCTGCATGGCTGTGAATGGAGAATGGCATGTCTTTCAAATTACCACACAAACTCTGAACACATAGAGCTTTTCTGAGATTTATGAGTGAAGCTGCTAAATTAGTTGGTGATGGGAAATTAATTTCAAATTTTATTCCTTTGAGAGCTCTCCTTTGGCTTTCTTGGGCTGTCTGAGCATAAAAATAATGCGAAGTTTGCACCTTCTTTTTCCTTTGCTTTTGCTTTCTTTGTTTTTCTGCAGTAGTGCCTGAAAACATCATGCTTTGTTTGACCTTCAGCCTCCTGTTACTGGTGGACAGAGGCTTGAAGGGTTTGTTGTAACCTTTTATTTGTTATTGTAGCTACTGGCTGTTGCTTAGAGTAGTCATCTTCATGCAGAAGAGAAGAAAAACTTCACTTCCTCATATGTCTGCCAAACTGAAAAATGGGGAGAAGGGAAAAAGGGAGATGAAACATCTGCTTACTTTTTATCTCAAAGAGCCAGACGTGATGCAGCCATCAGCTGGGTGCTTTCTCCTCTTCATACTAATGCTCTGTTTCGCTGAAGGAGGCTCTGCTGCCTGAGCAAGCTCATCACAACCAGAAACCTGAGTTACTTCTACAACCCAGAAATTACTGGAAAAAAAAAAGTATCATTCTTACTAATGAATTGCTTGTGATTTTTTTTTTTTAATTGTTTCAAACTCCAATTTTGGGTACGTTTTTAATAAATATATGTTTCTAAAGTTAAGAAACTAATCTGGGCTATTGTAGAAGTTGAGAGTTCCAGCTTCGGCAACCATCTGTATTCTTCTGTGTGTGAGAGCTGAAGTAGCACCAGCCTTTCTGAAAAATGGGTTTTAAATTCCTAAGTGATACTTCTGTAATTCTTTTTTCTCCTCATAAAATGTTGCCACATTTCATGGACATAAGATTAATGTTGATAGGGAACTTATGTGTAAAGAATGGACTATTAATCACAGTGTAGATTTATTTTCCCTGACATTGGTCATCTCTAGACTTAACTTTGGCAATGTGTGTTGTCTCTGTGCTTGGTGGAGGAAGATGGACCCTCTCAGAGAGGGTCCTTGTATAGTCTTATAATGGGTCCTGGTCTTCTGAATGTGTCTTTCTCTGTCCTTCATCGATAGGTGATTGCAAGTGACTGGGCAGATGAATATTTGAGAGCTTACATTAGATGGGGTGGATTCTACTCCTGAATCAATACCGATATGTTGCTTTCTCCAGATTCTGGGGGGAATCAAAATTCTTGCCAACTTTACCTGATCAAGACTCATTTCATGTCCTTCTCAATACATGTAAAAGGTTAATTTTTTTTCATGCAAGGAAGTCTAAAGATACATGAAGATGTACACATATCCATTTAAGCAGTGCTTAGCATGAGGTTTCCAATGTCATGTTTTAATGGCTGGAATATACTCTCTTACAATCAGGGAAAAATACCTGGAATGGTGCTAACAAGAGCATAGGTAACAAAGGAAAAGGTGGGTATTTTTTATAAAACCTTTTTAGTTTATTTTAATGTGTTGCTTTTAATGGGTAGCATTTACAAGCCTGTTAGTAAATAATCTCAGTGCAGACATTTATTTGGAAAAGAGACATCTCCATGAGATATTGTTAAATGACAGTACTTCATGCTAGAGGTAAATCAACTAAATGGTGTTTTAAATATCCATCAATTTTCTTCTCTCAGCTCTTGTACTTCTGCTGTATTTCATGCTGCCTTGCTGCTGTGATAATACGTGGCTGTTTCACAGCTAATGCGTACAATCTTACCATTTTGAAGAGTTGCAAAAATAATGCCATGCTTTGCATTGTATTTGGAGACAACACTGAAAAAGATCCTCATCTAGATAACACAAGAGCAGTTTTGCAGCGTAACTGATGAATGAATAACTGTGGAAAGCTCTCAAATCTAATCCTTGCTGCAGATACTTAATGTGTTCCTTCAGCTTTAATTTCTTTCAATTTGGAATAATTTTAGGTGAGTGTCTGTGTTATAGAGAAGCAGCATTGAGTACTATACTTATATCATTTAATAATTCTTGTGACTTCAATGAAGGCTTCGCATCAGCAGAGCCCATTAGAGCTTTCAGCAAGTCTATAATGTTGAATAGGTGTGGAGGCAGAAGGGACATCATTTATTTGCTTTCAAGAGCTCTAATTTATTGAATGCATACATTTCTAATAAATACAAATAATGTTTTGATGTCCTACAAAACAGGAAAGTCTCTTCCTCCTCCTCTTGCTTCCATTTTTAATAGCAATTGAGATAAGGGAAGAGGTAGTTCTGAACAAGAAAGAGCATGGATAATCCCTTGTATTTCATTGATACCATATCTCAGGTTGTCTTAATCATCGCTATGATATTAATGCATCATCCCCATTTGATGCTGTCGAATTGCTAGCAATGCATTGTTCAATAGATGCAGTCTTCTTCCTAGAAAGTGTTTCATATTCTCAAACCCTATTTTGCTCAGGCAAAATATGAATTCTCAGGATCGGACTTTAAAATGATGGTTTGTGAGTGCAGCAGAAAAGATAAGTCACAGCTTGAAACATTGATTCAGCACCTGTTGGGAAGGCAGGGCCAATCCAGGGGAGTTCAGGTGCATGCAGTGCACCTGAGTAACTGGAAGGGGGGAAGCCAGGATCCACCCTGTCCCAGACCCAGACCTCATTTAAGGGTTCGCTTTGGAGGTAAGGGTATCTTGTTGGAGATCTGTGTGTGTCTGAGGCCTTCTGAGGGTAAGTAGTTTTCTTGTTTCTGTATCCACGACTTCTGCTTTTGGGCATATCCACGCTTGCTGCAGCCTAGGACTTCGCTACTATGATATCATTGCTGCTCTTTCCATTGTGCTGCAGTGAATGTTACTTGGAACTTCAGAAATGTGTTTCTTACCAGGAATTTCAGAGGACTGTGTATGTGCTCCTGCCTGTATGAACAAGACCTGAGTTTCACAAAGCTTACTTGGATGTGTTGCCTTCACTGCCAGCTGGGTTACAAAGGGTAACTACAGTCAGATTACCTACAGACAAAAAAAAAAAGTGTGATGTTTTTAAATCATGGAAAGAGAACTTACCATAGTGTGGCACTACCATCCTCTACCCTGCTAATGTATGGCATCCTGTGAATAAGCAGCAAAGTAGCATAAAGATAGTTGCTGTAATGAATTGATAGATAAAATGTGTTCAGTTTCTAGAAAAATAAAGGCACATGTCGTTACCTCTGTGACTTTGCAGTAATTGCACTCAGCTACTGCCTGCTAAATCTTGGTTAGATCTTAATTGACATGCTCAATTATAGAACTATAAGTTTGGAAAAAGAAGTACCTCCCTTGTCTTTAGCTGCAGTAACATAGCTAATTCTAATAAAGGCCTGTTATCTCACCAAATACACTTAGCAAAATTTTTTTCTAATAGTGTCCCTGCAAGAAAAAGAAGTAGGCATAATATCTGAAGAATATAAAAATACTAATTCTGTTTATCAGTGGAAGAGAAGTGATGTTTCTCATTCTTTTGACATGTGGTAACTACAAAGGTAGAAAAAAAACACTGAAACTCTGTGCAAAACCTGAGGTGTGTTTTGGGGCTGCAAATAATTCTATTTCTAAATCTAGAGAGGTCCTCATCTCTGGGGATTCTATTTACGTCCAAATACAAGTTTCCCAGTTTTATGAATGGGCTGTTATTTGTTTAAACCTTGATTAAAAAGGAAATGAGGGGGGGGCGGGGGAGAAGAGGGGAAGAAAAAAGAAAAACCAGCACATACAAAAAAGCCGTGCCTATCAGATTTAGCATACAAATTTAAAACCTTGCTTAGGACTTTGCCAGTGGTCCTGTGGAATAGTTATGGCTGCTGGGATGTATGGAGCAGTGGCTCCTGTCTTTATCAGAACTCCATACTACATTGCCTCCCTAGAACCTTGCTGATGCCAGAAGCTGGAACACTTCCTTGGCTTGGCTGCTTTTCTAATGTAGCATCTTCTTGCGTGTCTTAAAGAAAGAAGCATAGGAGATGAGCTATGTTCTCTGTTGTCTGATTTTTCCTAAGTAGAAATTTCTGACTTACGAGAAGGTCTACAACTCAGCCCACTTACTGGTTCTAGACTACTGCGCATGGATCCTATATTGTAAAATTTACTGAAAAGAAAGCTAGATTGTTAGATTAGAAAGGTATTTCTTTGAAGAGAATGGCTAAAGAACTGTAGCCCCCCAGATGTACCCAGTAAATGAGTAAATGTCTCTGTGTGCCTGCATACAAATTTTGTGTACTGAAAAGGTTAAAAAACAAGTCTAAATGATCTGGAGCATCATTCTGGGGATCAGTGTGCTCCAGAAGTTTTACAAGGCAGAACTGGCTGTTCCTTCCAACTGTACTCTACTTGCATGTACTTTGCAGTGCCTCCTCTAGGTCAGTTGGGCAAGTGGCAAGCAGATGTGGCTTTGAGCATCCTCCCCCACTCTTCATGTCTGTTGCTTTTGGCACCTGTGACTCAACAGGCTTGTCAGAGTTAGGCTGTTATTCACTGCCAGGCTTCAGTGGTGCTGTATGAGGTCAAATTCCTGCAAATAATGTAAAATAATATTTCTAGTACTAATCAGGAGCACCATCAGGGCCTGGTGCCTGTAGTGGCAAACAGGGGTTTGAAGCTGTGTGATGTGAGCTGGCATACACTGGATCAAAGAGTGGTGGGTGAGCACCTGTAAAACTACATCCTGGGTAAAAGCAGGAACACAACCAAGTTCCAGAGATCCTGGCTCTGATTTTAAGACACAGTCTATCCGTTACTGGACTCTGAACCTGATTTGTACTTACTTACAATTTAATATAACTTGGCTACCGATGCTTTGTGGATTTTAAAAAATTGTTCATTTTTTCTTTGGTTGTTTCTTCTTTTTTTTTTTTTTTTTTTTTTTCATATTTCAATGTCAATGGGTGACTCAGGAGAACAGAGGTTCTTTCTGCAGAAGCTGGCATCACCCATTTTTTACTGCTTTCTACGTGATTTTCCACAACAAGCAGAGCAGTAGATTCCAGCTGCATTTCACATGAACTGGGCAGGAGGAGGAAGAAACTCACTCTCTGGCATTTATAGCTGATTTCTTGGCATGAGAAAATAAGAGAGCATGCAGGCCACAAACACAGGAAGTGTTTCTTGAGATGTGTTTGAACAGCAGTAGCATCTGATGAAGTGGAAAAATGAGCTTTTCTGTTCCAAAGGTTTCATATTTTGTGTTGCAAGTCAGGAAGTGTTCTCTTACCATCTGAAAGGAAATTAGAGGAAGGCTGGTGAAGTGATGTGCATGCTGACAGAGGAATAAAGTACAAATAATATTTCAAATAAGTATTACAAAGCCTAAAGTATATCTGTATGGGATTTTTTGTGGTGCTGTTAAAATGCAGTATATGTCCGCATAAAAGCCAGTTGTCTGAAAGGCCAATCACTTCTTCCTTATTTGCTTTTCTCTATCTTTTTTTTTGCGTTCTGTACAAGGAGAGACATCCCATCTCAGAAGAGATTTTGGACTTCTTTCAGCAGGGTCATGTGTGCATAAAGGGTTTGCCATATTGCAGGAGCTACCAGTAATAAATACAGTATTATTTGAAATCTTTTATGAAATGGGTGTTTCTTTGCCTATAGAGTATCTTCCCCTACCCTTTGTCCTGATATTTCTCTGAAGACAATGTCAAAAAACTAATGGGTGCCTTTACATAGTGCTGAAGTTCCTGGCCATGGAGGCTGCATGGTCAGTAGGAAATGCAGATCTTCGTGCCTCTATAGAACTTGGAGCATCAGGATAATCAGCCTGCACCATCAGGGAACGGGATCAACCAGAACAGGTCACCTTTTACAAATAGTCAGCTTTTTCATTATAAATAAAAACAATCTGTTTGCTCAGGTATATGTCAGTATTTGCTCACTGGGTTTGTAGCTAATTATAAAATACCCTGCAGTTCTTTTCAAAGCAAGATGAATTTAAAAGGACTTTTATATGTGAAAGTTTAAAACTCTCCCACTGTTAGAAGTGCTTGAAGAAGCAAAATGTTGCTGGCAGGGCTGTCACTGTGCCCCAGCCATGAGCCCTGGGCATCTCTGAAGGGACAGGGATGAGCCAGGACATCAGTCCCAGCTCTGGCATCCTCATGGTACTGGCCCTGAGCTCCAGCAGCCAAAACTTGAGGTCAGGAATGCTCTAAGGGCAGTCTGGGGGAAGATTACATTGGATGCCGTAGTCAAAGACAAGATTACAGCCTCATAGAGGAATCCTCTGTGCTAATAAAAGAGGCTGGGTCTGTTGCCTCACTTTGTCGGATAGGGAGCAATCTAGCTTCTCCATGAGGGAGAAGCTCAGACAAAACTTAGTGAGGAAGATCTCTTTTTGTGCTTCCTCTTGCCTAAGCTGTAAGGCTAAAGCAATGTGGGGTGTTGTGTTCAGTCCTTGCTTTCCTTTCCAGTGCTGTATCACGTGTCTCTCATGTGAGCTCCTGGTCTTGACCTGCTCCGCTGCTCTTTTCCTACCTCTGTGCCGAGCTTCCCACCACTCCCTAGTTTCTCTGTTCCCTTCTCGTATGTTTCTTGATGTTCTATGTTTCTTTTCCTATTGTCCTGCCTGCTTTCATATTTCTCTCCTTCCAATTCATGAATTTCTGACAGTCCTTTCACTCTCATACCCCTATATGTCAGTGTCTGTTTGCTTTACTGAAGCCAAGCTGTTTTAAGAATAATCCTTTCTAAACAAAAATAGTAAATATCATGTCTTTTTTCTGAATCCTTCATGATGCAGATTTCACCCCACTGTAGTGCATTTAAAGTGCCTGCAGAGGTATTCTAAATGGCATGTCCTGCACTTGAAGTATGCACCTTACGTCACTGCAGGTGAAAAAAAATTATTTAATTTTAATTTATATGGATAAGTAATATAATCCCTGTCTGTCTGGGAGCTATCCATGCCACCACCAGTAGATAAGTGCCTCCCAATCTGTGCTTGTCTGACATGATATTTAAGGAAACTGATTATACTTTTAATTATATACTTTTAATTGATATAAGTGGGATTTATCAAAATTTTATTATTTATGACTTACGGATTTGCTAGAAAGATTTCTGGAGGAGTGTCTTTCTATATGCATGCAGAACTTCAGTGAAGTTTTCTTTTGAGAGTGCTGAGATGCACACAATTTGCACCAATTTCTCTGTAACCATAGGTAAGAAAATGTAAGCAAGTGAGCATTGCTGAATGTAGCTTAACGGCAGCAAGATGCTTCACACAGTAATCACTGAAACTGGATTTTGGCTAGAACACCAACTCAAGAGACTACTTATGCCCAAAATTTCTATGGTTTCTTTAACAATCGTAAGTAATCAGGAGATTTTTTTTTCTGCAGTTTATCTAAAAGGCAGGTGTTGGAAATAGGTGTAGCAAGCTGCCAAGCAATCCAACTTACAGCAGTGTTTGTATGTCCATGCAGCCTGAGATTTCTCAGGTATATTAAAAACAAACAAACAAACACAAAAAACAACTTTAAGTAGAATATGGAAAGGCTTCAGTTTCCTTAGACTCAGAACTGTCTTAAACTGGATGTTATCTGTTATTAAAAAAAAAAAAAATTAAAAAATTTCCTCTCTAACCATGCACTGAAGAATTGCAGAAAGCACAGTGCAAAACTTATGTACATGGTAGAAGTTGCTCATGAACATCTCATATTATTTTAAACCAGAGATGTAAATGGTAAATTATATATGTGTTCCTGGTGTGTTTCCTTTGGTTTGACGTTTGCTACCAAAATATTTAATCAATTCATATTTCAGATGCTTTTCAGCTTTCTGTCAATGGCTGTGGTGAGAAGGAGAAGTATAGATTTTGCAGGAATGACTATATACCTTACATCTTGCAGGTCTGGGAATGTAATATATATCCTGTATTTTATTTTTCTTCTTGTATCTTATAGTCTTACTTGGATTAAAAAAAAAAAAAAAAGAGCTGGAGAAATGCAGTTTATATGTGGGAAGAAAATGAATATCAATATTCAGAGATCAGATTTTAGCTCCTTTTCACTGTAGAGTTGTCTTTTTACAGACCTTTCTTTCCACTTTAAAACCTTGTGCTTATTGTTTTTTAACCCTCCTACATCAGATCAAGCTCCAGGTTTTTAGATAAACTTCCAAGTCCCTTGTTATATGTGGGAATGTCATTAATTGTAAGCCTGCTTACTGACACCCTTATTACAGAATCACGGAATGGCCAGGTTGGAAGGGACCTCAAGGATCATGAATCTCCAGCCCCCTCCATATGCAGGGCCACAGACCTCCCCATTTAATACTAGACCAGGCATTTGAGGAAAAAAAATAGAAATAATCTCATGTGAAGTGATGTGTCATGCCCTCTGTCGTGACACCAAGTCTGGTGGGTTCAATCCTGTGAGGTGTTGATACTTAGGTCTTTGTGCCAGAGTAACTATGCTTAAAAAACAACACATGCTGCCATGCTTTGCAAGAGGATGGCCAGCATGCTCAGCACCTGGCTATATGAAGCCCAATGTAAGTGCTGTGTATTACAGGGAAAGAACAACATTGCACTCTAGAAATATTGCCCCTCTTAGGTCCTACTTTGTCTACTCCCTTTCAGCCCGCTCTGGTCGCTGATATTACGCAGCTGTGGTAGATAGAGGAGAGTGCTTTTATAGACAGACATTCTGTGATTTCACATTGCTTAAAGCTTTTTCCCTTCACTGCACTTATTTGGGCCTTGGGGAGGGGGAGAATCTAAATGTACAAGGGCAGAAATAATTTCCCTTTTCTTTAACAATTGCACCCATGATGTCAGCTGCCGCAAGTAATGTAGAGTGATAAATTGACATTGAACTTGAACAGAATTCATGGTGTGCTGAAGACAATAAGAACCTCTGAGGAAATAATTATTTTGCTGCCAGGAGCTCATGCATCTCAAATTGGTTGGTGCAAGGACTTTAGAGTAGTCTGTCTGCCTATTGAATGAAGTTCAGAGCTGGCACTGCTGGCTCCGTGTTAGTGCAGGAACTTAGCCATTGTGATTTTCTCATAGGATGTCAGAGGAAAGAAAAGAGAGCCACAGAGGTCTAATGTTGACCACTTCTGCTTGCTTGCAGGAAGAGAGAGAGAGTGGGCACTGAAAACCAAGTGAAGTAATATGCTCCTTTTCCTGTGAACATAGGGTGTTGGTACTCTTGCAGGGCAAACTGCTGTAGTACTCACTGCAGTCGCTTGAGCGTAGCAGTCATTGTGGAGTGGGATGTCCCCTGCATGCTACAGCAGCAAGAATTTAATTTACTGTTGGTGTGCTTGAATAGTTTGGGAAGGTCAGAATTCCTCTGATCAGATGACCGTTGTTACTGATTGGGGTCACAATCATTAATTTTTCCATGGCAGTAATTAGTTTGCATTGTATGCAACACTAATCTCTTGCTCTTCAAGTTTTTTGACTTGGAGTTGGTAGTTATAACTTAAAAACATAATCAAGCTGTTCTCGCCCTTGTTGAATTCAGTCTGAAGACTGAGGGTTCTCTGTGGAGACCTGTAATTAAACTCTTACTTTTCATTAGAATAAACCAGAAATGGCTATCTGGTACTTGGTTTCCATTGACTTTTCACTGAGGGTCAGGCACCTCAGTGCCTCTTCTGCTTTTAGAAAGTTCACTCTGAATTCAAGGACACGTTCTTGTATGGAAATTTTCCTTCGACATGTATTTTTCTTTTCCCAAAAATGTTCATCCTTTGAGGGAAAAGGAGAAAAGATAACCCTCCAAATTTGTCAATTTTTAATGCTTCTAATGTTTAAACTGAGTTTTTGCATGGTAAGTCAAGGTATATTCATAAAGTTTTTGGAAGACTGTATATTAATGTATTTCATCCCAATTTGAATAACAAAACCAATCACATGAGTTTGTGTTTTACTCTGGTCTTCTCTTACACCTTGTATTAAGGAGCATGGATACTTAATCTTTTTCTCTGTAGCTGTACTTCTCAGCTCTCAGTACTTGTTTTGAAGTTGGTTTTGTCTAACAAACCTTGAAAATTTGGGCCATGCGAAATTTGTTCTTTAAAATAAACATACTGTAATATTGTGCTTTCAGTATTGATGGCTTTTAATAACAGTAGTTTTACTGTTCTGTATTTTTAATGCATGTGATTTTCAGTGTTGACATTGTCCATTATCAAATGTAGTCCAAAACAGCGTAGTGAATGATAAAATTATTGTTACTCATTGAAATGATATTAAAAGCTATATCAGAGGAAGGGTTTTCTCCTCCTACATGGTATCTTTTTCTGTATTGTTTATGGTTTATCAATGATACGCCTATGGCTACATATTGTTTATTTGAGCTGAATGAATTGTGGTGTTACACTGTAGAAGACTAATTTTTTGTTATGTAAGCATGACATCATATAAAGTGAGATGCAGTCAGTGTGTTCTGGTGGTAATGTTCTTGTGAGAGTTGACAGAAGTCTCTGAAGTATTGATTACAAAGAAGTTTCTCATAATACCTGCACTAAGCGCGGTATTTTTTGTCACTGATCCCTTTTGAGAGGAGGGAGTTCTTCCTTTGTTTGGTGCTTTCTTGCTTTCCTGCATTGCACTGAGAGTTTTAAATACACGGATGTTTCGAACTCTGTTACCTGCAAGATAGTAAAACTGTAATAGCTGTTGTGTAGTAGGTGAATGTTTTGTCCCGTTTATATGTCGTAAGGAGCTATAGTTGCTACATCAAATGGGATGTATAAGCAAACTAACTTCAGAAAATGTGTCTGTAGAAGGACATCCAAATGCTACAGCTGCCAGTTAATGGAACTGAAGCCAATGCTTGTCTACCCTTTCTCTTTTTTTGCCCTTACTTATGTGAACTTTGAAGCAAAGTAACTTCACTTCAGCAGCCATTCACCAAGTCTAAGCTTTTGAAAATCAGTACACGCTGAATATATATTGTACTTATTTGGAAAAAGGTAAAAAGGGTGCAGGTTGTTCAATTTCTGGAAGATTGAGGTTATGTCAGTTGTTAAGACACCCATTCAGCACAAGGAGGCTACACACAGAGTTCATCTGTGGCATTTCTAACAACACTGGTCACCCAAATCTTAGCAGGAATCTGTTGTCCAGAATGACTTCAGTTACTTGTTTTAATTTAGATTAGTATTTTAAAAAATTCTCCAGTAGCTGATGTGCTATAAATGGGTCTTTTCGAGTTGCAAGTCAGACAAATAAAGGTGGCTCATGCTGACTGATCTAACTTAGATTCTGATGTTGAGGATTTGAGGAGTGAATTAGAACTTTTTCAACTGAGATATTTTCACTCATCAGAAGTAGCCCATAGGGGGCTCTCATGTGAGATTTCTTGGGAAGAAAATTTTGAAACCATATGTGCTGCAGAGTGGCACTTATGTATTTAAAAAGTTTCAGTGCCCTGCTTGTTCTATCCTACTCAGTTGAAGCTACAGGTCACTTAAAAATTGTAATTGTTTAAGAAATACATGTATTCTTCCTAGGATTACTTGTTGTGTTCTGGAGACTGTCATAGCAAAAGAATTTGTCTTCAATTGGAAACTGACTGAGATAGTTATTCCAGAATAAGTTTTCTGTCATAGTAATTCCTTTATAGAGTCTTTCCTTATGCTGTGATGAAAGTACTGTTAGAGTTTTGGATATTAATTAATAACAGGAGGATTGATTTCAGAAAAATGATAGCTTTCCAAAATAATTGCTCCATATCAGATATTATTCTACAGTGCCAAGCAAATTGCCATGTACCAAAGCTTTCTACTGTTGTGACAGACAGAGCAATTCTTTGTATTGTTTGAAAATCTATGCAGTATGTAATGGCACAGTTTTTCTGAAATAAATAAATAAATAAATTCTGAACAAACACCCTGGTGTGAATTCAGATGAAGAGAGTTTTAGTCACAACAGGATATTAAGCAAAGAGGAAATACAGGTTTAAGTATTATGTATGTAACTTGGGTTGTTCAAGTAAGCAGTAACTTATAGCTGTTTCTCTTTTTCTTTTAGTGTATCCTATATAATGCTAAAGCCAGAGAATGTTCTACTAAATGTAGAAGTGCAATCACAGTATCCTTATCTTATGTAATTACTAGAGCTTAGCTCCTGTTTGTGTACTCCTACTATAGGAATTCTTCACCTGTGGTTCCTTGCTTATATTCCTTAATGAATCACTGGCATTTATGCTGGAAACAATATTAAAAAAAAAAAAAAAGCGAGAGAATACTACCTTCTAAATCTTTTCTTCTATTTTCATTAGATTAGTGCTACTCATAAAAGTAAAAAATTCCAATCTGATAGTTTTTCCTTTTCTGCCTTTCAGTAAATGTCTAGGATATGTTACAGCCTCGATGCTGATAGGAAATTGTTTGCTAGTTGACTGTCTCTGATTCTCTGTTCTTTACACTGCCTGAGATTAAATTTCTCTGGAGTCTCACTGGTGACAGCAATATAAAGAGTTTTGCACACTCCATTGTACTGACCTGTAATTGCATGCCATGGCTGCTGAGTGCCTGAGAGAATGGTAGACGGCTGGTGGCACTGAGTGCAGGTTTGTTCTCATTTTGGTGGAAGTCTCAGTATGTGCTAGTACTCAGTTTCTTTTTCTGCACCAGTAAGCAAATATTAATGACATGAAAATCAAATAAATGAAAATGTGCCAGTAGCTTGTCCACAGGATTTGGGTATCAGATGGATAACCTGATTGCTTTCATATTGTTATTGATTTACAGTTGGATGGAAATAATTAAAAAAAGAAAAAAAAAAAAAAAGAAAAAAAAAAAGAAAATGAAGAGAAGAATCCAACCCCAATGATCATTACACAAGTCACTGAGAGTGTGAGAGACACCTGTTTTAGCTTCTCCAAATTCCTCCTCCATTATCCACAGCAACCTTACCTTGTCCCTTCCCTGACTGGAGTCAGCCTGTTCTACCTGCATTCACTTCTGTCTAACAGAGACAGGTTTTGAGCAGCTACTGGCAGAAATGGTCTGCAGAAATCAGCTTCTGCTCTGAGAATCTATTCACAAGTAGCAGTTCTCAGTCTGCTCTGGGTTTTAATTTCTTTAGACCTATCTATCAAGTGATGTCTTCTTCGAGTGTCTGCAGTATCAGGTATTGCTCAAGATAATGCATTTGTGTTCAGGCTATATGATATGTACTGCCAACAAACACAAGGAGCAAAATACTTTAAAAATAGGGAATCTCTAATTTTAACAAGATTTGACATTGCTTTATGAGTTTATAGCTTTTTTTTTTTTTTTTTTTTTTTTTTTTTTTTTAATTAATGAGTGTTCTATGATACAAAAATGCAGCCTTATCTCTAATTCAATTTCAGTGGTTTCCTATAGAGGATACAGATGAAATTTAACATTAAATTTGCTCATACATCCCAGTTAGGGATTTTGAAACCACATCATAAAAATGCCAACTCTTTGGGGCAGAAATTTCAGTCTGAGTTATCAGCAGCAATAGCATGAGACACACGACCTGAGTTCTCTAGAGGTAATGATCTGATGTTGAGCCTTGAAGTTGTGACTTTCTGTGTTAAGACCTTCATCAGATCCAGAAAAACAACAACAGAAGGTAGGAGTAAGGAAAAAAGATGGCTACTAAATTAAAATTCATGGGAATGATCTTAGAAAATAATTCACCTAACCAGCTGTGTGTCACAGATGGTGTGGACTATTTTCACCCCTGGAGCTCCGGGCCTCCAATTTATATTATGGCTAACAAGCATTAATTATTGTCTTTTTTTTTTTTTTTGCAGAAGTTTTGTTATCCCAATGCCAATTCCTGTTGATAAAATTCTGTTCCAATTACCACTTCAAGGAATAAAAGTGCAACATTTGGTTTCCATTAGGGAGCATGTTACAGTAGCTGAAGTTCTGTATGTTTCTTGACAAAATTAAGTGATGGGAAGACTTTTTGGGTAGGTGTCTGTGATTTACAGATATCAAAAAAATAAATGGTACATGCTGCAAACTCAGAAGGTCCTACAGATGTGTTGTGCTACCTCCAGGGGCTGGAACATGATTTCAGACTTTTGCCTGTTGCTGCTCCATATATATTTGTCAATTTTATTAAAACTTGTGAGGGATGCAGCAGTTCATACTATTGCTGACCTTGACTCCTTGTCTGTTTTAAGAAGCAAAAGTTTTAAACTGAGAATGCTTTAGCATCTGGTCTTTGCTTCCAATTTCCTATTGTCTATTGGTATTTTTTTCTTACAATCTTTTCTCCTTCTGCCATAACGTCAAGTGGGACAAACTTGCTATCGTGCAATATTGTTTCACAGAAATTACAAACGTGGTAAGTTTTTATATGCATTGATGCTGGGAGTTCTAATTACTTATTCTTAAGTATAATGTAACTCAAATCTAAATAATGTCAAGCTATCAGACAGCAGAGATGAGCATTACCTTTGGGTCACTGTACTAGAGATGACGGCAGTTTTACCTTTATGTAAGATAGAGCAGATCAGCAGGTGGTATATTCACATCCGCTGCTTCACTGATGTGTCAGCAGTTAACAGCTGTTCTTTGTAGCTCAGACAGCAGATCGCCTGTAGAATATCAAATGTTGTAGTTAGTGCTGACAGTAAGAGCTAAATGGACAGATGTTTATATTATTAACTTGTCATCTGTTTAAAGCCACTTATTTTAATATACCTTAAACAAATGAGGTAGCTATTTTCTATCTAGAAATATGTAAGAGATTGTCTGAATCCCTTTACGCTGTTTTGAATGTAATATCCTATCCTTTGTATTTTGGTTGATGTGCAAGGAATGTGTTTTTGGATTTTGTGTGGGGGAAGGTAAGTGATGCACATGCCAGCAGTTTGCTGCATGCCAGTAACTTATGTCTCCAGTTTCACTACAACTCGTATTTCCTCTCAGGCAAGTATGTCTCTTGCACGCAGGGTAGTTTCCCACATTTGTGTTTGTCTTCAGTGATATCTGTGACATATTTCTTCGTGAGTTTTCCCTACTCTTTTTTTTCTTCATTGGAGCTAAAATAGCTTTCTGTATGTTCATTCAATTTCCACAGCTTCAGGCTCCTCAGAGCCTTTGCAGTCAATCCGGAGTTATATTTTTACTTTATGTTGTACAGATACATTTTTAGTAGAGACCTGTTAATTGATTTTGGATATCACACTAGCACATGCACTTGTATACAGTCACACACACAATTTCTGTTAACATATGCTCCTGTAGACCGTGACATTTATTTAATTAGTCATCACAAACTACAAAAATATGGTTAGATTGTTATGGCTACATGCTGTTTAAGAACGAGTATATCTTCATAATTTTCCACCTTTCAGGTCACTGTAATCTAGTTAAAAATTCATCTGAGAATATGTAACTGTAAAATATCTATTAAAAAGAAAAAGGATGCCTGCTTATATTGATTCACTTATGTTTATATATTCAAAGGTTATAAACGTTTCTATGTTTATACTATCTGCATTTCCTTTACAAGATCAACTTTTTCAAGTGCATACCTGAGTGTCAGATTGCTAAAGACAGGAGGAACCTATTAACTGCTTGGTAATACAGAACTAGAATCATATGCCAAAATCATGCTATTGTTGGCATTCCTGTTTTAAGTGAAGATATGCCACTCTGCTATGCAGGTTCATTGTGTTTTTCCCCAGTTTTTTTCTTGTGGTCATTCTTCTCTTCCCCTTCTCCCCTTCCATTTTCTGCACAATTTGATTGCTCGTGAGGCTGTGGTGTCCCAGCAATACAGTGTGGTGCAATGCAATGGGATGTGGACTGTCTCGTCTTTTCCTTTCGGTGAAATGGAAATACTGAAGGTAAAAGCTATTTCTCAACCTACTGATTAATTGTCAGTTTTTATTGCCTTTATGTGGGGCAAACTGGCAGGTGTTTGGACACCTCAGCACTGTTAAACTTACAGTGAAAGTGTCTGACTAGCTCAGATGAGACTTGACTGAATGTAAAAACCTCAGACAGTTACTGACTATACATGAAGAGCCAAGTCCAAGTCTTCAGCTTATTTTTCCTTTACTCCATTCTTATGTTGGAAATCTGCCCATGGTTGAGAACTGACACAGGTTGTCCAGAGAGATTGTGGAGTCTCCCTCCTTGGAGATCTTCAAATGCTGCCTGGGTGTGATCCTGAGCAACCTGCTCTCTGGGTGGCCATCATTGAGCAAGGTGGACCAAATGACTACCAGAAGTCCCTTCCAACCTTAACCCTTTTGTTATTTTGTTGTGGCAGGTTTCTTTTTTTTTTTTTCTTTTTTTTTTTTAATAAAAACATGGGATGATTGAAAACTTAGCAGTGTCTTCAGGATAAGGCAAGTCTTGACCCAGAAATCTTCATTCTACCCTGCTTCATGTTGCCTGTAATGGTGAATTGTTGTATCTTTTGTTGATGTTGAAATTGTCAGTGGTGGTTTTTAGTTTTCTTGTAATACAGAATGTTGTAGATTGACACTTGTCAGACCAAGCCCAAAACAAGGGACAAAATCCTAGGATTTGAGGGCTTTTGCAGGCAATATCTCCAAGAGCCTGAACCGTGCCTGTTTTGTTAGCTCTCTCGATAACATTTATGAAACATCTCCTTTTGAAGGGATAGCAACGTAACTCTGACAGCACTGACTTAGAAGTTTGCCAACTTGCTGAGGAGAGACATACGAAGTTCTGAAATGCATCATAATTGAACAGGCAGCTTAAGGGCCAACCTAGTTAAATTACATAGATTTGCTTAAATTAATGCAGCTGTAATTAATACAGCTGCACTAGTGCTGTAATTAGTAGCTTTTTCAGCTATGGCTTCTGCTATGAAAGCAAAATACTGTGTAGTAGAGCTCTGTTTACATTGGATGCTTTGCTTTAACTGTCATTTGAGGTTGTGTTTTTTTTTTTTTTTTTTTAGCTCATGACAGGAATCTCTAATAGGAAGGAAACCAAAAGCACTTGAGGCATCATCTTAACTTTAAATGGCATTATTGGATCTATTCCCTTCATTGGAACCACATTTTCAGTGTTTTCCTAGACTGGGTATGTTTCTACTACATATTTCAGCAGATATGCCATTTAACTGTTGCACAGAATCAGGGGGTAGTCACAGACAGGAATGTCTACTTGCACATCTGTAACAGGGTGGCCATCAAGTAGGTAGGGCTAACTTGTCATGTTAGGTATGCAAGGTGTATGCACTTATTTGGATAAATTCACTGCTTCTTTGTCTTATGCTGGAGTTCAAGGATGCCTACTTTTTCACTGAGAAAAGCATATTTAGAATAAACACAGGGGAATAAGTGTTACAAACTTATTTGGGTAGAAAAATGAGTTTTTAAAATGTAGAATGTATTACTGAGTGTTTTTTTTGGAGGTAAATAGTAGGAAAGTAGAAACATTAGTGAACAGCTCCAGTCTTCGGTAAGTATTTGAGAATCTTCACTTCTCTGAGAGGCACCTGTCCTGTCAGCTAAGTCCACACTGAGGATGAAGTTGCCTAGACTCTCTTCGTGTCCCAGAAACTTTTGTTTTTGGGACTTAGACTGTACCAGTATCTGGGAGGACGTGTAGGGCTCGGCAGGCACTCAGCCACTTGTGCTCAGGGATGGGACCTTAGAGCAGTGCTGATTAGAAGATCCAGTGGTTAAGAGTCCCCTGTTCTCCTCAGCAGGCTTATCCCAATCCTGGCAGCAGTCCTAGATTGGGACTGCTCTGGTGCCCCTAGCCACACTGATTTTGGTGGTGAGGCAGGACCTGACTGCTGGGTCTGACATTGGTGAGTCCCAGCCCCCAGGAAGCCCCATAATACCTGGGTAGTGGGGAGCAAATGGTTGTTACTTGTCCTTGTGCATGTCTCTGCTAACAGAAATGTACTGATAAACCAGCTGGTAGGCCTGACTGTTTTCTTCACCAGCTACCTTGTCCTAGCACCTCTTCTGCAGTGTGAAAGAGAATTTTGTACTCTGTTGCCATAAGACTTGAAAAATAAGGAACTCTTTGTCATGCTACTGGACAAAAGCATGGAGGTATGATTTATAATTCACTTTTTTTCTGTCGTTGCCAGTACTTTTAAGAGTCACTTCTTCAATCCAGCACACAAATGGAATTATAAAACTTCCATGGATGTTCAGCTTTCTTGCTTGCTATAATGAAGTAGTTTGTTTGTTTATTTATTTATTTGCCTTTGAGAGGATTTATCAGAGTACAGTGAAAGTGGGTTTTCTGGATGTTGTAGTAAAATTGCCTGAGCAGATTATAGGATAATATAGAGACAGAAATGTAATGAAAAATTCACTTTCTTATTTTCTGATGAATTGTTATTCATTACATGAGTCATCCAGCATATCCATGTATATTCTTCTTCAGTTTGCAAGCATATTTCAGATTTGCCTAGGGTTCTGACTCAAAAAGCACACTATTTTCTTTCTTTTTCTTTTTTTTTTTTTTAAGATGGCATTAGTCCATGCTTCATTTCTGGTCAAATAACATAATAATCATGTGATTTGTTCATCCATAAAAACTTGCAGAATTGCACCAACCATCTGCACATAATGAATCTATTCATTCAAAGAAAGCTAAGTAACTTATTTACCGCACTAGATTTGCAAGAATTTTTCCTTTTCCATAGGCAGCTGAAGAAGTTTCCTGCCACTGAGAGTAAACTCTCAAAACCTATTCATCTAATGAGCAAAGAACAGGATAGGTTATTAGAAAATACCCATCTTGATTTCTGAGTAACAAGTAAATGTTGACATACTGAAACAAAAGATGAGCAAAACAACTTTTGCTGCTGTTACTGAATTTCAGTGGTGGCTGCAAAGCAGTAAGTACTGCCATTGCATCCTGGAGGGCACAGCACGTATAATTCAAGTTGAGGTGAAGACACTTCAGTCTCAGTGTTAAAGTGCTTATTTGTTGCCTAAGGTGACCGTTAATCTGGCCTGTAAACCCTATAGAACAGTTGTTCTATACTATTTGCTGGTGTAGGTTTAATTCAGTTGCCTAAACAAAAATGTATAATGATTTTTGAGATGTACAAGAGAATCTTAGACATCTACGTGGACTGGTAGGTATTATGAAAGCTTTCAGTAGGCCCACTTTGTGCCCTTTTAGCATCAACTGAATCAATCTCTAGACTCATTGTATTGAGTAGGTCTGCGTTAATTATTGTCTTAGTTTCAGCTGGGACAGAACTGTTTCTTCAGAATGTCTGGTATGATGTTTTCGTTTTAGGAGAAAAACAATGCTGATAACATGCTAATGATTATAGTTATTGCTAAGTAGTGTTGTACAGAGCCAAGGCCATCCCAGTGTCTCAGCTGATACTATCAAAGGGCTGGGAAGGGGGAGAACCAGGAAAACTGACAAACTGGCCAAATACTCTGTACCACAAGTCATCATGCAGAAAGAGGGTTTTGAAAAGGGTGAGAGATCATCTCACTCTTTCACTTGCTAGGATTTAGCTGGGCTTTAGTTGGTGGGTGGTGAACAATTGCTTGTTGTCATTTATTCTTCATATTTATTCTTCATTATTCCTATGAATTCATATATAAATGAATGTGCATAACAAGTGGTATCATAACTATTATCCTTTTCTCTATTGTAGTAAATAGGTTTATTTCAACCCATAAGTTGTTTTTTCAATTCTGTCCTCATCCCTTTGGGAAGAGGAGAGAGTGAGTGAATGACCATGTGCTGCTGAGCCACACGCTAGGCTAAACCAAAATTATAATGGGAGTGTATACAACCAGTACCTTTGTGGACACCTGTATGTAAACACCTAAGTATGAATGACTTACCCCCTGAACTGGATTCTCTACAAGTTCTGCATATGTTGCATTGCTACATGTGTTACATTTTTATTTATACATAGTGGAAGAGAGTCATGTTGAAGGATTTGAAGCAAAGCTACAGTAGTAACCACTTAAATCAGTGGGAGGGGGATTGGCAGATGGATGTGCATCTTCTAGATTGAAATAGTGTGTGGATACAGCCTTGGTGTGACAGACCCAAGAGAGTGAGAACATGCATCAGACCTCCTGTATGTCATTATGAGATGTTAAGTGTGACTGGGGTACAGTTAATCTGTACAAAAATGATTGGTAAAGCCATATAGGTGGATGATTTGGGGCAGAACTACTTCTGTTGATTTGTTTATTTGTTTGTAAGTGTATTAAAGCCACCAGAACAGCTTCCAGTTTGTCAGGCCCTTTTATCAAAGCTACCAGTATTTTTTAGTTTGAGCAAAACTGTTAGCATGGTGACTTCTGAAAAAGGAACATTATTAAAACAGAAGGATAAGAAAATTACTGCTCTCTCTGCCCTTGTAGGGTCAGTCTTTCATTTCAGTGATTTCCTGGTTTGAATAGCTCTACAGCCTGTCTTGATATGACTGCTAATGCTCCCCTGATTTCCCTCCCCCTTCTCTCCCCCCCATCTCTTTCTTACTGTTTCCCTTCCTGAAGGAAAGCTTCCTGTGGTGAGTAGTGATTTGCTTTCAGGGAAAGAACACATCCCCCCCTTCTACCAGTGACTTCCATACCTACGGCAGCGGGGTGCAGACAGGTGAAGATGCTCTCTTTCTTCAGCCCACTTACATGTAAATAAAACAGGGGCTGTTCATCACAGGTGTAAAGAAGAATATAGAGGAAACAATGGAGAACACAATATTTTTATGGACAAGTATAGCAAGAATGATTAGACAAAAGCTTGGAATTGAAGTAGGAGGAAAAAGCAGAAAGAGTAGATAACTCAGGATGTTTCTTTGAATTCAATCTACTGAAAACCATAAGTAGGCCAGGGGAGATGGGGACTAAGCTGAAGCCTAGGCCTAGAATTTGGGAATTGCTGTAGATGTAGATGAGAGCAAAACCAGTAAGCAAGACAGCCATGAAATTGCTGGAAACAGCTAAAAGACAGGGGATGTAAAACACATTTTTTCATTCTTAAATTTTGCCTTATGAGTGACAGGAAAAATACCTATTGGTATAGGAAACAGGCTGCCCCAGGGGAGGTGGTGGAGGAGTTGCCATCCCTGGAGGTGTTCAAGAAAAGGGTTGATGTTGCACTGGGTGATGTGACTCACAGTGGTCACAGACATAGGTTAGTGTTTGAACCTAATTATTTTATTGGTCTTTCCAGCCTTAATGATTCTATGATTCTGAGAAGCAGTGTAGAAGGTAGATTAGAGTTAAAGATGGATTTTTGGAGGAGGCATGAGGATCCAGTGGACTGGTATTTTAAGTGCAGCTCCTCTGGTTATACTGAATCAGCGTGGTAATTCTTTCATTTAGTTGGCAGCGAAGTTACTTGATTTAAGACTGTATTTCTCCAGCATTTATTAACAAAAGTCCATTCCTACTGAGTACCATTAATGTTTATTGAAGTCAGTGTCTCAGGAGACTGGGTCAGAAAAGGACAAGGAAAAAGCCTTCTTTATGTTCTGACAGAACTACCCTCAAGGCATGAATGGACAGTACAACACTGAGCTCTGTAATAAGAACTAAGGAAAGGTGGTGGAAATTTTTTTTTTTTTCTTGCTACGTTGCTTGTTTCATCTGTAGTTACAGTAGGCTATTAACTATACAAACTGCAATTTTCTCTATTGTAGAATTTTGTAATTGTAGGATTTTGAACATATAGGCAATTTATTTAATTTGTATTTACCTTTCATGTTGCAAGAATTTGTAATGTTGCTTTTTCAAAGTCCATGGATGGATTTTTAGCAAACTTACCCTGAGTTTTCATACTTTGAGAACAAGGTTTTGGTCAAAGAAATCAGTCACATTTTTTGCTATAGCGGGCCTACAAACTGCCTTGTGCTGCTGTAATTCATTGCACAACTTTAAAATAGAGTGCAGTGAAACAGGAATGAAATCAAGATGACTTTCAGTATGGTATACTGAGGAACACTTAGTACCTGAGTGACCCAAGAGGCTAAGTTGACTACAGACTTACGATTTCAGCAACAAGCAGTGATTTCATATGCATTGATTTTTGCAATTCATCTCAAATACCACATAACGTGGCACCATTTCATGTATCCCAGAACAGACACCCTGAACCGCCAGGCATTATCCTTTTATGCAGAGTCCAGGGTCAAAGGTTGTTTTCAGCTTGGAAATTCACAACAGAAAGAGGAAAACTGGGTCAGAAAATGCTTAAGGGATTACTGTTTCAATAGATTGAGAGATTGTATCTTTTTTTTTTTTTTCTTTTCCAGAGTTCTTTGTTTTCCTTCTGCATGGCAGATGATTACTAGAAAGAATGATCAATTGCAAATTCAGGCAGAATGAAATTAAGTATCAATATCAATGAGAAACATACTCTTTTAAGGCAGGATAATGGAAAATCAACCTGAACTTCTCTGTTTCAAATACCTTTGGAAGGTTTTATTTCATTACCTTTGTGAGCGGAGAAACTCCTGTTAAATAACCAAGTTCTAGTGGGAGGGTTAACATTCCCGTTGAGACTAGCAAGATTTTTTTGAGGATTCATCAGTGTGATGGTAGATGCCTCTGTTTGAACTCCTTTCTAGATATTTCCTTACAGTCAGTGCAAAGAAGGTACTCATGATTTCAATGCATTTAATGCTAAATGGAAGGGAAAAAATGATTTAATGAATTGCTCCTTAAAAGTACCACCAAATTTAACAGGTGTGTTAAAGTAGCTCATGTATGGTTGTCTCTCTCCCTTGTCTGAGATTTAGCAAGAAAATATTCTAAAAGTTGTGAACTCAGTAGGACAGCCAATGCAACATCTGCTGCTGATTTTTATCTGCTTTATTATAAAAGGGAGGGGAGAGAGGACTAGCAGAAAAACATTGAACTGCTCGGCTCCATTCACTTATTCTGTATTAAAATGTGTCTGTACATATGCTTTCCACCTTTTCTGATTGTGTGTGGATAAGATGGAATGCTAACAATGGAGAGATTTTTCAGCATCCTCAAAAGCACTAGTGGATTTTATCTGGTGGACATGGGTGAGCCATGACTCATATCTGTAAGACCTATTTTTGGATTTAGGTTAAGAGAACAACTTCTACTTGTTATTTCAAATAAAATATATTTTGAATGTCACAACAGATAATCTTTCTCAATTGAAGTCTTCTAATTATTCACGTGTAATGGATTTAAGGGCACTTACAATCCTTGTGTAATATCCATACAAGGAAGCAGAACTAGAGGAAGGTATGACAAAAGTCACACAAATTGGGACTTATTTTCAATATAAAATGGTGGCAATTTTTAATTCCTCTATGCTTAGAATTAGTGCTCAAGGCAATTATCAATAAATCCACACAATCAATTTTGTGACAAATTATATTCAGTATTGATACTGAATATAGATGTATGTTTACTTATGTTAGCTTGTTATTCTGGAGTTAAATATGCTATATTCTTCAAACGCTCTAAGAAGGAAATACTGTTGCATATTCATGAAGTTCTCTGGATGAAAAACAAAAACTTAATGCTTTAGACTTTCACACATTACAAGGTCTTAATAGCCCCTCCAGCAATGAAAGAATCTTAAATGTAAATGAAGGTGAAGGCAAGTAAGTACATTATTAATTTAACTAAAATTGGCTTCTTTGTCCATTAGTGACAAACTCCAATCATAAAAGGTACTGAAAGATGCACCTTCTGTTTGGAAGAAACTTATTAGATCATAGAGATACTATGTTGAAAGGAACATGTGATGATCTTTAGTCCAATCTGCTGTGCAAAATCAGACCTAGTTCAAGATAATAGCAGATTGCTTGTGGCCTTGTCTAGTTAAGATCAGAAAAGATACAAAAGTAGAGAATGCACAGCCTTTTTGGACAACTTGTTCTAGGGCATAAACAGATCTGTAATAATTGGCTTATAAAATTTGTATGTTCTTCATTTTTAGTGGAGTTAGTGCAATACCATTAACCACTTCCACTGTTTTGTGCAAATATTTCATGCAGCAGAAACTTTTATCTGTTGTTTTAGAAGTTTACCTCTGTAAGTCAGTAGCTAGAAGGACAGATGCCTTTTTTCCTCCAGTTAAACTTGCAAAGTTTGTATTAATATTTTAGTTTTTACATATATGTGCCCTGAAAAGAGGAGAGTGGCTTTTCATGTATGTGACTAAGCTGGATTCTCACTTAGTACTGTTTGGATGCAATTGCATGCGATCACCTAACAATGGAAAAAATGTATCATTTATCTGTGCTGTAATTAATTAAACAACTTTGTGGTTTCACAGTGTAAAATGAAGATCTCAGAGCCTGAACAGGCTTTGGTGCTATTTAAAATTAATTTGTGAGCTTCCATGATCTTGGTGATCTTCTAGTTCTGCTGACCTGATGCCAAATCAAGTGAAAAAGCAGATTCTCAAAGAAAATGAGATGTTGCTTATGATCTAAGCTTTCTCTTGCTCTGTTATCTAGCAACTAAGCTTGCTGAATGCAGCACTGAAGACTATCTTGTGAGCAGGAAATGTTTTATTCTAGGGGGACTTGTTAATATCACTCATTACATCCACAGTAGGGCTGAGCATTTGGGCTGTCTATAGGTTTTCCAATCACCACTCTTCCATCCTCTCCAAACCTAATTTGCTACAAGAATAGCTTCAAAGCTGAGGGAATTCATAGCTAAAACACAGAGTCAGTACAAAACTTTGTTTCTGGACCTGTACGCAAACATTTACTTCACTGTTCATTAGAGAATGAGAGCAACTAATTTCCCAAGTTACATATTTTACCTAAACCAGCCTGTTCTCTCAGGAGTGTCCATCTTTCTTGAAATTTTGTGGTTATGCCCTTTTAGAAACGATTTGTTCATTAGCACAGCAGTAATCATGAAAATAGGTCACAGCCTCTTTGGAGTTAAGCTGCTATGTCCCCATAGAGAACAGCACTTAAATATCAATGGTGTAGCCAGGAAAACTCAGCAGTTATTTCCCTGTTTTCTGCAATTCAATGAGGAGTTGTTCGATGCAGACCCTGTTGCACTCCAGATGAATGGCGGTGATTGTGAGAAAATGATCTCCTATCAATGCAAGATGTCACACTGGGAACAAAGTCTAGTTCTTAGCACGATGGGATGAGCTCACTCTAATCACCAATTTGGGTGACTTTGATGCTTGTCCAGGTGCCAGTTTTTCCATAAATGACGTACCAGAAAAAAAACTTATAAAAAATGTTAAACAGGGCAGTGTTAAACTGATTCATGGCTTCTGTATCTCAAGGTCATATTGGGTGAGATGTCAAATAATTACCCTTTTGTGTGCCATTTCCTGGGGAACTACCACCCCATCAACAATTTGAGCTTTTGTGTTGCTAAAATCATTCATATTAAATTTACCATCACAAGCAAAAAAGCACGGACTTGTTTCTGAAATTCCCAGAATGCTTGAGTTTATATATGCATAAATGTCTAAAATTTATCAGTTTAACTCAAAATAACATTACTTCTAGGTTTTCTCAACTTTGCATTTCCATCCTGGGATTTTGGTGTGCAGTCAGTGAAATCTTGGGATGACTCACTTCCTGATATGTCATTCCTGTGTTTGCTGTGCCTATTCATATAAAAAAAAAATGGGAAGTACCAACCATAATGACTTCTCTGTTTGATGAGCAGTCATGAATGCTGCAATAACTGGAAGTTTTGTATAATTTATTTGGTGAGATATATAGGATAGCAAAATGCACTTGCAGGAATTAAGGATACTAGTTTGCCTCTTTTCCATAATATTTAGTGTTGCCTTCCTAACTCTGTTAAGATGTCCATTCTCTTAGTCCATTTAGCTCTTTGCAGATTACTGCCCTTTGTCCATGTTCCTTCCTTAAGAAGGCATTTTGAAAGTTAGGCAGCAAGGTCTGATGGAAGAAAAAAAAAAAAGGCATGTACTGCTCATTACCCTAACAACTCATTGCCCCAAGCATTTTCCCTTTTAATCTCATGTACATGGCAAACAGGAGAAGGCCCCGTGGATGCTAATCCTGCTGTCCTGAGCAAGGTTGTCTTCCCTTTTCACTGGGTGGAAGGAGCCCTTGTGTGGAAAAGGAAGAGGAGTGCAGAAACATTTCTTATACTGTATATCCCACTGGAATAACATGTGAACATGGCTCAAGCAGTGGAAATCAAAGGTCAATGAAAACATAGAATTAGTATAAAATTAAAAGGTTGTTGGGAAGTTTTTTATTTTGTTGAGCGTGCATGCAAAGTCTGAAAAGAATATGAAATGAATTCCCTGAAGGAAAAAAACTATGCAAAGCAATGTTTGGAATTGCCAAGCACATTCTTCAGGGAATAAATTTTTTTCTTCTGCATACTGCTTTAGAATTACTAAAATGCCTAGATTTTCCTGATTTTACTCATGAATATATTTTATATATACTAGTGCTGCTCCAAAAGTAATGCCTTATATATTTTTTTATATTGGCCCATGATGTTGGAGGTGGATGTTGGTGGTATGACGATAGAGGTTGAACAAATATTTGATTACATTTAGTTGCCATGTGACAGATAGCAGCAAAGGGGCAGTCTGACAAAATGGTGTCTGACATGGAAGTGCATGTGAAATAGAGGTGTGTCATTGAATTCCTTCATGTGGAAAAAATGGCACCCACTGACATTCATCAGTGCTCACTGAATGTTTATGGAGACCAAATGGTGGATGTGAGAACAGGGAGGCAGTGGGTGATGTGTTCAAACAGAGGTAAGCAGTTTCAGTGACATGAAAGACAAGGCATGTTCTGGATGGCCACACACAGCTGTCAAATGAAGAGCATCTTAATCAGCTCTTATGTGTGAATTGGCAAATTACAACTAAAGAACTGTGTACGGAGCTGAATATCGGCTTCAGTGGGTTGGAAATGATGGTGGGAATGTTGGAATATCATAAAGTTTGCACCAGATGGGCTCTTGAATACTCAAACAGGAACAGAAAAAACACCATATGCAAGTTTGTCAGGACTTATTGAACCAATATGAGGCTGAACACGACGGTTTCCTGAATCACATCATTAGTGGTGATGAGACATGGTGTCACCACCATGTCCCATTATGTAGGATAGGAAAGGGGTCTTCCTTCTGGATTTCCTGGAATTTGGACAAACCAGAAACCCTGACCGCTATGTCATTATGCTGACTAAGCTGAAGGCTTGAACTTCTAGAGTCAGGAGAGAGAAAAAGACATCATTTCTCTTGCGGCATGATAATGCTAGGCCCCATACCAGTTCAAAGACTGTGGAGCACGTTGCCAATCTTGACTGTGGCCGCCACACCCACCGTATAATCGGGATTTGGTGCTTTCTGACTGCCATCTGTTTGAGCCAAAGAAAGATGGAGTGCATGGGCAACATTTTCCTAGCAGTGATACCACATTGCAGCTGTGAAAGTGGTCTTCCAAGAGTGGGTCTCCTCAGCTGGTGATGATTTTTATGAGTGCAGCATGCAGGCTCTTGTACATTGCTGGTGAAAAGCATAGCTAATGGTGGTGACTATGTTTGAAAAATAGTGTTTTGTAGCTGAGAATTTGCTCTGTGAGGTAGTATTATTGTGCTCTTCGTAGCTGTTGTATTCTCTATGGAAATAAATAGGAGGCATTACTTTTGGAGTGATGTTAATTATAAGCAGATTTACTAAAGTAAGAAAACCCAGGTAACTTGCTGGAAAAATATAACTATTAAGATAAAAAAAAAAAGTACCTTTCTCTATGTACAGAACATACAGAGTAATTTTACAGACCTCTAGATTAAAAAAAATCAAAAGCAGATTCATTGCAGATTCAGAAGCACAGTAATGGGAACATGGGGTGCATTTTGTATATGACAAGGTAGATTCAGAAGGAGAAAAATCACTAGATTTCTTTTGTCTCTGCTGTATCTTCCTCTCTTTTAAAGGCCACTTGGAAGTATTATTTACATTTGCATACCATGGATGTGTGGCTAATGAAGTAAATGCTATCGGAAGTCTGACTACGTCATTCATTTCTGGAATATGTTTTTGGTTACAGTAAAAGATCATTCTTCATTTTTCCTCCCTTCCATTAACTCTTGATTGTAAAGTAGTTTTGCATTATCTGTAGCCTTTACCTCATGAACTTTTCTGAAGATACTCAGATTAATCCGAAGGTTAATAATTTTGGAAGGTTCATCAACAATTGGTCACCACCATAACTGAGAAACTTATGAGACTGCACAGTATTGCTTTTCTTCATATTTAATCCAGAGATGCACGCCTCTTCCCATTATCGGGTGGGATAGATGAAATTTGACATCTGTCATGGTATCAGCCCAGAGTTGTAATGTCTGGCAGTGTAGCATTACCTTTGGAACAGCCTTGTAATAAAAGAAAAAAAGAGATCAAAAATTGCAGCACATTTATAGAGTACATCCCCCTGGCCCCTTCCCTGTGCACTTGCAAAGCTTCAGGTCATAAACATAGCTTGCTGGCTGGTAAGTCCCTTAGCAGCAGTAGGGCTCGGTGTGTTATCAGCTAATGAAATCCATCTGATTTCACACTATGCCTGTTAGCTCTGCTGGTGAACTTGTCCTTTAGTGATTTCAGAATCAGTAGGTACATCAAAAGCTTAACAGCAAGTGTAGAGGGCTCTTCTAAATAATAGCGACTTAAGCAATACTGTGAGCTCTTACTAATTGCACTTCCCTCATTCATCAACCGTGTGCTTCAGTGTTAGTCTTAATGTGAAAATGGTGTTATTTTAGCCCAGTGATGTATTTTAGTGCTCTTCTGTTGAAGGTACTCATTGACTAAAGTGCTCGAAATCAAACCTTTTTATATTATTTTGCTGAAGCTGTTGTAGTCTAAGAAGAAATGAGAGATATGAGCCAGAGCAAGAAATAAATGGCTACTTGCACTATGAAATTCAAGGCCAAGGACAATTAAAATACAGAAGTAGCTAAGTTGCTGTGCTGAATTCAGAGCTGATGGATTAAGTGGCACAAAATTCATGTTATTAAGAGGATGTAAGTGTGTCTGACTGAGACTGAAGAAGTATAAATGGTTCTGAGAAAGAGATTCTAATTAGAGAAATGCAAGTGATGCTAGGACAGTTTTAAGTTTAGATGGATAAGTTTAGCTTAGATGACAATTTGTAGAAGTTATCCAGAGTAGCTGGAGGAGAGCTACTTCACTCATGTATTTATCTTGGTTGCTTTTACACTGGAAGTATCCTTCCCGTTTTTCTTTCAGTGTGGAGTGCTGCGTCGTAGCTCTGATGCTGCATATATAGCATATAGAAGATTGTGACTGCTGTGCATTCTCCATCCCTCATCTGCCTTCTCAGGTGGCTAACCTTTCTTTCATATATGCAGCATACATGAGAGAAGAGAGCTGATGCTCTGCCTTCAGGCATTCTGTTGATAGCAGAAGAGCACAATGGTGCTGCTCACATCATGCATTTTCCTTTTGTTAAAGCAGCAGAGCTAGGTGTGGTAGAGCAGAGCAGCAAAACTGATGCATTCGATATGAAAAGATGCTTATACGTGCTGTGCGTAGTTCACAGAGAGAGACTTGCAATTTTGGTAGAGTCTTTGGGCACTTTTAAAAGTGACAAATTGTAGGAAGTTCCATCTGTGTGAAGTGGAAGATGTATGAGATATACTCCTCAATTTTTAGATCTCTCAGTAAATAGTATCACATTATTAGCTCTCTACTTGACAAATTGAGCCTTACTCTTACTATTATCCACTAGTGCTGCAAAATATCTTAGCATGTTCTATAATTCATAATAAAACCAAATTATACATACGTAGGTTGTTCTGAAGGTAATGCTCCTATTTATTTCCATGGAAATTACAACAGATACAAAGAGCAAATTTGATAGAGCAAATTCTTGAGCAAATTTTCAACAGTGTTTTGCCTATTTTTCAGTGAATCTCAGTGACTTTTTTTTCTGCATGGAGGAATTCAGTGGCACACCTTTACTTTATATGCACTTTTGTATCAGACACCATTTTGTCAGTCTGTCTTGCTGCTGCCATCTGTCACACAGCAAAAAAATGTAATGGAACATTGGTTGGAAGGCTCAACCTCTACAGCCGTACCGCTAACATCATCTCTGACATTGTGGGCCAACATAATAAAATAAGCGGCATTGCTTTCAGAGCAGCCCTCAGAGAGTGTTAGATAATACATGAGATTTCTTTAAGTGCTAGGAAGTGTTTCCACACCATCATGTTCAGTAATAAAAGCCAGTGATACAGACTGTAGTATCATTCAGTGAGAGCCCAGAGAGCATAAAAGTGCTGAGACTTTGCTGTCAATACTTTTATATTGATTGTGTGACCTTAGTTGTGATTTTCAAAGTTTTGCACTCAAAAAGGCCCTTTGATACAATGACTTTTTTCTATCATCATTCAGCTCTTGCTTTTCTCTGCTTTTTTAATGCAGAGCCATTATAGAATAATATTAATTATAGAATAATTCAAGCCAATAAAGGAGTTCTCTTCTTTGTTTAAATATGCCGGGTCAGACATCTACACTGTTTTTTGTTCAGAACTACTTGAAACGCATGTGTAGTTGTTATTAATACAACTAATTTTCTTCACTTGATTGCTTGCCTAAGTTTTGCTGCATCGTGACATCAGCATTTGATTAAAATGAAATTTGTTCATATTCAGAAAAACAGCAGTGAAGAGGTGATTCTGTCCCAGAGAAACAGTACTTACGGATGGATCACTGATGCATTTCATCCATTTGGCATGATTTGTTTTGGGGAATGGAAAGAATGCTTCAACTGCTCTTCAGTTCTGTCAGCAAAAATAAAAGGAACCTCGGCAAATAAGGATGCTGAATTCTTACTTGTAAATCAATAGAGTTTTGCCTAAGTGATAAGTGATACAACCTCTCAGTGTTCGTGTAAAGATGCAATGAAACAAGCAGTGTGCTGCAATTCAGGTAGAATATTCAAGTATCATTTGAGTATGCATGTTGACATTTATCTGCATGGGGCTGATGCAGACAGCTAGTTTTTTATGTGAAAATATATAATTTGAAAGTGAAAATGCGTGTGTTAAAAGGCTTATGGATACCAGGGGCTTCTCCTGCTTTGTGTTCCATCTTTTTCCCATATTGCTATTATTCAGTTATTCCTTTGTTCCTGATTTTTGTTTTGTTCTTTTCAGGTTCTTTTCCCACACATCATTTGGAAACATTTTCAGGTCATCTGTAAAGCTCCCTTCCTTTAGCATTTCATTTACTGAAACAAAAAAAGAGTTGCCATTACAGTTCTTGTCATCTCATCTGGAAAGGTATTTTGAATGAATCAGGTGAGGTTGGAGAACAAGGCATTTTATTTTTGTTACCATTCTGTGCTAGCCCTGCCTTGTAAACCTAATCCATCTGCTGGCTTCTGTTAGCATGTTAGTATGTGCTCTCATTTCATTCAGTTTAGTTTTTATCTTTCTAGTATCTGTCTACTAGGAAAGCAGTGCAGCAAAGCAAGGCATATTTAGCTTTGTGATACTTTGTTTGGCAGGCTCAACAGGGATATAAGCAGTTTAGTATTCCTACGAAGGGTTTACCTCCTGCAGAAAAAATCTGTAGTATCTCTGCCAAGTGTTTTCACAAGCCAGGGAAATAAAGCTGGGACCTTGGAATGGCTAACTGTCTTCTACTATGCCTGTAGCCTTCCAAAAACTGAAAAAAAAAAAAAACCTCAGAAGTGTTTTTGTACGTCTTGGGTTTCCTTCAGATCCTTTTGCATGAGTTTCTTCCTGAGAAACAGGATCCAGATGATTTAGGGAAGAGTGATAGCTAGTACCTAAGTCTGACCGTCTTTTATGTTTACTATGCTGAAGGAATGTCAAAAAATGATTTATTACTTTAAAAGGCTATGCAAGTACAGTTGAAGGAATCATTCACTTTTGTGGATAATAAGTATTGAAAATAATTTGTGAAGATCATCAAGGCAAAAGGGACTAGAGGTTGATTTAGTGTTTTCATGACTGATTAAAAAAAAAAAAGAAAAAAAAAGGAAAGAAAAAGAAGGAAAAAGGCTGGAAAGGTAGGTTCACTGAAACTGAAATCTTCAAGACTTCAAGATCTTTATGAACGTTTCCACTTGTGCTGTCCATACCCCACATGCCCTTCATTCCCACTTGCCAGCTGTACTGATGGAGGAACCACAGTTGGAAATGAGAAATTTAGGGAAAAGCAACAAATAAGGTAGCAGAGGCAGACAAGGCACTCTTCTGTGGCTTAGTGAAGGCAGTTTTGTACTTACCCTATCTCTAAGACTGTCCCTACAGTTGAGTCATATTTGATAAGCTTTCACATAAGAAACAACAGTGATCTATGTTCCTCTTTGCCACCAGGCTTGGATAGTGGGAAGGGACACTGGCTAACATGGGGAAGCATCTCTGATAAGGGAAAGAAGGAAGCCAACTGGGCATCATTTAAACACTGGCCTTTGTCATTCAGCTGTGCATGCTTAAATAGAAGTACTGGTCCTCCTATGCCATAAATACATCACCATTTGAGGTAACAGCTGTTGCTGCTAGGTCAGTTGCGGGTTTCTTACCTTCTGGTGTAGTTTGATGTTTTTTTCAGATTCTGCTTTTCTTACACAGACTTTGCTTTCTTGGTGCTGGGTTTGTAAGTTTTCTGCTATTAAAAATACCTCATTTTATTAAGGTATGCTAGGCAACAGGATTTGGAGTTCTGTTACTTTTTAACAAAGATTTATTTTGTTCTATTCCATTTCCTGAAGAAACGTGCCTGTTTTGTCACTAAATCAAGGGCTGAAATTAAAATGGGAATGGTTTTCTCACATAATACATAAATCAAAATTACAATTTCTTTGATTGCTGTTTTCCAATTATTAGAATACTTAAAATGAACATTGGTGTCCATGAATAATTGAGTAAGACATGCTAGCATTAGGCAAAAGGAGCATTTGTAGAATTTTAATGAGTTTTTAAGCAGCATGTGGGTGTATAAGATTTGTGTTTTTGGTTTTTTAAATGAGAAGTACTGAGTAGACATTGTGTCATGTAGCTACCTAGCTCTGTTTCTAACTGGCCTTCAGTAGGTAGCAATCCTCTATTGGACAAAAACAACATTCCAGTATATAAGCTGCTTTTTCTGTTAGAACAGCTTCATGGCTTTCCTCCACCATTAATGCAATTTGCAAGGCAGCTGCAGCAACTCCAATTTGACTGAAGTGGATTCAGGTGTTAAGGTCATTAGAAGATGATCTAGAAAGCTCACATCAGAGAAGCTGACTCACATTCACCCAAAACTGAGAACTGAATGGCTAGGTTCCCAACATGCCTAAATGTATGTGCTTAGGTGGAAAAAATCCAGTACTTACCTGCCTACCAGATGCCCATGTCATCAGAGCACTCGTCTGAGATGTTGAGGGTCTGCATTTGCAGTAAGAGAAACAGAGGTAACCCATTTATGTTTTATTGGAGTGTACCCTGCCTGTTGATAAGTCTCTTGGGAAAGCAGAGCCACTGAACAGCCCCCAGAAGAAGGCTGCTTCTGTGGCTTGGGCTGTCTGTTGGGATGGAGGAGCTGAGATCGGTATCTTTTCTTGGTTATTTTTTAGAAAATGTCTCCTGCTTCATCTTACACCTGCTAGGTGATCATTCTATATATGCTGATTATAAATTACTTTCATAAAAGTATTTTAGAAACTACAAATTTGCCTTACAGACTACAAATTAATCTCAATTCTCCTTCTGAATTGTCATTTCTAATAGGATGCAATGAATACAAAATATTTTTATAGGGATTTTCCCCTTCCACCTGAGGTGCGCTGATCATTTATGAAACTGAAGAAAAAATGACCTTCTGAAACTAACACTACATTTTCTGCCTTTTGAGTATAACTTTAAAACTGTGGAGGTAATTTGGGGACCTATCTATAACTAAACATCAGCAAATTCAGGTCACATCATAGCTGAAGAGAAAGCTGTGTGGAGACCCTTGTGTCTTTGTTTTCAAAACAAAATGAAGACACTATTGGCAAATCAATCTTTTAAGAAGTCCTCATCCTGTTTTGTTCAGTTTTGCTCCTTTGAGAAAGTCGTTTTATATGAATTGGGAACAGCCTGTGAGGTCCCTGTAAAGAGCAAAGCCTTTATCTAGAATCAGGCGTGAAGAAAAAATGCTCCCTTGTTTTCATTGTTTGGTTCTGAAAACTACCAAATCTGAGGTTAAAAAAAAAATAAAATCATTTTCTCCCTTACCTGAGTTCTGGATGTACTATAGCCAGGTGTGAGCTTTGCAGGGGAAAAAAAAAGCCCACAGAGCAAGGCTGGCCCTGGTACTTGTTACTCTCCTCCACATGTGTGTGCCTGTGGGAATGCAACATGCTCCTTCTCCGAGTTTCACTGTTGTTTCTTCCTTGGTGGCAGCCAGTCATCCCCAGGTGGGTGAGGGAGAAGTGGGCAGGGCCAGAGGTTGGCTGGGTTCCTCCCACACATCCTCCAAAGGTGGGAAGGTGAAGCCATACTTGGGAAAGCTGTTGTGTTCTCACTTGGTGAATAAACCCCTGACCCTGCAAACTCATGTTGTTTGTTCTCGGGCCTCCTCCCTTTCCCATTGAAGGAGTTAGCTGTTTTCTTGTTTAGGCTGGTGATGCCAGAGCTCAGTAAACACAGCTACTGGAGAGTTTTCTTCAGACTGATTTCTGTGATGGATTCACAGATGATGTTCATGCAGTAGTGAAGATGAGAGATCTGGGAGGTTGAAAGCCAACATACAGAGCTAGCAAATGAGGATGGGAATGATGAACAAAATGTTGCCTTGGTGAGGCATGATGTTAAGGATTGGGCTTTTCAGTTTTACCGTCTACACTGTTTACAGCTAATCTGTACTCTTTAACCCAGAGATGTCTATCTTCTGTCCACTTACTGGAAAGATGACTGTGGTCTATGTAAATGTTTTCATAAAGTTACTGTGTTGGCAAAATGGGTTAGCATACCTCTCTCCCAAATATCCTTTTGCTCACTCTCACCTGTGGAACATTTTCTGAAGGATACATTAAGTGATTTCTCTATTTTCTATATATTGGTGTATTATCCTTCTGTGTAAGATTCCTGGAGTCCATTAATATTTTTAATGTTAGAAGCCCTTAATATTTTTAATGTTAGAGATACTATGAAGTGGCTGGTAAAGGAGAAATAAATGTTTTTCTTTGTTTTGTTCTAAGTTCAGGCCTTCTTTATGCATTCCTATATCATTCTTCAAGTTTTCTCAATCTAAGTATCAAGATTGTTAGCACTGTTCTCTATCAGCTTTTCTGCTAGGTTGTTTGATTTCTCCTACTTTCAGTAAAGGAACAAATAGTCTCCTTTTTTAATAAAAATTCTTCTCCTCCTTCTACTCCCCAAATCAAAAGCTAACAACATAGTTTCTTAGGCAAAATCAGAGACACCAGCAATTATATTTTTTGGAAAACAACAGCAACAAAAAGTGAAAGATTTAAAGCAACAGTTGATCCAATTGTGTTTTTGTGATCAGTGTAAACCAAAAATAGACTTCCAGTTTGCTTTCAAGCACTATACTGTGCTAGTAGTAGAATCGTTCAAATTCATGCTATGAAATGTATGATAAAATACCATTTCTGAGTAGTCATTCAAAGATATGAAAAGAACAAAAGGAGAACACAATAATAAAAAGATTCTGAAAGTAAAAATAAATGTTATGCCAACAATGGATCTTAAAACTACACACAATTTCCAGAAGCTTTATGAATGGGTGCTTTTATTGGCTACCTGTAAGCACTGTGGAGAAAATGGGCGACAGGAATTTACCTTCCTAAACATGCAGAGGATAACTGGGTCTTACACACTGCTTGGGTCTGCTACAGTACTCCTAGTTTCATTTACATTGATAGTATCTCAGTGAGTTTTCAATGAGTCACAACATATGGATCTACAAATAGTAATTTTAAAAGAGGTATCAATTTAAATCACAAGAATTTCACTGCGTTCCTGCTGCTTGCTTCATGGAGTGTGCTGGCTGCCTGTAGCATGGCTGGCTGCAAGCCTGTGAATCAGAAACACTGCACGTAAAATGAAAGAAAAGCCCTCCTTTAAACATTGTGGTTTAATCTTCTTTTTGTGGGGTTGAGGTATATGCTGAGGCTGTGGGAAATGTTACACATTAAAAAAAAAAATTCAGTCATGAGTGGTAATGTCTGCACTTTTTATAGCTTTTGTTAAACAGTATTGAAGGTTAGGGTTGGTTTTCAGTGACCTCTGCTCAATGCTGGATGGTTTCTAACCAGTGAAAATATTCACTGTTGTCCCAGAAAAATCTTAATTGGCTTGGCACCAACTCCTCTAAGATGGTTTGCACGTGGGTATTGTAGCCAAGACTGATTTTCCCTAAAGAAAACCTTCATTCTTATGGAGAAAAAAAAAAAGACAATTCAAATCTACTGGAATACAGCCCAGATTATTTATTCTTAAGCTTAAAATGATGTCCTCATAAGAATTCATAGACACTCAATCTGCATGTTTAACTGAGACACAAAGGTCCATATGTTTGCTGCTAACCGTCAAGGAATGCCAAGAGGGGTCCTGGTTTTGTTTTTCTTCATCAGCAACAGCTTTACCAGGAGTATGACTTCTGTGCACATGGCTTTTTTCCACTAAGGGTTTGCTGCCCTTGTGATGGTGTTGAGGCTCCTTCTTCCTGTCAAGCATCCCAAAAATGTCAAATATGAAGCACTATCATGACTCTTTCCTCCTTTTTGGTTTTACTGTCTTCATTTTATGCTTAGAATATGGAGTACTATTCTAGGATCTAATAGTTATCAAAAGAAAGGTTACTTTTTTAATGCTCTGTGAGGGGCAGCATTGTCAATTGTAAAATTTTTTTTTGCAGCCTTCAGCTTCTATGATATTTCATTATTTTTAATTTGGTGGCTGTTCCTTCCTCTACCACAAAAGAGGAAATCTCATACTTACAAAATTGCTTCTCGGTGTCAGGAACTAAAACTTCTCATTATAAAGATTGTACATATATCCCTATGTGTACCAGGCAGGCTGCCAAGCTGCACTACATAGCACATCTTTTCTGTCTTTACCTTTAATGTGTGGGGTATTGGGGATTTTGAACCAAAATTTGATTATTTTTATTATTGTGTTCTCCCATCATCTGCAGTCAATTTTGGTCCAGGCCCAGTATGGCAAAGCTGCTGTTAGCAGATTTTTTTTTTTTTTTCAAAATGTAATAACAGTGCCATCAATAGAACTTGTGAAACTGAGTGTATTTATCCATAAAATGTCTACCTTACGTAGGTGTGAGGGCCTGGGAATGCTTTGTGCCTCATCCATCTGCTTGTTCATTAGCTCTAGCTTTGAAATAAAGTCACACGTCTTTAGTAGGCTGGGAACCAGATGACAGTAAGAGTAGAATCCACTATCTGAAATAAGCTTTATTTTTTATTAATTTTTGGCTTCTTATTATGTGCAGTAAATAATTTATTTTCATTTTTTGTTCTTGTGCTATTTCAAGAAAATAGTTTATATATTAGATATAAATACTTTACATTTCATACTGTCCTAGTAGTACAGCATTTACCTTTTCTTTATCCCTGTTGTTTTTTTTTTAATTTGATGGATCTGCATCATATAGCTCATTGAATGTCTGATGTACTCTTTGATTGCAAACATCGTTTCTGTGGACTCAAAATGCTGACTGTGACTTACCTCTTTATTTCATGGTTAATAGTTTGGGTATGGAATTGTAGAATCATCTAAGTTGGAAAAGGCCTTCAAGATCACTAAGTCTAACAATCAACCTGACCTATCATGCCCTATTATTAAACTATATTCTCAGTTGCATGTCCATACATCTCTTAAATGCCCACGAGGATGGAAGTGGTGGCACTTCCCTGGGCAGCCTGCTTTGGTGCTTGACCACTGTGAAGATATTCTTCCACCTCTGCTCCTCCTCCTTTGGCTCCTCTTAGGTTCCCCTTCCCAAAATTAGTTTACAAATAATGCTATTTAAAACCTCACTGAAAGAGGGGAGAGTAGGGGAAAGAAGATGGAACCAAACAATCTTTCTATCACAATCTCATGTCACATATCATTTTGGATGGGTTGACTGTTTGAACTGCCATGTGAAATTGTGGAATTGCTTGTCTTTGACGTAGTCTTTTGTTTTTTTCCACTGAAAATCCAGAAGATGGATCCAATAAAATGTGAGATTGAGTGGAGCTGGCAATGGGTTATGTATGACACACAAGAGTTGGGATGCAGTGATAAAGGAGTATATTTGTTTGCTTCCTATTTGTCATTCAGACATACAAAACTGTAGTAAGATTACAGGCTTGGCTTTTGAGTAGAAGGCTCACAATGACAGGCCTCAGCAATCAGATGAAAATGTAGTTTGATTAGAAAGCATTTAAGGATTGAAAGAAAAATAACAGCACCATTTCTTCCTACAAATTAAAAGAAATAATAAAAAATCAGCTATCAACTTTGAACAGAAACCAACTGTAGAAATTTTAAATCTGAAACAGCTTTTTTTTCTTGAAATTACCAGTATATGAATATGAGCACATAATGGAAATGTCTACTGACAGTAAAAGTCCAAATCTCATTTTATTCCAGCCATTTTGATGACACTGAAAGAGACAAAGAACTGATTTCCCTCCTCATGATACATCAGAAGAAACAATTTTGACTCACGCTTCTGCCTTGTTGGACAAAGATCTGTGGGAATGTTATCTGTAAAGATATAAGGTGCTTACAGTCCTTAAGCTTTAAATCAGCTAACACCAAGAAAGTGCTTTGTATAAAAAGATGTATAAATGCAGTTTGTCAGGTGCCAGAAAAAATCATCCAAACTACTGGAATGTATAGAAAAGCCATGATGGAAATAGAGATTATCTGCTAGAGCAGATGGATCACAATGGGGAAAATCTGTTGACGCTTGGATCTGTTACTGTTTTTATCTATGAAGTGGAGAAATAGAGCAAGTATTAAAAAAAAAAAAAAAAAAAAAAAGATTAGAAATTTGAGTTCTGATGCGAAGACTTTTTCAAACATTTATTTTATGTTATGCACACATCTGTTATTATCTTTAAAGGAGTTTAAGTTCAGTGAAAATCTTTCCAATATGACAGATTTCCATGGTGAAGTATCAGTGAATACTTACTGCTAATTTTATGTAGGGTTGGTATCCAAGTCATAATGTTCCTTCCTAAGTTTGCTTTTTTCCAGGTAACTTTATCATCTTCATACCAGTTTTCCCTGTAGGCTAAGTTAGAAATGCATAAGCACGTAAAGGGCACAAATAGCATCTTTGCAAAGCATTGTTTCTATCAGTGATGCAGAATTGTTTTTCAGGTTAAGAGGAGTACAGCACTAAAAGCAAATGATGTGATTCATCCTTACCCTGAGATTTGTAATTCTTACTACGATCATCAGGTCAGTTCCACTTTTGGCCTTCTCTAGGCAGCTTGCACTGACTTGATACCGTGTCTCTTTTATTCCTCTGTCTTCTCATTTTTAGTGTATTTTTTTCATACGCTGCATTCTAAGAAACCATGTACTCCTTGTGTAAACGTGTATACTCTGACAATGGCAGGTTCTCCTGGCTCCCGCTGCCCAGACAGTTAAAATAATTTGTTAGAAACTACAGCTTTTGGAGACCACTGGTAAAACTTACATAAAATTCTTTTGTCCTAATTACTGTATGGAGACTCTTTCCCTATTTATCACATTTTGATTAATTTCAGAGAAGCAACCACGAAATGCCAGGTGTGATAAAAGTCATGAAAGATAACTGGAACAGTGTCAGAGCCCATGCTGAGCTGTTTAGTGTGAGACATCACAGAAGTGGATTAATGCAGCCTGTTTGGGGTGGGGGGAGGGAGAGGGTTGCCAAACAGATGTGTGATGGATAGCTGCTCAGCAATCAGATTACACATCCATACAGAGCCTTCCTACTATTCTTGCCACCCATGTTGTCAATCTGAGGAAAAATATTTCAGTGTAGTACTTTGATGGAAAGCCTACCCAGGGATTTGCTAAAATTGCTACCCAGGAAGGTAGCTAAAAGTCAGAACACATCTTTGTGAAAGTAATACGTGGATGTTAAAGGAAGATTTTCAATGTGGTTTGAAGATACTTGGAGACAAATTTCCTATAAGGCTTAAAATTTTTTTCTGTTTGTTTATCTGCTTTCCTTCTTCTGTAACCTTCTCCTGTCTTCCACTCCCTGGTTGTCTTTATATTCAGAATTGGTGAAGCTGACATTTATGTTTCCGTGAAAATCTTGGAGGATTCATTCCCATCCCAGCTGCTGTCTGCAGTCAGAATCTTGCATTGTCTGCAGACTTTGAAGCTGAACTAAATCCCAGGATCTCAATATTTTAACTCTTTGACTAACTGAGAATTCAGGTGATTTTTAAATGAAATTTCACAGTCCTTAAGTGATGCTGTAAAGTTTTATGATGTTTTAGTACCAGGTTCTTTCATGTGAGCCATTACCAAGTGACCAGGTAGGCTAATTAAAAGCCTTATAATTGATTCTGATACTTTTGAATGTATAAATAAAAGGCTTTGAATGTTTCTAAATTTTTGGAATCTTCTTAACTTCCTGAAGCTAGTATTTTGTATTGGAGTTAACATCCTGCTTGACATTAGCCACAGTGTCACTGCTGACTCAAACTTTGCCTGACTATATTGAGCTACAAAAGTGACTCATGGACCTGTAGCAGATCAGAAGCAGATTTTGGGGTTTCTCTTGCAAAGGGCGGTGATCCCAAATTAGTTGGGAGCTTTTGGTCCATGAAAGCTCCTGCATTCAGTGACAAAAAGATATCAGAGTTGCAGAGTTCACAGAGATATCTATTCTACAGTTTTCTTGGTTCTTGTAGACTACATTGTGCTTAGTAGAAACAGAGGATTGGGCCATAAAAAATGATCAAAGTCCTTAAGTCTTTTTCCTTTTTCTTTTTTACATTCACTGCTTTAATTTCAGAATCTCTGGTGTCCATTGCTATCTGTCTTAGCTCTAAAAAGTTCAGTCCTGCAGCTAGCTTTATACACTGCAGCAATCTGGGAGCACCTGAAGAGCAGAGGTCTCTGGAAGCCCTCCGTTTCCAGCAAAACCTGAAGTCTCCTTATGCACTGCATCTGGCAAAGTCAGACTGCGTTTGTGTTTTCTTCCTTCTCTCTCCTTTTTTATTTCTGCTTAAAGATGCTGACAGGCAACTAAAGATTTGAACTATGGACCATGAACAGTTGCATTTTAGGTATGAAGTTTGTTGATCTGTAGCAATAAATTGTTTTTCCTATAGCTTCAGTACCTAGGTGATTGCTTTTAAACTATCTGTTCTTTACAAAACCTTTTACTACTTATGCATGTGCAAGACAGGATGTGCACTGCTTGCTCCTGACAGGTACATAGTAATTACAGACAACAGAGAATGAAAAAGGCTCTTTATCATGTAACCTGGCTTCCCTAAAAACTGTGTGCCAGCAGTATTTTATTGGCAAGATTAAATGTCAGGCACCCTGCTTTAGAACTGATTCCTGCTGTGTTTTGATGAATGCTTGTACTCTTCCAGCATACAATAAGAGGGCTTGGAGTACACCAATGCTTTAAAAAATAATACTTTAAACAGTGTGTGCTATCGTGAGACTTCTGTCATCTTTGACACATGCCCCGTATCAACTGAGAACATCGCTGCTTTACAACAGTAAGAAATTAGCTCGAGTTCTAAAAAATAAAGCCTTGTGTTCTCTGCACAGAACAGCAACATTTGCAGTAAGAAGCAGTTCTGAAAACACATGGCATCATCTGTCTCTTGAACATAGTGATATTAGTTATTTCCACATACTTAGTGGTAAAGTAAGTTTCCAAAGTGCAGTCTTCTGTGATGTGAGCATAAGACACAGGAAGAATTCAAGTTATAGGATTGAACTTTTTATTCTATTTTCATGTTTCAAATTCCAGTCAGTCAAAAGATGGAATCATAAAAAAAGTTTCTCCCCTTCTAGTACTCTAAGAATTCTGGTGCTCAGTATGTGGTCCCATCCAAAAGATCCACTGATTTCTTTCTCCATCCATCCCCATCCATTCCTTTACCTTAGAGAAATAATGATATGCTTGCATCATTTTTGATACTCAGATGGAGAATATAAATGACAAGATTCACTTTATTTCCACCCCTGACATTGCTAATTTTTGTCAGACTGCAGTACAGATGCTTTAACTGTAAAGACACACAATTGCATCAATTTTCCAAGTGCTTTGCTGGAAAATGTGCGTGTCCTGAACTTCTTTATACTCTGTTTCCAGAGGTCAATTAGAAGAGCCACAGTAAGAGGGTATAAGCCCCAGTGACCATTTCATTCTTCTCACCAATACTTCTTTTTGGAGACTTGCTTTGCTATGGATTTTCAGTGAGGTTTTAAATGTCTCACAACCAGACTCTATGGGAAAGAGGGTTTCTGAAGGTAGGCAGGCACTTAAACAGGGCTATATGCACAATTTAAAGGCTTATTATTGGTGAAGATATTTTACACTTGATGTGTAAATTGCAGGCTCAGGTCAGCACGGCTGAGCGTTTTGTTCCTTCCAGGTGTATTTAACTTCTGTTGCATCAGTTTATGCTTGGAGCTTACTTATGGCACAAAGTAGTAAGTGAAAAGTGTGTCTGCAACAGAGAGATCATACTTCAAAATGAGAATTCTCAGTTAAAAAGTTGATGAGGAAGATATTTGGTACGTTTTTCAGGTAGCATAAATTGTATATCACTTCATTGCTCAAATAATAAAAAAAAAAGCTGTGGCTAAATACATGCTCTTGGGCATGCAAATATTAAAGTTTGGGTTTATTTGATTTGTTGGTTTTAAAGGAATTTGAGTATGTTTATGTAAAATACTATGAAAAAGCAAGTTGCTTTACAGTATATCTATATATCTAATAGATATACAGTCTCAAATAAATTAGTAATATGCATGATTTTTCTGATTGTATCATTATTACCTGTGTACTATTAACAAATTATTGAATGCTGTTGACAAATGAATTTACATATTAGGCATCTGACCACATAAAGCTGCATTTGTCTATCATTTGATTTTACAGAACTGTTGTATATCTAGTGATACACGTTGCATTGCCAAAACCAGTCAGGCATTACACACATTTAATTAAGAGTGTTAACAGCCCTGCTATGACAGATCACACAGAAGGTCAGCATCGTTCTCAAAAGTCTGAGAACAAGTGAAGGAAGAATAAATTTGGCCATCTTTAAAAGCTATGAATATAAAACAAATGAGAAGTTAACCATATTAATTGGTTCATTCTCTTTTGCGGTGCCTGTGTATCTTCCATCTGTTAACATGCACTGAAAGAATACGTTTGTCTATTGATTTACATTCTTTGGGCTCTTGGGAATAAAAAAGAATTCGATGGCTTTAAAAAGAACTACTCAAAATATGTTGTTATCATTGTCAGTAAACTTGTCATGCTACTCTAAATGTCTTTGGATGGTTTTCTAGTATGTCAGCCTCTAATGGCTGCAGAAATACTGTGTGGCAGACCTGGCAGATAATGCATACCTTATAGCAGTTACGGGCAGGCTCATGTAATTCAGTACCACTCTACTGAAACCTCTGCTATCACATGAGCTTAATTTTTTAATATTATTATTTTTGCTTTTTTTTTTTTAACATATAAATGTGACCTGAATGTACACTTGATTTCAATCTCCTCCAAAGCTGCTCTCTCCAGGAGAGACAATTTCTTCTAAATGTATCCCACAAGACAGAGTAAATCCAATCACTGAGCAGCAAGGAAATAAAGAAATTCAGGATAGCCTATGAAACTCTGGCTTGTTGTGAAGATGTCATATGAGAGTCTGTGTCTGTCTAAACATAATGTTTAGAGAACACCTTGCTCATTATGCAGACTGGACGTGTTCTGTGCATGAATTTGGTTCTGTTTTGGAGGAGGCTCTTGTCCAGACTTCAGTTGCTGGCAATTTTGGCTAGCATATGCAAAGACAGATCCAGGAAACCGCTTGCTCTTGTGAAGAAGCAGGCTTTGTACCTGCATCTTCTGAGGAGATTTGTTGGGATGTGTGACTCCAGGTCCATCTCCTCAGACAAAGAGGAGGAGAAGGGCACAGTGCTAGGCAGGGACATCCAAATAACTCACTCAGTGACATGAGTATCTATATCAGATCCCAGAGCTTTCCAGGAATGGAGCAGTAATGGTTTTTGTGTGTTGATCTGACTGGCCAGTGGTGTGTATGTGTTTTTCTCTGTTGTGTGTGGGGATGTGCGCTCAATCTTGCTTCTGGCTGGCTTTCGGGACAAGCAGGGAGGGCAGCCTTGACCTGGAGTTCCTTGCTGGGGTGGCATAGAGCAAATCATAAAGACCACTGCATTCAGCTCTAGGCGCACCTTCTGTTGAAGGAGCAGCCAAAGCTGCACCAGTGCAAATCTAAAGGTTGACTAAGCTGTTAAATTCTCTAAAATGTTCAAATGAATAGGAAGATTTTTTTTTTTTTTACAGCTGCTTTTGTAGTTTTCTTTACAAGCCATTACCAACCTAACAAGTCTTTCTTTCTCTCTGAGACGCATTCATTATGCTGCCCTGCACAGAGAAGTGAGCAGAATCCATGCTGCGATGTCTGTCAAGCCCGTGGCAGCAGATGGGCTGTTCTTCCCATACATCCTTAACTCAGCATCATGCGTGGCTTATTTTTAGCAGCTTCAAAAACCAACAAGCAGTGTAATACTTTTCGGCTCTCATTCATTAAGATGCAAATGTTCCTGAGATCCAGGTGATGGCACCCCTGCCCAGTGACCCCTGCTGTGTTACAAAATGTATGGCCCTTACTGCTGGCTCAGTTCTCAAGAAAGGGCACATGGGGCAGCTGCAGCCCTGCCTCTGGTGCTTTTAGCTTGGGATTGTTCCTGCTCACAATTAAAAGTACAGCATTTCTGATTAAAACAACACACTGTGTTAGTGCATTGGCAAAGAAGAAATTGACGTTTGCGTTATTTATAGGTGCTGAAAGCGATGCAGTGTGTTACAATCCAGGAGGCTGTATTTCAGCACCTGGCAAAATGATTCAGTAGAAAAAGAAAGGAAATACTGCTACCAAGAAACTAGAAGATCAGGACAAGATGAGGTCAAAATAGCGTGACTTCTGTGAAGGTAACCTGTTCTTCACGAGTAATCTACTTGTTTTAATGTAACAGTAGAATAGCAAATAAAGGGAAATGGTTGGTACCATTGAATGATGAAAATAAGAAAAGGTCAATGAGGCATATAGTTGTTTTGGCAGACAGCAGAACAGAAAGCAGTGAAGGCAATTGCACCAGCAGTGGGAAAACTACAATGTCTTTAATACAGAACAGCAGCTGTCTTCCCTTAAAGTTGGTTGAGATCTTTAAATTCTCTATCATCCACAGAAGCTATAATGGGGATTGTATTAAAAAAATCTGAAAACTGTAAGAAGAGGGATATTTAAAGAAAAATTGTCAAGAATTTTCAATAAGAATATGCAGATGTTCACAGTGAAAATGATTTTAGTGTTTTTAAAAATTGGCATGCGTTTCATACTTTGACCAGTATTGGTAGTACATACAGATTAAAAAAAAAAAAAAAAGAAACTTAACATTGCATTTGAGGTACATGTTTTTGAGGTAAATTTTGAATCTGTGAATTTGTCCAAGAGTGGAACGTAGATGCTCTTGATCTGTTTTTTTGTTTTTAAGGAATCTGTGTAATGAACTGCTGTCCTTTCTATCTTGGCTCTGAAAGATGATGTACCGTAGCCACTCAGAAATGAAGTTTTCACTTTAAAAGCCTTTGAAAAGTTACCGAGCTGCTGTTTGTTGTTTGGTTTCTTTTCATCATAGTTCCTTTAACTAGATCTCAGCTGTCCCAGGCTTTTCCTGATGAGAAATATGAAACCAAGAGAAACCCTTCCTCTGTTCATGTCAGAGATGGTTGCATTTAGAGAGGCATTCCCATGATGTCTTCATGTGCTGTCTGGCTCAGGCTGGAAGGGACTCAAAAGATGAGATATTGCCATAACAAATACTGCCCACTTTTCTCTGTAAGCATGCCCAAAATCTGATTTGTGTTAGGCATACCTTCCAGAAGGAAGTCCAGTTTAGACTTGAAGACAGTACAAGATGCAAAATCTCTGTCAGTTTCCTCAGCTATTTGCCCCAGTATCCAGGTTTTGCAACTTCTTTCCAATATCAATTCATCTAGCTTTTGTCTACAGTTCCTCAGTTTAAAGAACATCTTGCTAGGCAATATTCTCTTTTCAGAAAGGTATGTATAAATTACATGTTGAATGAGCTATTTTTCCTAAGATGTGCAGCCTTTTTACTAGCTTTTCTATATACCCCTTTCCATCCTCTTTTTAAGACGCTTATTGGAAGGGCGCATATAAGTCCAGCACTGATCACAGCAGTGTTTCTCACAGAAACAAAATCATGTTTTCCTTCCATTCCTTAGCACTGTTTCCAAGCGGAGCAGGACAGACTCGAGTTCAGTTGCATTTTCCCTAGGATCATTTCAGAGTTGATGTTTCCAGGTTTGAGTCCTCTATTCCATCAGTGCTTTCTTTCCTTCTAAGTATATAATTGAATTTGGTTATTTAAAGTTTTATTGTAGTTTTAAAATTAAAATGCCATTTGCCAAACTGTCTAGCTTAACTTCAGCGATCGCTTCTCTCAACAGGGATGCAGTTTTTTCTGTTGACAAACCACATTCAATCAATATTATATTTTTCTAGCCTTTCTATTTGATAAAGGTTGTATTAAAAAAAAAAAAAAAAAAAAAAGAGAGAACTTATGTGAACAATTAAATGAAAAATTTGGGGGCTAGAGAAGATTTTCTGCCAGTTTTCCTCCAAATGAAGGAATGCATAACAGATAACGTCCATGATGTGCATTAAGGCAACTCATTAGAAAGTGTCCTGACAGTTTCTTTGACAAAAAGACTGTTGGCATCATTTTGTGAAAGGGAAGTCAGATTGTTTTTAAGAATGAATGTTCATACTTCTTATCAGGTCTATTCTAAAACTTACAAAGCTATGAATGTGTATATCGGTGGCAATTAATATGTATTAGAATCTCTCACTTTTATGCATTCTTACCAAATTTTTACATTTCTGTAGTACTCCACTGACAGATTCTCAGCAATTTGCAAGCTTAATGACTGTAAGGCAAAACCTCTTTTGCTCATTTTTACAGAGGAGTATATCAGGATGCTGTAAAATTCAACAACTCATCCCAAAAGACAACTGAAGATTAAGAAAAGTAAAAAGCAGTCTGGTTCTGAATTAATTTTTGCCATCTCAATGATGTTCATAAAAGCCATAATAACCATCCAACTCTGATTTAATTAGAGGTGTGACATCCGTATGGGGCAGATGTAAGTGCTGTGGACAGCTAAGCATCTCCAAGCTTTTTGCTCACTCCTCCCTCACAGCAGGATGGGGGAGAGAACTGGGAAAAAAAGTGGGACACATAGTTGAGATAAAAATGTTAACAGCAGTTCTAATAACTATATCTAAGTGTACATGCGCACAAAACAAGTGATGCACAGCAGAATTGCTCACTATCCTCTGGTCAACTCCCCTCAGTTTTATAGTTTTTTTTCACGTGATGTCATATGGTATGGAATATTCCTTTGGATATTGTTTTTTAGACAGACATTTTTCTCAATAGTTCCCAAAGCCGACAGCGTGGCTCATGACTTGTGTCAGGGACAGTTTGGAAAAAACATCCTGCAGGAGTCTGAGTAAGCCACGGCAGAGGGCAGGGGAGAAGCGTGTCCTCCAGGCAGAGGGGCAGCAGGAGGTGCTGGTGGCAGCTGTGCTGCTGGGGCCCTGGCTGCTGGTGGCCAAGGGGCAGCTGCTGCATTGCCAGCCACAGGCCAACCTGCTCCTGCAGTGTCTGTGGTTTTCTGCTTAATTTTATTTCAGATGCGTGAGATGCAAGACGCAGCTACTGGCAAGATAAAGCTGGCACGAAGTCCACAATACCTCCTATTATTTTCATTCTGTTCTGGCTTCTCTGTTTCTGTCTCCTGTTTGACTTTGTGTTTAGCACTTCAGCATCTCGGGACCCTGCTGCTTGTGCAGTTGTACCTGTCAACCATTTTTTTTTTTTTTTTAATCCATAAATTAAGGCTGCAGTACTACCATTACACAGCTAATTTTGGATTCATTTGGGAAAAAAATATTTATTTATGTATACATTTGCCGGAGTACTGTATTGTGAAATACGTTACTAAACAGAATATACTTCCAGAAAAGTTACTGTTGTGGTTTAACCGAGCTGGTGGCTGAGCACTACAGAGGCGTTCACTCACTCCTCTGCTTCCCAGTGGGATGAGGGAGAGAATAGAAAAAGAACCTCACAAAATAGAACTCATGAGTTGAGATAAAATGATTTACTGAGACAGAGGAAAAATATAATAATTATGACAAATATATATATGTGTATATAACGAGTGATGCACATGTAATTCCTTACTAACCCCCAAATGATGCTTTGCTAGCCCGCTGTGCAGAAGAGATGAACTCCTACCCCCTTCAAAACTCCTTTAATTTGATGCCACATCACATGGAACTTTGGCCAGTTTAAGTCAGCTGTCCTAATTCTGTTCCCTCCCAGCTCCTGGGGCCCTTTGCTGCAAATGGCCTTGGCTCTGTACAACACTGCTTAGCAGCAACGATAAACACTGGTGCGTACCAGCATTGTTTTTCTCCTGGAACAAAAACATATCATCATACCAGACACTCAGAGCAATTCCATCCCAGCTGAAACTAAGAAAGTTACTAATTTAGCGTGTTACTTGCTGAATGTTATTTTGACAGTAAAAATACTATGGCCCCACAGGTTTTCCATAGCTCTGAAACTGCCTTTTAGTCACCATGGAATTTATATATGCTGTGAGGTCTCACACAGGTCCTCTACATGAAGGACATGAAATTTTGATGGAAATATATCCTTTCTACAACTCTGGTAAATTATGAATTGCAAAACTAAACAAAAATCCAAAGTCATACTTTGTTCTGTGAAATGAGAGGGAGGATCTTTAAATGTGACATTGCCTCCCTCTATGTGGTGTGGTTTGAAAATAAGAATTTTTGGACAATCACAGAAAAAGTACATCTGAATACCCTAGGATTTCCCCTGCCCTCATCCTTGTTATCAACTTGGGTATTTGTCAAATGCTTTGAATTTGGTAAATCTCTGTACAACTTACTTTGAATTACATCCTGTTTCTGAGCCTAGTTCCCCGACTAACTTAAGCTGCAGCTGATGCAAATAATGTCAAAGAATTGCTGCTGTATCTTATCTGATCCCTTCAAGATAAAGTAAATACTGCTGAGCTTTGTGGGATGGATAAGTATAGTTGATTCACTTTCATCTGCAGCCAAGATTCTTTTCTGCCTTTCTCTTACTAGAGCTGGCAGGTGTTGAAGTGAAATTTTGGATTTTACCCAGAAATGGTGCAGTACAAATGCGAGGTACGAGTGTATTGTGCTCTGCTTTCCCTTTTGGTTTGCCAGGCTGCCACCACTTGCGAATTTGCCTTCATTTATTATGGGTGTAACATGATGATGCTCCCTGATGAACAGAGACTCTCCTGTTAGTATTTCACTCTAAAGAACATCTTTAAAATGTCACAAGTACACTTCAGTATCTCTTCTCCTTCCACCAGAAGCATAATCGTGCTGTATATGAATAGACATCTTTCTATTGCTGCTAGAGTGACATGTAATATTTTACTTTCTCACATGCTCTCTGCTAAAGCCCTATGTATGATTTGAAAACAAACAAACACCCTGTTTTCTGGCTGAGGACTGCATCTGGTCATGATAATATTTTGCTTATTATTCTCTAATCTGCAGTTTGTAAACTGCTTTTTCTTTGTGTCATGGTGAAATACAATCCATGGTGTGTAACTGCAGTTAACGTTTATATTTAGCTTGATGATTTAAGTGCAGTCCATCTCTTTATTAATGTCTATTGTTGGTCTGTTTGATCATGCTTTTCATTTCTAGTTGATAGAGAAAGAATAATTGGTTAATTTGTCAGTGAAAAAACGAATGCCTTTTTTACCCTAATTACAACTATTAGCAGCAATTACTGTTTTTACCATAATTTACTGAAGCAAGAAACGATGGAGAAAACTGTATACCACATTTTAAACAATTAAATATATCACTGGTGCCTTAATTTGTAGAATTCAAAGCTGTTCTCTCCTGCCACTGCATAGAGCAGTATCAGTGCAACACGTCAGGTCGTCTTATTCTACTTCGGGTGGTATCAGTGTATATGAATGAAATAGCACCAGAGATTGAAGACTTTATTCAGTTTTCAGCCTTCGGATTTACCCTTAGTCTTTTCAGTGAAGATTGTATGTTCAAAGTCTGTCTGGCACAACTGCTTCTATTTGAACCAGTATTTCTTTCCCATGTGGTAACAAGTAGTATGGAGTGTTTTGGCAAAGCTTCTGACTCAATTAAGAAATGCTGTCGCTCTTTTCTTTCCTTTTGAAGAGACAAATTGGTACTTATAAAACTGGGAGCAAAACCAATATAACATGCTGCTGAATGCTAAATTTTCTATCTGAAGATTTATTAAGTGTTCTGAAGCGTTTTACTTTGGTTCTGAGTATTAGAAGGATAATTGTATTTCCGGAGTTACCTGCATTTGAACTGCAAATCACTGCACGTTTTAATTCAGACCAGGTAATTGTGCCACTTTGATTGATTGTCTTTTTAAGAAAAAAGAGCAGTTTTTAATCCAGACTGAATGTTGTAGTCAGTTCGCTCTTGATTAAAAGTGCCTAGCAGTGACATATTGTCAAAAAGTGTTTTTTTCACAATCTTTTTAGCCAGTGAGATGTCATTAAGTAATACCAGTCCAATGCTGTGCCTGCTTCTCTCTGCAGGAAATGGATTGTGAGAATTACATGTGCTTCTAAAACAGCCCAAAGGTGTATTCCCTTCCTGAGTGCTTATGCTTTGCAGGGAAACATTCCTGTCAGCCCATCACTTGCAGGTGACAGTGCAGCCCTGTGCCCATGCAGTGACCAGTATGAGAGCCCAGCACCGTGTGAAGGGCAGATGTTGCTGCCATGCAATTCAGGCAGTGTTGCCTTTCGTGTGAGTCTTCTTTTGTCTTTAACGTTAATCTGAATGCTTGTGCTTTTTCCTGGCTGGTTGTAATTGGACCCAGAAAACAGTGTTGGAACACAGGAGTGTGAGGTTTCTAAGTTAGTTTCTTAAGTAGGTTAAGGTCATGCCAACATTAAGTCCTGCTGCACATGGCTATCACAAGAAGACCCAAATGCTAATCTCATTGTTTGCAGAGCTTGAGGCCCAGGCATTTCACATCACAGCCAGCTGTTTAACAGAAATGGGGCTATAATGGATATATGAGAGTTACTGCAGCAAACAGACAGAATGAGCAAGTGAAGCCAGGCTCAGTGATAGGCATAAGAAGCTGGAAAGGGGAGCTGAATGAATAATTGCTGGGTGAAAAGTGCCCCATTTCAAAAGAAGAAGGAGTAGGAGCAAATGCTGATGTTTAATACGCTGCTTAAAGCAGGCACCCGTAATGATGACCATGGCAAAGGCAGGGGAACAGAAACTCCCACAGGTAAGCAACCTGTTCTGCTGCTGTATCTGCAATTGATACAGGAAGCTGTAATGGAAGGAGTTTTCCTTAGCAGGCTGTTGACTGTGATGGAAATCGAGTGATAAACATCTGTGGTGATTCACCACTGTTTTCTAAATTATACTTTTTGGTCAGTGATCTGTTTCAGATCTATTCCTGACTTCATCAACAGAGTCATCATCAAGAAGCATTGCAAAACTAGTATATATATATATATATGCTGTTGGTCCTTTAACTGTACTGCTGTAGCTAAAAGGACAGCCTCACAAGTGAAGAATAAATCAAAGTAACTGTGCAGCTGGCCATTGATAGAAAGGTGAGCTTTCAGATTTTGATCATGACATTGATTAGCAGAAAGACAGCAGTGTAATGTGAGAGAAATGTGCAAGAGTAGTAGGGCCCAAGATCTCATGAGTTGCCATCTGAATTCTGACACCCCTTCTGTCAATAGCTGGGAAAAAAAACCATTTCACATCTGCCTTATCTTTTCTGGACATCAAATGGAGACATCTATCTTGTATGATGAAACAGAATGTGCATTCTTCTTTTATAGGGAGCTTTTCATATTTTGAGACAGCAACAGCAAGTGTTTGATGGGCTACTTCTCTGTGATGTGACAATAAGCAGTAGATTTTTAATAAATATATGAAATGCTAACTTGGTCATAAAACACGTTTGTCTGGTGTTGTAGGTCTCATGTGCTAAACTAGAGTTCTGAAGTGAATAAATAGCAGTTCTTTCTGTTACTCAAGAAGTCAGATATATCATGTCTTCCCATTGCTAGAGTTCATTTTATTTCAGACATGTGGATTTAGCAATAATGTGGTAATAGTATTTTCTGGTGATTAACATTGCCCTGATGTAAAATATAAGAGCCACAGCCTCCGAGAGCACCGTCTTCCAAAGTCACCGTATCACATGGCCCGTTGGCAGAAGCAAATGAAGTTAAGTAATTTAATTAGCTACGATTAGTATTTAAAGCTGTCTACCCAGAAACCAATAAAGAGGTTCACAATTCATCCTGTATTATTTCACATACGGCTTTAATGATATTAGGTGAAGGCAGTCTAGTTCAGGGAGTTAGTAATTTAATCTGCACTTCTCTGAATTTGTACTTCAAATCAGCCTCTGTGTGCAATGAGCAGAGCTGATTGCTATTAGGCAGCTGTTCAAGGTTTGGTCGCCAGTGAGTGGGTGTCAGTAGCTGCAGGACAGCTGTGTGAATGACAAAAGCCACCACAGAGCAGCAGGGCCGGCTTCCATCTCCCCAGCTCACCTTAAAGAACGTCAGGCAGAAGGTGTTGGGAAGGTCATCGTCCTGCCTCTGCTCTGGGTTTTCCTGCCTTAAATGCAATTCTGAGAACTATACTTCTAAATTAGGCTTCTTTCAGAACTGCTTAATTCGCTCAGGAAAGCATCCCCTCCCCCACCGCCTCCCTCACATCTTCAAAGGCAACGCCATTTGGGCACACAGCAACAGCCATTTACAATTGGAATAAAGAAGGACTTGAGGCAGCCGTGCCAGTCCCGGCTCCCTTTGAAATGCAAGGAAGGACTGCAGGAGCATGGCTGCCTGTGCTGATCCATGAATTAACATACGTGCCAGCTGCATGAGTCCCAGCAAAGCAGAGTCTGGCTTAATGGTACACAAAGCAAATGTCTGCTAAATAAGTTTTCTTTTTTCCTAACAAGTGATGTGATGTGACAGTGCCTTACTGCAGTGAGTGAGCTGATTTCCATTTCTGCCCTTTGCTGGGTGAGGAGGCATTGCCTGCATCTTCCTCTCCCAGAGGGTGACGAGGGATGCCACCTGCACGTACCTCCAAAGATGTTCCAGTCTCACTCTGCCAAATTGCCTCACAGGGCCTGTTTTCTCTGTTTTCAACCAGGCCCAACACCTCCTTGATTTTCAGGTTTAAATGCATAAACAACCAGAAGAAGCCAAAATCAAATGATACTTTCATGCTGCTGGAGTTTGTGACCCAAAGAAAATACCTAGAGCAGAGCTTTCACTCAAGATATTAATCAACATTTTAAAAGCATTAGTGAGAAATTCTGCATTAGTTTATCTGACAATGAAAAGCTAAAAAAATTAATTTCTAATGGGTTTTAACACCAAAACATTAACAAGTCTAGTCTGGCTCAAAACATATGCTTGCCACGAGTGTGCCTGGGCTGAGCTTTCACTCATCCAGAGAGGTTGTGCTGTGATACTCGTGGTGAGCTTTGACATTAGTCAGTTTGATGTGAGCTGTGTATCTGTATTCCCACGGTGTCCCTTCACATCCCCTGGGCATACAGGAGAAGATCTCAAAAATCTCAGTGACAGTTAACTGCGTGCATAGCCCTTCAAAATGCAGGGAAATGAAGCACGCTGCCTCCATTTCGTACTTTCTGACATGAAAGAGAGGTTTTTCACTCTGGACCAGTTCTGGCTTTTGATCACCTCCCAGTGCTGAGGGCTGGGTGTAGGGCATGTGTGGTGCAGCACAGATGAAGCCTTGGCGTATGGGTCACACCAGTGAGAGTTACAAGGAGGAGTGAAGAGTGAAGATGTGTTGACTCTGACAACTCAGCAAAAACTGCCATTTTGGGCTGTTTCCCTCTCTCTCCTTATTGTCTGGCAGCAATGTACAGTACAAAGCCTTCCTCTGATTTTCTTTGCCTGGAGGAAGAGGGCTCTGTCCCTATTGCAGTGCCAGCACCTCCTTGTAATCCTATAGCCCTGCCTGAAAGCACCTTTTCAGTAGTTCAGTGTATTATTTTTATATGGGTCTGTAAGTATCTTTAATAGCTGACATGCAAAATATGCCATTTGTCTTTGTAATAATGCTTTCCTTTTTAATCATCTTCTTCCTTTGCTATTTTTCTGCCAACCCTTGGCAGTGTTTCATTTTAGCTCGAAGTGAAAGAACAGCCTCCTTAAATAGGATGTAATCCTCAGCTATCGTTTGATCAGTTTTAATTTAATTTCACTGCAATGAAAACATATTGCAAATCTGAACTCCAGAACGCACGATTTAAGGAAAGTCACCATAAACATTACAGAATCTGTTACCAGCTTTTCCAAATAGCTATAGATGTATGGGCCTGGATGCTCTTTACAGAGTGGTGTGAAGCTGTGCAATTCCTGTTAAAGTGCAAGGCATAACATCTCAGTTTTTCAAATGTGATCTCTAAATTTTGAGTATATTCCTTTTGGGATGCTTATATTAAAAATGTTGGGTTTGCCCCTCTGATTTGTTGACTGCCTTCCATTTTCATTTAACAGCAGTGTTCTTCATTTCCTCAAGCTTGTTTATCAGTGCATTTTGAGGACTTCATCAAGAAAGTGAGCATTTGTCCAGCATGCTTTGGGTTCCAATGTAACTCGGACATTTGAAATTATCAAGACTTCTTTGCCCTTTTTCCTTTCCCTTTCCCTTTCTCTATTCCCATCCCCTTTCCCTCCATTTATCTCTCTTTTTGTTGTTGTTGTTCCTTTTTTCTTTTGTATTCTTTCTGTTCTTAGTGCTGTGTTGAAAAAAAAAAAAAATCCTTAATTCTCCCACAGACTGGAGAAGACCTTGTCTAGGTCTTCTGATTTTCAACAGCACGATATAGTGGGTTTGTCATTAGTTCTCTGTTTTATTTGTCCTCCACCCAGCTCCAGCCTGTCTGTTACTCTGTCTGAATTGAAACAGAATGTCTCAGGAATTATTTTTGGAACTTTTAAAATATTCCTTCTGTAACGAAACTTTCCCGTGCAGCTGCAGCGGGCTGCTGGGTTTGGGAGGATAACTTGTAGGAGGAAAGAGAGACTACAACATCCCTGACAAAGCTGATACAATGCGTTCTTTGTATCTGGCCTGTATTCATGCATGGCTGCGGCATAAAAAAAGAACAGCTCCACATCCACGCTGTTCTTGGGAATGGTCCAAGACCTGCCTGGAGGTGAGAAGTGGGTGCTGGGGGAGAAGGAGCCTTCACCCACAACCTGCATTCTGCACCATTTCGAGAGCACTTGAAAGCTTTTTCCTAAAGATTCAGAAGTTAATGTTTGGAGCTGATTATGCTTATTAGTTAAGCTCGATAGCAGCCCCTGAGTAAGATGAATGGTGGCAGGGCACATGCTACTTAAATCTTTCTTTGTTTTCTTTGTTTGCTTTTTGTATAGCTTCAGCCAGAGAAGCAAAGATTAGTTCGGATCCCCAGAATTCTGTTTGTTAGTGCGAACTCACCAGTGGTCAGTATGTCAGCCTGGGAAAGCATCCCTCCTTGCGCTCATCTGAAAGCCCTATGGCACTGGGAAATTCTGTAGTTGCTGTCACCGCCTCTGATCTACATAACAGTGCAGTGTGCATGTGGTGGTCACCCCGCAGACCTGCAAATGCTGCCCTGTCTTTGTCGGCTGGCTGCAGCAGCAGGTCACGTTCAGGGAGCACTAATGCTGCTTTCCTCACTTAGTGCACAGGGTTTCTTTGTTAAGCAACCAGTGGCTTTTGTTCCACAAAGACATATTAATCATTTTTCCGTGAGAAAAAAAGAAAAAAAAAAAGCATATACAACAATAGTTTCAAGGCAAAGACAATGAAAATATTGATCTATCTGATCTATCTTGTGTTTCCCTTGTGATTTTTGGTTATGTCTAAATGTTTGTATCTATACATATGTACTGGTCTTGCAGAATACCATGTTTCTGAGTAAGATCATTGTTTCTGAGATAACAGTTAGGAGGTGGGGCTGTTGGAGGTTGGAAATCAGCTTTCTAAAACAAAGGCCAGAAGTGATGCATGCTGTTGCTGAGATGGCAGTGATTGAAAACTAGTGTGAAAAGGGGTAGATGGCAGAAAAGTGACTGCAGACACTGTCGATTCCCCAGAAGGAAAGCTGTTATTGCACAAGCTGTTGCATGGTGTGGATCCAGTCAATATTTCTCTCAGGAGTGGGGTACCCACAGATCTTCTGACTGTAGCAGTTCCCAGTTCTGATGGGCTGATAGATGGTCTTAGAGCCCTGGTCTGAAAAGCTGTGATAGCTCAGGAGCGCAAGCCAAAGTGAGGTATGTGTGGAACCAACTTTCAGTAGCACTTCAATTTTCATTTATTTGTAGAATCACCTGGAAGTAAAATCTACTGTGGGATGAAATTGCTTCCATAAATTATGCTTATCTTGATACCAGCCTAAAAGTGCTCACGCCAGAAAGAAATGCTTGTTCTGTAAGAAATATCATAGCACTGGAGTAATATGGGATCATATAGTTAAAGATTAAGGTCCCAGTTCCAACTCCCTTGCCTAGAAATGCTTCATACATATTCACTTAACTCCAGGCTTGCACTTATGTTCTCTTCATTTCAGAGGGTTCCAAGCACATGTAGGAATAACTTCCTGAACTATTAGTCTCCATATGCACAAAGCAGCAGAATCAACATTTTAAAGCTAGAAATTCTTCACTGTATACTCACCAGTTTTAGTTGACTCTTGATAAATACTTTTCATATAAGTGCATTAATATTATTTCAAAGGTTAATTGATTTGTTTGAATGTGCAGTTTTTCACCTCTAGAAAAACAATACGCATAGTCTATAAGCCATCTCCATACTCTCAAACATCTACTTTTAAGGAAAGAAGTTATGTCCAATCTACCAACCTAATTGGTTTGTGAACTGTTAACCAGCAGCTATTAACGTATCTCAGATTGTTCCATCAGTCATCAATGAAGAATATGTGCCTCTTAAAATTCAAAGTACATGTAGAATTTATATTTATCTGCCACGAGAATGAAGCAGGTGTAGCTGCTAAAGGAAGGCTGACGAAGGCTGACTTTATCAGTGATCAGTTTTCATAATTCAAAGCAGAGTGTAAATAGATAGAGGAATCAGCCTCCAATCCAGGCTGGCTGGAGGCTCCTATTATCCATTTGAAAATATTTTTCTTCACATGTATTGATTGAAATCATTAATACACAGCAATTAGTTTTAATATCCTGATAGCTTAGACATGCTGAGTGTCCTTCTGTTTTTTGTTTGTTTGTTTAAGGGAAAAAGCTTGCACAATTTGTTGGTATGTTTTGATTGAAGTCTTGTTTTTGTTTTCATTAACTGCTTTCTTAAATGAACTTAGCTCTTTTGGATATGCTCTTGGACTAAGAGCTCATGTGCACTTGAAATTTGTGCCTGGCCATGCTACCATGTATCCCAGCCCTTCCATGGCCCTGCCTGGCTCAGCCTGCCTACTCACTGTTTGTCCTCTTCTGTGCTGACTTGGGATGAGTGACGTCACCTCCTTACTTCCACGCCCTGATGCTCCTTGCAATTCCTTTTTCTTCGGGACATTTCAGCATTCAATTGTTAAGACGTTCTCATGCTGAAACTGCAAAATGTTGATGGCAAAAATCCATCTTTTATAGCTTCCGTGGACTCCATGTATTTCACCATATCTGGGTAAATGCTTGGCTGCCAGCCACACAGGGGTCTTGGGGCCAGGCAGAGGCACCCCAATAACTCAGTCAGGGACTCAAGAATCCTCGAAACATTAGCCCCACAGGGCCGGGGGGATGGCCATCATTATGGGGTTGCAGAAGACACTGCTCTGAGATCACCATAGACTGAGAAGTTGCTGACATGGTTGTGAGCTCACTGTGGAAATGAAAAGTAAAAAATTAGAGGAAAAGGTCATAAAGGGATGGTTAGTATACAATCAAGTGGCTGGACAGTATGCTTGTCCAGCCAGGCTGTAAGTACCATTTATCTTTGCATCAATACTGTCTTCTCAATCTGTGCTGATGCATGACTGGCCATTTATGCATGCGCATATAACATATTGTGTGAGCATGAGCCTCAGGATCTAACTGGCAGTATATGTTCTGCCTGGCTGTTGGCTGGATGTTGGGATACTGGGACATGGATCTGTGCAGCCTTCCCTGTGCCAGAGGCCTGGCAGAACTGCAGAGCTTGGCACAGCCCACTGCTATCTTCAGAAAGGCTGGGGATGGTGGCAAACCTAGTTACACTAAGTTCAGATGAGACCCAGCAGAAATTTGTGAATGTCTGCCTTTCAGATGTTCCCTCTGCTTCAGAGAAAGACACAGGTTTGTACAGTAATAGGAGGCAGTCAGTGCTTCTCACTTACCAGAGACAAAGCAGTAGCTCTCTGTTTGCTCCTCAGCCTGGCACCTGTCATTGCTTACCTTGGCCTGTTATGTGAAAGTAACCATGGAAAGAATCTTCTTAAAGGTGCCTGTTGTATCTGATTTATTTTGTGGAGTTGTTTGAGAAGCCCTTCCCATTGTACTGTCTGTTACATCTGGATGTTCAGTTCTTATGGGCTGCACAAATTGCTTTCATCAGCTGTTAAAGCTGTGCAGCTTAACCTTGTGCTTCATCACTAGGAAAAAGTAATTATATTGGACACCTCCAGATGTTCTCACTTAAGGAAAATGACACGTCTATATTTTCTTTACAATTCATGAGAGAGAGTGCTGGGCCTTCCCAGATCCTGCAGAAGCTTCCAAGCAAACGTCTCCCTTCATTTTACATTCTGCTTTGATTTCTGCACAGACAGAAAATTTCATTAGTGTTGCTAGTGTAAGGTATAGTCACTGGATCTTCATGCATTCCTGCAGGCTCCACAGCTCCTGTGATAAGTGCATGTTGGCAGAAGATCCTGCCACAGCTGTCTTTATTGTTACTGGTGCCAACAGGGAGGAACTAGATCATAAAATCCTGGATCTTTCCAACTCATCAAACAATATGCAGGCATGAAAGCAACACGGAAATACTATCACAGAATAGTCTTCATCACAGCCATGGCCCAAAACAGCATAGCCTTCATCTTACAGCAAGTACTGTAGTCTTAATAAAACAGCAGCATGTGTTAAACGCCTTAGACTGCCTGTTTCTTTCTGCCATCCATCTCTGAAGTTTTTTCCTTATGTGTCATGTAGGTCATATACAATACCGCAAGCAGTTATTTTAGCATTAGAGGTAGATATTTGTCATCAGCTTTGGCATAGATTTCTCCATATGTCTTTCAATGTGTTGAAAGTACATTCCCCTACCATTCTTTGACTGATGGAGCTATAATTCACCATCTTCCATCTAGTTGTCTTAAGAAATACAAAGGAAGTATAGACAAGAAAGCATAAAGGCCAATACTGTAGTGGAAATTTTCCACAGAAGGTATCATAGACAGCTTGGCTTTATCCCATACTTGGCAGACTATCACATACTAATATTAGTGAATCTTCCACATTGACTACTAGAGCCTTGCAGTTTGTCAAAGAAATAACCCTCTTTGTGCTGAACAGCAGTGTGTGTGTGTGTATGTGAGAGGGAAGTAAAGAGTAGGTATGTTGGTCTACCTGAGCAATCCCACTGATAAACCCTTTCTTTATCCTCCATTTCTGAGGAAATGCAAAAAAAATCCCATACTTCCTGTCTTGGCAAAGACAGGAAGTATGGCAAAGACAGGAAGTATGGGATATGGATGTACATATCTCTATGCTAGAAAAATCATGCAGCACATCAATTGTGTGCTGCACCAGTCTGATCTTAATGCTTCTTTCAAAAGATTGCAAAGCTGTGAGGCTGGATAGGAGGAATGCAAGAGGAACAATACCACAAAACCAGTGGTGGGCAGACACACTGCTCACATGGACACACTGTTTTTGCTGTAAATTGCTTACTGTGGAGTAGCTCTGCAATGTGTGTCAGCTCTTGAAGTTTTTAAGTATTTGTTTCATGGCTCAGCAAATGAAGTCAATTTTTTTTTTTAATTACTGACTTATTTTGTTCCTGATCATAACTAAAAATATATATATACAAATAATCCTAAACAGCTGCAAACAAGTAATTTTTGTAAAACCAAATAGAACATAGGATACTTCTTTTTTAAATCTGAGTTCCTATACTATCTGCTCCTTTTTGAATCTGAGTTCCTATACTATCTTTTTAAGAAATATTTATTTAGAAAGTTTAAAATATTTACATGGAAGTTGCTTGTAAATATTAGAAATGAAACCAACAAATGGAAACTTGGTTTTATTGTTTGGACAACATTTTTCTCATTTATTGACATTATCATAATAATACCATGTTACAGGCACAGCCATTTTTACCACATACAGTATTTTTTTCAGAGAGTCTGTTAAGTTTAGTACAGCAGTGTGTATTGGTCAGCACAATATGTGTATCAAAAAGAGACATTTTCTGTGTTTTTCTGGTTATGCTAAAAACCTACATTTCAGATATCCCACCAAAAGTTACTGAGACATATCTTGAAGGACAAGATTTGCAAACACTGACAAAATTATCGTTGTAAATTATAGAGGGTAAATTCTAATGGACCTATATTATTGCAGCATGATGATAGTTTGTGAGATGGTTGCAGGATCTGTTATTGCTTTATGCACTGATGTACATCTAGATGCACTTCCAGGGCTTTGTTACTGTCTAGAGCAGAGAAAGATTTAGAAAGAGTACAGAGCTTTTGCTAAAGGTGTTGTCCTGTGGCTCCCAGGCCCTTAAATGGGCAGCTGCTTCCTAGAGGTGACCTACCAGCAGTGAACAGAAAGAAACTATAAAAGGCTCATGGGAGTTCCTTGTGCAAGTTCACTCTTCTCTATCATAACTTTTGTCTATGGACATTTTTCCATGAAGAACTGAAAATAATGACTTCTCTCACAAGAAACAGGTTTGCAGCAATGCACGAGAAAACTATTTCATATGTCTATTGTTTTTCTTGTAACTTTAAGGCTTTCTTAAAATTGGTACCCAGAGAAAACCTGGATTGTGAGAAAGTGTGAATTTTGACTCCGGGTTGTGTCAGTCTGGTAGGCTAGCAGGAAAATATTCCAAACTCTGAAAAGTCTTGTTTCTAAGACATTATTGGCTAAAATGGGCAACATATTTATAAATCATATGAGAATATAAATCTTAAAGAGCCCTGAAGAGCTGTATTATTTGCCGGTCAGAGGACTACAGTAAATGAAATATGGGGGAAAATGTGCAGTCTCTTGTTGGGTACAGTAATTGGGCTTGAAACTGATGTTTTTCCAGCAGTTTGTGTTTTTCAGACATATCCTCTGATTGTTCCAGATAACAGAATATCCACCGTAGCACAAGGCTAGAATTCACAGGAAAGTTTTTTTTTTTTTTAAAGAACACAGCTGTCTGGGAGTATAGATGTTTATAGTACACCCGTGAAGGAAGTTGGTCTCGTCATTCAAAGTATTACATGTTTCTATCTCTCCAGCCCCAAGCAACAGTAGGTGAATCCAAACACCAAATTGGTGAGCTTTACTGTTAAGATAGAGATTTGTTTATTTTTGTTTTGCCTGCCATTGCAAATAATCCTCATTTAATCAAATCATACATCAGAATCTTGAGATTCAGGGAAACCATTATATGCGACCGAATAAATACCTGTTTTCTGAAAATCCTTTTTTACTTTGTTGCGATACATCTCGCCAACTGCTTTCTGTGGATAGGATTATCTGTGGGTTTCTCTTCCTATGACTATGTAGAGAAAGTGCTAAACCAGCAAGCTTAAACTAACTAAGCTTTAAATTACTATATTTAGATGCATACAGATAAGATGCATCCCACCCACCTAGCGAAATTCAAATTAACTTTAACTAGCCATTCTTTTGCCCAGTTACTACATTCAAGAACACTGTTTCGCTTCTCAACTTGAAGAAGTTACTTTACACCTTAGCTAGAATTGAAATGATAGACTTTTGATTGATGTAAAGGAAAGTGAAAAAATGGTATGAACCATTTTAGATTACTTTCTTGGGGAAGGAGAGTCTGTTCACGTCAAGATAGAGGAAAAAAATTCTTGCAGTTCGTAGTCTGTAATGTGATAAAAGTTAATTGCTGTAATATACACAATGCCTTTCTTTAGTCAAGTAAATATACATGTAAACTAAATGAGTATTAGAATATTTCATATGTTAATGAAATTCTAGTGGAAGAGGAGGTTGCGTGTTTCAACTTTGACACTGGGAAATTGTAGAGAGTATTTGGATGGGAGTTCATAATCAGTTACTGCACATTGTTTATAATCAAATAACACAAATTGCATAGTACACCTATGGCTGTTTATATGCATGTTATATTCTGTTTTATTGATTCTCCTTAAAATACTCTCTGTATTTGCAGTACTCAGGTTCCTCATATATTTTTAAATTATCATTATTCTAGTGTATAAGATACTCAGAATTATCTTTGTGTAAGTATGGGATCTATTATAGTTAAATTCTGGCTCACTTTAAATGAAAAAATAATTTTAATGAAGCAATGCAAGCATTGGCCCAAGAGCTAGTACTTCTGAAGTTGATTTTGGTGATTTTACCAAAAAAACAGTACAAAAAGCCAAAGGGCAACCCTCTCAATGCAGAAAATATAAATCCCTCTGTCAACTGTGAATTTGAGCAATCTCATAATGTATACTACAGACATTTCTGGTTTACCTTAGGGATAATGTTAAGGCAAACTACAAACATCTGTAGCCTGTGAAAAATGTTTGGGGAGAATTCTGACTTGCATTTTCAAAGACAGTAAATTCAGTTAATTGGCAGTCAATTAACTCATGATTAAAAAACATCCCAAAAGAGTGAACTGGCACATCTCTACAGCAAAAAGACTTTGATAAGACTATGTGCACAAATAAAATTCCCAAAAGAGGTAATTTGCAAAAAAAGAAAAAAAAAGAAAATTTTAGAAAGAAAATTTCAGAAAAACTTCACCAGGCTCATAGGTCATGTTTGGTAACCAGCAAGTGATGTAGCATTAAGACATTGGAATTTGCTTTGGCTTATGAAAAGGGATAAGAAAGAAACTTTTAGGGACAATCAAGAAGAAATCTATCTGAAATATTTCTCTCTTTATAGGAAATTTAATATATACTACCATCTTAGATCCATGCTTGTGCCACATCTGGATCTCATGTAATGCTAGGGACAAACTGAAAACAGTTCTGTCAGTAGGATGTGTGTAGGATGTACACTGTCAGTACAGTGTAGACCTGTGTAAATTGGCAGGATTAACTATGATACATTTGTGCAAAAATGGCTTTGGATGGCACTGGTTACAGTTTTCAGGTGAGCTCTAAGTGGTATATTTGCATGGCATGGGAAAGAGGGACAGATGATGGGTGAAACCAAGGCTCAATGATAGGAAAGCAATTTGAAAAGAATTAATTTGCATCCAAAAGACTTTCTAAGTGGTTTTGTTTTTGACAAGTCAGACAGTGTTCCATTTCAATGACAGTATACATTCATATGAACTAGCTGAACAGGAGGAAGGGAGAAGTCAGGAAGCCTGGCAGGCTAGGTATGTTAGGCTGACCACTCACTCCAAAAGTAGAATTTAACTGATAAATGGGGGCTAAGGGAAAAGGTTGACTCAAAGGTTACATGTAGAAGGCTGGAGTATATGCTGAGATCCGTCTGACAAGACCCGAGAAAGAAACCTACACAGCCACAGCCAGTGGCATTAAAACTGAGTTTCAGGTTGATCTCTGAGTTTTGCTGTTTCTTTTTTTTTTTTTTTTTTTTTTTTCTGCATATCTTTCCCATCTTGTAATCAAATACTTGAGCTGTAATTGGTCTTTATTTGAGCTCCTCTGTTTCAAATGCCGTCATCGCATAATAACTCATCTCAGGGCAGGAGGCACTCAGGAAGCAGTGAATTTATTTACAGGGATATGCCAGGTACCACACCCAGCCCAGTATGTGACTGACTTTAAAGATTTTCCTCTTGCTTAAATATACCACCAAGCTTCCCATAAGCCTTACAAATGCAAGATCAAACCCATTGCTGTGGGGATGCAGTGGGCATCTGGCAGCAGTGGGCAGATCTGTGTGGGGCTGCATGGGGGTCACAGATACAGAGGGGGATACAGTTATCCCCATGGAGTGAGCCAGTTTTGCAGCCTTGAGTTGAAATATGTGAAAGCCCTGCAGGCTTTACCTCTGAGAGATATGTTTTTTTTTTCTTAGCTGTGAGAAACAGAAGATTAGGCATATCTAGAAGTAGTGTTAGCCCAGCTTCTACTTTTTCCATCTTTCTAATAACTTTTTATAGGAAGGTTACTGTAGAGAATAGTTTCTTTGTATTTTTTTTTCAGACTAACACTGCAGTTATTTCCCATGCCATTAATTTATTTGAGGGCATTGTCTAACCATTTAAGTGGTACCAGTTTGAAAATAAAAGGTTGAATTGTCTTCATTGCGATTACAAAATTTAATTCACAACAAAAATATGTAGTTAAATTTTTTTGTTGCTAGATGTGAATTCAGCTCCACCACAGCAAGATTGATTCATATCAGCTCTTAGCATACAAAGAAGAAAGTAACATGTATTGGTATAACTGTGTGAATAGGAGAGGATTGAAATTGAAACTAGCATGAAGAATGCATACAGATCACATTCTGCTTGGCCCTGAAATTTGAAAACATATTCTCATGTTATAAAAAATTAAGCTAGTGAAAAGTTCCAAATCTCAGAGGACAAGAGGACTCTAGCAAATGAAACTGTACATAAAATTTGTTGCTGGACTATTTCATGGTTGGGACATTTCTCTTTCTCCCTGTATTGCTGTCAGCTGGCCTGACATGCTTTTGTTTTCATCAACAGTAGTACCCTTTCTGATCATGTAGGTCTGGTTGCAACTTGCTGGGATGCGCGGTGAAAAAAAAAATGGCAGCGGCTGTCTGAACTTTTAGGCACAGACACCATATGGTATAAAATGGAGAAAAAATCATCTCTTGTCAGGGCTACTGATGACTGATTTGGCAGCAAGTGTCTTTCAGCTTGTCAGGTGGCATAGCTGCTCCTGTTTCCTTTTGCTCAACTCTGAGGACTAGATGAGAAGTATCTACAAGGAGTGATAGGAAATACTGGAAGTGTTTTTAATGGTCTCCAGTATCCTGAACATTTGTGAACATTGAAAGTTGTTACATCTATTTTTATTTTTATTTTTTTTAATTCAGAGCTGCTCCAATCTTTGTTCAATACTGTCAGTAGTTTGTAAGACCAAATAAGATACAGGAGAATGTGCACTATGTAAATGAAGATTTTACAGCAGCTGAAACAAAATTTTGTATAATATTTTAGAATTGTCCGTTACTGTAAAATTCTGTAGATTGTATGACAATAGCAGTTTCTTCCTTTTTTTTTTTTTTTTTTTTTTTTTTTTTAACGTAGCTGGATTTCCTATCAGGGCTACAAGTGACATCATAATTTTGGACTTCAGGCAAGCCCATCCCTGCCACGCAGAAGGACAGTAGGGATGGGATTTGCCAGCAGCATTCACCAGTGCTGCCTGGGACAGAACAAGAGCATTCATGTCAGTGCTCTGCTCTGCAGACAGCTTCATTCCCACTGAAGACAGAGTCTTTCCATGGACGCAGTTACATGACAGGGTACCTGTTTTTTTTAGACCCTAAGCTGTGTCATTTTACTTCATTTAAGGACTGTAGCTAAGCTATTCCCAACATTCATGTGCACAGCTCTCTCACAAGTCCAAGAGTCTGGCTTTTATTGCCCTTTATCCAAGTCTTTACTTCCCTATGTGGTATGGTAGGCACTGCAGTGATGTCAGTCATAGCAGGTTTGTTGTTGCTCTCATCCTTTCTCGCAGATGGACTGTGTTGTAAGCCTAAGCAATTCCTAAAGGCGTGACCCTTAGGTCAGAGCTGAGCTTGGGCAGGAGTTATGTATGTCTGGTTTACAAAGGAAATTTTCACCCTGATTCCTTACAGATATGGTAACTATTATCTTACTATTGCTGTCTGCCTCATCCCTGCCTCATCAACTCTGTAAAGTTTGCAGGCAGCCTCACATGGCTTGTCATCTTTTCAAGTGTTCTGATGGGACTTAAAGGTTTTGATTTTATTGTAGGAATGTGTATGGCAAGAGCAGAGGGGCGTCTGGAAAATGGGCTATAACCTGACATCCAAACCTGTAACTGCACTGCCAGATAATTATCACTTGTTTTCTGCAATGATTTATACTTCCCATGACCATCACAATGCAGGGGCTGACTTATGGTTTAGCTGAGATGAATTAAAGGTGATCTGAGCTACATGCTCCATGCTATGAAGAAAAATACTACACAAAACAAATGGTCTGTTAGACAAAAGAATAGCTCAAGGGATCCTTTGCTTTATAGCCTGTCTGAAGCATCTTGAATTGGCCACAAAGATCATTCTATTTTCATTTTATAACTTAATAAAAAATGAACAATGACTAATTCCTCAAGTGCCTTGGGATTCTCTTAAATTCTGATATAAAAATGTTAATTTTTACAAGGGGAAATATGCAGGACTCTGATGCTTCTACTGAATAGAGCTGTACAATTAGTAGAACTTCACTGCCCATTTTCCTACTCAGATTTTTAGCTGTACCTTTTGGGCACAACATATTGCTCCTTCCTTCACTCTTTTCAAGCCCACAAGGAAATTCAGGCCCAGTACAGACAACTTGGTGAAAAGAATCCAGCTGAAATTTAGGGGAAAGAATCTTTTTGTTTCTTAAGCCATCATAGTATGGTGACTGTATGTGTCTTTTTTGCCAGTTTAAGGGCATTGTAGTTAATCCTGGACCTTTGATCGAAAATCAGCGATGGCAACATGCACTAAGGAACTCAGGTTTAGTAAATTTTAAATCATGTTAGAATGCAATCAAACTGCTATCTGCTTACCTGGAATAGAATGTATCTTGACATTCATGGAAATCACAGAGCATATTTCAGTCAGTAGAACTTTCCTATTTCGTTCGCAATGGCATAAGTATATAAACCCTTATATGAATGTTGAACTATTCATGCGTACAGCTGTGTCCATGTGAAAAAGAATGAACAGTGTAGGTTGGGTCAAACCCCTGAGGGAAATTTTGGTGATTAAGCCAGTGATGACAAATTATGATTATCGGTATAGTTAGGTACAGTGCATTCAAACAAGTTGTATAAAAGCAAATATTTAACAAAAAGTGGGAGAAGTTTTATTCTGTATTTTCAAAAGTATCTTCAAGTTATCATCCAAAGTCCTTATTTGGGAGAAATATTTGTGTTACTGTCATGGAAAACTTTTGGCCAATTTACTAACACAAAGAATGAACCACCAACTTTATTTTGAAGGGTTTTTATTTTTTTTTAAATTATGGGATAGCTTCCTAAGGTGGCTACATGATGCCAAGAATGTCAATAGATTAATGTGACATGCCAATGAGTTGTGTGAAGCAGGTATTCCTTTATTGCAGCTCTGGACACATAGGGGATAACTTTGTCCATTATGTGCACCTTGGCACACCTTGCACCTTGTGTAGATTACATTTATTGGTTGCGCTCATACATATTCATGTTTTCTTTTTCCATAATTTCATGCATATGTCAAATATCTCTTAGAACTGATTAACATAAAACCCTCCCACTCAGAGCATGCACAGTCCTCCACTGGAGGTCGTTTTAGTGGTCATCTGGGGGTCAAGGGAGGAAGGCTGATAGTCTTCATCACTCTTCAACTTTCTACCCCAGTCTCAGGAGCATGCTCAGTTACACTGCTTGCCTACTCTTCTGGATGTGGTTTCTCTAGTATTTCTTAATTGGGCCCATCTATCCTTTTTTAGCACTTCTGATCTCCTGCCCAGGAGGCCCTGGAAATGCAGAAGAACACATGAGAAACCACAGACATTGTGGTGACCTTGGTGGCAAATCTTTGCAAATTCACACGCAGGAAACTCCCACTGCCTTGCTTTTCTTTCTTAAGTGCCTGTTCCCCCACATCCCTGCCTGCACATTTCTACCCCTTACTTCTGGTGGCTGCATTATTTTCTTGCCTGTGCTCTCAGCTAGAACACTGCACCAAACCAGAGCCTCCTGTGTGTACAGTATGTGGTCCAAAGCAGAAGCATTCAAAAGACAGATTTAATATTTTAGAGAGAATATTTTAAGATAAGGAATGTGAGCAGTGAAGAAAGAGTATGTAATGTGAAAAAGGTAAATAGATGTCTGTGAAGAATACTTATTTTTATGAATAACACAGGCAAGAGGTTGGAATTAGAAAAGCCATAACATCATAGAGAAATTGTGTTTGGGAAGAAAAAGGGCTAAGCAGGAGCAGAAGCTATGTGAGCAGTGGAGGAAAAGAGTAGATTTTAAGCTTACGTAGGAACGAGCAGAAGAAATGAGACACAGATAGGGATGTAAAAATTGAAAGAAAGAAATGAAAATACTGCTTCCTTGCTCAGCTCCTTCTGCCTTTTTCTTACTGTGCTGGGTGCAGGCTGCCTTGCACTGCAGTGGGAGTGCATCCTACAGAGAATTCTGCTATGGCTGAGGGCAGCCTGCTGCTCTCCTCTGCCTGCACAGCTGCACAGGGCGAGCATGGGATGTTCCTGGAGCTGGGTGCATAGGTGTTGAAGCCCAGCTCCTATTAGAAAGCTTCCAGTTTGTAATTAATTGGGATTAGAGTTTGAAAGTGTTTCTGTTGACACTGAAATTAAATGAAGCCTTATTTAATTCTTTTCTTTCCATCACCATCGGAAGAAGTTTTGCTACAGCAACTGAAATGCAATCAGTCAGATTGGAACTGGTACAGAATTCAAAAGATAGTTTCTCCATAAGGATATTTATCATTAGCATTGATAGTAAATTGGATCTCCTTCAGATCATATGATGGGCTACTGAACGTTAGTTTTGGCAATATAACAGTAATAGAGATATAGCTTCTTAAACCTCCATGAGGTGGAAATGTAATGCTCCATTCGTGAACAATTTAGCCATTAATTTTATGTTGCATCTTTTAAACAGTGTTAAACTGCACACTAGAGACCATGGTCCCATAAACCACATTTTTCCTGTAGGAGCAATATGACTTACATGACTACAGACTGGTATGCATTAAGAAGTGTAATGAAAAAGTTAAAATTTTCAGTGCCACAAGGTAGATGTGCAAATTGCACTGGCCAGAAGCCACTGAATAATATGATATGCATGTTTGTGTGTGTATGTGTGTATACATATACATATATATATATATATACAGTATATGGTATACATAGTGTAGTATAGTGTCACTTGTGTCGTTGGTTGCTTGCATGAAGCCACCACTACATTAAATTAGTGGATTTTCTAATGTAATACTATCATCTAGATAAGAACATGAATGTTGTGATGAGCTGGGACCTACTTACAGATATGCATTTCTTCAGTGCATAGCTACATATTTAGCCAAAATAAAATAAGAGAATTGCATTGCATTTCACAAGTGAAAGTAAGTTTGTTCTACAGTGTATATTATTTCCGATGACATTTCATCTAACTGAATGCACTCCTATATATGCCTTGGTAGATGATTCAAAAGAGCTGCTTCTGGTTCAAACCTACGACTGCATTTAAACAGCCCGTGATACACATTTGTGATGAACTGAGTTTAGAAATACACTAACGATTGAAATCTAGTGATTTTAAAGGACTCGTGTGGGTTTCATTAATGTCATCAGTTGCCAGGTCTTCATATTGTAGGGCTCTTTCTTAGGTAGTCAGTCTCTCTTTTCTTTTAAATGAAATGGTTATGCAAAAACTCTCTTCAAGAGCAGCAGTGTAGCACACCAGTTCTTCAGATATGTCCACTTATATAAGAACTAAAAAAGATAAGACATAGCACAGCCAGTCCTTAAAGAAGCAAGTCTGAACTCTAAATGGATCTGTCAGTGAATAAAATTATAGTGATTGCTAGAAATATCAGAGCTGTTATGGCAGTAGATTGAAGCTGTGGTCATTGCAGGTTGCAGTTTTGAAAAAGAGTTTCTCAAAAATGTTTCTGCAAAGAAATATACTGCCGTATGACCTGGCTACCACAAGTGTCTTTCTTGAAAGGACAGCGCTCCTCATCCCAGTCTCACCCACACTAGGGATGATGCCCCAGAATATAAATGCAGATAAAGACAGTGTGATTCCAAACCAGCTTCTTCCCATACACTGAGAAAGCCTGATATTGTGCAAGGCTTTTCTCAGTCTCAACCTGCATGCCCTCACTGAATTTATAGACAATGAAGTACAAGGAAGCCAAAGCACAGCAAAGCGGGCACCCGCTGGAAGGAAATGTCAAAGTCTGTGCAGGTTCTTCTGGTCCTAAATAAGTTATTAGCTACTGAGCCGAGCTTAGAAATGACACAGAAATGCTTGCAGCGTATGCTGGTGTGATTGCTCTGTGACGGAAATGGTGATTGAGAAGAAGTGAGAGGCTCCTAACCATTTCCATGGCTAAGGTGCCTTACAGCCTGGAACTAAAGGCCTGCCTAAAGCCCAGCCCTCACTCTTTGCAACATCTTCCAAAATGGGGCTCATCTGCTGTGGCACTCACTGGTGGGTAAGATGTATTGATGTAAGTAATACCACGCAATAAAGCAGAGTAACGATCTTGTACAAGTTCATTATGTTACAAAAGGTGCTCAGAATAGTGCCTTCAGTAGTTGGGGAAGAACTGATGGACTGCCTTTGGAAATTTTGGATTAAATCACATTTTGGTTCTAAGTGTGAAGTTTTTTGCTTGCACTGCTTGTTTTCAAGCACACTGTTAAAGATTTTCTTAAAAACTACTTCTTTTGCTCACTTGCCTTTGTCAAAGGACATTCAGCTATGGTCAGAAGCCTTCAGGTTTGCATCTTTGTGCTCCTTTGCTATGTGAGACATCTCCATGGCTTCTGCAACAGACTGCAAATCAGCTCATGAAAAAATTTACCATTAGAAAGTTCTGCTTCAAGTTACTGGAACGTTTTGTAGAAATACATCAATCGTGTTTAGAATTTTGGAAATAGATTGCTCTCATTATTCCTTGAAATTCAGTTAGCACATTTAATATATAATATTACAATAGACAGTATTACAGCATTGACTTATAAAAGACATATTTAAACACTTTTGTGATTCAGAATTGAATATTTAACAGTAACATTCTGTGTGAAAATTCTGAGATTTTAATATTTCTTTTAACATTTACAAGTCTTGACATTTTCTGGGAATAAATGTGCTTCCATTGACTAGCTGCAAGTTATCACAGGTTTTGCTTTACCATCAAAAGACTTGTGTTGGTTGAGTATTGAAATAGGTAAGGTGGTGGAGAGGCTGAATTGCATCACCTTAAGGAGAATTGCATCTCCACCTTCAATATTTTTTCTAGAATATATATACATACATTAATGATTTAAGAGCTGTAGTAGGAGTGATGGATGCTCTTAAAGTGTGTATCAGCACATTAATTACAGGTGAGTGTAAACTATTGCACTTATCCCTGCAATAATTTGTTTGTCTGATCAGCAATAATTTTATAACTTTTAAACAATTTTGGTGTTACTTGGTCATTCTGAACAATCCTGATTTAGTATATCTTTACTGCTCAGCAGAAGTCTTAAAATGGTCTTAATTTTAGTCAGTCACTTGAATTTAATTGCAGGGTACACTGTCTGATATTGAAAGTACCTTCACGAGGAACTATGATTAAACTATAGATGTATCATGTTTTCAGTGACTTGATGCAATTCTTTTATTAACTAAAGAATGTTTTCTTACTCTTCATGATTTCTAATGTTCTCTCACTTATTAAAAGAAATATTAATTGGGCCCACATATGCTATGGATGTTTGGACTTTGTATGCTTAAGACATGCAGTGCAAAATCAGGAGTAAATTTTGGTTTAGTCCAAACTTTGTAAAGAAAGCTTTTTTTCTTTAAACAAAAAAGACAGCAGAGATGCAGAGAAGTGGACAGCATGTATTAGTTAGGCATTTGCCAGTGGCAGACAACACTGAGTCTTTTACATCTCCTTCCAACCTCTACTAGGTTTTGTCTGAATTATTGGCAGATGTTGCATATTTTTGGAGCATCCTACATAAGATGAGTTAGTATGCTGCTGCTTGCCTCATCTTGAGTCAATGTTATAAAATTACTTATTTTAGAGACTTGCTCTAGCAGATAGCTTTTCAATTTGTCCAACAGCATAAAAATAAACAGTTTAATACTAGACAGGAAAGCAGTCATTCAGTATTTTTACATGTTAGTAGAGCATGTTCTGCAGTTTACAACCTGCCATATTTTAACAGAAGTATTTATGGTAATCTTATTGTAGCAAGGTGTCTTCACTCCCTACTTATGAATATTTTCTGAGTTTTCATTTTTCCCATGCTTAAGTCATCCCACCTCCCCCCCACCCCTATTTTTTTTTTTTTTTTTTTGCATTTGTGTAGCTCCACTCAGCCCCCAGAATTAAGGAAATTGTAAGTACATGACAAAAAATGAAATAATGTTTAACTCTTTATTTATAGTGGAGTAAGCGACTAATTGGTCATGCCCTTTATCTGAGCATGTCTAGGATGTACAGGTAGTAGCTAAGCTCTTACAGAGCAAAGAGATAAATACCGTTATATTGTCAAATTGACGCTTTTATTCAAGTTATCAGTGTACTACATATGTCCTGGTTTTTTTTTAATCAACACCTTGGTATTGCTAGAATATCCTTCTAGCTGTGATTCCTTAAGATTTTGTCCCTCTTTTTTTGGCTTTGGTTGCAGACTTAAGGATTCAGACAGATATCTTCTGTTGAGACCCACTGATGCTGCAAGTAAATTCAGTCACCGTAGCTCCCAAAAGCTCATCCAGGTAAACACCGCCATAATTACAGCTCCATCTGCTTTCTACCCTCCTTTTCTCTTTTCAAGTAAGTGCATCACAAATGATGAAGAGAGTCACTTAAATTTAGCATAGTGTTGTTATGAACCTGAAGATTGCAGCTGAACAGTCAGGACTGCTGGAGGAAAACAAAAAAATGATAAAACCTTGTGGTCCATGGTTTGCTAATGCTTGAAATCTTGTTTATATATTTGTTAATAACCATTGGACAGGATTTTTTTAAGGAATACTAGGAATCAAAGGAGATCCTGGCTTTCTTTTCTAAAAATGAAAATATCTACATCTTTATTTTTATGAAAAATTGAGAAGTTTTCTATGAATGTGAGGGTTTTTTTTTTTGTTTTTTTTTTTTTTCTTATTATTTTACATAATATTCTGAGGACTGAAGTTGTTCTTTTTCATATGTTTGGAATTGCAGACTTTACAGGAAGGCTCAAAGCAATGACCCACTAAACTCATCACCAAGCTTTACAAGCTCTCTACTAAATAAATCTTAGGAAATAAAATTGAAGGCAAATCCCATAACTGATCCAGCTGTACTATTAAGCTTCTGAAAATTATTGTTGTTCTGAGAAAGCGAGGCCAGGCCTTTCATCTTTGAGGAGAATTCCTCAAAACTACTGTAAAACTTAATCAGGAAGGAATCGAATGGTATTTAACAAGTATCCGTTGGTGATCTGTGGTCATTTTTAAGCATAAACATATTATTCTTACTCATTTTTTGTCTTTAGTGGAGTTTCAGAGTATCTAATGAGTTCATAATTTTTCAGCTAGAATAATTAACAAATCCTATACGTAATGACATTTTGAATTTTAATTTACCTACTTTTCTTCATTTCATTCCCCACATCAATGGCTTTTTTTAATACTGTACCAGCAATGCTGCCTTCCGGAAATTCTTTTTGTTCAGTGGATTACTTTTGCAACCCAACATACCTTTGGAAAGTACTTATATTCTTCTGAAAGGTTCTTGGTCTATAGCAGATATGTCTCTACAGTAAGGGAAAAATAGTAGCCATTTCTATCAGTGAGTACAATTGTATTGTGTCAGGATATTTAGCATGTCTATTTAAGTCTATTTAAGAATAATTAAGATTAATGACTGTCTGGTCTTCATGTTTTCAGATTAAAGCTTGAAATATTAACCATGACATTTTCAGAAGCTGCAGAAAATAATAATAGCTTGAATATTTTTGTTTAATGTTTCTTGATTTTATTTATTATTTATTGCAGTTGATCTGTGAGATATAACTCATAATTTGAGTGCATGATGTTAGAAATACCATAGGATAAGAAAGCCAGTATTGTTCCAGTACGTACTCTGTCTTGTGCACAATGTTACTCAAGAATATTTGCCTACAGGCTTTGCCCCATTCCTTCACCTTTTTTCTTTTATAGATGTAGAAGTGACTATATGCTTTTCCACAGGCTGCTTTGTATTTTTCCGTAATCCGTTGTTCAGAGGCAAGAGCTGCTTATGGCCTGAATGTCAGATGGGTATGCATACATGGGCTAGCTAGCTAGCAAAAGATAGCTTTAATGGGATGACACTTTTGCGTGTAGATTTACTTACACGGGAGTTTGTATAAATCTCATTTACAGAATTACTCAACTGGCAGCAAGCAATAGGTGATAAATGTGCAACAGAAATACTTGACATCAACTAAACAAAGCATGTTAATCCATAAAATAAACACCACTCAGGTAAAAGCTTTAATAATCATCTGGAAAAATTACCAATTACACAGTAATTATTCCAGAGTGCAAATTTAAACTCTGGTGTTGACAACTTAGAAGCTTTGGATAGAGACAGCTAATGAATTTTTAGCAAGTCCAGGATACTGTTGCAAAACTGAAGACTTGCATTTGGCAGTGGAATTACCAGGTCTCAGCCTGAGCCAATCATTGAGCAATAGGTAAGAAGGCATGGCTAACCCAGGGAGCTCAGCTGCAAGCAATGCACCTGAGTGACAGGAATGGGTGGACCTTGGGTCCACCCTTCCTCCCCCTCAATTAAGGGTTAGCAGCCAAGGGAGCAGTACTTTTCTGGATAGAGGTTGTATTCCTCTCAACCTGTCACTGATAGTTAGAAGGAGTGAGCTAACTTTTCTTCTTTGTCATCTTCTATTGCTGTATAGTGCTTGTGTCTGCCAGCTCAAGATATCATGGTTTTCCCAGCTCAGAGAGCGTGGATCATCAATAAAATGTGTTCTTCATAGGTATAGGAAGGACAGATCAGGATGAACCATGCTGTGCTGGTAACATCTCAACTGTAATTACAGGACGTGAGCCAACTTCTAGCTTGCTTACTCTATTGGGTCCAGGAGAGAAAGGAGAAAATTCAGGGCATTCCCAGTAGCACAAAATGATTTGGCAAGCAGAGAGATCAAGCCAACCGAGTCTTCCACTCAAGTGTGGAAACATCTATTTGCACTGCTAGAAGTTGCTTGTGGGCTTTATGGATGAAAAAAAAAACAACCAGTAAGGAAAGCGTCTAAGCGTCTCAGAGTGGAAGCAGTTCATTGCAACAGAAGAAACACACATTGCTATGAGTGACACTGGAGAGGCCACTGTAACAAGTCAGTTAAGGGAGATAGATATGTATATATATGGGTTTGCACACCCCTGAGCAGCACAGCTCTGTGTCGTGCATTTTTCCTAGCACCAGACTAGTGTGGATGGCTGTGTGATGCTGTGCTGTCAGCATCAGCAATCTCTGGGGCTTTCTGTCTTTCCACTTTCTGTCTCACTACCTGGGAACAGCCAGAGGGAGAGTAAATTTTAAAATTCAGGTGAATAAAGAAAAAAAAAAAATCAAAGTTTTTGTCATTTGGCAAACAGAAATCATAACACTAGAACTGAAAATTAGCAAGTCCACAAAAGTGAGCTTTTAATACTCGCTGTTTGGGAAAGCAAGGACTGACATAAGTATTTATTGCAGCTGTAAGGTAGATTTAACCCTGACAGACTTTTTAAAATTGATTATTTAGTCCTCATGGAAGACCTCAATTTAGAATCTGCAGGTTGTTTCCTATTTTGTATAGCTTGTTAGAGGGATGAAACCTGCTTCTGTCAGAGATTCTTTAATTTTATTTGCTCAGCTTCAGAAAGTGAGTAAAATCTGCTGTAGAAACAGAATTTGCAAGTGAGCTTGCTTGGCAGGATAAGCTTAATAAAAAATGCAGTGCAGGTGTGCAAATACTCACAGCTGATGCTGAAATGCTGCTGTGTTTCCTGGCACTGAATTAACACACAGTGATCTTCTCTAGGCTTTCCCCAGGCTAAGAGCTTAAACTATACTGATAGGTTGAAAGCAGAAGGCAGTGCTTGGCATTTTTAAAGCTGTTCCTTCCATTCAGGGCTCCTGTGTGCTACTCCAGCAGCTGAAAGGTATGGTATGGCTCCTGCACTGCCTGTGTCATGTAGTGAGAGTAATTGACTTTTCCCAATGAGCTAAATTGCAGATTATAAATAAGATGTTACTTTGCCTTCAGCTAATGGTGAGCATGCTCTACTTCTGACTGTGGGAGCATTGGACAAGGAGATCTACAACGCTTAGTATGTCAGTCCAGAGTAGATAAATAAGAATGGTTCTGCCACTGTGAAGCTGAGGGGATACATTGCTAGAAAGTGTCTGGGATGGCTGAGTTCAGCTGCAAGAGGCTGCTGTGCCTGGGTACCAGTGTCCTGTCAGTCTTCAGTGAGAAGGAGAAGCTGACACCCATGGTTTGTGTAACCACTTCCAGAAACGAAGCAAAATAAGGCTGGAACAGATCATGTCCTGTAGCGGTCCTCAACTCCTCAGCTGCCTTGTTGAAACACCAGCAACAGCAGTAATTCTTTCTTATCCCAAGCCAGCTTCTATATCTGCTTCAGAATGGGGGATGTAACAATATGGGGACACCTGCTGCTGCCTTTAACTATTTTTTTTTTTTTTGAGTGATGCAGATTCTCCTGTCTTCCTAGGAAATCTGTTCTGTTTTCTGCCCTTCCTCATCACCAGGAAGGTTTGGTGTTGAAGGAACATGCGGACGTGCCACTATAAAGCGAATGCCTGGCTGTGACGTTTACAGAGGTTGCCCCTGAAGGGAAAATAGTCAGGAGGCTGGGCTGGTATAAGGGATTGAGAAACTGAGGTTGGCCAATTCTATTGAATTTATTTGCAATTGTCTGATCATGTTGCTGTTGTTGCTAGTCTGTGGCTATTATTTCCAGTTCTTTCCACCCTGACTATCTGTTGCTATCTTCCATACTTACTTAGATTCAACAGCAGGAGTGAAAGAGAGCAAGTAAGTGTCCTTGAGACTTCAGCTGAGTGGTGATTACAGGTGTCTGCTGTGAAGTGCATGCTTTGTACACCTTGCCATGCCCAAACCATAACAAAATCAAGAAACTGTATGCTAGTTTCTTGTCTAAAAATGATGATAGTCCTGTCTTAGCTCAAGGGAGCTTTGCCAAGCTAAGCATGTTGAACTCTCAATGCGGTGGTAATGGTAGGCCTGTAATAGGCAGGGTGTCAGTGTTAAATCTACCTTACAGCTGCAAAAACAATCTGTACAGTGGCATCTAGTGCATAGCAGGAAGAACTGCAGATGTCCAGTGACCCTCCAGCTGAGCTATGTTCCGCTTAAGGGACTTGCAGGCTGCCTTTGGGGCAGCTGTGGGGCTGGGATTCTGCCTCTTCTTATTCATTGCTTTCCTGAGTGAAACAAAGGGCCAGAGAAAGACAACTTTTAGAGCCCAGCAGAAGGCTGAAGTTTTCCTACCTGCTCTGAGGTGAAGGAGTATTGTCGCTGTTCCTGGTGACCAGAGCTGTTGACAGGGCCAGAGAGGTGGGAGGTAGGGGTAAGTGTCTGGGCACATTGCATCTCAGTCACAGCAGCAGTGCGTGCTTATATCTTTGTCTAGTGTCAATTGTCACAAGCTCTGGCCTAAGTGTGGACTCAAACTGCAGTGCAAGCTCGTACTTATTTTCCCACATGTGAGGAGCAAACTCAGCATGTAAAATTTTAAAAGAGGGAAACCAACTAGTCCTGGGTGAGCATTCTGATATTCAGGGAAGACCAATGTAGACAGTGATGCAAATAAGGAAGCTGAGGAATCAAGAGTCATTTGTATTAGGTACAGATGAAAATCTATTCCTGTTTGATTTTATTTTTTTTTTTCCTTATGGGGTGAAATAATCTTCATGGATATGCTTATTTGTATCAGAATGGTCATCATCCTTATTCTTTTTCCTTTTTTGTGTATTAGCTACATGCACAGCATGTAGGTATGGATGAAGCCTTCAAATCCCATTGATTGTGGCTTTGGAGACTTGAGATACTGAAGCATAGAAGGAAGAGATGAACAGCATTGAAGAGGTAGAAAATAATTTTAAATCAATTTTGATTGTAAAAAAAAAAATGGGATTCTAGGAGAAATTTCACTAGATTGCTTAATTTCTAAAATGAAACTTACTGAGGTTTAGATTCAATAAACTGGATGTAAGTGTAGCATCTCCCTCCGTCTTCTTCTCATGGGCAGGAAATGAGAAATGTATTCAGACTTCACTCTTTTTTTTTTTTTTCTTTTTCTTTTTTTCCCTCTTTTTGTCTGCATGATGAGATTTGATCAAATGTCTCTTAGCTTTCAAAATACCAATTTATCTTTCCAGGCTACTAAACATTTCTGGCCCTTTCACACTGTTCCTTCAAGCCCATTTTTCTTCTGCAGTGCTGTCCGTGGCCTTCCTTTCTTTGTGACAGCCAAAAAAGAATTGAGCCTGAGCTGAGTATTGTTTTAAAGCAGTTATTTCCTTGGGCAGCAATATCTGGTTAAGAATCTATTGTCTGAAGAGAAAGGATGCTCTAGGGAAGATTGCCACATCTGTTTCTCTTTTCTATACACATCTAATTCATTTGCCCAGGATGACCCATGGGAGAACACCTTCTAAAACGACAGGGGAACACAGTGCTTTGGGGAAGTGTCACTTCATACAAGCTAGGTAAGATGTACTGGAAGGCACACTTTGCTTCTGAAAATGGAGATGATGATCAAACCCAGTTTATTCTGTTTCCTTGTTTTTGCATTAAATGGCTCTTTAGAAATTAATGGATTCTAAGGCAAATTACTGACCTCTTTTGAGGTCTTTATAATTCCTTCAACTATCATCAGTGAGGTTTGCAATAGTAACTCTGTAAGTATTTATGTAAGATGGGGAAAGGTATTTGATAATACTGAATGCACAGATGAAGTGAGCATCTGAGGGAAACAAATTTTAAATGATGCTGTGTTTGTGAATTGATTGGTTGTTTTTTGTTGTTGTTGTTTAAGTCCTGCTGGATGTCACAAGTAAAACCCTTTAATTTGTCACGCAGGCTAATAGTCACAGCTCTGAAACAAGAACTCTCAGTCATTAATAGCTTTTGGACAAATTGTTTTCAGTGCTTGCACAGCTCCACTTCATGGTTACAGCTCTTACTTCTAGCCTGCACTTGGGACATCTGCAGCTGTCCATACTCCACTCGAACTGCAGTTAGCTAAGATGAGAAAATTAATTAAGTAGAGCTGAACGCGAAATTTGTGATGTGCAAGACTTTTCCCACTGCCTCTGAGTGTAAGCGCTAGTTATTTCGTGCATTCTCTTCCTCCATCCTAGTTCTTGTGTCTACTATGGGTGTGTTCTCTATTACAAATTAAGTTTTCATCATTAATAATGCTCTGCTCTTAAGTAAACAATAACCAAACTGAACGTACACAGCCCTTCCAGAATCACGCTGAAGCAAAAGACTTCTTGTTCATCATTTCAACAAAGAAGTTGTCCAATTGTGGTCATTTTTTATTCAAGCTAGTAACATCTGAGGGTGGCAAATCTAAGATGTAGCTACAGCCTATACAGTGCCAGCAGAGTAAAGCCCAGACAAGGCAGGACTGGAACAAGCTCACTGAACTGTGGAAACCCTTCCTAGCAGGGGAGGGAGTGTCAGCTGCTGTTGGCAGGGCATCCTGAGAGGGATAGGCAAAGACATACCTCAATTTAGGACTTTATTAGTGAGATCGTAAGAATCTTATAGTGTGCTCCTAATGCATATTTCCTAGTGACTTCTAGGCTTGTTTGAAAATTTTAATTTAATTAGGCTATTTTAATCTCTCTTCCTCGTCCTCTTCTACCTTTTATGAAGGCAATGTGGATATTAGGGTAGATGAAATGTCTGTCTGAATAGCCTCTGAAAAAAAAAGTGTGAGACAGAAGTGCTCAGAACGAACATTTCTCTGACTCCTGTGAAATTCATCTTATCTGTCTGCTGGCTTTTTTGGCAGTTAGAACATCAGGATTTGAAGTATAAGGAGCTTGCAGATTGAGGACAGTACTGTCCATCCACCCAATGCAATGACAGTCCTGATCAAACCCTATTAAAATCTGGACAGATGTTTTGTTATGTTATGAGACAACTTCATATAAAGGTCCAAATTGTCTCCTCACATAATCTGATGCTTCTCCACAGTTGTCAGATGAACAATGCTATTTATACTCAGCATATATTGGTCTATAACTGATATGATTATCCCTTGAATTCTGCTTATGAAAACTAAGAGGAATCTTTCAGCATCAACAAAGCTACAGCTGTGCAAAAACAGTGTAAAGGGTGGAAAGCTGCAGGCAACGGCTCTGAACAGACCGTATGGACACTGACAGGGCAGAGGTTAAGAGTTGGCAGAGTAGCACTGAACAAGAGCGTTCTGACTGGGATGGGCTGCTAGCAGTTCTTGGGCACCGTGAGGGTGACATAAAGACATCAGAAACTAAGCATATAGCCATACATTTGCTGCAGGTGTTGTGTGGATTGGATTGAATTAAGAACAGGAGGCATTAACCAGTGTGAACTCATCTGACCCTCGGATCTACTGTGCAGAGTTACTGGGAGAGCAAGCAGCACAGCAGCCAGACTTCTTGTTTGGGTGAGACAGTCAAGTAAAGGTATAATTAGTGCAGTATTTCTGTGCGTGATAACTGACACCATGTATTATTTACTGAATGCTCTTGAAAGCAAGATTTGGCTGGTGAATCACACTGAGGAAACAACATGGTACTAACGGCATGACAGAAAAGGAGTTCTGCCAGTGATCTGCCCATCATAACCACCTGACAGTTGTGCTGTCGCCTGTGATTTCCTTATCTCTGTTGTTGTTTATGTGACTGAGGGCCATGTGAATACACCTACAGGCATCATGGCTTTTAGTGTGTCTGATACTGTTGGTGATTTTGGTTAACTGAAAACAATCAGGGATGACTTTTTTCTTATTCTAGCTTCTTTTCCCTTGATAGCTCTTTATTTGCTGGGAGAAGCCAAAATTACAAAAAACCCTAATGTGTATTGCATGTATTTAGTCATGTATATACTGTCACTTTGCATAATATGAAAGGATGCAAAGCAGCTTTTCTGAATTCATCTGAAGCAAGCACTGGTTTGCTACAGCTAACCAGGGTTTCTTTCCATCTGTAGCTGTCTGATCAGACCATGTCTTTAGTCTGTCTGCTGAGAATGATGAGTTTGATGTTCCACATTTCCATATGTTTGGGCAGCTCCTATTGTGTTTGGAAAAATAAGTTTTACTTTCCAAATTATAATGAACATTTAATGTTTTTCCTATACTATGAAGAATATACTTCTCACAGCGTTAAGTTGTATTTATTGTTTATTTACTTGTTCTCACTAGAAGTCAGTTCCCACTCCATGCCTGTCTACATGCCAGCTCTGTGAAGCAGGCACTTCAGTAAGGTGACTGCTGTAGCTCTTTTCCTATGAGATCCCGAAAGGAACATCTCTTAGGAACATTTTTCTCCCTTTTCTATTTTATTCTGTCTACTCTGTATGCCTGAGTACAATCTGGCTCATGATCAGGATATTTTATCTTGCTGTTGACAAGTGACATCTTCTGTACTATTGGAAGATTTTCTTTGGGGGATGCAGTAAGAATATTCAGCTGTCTCAGTGAGTAGATGGTGGTTGAGTTGCAAGTGTCAGAGCTGCTGTAGATGCTGTAGGAACCAACAGTTGGGCGAAGAAAATGGGCCCATTTTCATTGCACACCTGCAACACCATGGAAATAAATACAGCAGGTTCTTTTAAAGTTCTTTCTGAATAGCGGCAATGTGTGTTGGTTACAAATCTTGGGACCTCAGAGAGTTGGGGCTTTAGAAATGTAATGAGTTTTAGGGTCAGTCACTGATTGTGCTCTGAAAATGAGAGCTGCTTTTGGAGTGAGATCACTGTCCCACAGTGACATGGGGCAGGGCACGCACCTGAAGCCTGATCTCACCTCCTACTTGCCCTTTTCGTATGCAAAACCACACTTTCACTGTACCTCGACTCAGATGAAGTTTTGTCCCGTGACTCCTTTCTCCTGAAGCTGTGTTGTTGCCCAGAGACCCATCCCAGCTAGGGACGCTCCTGTTCCTCACCTCATGAACCCATAGCCCTCTGCCTGCCTAGGGTCCCCAGCTCCTGTTTGTGCCCAGAGCAGAGATGGAGTTCTCACTGCCACCTGATGAGAACTCACAGAACAGAACTCAGAGAACACCCTCACAGAAACCAAACAGAAAGGTTAAACACTGTGTCCTGCAAATATGATTACTTTCTGTCATCAGTGCTTTAGCTGAAATATGTAGTTGGTATTTGGAACTTGCTTATTGATAATTGTGAGTGCCTTAAGTCTCATGTGCCGCATGTGGGGATGTCTGATAGGCTTTTCAGAGAAGGTGTAAGTAGTGGATTTGTGCAGCAATTTTTAAAGCTAAGCTGGACAAAACAGAAAAGCGTGCACTGCTTGCCTGTTCTGACACTGTTGGACCAGTCACTTCTGAGTTACACTAGGCAAACTTCCAGAGTTCAATGTCTAGTAGATTTGACTTCATAGAAATAGCATAGGAAATTAAAACAATTTCTCTGTACTTCTTGGCTGCTTAAAATTTAATCTCTTATTCTGTCATCTGTGTTATGATACTGAAATCCACAGGTATACATCTGCCAGGTCTTATTGCTTAATTTTATCATGTCAGTTGTGAATCAGCCAAAGGAAGCAGCAGAATAGACACTGAATTAATTTTTGTTTTAGGTAGATAAGTGGTGAGAGAAAAGAATATGTTTGGTGCTCAATTTCTTTTAAAATATCACACTCACAGACAAAATAAAGGACATAGCCCTCAAAATTAACAGTTGAAAACTGAGTTAAATGAAGCCACAACTAAATGAAGTGTTTTTCTTATGTTTATCTTTTATTTCTGCATCTCTCCACATCTTCCATATGATATATTAGATTCCCGTGTTCAGGAAGCAAAGCAGAGGAGGGGTCATGCTCTACTCTGGTGTGTCACAGATATGTGCTTTGTCCCATAACTTAAAAAATTGTAACTTGGCATCTAGTAAAAGAAGAGCCCTCTGGGATAACCTAAGTGTGGAACTCAGGTGCTCTGGAGAGCTTGGCTGAAGAACAAGGAGGTGGGTGTCCAACATAGCATGAGCTGGGTGGGAAGTGGAAGAGAGATTTGATCTCATTCTGTTTATTAGACGTATGTATATCATTCCTTTAGATTTGAACTTCCTGATCAAACCTAAAAATTCCTGAGGATTTTTCTTGATCCTCACTGCCCTACTGAGGGAATTACTCCTGCATTTTGTTACAAAGCTGGAGCTAATGAACAGTGTCTGAGCCAGTAGTGTCTTAGTGGCTTAATACAGAGTTTCAGTGCTTGCAGTAAGATAGATCTTCAGGAAAGCAGTGCTACTACAACAGGAAAAAAAGATGAATCTCTAATTTTATTCTGTTTTTTTCCTTTTTGAATAAGCATGTATGATGCCAAAGACTGTACTTAACAAATGGGGTGAATTTGATATGTACTCTATTTCTTCTCAGTAAAAAGGCAACCATGGGGAAATACTCTTGCTGTGGTCTAGAGCCACCTATGAGTCCATCAGAACACTCACACAATGCAGTGTGTGAAAGAAGTATCATTAGAAGAATCTCTTCCATGCTCAGAGTATGACTCATATCTGACCAGGCAAATTATTAGTCAACACAAACAAGTATGATTTTCATGTTGATTGAAGCTGAGGTAATGTACCTATTAGATCCTCACACGTGAAGCCTGACAACGTGGGCTACAGTCCTGTGATTTATAACTTATGGGAAGGAAGCCAGCTATTCAGAAGCTGTGCTAGCTGCCAGTACCAGCTCACCTTGCTGTCCACTGAAATCCATCCTTAAACTGCCCTAGGGAACAGCAATATTTTATTGATGTGTGAACTACATGTAGCATTTATCGCATCATCTTCTCCAGAGTATGTATTTATTATAAATCATAATTATCAAAGTGAATGTTTGAAACCATATTTTCATCTCTTGGCATATTTCCGCTAAGGGTTATATTTTCTTCTATTTTTAGTTGTTATTGTTTTTTCTTTTCTCAACCTAGTGTGAATAGAAATTCATACTGGTCTTTTTAGTAATGAGATTTGGACTGCAATACATGGGAAGATAAATTGGATTTTTATATATAGTGTACATATAAATACACATGTATATATTGTATTTGGTGTCAAAAAAATCAGGAGTCTGATGGAAAAAAAACAACCCATATGTTGACTTTAGCAGAGTGATTAAATAAGGGAGAGAATTTAATATAAGCTAAAAAATTCAGAAGTGAATTTCACTGATACCATATACAAATATTTGTTCATGTCTTCAGGGCTTTGAGCACAGAACTTCAAAGTAGCCAAACTGACAGTAATTGATGGTGAGGAAGTCGGGTAAGTTGAGGAACAAAAAAGAGGAAACAAATAGGAAAAAAAAATATGGAAACAAGTATTTTAGCTGACAAAAGCCCAGGGATGTTTATGTGATCTTCTCAAAACAGTGTCCCTTTGCAGCATATAAGGGATGATATTAACTTGCAGCAAGAAGATGAGAGTGTTAATAAACTCTTTGTGATCACTCATCAAGTACGTGCAGGTTTTGGAAATTATTTCAAAGCTTCCAGGCTGATGCTGGTAAATTATCAAAGGGGAATTGCTGCATGCATTCAGGACTCAAAAGCAAATCTTCATCCTGCAGACTTCATTCCTCCTCTGGGGCAGCAAATATGACAGAAGAAGCTGACTGAGTGTATCTTTATCTAAGGATGGTTTTAACTTGTTTCTCTCATCCCAAACTGCTGAACAAATACATCTGTGTGTAGACAAACCAAACTCACAGATAAAGGCAGTGAACCATGAAGGGAAAGCCTATTCCTTCAAATTTATTGAGGATCAAATGTAGATCTTTCCTTATGTCAGATAATGCCTTTCCATTCTCTGAGCAGTCAAGACTGAATTAAGGCTGCCAAATGGAAGTTACTGTGCCACATATGACAATACCATGAGTGACCTGGTTGAATCTGGCTCTCATACATTTAAGAATAACATAGTTTAGAAACACGTGTGTTACAAAATACATTAAGCATTAAGTTTTAGGTAAATGATGAGTTGAAAATAGCCTTCAATTTTATAAAGGCTTCTACAGATTTTTCTACTTTTCTCCTTTTGCATTTGTTTTAATTCACTGTTTTCTGAATTTCGTTTTCATTCTTAAGGGTGTATATATTTGGATGTGTTATCAATTGCTGTATAGTATTTTACTGCATTAATTCTAACTTAGAAAACATATACTCTACTGTATCCTGCAGCATTTTCTGAACTGTCTCTAACACCTTTGGGACTTCATCCCGCACTTCTGTAAAAGATATCTACTGTTCCCACCAGGACATCTGAGGAAAAGAACAATTCTATTTTTAAGCAGATTCTTCACACAGTGAATAAAGCCCTGAGGGGCTGCAGAGCAAAATAAAATACAAATCTCCTCCTCCCCTTTGCAGTGCTATTCAGAGGTATTTCATTTGGTGGCACATCCAAGGCAAAATTATTCTGCAACCGTGTATAATAATGAAATAATTTAGCTTGTCAAATCTGTTTTGTAAGTGCAATTTTCCCTCAGTCTTTTCATTTTTTTTTTCTCTGTACATAGAAATTGCAGTACAAGAATATTAGAACATCAACCGTTGTTATTTGGTGAGTATCAATATGATCCATGTGCATCAAAGTTTGAAGTAGCACAACTTTGCTCCTGGTATCTGATTATGCTACACATCATGGCATTAAAATTTCAATAAAAGAAGAGTCATTAAAGATTCATCAGCATGAGTAAGTGTGGGTGTCTTTTGAAGGGCTGTACAGATTCCTCTGTCACTGAGGAAAGCAATAGAGGCTGAGTCTGGAGGGGCTGTTATGCATTGCAGCCCTGCTATCTGAATTCTCCCACAGTTTCAGTTTTGCATGGTCTTTTTAAATCTTAACTGGGCTTTATAGTGCTGTTGGGTGCCATTTAATAGTTGCTAACTTTCACATTAGAGGTGGGTAATGTGAATAGGTCTTAATAGGGTGAAGCGATTAAAACCTATCTGTGTTTCCATCAACTGTTACTGAAAGTATTTGGTGTTCCAGTAAATTTAAAAAATGTTGCACATGCAAACCAAGAATTTATGCAGGCAGTAGAAGTAGAGTGATCTGATGATAAAGGTAAAGACAGGATATGTTTGCTGAATTAATGCTTTATGGAGCCAGGAGACCTCAGATTCCCCATCTACCTTGTCTCACGTGTAAGACCATGAGGGATTTCAGTGATCCTGAACCGTTGCTGAAAACCCAGAAGTAGGGTCAGGCTGTGACTCTCAGTGCCGTACCCACCTACTGGGAGCTGATCTGAAGGGGTCAGAAGCCACAGCTTGGCCGGGCTTTTGGTACAGTGGAGATTTTTCAGAAAATGCCCAGAAGAAAGACCAGAAGATATAAAAGGCAGAAATTCTATTAATCCAATCCACACCGTTTAGTTTTTGCCTACACTTAACTGTAGAAATTCACTGTCAAAATATAGGAGTTGTTATTAAAATCCTCTGGGAACTTGCAACAGCATTCAAATGGGAAAAAGAAAATTCTTGCTTCACTGTTGTATCTGATATAGGTTGAAAGAGAGAAGACAGAGAAAAGATGGTAACCTACTTAAGGCCTATCTGTAAGAGGAGACCTAGAGAGTGGGAAGTTAAATGGCAAGGAAGTCTTTGGTCTAGCAAGGGTGGCCAAGATCCAAGAGCAGGTAATAGAGGGGAAATGCAAAATCGAAACTAGACACGTCTTTTCAGCAGTGGAAACAATCAAACACTGATACAGTTTTCAGTGATTCTAGATTGCTATCACTGGAAATTTTAAAGTCAAGATTGGATTTTTTTTTTTAAAGTCGTGTTACAAATTTAAATCCTTCGTGTATGCAATGGTTTACCTTATACAGTATTATCCACTTGATACAGGCGCTTTCATGTCAATTCATTCTTGCTGAAATTTTTGTATTTCTTTTTAGGAGTCTTATATGCTTGAAAAGTTGCGGAATCGTTTTTTCTAATTGCTTATAATAAACGCTTCTGGTAAATGAATGCCATGCCTAATTGTTTTTTTTTCTTGTTACTCTGCTTGCTTCTTTTATCAGAAATGTTTAGGAGAGATTTAATGTATTAATTAGGAAGAAGTTTATGTTCATTTAACATAATTAACATCCTTTTCCAGAGTGGAAAGATTTCTTTTTCAGACCAGAAAGCCTTGCTTTCATAAGCAAATCACAACATGGGAAAATTGACTTTGGGGAGACAAGAGAATTGCCAAGAATCACCTGAGGACAGGATTCCAGAGCATGGCATGATCTGCAGAGAAATCTGGGGGAAGAGTACATGCAAATATGGAGTATATGTAACTACTTCCTTCTCTTAAACATTAAAAGTAAAAGGCATATTCATCCAGTAAAATCATTACCTTTCACCATGAGCAAAAGAAAAATTCATAGTTTTGCTCACTGAAATATTGCTGTGTTCCACACAAAGAACTGTTGTTGCTAACTGAAAGGCTTCACGGCTGTGTGGGATTCCCAGCGTGCAGGGAGCAGTCCTGTTTCATTTGCTGATTCTCACAGGTTGCCAGTGGGCAGTTTCCTCACAAGTCTGTTCACTTTTTCTAAGGTGGACTGTAGCACGCATTTGAATTGCTAAACAAAGTCAGAAAACCTAGACATCATTTAAATTGCACTTAAAATTCCATCTGGGTGATAGACTCTGTACATGTGGAGGTGCTCTTTGTTACTGCTGCAGATCATTCCTCCTGAACCTAGTTAGTCAGTGATCTTTCACACTGGGTCTGGTAACTCAATATTTGAGAGATCCGAAGTCAAGAGGATAAAGGCAGGAACGTATTGTATGTCTTTCTAGAAAAAGTGGATCATGGCCCCTTTCTTGGTGATTAGCTTAAAATGGACTTTAAAGTTCCCAACTTAGAAACAGGTTTGGAATGGATTACCCAGCAGCACAGAACCAGTTTTCATCCTTTCCTGGTATTTTCATCACATGCATTTTGAAGTCCTTTCATAATGCTTGTTGTCTTCATCTTCAACACCATTTCCTAGGCTAAATGAAGATTTTAATGTTCAGTTAAGTCACCCTCCAAGTATATCCTTTTAGTTATCCCTGTTCAGCTCTGAGGACTGTACAAAGAACCATTTATTGCAAGGGAAGATAAAAATGAAGCAGGAGGGAATGCTGAAGAAGGCCTATGAACCTAGGCTGCAATGAAAAATGCACTGTAGGTCTATATAGCCTTTTAAAAAACTGGTTATTAAGATAGGAAATTTGCTTTCTGGAACTGCTGAAATCAGGAACAGAAATAATTCTAATTACATTCTAAATAATAGCATTATAAGACTTGCATGAGTGCCCTTTGGTTCATTTCCTTGCTATTTTTTTTTCTCCATTTACTGCTAGTCTTGTATAGCCTTGTAGCAGGCACAGTTGCATGGTTCTTAAAAAAAGAAGTAGGAATAAAGAAGCTTTTTTCTTTTTTTTTTTTTTTCCAGCAGTGAAACTTCCCATAGAGTCTGAACAACATCCTCTTTATCAAGATTATGGGTTTCCACATCTTGGCATACTATTTCTTTCCTTTAGTGAATGCCAGCAAGCTGAGCTAAGAGTGACAAAAATAGAGAATAAGGCACATATAGGGCCATACTTATGTCAAGAACACTTATTTGAATGAGTAAGGCAAGACACAGCTTGTGTTTTAAACTATGAACCACACATACCTGTGTTTCAAAAGGTGACTATCTCTAACTTTATGTCTTGCATTTGGAGAAACTGATATTATTCATTAATATCTGAATGAAAGAAAATGGTTGTCAGTCTTTTGAGCCATTTTTAGAACAAAAGTGTGGAGCCCATCTGTAGTGCGGTGCTGACTTACATTGGCTTGTAGTGCTGAGACCCAGCTGTTAGCAAGAGAAATATGGACTGACAGTCTTTTGTATTATTCATGCTAAATATATTCTGCTGAATCATGAGAAATCTTCTATGGAAAAATGCACTCACAAGTCAAGCACTTTCTGCTAAGAGGCTGAGTGTTTTTTCAATTCTCACTATCTCCATATCGATGGATACGATGTGTCTTATGACATCAAGCACTGTAGTTGTTTCTAGCACACTGAATGACTCAACAATTCAATGTGATTCAGTATCATTCAGTGTGAACTTGTGTTTTGTGAGGTTTGGACTGGACATTAGGCCAGCATTTTTGTCAGCCACATTTGTGGTACAGGAACAGGTTGTTCAGAAAAATTATGGGATTTCCATCCATAGAGGTTTCTTAAGTCTCAGAGAAGCAGAGCCGAGGTTGACCTGATCTGCTGCTGTTGGTGATAGTACTTCTTTGAGCAGGAGGGTGGGCTAGGTGACCACCGGTGTTCCCTTTGAATCATTATTTCTGTGATTCTGTAGATTTCTCAATAAAAATGCATAGACTGTGCTCTCATTTTCACTACACTCATTTTTTTCAAAGATCAAAAAACAAGCCATTATTTGTACTAGAAAAAAAGCAAACCAGAATCAACACATATATTTGTTCTATAAAATGCTAGCCTTTTTAGTAGTGAAGAAAAGGTTTACTCCCTAGGTACACTGAAGAACAATACAACTGTTATTTCAGGGAAGCATCAGGGAGAGTGATTTTAATTTGAATCCAGCTGTTATTACAATGACATTCAAAAGGCAATGTTGGCCATAATAAGGAGCTAAAAACCTGTTGATCAATAGTCAGCATTGATTTCTCTTATTGATTTCAGTTAAACCAAGATCTGATTCTCTGTCAGGAAGAGCCCCACAAGTAGTTTGCAGGAATTAATTCCCTTTTAAGTCCTTCTCTGATGGTTCAAACACTATCTTTAAATTAATTGTGCTGGTTCTTTGCACAAAGATGAATTTTTTTCATTTGAACTCTGGAGTTCTGGCATGTTTGGGTGCAAAACCTTTAGTTTGCCAAGAGAAAATGAGTGTTTTATTGCCAAAGCTGCTCAATTAGACTCATGTAGCCCTAGTCAGCTTTCTCACACCTAAAACATTCTTTACCCACTGTGGGGAATTATTAGAAAAAGATATTCCTGCCTGACTTGAAAAAATTCAAACTATAGAAGCATGGTCTCCACTGAGAAGCATAGCAAAATATTCACCCCTGTGCCGTTTGATTTTTGGAAAACAATGTTTAGTCGGTGTAGTGAAAGATCAGAACAGGTGGGTAACAGTGAAATTGACTTTCATTTGTACTGCAGTGAAGTTTTCTAGGGTATGAAATTTTACTGATATTTAATGGAGCTGAGAAATGCCATCAGCCTCAGTATTACTTGCGTTTGAATGGATTTCTCTGACTGAAAGCAAACATTCTTTAGATATTTCTCTGGTGTTGTCTTTCTAGTTTTTCTGGAAAGTGTTTCATACCGTTTCTGAAAAGAACACCCAAAATATTCTACTTTCTAGTCAGTCACACTTTCATGACTACATTAAAAAAATCAACAGAAAGACTTAAAATGTGTAAGCAATGAAAAAAAAGAAGAGGACATGGAAATTTATATGCAGCAGTATCTAAGGACTGTAGGAAACATGGGGAGCAGAAGCAGAAAGCAGAACTGATATTGCTGTGGTTGGGGTTTGTTGTTCATGCTCTCTTTGGGGGCAGGGATGAATTTGTTTGTTTCAAGAGTGAAATCAGAAACGTTGAAGAATTCTGAGAAAGATGATGTATTATATAACAATTAAATACTTTCTGTTTCCATATTAAGGAAGATTCAAAACAAGGTGAATACTTGTAAATCAGCCAGGCAATGCTACCTGCATCCAGAGGAGCTCTCAGTGTTGTTTATGCGTGCTGCAAAAGGAATAGTAAGATTTTTTAGAATGGAAAAAGGAAATTTTGAAGGGTTGGGCTACGTTACTGCTCATTTTGGTTATGATTTGACTCGTTTTGGGACGCTGTGTCCTGTTCTGTTGTTCAAGATTCAAGAATAGTGATAAACTAGAGAAAATCAAAAGAAAAGCCACAAGAACACTAAAAGGAAGAATGCTATTTAGTGAAAGGCTAAAGAAACTTGGCCTGTTTATTTAGACAAAAATAAGAGGTCATGTTAAAAGAGTTTTGCATAGTTGTATGGGAACTGCTGAGTCACGGCCTGAACCTCTGATTAGTCACCTGAGGCGAGCAATGAGTCAGCCCTGGGAGCACAGGTGAAAGCAACTCACCTGTGCTGCAGGAAGGGGTGGAGCCTGGCTCCACCTCTCCTGCACCCATTTAAGAGCTGACTACCAGTGGGGAAGGATCTCTGTCTTTCTCTTTGGAAGATCCACTCCACTGGAATTTCCTGAGCAAGCCCATGATATGGGTAAGCCTCCTGTTTATTCTCTTTGTCTCGCTGTGCCTAACTCTATTGCTTATTTCGTTATTATAACATCTTAATATTATTAAATTATATAACATTCCTTTATATAATTTTCATTGATTATACACATAGTCTTAGCAAAAGTTGCTAATAGAACATGAGAAAGCAATTGTATAATGAAAGATGATTGTGGTCAAATTCATCCTAGAAATAATATATACAGATTTTTAATAATGAGGTAATTAATCTCTGGAGCAGGCTGTCAAGACTATTGCTGGACATTTTTAGGACAATATTGAATGCCTTTATGAAATGTGTACTCTGTTTCAAACAGGTATTAATTCTGAGAAGTCTAATGGCTTATGTTATGCTGCAGGTCAGACTAAATAGTCTTAGTGACCCATCATCCCTGATGACATTTTAGATTGTTATCTCTGTTCTTTTGTTGGAACATACATAGAGCTGCAACCACCACCAACAGAAGTTTAAATAAGTACCTACAGTAGTTGTAATCATTTGAATTTTCTTGTACTACATCTCAGCTGTAATTGTAACAGCTTCACAGGGAAAGCCTTTGCTTGCAAAAAAGGTGTTCTATGGTAGCTTCCCCACCAGAGGCAGTTCAGCCAGGATGCCAGCTGATGACAAGTACAATTGGTAACATGGTCTGCCTCATCTCTCTTAAAGATCTTCTGAGAAGCTGATTTCACTTCAATGTATTTGGAGCCATATTTTACTATTTTTCAGCTAAACTCAAAGTTCACTGATAGATTCTCTTTCCTGTTTTAACTTTTTTTGTGTGTGTGTAATATCTGACCAAAAAAAACCATAATGTACTGTGGTGGTAGAAAGTTGAAACCGTAACAGATCAGACTAGAAATAAAGTGCAAATAATCATTTCTCAAAAATCTTAATTAGGAATTTAAGAAGTTCTATGCCCTGAAGTCAAACAAAACTGGATGTATTTCTGAAAGAAGTTTTTATTCAAAATGCACTGATTTTCATTCTGGAGTTACTGTGTAGAGTACTTTTGTCTTGATATACCCAGGGTTAGATTCTGTGAATGGGTTGTTTCCATTATAGTTTTATTACTAGGACAGGTACAGGAGGAGTACCTGAGAGAAATCACTAGCAGGTGGTCAGCGAAAACCTACTGAGATATAAAAATATGGAAATATTACCTCCTATGCTACATGTGGAGTTCACTGATGTACTAAAATTTACTCTCTGGGAGTTTCTGCTCAAATTGTGAATCTTGTATATGTTGGGTATGAAATTATGCCTGATGTTTTTTTTTGCTCAATAATGAAACAAAAAGGCACTTACTCTGGAAATCTCAGTTATCATTATCTCCAGGGAATTCTGAGTGATAAATGATAATGTTTGGTTGCTGAGGCTTTCAAGATTTGCCTTTCAAGTATCTGGGTATCTCTGTCCTTTTTCAATTGAATTAAGAAATAGAAACAGCTCCAAGTTCACCCCTACTGAGATTGGACATAGCATCTCTGAATTTTATCAATGTAAATTTCTCTGCAAGTCACTTTTTGATCTCAAGCTGTATGTCTCTAAGTTTGCCTGTAAAGCCTCATGTGTATAGGTCACGTTTGTAGCTGTTTAATTTTCTGCAGTTCACAAGTTCACTAAGGTAAAGCTTTGCTTTTAAAACACACATTTGGAATTACATTCAATTTCTGGCCTGAAACATTAGAAGGAAGAGATGAAAATATTTACTAAATAGGAAGATAGTGCTGAATGGGCATCATTTTTAAATGCCTGATGAATTTCATCCAGTGAGACCTGTTTCTTCAGTCAGGAGGAGGGAAAATGAAATTCAGCCTAAGCTCTGTCAGTGGAACCTTAGGAGAAGGAAAGCACAATGCATTAGGAAACAGAAAATCAATATAACTGGGCAATGAAAGCATTTTCATTACGAAGAACCAAAAGTCATCACAGAGTACAAGGTTCACTTGAAATGGAAACAAGGGAAGTTAGTCTTGACAGTTTCAAGAAAACAGTGAAAAATAAACTACAGTAACGAATATACTGTGCTTTTCTTTAAGGGGAAAGAAAGTCTTGTTACAAGAAGTTAGGAGAGGTTCCTTCCACGGAATTTTTTTAAGGAAATTGTTTTGTACCACCTCCCAGTTCCTATTCTGCTTCCTACATATCATATCCTACATATCATATCATAGAATCATAGAATGGCCTGGGTTGAAAAGGACCACAATGATCATCTAGTTTCAACCCCCCTGCTATGTGCAGGGTCACCAACCAACAGACCAGTCTGCCCAGAGCCGCATCCAGCCTGGCCTTGAATGCCTCCAGGGATGGGGCATCCACAACCTCCTTGGGCAACCTGTTCCAGTGTGTCACCACCCTCTGTGTGGAAAACTTCCTCCTATATCTAACATAAACCTCCCCTGTCTCAGTTTAAAACCATTCCCCCTTGTCCTATCACTATCAACCCATGTAAACAGGAAGCGGAACGGCAGTTTACAATGCTCCCTTTGAGTACAGGAAAGCCACAATGAGGTCTCCCCAGAGCTTTCTCTTCTCCAAGCTAAACAAGCCCAGTTCCCTCAACCTTTCTTCATTGATCAGAGGTGCTTCAGCCCTCTGATCAATCTTAGTGGCCCTCCTCTGGACCCACTCCAAGAGGTTCATATCCTTCCTGTACTGGGAGACCCTGGCCTCACAAGAGCTGAGTAGAGGGGGACAATCACCTCCCTCTCCCTGCTGGCCACCCCTTTTTTGATGCAGCTCAGAACACAGTTGACCTTCCAGCCTGCAAGCGCACATTGCTGGCTCACATCCAGCTTCTTGTCTACCAGGACCCCCAAGTCCTTCTCTGCAGGGCTACTCTCAAGGAGATCTTTCCCCAGTTTGTATAAATACCTGGAATCACCCCAGCCCAAGTGCAACATCTTGGACTTGGCCTTGTTGAACCTCATTAGGTTTTCATGAGCCCACTTCTCCAGCCTCTCCAGGTCCCTCTAGATGGCTTCCCCTCCCTCCAGCGTATCAGCTGCATCATTCAGCTTGGTGTCATCTGCAAACATGCTTAGGGTGTACTTGATTCCATCACACCACCTCCACATTCTCTTGAATACCTGCGGGGATGGTGACTCCACCGCTTCCTTGGACAGTTCATTCCAATACCTAGCCACCCCTTTTATAAATGAATTCTTCCTCGTATCTTCCTGATACCTTCCTGATATCTAAACCTCCCCTGGTGCAACTTGATATCTGCATTAATTCTATGGTAGTGCTGAGAATGGATACTGTGGAGAAAATCCTAAAAGATCTCTGCCTGCTTTTCTTGATCTTTGCACTACATTCCTTAATTTAGATCCCATAAACCAGGCTGAACTACTGGTGTTATTTTTGTTTCTGTTCTTGCAGTAACAGACAACTGCTACTGGTCAGAATCTGCAGGATTGTGTTTGTGTTTTTTTAAAACTTGGCCTGTTTTTTGTTGCTACTCCACTTCCAATTTCTAGCATCAATCACAGGCAGAGCTCCCTCTAATCAGACTATTGGCAGTGGTGTGTCAAGATTAGACTTCTTTGTTTCTGTGGTTGTGTGAGTCTCACAGGTGTTTGTTCCTGTGCATCCATTCACAGCAAGATTTCCTCTGTCCCCAGAATCCTGTAGCTAGATTGTTGTGGTTTTGGCAATTTCTTCCCCTACTCTTAGCAGTGCAAATCCTCAGCCATTCCTTCCAAAACACAGCTGTTCACCTTCCCAAGCGAGTTGTCCAGGAATGCCCTAAACTATCATTAAACTAACCCAAAGTTGAAAGCATTTACTTTGATGTTCTTGATTTGATCTTTTCCTGTGCTCAGTCAGCAGCCCCTCAGTATCCCAAGAAATCCCATATTCATATTTGAACATGAATTGTTTGGAGCATGTTGTGCAGACAAATCTTTGTTTTTGTGTTTCTTACTGTATAATATGATCTTCATTTGCTCTGTGTCATACATAGAGTTGTAAAAACATTGACCTTTGTGCAATGTTTATGTTGAAATGAATGTTACTGTCATTATTATTTCTTCCTGTTTGAGGAAAGAAATGAAGTTTAGACTCGAGTAAGCATTTTGTTGCACAGTGTAAGTGGAATTTTTAATTCTGATCTCTTACTATGAGAAAACATAGTCTGTTCTGCCAAAAAAAATGGTACTGGAGCCACAGCTCTTGAACTGTTTTAAACGAGAAGAGAATAAATTGATGATATAATGCATCTTCCTAATCTATAATTTCCACAGTTTGGTGAATTTTACTATAGCGTGTTTCATTAATATTATATAAGAAAATGATTTGCAGGCAAATTAAGTGGTTGACGCAGGTACTAAATAATAAAAGCCCAGAAATTAAGTGCAAACATGCAATTAATTACAAGATTAATGTCTCTCATCTGGTCTCACGATATCTCTCAAGTAAGCCTGCAAATACATAATCATATTAACTGAGTATGAAAACACTTGTGTACCCCTTAAATGAATAATGATGATATTCTGTATATCATATTTCCATGCAGTACACACTGGTGAAGTGTGATGTTCTCTAAAAACTTAGAAAAAAATACAAAACCACTATCTGAATCTCAGATTACTCTGATGTTTTGTAGTATGATTTACATACTATGCATGCACTGAAGAAGCTGTAACAGAGATGTGACCTGATCTGATGGCTGGTGATACCAATAGAATGAGTGGATTCTTGTTGACTGACACTGTTTTGTTCAGATATTTTTCCTTGAGAAGATACCTGGTGTCTGCTTGGGCACTTGGATTTACTGAGTAAAAGTAAAACAGTCATAATAATAATAATAATAAATTCCTCTTCATTAACTTAATGTAAAACTGAACATCTGAAGAGTCATTGGCCTGTTAAGTCTGGTTTTCTTGCGTAAAGATGGTTTTTTCAGCTGCAATCATCTGTGATAACCTTTCCACCTATCTTCCTATTTTCCATAGAACAGAGTCTGAAAAAGCAGAACAACATCCTGATATTGTTCATTATCATAGTGGATAAATCATATTGAGTATATTGCATTAGCCTCAAGAGCTTTGCAGTCTTCTGGATTTCCCTGCTCTTGAGCTTGGACAGGCATGGTGATGTTTTGATCAGCAGACACATTTCAGGGGAGAGAACACAGGCATCAACGCAGTGGCCTTAAGGAAAGCCTCTGCCAAGTCATAGTGAGCCCATCTCTGCCTTGGGTCACCAGAGGTAATCATCCATATGAGTCACACCTGCCCAGTCAGATCCATGTGTTCAATTTGGGCTATATAAACTAAAACATTTGACCTACACAGAGTAATTCAACTGCAGTTGAGGTACATTCTTGTTAATCCATAAGTAAACTAATGACTGACTTGAAAAGCTACTTTGTTTTGTTATGTCTGTGAAGTATGTAGTTGCTTTAAAACTCTCTCTATATGGTCTAGTACAGAGTATCTCAGATGCCAGGCACGGACAGAAAGTGATTTGATCCTTGATTTTTCCCTCACACTTTTCATTTCAAATGTCAGCCTGATCCCCTGCTCTCCTCACACCAATCTCAGATCCAAACTGTTATGGGAGGGGAAATAAAATGGACTTGTTAGATGAAGGTTGTGATCATGCTTATATATAGCTGCCAGGCCAGAGGTTATCTGCTGAAGGAAAGCTGTGTGTCTGGGAGGATGCATTGCTGGACGCAATTTATGCTGGTTTTAAGAGGCCCTAGTTTTGGAGATGTGCCCTGTCCGGAAGATCTCCTCTTAGATTGGCTTCATAGAGGTGATCTTCTTCAGAGGCCCCCTGTCCTAAATCATAGAATCATAGTATAGAAGAAACTCGTAAAGAAAAGTAAAGGGGCTCATGCAAACTAGTCTCTAGCCTGCAGTGTCAGGCACAAACACATCGCTCAACCAGCAGAAAATGGTACTGTAGCTGGACTTTGATTCTGGTCCATTTTTTGCTAGATCAGGAATGTGTTTTGGCCAGTCATCACCCACTGCGTGGGAAGAAGGTGTTGTGTCAGCCACACAGCCTGTTCACAGCCCCATCATCACCTCTGCACAGCTCCACTGCTTGATGCCAAAAAGGCAAAAATATACTCAAATCTCAGTAAAAATTTCTACTGAAGATGATCGGTGATGTTTTCTTCTGTTGCACATCCAAAATATCATGCTAATATTGTGGAGAAATTGTAAAGCAGTCTAGAAAGCAGTGAGAATGGACAAATAAATACTATGCCAGAATGTCAGACCTCATTTATCTCCCACAGGAGGACCTTATAGCTCATTTTGCTTCACAGGCTTCATTTTACTTTGAGTCATCACTCTTAGACTATAGGTTATCACTGGCTTTGGTGGTATATTTGGCACCACAACAGGATTCTGTAGGCCGCAACTTTCTCTGTTCTGACACTCTAAAAAATGAGCAGGTTAATGCTTCCCAGAACACTTTCATATTCTTTTTTTCTTTATTTCAAACACCTTGCAATGTTAAACTATATTAAAAGCAGCAATACTGGAATCAGTGCCCTTATGTTTTCTCAGCTGATCCTGTTCCATAATTTTGTGTCAGGTCAGCAATAAATGTGCATTGCTGACACAGGCAGTTATGCTGTTTCACTGAATTGAAAGGAATAGGAAAGGAGAGATTTATCTTGGAGCCTGGGGGTGGAGCAGTAAACCAGAACCATTTTACTCATGCTTACAAATGGAGAAGAATGTTGCAAATAGTTGGGCTTCTCATTTGGCAGGAGGTGATTTCTCTCCAACTGTAACTTCTGCTTTAAATATCTTTTTTTTTCTTTCCTTTTTGAATTAAATGGAATAGAAATCTAAACGCAGATACAGAAGTTTGAACCTCAAAGCAGTTTTGGCTGTGTAATGGCTATTACTACCATGTAGTGAGCAAACAGCAAAAGTAAGGAGTGGGAGAAATATCTACACTCCATTTTCCTTTGAGGAGAATGAATCTGTGGTGGCACATTTCATTGTTTTCTTCTTTTCTTGGAGGACTGTGGAATCACAGAAGTAGAAAGGCAGAGTGAAAGCACCTGTGGGTTATGGCTGCATCAGCTCTGCATACCAAATTGAAACTCCCTAGAGGAACTTTGTTTCTAGAAAAAATCAGTAGCACAGAAGAAGATTCAGCACCTTTCCAGTCTTGCACCAAAAATCAAAAATATGGACTTTGCCCAGATCCACAGAAAGATTTAGAGATGATGATGTTGAAGTTTTTAAACTTTTTTTTTTTATATGATGACTCTTGTGTCAGAATTTGTTAGCTTGAGTGAAGCACCCTACTTCCCCAGTAAGGGAAATCAACAGGGCCAGGAAGAATGCAGCCTGCTGAAATCCCACATTTCTGCAGCCCTGGAGTAGTTACCTACTAAAATTGGCATTCACTCTCAAGAGTGCTGTGCTTCAGCAGTTGGTTTGGAGCTGGAGCACAAGCTTCTTGCCCAGAAGGAGTACCGAGCTTTGTGAAACAAGCTAACCCTTAAAGTGTTTGCCTAAGTGGCTTTGGTGGTCTCCTTCTTCCAAGGAATTTGAATTCCCATCTTTCTACCACCAGAATAGATGTAGATCTGATGAGAGCATTTCCAGTTCATCCTTAGTGATGAAGTTATGCCATCACGAAAGTAAGTATGCAGCTTCACAGGAACGTAGAGTGCAGAGGAGAATATTTGCCCAAAAGGGAAAAATCTTGTCCTTCATGCATTGAAGAACTGCTGGGTGGATGGGGGGGGAATAGAGAAAAAAAAAAAAAAAAGCATGAACTTTTAATGTCTCTGCATTTGTTGTAATATCCATGAGCAAGCAACTTTGAGCATTACCACTGCTTGAGGGACTGCAAAGTGAGGCAGTAGCAATACCAACGCAAGGATGGGAAATACTGAAAGAAGGTCAGGGCCTCAAAGAGTCAGTCACAATGAGCCACAGGCACACAGGCATCTTTGCTTTGAAGTAGATGGAGATCTGGGATAGTGTGCAGCAGCTTATTGCTGTCCTCGGTGAATTGCTAATGTATCTTTCACCTTTCAATATCAGTGATACAGTTAAGGGGCCAGTTTTCAGGGATGAATGCGGGAGTATTTTTGTTAGGATTTATTTTACTTGTTTTAAGTACGTAGGTGATTACTGGAATTCCCAATAAAGAAGATTCAGATTTATGGAAGCTACTTGTATATATTGGCCCACTGAAGCAAGGATTTTTCAACTTTTCAGTGTTTCAGTGTTATCCAAAATGCTACTGATAACTTCCAGAAAAACTGAAAAGAAAAACAAATAAACAATTGTGCTCTGAAAAATTTAGCATGCATAATTTTAGCCAAGAAAAAGATTTTGCAAAAGCCAAATCTTTTTTTTTTAAGTTATATTTTTACATTATATATTACATGCTTTCTGGAATGAAGTCATTATTTAACATATGCAGTTTGGAGGTGTGCTGATATAAAAAGAAAATCTACGTCTTATAATAGCTGAATTAGTAGTTCTAGTTGTCCAAAATCCAGCTTCCACCTTTGTAGATATATCTTTGTATCTTCAATACTCATAGCTGTCATTTTTTTTTAACTTTATTGAGAAATAAATAAAGAGTAATCACTTCAAGCACCTAATTGTAGATACACAACCAGTCCTCAGTCGTTACGCATTTCACAGGGCCAGAAATTTGGAAATAATTTTTGCAGTTTTCAGGAACATCAGAAATAATCTGACTTCAGCCTTCATACCATCATACTGACTTATATATATAATTTTCTAGCAACTCAACCTAATTTCCTAAGCCTTTACTACTTGTTTTTGACAACAGTGAATTAGGTTATGCTAGCATTTGTCATCTGAGGAATCTTGAGTCATTTGAGCTTGTTTGCAATCGAATCAATCAAGATTGGCTTATCAGTGGCTGGGTACAGCAGGAACTGTAATGCTTTTTACCTGCTGCTTTATCAACTGTCTCTCAATAGCTGTAAGACTTAATCCATAAACCTCCATCAGTTTAAACTGTATTAGCATTGTACAGTAATAGCAAGAGAGCAATAAGAAGTGATGTTGTACTTTTAGGACACTGGTGAGCTATTTTTCTTGAAGTTGGAATCATCCCAGTCTATTACTGTGGGCTGCGAGCTCCTTTGAGAAAATCAGGAGTTAATGATGATCTTAGCTGAACAGAAACTTTTGAAAATGTTTCTCATATTATCTAAAAATATTCATCGCTGTATTTATAATGTCCTGTGCCTTAGGCATAAAAACCACTGCAGGTGAGATGAGCTAATAAAACTTGACAGAGAACTTTGTTTTCTCTGAGAGAGAGCTGTCACTCCTTTCACTTCCTAATTTTCTCTAAAATCTGAAATCTCAAACTCACTCACTTGAAACAGAGTAAGATGAAATCTCTGTCTCATAAAAAATCTATTTATTTTTGAACTTTATTCTTGAGTTATAAAAATAATGGCAATAAAGTTTTTCCAGCAGCCCAATGCCTCTGACTAGCTTTTGAAGGCTAAAATGTAGTATTTTCAGGAGCTCTCATGTTTCAAATGGAGTTCTACTCTGAGGTATTACAGCTCATCTTAATCCATACGTGATTCCCAGATTCTATTTCTAAAGTTTTGAATTAATTTTTTGAAGATTATGGAAGAATTACTTTTTTAAAAAGTACTGTAGTCCTCAATTAGTGTAACTATTTTTTGTCAGCTTTTGTGTAGGAACTTAATTTTGTTTTTTATTATTCCAATTTACATCAAATTTTTATATCTAAGATTTTGAGTAGTTTTAGAGCACATGTGGCAGTTTATAGAAGTTTATAGGCTGCAGTTAGTTTCAGTCTGTGTATTTGCCAAAATAATAGAATTGTTTTCTTGCATGGTCATCTGTAATTATATTTCTGATTACATCAGAGAGATTGGGATACTTTCACTCTATTCTGTACTGCCTAGACTGGGACATTACTAAAAACATATGGAGAGACCTTCAATTTGCAAGAGAAGAAGCCTATGGTCTTCTAAGTCCTGCTGTGATTTGTAGTTGAAAAAGCACTATGACACTGCTGTTTTGAAGGCAGCTGTTTCAAAACTCGGACATGTTTTTAGTATATACTTGCTATTTCTTTCTTTATCATCTCACTTGTAGGATGAAGCTGACTGTTAACAAGTTGTATGAAGAAAAACTGCTAAGCACAGATTTGTCTGTAATGGCTTACCACTGGGCTCCATCAGGATAAGAGCCTGGAAATTTTCTGTCTGCACTTTGCTATTTTTGAATGCATGTTTTATTAAAAAATAAAAATAAGAAGTCCCTTGTTTGCACTTTCAGTCACTGCAACAGATTGTCTCAGCAATGTATTTTTAAATATTAAATGTGGGAGTAAGTTTTATAAGAATAGTTTTAAAGCATTTCCAGTTCCTTTGACATTAAAAAAAACTATAAAACACATGCAGTTGTGAGCACGTGTTTGTGAACTTGTGTAAAATCTTATAATAAATGGCATGCATTTTCAAGAATTGCTGTAGTAGGAAATACATAAGATTCCGAAAATTTATTAGGTAAGATCTCATCTTAAGCAGCTGCTCCAGAGGCCCTTGAGGCTTTCTGAATATATGATTCTACTTTCTTTTTATCAGAACCCAGCAATCTGTAGCAGCCCTTCAAGCTGTCAGAAGAAGCAGGGCCTGAGTCAGCCACTGTTCTGAGGTGAATGCACCCAGACCTTCAATTTTAGTGAGCTCCCAGAATACACTCTAACATTCAAGCTGAGTTGTATAAAACAGAAAAGAATGGTTTAAAATACAGAAAAATGAAAGTAAAACTGTGAGCAAATGAAGCTAGGAAAGCAAAAAGGGCACAACTGTCTTCTTGCCCAGTGTATTCTTCCAGTTGTCTTGGTGGTTGCTTTGGCTTCTCCCTTGGGAAGTCTTGTCCATGTGGCCAGGTCTGGCCAGTCATTCCCTGCTCCTCGTGGTTGTTCTTGAGTCTCTGCATAAGCTGCAATCTTCAGCTTCATGCTGGTACTTGCCTTTGCTTATCCATGCCTCGCCATCTCAGCATTGCTCTCACTGGAGCCACTGAAGGAAGGAACAGTCCCAGTTCTCTCGAAGCCCATCTGAGACAGTGATAGTATAGGATTGTAATGGATAGCTGGGAATGTGGAGACACAAACAATACTGTGCAGTATTGGAGCTGCATTGCACTGAAGACAGTAACTGTAAAATCTTATTCTCACTGTGCAGAGTTGTAATGCAAGTAGAGAGAAAGTGGGGAGCTGGAGTGGTGGGAAGGTGGTGACAGCAAGACACAGAACTCTTCCTCTAGCAGTGTAAGGCATAATGACTGTAAAACTGCGAAAAAGACTGAATTTTGAACTTGTGGCCCACCTGAAAGGACTCAAAGCCTTAGTTAAAAAAAAAAAAAAAATTCTTAGCATTTTACTCCTCTACTGGCTTTTCTTCAGTAAAATAAGAGCTAGGTCTTCAAAGCTTTTCAGACCAGGCTGAAAATTTGAGCTGCATGGAGACCACAGTGCTGTCCTCTTTTGAAGAGATTAAAGTGTTCACGTTTGGAAAATAAAGAGCTAATCCTCTCAAGACACTGCATAGAAACCGCATTTCTTTTGAGCATCACTGGGGGGTGGAGGTACTTTGCAACTAACCAGCTATAAAATTCACCCTTTGTACTGAGATCAAGTATACAGCCTTCACATCATTTAAATGCAACTGAAGATTTTCAAATAATGACTCAGTAGGAATTAAGTGATGGATAGACTTGTTCTTGCATAGGTTTCACTCTCTGATTTGTAGGCTAATATTAGACTTATTCATATTCTAATTTAGCTTGCAAGTTTAACTGGGATTCACGCTTTGGTGTTTCGCCGTTCAGTTATGCTTTATGCCTACATTCTGAATATATTTTAGATTGATTTGTTCTTCTCTACCAGAAATCAAAAAATACAGTATTTGGTGTAGATCTTCAAGACTACTGCATTTTCTTAAGGCATCATCCAGTAGGATCATGGAGAATGTACATCACAGGAGTTGTTGACTAATAAAAGTGGTATAAGTGCTAATAGTGTTATCATCAATATATATGTGGGGCCCTTGCTTACTTTTTAGTACTGTGAACATTTTACTACAGATTATTGTGGCTACTTCTGTAAATTATTACAATGTTTCTTGCTGATGCTTTAATATAGTAATTGAAGATACTTGCTTCAGTCCTTTCCTTACTAAGAGGCAGAGAGGTAAGAAAATTTGCATTTGCCAATGTGTAGGATTTGTCCCCTGTGAAATAGACATTTCAAAATGGTAGGGAAAAAAAGGGAAGGAGATTCGTGCAGAATCTTGTTTTCTAGCTATGATCAATTCCTGAGCAATGAAGGACAAATAGGTCTCAAGCATATGAAGCCGCCTATTAGAAAATGTGAAGCTTTAGCTTTCAATGAGAACTCAAATGATTGTCTTAGAAAAGGTTTTAGAAAATCTTGTCAATTTATTATTTTGCAAGCTGCCTGTGTGCATTAAGTGCAAACAACAAAACATGGAAGCAATGTCTGTGGCCTTATTAAGCAGCCATTCAAATGCAGGTGGTTGCTGCCATAAAAGCAGTTGGACCCCACGGGTTTTGGTGCTTTTTGTCACATATGCTTTGCCATCTTTTCCTGTAGAAATGCGTGCAAACATTTCTATTGGTCCATGCTTGAGATTCCATATTCAACTGTAAATGTTTAAATAAATTCGACTTGTTTCTCACAGGTGTGTAAGCTCAGCTCACTTTTAATCAATGTAAAGTTTTTAAGACCTTGCTATATTTTTTCTTGTGCTTTTAAATAAACGTACTAAAATGCACTGAACTGACAAAGCCTGGCAAGATTACAGTGCTGTGACAGACATCATCAGCTTAGCTATGACATAACAGCAATCAGTCTCTAAATGAAGTGTATCTCTTTTTACTTTTTTTTAAGTATATGCTTGGAACATTTGGAAAGATAACTATGTATAGCAGCCATTATCATCATGCAGAAGGTGTTGTTCTGCCTGCAGGCCTGCTCTATCTGTGCTATAGAGCAGCCTGTACAGATGGGTTTGTCTAGTGAAATCTCAGCTCAGGAAATGGACTGCTAATCTCTCATCTGCCGGAGCCTGTGGCACGCTGACACGTCAGCACACCTCATGCTAGAGATTAAAAGTACTGATGGACACTGTTCTTTATTGCATCTTCAACTGATGCAGTGGGAATCTATCAGTGGAAAGAGACCAAATAAAGTACAAAAGAGAGGAGGAAAAGCAATTAACTTTAAAAAAATCTAACATGGAGACTGTCAGATTTAAAACAAGATTTAGTGTCAGAATAAAACAGTCCCAAATGTTTATATCACTTTGTCACCTTGTCACTGATTCATCCAGCATATGGCAGCTATGGTTCTGTGGGTTGTTCTGAACATTGCACTGCACTGATTTGTGTAGTAAATGGTGTTTTAGTATTCTAGGGAGGACGTGGAAGTAGACTAGTACTCAAAGCTAAATGTTCTAACCTTTTGAAAAATAATCAGTGGAGAATCATAGAATCTTAGAAAGTCCTGGATTGAAAAGGACCAAAATGACCATCTAGTTTCAGCTCCCCTGCTATGTGCAGGGTCGCCAACCACCAGACCAGGCTGCCCAGAGCCACATCCAGCCTGGCTGTGTGGTTAGTACTTTTTTTCATGCCAGTGTGCATGTGCTAGGAACCAAACATGAGCTTCGGAGTTGCTTTGATACAAGAATATCTGCCTTCAGAGATTTATGGTGTTATCATGTATGATAAACTCAGAGAAACAGACAGAAACTTCCATATGCCTGGAGGAGCAAGTAAAATGACATACAGCAGCTGCCAGCCTGAGCATTTAAACAGAATTGAATGGTCCCAATGCAAAGATGATGCTTTGACACCATTTCTGAAGAAGCTGTAAAGAAGTATTGTTTAAACTCTTCAGTATATCATAAAACACAGATGATAGATGCCTGGCAATGTGACGTCTGGCAACTTAGAAGCAATTCTGACCTACTTCTTCCTTCATAATACACATCTGACTCAGATGCAAACATTAAGCATTAACTAGCAAGAGTGGCTACACAAAAATACACTAAAATAAATTTGATTGTTTCCAATACAGGATTTTAATGCAAGTGCCAGCAATAAAATAAAATAAAATCAAGAAATGGGTTTTAAATTGGTGTTTTATGGGAGAAGAATGTCTTCTATTTGCTCTGTATTAGTAAGCTGGTATCATGAGTTCATGAGATCAGAGTTCAGCAGAAAGCGAAAATTTACTCCTTTAACCTGGCTTGAGATGATACTGTTGATCCTAGCAGGGGCTCAACACTCAACTAATGAGAAATTGGTCTCTAACAGGTCAAAAACCTCAATTCAGTGAAGTTTTTTGTAGTGAGAGTCCTTTTTGTGCTGTTTGAAGGCTCTCAAACCCTGCACGTTTTCTTCAGTGTGTGGGTGAATGCCACTTCCCCAGTGAGCAAAATTACTACTGAAGCCAATGTGACAGACCAAAGGCTTAGAGAAGATATCAACCTCTTTGTGCCAGACCTTGAGTGGTGAAGAGAATCAAAAACCAACAGGGAAAACTGATGCAGATATGTTGGATATATACCATGCCAGCTATTTCAACACTGTTAGAATATTTAGGAAAGATACTGCCTAATGAGTGCCAGAGGTGACAGCAGCAAGTTACTTGCTTTGTCCTCTATTTAAAGGAAGTAGTAGATTTTCCACAGCCATTGAAAGCTTTTTTAAAAATGTTTGCTAATTCAGGCATCTTATGTTGGTTTTTAGACACTTTATGTTGGTTTTTAAGGTTATCCAAATATTACATTATTCTTTATTACTGCTGTATGACATCGCCTCTAATTAAAACCAGTAAACTGACATTTGTTTCTACTTTTCTAATTGGAGAGCAATGAGTTATCTTCCACTCACCAATGCAACAATCAGCATTTTAGTGATTTTGTGGCTTAGTTTTTCTTTCTTATTCATTTCACCAGGTAGTTTTCCCAAGTAGTGATTAACATCAGTTGCAAACTATACTAATGAGAGGAGCGTACCACATTTTCTGTGGTCCTATGTGTTATTCATGCCAGCAGTGGACCTACGTTTAGGTATGGAAGGAAAGTTAATGCGGGTGTGAAGAGAGTTAGAAATAACTACAAGGTATAAAATAGAGCATTCTTGCTTGAAGTCTGAACACTTTATGGACCTTTCAATTAGTTCTGCTTAAATATCTAATTTATTCTCCTCAAAAGAGACAGAAATATAGGAAGAGATGTACATTTTCATGTTATATATCACTGTGAAATGTCCTGCTAAGTTCTGGATGGAGAAGGAACACTACAACTTGATTTCAGAATGTGTTTTCTTACATAATTTTAAAACATCAAAGTATGCGTAATAACTAGAGTCAGGCAATACATATGTATTCAGTGTCATTTGTGTAGTTGATGTTTTGGAAGGCAGTGGAATTTACAGGACTACTTCTTTAGGTCTTCCACAGCAAATATTTTCAGTATGTTTTAAAACTCTATTGCTGTTCAGAAGACAGTTTTTACTTACATGCTAACTCAAGCCACAAAGACTATATAGTAATCCAGAAATAGACTTTATTTACAAACTGGGAGGGGTTCCGTTCTTAGCCTTGATTCTTGTCCATGTCCACTTTTGCTGAACTCCTAATTACCTTCTTTCTTCACTGCAATTTCAGTCATGCAATAGTGGGTGGAATTTTTGAGCCCCCCAAAAAAGGAATGATAAGTGATATCCACTAGTCAACTACTGCATGAAGTAAGGAATACATTACTGGAAAAATCCTTTCATAAATGATTAAATGAGGATGTATTCAGCTTTCTATAAATCAACACAGGGTCCAAGATACTTCTATCCAGATCAGGTGCAGTGCCAGAGTGGGTGTAATACAATACATGTTAATGGACATGACTGAAATACTGAGGACAGTAAATAATTACCTGCATCCTCTGTGAAACAGGACCACCTGTAGAGATACAGATTTACAAACTTTCAATATCTTACTGAAATTAAACTACAAAATAGAATAGTAGGCAAGAAGACAGTACTGCATGAATCTTCACTGTAGGGCAGACATAACAAACACAATCTACCCAACTGCTTGAAGGACTAACATACAGGTTTACAAGACTAATATGTGAATTTAAATTGCAGTCACTATTCAAATTTCCTGCTCCCCATCAACAACACTGTAGGTAGTGGCAGAAGCTGAGGATCTGTTATTTTCACAGCATTGATGTCTTAGTCTCAGATATCACCTCTGTCGAGTGTTTGTTTCACGCTGTTATGTTTTGCCATAGAATGAGTAATGTAGAAATGGAGGCAGTATTTGTGAAATCATATTTTCTACTTATTCAGCAGTCTGCCATCAAAACACAAGGTTTAACACAATAAAGTTTGTTCTCGTACTATCTGTGTCAGACTGTTTGTCAGTGAGGTATGTTAGATGAATGTAACTACCCAGCCTCTTGTTCTTTCTGGTATCTGCTTGGTTGAATCACGCCATGACTGACACTGAGACACATTAGTGGGAGGATTGTTTATGAGAAGAAGGGAAACAAATTTGACACTTGAGTTTACAAGGGAAGTTGTTGCTGGAGCACAGATGCTCACTGCCACCAAACACTCACAGCTGAGGTCAGGGAAATCTGTCAGGGAAAGCAAAGCAGCCTTGAAGCAATGCTATTTTACTGGCTGGCAGAAGAGAGAAAACATGAATTACTGTTACAGCTGAGAAGAGAGCTTCCCTCTTTCCTTTACTTCCTTAGGATTGCCTAATGTCCTTTTTTTTCATACCGTGTTCTAATGAGACGTGCAGAAGAGTTCCTCTCCCATCTCCCTCCCTTCTTCGTTTGTTTCCTCAGAGACCTACAGTCTCTTCTAGGGACTGGTGGCATTGAAAGCATCAGCCAGGAGGTCTCAGACTACATGGTCCCTTCTGATGTCCTTTTGCACTCCCTGTCAGTTGTTTTTATTGCTCTCGTGTCATGCCGACATGCTACATTTTCTGCTTTTGCATAGATCAAGCCATAACTGTGAAACAGGCTTGATCAGCACAGAAGTATTGTCAAACAGTAAATCTGAGAATGGGGTAATTTAAAAATACATATATTCCTGTGCTGTGGATATCCTATGACAAAAAATATTGATAAAATGAGTTTTGGGGGGGCTAAGTTGGGCTGTGCCATTGGCTAATGATGCTCTGGCAGAAGAATACATGAGATACTTGCAAGGGAAAAGGATATCGTGGAGAAGACTGAAAAAGTTATATAAAAAGAATATGTACCATAAAAGAGTTAGCTTTCAAATACAGCAGTTTCTTGAGCAAGGAGGAGGAATTTATAGGAAGACAGAACATGCACAAAGGAAGAAGCTGTCAGAGGTTTGTGGAAAGAGAGAATGGGGAACATTAGATAGGGGAACAGCAAAGACTGGAGAGGAAGGTTGAGAGAAACAGATTAAAGCAATAAGCCAAAGCAAAAAATACATTTTGAAGAACCACAATGAGTCATTTTCTCCAAACAGAAAGAAAGGTAAGAGGTAAGAAAGGTAGAGGAAAAGATACATGCATTTGCACAGGTGAAAAGAACAGTTTATACAATAAAACAGAAATGAAACGAGGAGAATGAAGTTGCTCAGTAAATGTGTGTTGTTGGTGAAACATGATATGCTTTTACATCAGAGGGAATCCTTTCTTGATGGCTCTCTCTGTGGCTACTAAGTCCTGTAAGAGCTGTAATTCCAACTGTACTTCCAGGAGTATGCTGGGTCCTTCTGGTAGGGAAACTTGAAGAGAAGGGTGCTGTATTATAAATGATAACTATCATTTAATCGTTAAAAAAGAAATGTGAAATTAAATGGTAGAGATTTACCATCTACTGCTATTTAATATGTGCATAAAAGGTAGTGTTTTCAGGGGATGTTAAGCCAGTGATAAGTACAGAAATGATGAATGCTTTACATCAGCAGCACCCAGCAGATGCCTTGTTGACTGAAGCAGTTTCCCTTCTGTCTTAAGACTTTTGAACTTGATTCTTGAAGGAGAGTGAGCATTTCCTGCACAGTGAGGAGGCTCAGTGTTTTATGTCTGTGCTTTTCTCATTCCTTTTAGGGATCTCTTGCTGTCTGTGGCTCTTGGCCAGGTACTCTCGCTCCTTATCTGTGGCATTGGACTCACAAGCAAGTATTTGTCGGAAGATTTCCATGCCAACACACCTGTTTTTCAGAGCTTCCTCAATTATATCCTTCTATTCTTGGTCTACACAACAACACTAGCTGTCAGACAAGGTAAGTGTCTACCTATGAAACTCACCTATGAATGTTTTGTGTAAGACAGTGATGATGAAACTTTTTCAGAACAACAATAAATGAGTTATGCTTAAGTGGGATTCAGACACATCACAGTAATATTTTTAATATATTTACACTGCCTAGTAAAGTACATTAGATAAACTAGAAAAAAAAAAAACATGTAAATCTTTATTAATAAAGAATGAATTGACAGATTCAGGATTAGGCATCTACCTATATGCAGAAAAGAAACATCAGTACTTCTTACATCCTAAATATTTTTTTTAGGAATGCTCTTCTTGCTGCTCTGTCACCATAGCCACACATTCAGGGTTTGTTTTAAATCTAACTGCATGTCTTACTGGGAAATATTAGTATGTTCTACATCTTATGTAGGTTAAGGAGAGCTCAGAAGCAAGCCAAAAAGAGTTTGCTTTTTCTAGTTGCTCATCAAAGCACCTCAGTAGTTCACCAACTATTAGCAGCCAATTTTGAGTGTTTTGGAAGTAGGAGGTAGAGGGAGGGAATTTGGGATGCTGTCTCTCTGAGGTGCTGGGTGGGCAGAGTAGTTCTACAGCCCTGCTGCTGCTCTGGGACAGGGCTTGTTTAAGCAACCTGGCCCCCCAAATGAGAAACGCATCTAAGTGCACTTCAGTACACAATAGATCCTCTATTTAATAGTTGATCTATAGTACAGGTTTTTGGTGCTTTCCCTGACTGTCTCTTCCTTCTCTGTGATTTCTTGTTTAGATAAAGTATGGGAAATTAATGTGTTTAGGTATATTTCTCATCCACTCATTTTTTCATAATTGTATTATTTATTCATCTTCACAAAACACATGGATTAGAAGCTATAGGGGAGCTGTAAGGTCACAGTTTGAACTGCTGATTGAGCACCTGGTGAAGGGGTGTTGTTGGCACAGGGAGCACAAGCAAACTGCACCTGTGCTCCCCACATGACCACAAGAAGTAGACCCACAGCAAAGCTTCCCTGGGCTCTTACAAGGGTCAGATGCTAGTGGGAGAGTATTTTTTGGATCTAGGCTATTTCTTCAGAATGATTGTTACGTAGTCAAGGAGCTACTTTACCAGTTGGGTGAGTTCAACTCATATTTCTATGTATGACTATCTGTGAATACTTTGCCTAGTATTGTCAAGACCCTGTCAGAAGCAATTTTGCTTCTTCATGAGCTGAACAGAAGCAGGATAAGAGAGCAAAAGCATCACTTGCTTTCCTGATTGTCCTGGTGGTAGGAGAGAAGGGCTCTGTCAAGGAAAAGAACTAGAACATTTCTTAGGCTCCAGACTGTCTGTTAGCATGTTGAGGGGCTTACATTTTTTATAGGAGCAAATAGTTCTGAGTTGTCCTTTGATATTAGATCTTTGTAATGATTTGGGAACAGCCCGGAAGCTTAAGTTCTTTAGTTAGGATAGTAGCGTGATATAAGTGTGATATAACTAAGTACGGAAGTGTTTCAGAACAACAAGGGCTTCATTCCTGTGGGGGGAAAAAGCAAAACAAACAACCAAACATTAAAAAGATACTGCTACACTACAGCAGAAAGCACTGAAATGTGCTACAACTGAAGTTTTACAGAACTTACTCTATGTTGATTGTCGTTAAGAAACAATGGAGGTCAGACAACTGAGGAAATGTTAGCTCTTCCATAAGGAAGAATTGCTCAGGCAGCGTGTTAGTCTTGGAATTTCAGTTGTGTAGGGGGAAGCAATGCCACATGCTTTTCACTGCAGTAGGCTTTAAGTGTGTATTAGTAGCATCTTTCCAAAGAACTGTGCTTAAAAATAGTTTTCCTGAATGTAGGATTGCCTAGCTGTTTGCAAATTCTATCCCGAAAATGTTCTCCTCAGGACTGATATAGATTTTGTGGAAGCCAACTTCCTATGATCTTTAAATATATATATATTTTTAAACACAAGGTTGTGGGAGGATGTATGGGCTAGAAATCTGCTGTTTAGAATGGGGCTTGTTTAGAATGCTGTTTGATGTCCAGTATATATTTACTTTTCAATAACACGATCAAGCATTATGTTTTACGCACATAAAAATACTTAAGATTTTACTTTATTTTAATAAGTGATTTTCTGTTTATAAATGCAGTGTCTCATTAAAGAGAGTTTGCTGGAGTGCTCTTTAGTTCCAGTAAGGTGGGTTTGGGAAGTGAATGGCGAAGTGTTAGTCCTAGTGTAAGGTCAAAAATATGTTTTGGACATGTGAGAATGGTTGGGGAATGTGTTTGAAGAGGCTTGCAGTTGAATATAAAGTGTACAAACAATCAGAGCACAACATAATGGGTGACAGAGGAATAGTCTGTAAAAGGGCAATCAGAAGAGAGCTGTTAAAAAAAGAAAGATGGTTTGGCTTAGTGTCCAAAAAAATCTAGAACAAAATTAGCTACTGAAGTAATGAAATCCACTATCCAGGCACTCACCGTAGCATTCATTCTGAATGTCAGAGCAATATACAGCCAACTCATTTACTCAGCGCTTAATAATGCCAAATGATTGAGCTTGGCGTTCTTTTTGCTTGTATATTTACTCAAATTCATTATCTGTGTTTGTCTCACTAAGGCAGTTTTTCCAGCAGCTCTAATCATTTGGCTTCATTAGCAGGTGGAAATCACGTAAGTTATATTACTTCTATATGGACTGATTTTGTTCTAAGTCCCGGGAGCATCAGAAGGTGCTTTTTATCAATTGCAGTTCTTCTACTCTGTATGCAAGGTTTAAGATTTTTAAATTACCCACTTTCTCCTTCAGAAATCAAACCATTGAGGTTGGCTGATAGTCAAAAATAACTATATCCCTTTGTCTTTCTCTTCGCTTGCTTTTCTAGCCTCTGGGCTTTTGCAGGAATGTACTTGCCAAGAAACAGTCACTTGAGGTGGCCAAAGAAAACCTTAATTCTCTGTCGGACTCAAAACTATAATTTTCTGAGACATGTGGAACACTGAAATTTCCATTAAATGAAATGTCTGGTATCTAGATAATTATTTTTTTTTCCTATTCTGGGTATGCTTGTGCTCATCTTAATTCTTTTGTTATACATAAACTGAAGTTGAACGTATTGTTTTCCTGAAGATGTTTGTGCAGAGGCTCTTCACAGTGAGGAATGCACATGCTCAGATGTGCAGAGAAGCAGGTAGTCTCTTATCCACATATGTGTGCCCACTGTTGCTTCTAGTCAAATACTCTTCAATGCACCAGCATTGATGTGCTGGGGTCTGAATATAATTTTTAGTTTTCTTTATGAAAACAATGCTATAAAATTTATGTCACTTATGCAGCATTATCAGGCAATGAATATCATTGTTTCATCTGATTGATATCAGCCAAATATTGAATAACTAATAAGGGAACCTTCTTCCTCTTGAGGTAAATTCTTCTCTTGCCTGTTTTTACAGCCAAAGCCTGTGTTTGTCCATGTTAACACCTCTGAGTTGACAAGAAGGTTTTAGCATGTATTAGCTCAGTCCCCTTGTCAGCAGAGGATTCTGCTTAGTGAGATCTTGTCAGAATGCTACCTGATAGTCCTCTGGGTTGTATGTTATTACAAACTGAGGAAAAGGGACTCCTTGGCTATCAGGAAGCAAAGCCTTCTGTCAGTGAAATGAAGGTATGTGACATAGAACTGGTGGAGATAGTTTTAGCACCTTAAAAAGCAGTAACTGGGAAATGGTCCATAGTGGACGAGAAGGTGTTAATTATGAACAGTCAACATGGGTGCAAGTATCAGCAGCTTGCAACCAAAAATACATTACTTCTAAAAGCCTCTTCACATATGCTACAAATGAAAACAACTCATCTACTAGGTGTTAAGGAAAAAAAAAAAGAGAGAGAAAAAAAAGTGAAGCTATTTTTTTTATTATCCTGGAACACAAGGGATAAGTGGGATGAGGGAGCATTAAGGGTGTGTTTTGAATGGAAGGAGAGCATAAAACCTTAAGGGTCAAATTCTGCATGAGTAGCTTGCCACAGTGCAAGTTCCTTTAATTTCAGTGCAATAAGCTTGTATTTTCCAGCCACCATTTGTGAGAGCTGGCAATAATTTGCTAATTCAGAATAGGTTTTATGAAATAGGTTTTATGGATAGATGAGTTCTGCTTCTAGACTAAGGTTATAGCATATGTTAATGCGAACATGGCTTTCACTAGAGTTACTGTAATGTCTTAGATTTGACAAGTAAACAGATCCAGTCTGTGCCTCTAAGTTAAATACAGAGCCCTGTGACTCAAAGATTGCAGTCATGTCACTGGAATTTGATTTCTTTTTATGCATTTTTGTCTTGGACTTGTTTATGATCTTAGTATCTCGATCGTATGTAAATTACCGAGTCATCTGCTATTCAGACATGTATCCTCATTTAGATACATGGGGAGAAAAAATGACCGTAACGTACTTCCCACTTCCCCGGAATAACTGAAATGGGATACATGAAGGAAAGTATGACACTTTATAGGCATTGGTTTCTTTTACTGCAGTTGTTGTCAGTTTTTTATTGAATGATAGAAAGGATAGATGTCTCTTTATTTTCATTCAGTTTCATTCCACTAGCACTGTTATCTCAAAGCTAGTATTATGCAGTTAACTTTGATAGACATACCATAATTCTTCAATATTAGCACCTTTTTTTTTTTTTTTTTGTAGGCTGAGTATTTGTAGACACTTAAAAACCCAGATTTTTTTTTTTTTTGTAATCTGCAATTTTTTTGAATTTTGAATAGGAGATGTATAGGAGTGAGAAGTATAACTTGTCATCTGATTGTTTCTTACCACATCATAGGTAACAGCTGTCTAAAAAGTAAAATAATAGACTAGATCCAGTTTCCTGTCCAGTGCCATTTGTATAATCATTTTGTCTATGAATTTTCCCTCTATTTTCAGCTGATTTTTTAAAAAAATTCCTGCTGTCAACTACAGAATATTGCTGCTGTCTCCACAGCATGAACTGTGACTATTCTACTCTGTAGGTGGTTACAATTTAGAGAGATGTTAAGCTATTTCTGCGTGTGTAAACTTCAGAGGACATTGTGATCTTGTTCTTTCTGATAGGTTCCCAAAGCCACAGCATTTCCCTTCCCAATCCAATGAAGTCTTCTTGCATTTTTTGGCCATAGTACAGAAACAGATGCAATTTCAACACTGCTGGTAGGAATCATAAATGGCTTGGGTTAGAAGGGACCTCAAAGATCATCAAGTTCCAACCGCCATGCCGCGGGCAGGGTTGCCATCCTCTAAATCAAGTACTATATCAGATTGCCCAGAGGCCCCATCCCACCTGGCTACAGTGAAAAGCAATAGACCACACTGAGTATAAGAAGACAGGTTTAAAAACAATAAACTTGACCTTTCTGTCTTCTGTTTTGCTGTTCCTAGTGACGGAGTTAGGTGTTTTTTTCAGCCCCTAGGGTTTTTCAGTGCCATCTGCCTTGTTTCCCTAACCAGCGTACATAAGATTTCTGCTTTGGCCTTGCTGCTTCTTTCCACCCACACAAGGGACCAGCCATTTCAGGGCTGAGTCAGTTTTCATCAGGTGTGTCTTGCTTTACCAGCTGTTTAGCAAGTTATAAATAAACACTAATAGAGGTGAATTCTGGCCCCAAATGTAGTGAGAAGGTGTTGACAGGTAATGCCACAAAATAAACCTCAGCCTTTTCTTTCTTGTGTTTTAATTTCTCAGTTCTGTCTCCTAATTGTTAGGCCAGACACCTGCTAATCAAGCCTGTAGCACAAATCCCATGTTAAAAAGCATGCACTTTAATCTTTTTGTAATTTATTGGACTGATAAGATGTGTGTCCCATGGTTGAAGACTTGAAAAGTATTTTTCCTACAGGATGCATGGGGCAGCAGTTCAGCAGAAGCACAGTATGCTGTGGTTTAATGATGTAAACACTAACATACTCAAGGTGACCTCAGAAGCAATAAAGGCCAGGCCTATTTGTGCATCCCTGCAGTAGCATTCTCTGTAGTAGTAACCCATGGTCTCTGATGCAGTTCATTCAGAGTCCAGTTTGCTTTCAAAATAGCTCTGCTGCTCAAAGAAACTCTCTCTGTGTCATCAAATACAAAAGAACCTCCATAAGGACTTTGACCAAAGGTACAGGAGTACCTCATTTTTCCTATCTGCTAGTTTAGTCAAGAGGACAAAAAAAAAGGGGGGGGGAGGTAGGGGAAGATCTCTTACTGTCCTCTTGATCTATATGAGGAAATTGGAGGTCTTATCTATAAAGAAAAGAGAATCTGTACTAAGATTGCTTGTGAACCTCTCCTTGTAGTAAAATCCCTGGAGTGTTTATATTGAGTAGTGAGAACATCTAGCCAGATGTGGCAGCTCCATGCTAGTAAGTCCGTAAATAAAGTCATGGATGCAATAAAATGGAAGGCAGCACATTTATTCAGCTTACATCTGCAACACCACAGGTAGCTAGTGGGATTTAGCAGAATCCAAATAATGATCTTAGGGTAGTGTTTTACACTGTGATGCTTTTCTTGTTGATTTCAGCACCAAGATCTGAGGCTTAGGGAAAATCCACAATATGCATTTGCAAGCATTTGTTTGGATCAAGATTTAGGTTTTGTTGCTGAGCCTGTGAAGCTCCCTCCTTGCACTCTTCCAGGAGATGTGCCAGCCTTTCAAGCACAATGCTAATCTGCATGGAATTGTATGGGTACCAGTTTGTGGAGTGAAACCTTGTTTCTGGAGGCATGAGTGGATAGGCTCAAGAAGACTCTTAGGAAGTGCCATTGAAACACTTGTACTTCTCAGCTCCTTGACTTGTATTTTTATCTCAGCAGCTGAAGTAATGTGTTTTCGTGTTGTACCACAGATCCAAACAGGGACACAGATAATACAGGCTACAGGATGGAGGCTTTTTGGACACCTAGAAAGCCATGTGCTGCACAGTAAATTCCGACAGGTGCTTATGTGCCATGGCAGGGACACATACCAAGCTTAGAAATTTGTTTCATAATTTCAGAGTGTTGTGCAGGACCATATGTGGTTCTTGGTTATTTTATCAGGGGATAAAACAGTTCCCTATCTAGCCAAGACTGCCTTAAAGTATGTCAAATAATAAATAGTCTCTTAAGGGTCTGAGCTGAATCACAAGCGGAGCATTATTTTCCTTAGAATTAAGGCGTAACTATCCTTTATAATGTTTGTGTATGGATCTGACTTTTTCTCCCCTCTTAATACATAAACATTTCAAGTATTGTTTACAAAACCAACCATCCCTTCTCACTGCAATGAGAAAAGTTAATGTTTCTGATTAAAATAGCGTACCCTTGATCCTACAGCTGTAAGCAGAATGCAGGGGTCGTCTCTCCCATTTCACGCAGTATCAGTATTTGCTTGTGATTTATGGAATCTTTAAACATTCATCAATTCAAGCAGTAGCCAGGGTAGCCAAATTCATATGCGGAGCACGTAGCATCAGCATTCATATGGGAGATTTGAGTGTGGTTACAAGATGATAACTGTATTGCCTGAAGGATGTAAGTCCCGCTCTGCCAGAATGGTGCTTTGTATGTAATTAGTGTAAAAATTCAGAGGAATAGTTTATCCTTGCGATCGTCTTTCTCATTAAAAGAGAATCATAATGAAAGAACAAAGCAGTCCCTGCAGTGAATTGGATTGCCTTCCTAAGTTTTCATTAAATCAAAGACTCAGCAGCATCTCATTTTGCGGAGCCCGGTTGTAAACCGTACATAAGACTCGCAGCGAAGTCTCTCTGAAGATCACATCTTTTCTCAAGGTTTGGAAGTGCAGTGCACTTCTCTTATATGGGGAATAGCCCACCTCTCCATTCTCTTTGTTGGACTTTATTTGCTTCTGTTAGCAAGATGGCAGTGGGACAAAAAAGAGAGTAAAGAGCATATGTAGTACTTCAAGTAACTCACTTTCACAACTGCAGAACTTGATCTAAATAAACTGCCTCTTTTAAGGGTAGTCTGAGTCAAGGAAATAAAAAGTAACGTGGGGGGGAAAAGCTCAACTTTCTACTTATTTTTACAGTTCTTACCTAACACCAAGCCATAATGCAACTAATAATTTACTCTTCCTCCTTATCCATTATTATCATTGTAATCATATAATTATTGGTAAAACTAAATGCATTGCTCACGCAAAAAAAAGTACAAATATCCTGCATGTTTTTTCCACTGCCTTGTAAGTGGTTTTTTTCTTTCTATTTGCCTGAGCTGTTAGCCATTAGTATGCCATTATTTCAAACTCCTGTTGTATTTCTGCATGACAGCACTATAATAATAATTGCAACTTCATCTGCGAAATTGTTTACAAATGTAGCTCTCTAGGTATAAGCTGCTGTATTTTCTCCCCTCTGCTTATAACCTGCTGAGCAGGCAGGAGCACAGAGCCACTTTTGGACAATAATGGAAATCCAGGGACCTGAGGACTTGCCTCTTGGTTCAGATCTCCTTTTGGCTGAAATTTTGGTTCACAAACCCAGAGGGTGATTTAGACACAGGTGGCTACCGAATAGAGGAGTGAAGGTGCTTCCTCTCAGTGCAAGGTCATTAGCAGTCTGCTCTACACTGTCTTTTCCTGATTTAACGTTAAAGAGAAGAAGGATAATGTATGCTGTCTGACAGCCTCCTTCAATTCTTGCTCACATTTCCCCCTGATGGGTGGAGGGCTCTTTGACAGCAGTAGTGAGCTCTCTAAATACGTGGAGGAGGCAGAGGCCATGTGCATATGTCAGAAAATAATTTGTCTTCCAGTTTTCAGTAATAGATTGGTGACAGTCAAACTGTTACAGAAATGTAGCAAGTGAGGTTTCTAAGGAGAGCTATGTACCTGTATCTTTCCTGAGTTAAATATTCATGATCTTGCTTCTGTGCAGGTGCTAGAATACTTAATACAATTTGTCCATCCTTCTCTCTTCCTCTGTGATCTGATACCTGGTTTTGTTTTATTTAATTGTACAGGAGATTTTAAAAACTCAGAGTAGAAGTGAACTTCACTGCTATAGTTAAATGGATCTGCATTGATTTACCCTGATGATAATATTAATGAAGAAGTGGTATTTTCATGACTGTGTTAAAATATATTCTATTATCGTTGCTTTTTCAAATCTTTTATTTGAACATGTTCCTGAGTGTCCTGTTAAGGTTTCAGCGAATTGGAGCACAAGAAGAACCACTAGCTAGTGTCTTTGTTTTGTATGTTTGGTATTTTAGTGGTTTGGCTCCATTTTAAAGAAACTGTGATTTGTTCTCATGGAGTACCAGATTCTAAGAGTATGAATTATTTTTAAAATTAGTGTATATTGCTTATTATCTCAAGCCCTAGCTAGTTCAGGAACACCTGATGTTTGCTATGCTTAGTTTTTCTTTGAAGAGGCAAATTATAAGATGTAGACCATGATATAACTAGGGACGTTTTGTGTCCACACATGGCTTTCATAAAAGTTCAAAGAAATTAAATGCCATGAAGGGGACAGAAGCTTGCCAAAATCCATGCTTTCCATGTGAGCCAAGTTGCCAGTGAGCTCTGTGCAAGCATGTCCCAGGGTGAATTCCTGACACCGGTGAAGGATCCTGTAGATGCTCTCACAATAGGATGTTGAAACCACGGACTAAATTTTATTGTAAGAGGTGACAGGTTCTGAAGCTGAAGGAAGCAGCAAAAACATCTGAACTGCAGCATGTCAAGGTACAAGAATACTGTGCCAACAACTGTATGTCCTGACTTTTTAGTTCCTGTTTAGACGATAATATGGCTGGCATATAGAATTGTAGTGTTGTATATGTTGGAAGGGACCTTGAAGATCATCTAGTTCCAACTGCCAAATATATTCCTGTCGCATCCCAAGCAACTTCTTCGCATGGTGTTTTCCTCATTCTACAGCAGATACTGCATGTCTGTGGCAAGGAGTCCTAGTGAAGGTAGTTGTAGGGAGGGTAGTAATCACTGAACATTATTGAGCAGAAGCAAGACTAACACTTTCTTTGACTTTTCTGCCCACACTGCAGCTCTAGCACTGAAACTGTGCAGATAATTGTGATTGAGAATGTTTGTAGATCTGCAGTGTGTGGTGGACCAAGATCTGCAATCACAGGAACATAGCTTTTTTTCTCTGGTGAATAGGATGCTAAAAATGTAGAATTCAGCCACTTTTATTTCAATGAGGATATTGAACCTATGTGATTTTTGCACTGTTATTTGCTTAGACAGTGTAAAACAATCTATCAGAAGAATATTTCTCCAAAATATGTAGTGAAATAAAGCTAATTTAAAATATAAAAAAAAAATTCTTTGTAGGAAATTATACTTCGGAAAAATATTTTGCTGTTTCAAAGAGAAAATTCAAGTAATATCTCAGAACAGCTTGCCTATAAGAAGACAAATGACTGTAGTAATGATGATAGTATCTTTGCCAATAATGTATTGTTTGTTGAACAGCAGTTTGGACTTGTGTCGTATATGCAACTATTTCTTGCTCTTTGCTCTGTATGTTTCTTTTTCCATTAAGAGAAATTCATAATTGCGAAGAACAGTCCCCAGTGTGTCTGTGAGTGAATTTATAGATTTCTCCATGGGAAAAGGAGGGAGGTCTTAAATATAGAGAAGCTGTGTCAATTACCTTGTATAGAAAATCATGAACAGTTTTTAATAATTATTTCTAAGCACAAGTACACATCAGCCATTTAAAGGGACATATAAAAGCAAATGCATCTGCAGTTCTAAGTAAAATAGTCTAATAAACATAAGCCAGATTATACAAGAAAAAAAATCACTTTTTTCAAATCTAAACAACCCGTATCTTCTTAGAAGTGTCACAGTGCCTTTTCAATACACACTCAATAGTACAGTAGCAATTAATTCCTAACTGGAATTAAGGCCAATTGTAAGGTTCTATCAACTTTCTTTCTCACTTTTCTCAGTAGACTAATTTCTTTAATCCCTGTTAATATATTTCATATTTTGTCAGTATGATGATAAAATGTCATCTCCTTTTCCCCAATATTTTGAAATGTGGAATTAAAATGTCGATTCATTTTCAACCGTCTCTGTCACATTCATTACAGAGGAATTTCTTCTCAGGATTTCCATGAGGCTTATGTTTATTTCCATTATTTCTACTAATTCTGCATGGGTGAGGAACAGTCTATCATTTTCTACTAATGACAGTGCTTGAAAGAAAATGTTACTACATTTCTTCAAGTGTTATCAACCATATTGTTGATGTTTCTCACTGTCTGTTTTATTTTGTACTTCCTTAAACTCTGTTTAATGTTTTATAGGCTTAATCTGTCAAACTGTACAGTATTTAATGGATTGCATACATTATTGGTTGAAAATGTAAGAAACACTTGGAAGGAACAGATTTTTTTAATGAAAATCTAGATATTAAGAGAGCTTATTGGTTTAACTAGAATGCTGTGGAATTAGAAAGTTACGGGTAACAGGATCAATAGCACTGATGATGGTCATTGCCTTTTGTAGTCTCAGGCAAAGGTTCACATTTGTTTGATTGGAACTATTTAGTTGTACAAGACAATATATAATTAGTGAAGAGTTTTGAGCAAATTACTGGTAGTGGTTTGCCCTTATTTCAGCTGAGATAGAGTTAGTTTTCTTTCTAGTATCTGGTATGATGCTATGTTTTGACACTAGGCTAAGAATAATGTTGATAACACACCTATGTTTTAGGTTTTGCTGAGTAGTACTGTACACATCCAAGGACACTTCAGTTTTTCAGCTCCTTGTACAAAAGCTAGGGGTGCACAAAAAGCCTGGAGGAGCACAACCAGGATAGCTGGTTCCTACTGACCTAAACTGGCTGAAGGGATGTCTGGTACTGTATAGTGTTCTGCTGAACAATAGAACTGAAGGAGTCAGCCAGGCTGCTGCTGCCTGCGGACTGGCTGGGCATCAGTAGGTCAAGTGAGCAGTTGTGCATCGTTTCTGTTCTATGTGTTTCTTTACCATTATTATTATTTTTCTTTTCTGTCCCATTTAACTATCACAGCTCATCAGTTTTACCTTTATTCTGATTTTTTTTTTTTTCCCTCATCCCACTGTGGGAGTTGTGAGCAAAGAGCTGTGTGGTTCTGCCTGTCAGGTTAAACCACAACATGGTTTTCATCTGAAGACAATATCCTATACAGACAGTTTAGCTGCAGAGTGGCATTTAGGAATAAACCATTCCCTTTCAAGGAATTTAATATCAGACTTTTTTCATTTGAGTATATTTCTGTTGCCTATCAACATTACTAACTTCAGAACAAGGATAATAGCTGCTCTACTGTTAACTATTTCAGAGCTATAGATGATTGAGAGAAGGAGCTTTTTTTTCCCACTTTCTTCCAAAATTATATCATTTAATAATAATTATGTGAGAGAAAAAAAAAAAAAGTTAAAGACCTTACAATGTAAACTTGGTGAGGATATATTGCAATTATTGATTCACTGCATCAACAGTTACCAGAGAAGGCTTTAACACTTCTTTGTTTTATAAATAAGTAATATGTATATACAGGAAATCATCTCTGTTGCAAGGGGTTGTATGAGGTTGTCTATATTTCCATACATTCTTTGGCCAAATACAAACAGTATGCATGTCCCCACAACATCTGTTCAAAGGAAGGCATCATCCTTTTCGTATCTGAAATAAGAACATAGAGTTTGAGGCTCCTGGAAGACATGGTCAGAGATGGAATTCTAAGGAAAGTTGTGAGACAAGGTCAGCAAAGCTGTGAAAGCCCAGGAAGAGCAAATATTTGTTCTGGATACTTGCCCTTCTGATACAGGGATGTCCTTTACAAGTGAATTATTTTTGTTGTATTGGAGCACTCACTGTATCCTAAGTACCAAGCTAATAAGCTGTGTTGCCAGTTTCTGTGGTTGACTCGTATGGTCACAAAACAGGGTTTTTTTTTCCATCAGTACTCCCAAGTCCATCTCTGAGACCAGTATAAGTCACTCTTTCCCTCCAGTGGTCAAATGTTCCCAGGGTGGGGAGGTGATAGCTGATTAGCTGTATATGCTTGTGAAAAGAATTAGAAAAATCATTGCTGGAGCTCTTTACTTCTGCTTAGATTGACCAAAGGATATTGTTAGGGAACTTCTGTGGAAGTAAAGTGAAGATAGGAGAACAAAAGTGGGATATTTCCACAAGGACATTTCCTGGAGATCTCATCACGGTTTCCCCAATTTAGAGTGGCATGTAAGTCACAACTTACGTGTTGTAAGTTGTGTCACAACTGTGACACTGCTGAGCAATTTTCCCACATAAATGCTACTAACTGCCACTCCTTCCAGTGGTGAAACAATCTAAGGAAAGCAGAAGGATTTCAATTCCAACACTTGAAAGTAGAAGTCTCATTGCATGATGCATCTGTGATTTACCTCCATCAGATTTAAGAAGCCAGGCACCAACCTTATGCTCTAGATTTCTGAATTTGCTAATGGCACCATCTCCAGGTTACTGCATGATGGCTGTCTGCTTGAACAGTCAGATCTGATTTTTTTTTTTTTTTTTTAATACTGTTACATAATAAATTGTCCCATTTCAAACTATGAATTTGCAACTTTTTTTCTCCGAAGTTCAGATTAAAGGAAGGAGTTGATGACTCCTCTTTCTAACTCTTTGTCACCGTCGTGGAACAAATGAAAAATAGTCTTTTGATCCTCCCCAGTTCCCATGAAAAGTGAAAATTAAATACAAACTTAATAATAAATGATCGTGTGTGAAGATGGCATTTAAGGTTCTCATGGACCTGAATGAGTTGGGCAAAAGGCAAAGTGCAGCATTAAGTGGTTTATTTTCATACTTTTAGAACATAAATACTGTATGATCTTCATGTAGCCTTCTGGGCAATTTTAGAGACCCATACAAGGAAATCTGTGTAGGGTTTTCACAAACAGAAATTAAGACTACAAAGCTGTAATGAGCAGGGGGAGTTGAGACCAAAATATTGATGGAGGCTTACGTAAAGATAAGTGAGTCAGCATGCTTGGAGAACAACAGTTCTCATCTTCTACTTAATTTGAAAGCCTTGTGTTGAATCTGTGATCAGTGGAATTCCCTGCTGATTGCAGTCTTCTCCATCATACCAAAATTATTCTTATGCTGCTTGTCCCTACTATCAGTGCCATTCAGAGTTATTTTTTTCTCTTCTTATTTATGATGTTCTCATTTCCTTTTTTTATTAAATCTTTTTTTATAATGTTGCTTTCCCTGCATTATCCTATGAACATTTTTTTTTCATTTATTCCAAGTGTTATCTGTAGATGTAAAACGCTTGTCAACTGATTGTGACTTTTAAACTGTTTTCAAGCAATGCATTTGTTTCTGAGTCAGGGTTTAGCATCTTTTCCACCTATTTCACGTTAATGTATCGGTAGCAATTTTTATTCTAGTATGGTTTCATAAGGATGTAAATTGTTTACTATTTTTGGTAGGAGAAATGAAATGAACATCAGAGCTGTGATAGTGTGTTGTACAAGGCGCTCTGCTATCAATTGAAATTAAATAAATGAATTCTGATGTCATTCCTCAAGACCTTTCTCTAAAAGAATTGTAATACAAGGAAGATTTATGTAATACAAGGAACAAATGGAAAAAGAAGTTGTATTTTAGAACAAGATGCTGCGTTTTCACTATATCAGTAATGGATTACATCCATACCTAAAATAGAGACAAAAATTGAATTAAATTTCACAAGGATTTGAGTTATGTTTAAGCTATAATGAGAATGAGACTCCAATTAGCTTTTGGGTTATGTGCTCTGGTAAAGTGGGCAAAAGTGTCTATCTTTTTGAATTGTAAGTAAATACAAACTGTAATTTATATAACAATTAAATGTTTCATCACAACATACTGGTGTGGTTAGTTCGAGTGGGATAACGTTTTCATAGCTGCTTCCTTGGAAATGAAGCCAGTGAAGTTATGTCTGAAAGGTATGCCCCTTGTGGCTAGACGTCAGTCAAGCATAGTCCTAGGGAATTAGTAGTTTCAGTGCTGAAGACCTCAGGTTCCTTGAAGGCAGTAAATCATGTGAAAAGCGATCTGATTATCTGTCTGTCCATTAATTACTGTGGTATCTGAGTGCCTTTAGAATCTATTTTATTTTAAACCTCTTATGTTTTTATATATATTAAAACACTGAACGTGTCAAAATTCTATTTCTAGCTTTGATTCTAATGCACACTGAACAAGTTGTTTAAAATGTAATGTTCTTTCTCTGCTGTGAACAGGAAAGAAAATCAGCAGAGACACTGAAGCAAACTTACAAAGACTGTACTTTGTACAAAATGGTATTGCCAACTTCTATAGAATACTTTTGTAACAAAGAGATTCGTGATCATGTGGGGGTTCTTCTTTTTCTTAAAACCCTCATTTAGTTTTGTCAACCAAGTACATCTCTAAATTTTACCAGAAGTGTGTTTCTTACATAGCAGTAAAGAAAAATGCTCAAACATGAAATGTATAATTCACTTATTTTCAAGTTTAGTATGTTTATTACATTGTGATTCCTAGAATGTTTCAAATTTTGCAGGATATATCTACCTCAAAGAAACTTTTGCATATTTGTGGTTGGCTGTACTAAAAATAGTATATGCCTGATAGATTTAGTAGTTTGTTGCTCTTAAGAATAGACTACATTTGCCTGTTCTCTTTTTGGCAGTGCAAATAAAATAGTGACAAACAAGATAGGAAAAATATGATAAATAGTGCTGCTGGTATTACGGTACAGCCATACGTGGTGGTTTGTCCATTGGTTACAACTTTTAGAAGTATAATGGACTGTACAGTCTTCACTCAATGCAGAGGGCTCAATGCCACCAAAACTGCTATACAGCGCACAGACTGCTCAGTTACAGTCACAGTGGCTCACTCATCTCTCCACTTGTAAAAGGAGGAAAGCTTACTGACATCAAGTACATAGTATGATGGGGGACAAGATGCTGTTTGCCACTTCGGACACTTGTCTTGTAGAACTTTTAAGAACTTATTAAAAACCCAGCTGAATCAACCCGAAGGTCTGCCTCGTGTAGCCTTCTGTCTCAGAAGTGGCATAAAGAAGTGCTTATGTAAGGAGACCACAAGAGCTTGTCCACTATCTATGGTCTTTTTTTTTTTATTATTCCTAGTGAATTTTTCTAATGCTTTTTTGAACTTATTGATATTGCTTGCCTTCTTGTAACAAGTTCCAAAAGTTTGCCACAGATTGCGTATGAAAGTACTTTCACACATCACTCTTCTTCTCTCTTTTTAAACAGCTCCAGCTCCTTTGATCATTCCTCTTAAAGCAGCTGCTCCATCCCTCTCATAATTAGTTGTTCTTATTTGTACCTTATTTAGCTCCACTTCTCCAACCTGACAAATGGCCAGTGAATCTGTGCTTCAGTCAGCTTCCAGTTATAAGAGGACTTTTCTACCAGTCCTATGGCAGCTGTTTCTTTAACAACCTGTTGTGAAACATAAAGGATTTTAAAATCCAAATATGTTGCACGTATTAAATCCCTTGTAGCTGCCTGCTTATTGACAACACCATGGAACTGTAGCAGGCTTTTCCTTTACAGAGACTCGTGTAAAAGCAGAAAGCAGACCTTTTCCCAAAGGGAGCTCCTAAGCAACAGATTCCCATATACCATCTTACTACCAGTTTTTTATTGATCATATAAGCATTTTTAAAAGGATGATTTGTAAGATAGTCCTTGGTATGAAAACAGATAATATAGATGAGTCTGTAAGCTTTCCTACATGGCTGTTATGAATAACCTGATGCTTCAGCTGGTATCCAGTATCAAACGCTTCTATGGGCCTTGCAGCCTTAGTCATTCAAAGGTTAAGTGGACCTAACTGTGCACTGGGTGACATGTTCTTCTGATTTAATTTAACTAAGGTCCTTTTCAGTCTTCAGTGGTCCAGTGCCTCGGCAGTGGACATGGTTGGTTGTTTCTAAAACCAGTGTGATGATTTTATGATCTCACTCTTCCACTCCACAGTGGTATGTGGCAACTGTATTCTTTCCAGTTGAATCCTCATTTCTTGATGCTGAATGATCACCATAAATATTTTTATGCCTGGTATTGGTGGTCTGCCTTTCATCTTCTGGCTCCAGTAAGTGAGCAGCCCTCCTTCCCTGCTGTTCCCAGTTGCCTTGTTAAATTCATCATATTAGAAAGCTTAAGTGTCACAGTAACTTGAAAGAGAACCACCTGATAAAGAGACACTTGCTTGGTTTGAATACCCTACTGTCTACTATAGCTAGCCTTTGCTTCTGAGAAAATAGCAATTACCTGAGTTTTACATATCTGTTCTGATCCTTCTTTCTTATGCCATTTATAAACCCAGAGATACGTTTCCATAATAACTTGTCTTCTGCCTTCTTTAACTCAAAGGGCTAATTTCTGAAAACAAACAGCATCTTTTGATATTACTGAATTTATCTGTAATATGACTTAGAACCAGTCAAGTATTCCAAAAACTGTGTATCTAGCCCAAACAGATCTTCTGACATTTGCAGAGTCTAGATAATAGTAGAGTCACGTCTCCTTAATAATAAGAACAAATTCACAAAGTAGGAGATTAGAGAGGTTTTTAATTTTCCAGTTGAATATCTGAGATTGCTCTTGATGTCTGACAAGACTGGGCACAGCTGAATGAATGCTGCTGGAATTTTAAATAACCATAGAAATTAGAAGGAAAAAAAAAAAAAGGAACAGAAACAACTTTACCATACCTAAACATAACTCCAGAGGGATAATGCTTTTTTACTGTAACTACAGGATTAGTCACGTCTTAAGTTGGCCCTGCAGCCAGGTGAAAGTGTTCCCATATCCTTTTGTCTTCACTAATTCTTAGTGAATTATACCAAAAATAGAGCACCTGGAGATCAACTTTGTGACCCCTTAGTTTAGACAAAACCAGTTTCCTGGCATGGCAGTAATAGTATTGAAATTTATATCACCCATAAAACTTTTATAGCTATGTAATTGGTTGGGCTATTAATAACTACCCAACCTTAGCTTTCCTTTATTGCTGTGAACACAGCTTGTAATTACATAAATGATAATAAGTAATAATGCTTAAGGGCACTATATAAACCCAAGCATTTCACTCTCTCTAGTGAGTGCTCTTTGTGAACGAAAGTAGGGGATGCTAAAGCTTTACCTCTCCTGTGAGTACTTATTTCCATGTTCTCCTTAGAGAGTTCTCTAATGGCAAACAAGGTCATAAAACTTCAATTCTGTTCTCACTTCTTTAATCTGACTCACTAACTGCTGTGCTAATACAGGTGTAAATTAGGCAATAGCAGGAAAGATTCAAAGAGTTTGAAGACTATCATTTTGCGGCACATTTGTGCAAATCAAATATATCCTTTTAAAAGTGTTCTGGTGTTCTCAGTAGGGGTTTATTAAAATAATCTCCTTATAGCCTTGTGTGTGTTTCGTGCTGTTTTGTAGGCTTACTTTACTTACGAGGATAGTTAGTATTTGTTCAACTTATTTGCCTTGATGAGTAGAGAGGATAAATGTCCTGCAGTTGAGGAAAGCATAGTTCACTCTGCCTTACAACAGGTTTTGAAGTTGCTTCTGTTCTCTATCAAGAGGAGTCTGGATGGCTATTCCTTCTGCCTGGTGCTTTATGTCTCCAGTATCTTGTGTACTTGGACTGCACCACCATTTTAAAGTTTTCTGATGTATCTGGACCTCTGGTGCAAGCCAGCTTATCCAACAATAGTTCTGTTGTTTAAGTCCAGTAAGAAGAGTGCTTTTATTAAAATTTATCTGTATTTAATATTTATCTGTAGCATTAATAGCCAAAGGAAATTCACTCTGCTGGTCAGCAGGAGTTTAGAAAGAGTGAAATGGACTATAAGCTAACTGCAAGCAAATTGTTCAATATTTATCCTCCAACCAGACTGAAATGCAGTACAGTTAAAAACAGCCCAGAATGAAACTCTGTGTGGGTCTGCTCACATTTACCAATCTACACCACTTCTGTATTTATTTACAGAATCGTCCATCCTTAGGCTGCTTAAGCTGAGGGGTGCAAATAAGACAGACAGGGTCAATCTGTCATGTAAGATCTTTCTAATCACCCGGCTCTTTTCTGCTCTTTCCCAGAAGTTGGGGTGAGACAACATTAAGCACAAAACTTAAGTATAAGTAGTAAATCTATTTTGCCCACATTGAGGAGATGGAAAATTATTAGAAAATGCCCAGATTTTGAGATTGTTTAATTCTCTTTAAGCTAAAGGCAAATTAGCCACTAAACATTCTAGTTCTAACTAGAATGACTGGAAATTTCAGTGAGAACTTCCTCTAAAAATTTATTCAAGGAAAAGGTTCTCTGAAGAAGTAAGCAGTCAGCTTTCATCTTCAGTCATTAAACAGTTTCTCCTGTAACTCCCTTAGGAATACTTCTGAATCTCCCATAAAAACCTCATATCTGTGTGATTATTCAATTTCTGTTGTATTTCTGAACCTAATGAGGTTCAACAAGGCCAAGTGTTGCAGTTGGGCTGAGGAGGGCCACTAAGATGATCAGAGGGCTGGAGCACCTCTCCAATGAAGAAAGGTTGAGGGAACTGGGCTTGTTTAGCTTGGAGAAGAGAAAGCTCTGGGGAGACCTCATTGTGGCTTTCCTGTACTCAAAGGGAGCATGTAAATAGGAAGGGGAACAGCAGTTTACATGGGTTGATAGTGATAGGACAAGGGGGAATGATTTTAAACTGAGACAGGGGAGGTTTATGTTAGATATAGGAAGAAGTTTTTCACACAGAGGGTGGTGACGCACTGGAACAGGTTGCCCAAGGAGGTTGTGGATGCCCCATCCCTGGAGGGCCAGGCTGGATGTGGCTCTGGGCAGCCTGGTCTAGTGGTTGGTGACCCTGCACATAGCAGGGGGGTTGAAACTAGATGATCATTGTGGTCCTTTTCAACACAGGCCAGTCTGTGATTTACGAGAACCTTTTTTTACAGTATTTTGCACAAGGTCATGCTAAACGTTCATGTCAAACAACACAGTAATTGTCTTTTAGAGGGCCTTGCAGAACTTCTTGGTCTGTTGTTTGATTTTGTTTGGGTGTGTGACCCAAACACATATCTGCTTCTTAAAGCATCCATCTCTTCAGTCAGGATTTGATGCTTGTATCAGAAAAAGTAGGAAGCCAAATTCAAAATATAAATAGATTTATCTCTGATGCTACTAGTCCTCTGAATACATAATGATCAATATTATTGGACTGTAATCTGTGAGGGAACACTGTACTTTTGGCTTTAATGCTTTTGCTGGATGCCTGCACATCAATACTCTTTCTTCCTCTGCTTAGGTGCCTACCATTCAGTGCTCATGGTTGTAATGAAATTTTGCCTGACAGCTTGTCTTTTGCCCTTCAGCATGGTTACTTAGAGTTTTCTAGCTCTTGTGGAGTGTTGGTTCTGTGATGAATGAAGGGTTAAGTCCCGTACTGTTTCCAAACTCATTCCTGACTTTTGGCTTTTGCATGGGGCATTTAATTTTAGAGTGATTTTTAGAGTTTCTCAAGAAACAAGCACTATCTTAATTTATGGGGTACTGTGCTACTTGAAAAATACAGTACGAATTCTCTAATCTCAAAGCATGCTCCAAAAGCTTAAATATTTTTAAATTGTTTAGTTTTCACTTCTGGTTCATTACAACTTAAGCATCCATAAATTGGTCTCACGCTAGGATATCTTGTAAAACCTCAGGGCCTCCTGATATAGCCAATGCCCTAATTGTTTTTTAGATGCTTCTGGCGGAGTTTCCTTGTGCACTCTAATACAACAGTCAACAAATCATGGTTGAGAAGGAGCCACTAAGTACCCTCCATCAGCTTATGTGGTGCAATTACTGTAAGCTGAAGAATGCACACTGGCTGGGGAGAGGAGAAAAGATGAAATGCAGAGCAAAACAGGCTATCCCATTCAGACTTTCCAAGACAAAATTATCAGCAAAACCAGCAGTATTTCTCATACAGGTATTCTATGTAAGCATTTGCTGTAATTGAAACAGATGTGGTGGTGTTACAAACAGTAAGGGACAGACTCCGAAGGACAGTTAATGTAACACGTAATTCATGCACATTTGCATCACAAAGGAAATTCTGAAACTTCCCTTTAGTGTTATTAGTAGCTTGCAGTCCAGCAGGCTCCTTTTGGAGTTGAGTATGGCTACTTAATATATTGTGATGTTTTTATGAGCACAGAAACATTTTCTGTTGCTCTGGAGTGGTTCATTGGATGCACTTAGCTCAACTAGGCATACGTTTCTGCAGGTGATTTTCCATTTACAGCTGTCCCATCAGTTAAAGCTCTCCAAGACTAAAGCAATAAAGATTGCTTGTACCTATTTAAAATTTAGATAATAGGCATCTAACAAATGTTGCCTATCTAATAATGGATTAAAAAAAAAAAAAAGTGAATTTCTTCTAGCAATAAATACCAAAAGTGCTTGTTTGACAATTGGAAGAAAAAAATAAAAATAGGTCTGTATGTGGCGATCTAACAGATAATAAATACAAGTATGTTTGAAATACAAGGAAGAAAAAGCCCATTCAGATAATGCTCTGAAGAGCTTCAAACTCAGTGCTAACGCAGTGCAAATTTATGAAAGGTAATTGTATAATGATAAAATCACGCACAATATAGATGTGAAATCCTGAGTCAGGAAAGCATGTTAACACCACATAAGCAAAATAGTGGCCAGTAAGGGGGAGCTAAGGCAGTACAGGTATGAATCCAAAGTTTTTGCATTAAGAAAGTTCTCTAGAACATTTACCACTCCTCAGCACAGAAAGACAGGAATAAAATGCCTTCACTGCAGGATAAGCTTTTCCTTTGTCAAACAGAGTGTTGCCCTGTATTTCTTATCACTTGCACTCCCTGAGTGAAGTTTGGGATCACTTAGGTATTTCTATCAAGAAGAAGCTTCATCTTCTATGTGATGTATGTGTGAGCAGGATCCTGTATTTGTGGAAGCAAGAAAGCCATTCCCAAGGCTGAGCCCAATCCTAGTTTCACCTAGTTTTTACCAAAACAGAGACTTCATCTTTTACTGACAGATCCTTTAATCACATGTTTGGCAGATAAAACAACGGGGGAGGAGGGGAAAGGAAGAAAAATAAATTCCTTAAATGTGTATGTTTATTAACAACCTCATTAAAAATTATTATTCACACATTGATCATTTATGGATACTAATACTATTTAGCTGCTCTGACCACAGAGATTACTCAGAGTTTTAGCTTAGTCATATTCAGGATAGAAATGATCAGTTATCCCATTAGGATTGTTTCTTCATTGAACAACAAATAGTCCTAACCCATGATTAAAAAATCATCATCAACCAACCCCTCTATTTATTGCTGATAGCAGTAATTAAAAAAAAAAAAAAAATTGCACATCCTGAATTCTGGAAGCTGAGTTACTTCTGTTCACCTATTTAAATTACTTCTGTGTGCCTGAATACAATCAGCTGTGACTAGAAACAATTCAAATGAAAAATGACACCTGGCAATATAAGCAGGTGTTGCCTTAAATAGCAATTCTCCCTTCTTCTGGCAAAAACCAGAAGAATTACTTTTGCAGCTTGATAGTAGAAGTAGTATTTTATAGATCTGATTGCTTTGTATTGTTTGTTAGACATACTGAATTTTATTTATATCTATCCACAAATTCTTTTTCTCTTGTTGATATTTTGTGGAGTTCTTTAATTAAAGTATGGACTGAGGAATGAAGTCTGGACTTCAGCTTTGTCTCCAATCAAAAGTATTCCAGGGGGAACAGTTTCCCTCAGAATAGTTCTTACTGTATGGAAAGTTTATTAATGTAATAATGGTAATTCCTGGTTCTTTCAAAGGAGCACTTTCTAGGAAGACAGTGCTTATTTCTGCTTCTTTTATAAACTTCAGCATATAATTAATTCCTGTGGTAATCCTCACAACTTGTGGAAATAGAGGATATATATTTCTGTTGTGTTTACAGTGTCAGTTTTGTCAGTCTTAAATACTCAAATACTATAACAAAGACTTTAAAACAAATACACACCAGAACAAAAACAAAGCAAATTCTAAATTCTAAGAATAATACATTTTGTGTGCCTTTTGGCTAATGCTTAACTTAACTTCCAGAATGAGTGTAAGCCAAATTTTCAAGTTTTGCTTTATAAAGTGCATGAGTGCCTTCAGGATTCATTGGAAATTCAAACAGAATCAACATGAATTGATATCAGAATCTATATATTGAATTAACTGTGATGTATAGTAAATTGAATTAAAGGATGGTTTTGTGCATGCAGTGTTTTATAAAGAAACATAGGAATTTGTTATTTTTGAGAAAAATTTTACGCTAATTCTGTAGAAGTCTAAGAATACCATGACATTTTGAAAATGAAACCCTTGTTTCTTAAATGTGAAATTACTTAATTTGTGAAAATAATATAGTCCTATTTTAAAATGTTTGATCCAAGAAACAAATCAAAACATTGTTTTCCTCAAATCTCACATACTTTTAAAAAAATTTCCTGAAATTTCTAAAATTTGTCTTCAGCATGGGATTTTCTTTTCTAAGCTTATTCACCTACGGTTAAAGCCAACACTCTTTATTAATTTATTTAGATTATGAGATATGTTAAAATACTGAGGAATATATGTGCATCATGATCATATGCATCATAAAGTCATCATGAAGAAATTGTTTTCTAGTCTTTTTGCATTGTGATATATCCTTCTTATGTAAGTGTAAATTGCAAGCACGTTCTTTCAAGTCAAGTGCTGTGGAGTCATGCATGGTGTTGCATCTTATGCCTTTTGTTCACACTCAAATTTGGATGAAAGTATTAATTATTTACTTTCTTACCACTTCCTAAGTTTTGCTTGCAGAACTCAGCAGTTTTTTTCCCACCCAAATAGTCACATGACAGCTGTGCTACAGAAATTTCTAAGGCAGCATAATGCTTAAAGCAGAATACATAATTTATAATCTTGTGAAGTTTTAAATTACTTAGAATCACAAAATTGTGGGGGTTGGAAGAGAACTCTGGAAACCACTGAGTCCAGACACCTGCTATAGCAGGTTCATACAGGAGTAGGTCGCACAGGAAAGTGTCCAGGTCTGTCTTGAATATCTCCAGAGAAGGAGACTCTGCAGCCTTTCTGGGCAGCCTGTTCCAGTGCTCTGTCACCATAATAATCAAGAAGTTCTTTTTCATGTTCTTATAGAACTTTCCGTACTCCAGTTTGTTTTCACTGCCCCTTATTCTGTCGCTGGGCACCACCAAAAGGAGCCAGGCCCCATCCTCTTGTCTCCTACCCATTAGATATTTACGAGCACTGACAAGATCCCCTCTCAGTCTTTCCTTCTCCAGGCTGAACAGCCCTAGCTCTCAGTCCTTCCTCAGAAGGGAGATGCTCCAGACCCTTCATCATTTTTGTGGCCCTCTGCTGCACTCTCTCTAGAAGTTCCCTGTCTTTCTTGAGCTGAGGAGGCTAGAACTGGAAATGGTACTCTGGATGTGGCCTCACTGGGGCAGAGTAGAGGGGAAGAAATAACGAACACTTCTATCTGTGAAGATTTTGTCTGTTAATTCTCATTTATTCCTGAATATTATTTTCTTTTCTCCAAGCTTCAAAGCCTTTCAGAACAATGGCTAAAAATACCACTTTCGGGCATCTGATCTAGACTTTGCATTGCTGACTCTGAGGGGACAGTCCTCTCCTGGGATCACCAGTGCTTTCCAGATCTTCACTTCCTTCTGGAGAACAAAGCTATGCCCGTGATTCCTCTTGCACTGAACTCTACATAAAACAAGTAAAGTTGCTTTTTGTTTGGCTGCTTTTTCTTTCTTTTCTGAAGGGCTGTGTGTTAGTAGCAGCTTTGCTGAAAGCTCGCCAAGGATCTCACTGCTGATCAATTCCTAACCTCCATTTCATGGGAAAAAAAAAAAAAATAAAAAAATTAAATGATACTCTTTCCCCTCAGTTTATTCCTCTCTTCATCTGCCCGCTTCATTCGTTTTCTGTTGCTGGCAGAGGTGTTTTCAATTCTCAATGACACAGGGTATTTATTATTGATAATACTAATTGGAGATGATTTCTGATCATTCATCCCTGCTGTGTGCTGCAATATACTTATGATTGATTATGCTAAAGTGTTTTCCCATTATGAAAGCTTCAAGATTTTGTTGCAAAAGTAAAGATAATCAAGCTATAAAGAGGAAAGCTAATTTTTATTTGTCTGCAGAAGAAAATTTTGTTGCTCTGGCTGCCCCCATGGGGATTTGTGTTTAGGACTTAAGGAGTAGTAGAAAATAACTAGGATTAATCAACACCTCAACTTACTACAACATCTTCTGTCAGCTGAGAATTAGGTGTTTGGTGGTGTTTACAAGAGAACTGTTGCAAGCAATCTTCATCACAGACCCAGAAAGAATGAAGTTATTGCAGCTCTGTTTATCGATGGCACTGGTGATTACAGTCACCTAGAAACATTATTCCAGGCAAGGAGCCTGCTGTCAACAAATAACTTGAGTTTACTGGTAAAACACAAATACAAATGAGATGAATACTAAAAACAACAAAAAACACATAGGAGTAGTTCTGATAAAAGGAAGACAATATAAAAATGAGTATGAATGATTGGAGCTCTGCAAAGAAGACCTTATACCTTATACCGTGACATTCTCAAATATTTAACTGACTTACTGATTTCTTAAAACTTTGTGATTATTTGGAATCTTAGTTCTGTGTTATAAGCAGATCCTTTGCAAATACCCTCATCAGATGAGCGATGCAGCAAGGCAGTGCGTACAGAGGCAGAAGTATGGTACCATCCATTTTCTTTGTCTTCATCCCAGCAGTCACTAGCAGGAGAGCAAAGAAATCTCAGCACCTATTTCCATATTCTGCTATAGTGTATCTTCTGGTATTTTAACCATTGCAGAAGTTGTCTAGACATGGTGCTGGTTAAGCAGTTGTAGGTGGCCCTGCTCAAGCTGCAGTTGGATCAAGGGAACTCCAGAGGTCCCTTCCAACCTCAACTATTCTGTGATTCAGACTTAATTTGAAGATTCTATTTCTACGGTCAAAACTATGCTAATCAATTCTTGTTAAAACCAAAAAACACGTCTTTAACTTTTCATGGATAAGAAAAATGCTCTAAAACTGACCATAAGTGCTAAAAGACAAAAAGCAAATTATGAGTGTTGTGCTCAACAATTATGAATAAATGTTATGTTTGCTCTTATGATTAGGACTGGTAAAGACTGGAGATGGTGAGACACCCTTGGCATGTGCATAGCCTACAGAAATTCAGTGGTGTTGGATCTATGTTGTTATGCAGGAATAGAGGCTGTTCTTACTCTGTGTTTACATCCAATACACTTCACTCATGCAGGCTGCAACTGCTGAGCACTGGAGAGCTGAATTCTAAAAAATTATCTGCTAGCATTAATCTTTTCTTTCCTTAAATTTCTTCTATGCTATGCTCAGCACATTGACAGCCATTGTAAGATAATAAAAGCAAGTGCACAATATTAAAACATCAGTGTCTCATCGGTTTTAGCTATATGGTTTCTAAATTACTCGTGAGACTAAACAGAAAGTTTGGATGCCAGAATCAGAAGCTGGCCATCTGTGGGCTAACAGTTGCAAAGCGCTGCATTCTTTCACAAGCAAAATGCTGGCCAAGCTATTGCTTCAGTGAGCCATGGCAGCAAAGCTTAAAAAACTAAAACAAAAAAAAAGAGCCCCACAACAGATTCTTAGCATTTATGCATATTCAGAGGAGGTCATCGCGATCACTCTGTGTCAGCTGCACATGTGCTCTGTGTGAGGCACAGAAAGGGGGAACAGAGAGAGAGGGAAGTGAATGATATTACTGAGAAGGATACTTTTATTCTCTGCTAGAGTCAGTGGAAAGTGCTGTCAATAACAAGCACCATAGGAGAGTAATGACTGCAGAAGACCTCTCTCCCACAGTGAGATGCTGCAAAACCTGAATGCCAATCAGACCCCTCCTCTTTTGGCTGTGCAGCAAAAAAATTCCCTTTGCTTAGCGCGTGTGTGGCTGATTGAAGCTATTGTTGTTTAGTGCGGCTCTTTTCTTTGTGGCTCACTCAGGGAAAAGCAAGCAATGAATTGAGGCTTTCTCTCCTCAGAGAACAGCCATGAAGGAAATCGGTCCCGTTCCCAATTAAAGGCTGCGGTCCCACAGGAGAGCAGCTTGGCTATCACTTTGTGTAGTGTTTGAGGCCAGGGGTGAAAAGGAGATGGTGGGAGGAAGAACTGCACTGCATTTTCTGGGTCCTGAGCTTATGTTAAAAACAGGCTATTTGTAAGGATCTCTCTTTCAGACATTTATCAGACCTTGGTACAAGAACTGATGATATGCTGTCATTATAGACTAGGGAACCGATTAAATGATGAAATGAGGTACAGAGATGCTCTTTCAGGGTATGTTTCATCTGGGTAGCAGTTTATTAGCAGACATCCTTAAAAGAGGTCAATCTGTTGGAAAAGTGAATGCATGTTAAAAAAGCATTATACTGGGCAGAACAACAGAACCTATGGAGAAACTGCATTAGTTGCTGCAAAACTGGTCTCTGGTTCTGTTTGTCACAACAGAAAGCAGCAAAAAGGCCAATCTCTGAGTCAGGATTTCTCATCGAGTCAGATGAGCAGATGGATGGCTGTCATTTTCTAAAGAGAAAGGAGGATTTTGTTGGGTAAGAGAAAAACTTTAGGTCTTACAGTGCTGACTGAAAGTCTGGCTTGACATTTATAAGTGCATCTAATTAGTTACATCTCCAGGTAGGACCAAGACAAACTGAAAACAAAATGAAAAAGAATATACCATTCACTAAATGCAGTAAATGGTAGAAATAAGACTGGTTCTGTAGTGCATCCATTGTAATCCCACTGACAGCAGTAAATTCTCTTTAGGCTGGTGCTCTCCCTGCAGTCTTGCTGATTGCCCAGGAGGGCACCAGACCTTGGCAGCTGCTCCAGGCAGAGCCAAGAGGAAGCAGATAGAGCAATTGTGGGAACACGTGGGCACAAACCAGAGCTGTGTCAGTCTGGCTGCCTGCTGTTGTCCTGATGTGAAGGTGCCTATTGCTCCCTTGGCTGCTAGGTAGACATCCAGTACAGTGGCTAAAAGAAAACAGATGCCCTTGCTTGGCCATTGTTGCACCCAAAAATAGTGAGAGCCTTTCATCAGGCCCTGAGTTGACAGCAGGAATGAAGAGTGATGTAGGTGTCCCTGTCTGAAACTGAGGGGCACCCAGAATAGCATCAAGTCAAAATGCTGTTTGCTGAAGGGTGAGAGCTTAGGAGACAGCTGTTTGTATCCAGTTTTAACACCTCCGTTATTCCATGCATCTCTTCAGGCCTGAAAAAGTAATGTTAGGGTATGTTTTCAGAACTGAGGCTAGTCAGTGCGCAGTGGCAGTACTGCTGTTGTTGTGATTTCTTTCTCCAAAAGATGCCCAAAGTAAGTCATGAATTTCATAACAATTCACAGTAAGTCCTTATGGCGCAGCCTTTGCACTGAGAGTCATATTCCAGCAAAGACAGTGTGACAACTGTTTCCCAGTTAGAGGTATTCCTCACACGTGGGAAGACCAGATCCATAGTCACACCTCAGTTGTAGGCACATAACAACACTTCTCATTCTTACCGACTTTCCCATGAGTGAAAGATCAGTCCTGCATCTCCCACATCCCCCTTATTGAGGCTCTGCAAAGGAGTGAAGTTCATTCCTGATTAGAGAGGACTAGCAACAGTCAGATCATGTCTGCTATTGTTTATTCACTAAGACTTTACAGTTAATTTCAAAGTTCAGACCCTGCACTCAGCCTTCTTTTCAACCACTGGCAACAGTGGCCAGAATTTTCTTTTGTTAACCTACTAGAACTCACATTCCCATATTTGCAATTTTTTGCACCCCTCATCAATTGCTATTTTTGAAAGCTTTGTTTTTATTCATTCTTTCCCACAGATAAAACCTCATAACAATGCTTACTGGATGTGTTTGTGAGACTCTTGGCTGAAAGATATAGCATAAACTCTGTGTTATGCCTATGGCAAACATGTTAGAAAATAATTAGCCACTGAAATTACCGTGTTAGCATAGATTTAATGAAAACTAATATTTCTTTTGTGTTTTAGATCTTGCATACAGATTTATGAAGTCCCAGTGGATGCCAAGCTGGCAGTGATTGTATTACAGACATCAGCTTAGTTCAGTTCAGCCTCAGGTCTAGGTTAATGCACAGGGCTGGCTATAGTAAAGAAAGTAATAATAATCGATCAGCAGCATCCCTTTGCTCAAGTTTTCTTTCTCTACAGCAGCATGAGATCACAAAAACCAAGATTCCAGAGACTTGTACTTCCTGTCAACAGGCAATATTGTAGTGTTGTTGCTCTACATGGTTATCCAAGCTTGCCTCCACTTGGCAGTTTCCCCACCATGAGGTAAATCAGTGTTAGTCTGTGTGTTCTACAGAAAGCTCATCTCCCTGCTGCCTCATGATCGGTGTCACTCACTACCCCCTTAAAGAATTTATTAAGCTATTACCCAAATAAAATACAGTGCAGTAAGTTAGCGTAACCACCAAAAAGAAATACACCAGCTTTACAGGGGGAACAAAGATAAAGTAGGAAAATACAAAAGGCAGTATCTTCAGAGGAACAAAACAAATCACATTTACCTGCTCTTGAAGTTAAAGAGCAGATTATTTTTTACATAGTGATAACAGACTGTAAGGACAATACAGTGACTTATATTATCTGTTTCAATTTAATCTGTTTCAATTTAATAGTGGTGAAATCTGGCTTCAGGTGAGAGATTTCAACTCAACAGTGGTGAAATCTGGCTTCAGGCTTTAGTATAGGTGAGAGATTTCAAATCAACAGCATCGTCAGTAGTAGTAATTTTCTGTTGTTCTCTACATCTGTTGCTGTTTACCTGCTGCCCAGCAAGCCCTTCAGAGGTGCACAACTTTTCTTTATGACTGCTTAGACTCAAAATTTCCTTATTCTTCAGCTATTGTATTGTGGAATCCCCTTTCATCAGCTCATTTCAGTACAGCAAGCCGCTGAGTACATGCTTAACCCCAGTCAGAACTTCAGGTACCAGCAGTATTCGGTGTCATAGTGCCACTGGGAGCAACAAGATGCATGTGTTGAGTCAACATTTCTCTGCATTTTAATCCCACCAGTCATCTGTGTTCTTTGACATATACATGTCCCATTGTCAGCATGGCAACTCCAGAACAGGTTTAACTTGCACCTCAACTGAGGTCTCTGCTCTTTTCCTGCTGATTATTCCAGTTAGTTAATAGTGAAGTTTCTCCTTTCTTCTTTTTTATCTCATTCTTGTGTTTTAGTGCATTCTTGTTTTTTATCTTTTATTAGCCATTTTCAAACTCCTCTCTGTTCACGTGCAGGAAGTTTTTATGGGTGATCTCACTAATTTTGGCCCAGCATTCAGGCTGGCTTCTCTAGCAAGAGAGAAACAGTCTGACAGAGTCCAGCAGCATTACCTTTTCTCTTCATGCAGGTACCTGGGGCATGCTACCATTCCCTTTTGAGGTACTGAATTACCTGTTTTCACCCATTTAATTTCAGTATAATTCAGTTCACTTAGTTCTTAATCAGAATCCCTGTGTTCCAATTACACAGGATAAGACAGTTATAGCTGTAGTTGTAGGTACTGGGACTCACCTTGAGGCTGCTTTGTTTTATTTCAGTTCAGCCTCAGGTCTAGGTTAATGGACAGAGCTGCCTATAGTATTATAAGCCCAATTTCAAGGTTCTTTGGGACTGATACTTGGTACTTTCACTGACCTGCCTAAATGGAACATCTACGTGGAGCAGATAGCATTTATAAAAGGTAAATAATCCATGTCCATTCTCAGAGCTATAGGACATTTCTTAAGGACAGCAAAGTACTGAAAGAGAAAGGAATGATCTCATGAAACAGTAAGGAAATGCAAAGGGAATGGAACGGGGTGCCCTGACCTCAATGAGAGCATTGTATTGGCTGTGACATAAATTAGGATTTCTTCCCTTTCTCCCATTGCTTCTCCTGCCCCCACAGCGCAGTGCTTTCAAAAACAGATGGTGGAAGGGATCTACAGTGGGACACTCATGCTGCTATCTGGACATGCTACCTGTTGCTTCTTACTTGCCCATAACTCTGCTTTTCCTGTAATACAAATAACCTGTGTCCTATAGGGTTTGTTTTTGACAAATTTGTCAGTATCACCCTTCTTTGTATTACATTCATTTGCACTCTATGAATTCTCAGAGCTGGTAATAATTCAATGACTGTGTCAACATCTCTTCTAAGCATCCAAGGACAGAGCACTTCAGAGTCAGCTGATTTTAAGACATGTAATTTATCAGCTGCACTCTAGTCTGTCCTTTGGCTCTTCTAACCCAATTTGTTTCCCCTTTGCGAACAACAAGAGCATGTGAGACTTGAGCTTCTGTGCAAGCTGTGTGACCTCTCTGTGCCTGGTCTCTTCAGCTGTAACATTACATGGGCTTAGAGGTTCCAAACCCTGGGAGGCTGGACTTGGGTAATGTGAGAGGCAGCCAGTGAGCCTGCCTGAGGAGACAAATCTACAGAGATGGAAGATGGGAAGCATTATTATCTCACCGTTATAGATGAGAATTTAAGACAAACTGCAGTTGAGTGATTTACATAAGATTACACTAGATGTCTCTGTCAGAGCCAGAAGAGCCATCAGTTTTTGATGTCTTAGATTAATATTTAATAACATAACTAACAGTATTGATTTAATATAACCAAAAGTCCTGGCTACCATTTCCAGTGCTGGTGATTTTCCAAGATAAACTCTGCCCCTCCTACACAGTGAAGATCCTTTCAGCTAGTGATTCTGCCTCTGCTGCTGACAGATCTGGTAGCTGTTAGCTGTTTTTGTCTTTGCTCACCTAGGCTGTCAATAGACTGCTGGCACTTATGGGAGCACTATATTCCACAACTGATCTGTGGGCACACTAGTTCCATCAGCCTTTCAACTGTGATTAACAGGAGTAATTAATTGTACACTGATGAGGGCTTGCGGTGACTAAGCCCTCTGTAGTTAGGTGAGCAGCATGTAGATACTGGAAGGCAAACTGTGAAGAAAGAAAGAAAACAGGAAAAAAAAGCCATGTGGACTTTTGTTCCTTCAGCAGTGGTCCTTTACATTTTCATTTCCTTTATTTTGTTCTTTCTCTTATTTGTCCTGAAAGGAATCAGGCATTCTTTGGGAAGTTATTCATATGCAAAAAGTTTTTGCACTGGGATTCATCTGATAAGGTCCACAGAGGAGACTTATTTACACTGACAGGTTGGCAGCCAGACAACCTCTCAATTTTCTAAATGAAAGGAGAGTAGCAGCAGGACATCTCCTACTCTCTGCCTTTCGGCACTGGAAGAGAACCAAAATCTGGCAAGCAACAGTTCTGTGGTGCCAGCTCTTTAGAAGATGAAGAAATGCATGGGCACTGAGAATGTAACATAAGGTTTGCCTTCTGTGAGAACCAATGCAGACAAGTGACATTCGGGTTGACAGTTTTTGGAGGTTGAGAACCTTGACTATCAGATACAATTTGCTTGTTTCTTTTCAGCATAAATTCCAAATGTGAAATAATCTAAATGGATTTTGAATTCTTGTTTGTAAAAGTCAAGAATGAAGACTAGTTCAGTTTTATATTCTAGCCTGTAATCGATGTGGGAACACTGTGCCATTTCCTTCAAATTTCCATTTCCATCCCACAGGGATAGAGAATAAAGGTACCTCAAACACCTGGTTCCCCCATATATCAGTGATGTGACTGTCAGGTTAATAACACCAAGTCCTAGGCTCAGCTGTGATCACTGCCTCCATGTTTGTCCAAATACAGTAACATATGTATGTTAACTCTGCCATGTGCTTTAAACAAGAACACATAAATTAAATCAGTGCAGCAGAAGAAAAGTCACTTATTGATTTCTGCCTTTGCCAGGCACCAGCAAAAAAAGTCTACTGCCCAGGTGCAGCATTATCAGAGCATCTCAGAGGAACAAGATTTCAGTTAACACAATAGCAAATTGTAAGTTATCACAGCTTGCTGTTAATACAAGAGTCCTGCACTGAAAAATAAGTGTATGCCCTTACTGTAGCAGGCCGTATCTCTCTTCTGCACATGGACTCACTGCTGCCTGGATGAGTTTTAAGTATGCTTTTTACAGAGTCATAACTGCCGTTAAGCTTGGTATTCCTCCTGATGATGCTAAGGGCACTGGGAAAAATATATAGTAAAGGAATGCCTAGCTATGTTTCAGAAAGTGTTTTAAGTGGAAAGAATTGTAGTATGGAGATGATGCATGTCATGGTTGCTTATGTGTGTTCCAATTAGTCTTTCTCTTCTGCATTACTGGGTAAAAATAGTGTTGATATTTGAAAATTGGTAGGTGAGCTTCTTGTGTTAACTGCATACCTGTTTGATCATACTCTTTTCTCCATGGCTGGCTGCCTTGTTGAAGCTGCTGCCTGCTTTCCTTACCAGTGCACATACCTGACATCTCTGCTCTACTTGTTCCCTCCACAGCTGTTTGCTAGACCTCACGTTCTTAAAAAGAAGGCTGCAGACTTCATTGATGTTGCCATGATCATAAAATTGAGATGAATTAGTATGATGCCCTGTAGAAGGTCAGAAGTCACTTCTTGGTCACACAAATGTCACTGCAGACTAATAGCAGTGAAAATAATTAACACCCCTGCCCAGGTTCATTGTTTACATATTACAGAATCACAGGGTTTGGAAGGGACCTCTGGAGATCATCAAATCCAACCCCTATGCTAATGCAGGTTCCCTACAGCAGGTCACCCAGGAAAGTGTCCAGGCAGGTTTTGAATATCTCCAGAGAAAAACACTACCCAAACTCTCTGGGCAGCTTGTTCCAGGACTCTGTTACCTTCACTGCAGTGTTCTTTCTCATGTTCAGACAAAACTTTCTGTGTTCCAAATTGTGCTCATTGCCCCTTGTTTTGTCACTGGACACCACAGAAAAGGGCCTGGCCACATCTTCTTGACTCCAACCCTTTAGATATTTGTAAGGACAGATATGACCTCCTCCCAGACTTCTTCAGGCTGAACAGACCCAAGTCTCTCAGCCTTTTTTCATAAGGTGGGTGTTCCTGGCCCCTCGTCATCTCTGTGGCCCTCTGTTGGACTCTATTTAGAAGTTCCCTGTTTTTCTTGAACTGAGGAGCCCAGAACTGGACACAGTACTCCAGATGTGGCCTCATCAGGGTAGAGAGGGAAAATCACCTCCCTCAACCTGCTGACAGTGCTGGTTTTAATGCACCCCATGATACCATTGCCCTTCTTGGTCACAAGGGTACTCTGCTGGCTTATGGTATTCAGTAAAGCTAGTGCTTTAAAGACTTATCTAGAAAAATGTTCTGTTGCTTTTAATTCAGTCTTCATTGCGTGCTCTGAAGTGCATTTTATTGAAAGGCTTTACGATCTTACAGTAATGTTACAATAAGTTTGTTTTCCACAGTACACAAAGCGAAGCCCTTCTCTGTCCTTTGCATAATCACTAGGTTATTTGTAATATGAGGAGAGGTGATTGTCAGGCATATGTCCAAAAGAATATTATCCTTTTGCAGTGAATTACTTTATGGAGCCTAGAGCAAGTGCTTTTAGTAGCCATAAGCACTGCTAATGCCAACAGCATGAGCCCCCCTGCCCAATGCAGGCAGCTGGTAGACAATGAGGAGATCACAAATGATCGTTAGGGCTTGGATGAACATTTTTCAGGGGGGATCCGGTGTGTCATGCAGAGTTCACACTGCTAAATTGGACTGTATGTGGGTCAGAATCCCAGTGTGAAAACATGACCTGGCATGTTTTCTGGTCCAACAGCCATTTGCCTGTCTTTGTTAAGTGATAATAGACCAAACATTGTAAATATCATTGAAGTCTGTGATCTGGAAAAAGTGTTCATATACAATAGCTTTCATGCACTCTCTGAAGGAAGCAGAAAGTCCTTTTATTATTGCAGTGGGAGTTTTTGGACAAGACAATTGGAGAAGGAGGCCTAATATCTTAAAAACTAAAGTTTCAAAAAACAGGTTACTTTCAAAATCAGTGCTGCTATGAGATAAAAAAAAAAGGCAGCTGGCAAGGGAAAAAAAGAAGGATGTGGTACATCTTTCAAGAATGAGGCCTACAGAAGTTTTTCTACATCAAAAAATAAAATATTGCTAGATTAGCCCATATAATCCAGTGTCAAGCCCAAGAGCAGATAAATGAATGTAGCAGAGATGATGAATGACTCAAACTTTGGCTAATTCTCTGACTCAGGTGGTATATAGGTGGTAAGAATTTTAAGTACAAAGAATTTTTAGAGCAATATCATTGTGTTTTAAAATATGTTATTAAGGGAAACAAACACACTCATCACAGTTCTTTCCTTCCTTAAATATGATTCTTATGGTTATGGCTGACTTCATCACTGTCTGAAGGAGCAGCTAAACTGTACTGGCATCTCATATCTACATGTTAATGGTTGGATTGCACCTTGCTGCTCATGCTGATGATCAAGGAAGTAAATTAAATGTTAAAATGTAAGGTAAAATTAGCAATGTTTGGAAAAGTATTTGTTGCCTTTGTCAATCTCTGCCTTTTGTTGGAGTGCAGGACCTGGAGGTGGATGAGAGATGAGAGCTCAGGGGATGCCAGCTAGTGAGCTGCCTTGCAGGTCTAAAAAGGAGGAATTAAATATTCATATGAGAAAAATGCATTTTTTGAGGTTTCATTAATAAAAATAGAGAAGGAATGGATGGGAAAGTAGACCTGAGAGGTTATTCATGTTACTAGTGGCCCAGTAGGAAGGCAACATCAGGGAAGAGAGGAGATAATCAGAGCAAGCCCTTGTCAGAGCAAGCATTAGGCTGACAAGCTTGTATCCTAAGGGTATATGCACTTACTGCAAGAAACAGCAAAAAAAAGCTTTTTAAATCCTAGGCAAGGAAAGGCTTTGGGCTTCAGGCTTTTTCAGTCAGTACTGCAGAAAATCCCAGAGGGACAGATTTCCACAGGGAAAGCTGCTGTGCAAGGAGACACCAAAGCAAGACAGGGGGAAAACTGGAACATGCATATTCAAATATTTATGAGATAGATGACCTGAAAAATTCACCTTGGAGGAAGTTTGATTTGATGCCTTTTTCCAATCACATGATCAAACTCATACAATGAGCAATTTTTACCTTTATTTTTTAGACCATAAGCCTGGGAATTGAGGCTCCCACCTGCTCATTTTCCTCACGTCCAGATTGGCTTTAAGCAAACACAACCACAAAACAAGTGTAGTTAGATATAAAACCTTGCAGTCTCCTAGTATGTGAAAATAACAGTACTGTTCAGCTAAGGCTATCAAAATATTGTGGTATTTCAACAGTGTAGTGTTTTAAATGTAGCTCTTTGAGTGTCTCTGAATAACACTCCAGGCACTATTCAGATCAGAAGAATTATCCTTCACCTCCTTTTAGTCCCATCTAAATAAAACATATGTGTGAAACCACACTTTTCCAAGTTTTCATGTTACATCACGAAATGACCTTCTGTCTTTCACTGAAGCAAAAATGTAAGATTAAAATACTGAATGCATGTTGGATTACCCTGAGGTTATGCAGGTTTTATTCCCAGCGTGGTCCTCCTGTATCCAGTCCTAGCTATATCTCGGCCATCCTTACTACTTCTTTTTCAATTCACATTTTCTCTTCTGCAGTGAATGGAGAATCAGGCTTGTGATGGAGGGTTGTTGTCCAATCCTTCTATCAAAAACAATATGAGGTTTAAATCCAAGGGAGGGTCTATGATTTTATGACAGAGTAACAAATAGCAAAATGTCATCCCATCTGAAGTCAGTAGGGAGAAAATAATTTCATTTGGTAGGAAAAGTGTTACCTGTCAATCTCTCACTCTTTAAGAACCTACTGATATGTAGGTTGCTCTGAAAGTAATGCTTCCTTTTTATGAGTATGAAAACTGCAAAAGATAAAAAGAGCACAATAACACTACTTGATAGAGTAAATTTTCAGCTACAAAACATTATTTTTCAATATAGTCACCATCACTAGCTGTGCATTTTTGCCACTGATGAATAAGAGCTCTTCATAAACAGGAGGGAAATCAACTCTTTGACAGGGTTGATAACTGCAGGACAAGGGGAAATGGTTTTAAGTTGAGGGAGGGAAGATTTAGGTTGGATGTCAGGGGAAATTCTTTACAGAGAGAGTGGTGAGGTGCTGGAACAGGCTGCCCAGAGAGGTTGTGGATGCCCCGTCCCTGGAAGTGTTCAAGGCCAGATTGGATGGGGCCCTGGGCAGCCTGGTCTAGTATTGAATGTGAAGGTTGGTGGCCCTGCATGTGTCAGGGGGGCTGGAGATTCATGATCCTTGAGGTCTCTTCCAATCCTGGCCATTCTGTGATTCTGTGATTCATTTTATGATACAACAGCTGTCCAGAACATGGCTTGTCTTTCACATCTCTGTTACCACTGCTGAAACGTACCACTCACTGCCTCACTGTGTTTACATCCACTGTTTGGCCTCCATAAATGTTTAGCAATAAGTGTAATTTCTACCACGTGGAGGAATTCAGTTCCACACCTTTGTTTCATACACACCTTCATGTCAGATTCCATTTTGTCTGATTGCCCATCTGCTGCCATCAGTCACATGTCAGCTACATGTAATAGAATAGTGGTGGGAAGGTTCAACCTCTTCTGTCATACCACCAACATCCACCTCTGATGTTGTGGGCCAGCACCATAAAATAGGAGGAATTTTCAGCAGGCCCCATAGTTTATTTTGCATTGTATAGGCACATTTCTGTGAAGGTACCTCTTGGGACTTACTGAAGTCCCAATTCCTACAGTTGAATTTATTGCTTTATTGCTAGGGCTCAAGGTGTCTTCCTCTGGCTTTCAGAGCAGCAGCAACATGGTTGAGGAAGATAGGAGTCACAGAGTTAGCAGAAGTGTTTGCAGCTCTCTGAATGCTAATTACAAGTGGCTGAGGCATTTGACCTGCACTGGCTGTAGAACTTAATTTTTTTAATTGATTTTTTGAAAGAGCCCTGAATTCTTGTCAAGTATCAGCAGAGAGAGAATCAGCTGCATAGCAATGAGGAGAAAAAAGAGAAAGGCAAAGGCGAGCAGCTGCTGAAAGAGCCCCAGAACTCTAGGCTCATGTAACTTGCTGAACATTGTCAAATGGCAGCATGGTGGAAGGTGCTGTCCTGAGTGGCTGACCACTAGGGCAATTACGAGGATCTAGGATGCTTTTGTACTTGGATCTAACAAAACAGGTTAGCAAAGCAAAGATAAAGCTGCAGAGGACATGTAGGTCCTCTGTGTAGTGTACAAAGGAGGAGAGTGGTATGAAAGAGAAGCAGGAAAAGGGAAGAGAGAATTATTGGAGGGTGTATTTCACATTCAAGCACTGGAATTTTCCAGAGTGCAAATTAAGTCAACACTAGGAGACATTGGTGCATGTTTTGAAGTCACAAAATACTCCATTGTAAAAGTCCTTAAAGGCCTGTTGATACCAGACCCTTTTTGAAAGAGGGTTCTTTCCAACAACTAGTTTTAATTCTTTACCTAACACTATACTAGCAATAGGTAAAGATATCTATTAGCATCACAGAATAAGGATGATAACAAAATATGTTGTGAATGGCTGGTATCTGGATAAAGACATCTCTCTCATCAATTTCTTCTGCATGCTCTAAGGCAGAAAGTTCGTACTAAGAGCAGAGAATGTAAAGCCACAAAGCAGAATGAAATTCATACATCATGACTCGTGACTTGTTGCAATATTATTTTATTCAATTTTAATTTATTTTCATACTTGTGAAGGGCAGCTTATTTTCTTTTTGAAGATAAATACTTAACTAAAATTCAGTGTAATATCTGTATGTGGTAACACTTGTGTAATGTATAAGTTACAGTATCCAAAGACTCTCTGTGGTTTTCCATGAAAATTTGAAGAGCCAGAGAAATGAAGAACAGAAAAGCTGAATAAAAGAATGGCATTTTGAAGCCTTCTACTAGCGGACTTGTGACCACAGTTGTCCACAGTTGTTTGCGGATTGACAGAGATCTGATGATCAGTCTGTAAAATTACAGTAGCTCACAGAATTCTACAAGGTATTCCTCGTTCTTGTGTAAGCCAAATCTCATTGCTGAGAAGGTAGATAAGCAGTCTCTTCTGGTGTGGATGTGCAGGTATGGTTTCAGCAGGTGAATGCACATGTCTAGCAGCATTGTTGTGTTCCAGTACTAGCTTTATACTCCACCTCTTCCTTTACCATCTGTCTATAATAGTCAGTTTTATGCCATTATTATTTTATTGTTCAGCCTAGTCCATGCAACTAGAAACCCACAGCTGAGTGAACATCTCAAAGAACCCATTATTACATCTGAGCTGCCCCACATAAATTTCTCCTGAAATGTGTGCTCACATTACGTGCCATATTGTACTGTCGGTGGTAAGTTGGGTGAAAGGGCTGAGCCTTCACAGCAAAAATAGATTTCACAATTTATATATCTGCTCTAAAGGATGTATAAGCTGGAAACATCATGAATAGTTTAGATTCTCTACTGTTGTGCATCTCGAGGGGCCATTAGTTCACTGGTCAAGGCAGATGTAACTCACCCTTGCACAGATTGTGTTCAACTAGGCACATCACTGCAGAAAATCAAGGAATGTGAAGAATGTTAATTGAAGTATCAAGGAATGGGAACAGTTACAGGATATTCAGTGGTGCCTTCATTCTTGTCTGATGGGCTTGCAGTATTCTCAGCTTTCTCTTCAATAGTTCAGTGATCAGCAGCAGCTACTGCTTCCTTTTCCATCAAGTTCACATGCGTGTTCATCACCTGTGATTTATATTTCATAAAAAAATCTGATCACACTACCTGAAGCTTTTCTTATTTCTAGATGCCACAGAACATGTTATGAGAGTTCTTATATTAACTGCATTTCCTGAAAGCTTACTATTCCACTTCTTTCTCAGTCTGGGGCTGTTTTACTGTTGTTGGCAAACAGGATTTCATACTTATCCATCACCTTCTTTATGTGGAAGTTTGAGTCTTCCACATTGAAATTGAGGTAACATCTTTTCTCTGAGAGAGTCAGATAGCCTGCTTGTGCGTTTTGACTGTCGGATCTTCCATGATATACCTTCATACTGCCTGTGTTGATGAGTTTTCTGTGAGATATGAAATTGGTAAGGTGACCCTTAATTTTGGAATGGTTTCCTCTTCTTGAAGCATTGTACTGATGCATTACTCAACATTAGACACATCAGTACAGCTCTCTCATATTCAAAATATCAAAAAGGCACTGTCTCTGCTTTTTAGCTCTCAGTGCTCTGTCACTTGTGTTGGCAGCTCTTTCTAGAAAGGTGTATTGACTCTGTTCTTTTGCATGCTGAATAAGTTATTGCATGACTGAACTACCTCTGGATTTGGATTGTGAAAAGGGAGGGGGAAAGGGAAAACAATGGTGAGGCTTTCATTTAGTGTTCACAGCTGGACTGATGAAATTGTCAAAGAACATCAGTAGTGTCTGAGTCAGATATGCATGTATGTAAGCATATGAAAATGTGCTGCTGAACAAGTGGTTGTTGATACCAGCATTACTGTAAGAAGCTGGATGTGTAAAAGGGCATCTTGTAGTTGGGATGTATGGTCATAATTCGCACATTAATGGTTGGGTGCTCATCAGTTGGGTATTAATTGTACATGATGCAGTGACTCTAACCCTGCAATTTCACAGTATAGACCCTCATGCTACATTATAGACCCTCATGCTACAGTTATTTGTCAAAATGTATGCATGTCCTAAAAAGACTTGGGCTTATTTATAATTAGGTATTATGTCTCAGTGTTGTGGAAAGGCTACTCTGTCAATTACAGTTAAATCTCAGATGACATTATAAGAGATATTCAGCAGTTTGCTTATAAATCAGCATTCATGTAGAGGAAACACTTTTCTATAGTAAAGTTGCTCATTGCAGTTGTCAATACTTTCGTTAGTGTAGATTTTTTTTCAGTTTCGTGGCAATCAGCTGGGACAAGAGAGAACCAGTCACAGCTGCTGTATCTTGTATCCCTCAGCAGTGTTTTCACATTCATCTTCTCTTGAATTCTTGGTGGGGAGGAGAGGAAGACATTTAGCTTCTAGTGTGCTCTACTGAATACTGTCTGATGCAGTATCACATGTTACAGGAGAATTTATAAAAAGAGTTTTAAAGTTTCAGAGTCACTGAATGTTGATTATTCCAGGGTGGGTTTTTAGACACCACTGAAACCTACTCGCAAAAATATGGGATTGGCCATTTCTTCTAGCAGCTGCCAACCTACTGATCTCAATGTGCCCTCCCAGGACCCCCAGCTCTCCTGGGACTGGACCCAAATGGGCCCAAAATCACCATTCAGGGAAGCATCCACTTATCTTCTGGCTCCAAATTCTGCTGCTAGCATCATTTCTTTATAGAATCACATTTAGCTTTTCTGAGATGCAAAGTTCAATTTGATAGTGGATAAATTACTTGGGTTTCTCTGTTATGGTAGCATAGCAAACAGCAAATGTAACACTGGACTTTAATTAAGCAGCAGCACAGCAAATTCAGGTGTCCTGAAATGCAACACCAAAGGATCTACACTGCATCTCATCATCCTATGTATTTACCTAGAGCCTGGAATTCTCTGTCATACTCTTATTGGTTATCATATTCTGTAGAAAAACAACATGTTATGTTCAGTTAACTTCTTTTTCAGTACCTTAAGTGTACATACAATCTCCACTCATCATCAGTGGTAGATTCTTGATTCAGGTTGTAATGGCATTGAATGAATATTTCTCAGCTTGTACATCCATCTGCAGGTAACTTTTTGCCAGAATTTGATGGACGGCAAGCCTCCAGCTTGTTAGTGCAGCATCTAACTGCTTCTCAGTCCCACTCTCGATCTTCTCATTATTTTGGTTGCACAGCTATAATAATTAAATACTACCTTTTTTTTTTTTTTTTTTTTTTTCAGATTTTCTAAAATAGCTTAATCTTACACTAGGCAGGGACACAAAATTTCTTCCGTCCGTACATTATCTTGGTTTTCACTTTGTATACCAGTCACTGTTTCATTCAAAAATAAGACCAAGTGCATTTCAATCCATGCAACAGCATTGCTTTGATCAATTTACTGAAGCTAAACTGATATAGAGCAAGCATCTAATTAACATTTTATGTTCTATCTAGAGTATTAAGGTGTCTGAACTGCATTCCATCCACACATGACTCCTCACCTTTCTGGGTATGACTGCACTCATGTGCTATTTCTGACAACTGGTTTGGCAATAAGTAAAAGAAAATGTACTACTCTGAATATACATGTGGAAGAGGTAGTTCATAAACCTGTATGTTGTCTTGTTTGAATCGTGGAAAATTTGTCATTTTCTTGTCAGAAATGCCACAAGCTTGATTTTACCACTAATTTTCTTCCATAACAAGTGCTTGCCCCAAGTAGAGTTGTGTAACTTGCATGCAGGAAGTGCCCAGGTGTTGATTTGGCCATACCAAGAGAAGAAAGCCCTAGTTGGCATAATTAATGTTGGGCTGTCAATGCTGGTAGAAAAAAAAAAAGTACTGCACAGCTCCTGTCACTGTGGGTGTCCTGAGGAGAAAAAGCATGATGATGTGATGAGTGTCTGTACACTGCTACAGAAAGCACTATCAAATCATTCTGTGAAATTGTGCTATATGTAGTGGGCCAAAATTTTCCAATTTTGATCTACCCAGTGTAGCAGAGCCACATTTGGGCTGTATGAGCATGCCTGTGTATAGGAAGTGGTGTCATACAGTCACATATGCTCAGAACACTACTTGCTATCAGGTCCTTCCACTAATGCTTTCACATCCAGATCCTCATTGTCTATTTCCTAATGCATACAAATTTAAGATTTATTCTCTCTTTACTCAGCATGAAGGATTCTACTTCATTGTTTCTGAAGTATCCCAGATTGCTCTCTATGTAATTGTAAGGATGTATAATGCTATTTTTTAATCTCATTGTTCAATATTAAGATTGTTAAATTTCCAGAGGTCCAAGGAAGACCCCACTGTTGTAGGTATACTACAGATACGACAAAATATCGCTTGCTCCAAACAGATTCTTATTAAAAAAAAATAAATCTGGCCTGATTTCTAAGTTTAATGCTCATTTGGATAACTCGTTCAGAATTATGTGATAATGGATAGCCAGTTCTTCAGATGAATTGCCTGTAAATGCCTAGTTGAGTGTGTATTTGTGATACCTTATGCCAGTAAATTAGCATGGTTCAATGATGTTTTATACTTTTAGCAATTATACATCAGAGTATGGTCATGCTCCATAGGCTCTAAACATCTTTTTTAAAATATTTTTGATAATTATAGACACAACATTGAGATTTTTTGTGTAAGTCCTGAAAGTATCATAATAGGCAAATTATTGAGTGTGCCTGTTCTGGGTGTTACTTGAAGTCATTGTGATTTACACATTTCTCCATGCCTGCATTTTGCATATTCTCTCTTCTTAACTGGGTTTACTCCTCTGTGGTGCATTTTGGAATTTCTGCCATGCATAAAATGACAGAAACATATTCCTAAAGCATCTGCATTTCTCCAGGGATAATACTTAATTTGGAATTTTAACAAACCGTGTTCCAGTCCACCAGCAATGGGCTGAGGAAAGCTGCTACTGCAAATAGGTACTCCAAGAGGACCAGGTGCACATCAGTAACCTTTTGACACAGAAGAATTCTGAAATACCTCTTGAGATCATTGACCGTCTGTAGTCATATTCCTCTTGAGCCATTCATTGTTAACATACTCTGAACTCTGCAGCTCTCCATTTGGCTCAGAGCAATAACAAGAAACGGTGTAAAAAAGAGCATTCTATATACTTCCAGTTAACACTCTTAACTTCACGTAATTCTGCCGGCAGTGCTGTTACATCTGCTTTCCATCTTACTCTACTTAAGTCCCTCAACACTATTGCTAAACTAACAAGAGCTGTCATTGTAATAGAGTACCTGTGTGCCTGTAGCGCTTATCTTATCAACGAAAATTCTCCCCTTTTCAGTTACTAACCAATAGCCTTTTCTTACCAGAATTATCCTTTAAGTATTCATCATCAGGAAAGTTTCTTTCTCAATAGCTATCTTTAGGTTTCTTAGTCCATGAGAACGCGTTCTCTTACTCACATACCACATGTTCTGTATGGTCCTTGCTTGGACACGGCATCAGCGCTGCTGCAAGGAAGTTATGGGAGCTCCAGCCCCAGTGTTGCCTGATCTAGTATGGGTTTACGTCCCGTGGCTGAGTGAGTTGCTGCCTAAGAAGATGCAGATTTCATCACTGGTGTCTAATAGTGAGTTCACCCCCCAGCCTTTCCTTGGTAGCAGTGGTGTTAGATTTTCTCTCCTCTGCCCAGTTCACACTATTATTAATGGTAAAACTCTAGGAACTAATAGCTTTGTACTCTACTTGTGTCAAGTTAGATTTAAATTGGATCACCATTTTCAAATGTTATTAATAGGGAGCTGAGAAAAATACACATTCCTTGATTTCTTTACTCCTTTAAAGATAAGGCTAAAAATTCAACTTATGTTGGATTTGCTTGATCTACGGCTGGTTAATAATCATGGCAATTGGCATTCTGTCTTTTTTTTTTTTTTTTCTGATTATCTTAGGCAAATCTCATGCTTTGGGAAATAAACTTTATAGGAATCATAAATAATAAGTTGGTAATTCCTTATTCACATCCCTCTCCTGGGAGAGAAATGTCACAGAGCGGGTACGTGGCTGGACCAACCATAATGAGTTGATGAAAGGAAAAGAAAAACAAAGAAAGCCTATGCATCCTAACTGTTTCCTCTGCCCTAAACAATGAATATTGTTTTTCTTAAGATTATTTGACTAATTTTAAGTCTTGTGAATATGATTAATGTGCCCAAGATCATCCAAGAGGATAAATTATTCACACAAATTACATATTCATAAATGGTATTCAGAGATGTATACAGATGTCTTTACTTTCCCTAATACTCTGCTCTATTTGAAAATGATACTTTATTTTTTGGTTTTTGACATCCTTTCTTTGCAATGTTATAAGTAGCCTCACACTGGATAACGTAGGTTAAACAGTGGGAAAAGTACCTGACTGCAGAGCTTACAGAGTAAAGGAATAGGGTTGTCTGAGGTACTTCTGCTCCAGTCTGAGCAGGTTTAACCCTGAAACTTGCAGTCTGGGGTGTTAGCTCAGAGTTAGCTTAAGACCTAAGTACTGTAGTTAAATCAGTTTTGAAAATTGAGTGTATGAAAACATAATAACCTCATCCAAACTCAAGTTTGAGGAAAGGCTCCATTTTCATGTGTTTGTGACCCCAGTGTTTCTCTCACAAAGCACACTGCCAGCCCAAGAAATGTGGTAGGAGGTAAAACAAGGAGGTAAGTTAAACAACTCTGTGCTAAAAACACCTTAGAGGTTTGTATGTTGGTATTATAAAGGGCTGAGTGTTTGGAGGCCTTTGTTTAGAAGTAGAGCACTTCTCAGTGGTCTCACTGGGCCCAATAGGGCTCTCATCAGAGCCCATGTCCTGCGGTGACATTTGGCAGGAGCAGACAGCATCATGTCTGCCACAGAGGGAGAAACCATATAACCTAGTGAGAGGGCACGTAGGGAGAAACTGAGATATAAGCAAAAGCACTGACTGTTCTATTGCTTCAGTTTTAGTTGTATTTTATTCTTAAAAGAAAATTGATCAGTAATCCCATGAAGTCAGAAAACATATAAAGCTCATCAAATCTAGCCGTGGCTTGGGGTAGATCAGAATCAAGGCACCAAAAATTTATCATGTAATATTGTGAAAATGTATGTTTACTTCTTAGATTTGACTTCAGCTATTATGATTTACATCTAGGGCCAAGCCCAAAAATTCCAGTTCTGTTTCTCTTTGTATGTAGCCTAAACCTTTCCAGGCTAACACATAGAATCTCTATCAGGAAACAGCAAATCTAAGTATTTCAGATGAGCTTGTAAGATGGTTGCTGGAAGGCTATGTTATGCCATGCTAATTGTCTAAGTGTGTTTTAGAGGAGAGGATGTTCAAAATGGCAAGAGTAGTTGGCAGCAGACAAACCTTCAGTTTGAGGTACTCAACATCTAGAAATTAAAGGTTATGTAAACTACTTCTTTCTAAAGGACTTGTTAAATAAGTGTTAGCGTGGTAGCTGGAAACATTCTAGGAAGGTGTTCAAACATCAGAGAGTTGGAACAAGCAGCAAAAATAAATAGTATGCCTTCAAAACTAAAAGTTCATGTTGATTGTGACTGGTAAGTAAGGTTTACTCCATAAGAAGGTGAAGACACATTCCCATGACATGGCTGTCCCTTTGAGCTAATCCTACAGCGGGTGTCCTGTGATTGCATCCTACTTCAGCAGCACCATCTATTGCAGGTTTGCTTCAACATGTACGCATTAGCCATGATCTGCAGGACATGCCAATTTCCCACTGTGGGAGAGGCAGCAGAAAGATAAGATCATAAGATCAGTGTAAGAGCTTGAGAGCAGGCGGGATAAGATTAGGAGTTTGGAGAAAGCAAAAAGAATTATGGTTATCTCGGCTCTCAAGTGGTTTGCAGAAAGCATTGAATAGAACAAATGCAATACAGCTTATAGCAGTCATCCATAAAGTGAACAGAGTACATGCAGGTGCTTTGTGAAGCAAGGTTGAAGTAAGACTTTTTCTCTGTTGCATTAATAATTAAGTGGTGGTGGTTTGCCTTTAGGCCACAGTACTTCCATGAAGTAGTCATCAGCAATACAGATAGATCTAAGGAAATAACAAACTATTCTGGGTCAAAGACTTAAAATCTTTAAAAAAATCTTAAAATCTTAAAAAAAGACAGTTATTTTGACCTTTCTGAGAGCTGAAAACCATTTACAACAAGCTTTATGTCCGCTAAACCAGCAACTCAACAAAGCAGGAAACAAGCAAGTTTTTATTTTTCAGGCATGGAAGCTTCTTTCTCCTGTCACAGAGTCACAGAACTGCAGGATAGCTGAGGACCTCTGGGTCCGTCCAACCCAATCCCTCCTCAAGCTGGGAGAGCTGCTTGCCCAGGCCCCATGTCTGGACAGCTTTTGGACAGCTCCAAGGATAGGACTCCACTGCCTCTGGGCAGCCTGTGCCAGTGCTCCATCACCCACACAGCACAGAAGTGGTTCCTTGTAATCAGACAGTATAGTAATACAGAAAAGAGACCTATTACACCTGCACAGCATTGACCCCTTTTGACTGCTTCCCATCCCTCATCCTGCATTAAGACTGGATGACTGCAGAGGCTGCAGAGAAGTGATACTGTTAATGGTGAAATTCCTTATCTGCAGGACTTCTTATGCTATAACGTGTGAAAATGGAGAGGAAACAATTAGCCCATTATTGTGTGTTTTAATTCAGGTTGCTGTTCAAAGCAGTGATACTTCTGATCTAATCCTCATCCTCTGTGAGACTTCTGCCTCTTTACCACTTGATTTTGGCACTCCTAGCAGGATAGCGCAGAAACAGGACGCCAGGCAGCTTTCCCTCTCCACACTCCTGTGTCACCTTCCCCTCTGCAAGCCTCCTCCATACATTTAGATTGCTTCTGCTGAGCTCTGTGCTGCAAAGTAGAAGGGAAGCCTAGTGTCTTTGATGATCCTGATCTAAATAGCAAGTTGTCATTTGAATTAAAAGACAGAGACTGCAGCAGATGAAAGAGAAGCAATATGCTTATTTTCTGGTCTAACAGAGCTGTTATTCCACTGGTGTCCCAAGCCCATGTACAAATAATTGGGAATTTGCTGCCTTTTTTTTTTTTTTTAAATTCTACCTCTGCATCTGTGTGGGTGAATGCAGAAGTGTTTTTGCACATGTACATATGCGTTTTCAGTAGACACTGCACAGCTAAAGCCTCTTTTAATTTTCTCTAATTTATTTTTAATTTTGTAAACCCCCAGGGGTAAATCCTTGTTATATGGTGTAAAATCATCTCTTCTACAAAGCAACTTATTTGTTGATTTTTAATTTGAGCCAGTAGAGGCAAAAAGCTGTAGCTTTTTTTTTCCCCGAACTCTAAGGGTTTCTCTGTATATATAACTGACAACTGTGTGTTTCACTGCAAAATTAGGTAAAAAAAAAACATTAAACCTATCCTCTAGAGAACAAAGAGAGTTTGTGTTTCTCTGTGCTAACAATATGTTAGACTTCTGAATCTAAAAACATTCGTAATATGTGATTTAACTCTACAGTACATTTGGACTGAATATAAAAGCTCAAATTTTCAAAGTGTCCAAGTGCTGACAGAAGTTAGGGGTTTGCTTTTGTTTTTTGGAAGGGAGTTTCCATCAAAAAATGGCACTGTCTAGATGGCATTACTCCATACACTCGCATAAACACATGTTCACCAGCACCAGCATGTTCTGTTGGCTTGCTGGAAATGTTGCCTTCAAGCTAACCTGTGCTTGTCAGTTTGATTATTTGTTTTTATGACTGCCTGGAAGCCTTAGTCACAGTCCTTTTCAGATAATAACAAAAACACACAATCTGACACAATCTCTCCTGCTTTTACATTCAGTAGGAGAGATGTTTGTTTGCAAAACACCCATTTATCTCATCCTAAACAATCCATCTGGAATATGTCAGATGAATAATTCTAGTGTTTTAAAATGCCTTACCAACTAGTTCAGGTTTAGGCATCTACATTTGTTCCTTCATCCTAGAATGCTTACAACTTGTATTACTCAATTAATTAATTTTGCTGTGATTTGTCATCAAAGCAAATTAAAAAAAAGAAAAAGAAAAAGAAAAAAGAAGACAATGCCTCTTTTTGTTTAGTCTTTGAGTGATTTTCCCCCCTCTTAGGTTCTAGTGCAAAGCTGATATTTGTTAGGATGTAGATTTATGAATGAACCTCTTGATACCTTCAGCTTCTCATTGTAGTCTCCCCAAATTAAATAGAGGCTAATCTACCTAACTGTGAGTCTCATTACTCTTCTCTGTTGACACTGTATTCACTGAGGATGCCATCTGTGATCAGTGTCCACAGGTCTTCTCCTGGCAGACACATCTCCACAGAAACCATTGCCTTCTACTCTCTATGAATGATTGCCTTTCAGTATGGTGAATTTGTTTCAGCCCCATCTCCAAACAAGGACTCCACCTACCTCTTCTTGATTTGTACATAGCTTTGGATTGACACCCACTGCAGATGATCATCTTCTGTCCCCTGCCCTATTCACATAAACTCTCCCATTTTAAGAGCAATTCAAATTAATTCCCTCTATGAATTTCAATTACAGTGCTAAAGAAACAGAGAATAGTGAACAACTGACATCCCCTGTACTAACAGTGAGTCAAATATATATGGCTTTTTCCTCAGGAAAGCTTCAGATGAGTGGGTCAGTTTTGCTAATACTTATGCAACTGATACGTTAATGATAAAAGATAATAACAATACGAACAAAGGGACCCATGTCAGAAACCAAACCTTTCTTATAAAGCAGATATAAGGAATTTACAGCCTGTGAATGGAAGCAAAGACAGAGAAATGCAGCTCATGCACAAGATTTTTCTTCCAGGAATACATTCTCTGTTTTATTTCTGTCGTGCTGAATGCCTGTGCATCTCTCAGCTTTCCACTGGGTCAGACAAAGACACTTGCTGTGAAGCTAAACCAATGTTCATCAAAGCTGCATGGGGCCTGCACAAGTTCATTTCATGATTACCTTTTGCTCTGCAGAGCCTTCTCAGCTCAACTTGATCTTTTGTGGTTGGGAACATCTCAGAGCTTGAAATCAAAGATAAAACACCACTTGCCACTTGTTTTTTTTTAATTTCTGTTATTAACCTAGAAAGGCTTGAAAAAGCAAAAGGGAGAATCATGAACGTCAGCTAAAGTTTAAAAGATTTATTTTCCCCCTATGGAAACCCTGACTTTATCCTTTAACCAGAACACATGACCATGCATTCTTTTCCACACCTAATTAATTTGTCTACATTTGAGCAGAACAGTGATCTGTGGTTGGAAATTGAATTTGGAAAAAGGAATCACTGGCAAACCAGAGGCACCAAAATGTCCCTTGATATTTGTTCTTAGCCAAATGCAATTTCAGAGCTTGAGCCTGCTGCTTCTTTCTGTTTTGTAGGTGCGGGTCTTAGTGAAAACACCAGACTTTGGTGGGATTTTCACTTTTGGAATAAGGACTGCAATGACACTGGGAGCCTAATACTGCCTGATAATTTGATATCTTTGGTTTTTAAACATTCTCATAATTTGCACTGAGGTACCTTTTCAGCCTTTCCATTGCGTTGGTGTTTTTCAAATGGTATTGTAAAGGTATTATGTGGGCAGCATAAAAATTAGAGAGAGTTTCATTACCTGGGAAGGATCTATCTGCATGCATTACACTGATTTTAGTAGGAGTTAGGACATCTCATCTTAAATGCTTTTTTGAAAACACCTCCCTAAATGATCTAAAAGATACAAAAAGATCTAAAACTTTCTGCATAGTCGAATCATCATAACAAATACATAAATTTACTTTTATTTCATGTCTAAAATGCATTGTTCCTGAATCACAGTACAAACAAAGGGAGGGAATTTCTCTTTAGTGAAAGCTCTTGTATGAGTTGGTGGTGACAGCGGGGTATGGGTGAATGTACCATTTAATCGTTCTTATTTAGTCTATAATGATTAGCCTCCGCAGCATCTTGTTTCTTCTATTTCTCTGCTGCCTGTTGAGAGAGAGGAAGAAATAGAAAAAGAGAAGAGAGAGAAGGAAGGAAAGAAGGACAGGAAGGAAAGATTTAACATTTATGAGTTCACATTCAGTGTCATCATCTGCAGCAAGTAATTAGGTAGTTGCCTAATAATATCATCTCCTTATAAGTGTGTATATATGTGAGTATCTGTTAATGAACAAATGTGAAATGATTCAGATGCTTTCTTCAGGTAAATATCCACTCAAGTCACTCAGTGGAGCCACGATTTAGCATCTCAGATTCTGAATGAACTGCTGAAGTTATTATCCATTTTCCTGTGATTGAATCTGATAAAATCTGAGATATTCCTGCACTATAGAAAGCCTGCCATTTCTTACAGTATAACAGTACACGTATCACCTTTTGAACCAGAGAATGAACACACTTCTAATGATGGAAAATGGTGAGGGGGAGTTGGAAAGCCTGAGCAAGTTTTAGTGCCAATTGACAGTAATGTTCCCTTTCTTCAGTATTTTCCACCACCCATTTGGATGATCACAGACACTTAGAAGGGCTGCATCAACACAGACAAATCTCAAAATAGTGCATTTGTTTAACTTGCAAGACAGTTCAAATTCTGTTTCTGACACTTTCACAGAAGTGGTCAACACCACTTAGATCCCTCTTAGGGCTGCACACTCTCAAAGACTTAAAGCTTTATTGAGCTCACTATCAGTTTGCCCACTGTCATGCAAATAAGTAGGAGGTTTGCCTACCCCTCACTAATGAGCATTTCCACTGAGAACAATAATAATCCCTAGTGTGAAGATTCCTTTGACCTTTTGAAAGTTGTGGGTTTGATCTGCAGGTCATATTGTTCTGTCAGTCTTCACATGGTAGAAATTAAGTATGGGGTGATTGGCAGGGTTCCCATGCAAGGCGTTACAGAACAAACCTCGATCCTTCAGAAACTGGTCATGGGAGCAGAGCAACCTGTCACACTGTCTGTCTGTTTCAGTGCAACCTTTATCCAAACAGGTCAAATACTTTGGACTTCTAGGGTCATAATAGCTACCCTTTAATCAGGATCTGCCATCTATCCAAAAGGTATCCTATCGTTGTCCTGTTCTCATATTTCACTGTAGCTACAAATATTGTTAATCTCCCACTTGTGGCAAGAAGCATCTATCAGTATGTGTGGAGAGTGTAAGCGTATATAATGAGAAGCTATTCTTTACTGTTTTGTATATACATATATATGTGCATGCATAAAAATAAAGCTAAGAACACATTTAAAGTCTACCCAAGCTTCACATGTTTTTCCTAGCATTGTTTATATCTCAATTGAAGCAACAGTCTGGCCTTCACAAATTACTTTGCCAAGCTGTTTTATAAAATATCTGCAAGACAAATAGGGTGTGCTAGTTTTCATTTCCTGGCAGTACCTAGCAATACATAGTGTTTTTCAACTGCATATTGTAACTGCAAGAGATCTTCTAGATAATTTCTGTTGACATGCAGATACTTTGTGCACATAAATCTACCTCTTTTCCATAATTATTCTTTTCTCTTTTTTAACCTCAGGAGAAGAAAACTTGCTGGCAATTTTGAAAAGGAGATGGTGGAAGTACATGATCTTGGGGATAGTAGATATAGAAGCCAATTACCTGGTAGTAAAAGCTTATCAATACACCACTCTTACTAGTGTACAGGTAAGTACATAAAGGATATTCCCTTTCTGAGGTAATGTAACAGCTTCCATTGTCTTCAGTACATTGACAGTCATTTCTTTTCTATGTCTTCTCTGTGCTTTTAATGCCATCTCATAAGATAATTTTTCGTATTGCATTAGTTTTAGTACTCCGTGTTTTCCAAACTCTACAAAAACATAGTGGCTTTCATTTTGTTTATCAGTGCTGAACCACTCAATCACATTTTTGACCCAATTTCTTAATTTGCTCCTGCAAGGAACTGTTTTCAGATGGTATGACATGTTTTTTTCTCACTTCATATTGTACTTGGAAAAAATGTAAGCGCCTCTTTTAGGATTCTGAAATCAAATCTGCTTGTCAAACTTATCATTAAGTAAAATTGATGCAGCTGTGATAAAGAAATACAAGCAGAGAGATGCATTATGTTATGTTCAACTGCAGCTATCAAAGTGTGTCCCTTACAATCTAAAAAGGGAGTGAATAAAAACTATGGCAGAGACTTCTCCAAAGATCAAACCTGTATGTTTTAAATACAGATACCAAAGATGGAGTCTTCTTCCCATTTAAATACAGGAGTAAATAACAGAAACATTTTTAAGAGACTGGAAATTGTCTGTCTTGGGAAATCATTACATTCTTCATTGCTACTTGCTCTAAAGCAAACCTACTCCCTTTTTATGTTATCTGTAAATCACAGGGAAACACTAGATAGTGTTCAGTTTATTTTGCACCTTGTTTGCCTGGAGTTTGCTTCAGAGACAGTAAAATACTGGAGCAGCACTTAACGTTCTGCAAAACCAAAGCTAATTAGGAATATATTTCTTCCATAGTTGAACAAGTTATATTGAAAAATACTGAATGTATTTAGCTCAATAAGAAGCAAGAATAGAAAAACAAAATACCTTATGAATCCAAGGTTTATACTAGATATTCACAAATGCCTCTATCATCAGAGAATTCTTCCAAATTTGTCCAGACAACTTGATAATACTTTTAAGGCTTATCCACAACATATTACTCAGGAATATCATATTATATATATATATATATATATATATATATATATATATATAAAATTCACTTCTTGTCATAATTTGATTGAGCTTTTAAGTGTGAATAAAACCCAAGATACAATCAGAATAATTAGAGCAGGCATGTCCAACCCACAGCCTGCAGGCCATATGCAGCCCTGCAGCCTATCCTGTCCTGTGGACGCCTCTTGCCTCATGCCACCATGGCAGCATCTCTGCCACGCCAAGCAGCCAGGCCCAGTCCCAGGCACACACCCATTGCTCAACAACATCCATACATCAGTGAGTTCTTAATGCTGTCTGAGCTGAAACCAGGTCACAGGGAGGGCTCAGTGCAGTTCAAGTTATGGCAAGTAATTTTGTGCATCTTGATACACTGGCTGAACACAGTCCTATGAACAGCAAAATATATGCAAATCTGCTTTCTGTTTTGATAAAGGAATTTAAGAGTATGTTTCAAGATTGCTGAATATTTCATCCAAAGTCTCTGATGAGCACCAGGAGAGCTTACTAACAATTGCATTCACTGCCATCAAACCAGGCTGATGCATTAGTTTCTCAAAAACAGGCTCAAATATCCCAATAGTTTTAATTTTTTTTTGCTCTCTTTTATGCTTTAATTAAAAAAAAATGTATAATAAGTTTCACTGCTTATATACCTACCTTATGACTAACTATATATATATTCTATATGCACCACAAGACAGTTCTTCTTCACTCAGTGTGGCTCAGACATGACAAAAAGTTGGCACCCATAGGTTAGTGGATGAGGTCATTTGTTCAGACATTGAATTAAATGACACATTTTGTGAGCTGTAGACAAACAACACCCTATTTCAATTGAAGATGAAACACTGGTATAACTGATATGGAATTAAAAATAAAAGACGTACAAAAGCAAGCTGCTCCTAGAATCAGAAAAAGCAAACAGTCTACTCTCTTCAGGAGAGGAAAATTCTCATTCTGCAAGAGCACTACTACATAAGAGGCCATAAATGTTCACTGACACCAAATCTTTTTTGATGGAGAGAAAATAAGTTTTTAATATTTTCGACTTACTAGAAGGTTGAAATTGACCCTTAGGAAATGAGAAATCTTGCAGTGTTTTTATAGTGGTGATACATGGACCATTTCATTAGGAAATCAGTTTTACAGCATGCTTTTTCCACATCCCTGCTCCATCACACAAAACTAGCAAGTGAATGTAATGGGCTTGTGGTGCCTTTAGGAAAAAAAAAAAAAGCTACTTCCAGCCAAAAAACAAAGTCTAACTGTAAACCATTATATACCATTATTACAATTGATTTACAGTTCTCCTTTCATTGCACAACTGTGAGTACTCAGCATTTGTTTTCCAAGTAGTTCTAAACTCTCAGTACTCTTGAAGTTTAGTTTCTTCAAGTTTAAAACTTGAAGTTTTAAACTCCATGTCTTTTTTTCCCTCCAGTGGACATTATCTCATTGTAATTTAGGGAAAAATACTGAAAATTTTGCCCTACTTTTCCCCAGTTTTTTTATACTCAAATCTTTTCTAACTGACACTTTAAAGGTTTTTTTGTTTGTTCGTTTGTTTGTTTGTTTTGTTTTTTAAGAGATTTTGATTTGGAAAAACAGAATTGCCTGTAAAATTTCCTAGAATATTTCACCAGTTTCCTGGGTTATCCTGGGAATCAGGACACGCAAGCATAAGCCAGAGATGGATGTGTTACCTACCCTTTCCTTTTGGATGTCCTTCGGATTATTTCAAATCCTTGATTATTGTATAATTGTTGTCTGAAAATGTGTTGCTCAGTTCCACCATGACACCCAATGCACTGTTTACATTTCAGAATCCAAGATTTCAGTCATTTGCTAAGGATAAAATTCAAGATATCCTCTAGGTACCTGGAGTGCAATCCATGGGCAACTAGATTTAATACAACAATTCAAAAAATGTATAAAGATCCACACCTAATTTTCTATATATAGCTAAAATGCTTGTAGACAGCTAGCACCCCTTGGCCTGCATATACTAACCTGATGCCAAGGGCATGGTCTTGGGATATGAGCAGTTCAGGTTGCTCCTTTGTAGCTTCAGGTTCATTCCTCGTATGCCTAGAGTGCTTCTATATTTCTGGAACTTGCCACTTTAACATCTACTTCCATTTTAAAATTCAAAAGCTAAGTATTCTTGCACCAAAGTACCCTGAAGAACTCAATTTGTTAGATATGATCTTAGCATTTCTCAAGTGCTTACAGAAAGTCTGGAGTGCTTTCCAAATTGCAAATGGAGAGCCACTGTTTACATATAGTCATAGCTGTTAAAACAGTAGCTGATATAAGGAGTTTGAGTTAATTCTATCTCAGCTGGAGGCGACTGAAACTCAACCATTCTACATCAAGGAAAATTCTTAGAGCAGCAATCCTGTAAGTGAGGACTGTCCTCTAAAGAGTTCATTTAAGAATTGAGAATACATCACATAGAAAGCGAAGTAGTTTGTCCATGGATTAATTTAGACTTCCAAAAACACACTGCTCAAGAACTCCTAGAGATCAGTCACATTTAATGCTCCCAGTTGCATTTATCCTGATTCTCAAGTAGCCAAAATCTTGTAAAATTATTTTTATTTTCTCTTTGATGTTTTGATCTAACTTACACTAATTATTGCAGTCCTTTCATTTGTAGCAGGTACAGACTGCACTAAAGCCTCCAGTATATACTAGAATTCGAACCTATGACTTTATTTTAAAACTATACACCTAACTTTCAGGACTGCCTGTGGTAATGCTTTCCATATTTATCCTAACTGATTTTGACACAGCTCTGGTGTAGGCCTGTGGAAATTTTTATAACTATTCAAGAAGTGTGTTTTGACTGCTGTTAGAGACACCACTTACATGGCAGATAAAATTGGCTCCCCCAAAGGGAATTAAAAGATACCAAAGTTATTGCAACTATTTAGATGTAGATAATATAATTGGTTTAGAACTACATTTGGACTTTGACTTTCAAATTTGTAATCTTCCAGGTAAGTGCTTTCTCATCCTATTAAGCTACATTATGAGACAGACTGTCCTCCCTTCTCCCTCTTCATCCCCACAGCTTTCCTTTCTGCAGATACACTGTTCTCCATATTATGCAGTTGATTTACTCTATCTAGTGGTAATGCAGTCCTTTTTCTGTGGTGTGACATCACTGAACTATATGTGCAATGCCTTTCATAGTGGAATTGTAGCACGTGCATCTGGTATCACAAAAAATAAGGCACTGTCAAAGAGAGAGCTATATTTTCACATAGTGATTTATCTGGTAATTTATTCCTTGGGCAATCAAGCCTTTGATTGGCATGATGAAAACAAAGGTAGTAAAAGCTAGGATTTATAGACACCAGGAGACAGACAATAAAACTATGATTCTTATGTTCTCAACTACTCTTAGATCACCATGAGCCTCAGCAGTACATCATACTTCCAATTACCTGTGGCAGTTTTCATACCTCAACAATTGCTACCAAAAAAGGAGAGAAGTCAGCAGTACATGCTTATTATAGGAGTGCTGGATGGCAGACTTTGCTTTGTTTTTAGTCCCCGTGGACTCGATGTGCATTGAGGCGGAAGATTTGAGATAGTTTTGAAGCAAATCTGGGAGGTGACGAGCAAGGGATTTGCAATACTGAAGCTGTTGATCCACTCTGCCCAGTGCTAACTAATGTGGAATATCTTGGAAGCAGAGAGAACCACTCCCTCCCTTCCTCCCCCAATCCCCATGCATGTAAGCTTGGCCATATTTTCCTGTTTTGCTTCAGGGCTGTGAGGGAAAACGTGCACTGTTAACCAGGTTTGCAGAATGCTGTTGTGCCTACTATACATGTATACTGGGAGAATCTGCGGGGTGTATCTGGCATTTGTTTTTTTTGTTGTATTTTGAGTATTCTGTCTTTTAATGGTTACGCACTCATTGTTCACAAACCAGCTCCCCCCCAGCCTCCCCCAGTCTCTCTATGTAGTTTTGGAATCAGCTTAGCTCTAGGTATTCTCTAATGGCAAGATTTATCCCAAGCCAGGTGTTTTCCTAACATAAATATGCAAAATCTCCTTAAAGTCAGTGAAGCTGTGCCCATTATGACAGCAGAAAATTTGGTATTCTGTGCCCATTTTGCATATTCTTGCAGGTGCAATGCAAAAGCAGAGTATTTGCTGCAGGAGTTATCTCTGACTTTTCCAAAACCATGCCATTAGATACAGAGAAGTATCTAATTGGTAACCTTGAGAAAATGGCCTTATTCTTACTTGGACAGAAGCAAAACAGAAAATGTGTTTTTTTCTACAGAAATATGTGACTGCTGGAGAAACCATCTGCTGTCTTAGAATGATCTTCTGCCAGTGATGGGGGCAGTTGAAGGAGGAAGCTGGTTAAAGGAAATTCTATTTCAGGAGTCAATTTGTTTGTACTCTTCCTTGACTGTGGTATTTGAGCAGACATTGCATAGGCGTAGCTGCAGTGTTTGTATGAAAGGAAGAAAGGAATGAAGAGGTGTGTCCTAAGATTTTTTTTTTTTAGAGGAGTCAAGATGAAATTATTCAATTTCACAACAAAGAGTATACACAGTATTGAGAGCAGAGGAACTCTGGGTTGATGTGACCACCATTTGTCATTTTAAATGTCTGCATGACCTCAGTGAATTCCTTTTACGTACACAAAAATTTAGAGCCATAATAATCTGCATCTCAGGTGTTGATGCACACAAGAGAGGTGTAGGTGAAGGACTTTCACTAGTGAATATTCTGAAGAAGTTTCAGCATCTGTAGAGAAAAGGAGGATCCTGGAAAAGAATTAATGGAGCTGATGGGAATGGTTATAGGAATGCTAGTCATGTGGCCCAAAGAAAAAGAGTTTAAGAAATCTCAAGAGCAAAATATTAAAGAGGCTTCAGACTGGGAGAAGTCTTCTTGTTTCTTCCATAGCATGAAAGCAAAACATTTTTACATTGTTTTGTAGGCAGATGACATTGCTAAATGATTCTTTGACCAGTCTTTCTACCTGTAGTACCATATGCTTTGGAATGATGAAGTAATGAACAGTTTTTAAACTAAATCTGTAGTTACATAAATCATGGGAAAAAAGTGATATGGCAAGTGATAGCAAGTAAAAACACATCTGAACACAAAAGGTAAAAACAGTGCTTCATTTTTTAATTTGAGTTGCTTAAAATAAATCTGCCAGAAGCATCCACACCTTCCTTACAGATGGTTTCTGTTTGGGGGCAGCCCAAAGTCAGACAGCGCACTGAGGTTTTACATCTCAGCTGGTTTTGTGCATGTGTAAAATGGAGAGAATGAGGTGAGTGTGACATTGTGAAAGCAGTGGGAAAACTGGAGCAAAAAATTTGCTGGAATTAGTGGCAAACCATTTCTTCCTTTGACTGAAAAGCAAAGTACTTGTTGAAAGGCGTGTCTCTTCCTGAAGTTGCTTTTGTATTAAACTTGTCAGTTCTCATGCTGAATTTCAGTAGCCATCACATCTACGTGACAATACAAAGCTGTGTGGCTGTGACACTGATTTCACTGATCTCTCTGCTGTAGAGAGCAAGCTGAGTAGAGGGTACAGCTGACTCTCTGCATGATTTGCTTGAGGGCAGCACTAATGAGAAACCCCTAATGTGAAATAAAAAGAGCTTATAACTGGGGGGAAAAAATTCAATGAATGATTAAAAAGGAAGATTCAGCTCAGCTGCTCCCACAGGAAGTTTGCTGACCAGCTTTTTTCTTTTTGATATGGCTACAGATCAGCAGTTCACACTCTGCGTTACAGACCTTTTTTCTAAAGCTTGCCAGCTCCACTTTCCAAACACTAGCAGCACGTTCTTGCTCGATATGAGCAGGCACTTACTGAATTTGTGAGATCAGAGGCTGGGTGTTTATTGGTGGCAAGAGCATTTTTCTGTGAATCAGTAGTGTAAAGAAGTGAGTGTACTTTAACAAACAATCAGAGGAAATAAATTTCGACATTGTGTATCAACAGACTTGGATGCAATGTGATATCTTTAAGAATCAAATATGAGTCTTCATTCTCTAAAGCAACGCTACTCTCTTATTACCAAGTAGTTTTTGTAAAATTATGTATCAGTAGATAAGGTGTTTTTATATCCTGCCTTCTTAAGTGACCTGATTCAGAGCTCTCAGTAAGAGAGAAAAACATAGCAGGGTCAAAGCAAAGAGCTGTTCTTCTGCCTCCTTCTATACAAAATGTTCAAGCTGTCTGCACTACACTTTGATATCAGTTTTAATATCTTTCCATAGCAAAATAAGAAATAAGTTTTCCTTTAGATTACTGAGATCTGATAATTTGTGTGATCTGATAACTTTGACTGAAATCAGGTCACTCATTAATTTAACATAATGACAGGGTGTTTGCAGTACCTTTTGAATAAGCAACTAAAAAGAAGGAAAGTATAGAAGACTGTTCCTAGGGAAATATTGGTAAATGACTGACCTTTATTTACTTTGAATGAAATTCAAGCTAAACATAGTTTATCTTTGTTAATGTTGAGGCTTTATAGTCAGAAAAATGGCAGTTAGGTATAATGTGTTTTATTAGCTGCAATGATTAGTAGCAGACAAAAGAAAAAGCAACAAAGAATTCAAGAAAGCCTTATCACACATCAGGCAATCAGTGATGGCACATCTTTTGTTTGGAGAATGTATGTGCATTTTTTCTTTTACTAGACAGGTATGTCTGAAGGAAAAAGAAAGGCAGAGTGAATTTAGCCTGGGAGAAGTGAAATGTAAGGGCAGTAGTTAGCAATATACCCCATGTTATCTTAATGCTCACACTGTGGTAAGGTATCCACCCCGTTGTTTCTATCTACCCCATTGTTAAATTCAGGTGTAAACTGGGCATGATTCAAGAACTATGTGGTGTCAGTAGGTGTTACCTGCATTCACTGTTTATATCTGTTGATGCTGCAGTACTGCAAATAGCATTTTGTGGGTCAGACCTTGGACTGCTGGCTCCAAAGCGATGTTTTCCAGCTGACATCAGCATTGCTGGTTTGTGACAGGTTCTGTTCATGCTTCCCTTGAAATTAGTGCTTAAAAGAGACAATTTCATGTAGTTGAAAGCATAGGTGTGTTTAAATATTTATGGAATGAGATGAATTTTAAAAATCTTCCTCAAAAGGACTCTTAGTGAGAATTTGCATGTTGAAGTGCACATGCTGCAGGTAGAGACAGTATTTAAAACTGGTTGTTGAAATCATACTAGCATTCTAATTTATATTTCAAGAAAAAGCTCTTTTTGTATGCCGAGCCCAGGGTAAATAAAGCAGAGCATCTGTCCCACAGTGAAATACAGTGCCATGTCCTGCTTGAGAAGGTGGACAAGGACTGTATTTCAGACAGTAGGGCTTAAAAATATTCTACACGGTCATTTTGAGCCTCTTGAGGTATGGTAGTTAATGGCTGAAAGGTGACATCTTCATATTCTTGAATCTGTCCTTAAAGTTGTGGACCTCCCAACTTTGCAAAATGAAGTGGTGGGTTCAGTGATAACTGAGATTCACTTGACACAAAATAGAAGTGGAAAGCTGTTTGCATACAGTAGCTTTTCAATAGGAGCTGGTAGTGGATGGGTGATAAGCCGTTTCTGAAATACCTCTATGCTTAACTGTGGTATATGCCTCTCTGCTCTGTCTCGGGCATGGTCAGTCATTTCCAAGGCAGTACGTGTATGTGTATGTGTATGTGTACGTGTACGTGTACGTGTACGTGTATGTGTGGAGCAGAGCTTGCTCACAGACTGGAGATGAGAGCAGACTGTGCAGTAACTCTGGCTGCTGGTATTTCACTCGTGTCCAGCTCTGAATTTAACATTAGGATGTCTCTTTCTCTTCTTTAGTACAAAGTTAGCTGAACTGTTAAACTCTTTGGTGACACAGGAGAAGTCACTTGCTCTGGGCCAGGTAGAAGTGACTCTTACCGGTAGCAGATTTTGGTCTCCTCCATCTGGCTTTAATGCAAACTAGCAGTAAGTTAAGCTCACCTGATCAGCAGTGCAGTGGATGGGAATGAGATAGACACAGACCTTCAGGGATAGCTATAAGGCAACGTCAGGAGACACTGCTTCACATATTCCCTCCACCTTTAGCAAATGTATGCTAGTGCTGCTTACAAAAAGCATGTGCACAGGTGTGATGACATGAACTGTAATTGAGAACAGAGGTGTTCAGTTGGATTCATATCCCAAGGTTTACACTGAAGAGAGAGCATCCCTCAGGCGTGTTATCTGCTGCGGGTATGTGTTAGAATTGTGCTGAAGTTCAGTTCATACAGTAGTGATGTCAGTGTTGGCTAGTGTCCCAGTGACACGAGAAGGCCATGTGCCATTTCAGCCATAACACATGCCAGGATGTAATGCCCACACTTGGTAGTCCTGCCCCTGGAGATGCTCCCAACAGTACAGCTTCTGATGTTGGTCCTTTCAGTCCTGCAGTTTGGCCTCTTGACCTGGGCTGTAGACTGGAAGAACTGCTCACACAGGTGCATCCAAGTGACTCAGTATCTCTCTTTGTGTGATTATGTGCACAGCCTTCATCTGGTGGAGAGCAGTGGCCACCAATAGGGCCACAGTTGCTGTGGCTGTCAGAAAATCTCAGTTGGCCACTGTTTCCTTCCCAAGTCTGACTGGAAAAGAGCCCTCTGGGAGAGAGAAACAAGGTTACAGCAGGGAAACATCCCAAAGGCTGCAAACTGTCTAGGAAAAAAAAAACTTCAGGTGTTGAAGTCATGTTTCCCAAGTGCACTTTTAAAAAAGAAGTTACTGAGTGTTAGGTCAGTTGTATCCTGTATATATTATAGGCTCTTCAGTGGCAGAGCAGATTTTACATAAAAACGAAGGAGCTTGCACCAGTTCTGCTGGACTTTCAGCCCCTGTTCCTTTCTGTAAAGGACTGCATTTTGAGGACTGGTGGAGATGGTTTTCACTGTAAAAAGGTTTTGTCATGCATTTTAAATTATTAGCTCTCATCTTAAATGCAGAACGCTCTTTCAGCATAGTCCTTTCCAATGTGTAATTTTCCTCATCAGTTCTGCTGTTCTTTGGGACTGCATGAACCACCTGAGAGCTGTGTGGCCTGCTGGTGAACCCTTTCTCTTCCAAAGACTGTTGCCACTGACTGACTGGGGAAGCTCTGAAAAGAATGCAATTCAACTGCCATACTCTTGTTTTTCAAAAAAATTTTTTTTTTTTTTTTAAGGAAAGCTTTTGAATTTTTGCAAAACCCCTAAATTTAGTATTTATGACATAAGTAGCTCACAGGTAAAGACTGACTGAAATTCAAATCATTCAAAATTATGTTTCTCTTCAAATAGCCCCACTAGCAGACAAAGAAGTTGAAAGGGTAATGATCATTATTTGATAATCCTTAGTGTACTTAGTGACATGTCACTCTGAGAGAACAAAAGAACAGATAATAGGCCCAAAGAGAATTTAAAAAAAACAGATTATATCATGTAAAATCAAGGTCACAGTACCCAGAAGTATTTCTGAGAGCTACAGTTGCAATCTCCCCCATTACTGTTTGATTCAAATCTTTTCATTAGACAGAAGCACCTGTATAGATCTTGTTCCCACTATATCAAATGGCATTGAATAGTAATGTACCCCATACACCTCTTGAAATCTCATTCTTAATCAAAAGAATCCTATCTCTTAATTATACATATGCCTTTATATGCCTTTAGAAAGTGGGATTCATGTTCTTAAATTCAAATATCTTTGAGTGATTCCTACACAGGTCTTTTTGTTCCTTGGTGACATACTGATAGTTCCTAAAATATAATTTCATCTCAAAATCTCAAGGTCCTCTCACAAACATTTGGTGTATTTCTTTTTTAATTGTGGATCCTCTGCGTTTGTTGCTCTGTATCTCTGTATCTCTGAAAAAACCAATTAAAGGTTATTTTTCATAACACTTATTTGAGAAAGCTCTTACCCAAGTCTGTTGGCAGGAAGACTGAGCTTCTTGCACTGCAGGCAAGGTGTTTATTTATTTTTTTTTCCTTCAGAGGCATATGGGACTATTTTTGAAGGAGCTAACAGTCCCCACAGGGGACAGTTTTTTTCTGCATGCAAAAGCCCCTTGATTTGTATGGCCAGATTTTGAAAATCTGGCCAACTTGTGTATTATGAACATTCCTGCTAATTGGACCTGAAACGTCTGAATCAAAGCATATGTCTAGACTGCAGGAAAAGTACACTCTGTCTCTGTCCCTTAATCACCAGAGGTGAAGACCAGATGGAGAATACTGTGGCTCTCTTTTGGCCCAGCTTTCCTTCCCATGGATTTGGAATGTGCATCTGAATCAAAGAGCAATACAGTTCAATTGTGTCTTAAAACGGCTAGCAAGATCTCTACTGAATTAGTGGAATAGTTAGAATACTGTCTTATCATCTGCCTGTTGGATGACAGAAGGACTTTTATACATTTTCTACCTGGTAGAAAGTGCCACTCTTAAATTAATAACGCTGTTATCGTCTTCTGAAATCTATCCTAGAATTTAAGGGCAAAATATTAGCAGTTGATTTGTTGTTTTTTCTTCTCTATCTTTACAGCTCCTAGATTGTTTTGTCATCCCAGTGGTGATACTGCTCTCCTGGTTCTTCTTGCTGGTACGATACAAAGCAGTACATTTCATTGGGATCGTGGTCTGCATTCTGGGCATGGGCTGCATGGCAGGAGCAGATGTCCTCGTTGGGAGACAGCAAGGAGCAGGTGAGTAAGGATTAGTGTCTAGTACTAGAAAGTTCTGACAGAAACTGTAATGAGAACATTTCAGTTTGGGGCATGGAAAATTGGAAGTTGGCAGGAAATCGTTTGTCTTCATGGATCCAAAGCACTACAGCATTCAAGGGTGCTTCATTGTCAGGAGGGATAGAGAACAAAAATGGATCAAGAGTTAAAATTCACCACTTCTGCAAATGGACTCGCACTGAGCATGCAATGTATGTCATCTTTTATACAGAGGGACAAACTAAATGCTTGTAGTTTCATTCTGCTTAGGGCTAGCAAATCTCAGTTGCTCCCTTTCCAAATTGGCTACATCTTTGAATATACTGTCTCTCCTGTCCACTATGAACTGCTGCTTAACTTTGCTCCTTTTTTGTACAGAGACAAGGTCACTTGCTAGGTACTATAAGACACCAGACCTACATACTAACTGAACTAACTGAGTTATAACACAATCTCAAAGTAAAAATTTGGGATTTGCATGTGTAACTATTGAGAAGTACTTTCTTGTGCATAAAACATTCTTTTTCATGCGCAGCATCATACAAAAAAATGTGTGCATAGCTATTAATGTAGGCTAGACAGAGTTAGATTTCATCGATGAACTTCCTCTGTCTCATTGATTTTTCTAGCGCCAACACAAATGATGTGGGAAGGCTGGAAATTCTTTTCAAAGGTTGTCAATTAGGCACAGTTTTCATCCTTAATTAAAAGCACTGAATTGTGAGCTGAACATAATACACTGGGATTTAAAATTCTCTCTGAATACAAATGCAAGCAACTCTAAGATCTGCATTTGCCAAGATGAACTGAACAAAACAAGGAAGTTTGGGAAAGTACTCATTACATCTCCCTGTCCCTTTTTATCTCTGTCCTGAAGACTTTTAGCTCGTTGCTCTCCTCCAGAAATAGCTCCACCCTATCTATAAAGGAAAGAATATATTCTGTACTGCGGAGTCAGGCAGCCAAGGTTGCATTAGCAATGTCTGATTTGGAGGAACTGGGATTTCAGCCCTGGGTTCTGAGAGAACATAATTCTGAGATCCCAATCTGGGGCATAACATGCTTGGGCATGTGAGCTGTGGTTCAGCAGAGGCATGCAGGGCATTGGACGTCAGCAGAAAAGGCTGAAAAACACTGACACTTTGAAGTCTACCTGCAATAATCAGATATTATTTGTTATATTAGTTACTAAAGCATGAATAGCTGTTAGGAAATATATCCATAAAAAGAATATCTGTTAACATACGCTGTTGCCGTTTAATTTGGACCTGCACATGAAAGACTGTGTGCTTATTTCTTTCTACACGGAGAGAAGACATAAAAGATCAGAGCCACACATGATAGAGTTTGCAGCTTCTTAAAATGGCAAAATGAAATGTATTGAAATGTAGGAATATGTTTCCACAGTCTCTTTAACAGAATAAAATAGAGTTATTGTGACTAAGTTGGCTGGGTAGAACTGTGCCTAAAAAATCTGCAAATTAAAATGAATATTGGCAGCAAAACAGAAGATTTCAAGAAACTTTACATTAAAATGTCCCATGACATTTATAGGTTATTTCTTGGGACTGGGCAAACAAAATAAAGGAATTCATCAAAAGCAGTGAATTTGTATTTGCCCTCATTAAACTTCTTTGTTATTTCTATATTTTAGGGAGGAGGAACAGTTGACTCTTGTTTGCCTCAGTCTGTGAAATCAGTGAATTTTGAGGCTCACAGTCTTTGAGTGTCAGTGAGGTGGGGAAGAGCCATCACAAGCTGCTGTTTGGGGCCATCTTATTTCTATGAAAATGTTCAACCTTGTGGTGTTTGACTTGTACATGCAAAGGATGATATTTTTGTATCAGCAGTTCAGCAGAGACAAACTCTAAGGTCAAAAGCTCTTTTAGCAGTACTTATCCAAAGTGCTAGTGAGTGGTTATAATAAATACCACATGAGTGAGCTCAGTGAGGGATGATTAGATCCACTGTGGAACACCAAATGCATCAAGGGTAAGGTTTTCCAAAGTGCTGATGCTTATTTTAAATTAAGGGTATATGCCATCATCTTCCATGGCTGATTGCTAAAAGGAAAATAAGTGCCAGATCTTAAAAAGATAAATTGACAAATATGAACATACTGTTAGTCGAAGTATACGCAAAGCTGAAATTCAGTGTGAGACTGAATCTAGTAATGTTCACACAGAGACCACATCTCTGAGTCAAATGATACTGGAGACTAGTCAAGTATTAGTAGGAGTGTTTTGATTATTTTCTCCATTCCTGTTTGTCCCTAAGCAACTTTTCTGGTGCTTGTAACTAATTTTGGAGACATTAGAGGAAATCATTCTTGATCAATCCAGTACCCTTGTATGATGCCGTGACCAGCTGGCTAGATAAGGGGGGAACAGTGGATGTGGTGTAACTTTACCTCAGCAAGGTGTTTGACACTTTCTCCCACAACATCCTCATAGGTAAGCTTAGAAAGTGTGGGATAGATGAGTGGACATTGAGGTGGATTGAGAACTGGCTGACTGGCAGAGCTGAGATGGTCATGATCAATGGTTCAAAGTCTAGTTGGAGGCCTATAGCTAGCTGTGTTCCTCAGGGTTTGGTGCTGGGTCTGGTATTGTTCAACATCTTCATCGGTGACCTGGATGAAGGGATAGAGTGCACCCTCTGCAAGTCTGCTATGAAACCAAGCTGGAAGGAGTGGCTGATGCACCAGAAGGTTGTGCTGCCATTCAGCAAGACCTGGATAGGCTGGAGAGTTGAGTGAAAAGGGATCTGTTGAGGTTCATCAAGGGCGAACATAAATAATCTCAGTCATCAGTATAGGTCAGGAGCTGAACCACTGAGAGGAGCTGTGTGGATAAGGACCTGAGTGTCTTCAGGTGAACTACGTGTTGTCCATGAGCCAGCAGTGTGCCCTTGTGGCCAAGAAGGCCGATGGTACCTTGGGGTACATCAAAAAGAGAGTGGCCAGCAGGTTGAGGGAAGTGATCCTCCCCTTCTCCCTCTACTTTGTATTAGTGAGGCCACATCTGCAGTACTGTGTCCAGTTCTGGGCTCCTTAGTTCAAGAAAAACAGGGAACTTCTAGATAGATTCCACCAGAGCGCCACAGAGATGATGACAGGCCTGGAGCATCTCCCTTATGAGGAAAGGCAGAGAAACCCGTGGCTGTTCAGCCTGGAGAAGAGTGAGGAGAGATCAGTGCTTATAAATATCTAAAGGGCAGGTGTGAAGTGCTTGGGGCCAGTCTTCTTTCAACAGTGCCCAGTGACAGAACAAGGGGCCATGAGCACAAACTGGAACATTAGAACTTTCATATGAATGTGAGGAAAACCTTTATTACTGTGAGGGTTACAGAGCACTGGCACAGGTTGTCCAGAGGATCTGTGGAGCCTCTTTCTCTGGAGATATTCAGAACCCACCTGGATGCTTTCCTGTGCTTTAGGGAACGTGCTTTAACAGGGGATTAGACTTGATGACCTCCATAGGTCCATTCCAAACCCTATGGTTCTGTGATTCTGAGACAAGATACAGGATTTTTGAATTCTAAAAAGAATAAAAAGGTAGAAAGCTACCTTTTTGTGACCATTGTCATTTCCATAAATTCCTTCTCACTGGGAAGTTCAGAACCTTTTCAAAGGAATTTCCATTATAGCAGTCTTTCTGACTTTCTTTGGTTCTGCAGCAATGTGTTTGTGAAGCTGTAACTCTACTAGAAATAATTCAGTAAGCCTTAGGTGCAGAGGGAATTGCATGCATCAGGCTGCAAAAACAGGGCCTCAGTTTTCAAGCTGGAACTTAATTTTGATCAAATCTCTCTGGCCCAAAGTAATAAAAGGCCCCGAGACTTAAAAAGATTTCAAACATTCTTTGATAATGTGGTGGTTTAGTAGTTATATATACCTTAAAGTACTGAAAATATAGTTTTCTGTTCATTTTATGAATTAAGTACTGCTATGTTAATTTACCTCCTTTTAAAAAACCTCTATTATCATCACCCTGTCTACACACCTCATCCTTCCTTCTCTCTTTATTGTCAAACAATTTCATGTGAGAATGAGGTCAGTATTGGGGTTGTAATGATTTTTTCATTCATTTCGCAGGTACATAGAATTCTTTGTTCCCATCTAAATGCCAGAGATGTTTTTGCTTAGATTTCAAAATGAGATGCAAACTGCCCCATTCCATCTGGAAAAATAAAAGTTAAAATAATAAAATTAAAAGAACTGATCACTGAAGAGTTCTGTAGTTTTCATAAGTTTTTCTTTACATTCAGATTTTCTGACAGAAAAGATAAAATTCTCATTTCACTTCTGCTAGATTTTGTTGTGATCATTGGATGAAAACTGTTACGACAAAACATTTGCGTTCATCTTATTGATCCAGATACGGGCTACTTTGTGACTGAGTATTCATACCTGCAGGGCAGAACTTACAACAGTTCTAGACAAAAGGTTGTTTTGACATGTTCTGATTTTTCCCCTGTTTATTCCTAGGTGAAAATAAACTGATAGGGGACCTCTTAGTATTGGGTGGAGCGACACTGTACGGCATCTCGAATGTTTGTGAAGAGTATATTGTCCGAAATCTGAGTCGAGTGGAGTTCCTGGGCATGATCGGACTCTTTGGCTCCTTCTTCAGTGGAATTCAGCTGTAAGTGAGCAGGTTTGAACTCTAAGGTCATTCAAATAAGTATAGTTCTGGCCTCCTTTGAGGTACTGTGCCCTACTCTTCAAAGGTAGCCATTTCCTGTGTAGAGTAGGTATCTGCAGATTTGGGAATTTGTTTTTAATATCTGAAATAGCTGGATTTGTACTCAAATCCATTGATATATATATGTAGCTAAGTACTTTAATTCAAGAACTGGTTTTTCGTATGAAAGTCCCATGAGGAGGGAGAAGGCACATTCTTATCCTGTATTGCTTGAAGACAAATATTTCACATATTGCTCTGGTCTGTGAACAGGAAACTCTCTACAGCCCTCTACAGTTCTGTTTCATACTTTTTAGAAGTTACTTAGATTGAAAAACACATGCAGTCAGAAGAGATTTTACTGATTGATTTGTTTTGTGTAATTAAGAATGATATGGCAGAAATAATGAAAATGTCCTTAAGAAATTGGCTTTTTCACTTTAAAATGCTTAGTACTCAGAAGATTGGCACATAGATTTTCTGAGTCCTATCCACATGTACCTAATGAGCAGGTACCTCACTTTCAATATTGCAACACTGTGCCTAATAAGACTGAATTAAAAGTCACTATGCAAGATCGACACATTTATGGAGATCTGTCACTGGTACTTGTCATACCAACAGCTTTTGATTATTAGCCAAAAACAAGATATTTGCCGGCACGTCTGAGCTATTCAGCTTTAAGAACTGAGACTCATCAAAGAAATGGCCCATTGATTCCTACTTAATTAGTTCTGTTTCTTTAGCTTCTTATGTTTATGTAGAATCTGAAAACACAACTTAAAATGGCTTTTATTATATACAAGAGCATGTAAGTATGTCTAACATCATTGGGTAAAGCATTTTTGTTACCTAAATCGTTCATGGTATGTAGGTACTGGCTTGTTCTAAAGTTATCAAGCAGTGCTTTTGTTTTGCTGTTCATTTAGACAGTAATATACAGGTCTCATATTCCTAAATTTAATTATAGTACCATTTCAGCTTTTTCTTGAAGATAGTCACAATTGAGAGTCTATAATTTATTTGTCTGGGAAGAAGAATCTGATGCTGGCACAAGTATCTTCTTGTACAGAGGACTCAACAGGAAAGAAACTCCAAAAGCCATTTCTTTGCTGAAAGCTTTAAGGAAGCTTGCTTGGGGAAGGAATAGCTCAGAAATAAGGCTTTACCAGCATGCTGGGAAAAGCACTGGTCAAAATTTGGTTGACATTCACAAAGCAGGGATTGGTCTGAAATTGTTTCTGCAGTTGCTCTCTCATAAATTGCTTCTTTCAACTTGATGGCTAGACTCTTACTAACACAGCTGGTCTTCTCTGCTACATCAACACATTGCTAGCTCCTGTACACCAGGACTCAAAGCTTGATTTTTACAGTGTAGCTTCTTGTCCAGTCAGCTCCCAGCCTGTACTGTTGCATGGCGATATTTCATCTTAGATGTAGGAGTTCATGTTTGCTTTTCTTGAACTTCATCAGATTTCTGCCAGCCCATTTATCCAGCATGCTAGGTCTTCCTGAATGGCAGCATATCTGCTGCATGGGATGTCCTCTGCCAACTTGGTAAGCGTGCATTCTATCCAATCTTGTAGATTGAAAATGTTAATCAGTTGTCAGAAGTACTCAATCTGCTGATCACTACTTTTTGAACACAGTTTTCCATTGATCCTTGTGGATAGTCCACCTATCCAATATACGTCCATGTATTTTCAATCTCTAAGGATTTTTTGGGAAATCATGTTGAAAGCTTTGCTAAAGTTGAGGTAGATTACACTCCATCCTCAAATGCATTCCTTTTCCATTATCTATGGAACCAGACATCTCATCATAAAAGGCAATAGGTTTGCTTCAGAAAAATCTGTGCTACTGTTCCTAGTCATTTCTTCATTATTAATTTCCTGGAAATGGAACAGTTACTCCATTATCTTCCTGAAGTCTTGAGTAAGGTTGGCTAGGCAGTAGTTCTTGCCCTTTTTGAAACTGGATATTGTTTTGTCTCTTTTCAATCCTCGGGGAACTCCTCTGATCACAACATCCTTTGAAAATTCATCGTGGTTCTATTCTCCAATGAATCAGGCGTCACTAAATGAAACCCTCTGGCAAAGTTGCTCTTACCGCTCTTTGTTTCACAGATCATAATGAAGCACATATCACAGCATATTGGTTTGTACTTCTTTTGTACTGGATATGCAATCGTATGAAAGCAGTGTTTGTGTATTTAAATAACATCAAAATTTGCTTGCTATAGCAAGACACTGCAGTTTGTATTTATGGTATTCTTCAAGAATCACTGATAAAGGAGACATATGCCTTCTGCATGCAAGGACACTTTTAATTTAGTTACTCTGCAGACAAAATAATGAGATTATTTTGTCCACAGTATTAAATTTGCCACAGAGGTAAGCAAATTAGAATTTCTAGGATGCAACTCTCTAGATCATATTTATTTGGAAGGCACTAAGTTCTGTAGTTTTACTGTTAGACTTGGTCACCTACATACCACTTTTTGCACTAGGTATTTCTTTTTACAGTGTGTGTAATTCCATGTTTTAAGCTTGGTTAAAATAGTGCCCAGACTACTGTGCAAAGTTCCATACATCTGTAAATCACAGATCAGAAACATCTGCTGGCAGAGTAAGCTTCCTAATTTCCAAGGATCTTTTTTCATGATTGGGAAGAACAGACTTTTTGCCACTTGAGAATTTTCTGAGTCTGGTATCTTGATGTTAATGTAAAGTAAGACCTACAAGATGTTGAAAATGGACTTTTGCAGCTTGCTCATCCTTTGTTTTGTTTCCTGACTTTCATTGCTGTGACTATTTGCTCTGTCTCAGCATGTAACAAATTACGGCACTCTCCTCAAACCCAGCCTGTGATATCTGCCACCTCATGTCAGTGATTTACTCAGCTCTCACTGCAGAGCCACTCTGAAGGGTGAATAACTCAGGCAGACACATTATTAATCATTAAAGTTCAAAAGCTTTCAGAATATTAAGAAGACGAGGACTGAACATGTAGGGGGATGGGCACTTTGGAACAGGTATTCAGAGAGCTGGCAATAAACCAGTGCAAATTGTATGTTATCACATCTTATTACTGCCCTGAAGATCTTTCAAACACATAGGAATAGGGTGGATTAGCAAATTCTGATTGCATTTGGTTCCTACAGAGACTTTTTGTTATAAGGTTGTTTATGTTGTTTTGTCCAGCATTTGAATTGAATGAGTAGAAGTAATTTAACTTCTGTTCCCTTTCATCAGATTTTGCCTTCTCTTCTCTTACAGTGCAATCATGGAACACAAAGAGCTGTTGAAGGTTCCCTGGGACTGGCAAATAGGTAAGAAAACTCATTCCCTCATTGAAGATAGTTGCTGAAGGAGGTGTGGAGCCAACCAGTTTTTGGAGAAGCAGGCACACAGAAGCCAACGTTTGTGACTTTAGCACTGATGTCTGCCAAAGATTGAAGCACATGTCTTACAACCATTCTTAACTGATTTGTTCCCTGAATGATATATTGTTCTTTCCTTGCACCTTTAGGTCAAGCAATAGAAAAGTGCTTATGAATAAGATAATTATTCACGTAGTTGTGAAGTAAAATAATAATGGTGTTCTATTCTGAGATTCAGTGCAACGCTGAGACAAATAAATGAGGTAGTTACAAAGAGCAAACCTTTTCAATGAATACCAAAGAAAGAAAATGAGACCTAACGAAAAACTTTAAAAGTTCTTGTAATACGTTCTGTAGCATCTTAAACACATTTCCAAGGGACCATTTCTGTATGCAAGTGGTTAACTGATTTTCAATTAGTCTTGGTGGAATATAGCAGATATATCTTTTAGATGTGTTTAAGTAGCATCATGCACAGTGAGGCCTCTTAAAGTAGTCGGTGAATTTCATTTTCCCATTTCAGTTTGGAAGCTGAGTTTCTGATCTAAAATACTCTTCTAATTAGTTCAACAACTTACTTGCTTTGAAAGGAAATCAACATTTTGAACATAAGAGTCCCTGTAACTGCTCTTTTAGCATTTACAACAATAGAAGAAATAAAAGAGTGCTAATAATACAGACCAGGGAATTCAAGTTTTGGCAATCCATTGGAAATACCTTGTTAGCTAGTCTTAAAATGAACATCAAGATAACGGCTTGGAAGTGTGCAAGGGCAACTGACTACATGGGAATCCCTGAGAATAAGAAATACAACTCTTGGATTTTCCTCCAAAAAATTTTCTTTAAATATCCTTCAACATTTCCTCTCATCATCCTATTTAAAAAGAGTGCATCTTCCACAAAATATTCCACGTAGAAATTTTGGAGATTTGATGGTTGTGCTTTAATACTAGATGACATCAATTACAGTCTGTGGAGAAATATGCTCAACTGCATCCTGTAAATGTATTGGCCTTCTTTAAACTACTGTTGTTAGCATAACTGCAGCAGTGTTTGTTTATACTTCATGATAAGGAGTTCAGGGACATAGTTAATCTGATACTAATAGAACTAGCAATGGCCATCATGAATTTACTTACTATACATGTAAATGTCATATATACTTTCTTAGGAGTTCTTTTGTATCTCAGTATCAGTGGAATGTGCCATTAAAATAAAATTTTGTCTATGACATTAAAAGGTCATCAAAAGTTAGTCAATGAGACCATCTTAGCAACGTTATCATATATGTAAAAATTGTGTAGTTAAACACAGATGAATTTGCAATAATTACATAATTTTTTGTTGTTTCTGACTTCCTACACACCTACTTGTTGTGCTTTCTATTGTATCGACAGTGATACAAAACTGTCAAGTAGCTATTGACAAATCTATGTCAGGGTGTTCACAGCGTTGTCCTAAGTAGTTATCTACTATAGCATACTTAAACCTGCAGAACAACAGAGTTAAATCATCAGCCTTCTCAATGGCAATGTTAAAGTCACAGCAGGTAACCTAATAAATAACTCAAGGTGGCCTGTTGCCATCTGCCATAATTGTGTCATGAAGAATGCATGAGCAACCTTTCAGATGATGTAAAATGCAAATGAATTTGGAATATAAAGATCTAAAGCCAATCTATTTGCTCCAGGACATGATTTAGCAGAGGGCTGTTAGAATTAGGGTAGTATGGTTAGGTTGCAGTTGGACTCGATGATCTTTAATATCTTTTCCAACCTGAGCAATTCTATGATTCTTTGATCTGTTTTGTCTAATGTGCTTAAAACAGACAAAAATTTTTAATTTTTGAAATTCCTTCAATACATTGTATCATCTTTGCAGTTAGTACAAATCAGTGTAGCTCTATTTAAATCTTTGAAGGTTTAAATATTAATAATTGCTGAGGATCTTTGGAGAATGGTTGTATCATGCCAATTGAGCGGTTTAAAGGAAGACCATGACATGATTGTAGAACACATGAAATAATAACAAATAAACAAAAAGTGTTTTTGTTTGAGAGAAAAGCCAGTTTGATGATTCCAGGAGGTGTTCCATGTTACAGAAGTTCTGAATGCTTTCAAATAGTCTTTACTTCAAAAGGACCAGTATAAAAAGAACGGTTGATTCAATTTTGTGCAAGGAAACAATAACTTTTGGATTAAAAATGTCAGGTCTAGAACATAGAACATACAACCAGCATACTCAGCTGAAAGAGAAGTTCTCAAGGCATGTTAGTCTTGGTGGTACTCTTTACAGTATCTGTGAAGATGCTTGTCTCTGTGAAGATGCCCTATCTTAAGACAAGTAAGGAGATACTGGGGCACTGGGGCTTGTTGAGCCTGCAGAAAAGAAAGTTTCAAATAGCTATACACAGGAACGCTGTTAAAAGGACAGAGCCAAGGTGTTCACATTAGTGCAGAGCATAATGCAATGGAAGGAGGATAGACAACAAGAAGAAATTGAAATAATGGATTCAAGCTTGATAAAAAGAAAACCTTTTTCACATTGACAGCAGGCAAGCAGTGAAGCAAGTTACCCAGGGAGGTTGTGCAGACATTAGTGGTCAGTCTGAACAAAGCCTTGAGGAACTTCGTATGATCTCATATCTGAGTCTGGTGTGAGCAGGGGTTGAACTTGACACTGTTGAGCTCTCTTCCAGCCTGAATTGGCCCACATCAGGATGAGCGCTGAAAGCAAAGATAGGATTCCTTGCATCAGCTCTAGACATCTGGGATGTGGATAACTGATGTAGTCGAACAAAATCCTTTTATCATGAGCAGAAAGAAATAGGCATGACACAAATCATATTGTGCTAAAGCTGATGTTTAAAAGAGGTTAGACAACCAGCACCCTAAAACTTCCAAATCTCCTCACTGGACACCAATCCCCAGTATATGTCCAGAGTTAAGTGTAGCAAATCCCACCCACAACTGCCTTCATATACATTAATCCTTCAGACCAGGACAGTATCTCAAAGCATGCAGTTCTGGATGATGAGTTTATCAGGGCTTAAAACAGCTAAGTTCATGAGCAGATCACTGCAAAAGCACCTTCTAACTTCCCAGTTTCCTTCTTTCCCATGCTTGTTTCAGGCAGTCAGACCTGGTGACTCAGTGCCTGGCTAGGCACGTTCCAGCATTTTGGTCTTCAGCACTAGTGGTGATTCCCAAGGTTGTCATTAGCACTGCAGTGGCACTCAAGGAAGCTGAGACTGAAAGCCTTTGACTTAAAACATATTTCTGTTGTGAAAACTGGGCTTCTAGAAACACCATCTGAAAATCATACAACGTTACTTCAGTCTTGCTTATTGTCACCAATAGATGCTGTCTATCTGGTGCATATTGCTTGCATTTTTATACTGTTAGTAAAATGCCACTTTACATTTACCTCTGATAGGACAAATACAGTTTAAGAAGTTTTCCACTCATATTGAAATGCCATTTGGAAAAGCAACCTGTGGAATGCATGTAACTGCCTGCCAAGGAATATGAACACCAAGACAGCAGTTTAAAACTATACTATTAATTGAGTGTGTAACCCTTCAAAACACTTGAATATATCTGTTAAATCCGGAAGGACTAACGGGCTTGGTGTGCCAGCTAGTGGTTTTCAGACTGTACTCTGAGAATGCTGACTTGGAAACTGTCTTGGTTTCATCTGAAACAGAGTTATTTTCTTCATAGTGTCTGATGCAGTGCTATATTTGGGCTATAGGAGAGGAAAACAATGTTGATTACACATTGATGTTTTAGTTGCTGAGCAGTGCTGTACAGAGTCAAGGACATTTTAGTTTGGCCCAGAGTGACCAAAGAGATAATCCACACTAAGTGGCATCATGAGAAAAAAGCATGGAACTGAGAGGAGTTGGCTGGGGGTGCATCCAATGCTTGGAAACTGACTGTGCGTGGGTCAGCAAGTGGTGAGCAATTGTATTGTGCATTGCTTGCTTTGTATATGTTATTATCATTACTGTTATTTCTCTCTCCTTTTTCTGTCTTGGCAAATAGTTTTTATCCCAACCCATGAGTTCTACTACTTTTTTTTTTTTTTTTCCTAGTTCTCTCCTGTATCCCACTGGGAGGAGAGGGTGTGAGTGAATGAATGGCTGTGGTGTTTACCTGCTTGCTGGGTTAAACCATAACAGAGACCAGAATGGTTTTTGTGCCTGGCCTGTTCTTGACTTAACACTGAAAGAAAAGCCAACTTAATGGTCGTCTGCAAACGATTTCTCATTGATCAAAACTGTGCTCCATTTGATGCAATCTACTACTGCAGAAGAATTCCAGATTTTGTATAAAGCAACTCTGCTATATACAACGTGCGCCTTAAAAAATTGCTACCTTTTAGTAAAAGCAGCTCTTACCATGGTTATACACATTCTGAATATAAATGCTGATTTGTTATCATGCCATAAAAACTGATATATGGACAGTGACATTTCCTGAGTGTTGTATTTGTTTCAGGTTAATGTACACTTCAGTTCAAATGCTTCAGAGGAATTAAAGCTATCACAGTTGATTTTGTCCTTTAGATGGCTTTTCTAAAGAGTTTTTAACTGTGTGGAACATTGTAAGGGTTTTGTTTTATTCTCGTGTTTTTATTTTCTACTAATTCCTTTCAGGACTTTTGCAATCAGATTTTCTGCAACATGTAGTCAATACCATGCTCTGAAAAGCTGGCATGTGTCCAAATGTAGGTTCCTGCATACACCAGCTGGGAATTCTGCAGCATATATCAGCCTAAGAATTATCATTTGCATTTTAACAGATGAGTGAAGTGTTTGCTGCTTTTTTAACTTCTTACTGATTTATTTGCCTTGGGATTTATCAAGTAATAACTGAAAGGATGAATTCTTTCCCAGTAAGTTATTTAGTTAGTTATTCAGTTTTTAAAATGAAATTAGATTTTTACTGTAATATATTTTTATTATATTAGCCTCTAACAATCTAATTGTGTGAGCCACTCTGTAGGCACGTAGCAAGGAACAGTCTCAGCACCAGAAAGCTTTATTAAGGAAGATTGACAAAAAGTGGTAGGGAATGGAGGCACAAAACTGTGAAGTGATTTGTCAAGTTTGGTGGCAGAACTGACTTGAGTGCTCTCCTCACATGTTTGTTCTGTTGGTTCAGTAACAACTGAAGTACTTTTGCATTCATCTTGTGGGCTGATTCCTAGAAAATGCTGTGTGCTCCCTGCAATCAGTGGAACTCAGTGGGTTTTGAGGACATTCGTTTCTTAAAAGACTAGATTTGATATGTCTGAATACATAATTTCATCTGAATTTATGTTGAGTTTGGGATATTTGCTAGCAATATAAGAAACCAATTTTAAACAGCACTGCTGTTATGGGAATCACAGGGAGTGTACCAAATGTTTAGTACTGTATAGATGTGGCTTTCACTGGTTTTCATATATATTTAGAATAATGCTCCTAGTGTACAAATACATACATATATATATGTGCCTTTTAATAATCTGAATCCATATTGCTTTGAAAAAGTATTCTTTTGTAAAAATGGATCCTTATTCCTTCCAGCATAAGTCATTTCTACAGGCTGTGAAAGGTCACTCTTCTTGTCTCTCTTCTGCAGGCTTGTTGTATGTCGGCTTTAGTGCCTGTATGTTTGGCCTCTACAGCTTTATGCCAGTGGTCATAAAGAAAACCAGTGCTACTGCTGTCAACCTCTCCCTACTCACAGCTGACCTATACAGCCTTTTCTGTGGATTATTCCTCTTCCACTACAAGGTATGTGAAAATGAGAGGTGCATTTGTGTAATAGCTGTATGCCTGTACAAATAGCAGTGTGGAACTATGAAGGTGAGCTGAAGAGCTTCTACCATTCAACATGGAGCTGAGAAGACTTCATAACAGCCTTTCAGTTCCTAAGTGGGGCCTATGAGAAAGTTGTAGAGGGACTTTTTACAAGAGCCTGTATTGACAGGACAGGGGATAATGGCTTTAAACTAAGAGGGTAGATTTAGATTAGACATTAGAAAGAAATTATTTGCTATCAGAGTGGTAAGGCTTTGGAACAGGTTGCCAAGGGAAGTTGTGGGTGCCCCATTATTGGAAATGTTCAAGGCCAAGTTGGAGTGGGCTTTGAGCAGCCTGGTCTAATGGAAAATGTTCCAGCCCACGACAGTGGGGTTGAACTAAATAATTCTATGATTCTGTGATTCTGTTGTCTCTCATAGTATCCTTCTGGACAAAATCTTCAGTGTACAGCTAGGCACATATATCATACAGTTGGCTGATGTGTTAGGCTCAAAAGATGGAAGTAAATGGGATTACATCAGTCTGGTGGCCAGTCAGTAGTGGAGTTCCACAGGGCTTCATTTTAGAGCCATTCCCTTTAATGTTTTCACAAATGACTTGGATGCGGGATTCAAATGTATATAAAGTAAGTTTGCGGACAATGCCAAATTAGGATGAGCTGTTAAATCACTTGAGGTACACAGGCTTTGTTTCATTTCATGATGATTCTGAAATTATGACTCATAACTGTCCATGAATTACGCTTTTCTTGCCAGTCAAATTACTGTCTTGCCTTTTAGCGTTAAAATGTCAAAATGTGCAGTAGATTTATGTTGAAGTTAAACTTTTATCTCTCAGTTCCTCTAATATTTAAAAGGTTGTTTTGTACAACCACACATTTGGTCTCCATTTGCAAGAGACTGCACTGCGTTATTAATGAGCAGCCCTACGGTGACCGTTATATGAAAGTGGCACCAGGACGCTGGAGACAAGTGCTTCATACTATCTCATTTGTGTGTAAGAGAGAGGTTACTTGTTAGCTAAAATGGTGGCCAGTATGAGTTTTAGGTAAATGGAAGCATAAAAATACTGATTACTTAATCAAGACAAATTAGGTTTTGTAATACTAATGGTACCAGTGTGAATTTGAAAGAGACAGAGAAAATTCAAATCTTTACAGTACCAAACAAAATTATTTTTCTTCCTTGCTTCTTCTTTTCTTTAGACAGAAGAAAGACAAATGTAGAAACAGAAATGCGAAGGTTCTCTGCTGCTTTACAGGTCTGCTTCATGGTGATTTGGTTCTGCCCCATACTTTAAATCCAGAATATTCAAAATTAGGTATTAGCTGAGAATTATAAGCCCCTATTAATAATATTTGATAATCATGATAAAATAGGTGATTTTAGTCAAGTATTTCTAAGAAGGATGTTTATACTACACAATAAATGACAGACAAATTTAATTCTGAAAATAGTAGTGGTGGTGTTTTAACAAAATCAGTCTTTTAGAGGGAGAGACTTGAAAGTATGTTTGGGATGATTTTCTGCTCAGCTTTGCTCAAACATGACAAAAAAAAAGTCGATTTTGCAAAAGTAAAACTCCACTCATGGATTGGGTCAGGAATATCCTTTGCATGAAGAACACCTCTGTCTCCTTCACATTTTTACATTGATAGATAACAGAGAGCAGTATTATCATCTCTCAGCCCATAATTCTCTAGTCAAAGCAAGCAATAGCCTTTAATTCTTTCCTCATAGTTTGGACCATCTGTTCCTCTGTTCTCCTCATATTCAGAGAAAATTCATCCTTCCTGAGTTAGTCCCTTCCACTCATGAAGCAGGAAGGACCCTGTATCATTATCAACTTGTGAAATGCTCTTCTCTCTCAAATTCTTTGGTAAACATTACTCCATAAATATTAGCATTTTATGTACTTTGTCATTCATGTTTTTTATTTGTTATTTGTATGTAATCTGTATAACTTGTATGTGTCTTTGTTCTTCATTTGTATTTAATCTGTGTAATTCGTGTGTCTCCTTTGTTCTCCCTAGCTGAAATGCTGACAAGGAGAAGACCTTTGTTAGAACTTGACAGAAAGACCTTTACCTGAAATGTATTATCAGCTTCCAGAGCTGTCAGTGTCTCCCTTCATGCCCTTCAAACTCACATTGCAGAGAAAAGTTAAAAATAGAGTCTATATTAAGAGAGCATCTAGAGTTAAAACTCAATAATCTGATAACTTCTTTAGTTACTATGTTTTTATCTTTAGACAGATCATTTCTTCCTTTTCTTTCTGGTTTACTATCATTTTATGTGATGTTATGCACTCAAGAACAAAGTCTCATGTTATTCACCTCCTTAGACTGTGTACTCTTGCTAGTTTTCTACCTTCCAAAAAGCTGTTTCATTCCCAGCCCAGCTGTATGTTGCCTTCAAATGCAGAGCCCCTTCTGCTTATCGCTGTGCTGACCAATGCGCAAAGTCCCGCTTCACTAGAAAGCAAAAGGTTTTGTGCTGAATTAGGATTGTCTGAGTGGTTTAGTGCCCCTTGCAGAATATTATTTTATGAGGCTTACCAGAAACAGTTACAGTTATTCCCTGTGCTGCTACTTTTATCACCAAACAGGTTTATTGCACCTGTAGCAGTAAATCTATGAAAATCCATGGAAAACACAGGAAATTATTTTAAGTGGACTTCAGAGCCTTTGAAACCAAACTGAGGAGATTGCATTGAAGCATTTTGATTGGTTAGTGTTTTGTTTTATCTTTTATTTTACAGACTTGCAACATCATGGCATACAGGACAGCTGGCATTTATATACTTTATTCTGTATGCTGGTGGCTTTGTATTGTACTGAGCAGTTTTTGGGCCTGTAGAAGCTATGAATAAAGTATGTTAACCTGACACAGCATTGGTGATAAGTTCATCATTCAGTATGCTATTTGTTCAAGAAGCTTTTGTATTTAAACCTAGTGATTTATGACTTTCAACTTAAGATAGATACTAACTAGATTGTAGTGACTCATTCTTAAGGTTATCTGCAGCCCCCAGATTAAAGCTCAGTTTTTAGATCTTTTTTTAAAACAGTAACTGAGTTCAGATATTCCATTGGATGGGAAAAGATATTTGGCCTATTTTGTGGCTGAATATTGGCTAACTCAGTAGAGTTTAAACAAATATTTCATCATCTTCAATCATTTTTTTTTTATTCTCACCACAGTTATATATTTTATGCAATTTTAATGTTCAAAACTTCTCTAGCTGTCTCTTCTCATTTCACTTTCTTCTTAAGCACAATTAAATGATCTCCTGCTTTGAAAAACAAAGGCAATCAGAGCCTTAAAACAAAGGTTTTGTTGTTATTATTATTTCATCCTATGCCATCACAGCATCCATCATCTCATGCCTTTCAAGCTCATTTTTTGGTTTCTTGGTCTCTATGACAATCAGTGGTCCCAGCAATATTGAAGTCAGCCTGCATAAGACTCATTCCCACCAAGCACAGGCAGGAGAAGTGTCTAGTGCCCTCCCAGTGTGAGGAATGAACCTGTGCAGCAGGCTGGATTTCACCTGTGCTTATGGTAAATATGTATAATCAATAGTAAACAGCTTTGAAACCAAACAGGAGGATGCAGTGTGAGATATGCTGTGTGTGAGGGTGTCTACTCACAGTGTGAAAGAAATTTCAAATTCTGAGTAAAAGAACAGCCCTCGCTTTGTCAGAGGCTGAAATAGCCTTTATTTGTTGGCAATACACTGATACCAGTGCTGTTGGGAAATTCAGGGCCAACTCTCCAGCTATAAGAGATTGGAGCCTTAATGTAACTGTTATTTTTTAGCTTAGAATGTGTTAATTTTTGCATTTTATCCTCAGCCTTGGCTTTATTTTAATGTGAATTTTTAGAGTTCATTGTTTTCATTTGCAAGCTTATGTTGTACTTTAGTCATTCTAAGCCATTTGCATTCTCATTAAATGATCTAAGCAGCTCATTTTGTGTTTTCCACCAACTAGAGCATGTATACTGATTATGCTCTGCACTAGCAGGTCCAGTCACACTGTATCTTATCATTACCGAGCAATCCAGGCAGCATCTGGATTCTGCATCAGTATTCTGCCTTGGCAAAATCATTCATTATTTTATCCAAGATTTAGCTATTAAAAAAAATCAGAATTTCTGCTTATAGTAATAATTTCCAAATGAAAAAAAAAAAAATAATGTATATTTCATAATAAGGAAGCCATTTATCTCATGAGCAGTAACATTGTCAAAGAACTTGGCCACACAATTAAACATGATACTCAAAACCTTTCAGCACTAGAAATCTGAAGTGGTGCTGGTTGAAAATTCATTAATTCATGCATCCAGAAATAGCTTTTTAATGCCAGTTCTAACATCAGTGCTTCTTTGATGGAAGGGAGCAGGTGACAACTTTCCCATTGCATCTAGAAACAAGCTATAATGGAGAGTAGTTTTTATCATAATAGAGAAGAGAGGCTATATCATTTTTTCTGTATGGATCCTAAGCAACTGTGAATTGTGGAATTACACAGACTTGACTGAGATTGTGGCCCATATTGGAAATAAAGGAGAAGTAGGAGGAAGCCCTTAATTCCTAATTAGGAGCTTCTTTTAAAAGTATCTACTCTACCATCCTGATTTAAGATAACTGAATCCAGTATGAGATTTTCTGCTGGCTTCAGTGGCCTTTAATTCACTTTCGTAAGTAAGGAAAGTCTATCACTCAAAGAATGTTCTTAAAAACGCTTCACAGCTTAATGGCTGTGGAGATAAAGACCATGCTTTGTTGTAATTTGGTATGCTCTATTTCAGCAGATGAACAATTTGAAAGAAGCAGATAGTCATCTGCATAAATAATTATTTTAAAGAAAATCTTTTAAAGAAAAATTCTAAAGGACATTACATTGCTTTCCGAAGGTCCTGTTTTTTATTATTATGTGAGTGGACTGGGAGCAGGAGGTAGAAGTAGTATGGTTTGGGAGATGATTCTTTATCAGTTTATTTTCACTTGGTGTTTTACTTCTACCATAAACATGAGAGATTTTTCCAAATCATTTGACAAAGCTGAGAAAATACTTCAGATGGTGTTCTTAGTCCTTTTAAACTCATCTGCAAGTATAAACTGAAGTCAGTAAGAGCCTTTGATTTGCTTGCACTTGTTAGGGGATTGACACCTGCATATTTTAAACTATGACAGTGGTATTGTTAGTGATGCATCATTATTTCAATCAGAGCAGGCATTGAAGGCCAAGCAACTAGCTTTTACAGCAGTACTTGCTCAGTCACATACTTCAGGATGTTGTCCACGATTAAATCAGACGTGCCATCTGCCTGACCCATAAATTCTCTGTTTCAATGGAATTTAATTTCACTGGGCCTTTATTGTGGTGAAGGTTTCTGAGCCTTTGATAATAATGAGGAGAAATCACATTGCCAAATAATAGTTTGTGACATTGGTAATGTCCACAAACCTAAACACATATTTGCCTTTCTTATACAGAGTATGACATTTCTTATAGCAGGACTGTCTCTCAGCAACTCAGTTCCCGTTATACTGTGTGTATGTCTTTCATTTAGGTGCCATTTTAGAAGCTACTTCTTCACATGTGTTTAAATTTATTTGTCTTTCTGGATTCCCTCCTCCAAATTGCAATAATGTACAAAGTAGTTCTGGTAGGAAAACTAGGCATCCATACTTGAGTAGCTACCTCGAGATAGAAGGATGTAAGGAGTGTCTTTGGTCACACTTGTATGTATATATAGATCTAAAGGGTAACATCCACTTACTCTTTGAGTGTAGGGGATGGCATGAAATAAAAAAACTCTGAATTAAAATGATGCAAGGGAGTAAAAGCAAAATTACTCCTACCAAGATATTGCACAATCTGACAATGGATGCTTAACAACACAGCACAGCTATAGCATTGTTCTGAAAACACTGCATCATTAACAGGGATTTTCTTCTTTTTGCAACATTACATTTTGATAGCAGACCAGGAGTACTGTAATATGAATATTCACTCTTTTGGACCTATCGAAAAAGAGCGCAAAAAAAGTGGCAATTGTATTGCAGAAGGTGTGGTGGAGGCTTCAGTTTCAATATTATTGGTTTGGATATTATTAGTTCATCATAAGTTTAATGGTATGTGGGATGTTTTTTAACTTTTTTTGTTTCACATAAGAAGTCTGTTCACAACAGAACCAATTAGGAGTTTTCCAGCAAAATGCATTTTTGATGGAAATACCTAATTATCAAAACAAAAATGCTAAATGAAAATATATTTTTTTTCAGTAGGCGCACAATGAAACAGCCTTGCTGTTTCAGTCACTGAGTGCTGTTTTGCCTGCTCATCTAATGGGATGAGCAGAACGTAGTTTCCAGACTTTTCAGCCACATATTCTGAGACTGGAAACTCTCAATCACATAAAACCATGAGTTACACAGCTCATTGATTCTGAAAGTCAGAGAACCAATCTCAGGTCTGATGTTAGGCAGGCTGCAACCCCAAGGAAAGTCTTTTAAGGCTCCCAGGCTTCTGACGTGAAGACAATCCAGTAGTTGCAGTCAGCAGTTGCCAGTCTCCAGCAAGCACACTTTGTTTCAGAAATAACAGCTTTTGGTGTATTGAAAAAGCTTTGGGTTTTACTTCATCTCAGTTTAGCATTTTGTTTTGTTTTGTTTTTGGTTTGGTTTGGGTTTTTTTTTTTGTTGTTGTTGTTGATTGGTTTTGTTTTTGTTTTGTTATACTGGTGGGACATGCAACAGTGTGTTTAGCAGTTAATTCTCCATCCATCATTTTCATTGGGAGTTAATAAATGGATATTGCCATTGTTAACTTAAAGAAATGCAAGAAGGCAAGTGCAGTAACAGTGGTCTTTAAGAACTTTTAGCCAAGTAACTGTTACCTCAGATTGCTTTGAATTAGTTTTGACTTTCAAAAGATGGAAAACGTTGTTCAGAGATATCTTAGATATACCGCAGATTACATTATGAAGATTAATTCTAATATCCTAAATGAAATAAATAGTGTTTTGGAAAAAGTAGTGATGAGTCATGTGGAAAGTAAAGGTGAAGTGCTCATAATTTCTGAGCATGAAAGTGCAGACTCATTAGCGGAAATCTTTATTGGAAATAATTGCTATTGGAAATAATTAACTTCTGCATAGCAAATCTTCAACAAAACCATATGTGTTTTGAAGGTGTTGATGAGCATGAACGGAAAAATGAAATATGGGAGGAGTAATACAAATATATAACAGAAAACAAGAATAGGATCTGAATGAATTTCTGAAGCAAAAGTAGTCTAACAAAAACAACCTACTGTCATGGTTTTGGCATGGGAAGAAGTTAATTTTCTTTGTAGAGGCTTGTATGATGTTGTATTTTGCATTATTGAGGAAAACATGGGTTTTTAATCTTCTGCTGAGCAGTGCTGCACAGACTCAGGGACTTTCCTGTTCCCTGTGTTGTCCTGCCAGCAAGGTCCTGGTTCTGTCTCCTTGTGGGGGTGCACAAGGAGACAGAACCAGGGCAGCTGACTCTGACCAAGGGGGTGTTCCATACCCCATGACATGTGCTCAGTAATAATAGCTTTGGTAAAGTCCAAGGGTGAATTTTTGGAGTGAGGCATTTTTTTCCCCAATAAAACATTACACAGGATGAGCTCTGTTTTCCTGATGTGTCTAAACATCTGCCTGCCAATGGGAAGCAGGAAATCAGTTCCTTGTTTTGCTTTGCTTACACATGACTTCTGCTTTGGTAAACTGTCTTCATCCCAACCCACAAATTCTTGCACTTCTAACTTTCCGGTTCTCTCCTCCATCCCAGCTAGGGACAGTGAGCGAGCAGGTGTGTGGTGTTGAGCTACCTGCTGAGGTTAAATCACAACATCTACATTCTTTAACATTTTATTTTTAATATTACCTTATACTTTATTATAATAAAAAGTGAAGACAGAAAGATCTAACGAAGACATCCTATTAAGCTGGATCCTTGTGAGGTGGATCTGACCAACAACATACCTTTTCTAAATGAAAAGCTCAATAAATATGATTTAAAAAACAAAACAAAACAAAAACAAAAACAAACCTCAAGAGGCTTAAGCATATCTGTGGGGAAAAAAATAAAAATCAGCAATAATTTGCAGTCCGGAGGAGACAGCTGAAAAAAGTCATGAATTGGCAAAGCAGCAGTAGTATTCAAAAGCTTAAATATGTTTCAGTTACCAAAAAAAAATGGAAAGATTTTCAAGTTATGATTCTACTAATTGAATGTTATTTCCACTTAAAACATAGAAACAAAGGCTGGAATTTTCCTAAAGGCAGAGACAGAATGATCTTTGAAAATGAAGGGTAAGAGTTAAATACAAATACCTGTATTATACAGTTTGAGATTTCTTGTGGAATTTAATAATTTCTTGTTTCCAAAAGAGACTAGGAAAGAAAATAGGAAGTTGAGGATTATGTCTGTATATTCACGTTGTCCATTGCCACTGGAAAGAAAAGCATGGAAAAGCAAATGAATGGACTTAAAATAACTAGATAGAAAGGATGGCAAGTAATGTAATCTGACAACTACTCAAGCCAGGGGGTATGGAAGAGACTTGCTTGCGTCCTAAGTAGTTTCTGACAATGTGACAAGAAATTTAATTACTGGAGAAAAAAAAAAAAGTATTTTGATTAAGCAGATGAAGTGCTTGGTCCAGTTGTGCCTTCTGCCATCCAAATCAGTGTATGCTGCAGACAGATAGATTTGAAGTTTCAAAATGACCTTGTATTTCCCACAAAAATAAATGAATGGGCCAATAGACATAACATCAGTTAGAAGATCTCACTGATATGTACTTTCAATCCAAGCAGTAGAGTATTTTAGTCACTGTTAGGAAGTCTTCAAAAGTGTTCTTTTTTGTCGTCTTTCTGATGAAACTGGACAAAAAAAAATCTCTTTAAAAATGTTAGAAATTGTGAAAAAAACTAATACGGTACAGGTAAAAAGGAAAAGAAGTAAATTAAGCCTAGCATTAAATGAGGAGGTTGGTGGCCCTGCCTGTGGCAGGGGGATTGGAGATTCATGATCCTTGAGGTCCCTTCCAACCTTGGCCATTCTGTAATTGCTATAAAAAATAAACCAAATTTTGCAATAAAGAAGAAAGCTAAACTAACAGCAAAAAGCTGTTCTTGTCTGTGAAGAGAATAGTTTCACTGTGCAGAGACAGCAGAGACCAAAACTAAATGGGATCCTGTCACATTCAGTAAGGATGAGAGTTAAATGTAATGACAGTGCACAGTGATTAATAGAAATAGGAATTACTACATTGGAAGTAGGAAGAGAACGCAGTGATCTGAATACTTCCAAGCTAGGGAATATAGATGGAAGAATTATCTATGAAGTGCGCAATAAACCAAAATGAGAAGTAGACACCAGAGAAAAATTATTAGGGCCATGAAGATAAATGGAAAACTAGTTAAAATGTAACCAGTTTCACAAAAGGTAAACCATGCCACTCTAAATCTTATCTGTCTCATAACTTAACAGATTTTGCTAGACAAAAGACAAATAGTAGATTCAATCTGTAAGCCTTTTCTGTGGTGCAGTGTGTAAAAGTATTAGTTAAGTACAGGATTAGCACTATAAAGATTGTAAGTAAGATAACAAGTAGTGAGGATGAAGGACAAGATAACATGCCAAGAGAAACAGTTCGCTGGAGAGAACTTGCTGATGAAGTTTCCAAAGAGTGTGTTTGAGGACTGGATTTCTGTAGTGAATGTAGCAATAGCTTTGGCACCTTTTGTAGAAGGAAGTATTGAAATATCGTGCAACACGAACTGAATGACATTGAGGAAAGCTATGAAGACCAAAGTGTTAGGTAACATCTGTGATAGCAGATGGGAGGAGTTCAAACACAACTGTAGTATAGATGCTTCCAAATGCATTAGTCTAGGTATTTCTAGTAACAATGGAGAAGTGCTAATGCTGTAGGACATCTTATTGTCTTAGGACAACACTTTGCTCATTGTATATGTGGAAATTTTACATCAGCCCAAGAGAGCCAACAGACCTTTTCTCTTGTGTTCTCCAAAAACTTGGCAGAGTAAGCATACATACTCTAAAAAAAATGCTGTATATGCAAATCCAAAAAAAAAAATCAGTTATATGTGGCATATCTATGGCCTCTGTCAAACTGAGAGAGAATACCTCAACATATGTAAATTAATCAATAAATACAACAGGGAGGAAATGAGCATTATTTGTGCTAAAGGCCAACGCTGAACATATGAGTAGAAACTGAGAAGGTATAAATTTGGAATAGAAATCAAAGGGATTTTTGACTGTATTAGCAGAGAGATTCAAGGATAGACTTCAAAGAGATTAAAGGGCAGGACAAGAACCCTAACAGTGCTTAAAAGAGGGCAGGGCATTTTTGCCAAATTGAATGTATGATTGGCTGCACAAAGCAATGAAGGATTGGATTCAATGGCTTAGGACATGCTTTCCATTCTGGTATGCCCGTCTGGTGAGTTGACTCAGTTAAGAGCTTTTGTTGCTCCTAAGATTTTGCCTTGCATTACCTGCAGCAAACACAGCAGACCCTGCAGCACCTTGATGAGAAATAGTGGCATCACGCTCTCTCCAAACAGCTTAAAAGTCACTCGTGTTAAATGCAAATGCAGCTGCATATTCCTTGTTTCTCAGGGCAGGAGCACACCCAGTTTGTATAGCTGAGATAAAAGAATGCCATTCTGGAAGAGCATGACTGCACAAATAAATTAATAGATTCAGCATAATAATATAAACAAAGAATCCAAGTTGAATGAATTGTAACCTTTGATTTAAACACAATTAGCCTCATATACAGTAGTACAGAATCAAGTTCAGCAGACAGCTTTTACTGTATTGAATATTTATACACAAAAACAGAAAGACACATGGCAATAAAACCAGCCAGCAGAAAGTATTGAGAGGTAAAAGTAGAGTGAGAACTGCTTTTATTTTTGTAAGTATTTCTGTTGTGGTCTTCCTTTTAACATTGAGGACAAGAGTTAAAAGGTTAAGTGTTTTACCGCTGTTTTTGTGCATAGACTGATTAAATTTGTCATGGTCTGATGGTCTACTATTCGCATGGAGTGAACAGAGTAAACTCATCGTTATGTGGATCTCTTTATTCTTATAAGTGTAGGTTTCTCCCTGCCCACAGCTTATCTTTAAATATTCTTGTGAAACGATGGATAGAAAATAACCAGCAATGAGGCACCACAGTGAAAATGCTGACAGGAAATTACAGCAGTGTAATATAAGTGTTTTAACTTCACATAAAAACCACTTTCCTATCTAGATAGTAGATGATTGAAACAGATTGCAGGACTCATTGTACCTTGTGCTTTTTAATTAGGCAGACTGCTGGTGTGGTTGGGATACTGAACACAGGCTTATTTTTACTCCAGTCTAACGGTGGAGGCAACAAAGGGAAGCAGAAGAGAAAGTAGTGTTTCTACTTCCCCCAGTATCCATTAAAGTAAAATAAGCCATATCAGGCAAATGTTTTGTCCTAACGGGCACGAATTTAGAAAAGACAGTCTGCTGTAAAGTTTTTCTAATAATACCATTTGATAAGTATGTATGGAAGTATGCAAAACACTGTGAAATATGTGCAGAACAAACACATGGCTAGTGATGGGTGCAGCTGTGATGACCAAGAGAAAGAGCGCCTCATCAGCTCCCAGGGATGGTGCCAGGTCTCTGCTGAGGCCTGTCATGGCTGTATGCTGACCTTGAGCACAAGCAGCCAAATGCCCCTGATGGTGAGATGCACACAATCATGACAAACCTTATACAGGAAGAGAAAAAAAAGTCACACTAAGCTAAGGAAATATTTCCATTCAAAAACATTTTTTTATTGCTCTCTAGAATCTTTAGGCATTTTCCACTCAGCATAGTTAATAGTGTAGATAGCATATGAGAGAAAGGAGGGTGTTGCTGTACAACAGGAGATGCTAAACACTGTATTTTATCTCCATTAAAACAGATAGGTACAAGGACCAGATCTTTAGGAGTCCAGTGTAAAATGCAGAAAGTGCATTGTGTGATTGCTTCACATTACAATTTGTATGCAACATTTGTGATTAAATATAAGCAGGGTTGATTAGCCAACAGTAACAGACAATATTTCATCTCTATTGTAGCAAATTGAGAATGCAAGCAGGCAGCAGGAGTAGAGGAGTATGGCCTTTTTCTCGTGTTTGAAATGGCAGGGGCTAAACTTTCTTAGGCTTCTTTTCTTTCTTTGACCAGTTAACAGCGATGCTGATGTCAGTTTTTCAATGTTGTTGAATATGATGCCTTTTGCTTTGGATTATGACTGCCATGGGCAACAATGATGGACTGAAACATATGCCCTGCAGCTTAAGCATCCTTCATCCAGTGAAAACCTCCTCATTGGACTGCCAGTGGACAGAAAAGAAAAAAAGATGTGGATGAACTAGCTACAAGTTTCATTTTGCATCACAATTGAGGTCAAAGGGCAAGAGTGGGCCATAAGTCATCACTTTTGAATATATCCTCACAGTTTGCCTTGGAAATAGCTGGAGGTCATTAAACTGTGAAGATAGCCAGCACCTCTTGTTATCTTTCTCATCAGGATAACAAACACTTCTATTCAGACATTCAGTCTTCTGCAGTTGGAGAATAGAGAAGACATGCTAAACTTATCTCATTGTTTTCTGCCCCTCTAGGGAGCTGTAGATTAAAGACCTGAGGGATTGGGTCATACATATAAAGCTTAAATGGGTGAGCATCACCTTTGTGTTTGGTGTTATGTGGTTTTTACGAAACTGGGGTAATAGACCCACTTTCTTATATGACAAAGATCCTAAAATCATAGAATCAAAGAATGGCTTGGTTTGGAAGGGACCCTAAAGCCCGGTCGGTTCCAAACCCCCTCCCGTGGGCAGGGTTACCACCCTTTAGATTAGACTGTCCAGTGTCTCATCCAGCTTGGCCTTGAACACCTTCAGGGATGGGACATAGGCAACTTCTTTGGGCAGACTATTCCAGTGCCTCACCACCCTCACAGTAAATAATTTCCTCCTAGGAAAGTCTAGGTTGTTATTCTCCAATAGCTCTCACCTGGGATCAGTAATCAGTTAAAGATTAGGGATCTTTATCTCTAACGTCTAAAGACAGAGAACAGTAATTGAGGCTGAACCAATAGATCATTGTCCTGATAAAGAGCTGGACAAATATGGAATCCCAAACAGAGTAACCCTTCCTTCCCACTAGGAGTGAACAGAAACATCTCCCTCCCAGGCTAGAAAAAAAATAGTCAAGAACAGCTTGAGTTCCAGTCCCAGCCTACAACCAACCTGGTCTAGCTCCCCTTTTAATAAAATAATGTATCAATAACATCCAATTATGCAAACGGAAACATATAGCTCTGAGCATTCACCCTACCTGGTACTCCTGCTGAGTGGAGAGTATGTGTGCATCCCACAGGACAACTTCTGCACGGGGTCACAGAGATCTTCACTGAACTTCACAGTGAACTTCATAGTGAACAATATTTGAAGTAAGAATAGAAAACAATGTGAAAACAAATTCAGTCTCTACATCAATTCATCAAACTGAGTGGAAATGTCTGTTTGCTATGTAAAAGATAATGAGAGAAATTTGGCTTTTGTTCTATTAGCTCAGCCCACTCAGGTAGTCATGTGTGAAATTACCCAAGGGGAAAAGACAAAAGCCAGTGCAGGAACCATTATTTGTTTTGTTTGGCTATGCAGTATACATTACAAACTGAATTAGTTTGGAAGACAGAGATATTCATCAGACTGCACAGACTAACTGACTGGAATGAAGCATTGGTGGGAACTGCCTGATTGGAGGTTATGAGGAGTGTCAACAAGAATATGGGACATTCATCAGTGCAATTTTTAGGAGATTGCTTCTCTAGTGGGTTTAAAAGTTGAATTAATAGGCCTTGAGTTCTTTATTCATTTTTGTCAAAATGTGGAGAATTTCTAGACAAGATAAGGGAAATGGTAGTTATTCCATTCTGTAGTTCATCAGTGAATATAGTCATATAAGAAAGAAAAAAATCCTTTTTGAGATTTGGAAAGCACAACTAGGTTGCTGTGAGCTAGGAGTTGCATTACCTACCAAGATATTCAGTCTTTACTACTGCTGTGAAATACAAATGGAATCGGAGTGCCACAGCTGAAAAATCTGCTCTCTCTGACTATTTCCAGTTCAGTGGATCAAGTGAAAGGAAATTTGCATTTTCATAACCAGTTACAATAATGGTCATGATCATCATGATAGCTTAGTGAAAAACAAAAAATTAGCAAATCATTGTGTTTCTTTGTCAGCATGAACTTTTCTGCAGACTCACATCTGTCAGGTTTTGCCAGTGTGGACGTTGTTTTGCCCTTGTGCAATGGTAACATGGATGTGGACATCTGTGATAGTCAGAAATACTTGTTTGAAATTCCCTGTGCAGAAGGCAGTCAGTCAGTGCAGTGTTCCCTAGCTGTGATACAAGGATTCTTTTATACCCATTCTTCCTGTTTTCCCTCGTAAAGTCAACGATTTAAGTACTGAAGAATGACTTGCTCTCTCCCAATCCAGTCTTGAATTTACTGCCTTCTGAACAGTTTTTCTTCCTTTGTATTTTCTTCTGCCATCATTGTCTTACCACAATTGAAGATGATGAAATCAGGAGCACTGTTTGCTCCTCATCAAGAAATTTCTTTTGCACCTGTTTTTTCAACAGGATTACTTTAAAGCACAAGAAACTCAAGCAGAAATACTAGTAATGTTTTAGCCATAATGGTTTACAAATATATGAAAGACAAGTTTTGCACATAGAGATAATAAGAAGTAGGGAATAAAAAGTAGTGGATTGGGTGGTTGTGAATTCTGAAAGACTTAACAGTTCGTTCTGAATTTAAAAAAAAATAGTTTTCAGTTGCTTGCGATGCTTAACTTATTCCCAAAATGCACAATTTTGAATCACATGAAATGAAAATACTGTGTATGAACTAAATTTCAAATAAGCTCTTTAAATTTCATCCACAATTGTATGAGTGCTCTTGTGATACACACACACACACACAATTGCAGTAATATTTGAGTAATATTTGAGTTCATTCTTTCTCAGTGTAAACGAATTTGTGCATGGATAACAGAAAGTAGGACTGGTTTTATCATGTGTTTTCTGTGGCCCGCTTGGCCTTAGTGCTGTACTATTTTTCTGGCAGAGCTGTACATTAGCACGTCTCAACGTGAGAAGCTAGGTCCCTGCTCCTGCAGCTAATCCATCAGATGCCATTAGCTTTTCTGCTAAGCCTGGCTGCATGAATGCATTCAAGTACTGTTTCCCTAAGGAGCATCTCTTAGATAAATACCAGAAACATCGACTCACCCAGAATCAATGTAGTTTTTGATAGACTGAGCAAATCTTGTTATACATTATCACGTTGAATTTGTCTAGTTTTTTCTTTATATGTGCTTTTCTTCAAGTTGATAGACACTAAAATGAGGTTCTCATATGCTGAAAACTAGTAGTAATTTAACGCAAGCTATTTTCACTGCGGGTAGTCAGTAATGTCTAGAGACAACATACTATTTGTCTTTCTAGTGTTTAATTGTTGTAAATATCTTTGTGTTCAATTCTGGTGACTGGGAAAGCATTGAAAGACACTCGCTTATATGAGAGTAGAGCAGCCATGTTGAAGTGTGAAGGGCTGATCTATTTGCTCTGACTAATATGTTTTTAGAGATGTCGTTGATGAGATCTGAAATGTTACTTTAACCAAAGACTTACGTTTTCCACTGAAAAAATGAGATCTCTGTCTTCCCCAAAGAGGATGATATTGCAATTTTCCTTCTTTATTCTGTAGCAACTTAATTTGCCTTCTTGCTCAGGTGATCAGGAGCCCTTTCCTTATGTACGTATTGCTTAGCAAAATTGGGCAGTAATCAACAATACAGTGAGTCCCTAGATCTCATATTGCAGTGACCTCTGTTTGAGTACAGACTGAATGCAAAATACAGTTTTTCAGTGTGTTTAAGGAATGTGTTATTCAAGCAAGTTACCAAATAAAATGTCAGTTGCTAAATATCATCTACTTTTAAACTAAATTCTTGCTTTCAGAGAACTTACACATTGTCACAGCCCATGTTTGTCTTACATGACAGTCAGAGAATTGCATCTAGCAGAATAATATGTAGCATGGATAAGAAGTCTAATATAAAAGTTTTTAGATTAAGGAATTGGATTGATCTTGTGAAATGCTGAATTAATTGCCTAACTCTGCCTTATGCTCCTCTGTGATCTGGGGTGAATAATTGTCTCTTTGTGTCTCAGTTACTCAGCTGGAAAATAAGGATGTCTTCTTTTGTCTACTATGTTTATTAAGATCCTAACTGACTCAGAACAGGAATTATTATGATTGGGTTTTTTTGTTATTGTTGCTGTGTATCTGTATACAGCAAACAGCACAATAGGTGGGAATGCAATCATTAATGTTGCCTCTATGTTTTTACTTCCATCCATGATATCATCAATAACGTGCTCCATCTATTTTATCACTAAGAAAGAAAGAGGATCCTCTACTCTATTTCCCAATTATATCTGTATAGTGTATCTAGCAAACATAAACAGCTTGACTCTTCCAGTTTGACTTAGTTTTGGTATGTTGTTGCTTCAGTTTGTTGTTGTTCTCTTTCTTTTATTGCAATGACATTTTTATCTATCTCACTGAGATCCACCCAACCACAAATTTAGATGCCCCATCAACACAGGAAACCACAAAAGTGCATGGACTTCTCCGGCTGCAGAGGGAAGGCAAAGCACTGATCAATATTTCTGCCTGGTTAGGCAGTAGCTGAGATCAGAATCCTACTCTATTAGGAATTATTAGCTGGACACGTTATGTGGACCAGTTTGGTTCTCTATTTTGTAAAGAGGTAAAGAAGGAAATCAAGTGCTACTTTCTCTTTTAAATGATAAGAAACTGAGGGCCATCTAAAATCATTTTCATTCCAAAATAAATTCATATTAGGCTGAAAAATCAATGCCAGGACTCAAGAGGTTGAACAACTTGCCATTATTCCATATAGCAAGGAAGGATGTGGGATCTGGAGAGGCATGCAAACATGAATATTTTTAAAATATCCTTTTTTAGAGTAAGTATCTGTCTATACAAAGTGAGAAATAAGTTAGAAAATTGAAGCATAATATCATTGTCAATTGGTATTTTAATGAAAAAGGGGAATTGCACACTACTTGAGAGCTTGTGTCTTGGTAGTGCAGTTGTGCATAGGATGGAAGTGTGAAATGATTTTCTCTCACTACATTTCTTTGGAACAGCTTCCTCTGGTGTTTTTGAAGCCATCTCTTTTGCTGTCTAATAGTGATGAGTCTCAACAGATGAAGTTCACAGGTCGAGATAGAAAGAAAGAAAAAAACTGCATGTAGACAGAGCAGTAAAGTATGCCTGGAAATACCATCTTCAATAAAACACAGAGATTTCAGATGGAGAGTTTTAGCAACACAGTACAGTGAATAACATTACACAGTTGGTGAACTATTTCCATTACACTGCTGAATTCACAGTCACTTTAAGAGGGAAAATATCTATTGATTTCAGAGGACTTTGGGTCAGTCCAGCAGAACAGTGAATAAATACAGATTTTTCAGGTCCTTAGGGTATATATTCCTATATTAACCTTATTAACAACCCTCCGAAGTAGCAAGGAGCTACTGCAGAAAACAGTTCAGGCTGAGCTTGTTTCTAATCAAGAGAGAAAGGTAAAGACTGTTATTGCTATAGGGCTGTCAGGATTCTAGTTTCTTTGGAAAAGCTGTGCATAGATACAAAAGACAAATGATTTGCAGGCCTTTGTTTAGATTTCCTCTGCAATTTTCAAAGCCTTTCTCCCAGGCTGGAGAACTGCCACAGTGAGAATATTATTGGGCAAAAGAGCCCACTGGCGGAGAGAGGAATGAGAGGTATGGCCAAGAGGAGTGGAAAATGGTAGAGTTGAAGCCACAGAATAAAGAGAAAGTGAAATGGTTCTGGCTGGACAGCTCCCAGAGCAAGAATAAGGGCATATTTAGCTGCTGGAAGCCTCATGGAGTCCTCACAGCAGGACACAAGGCAATCACAGGTCTGTCTGGCACTCTATTTATACAGCAGAGCAAGCCAGCTGGCTGCCCTGGGTGAGAAATTCAGTCATAAGATAGAAAGGAGGGACAGTGGGAAACTAGGGAACTAGATCTATATTTGGGAAACCGGGACACGTTTTACTCTTCAGTTTTTCTTCTGCTTAATTTAAGCCACTGCTGCCAAATGCTACACAAGTTCATGAAATGGAGGAGAAAGTGTTGGAACAAAATAAACTGAAAGGAAAAAAAAAAAAGGCCACCAGAAAATGCTTTGAAATTATAGACTTGGATTTCATTGCCACATGAGGGAGATCTAAGCCTAAGCCAGCCCTTTTAGAGCTGTGTCACGCGGGAGGAATCCGTCAGCAGACTTACTGTGATGCTCATAACTGAGTTCATTCTTGATGGTACAGGGGGATGACTCCCATCAAATCACACCAGCAGGTGACAGGTGAAGACCTGATGGCTTCCCTGCAAAAGTGCAATTAAGCGATTAAAGCAGCATTCTTCCTATATAGCAATCCTGACTCCTCCTAAACTTTCCCTGTTGTGGTGTTTTTCCTCTAAAACATATACACCAGCTATAGGAAACAAAAACAGGTGCAGATATCTCACTTCATGATATATGCCCAAAGCTTTTGAAGGTAATTCAAATTCTGTGTAAAGAATAAATGAAGAAGTCAAATGCTTCCTCAGGTGGGAAGCTGTACACAGGTTCTTCAATCTATTACATGTGACAAAATTAGCACTTCTACAGAGTTACCTTAGGTAAAATTTGCTTTTACTACTGTGATTGTTTCTTTGAATATTAAAAGCAGGATTGCTAGAAAGCTTCTGCCAAGGTTTTACAGTCTGATCTACCTATTTTGTTCCATGCTGAAATGATCTGATGTACCATATAAGTTAGGATTAAATAATAGATTTTCAGACACTTCTATGTAAAATAATAAAGTACCTCACGAAGCAGTCAGTTACAGGCTACAGTTAATTGTTGGTGTTGAAGTATGAACCCCCAATAGCTGCAGAGTACAAGCACTTTCAAAAGTCCCACTTAATAAGAATCTGTTACAACTCCACGAACAGGTTTGCTGGACAGTTTACTCATCATGTATTCTCACACAAAGTGTGCAAGAAAGAATAACTTGTTGTCTAGTATCAAGAGAAAAGTTATATGGGCTTAAAGCCATTTTTGTATCCTTCATAATAGGAAACACACAACATCTAAGGCTAACATTCAGTTATGCTTCTAGATCCCTGGTTTTACCTCTACTACATGAACTATTATATTGTCAAGTTATTTCTGTTATATTCTTAGTCCAGGTACACTAAGTCTAAACATGTTAAGAAATTCAAGCTGACCTCTGATCTAGTGGACTCCTATGCCAAAATATGCATATGCTTAAGTTTTCACCTAACTGCCTTCCACAAACAGTGTCAAATCTCGAGGTCAAACCAGAGCATGTTTCACAGCAGACGCTTGTCCTGTTCTAACTCACACTAAATCTTCTATCATCTGCTTTCAGTTTACAAGCAAAAGAAGCTGCAGGTGGGCTTCTTAAGCACCTTTATTGAAGTAAAATGTTAATGGTGTTTTGAATGTTATTTAAATTATTTATTTGCTTATTTAATTATATTTTTATAGTTTTATATTGCCCACAGAACATTATACTTCACTACCAGGGTTTGGCTGTATTTAGCTTCATATTTGTCCTCTACCAGGAACATGTGAAGACAGTGGAACCCCACATTGGAGCTAGAAACACTTGCACTCAGAGAGGTAGTTCACTTGGCTAAAAGCACAACAAAATCAGCTGTTGATCATTGACCACAGCTCAGCTTTCCAAAGCCCCATCTGACTAATGCTTAATACATATGAGCCTTGGGAAAGCACCAGCTAGCAGTTGGTTGTGAAAGATTGGGGAATTCATGGGAACAAAACAACTTTCAAATAGACATTCCCTCAAAAGTTTGCCATCCTGTTGACAGGTTTGTACTGTGATGTGCACACCACAACAAGTGCCTGTGCCTACCTCTATCCATGTGTCTTCATGATCTTGGGATAAGCAGTGCTGTGTCTAATGGCTGTACTCTTCTTTTTGCTCAGTTTTCAGGACTTTACTTGTTATCGTTCTTCACCATCCTCGTTGGGCTAGTGCTTTACTCCTCCACATCCACTTACGTAGCCCAAGATCCTCGGGTGTACAAGCAGTTTCGAAACCCTTCGGGACCTGTTGTAGACCTGCCAACCACTGGCCAGCTGGAGCCTTCAGTAACATACACCAGCCTGGGGCAGGAAACAGAAGAGGAGCCTCACGTCAGAGTTGCTTAAGCCCAGGGTCATTGGTCACCTGCTGATGATTCAGTGGAGCTCGTATATCCATTATCTCTGTATTGTACATAGAGAAAGGTATTTACCAGGTGCAGTTACACTGGTGAGCTGCAAGGTAGCAAATAAGGAAAGCTCATAAAAGTGCAAATTAGTTGTTCCAGGGTGTTCATTGCAAGGAGATTCCATGTCCCTTGTTTATGATGTGAACAGCATGTTTGCCATACAAACTGCTGTATCTGAATCAGTCTTTCAAACTACCTATGAAAGATATTAAATATAGAATCTGAAATAACATGAAGAAATTCGTGGAAGCGGGTATTTGCACCCACTGAGAGATATTATGCCTAAGCCACACCAGTTGTGGAAAAGACACCTTTTTACAGCAAATACACTTGTGTAGTCACTGTTGATTTCTCTCTAAGATTTGTTTGTTTGCACAAAATAGATGGGTTACTCATGGTAACAACACCCTGACACATTTTTACTAGCACCTTGAATTTGGTGAGGGAAATACAATAAATTCATCTGTACTATCTAGTTGCCCTTTCTAGGTAATCTATTCCATGAATCCAGAGGAGGGACAACTTACAATATCCGTCTCTATTCTAGGAATAGGTATAAAGTGAGCATTTTAGCCTTTCTATATTTGCAAGAAGTGAAGTACTCTAGCATTGACCTCTCTATGATCCATGGCAGATTTTCTAGCAGCTGAGGTTCTGCATCAGGTGATAGGGAGTTAATTTCTCTGTAGTTGTGACTAACACAGATTTCTTACTTTTTAAATTTTAATCTGTTAAAGAAAAATGCATTTTCTAGTTTCCTATGTATTGTACCTCTCTATGGTAAGATGACGTATCATGTGGATCAGGGCACTTATTTTAGATACTTGGTGCATCGAGGGCGCCTTCTACTGTTCCAGTTTGCTTAGTCTCCTGTGGTTCATTGTTCTAACAATAGCTATGTAGAAATTCGTCAGTTTTTCACCAAAACCCACAAATTGTAAAAATTGGGAAGATTATGCAAGGAATTCATGAATAGGAACACTGGACCATCTGCTGGTGTAGCACAAAAGCATCCATACCAGCAGGGTGTAGCCAATTATCTTTTGTTAACTACAAAACTAGCAGAAGAATTCAGCAGTTTTCTTACATTCCTGGGAATATATGAAAGCAGTTAAGGGTGTGCTCTGCAATTGCAAATCTGCTCCATGAGCCTTATCAGAAGGGGGAAAATCTTAGCTGCCGTCATGACAATCCACTATGTCTGCTCTTTTGAGAGCACAATGAGAAGTAATCACTATTTCAATATCCATCATCTATTTTTAATTTAAAACTAAGGAAAGGGAAATGGTATAATGCCAAACAGATAGGAAAGAAATCCAGGAGAGCTTGGTTTTATTCACAAATTTGCCACATCTCTGCATCATCTTGGGCATGATTTACCTTCTGTGTGGCTGAGTTTTCCAAGCTGTTTCTAAGGGAATAGTTATATTTTACCTACCTCACAGGGGTGCTATGGGACCAAGTAAAAGTGTATTTATTCATTGTATTTGAACATGGGGTTTACACCTGGACTGATTAATATTTTGCTTGTGAGCATAAAAAGTGAATTTGATTTGAATGGCATTCTGCTGAGGAAGTCTATCTAAAGTACAAATGTAGATCTTCGTACTTGAAAAATACAGCTTTCCTATTTCTATTCTAAAAAAGAAAAAAAGAACAGAAAGCCTGTACTCTGGAGATTAGAAAGGCCACAGGTCAACCAAAGAGGATGAATTTCTGCTGAGGTAACTTCCATCTTTTATAGTCCTGTTCTGCTTTAGGATTGAAGAGACTTCCCTGAAGCAGACTAGGAGAAATACCTATACAAATATATGTGAAGTGACAAATGCCAAAATCCTGCTGTACAGCAGACATATGTTTTCTCTTACTTGTGCTGTGGCTGAGGAGAAAAGGCGATTTCTGTCCCATCGTGTTTAGGCTGTCTGCCACGCTCCCGCTGCAGCTGAGGGAAGGGTCTGCAGTATTGCCAAATCATACTCAAAGCCATTCTAAAACCTTCAGTTAAGATTCTCTGATTTTTAAATCAAAAAGAATGAGATTTTTTTTTCTTGCCTTCTGTTTTTAAATCATCTTTAGCATTCATCTTTCCAAGCTTTTTCTCCTAAGCCTTTGAAGGAAAAAAAAAAAAAAAGAAAAGAAAAGAAGATTCCACAGAGAAATAGAGTTCATTTTCTGGGAATGTGGAGGAAAGCTCAAATGCTACAGGATTCAAGGTTAAAATGAACAAAAAAATCAACCTCCTACACTCAAGAATGACCGCCTGGTGCTTCAGGTTAGCAGTGTGGAAGTCCAGGTGGAAAGCACGTGGTTCACTTGGATGGAGCCCTTGTGTAGAGTGGACCAGTGAGCATCCTGGGTCCAACCCTGTCAAGTTTCATACCTTCACAGGAGCAGGGGTTCTGGCCACAAACACCACAACACTGTCAAATGCTCAGAGGCAACTGACAGGCACCTGTCACCTCTTTTTGCTACCTTTTATACCAATTAAATACCTTTCTCTGAATGTTAGTCCCCATATTGATCTTGAGATCTTTGAGGATGGTGTGTGTGTTTGTTCTATGTTTACAATTCCTTTGTTTTGCATAACTGTTTTGGTTTATTTCATTATTAGTATTTATTTTCAAGCCAAATGTTTGTAGTCCTTCCACCTCTTCCTCTTCATTTTTCTGACACTAACTTGTAGATGTTTGTTGGAGTCTTCTCAGAAATTGCTGGGCAGAAGGCATGTCCTGGGCACTTTGCTGGACTGGGAGATTTACACACAAGAGTTTACAAACCATGGATGTCTACAATGTGCCATCTATAGTGATTTTTAGAGGCTATTTTTAAAAACTCTGTCATCTGGAAATAAGGTGTGAATGTCTGGGTATACACTCGATTCCCAGCCACCATCCCCTGTGTTGTTTGCACAGGAGGAGTCCCATGTGCAAAGTGGGTCTGCTTCACATTCTGCATCTCCCATTAAAAAAGGTGGGAACTTCAATTAGCACCAGTGTGCTAGTGCTGGATGGACCTCTGAGGAAGTCAGTAGTATAGCTTTACAAGTATTGACTGTGAAGCTGGGGTCTAGTAAAGGAAAACATTACTTCTGCCTGCTTGTTTCCTGCAGTTCAAGACCTCAGAACACACCAGCAGAGGTTCAGCTATCTAGCTGGCAGCTACTCTTCGTAGATCCTTGCCTGAACAAACTGAAGCCCTGTTACACTGTTGGCGCTGAGCAGCCCTTAGCAAGACTGATGTAATTTTCTGCTACTGGATGAAAACCTTTACTGGGAGACAAACCTTGTCTTTGTTCCAGCTATAAACTTTCAAAACAACACAATGAAAGACCAAGCAATTGAAAATTTTGCACCATTGTGTCATATGAAAAAGTTTCAATGTATAGTGTAGAGATTGCTAACTTGTGCTATTAACATTTTGACAAGCGTGTAGTATTGTTTTCTTTTTTTAAAAACCATTTAGTATTCCTGAGCTAGCTACGAATATAAATTTTACCCCATGGGTAGGATTTTACTGTTAAACGCCATAATAAAGCACACTAATCTTGACACTGCAGATGGAAATATGAACCAAAACCAAAACCAAGCAAACAGAATTCCAACCCCAAATCCTGCATAAAAAAAGCTGAACAAACCTTTCTTCATTTTGATATTTGCATGCTCCTATATGGACTGGCTGTGGCAATGTAATGCCTGTATAATGTTTTCAAATAAAAAAAATGCTTTATGAAATTATGGTTATTAGTTTCCTTGTCTTCTTCCTTACTGGTTTCTTAGAATCAAATCCTTTTTCTAAAGGGTAAATCTTGACCAAGGACATATTTTTTGTGTGTGTGCTGAGGGCTTCTTCCCCCTGGGAAGTGGTTAAGCTACCACTCCTCTGAGGTAGCAATTGCCTGCAAACAAATACCATCAGACTCACTATCCTACCTGGTCCCCGTTTGCTGCTCCAGAATGTTACAGGGTCTCCTTTATGCCCCCCGTGTCACCTGTTGCATTGAAAATCCAGCGTTGCTGCAGCAATTTGCTGTTTTATGTCTGATTTTCCAGTGTGAATGTTTCCTGAGTTATGAAGAGCTCCAGAAGTTTAGTTACTGAGCACAGTTTTATCATGCTAACAGTTGATTTGTACTTCCCTCCAACTGTGCTCAAGAGTCTCTCCAGCATTACAGAAATCTCTTTTTATTGCCTAGCTAGAATTCAGCCTGAGTTTTTGAGTCATACCAAGAGTAATTGCTTGGAATTACTCAATAAATTGATTATAAATACCTATAAACAGATGTTTCTTTGTTTAACAACAAACATGTTTCCACCCTGCAGGACACCAAGCATGTTCAAGCTACCAGTTCCCCTTTGGTTTTTCTATGTTTAGCATTAGCTCTCCAAAATACTAGAAATCCAAAAGCTGCCTGTTTAACATCAATATGCCATAGCATATGATTCAGGAAGCATTATTTTTTACATGTATAAATGTTATTGTCTTAAATCTGCTCCACAATTCAAGATAAAAGATTTGTAAAAGCTTTGGAAATTGTTTGCACAGCCACACACCTCTTGCCACAGCAACTGCCAGATGGTCACCAAATGCGAACAGCACAGCAGTGGTGGTGACATTAGTGTAAGAGCATTGGAAACATCATTCTCCCGCTCCATTTTGAACTCAGGGGTCGTGCACTGCTGTACTGTATTCTGCTGTATTGAGAAAGCTCATTCCATAGGCCTGGGATCACTAATTAGACACAGACTGGCTGTGAGCCATCAGTATGAGACAAAAAAAAAAAAAGAAAACCAACACACAAATTGATTACAAAAATCTAATTGTATCCCTCAGATTTTGCAACTGTCTGTTGTAGCTGGGGTTTCAGTTTCAGTGCACGGCTCACAGTGTTTCGTTAGGCCACTTTGTGGCTGTATGACATGAAGCAGCATCTGTATCCATGGTCCCATGAGAACTCTCCCTGGAGTGCAGGAAGGTTGTTGCTGATCCACTCCTCACCAGTTTCCCTTGGGTAAGGAAGATTCTTCCCTGCTCTAAAGCAGCCATGAGGAAGAATCAAACTTTCACAGAATTACAGAATTGTAGGGGTTGGAAGGATCCTCCAGAGATCATCGAGTCCAACCCCCCTGCCAATGCAGGTTCCCTACACCAGGTTGCACAAGTAGGCATCCAGGCGGGTCTTGAATATCTCCAGAGAAGGAGACTCCACAACCTCCCTGGGCAGCCTGTTCCAGTGCTCCGTCACCCTCACCGTAAAGAAGTTCTTGCGCACATTTGTGCAGAACTTCCTATGCTTCAGTTTTCAGCCGTTTCCCATTGTCCTGTCTCCACATACCAGTGAAAAGAGTCCGGCCTTGCCACTCTGCCCCCCACACCTTAGATATTTATAGACCTGGATCAGGTCTCCTCTCAGTCTTCTCTTCTCAAGGCTAAACAGACCCAGCCTTTCCTCATAGGAGAGACGCTCCAGGCCCTTCACCATCTTTGTGGCTCTCCGCTGGACTCTTTCCAAGAGATCCCTGTCTTTTTTGTACTGGGGAGCCCAGAACTGGACACAGTACTCCAGATGAGGCCTTACCAGGGCAGAGTAGAGGGGGAGGATCACCTCCCTCGACCTGCTGGCCACGCTCCTTTTAATGCACCCCAGAATACCATTGGCCCTCTTGGCCACAAGGGCACACTGCTGGCTCATGACCAACCTGTCGTCCACCAGGACACCCAGGTTCCTCACCGCAGAGCTCCTCTCCAACAGGTCATCCCCAAACCTGTACCGGTGCATGCGATTATTCCTCCCCAGATGCAAGACTCTACACTTGCTTTTATTAAACCTCATCCAGTTTCTTTCTGCCCAGCTCTCCAGCCTGTCCAGGTCTCGCTGAATGGCAGCACAGCCTTCAGGCATGTCAGCCAATCTTCCCAACTTCGTATCATCAGCAAACTTGCTGAGGGTGGCCACTATCCCCTCATCAAGGTCATTGATGAAGATGTTGAACAAGACCAGACCCAGCACCAACCCCTGGGGAACACCGCTGGTTACAGGCCTCCAACCAGACTCTGCACTGCCAACAACGACCCTCTGCACTCTGCCAGTCAGCCAGTTCTCAACCCACCTTACTGTCCACTCATCTATCCCGCACTTCCTCAGCTTTGTTATAAGAATGTTGTGGGAGACAGTGTCAAATGCCTTGCTGAAATCAAGGTAGACTACATCCACTGCCTTCCCCCCATCCACCCAGCCAGAGACAACATCATAGAAGGCTACCAGGTTGGTCAAGCACAACCTCCCCCTGGTGAACACATGCTGACTACTCCTGATAACCTCCTTTTCTTCCAGTTGTCTGGAGATGGCATCCAGCGCAAGCTGCTCCATCACCTTTCCAGGGACAGAGGTGAGGCTAACTGGTCTATAATTGCCTGGATCTTCCTTCTTGCTCTTTTTGAAGACCAGAGTGACATTGGCTATCCTCCAGTCCTCAGGCACCTCAGTCGTTCTCCAAGACCTCTCAAAGATGACAGAGAGCGGTTCAGCAATCACCTCTTCCAGTTCCCTCAGCACCTGTGGATGCATCCCATCAGGTCCCATGGATTTGTGAACACTGGTGTTGCCCAGGTGCTCTCGGACCACCTCTTCCCTGACTAAAGGGAAGTCTTCCATTACCCAGACCCTTTCACTAACTTTCAGGGTCTCAGATTCCCGAGGGGGAGCTTTTTCACTGAAGACAGAAGCAAAGAAGGCATTCAGTATCTCCGCCTTCTCAACATCTCCTGTTACCAGAACACCCCCGTCAGCAAGGGAGCCACATTCTCCCTAGTCTTCCTTTTACTGTTAACATACTTTAAAAAACCTGTTTTATCATCCTTTATCACCTTTGCCAGGTTCAATTCCAGGTGGGCTTTAGCCTTCCTTGTCGCATCCCTGCAGGCCCTGACAACATTTCTATATTTTTCCCAAGTGGTCAGACCCTTTTTCCACATTTCATGGGCCTTCTTCTTTCCTTTGAGTTTGCTCACGAGCTCCTTGCTCATCCACACAGGTCTCCTGCCACCCTTTCCCGATTTCTTCCTCGCAGGGACACACCGATCCTCAGCTTGGAAGAAGAGCTGTTTAAATGCTGACCAGCTCTCACAGGCCCCCTTACTTCAAAGCAAATGATAAGGCTCTTCGTGGAAAGTCAGCACCCTCTGCAGCCATTTCTCTTGTGAAAGAATAAACTTGACATTGTTTGGCAGCATTCTTTTTTCCTATTAGTTCCTTTTTTAATTCAAAAGTATGCACTGAGTTCCCCTGGTATTTACAAGATCAGAATCTGCCCTTCTGTATATATTCTATAGTTGTAGAATCTTTTTTTAAAGAATACAGATATTGCCAATGCCAGTATACTAGATAGGTATTTGTGAATTGAAATGAGGTAAAGCTGATTTTATTGGATTGAAAAATTTTATTCTACTTTAGATTATCATTTATAACCCTGAATAATAGTAGACTTTTCTATGACTCCTGATTATGTACAATGCTCTCAGGCAATTGCCTAGTGCTACCCTTATCTTAATGCATCATTAATTTCTTACTGTCAAATGCATAATTTATACTAACTATTGCATTTTAATCACCATTTGTTGATAACAATGGACTTACCGAATTTTTATATAACTGCAAAGTTATCATCAGCATGAAATCTTCCCACCCTCATTATGTGAAATCAGTATACATTCTTGTCAAGAGCTAACTATTGGATTTGCCATGGATAAATGCATGACTTTTTAATTCAAGACCTTACTAAAGAGAGAGGTAATGAATATGTGCTGTTTACATGATCATTGAGCACTGAAATGCTAGGAAATTCCATTATGTCAGACTTTGAGACACTTCGCATACAGAATAGTAACTGATAGATGATAGGCTTGAATCTTTACAGATGCAGGATGCCTGCAATTCTGTGGATCGACATCAGGCAAGGTCATGCATGTTTAACTTCATGCTACCTACAGTAGCCAGTTTCACAGAAGCCTGGCTTTCTGCCAGGTTCATAGCAAAACTGGCAATCAAAATTTGCATATTCTTAAAATGACTGCTTGCCTAAATGAAATTCCTGAGCGAGAAGAGGAAAGGGACTGGAGTAATCACAACAGTAATCTGAACACTCTCATTATGTGACTCCCTGTGAGCTTTTGCTTGAATTATCTAATGTAGTTCTTGGCATTAAACAGATTTGCAGATGCTAAATAGGTCACACAGGTATGCAACCATCAGACTGGATTTTGTAAGACTTTATGTCCCCAGTCATCTTCTGTGAGTCTATAATTTAGAAAAGCGAGTACCCACAAAGCAGGATAACAACTTTGTTCATGTTAAACTGCTGCAGTTCAGATTTGCAGCACTCAGCTTCCCTTCAGCAGGATGCAGTTAACAGCTACATTGACAAGGAGCGTTGGAGTTGCAGGATGTATTCTGTGGTGCAGCCTTGGAGCACTGCTTCCCGCAGTGCAAGAGGCACACAGCCAGCAGGCAGGTGGAAAAAGCACAGAATAATAGCCTTTATTTCAGCCTTGAGCTTCAATACAACGTATTACAGAAAGAAAGAGAGTTTTTACGTGAACAGGTGTAGGCTGAAAGGAAAATATATTTCCCTAAATCAAAATACCCCTTGAATACAATTCTGCTCTATGCTATTCCTATTCAGCCAGTGGTATAGCAATTATATGCAAGTCATTTGTGATTTGAAAAAACAGGTCTGAGAAAATATGCTTTTGCCTGCCATTTGATTAACAGAGAAGGTGAAAACTCTTACTTGCTGAAGCTGTCTCTGGTGTTGAAATTAAGAGGGGTGGATGGTGGAGGATGAGGTATCCCTGAAGTCACTGAATATAGCAAGTCACTAATAAAAAAGCTATATTATTTCAGGTTGTGAAAGTGACATTTAGACTGAATGAGTGATGGTACTTACATCAGTAGAAAAAAGAAACAAGCATATAAAGCAAAATGTCTCTCCTATTTGTAATGACTTAAATTAACTACAGGGTTAGCACTGGCAATCCATTCACATAAATAGAGACCACTTCCTCTTCCCAGCTCTTTTCTCCTGTCGCCCATGTTTCCTCTCTGCAGATGAACACACCAAAGAAAGACTTACAGGTTCTTTTTTGTATGTTTGTTTTGTTAGTTTATTTTTAAGAAAAGAGAAAAAAAAGTTTACCCAAAGCAAAGCTGTGATAACTTGCAGTTTCTCCTTCTCCTTGAACAAATGCGTACTTTGAGCTGTATATGGTGCAAATATGAGCTGAGGCTAAACTGGTTGGCATTTGACATCACAGGCTGTGAAGAGGGTTCTGAATATTTATCCCCCAGATCTAAAATTTCACTTATACTACAGACTTCACTCCATGAGAGAGAGTAGATATACTGACCCAGGTGAGATGTTTCTCTTATTTTCCTTCATTTACGTGGTCGCATTCATCAAGTAAACTCAGCACACATTATTTCCTAGGTACTGGTGGGGAGGAACGTGTGCCCAAGACAGCACAAAAAAACTTGTGCTGATACAGCTATTAGACTTTAAATTTTGTGGACACGTGTAGGGCTGTGCTCTGCAGAGCCAGCAGTCTGGCACATTCCACAGGTTTACTTTAATGAGAATTACTGTTGTAAACTGCTGAGCTAAGAAAAGTAATTGCAGCAGCTGCACTAGCAATGGCTTCTATCACTACTGTAGAAAGAAAAACATCTCTGCCAGCTACAGCACAGGTCTTTTATTATTACAGGGGAATATAAGTAGATTTTGCTGTGAATACACATTGTAAAATACCTGGGGGGAGAGGGGTGTCCATTAAAAAGATACCCCAGCCCTCCCATTTTAATTTGTATGCTTTCCTTTGTGCTTCTACCATGCTTTCTGCCCACATGTGACACCAAGATAACTTTTCTGCCTCAGTATTTGAGTCTTGGAGCAAAATACCAACACACAAGGCTGAAAAAAAGCACTGGCAGCCCCAGCCACATGAAGATCAGTCCTGTGCCTATATCATATAGTGTGCTGAAGGCAATATAGTGTCTGCAGACCTGATGATTGGTGGGGCTGGGTGCTGCCACATCCACATCTCCACAAGTTGCCTCAGGATTGCAGCAGGCTGCTGCCAGCTTGGCCCCTCAGTTGACATTATAGGACTTTCTGGAGATAGCTCCTGAGAAAACAAGCTGTACCTAACTTGATCATGTGGTGATTTGTGCTGGTGGGCTTTTCACTTTTCACCTCAGACTAGAAGGCCTAACTGTCCAACGGGACTGTAACCCTGATTGTTCTTCAGGGCTTCCACATCTTTCTGAAGTTAGGATGAAAATAAAAATTAGTTACAATTGTAGCTGGCTCCTCCCTACAAGGTGTATTGTGAGGTGTCTGCGTTGGATGCGTGGAAATCTAGAGCAGAAATGGACAAAGCCCATGAGAATCATCTCCCAGACATTGAAGACAGAAGAAAAATTCCTCAAACAAGAATGCTACTATGGGTACTTTATTCTTCTTAACAGAAGTATTAATGTTGCCTTTCTTGTTTGGTTTTCTCCTACCACTCATAAATGACTTTTTAAAAATGTATATTAATATGTAAGGGAAATGTTGGGGGGAGTTGGTTGCTTGTGTTGTGGAGAGATAACATCTCTGTGAACATGAGAGATGATCTGTATGCTGGAACAGAGGGAGAATAACTATCCTTGTTTGGTTTTATTTGTTCTATTCTGTTGATATTGGCTGTCTTCTGGCTTTTCTTTGCAAAAGCTGGATGGCAATTAGGAAGTATTTGTATTGAGGCTCCATAAAAGAAGCATCTGGAGTTTGCCAGTGACAGTTTAATCTAATGAGAAGTGCCAGGCACTTTTTATTTGTTGTTTCAAAATATTTATTTTTTTTAAAGAGTTGTAAGGCTTTTAAATTACCTCAAACTAATTATATCAACATTCCTGGACTAAAGCAGCTTCCAGATCTTATGTTCAACATTTCCCCTACCATTAGCTTCATACTTGGCTTGCAACAGGCCTAGGAGAAAAAAGTCACTTCTTTCTCTCATTCTGAAAGGAGAAAAGATGAGGAAAGAAAAATAAAGGGAGAAAAACTATTGGGGCTCTGGACTCCTGTGTGACAGTTTCACCTCTGAAACTGTTTATTCATGAAACAGTAATAGCTATGGCCTCTGAACTCTTTCTCTCCCATGCCTAGAGATGTGCCAGTGTCTTTAACAGCAGAGCCTAAGGGATCCACTATTTTGATCTGTAATTGTCACTAATGCATTTGGAGGAGGTGGGGGGAAGGGGGATAGAAAGAAAAAAATGGAAAAACAAAACAAACTACTGCTAAGATACTTGAATGTGCTGATTTCCATGAAATTTAAGGTGTGGTCACACCACTCACTGACAACCAGAGGAAGTATGATACCCAAATGGAAGATGGTGATGAATTACAAACATTATAATGATTTGGTATCCAAATTTTCTATGTGCTTACATCTGTGCTAGATTCTAAAAACTTTTAAAGGACATAATTAAAAATGATAAATAAAAGAAACATTTGAAATACACCTGTTCTTTCCTGGTTTTATGTGGCAGAGCTCTTAAAATTTGAATGTATTGCTGTATTTAAAACTGACACTATAAGTGTTGAATTGCTCTTACTAAGGTTTCTTGGGGATGTTTCACATTTACATCTGTTTCTCCAGTGAGCTAAAGAAACGTTTTGTGCATTGCATTTAAACATAGCAGCTGCTTAATAGATCTTGCATTTAAGCAGAAAAGAGATCTGCTGAAAAAAAATAAAGTAAAATTAACAAATAATTCTTGAAATATATTGTTCTCTTAAGCCTTTAACTGATATTTCTAATTCAGTGGGCTTTCTCATTCTGAATATCAGCCCCTTGTCCCCCCTGATGGCACCTTCATGGAAAAGATGGCTATGCCCCTGTAGCCTACTTAAGGCTACTGAATAGCAGACAGCTGCAAACACTGACCTTTTCTGGAGCTGTGTTTTGTAAACACTAAGCTAATCCCCTTGCCTTCTGTCCAGCTACCACATGTTGGTAATGCTTTAGAATGGCTCCTGTCCAGTCTTTAGAGGGATCTACCTATGTGAACACACCTCTGACCCTCACTGTCTTTCCCTGCTTGACTGGAAAGCATATTAACATCATCCAGCAAGTCTCTTTTATTTTATTTATCTTTTTGTTTTGTTTTCTTCTCAGCTTTCCAATTTATCCACCGAGTGCTCTTAACTACACCCCTTTCAACTCCTCTAATTATCCAAATCTTTGGGAACTTAATTCCTTGGTTTCCTTTTCTCTTTTTTCCTGTTTTACCCATGGGCAAACTTGTTCACTCTTCCAGGTGAATGTTAATGACTCTCAAATTTTCCTCTCCAGTTCAGGTCAGCCATTCTCTGTCTGGACTGAGCTGTCTTCTAACCTAACATTCCTATATGGGTGACAGCACAGCTAAAGCCTTGCTCAGTCTTTTCCCACTGGAGCATCTTACCCCTGTTCTTAATTACTAGAGACCCACAGTCCTGCACCCATCACTCCTTTGGATGGATGTACATTTTGTCCTGAGGAGATGCTGCTGCTCATCCTGGTTTAATTAGTTTCTTCTTAAAGGCTGTTCCTTGGGCACAGCACTTCAGACATTAATTTCACTTCTTTTATGCTTCTGTTGCAAATAATTAGGGGGAGAAATAATTAGCACAAGTGTTTCCAGCAGTAAAGGCTCCTCGGTCTTATCACTGAAGTGTTTTGCATTCAGGTGGCATTAGGCAAGTTGGTGATATTTGGGGGAATCTTTTTTTTTTCCTTAGTACCAGGAAGCTAGTAACCTTGGTTCATTTCCAACAGAGCAATGCTCTGTTACCTGAAATCTTGTAGCAAATTAATGTAACACAGTCACTGAGAGACCAGGTACTTTAAACAGGCATCAGCTTATTACACCCTGTTTTCTCTGTAAAAATATTTCTGAGTTCAGAAGGGATTTCCCTTGAAGAGGCAGAGACGTGAGGGAGGAGTCACCACAAATAATTAATTATCAAAAAAATATTTTTAATTGTGTTTGTGGATGTGTACTGCCTTGGAAGGAACACCTCATGCTCATGTGACTCTCAAACAAACACCAAAGCTGAAGAGATGAGTCCCTCACGACCAGCTCTGCCGGGCGCTCGGGCTGTGAGCTGAGAACACCTGTAAAGCGGCACCGCCCTGAGGGGACGGGAGGCGCCACCTGGGAAGGGCGCGTGACCTCGAGGTGACCCTGAGGTGACTCCGACCTCATCGCCTCCAGATGGAAAGGGCGGGAACGATGAGGCGGGAAGCGAGAGCGGTGGGAAGCAAAAACGGCGGGAAGAGAGAGCCGCGTTCTGCGCTCCTATTGGCTGGCGGAGCCGGGGACACCTATATAAGGCGCAAGGAGGAAAACGTCCTCACAGCGTGACAGGAAACCACTGCTCTGACGAACAGGTGGCAAGCGGCATCCCGGGCTGAGGTAAGAGGACGGCGCGGTGGGAAAGCGACATCGCGGGGAAGGGATGGGACAATGCCAGGCAGGCTTGCTGGGTGGAAGGAATGGGGACGGAACGAGACGAGACAAGAGGGACACGAGCGGCGTCCGCGGGCTGAGGTGAGAGAGGTGGTGCGAGGCGAGCGGGACGGGACAGGGCAGCGCCGCGCCGCAAAGCCTCGCAGTGCTGAAGGGATGGGGGCGGGGCGGGACGGAGGCTGCCGCGAGAGGAGGCGGGAAACTGCCGCGTGGGGCTGCAGGGGATGGGGAAATGACGAGCGGCCCGTGGCGCTGTGGGGCGGTGGAAAAACTGCCGTTGTGACTGAAGGGAGAAGATTGGGGGGGGAAGGGGATATGGACGGAGGAAGCTCTGCTAGAAGAAAATCTGACCCGACTGGAGCGATGCCCCGTAGAGAGTTAAGTCTCAGAGGGAGAAATCCCCCCTTTGGAAGGAAGGCGGAAGAGAAAATGTTGTAGCATCCACCAAACAAACAAAAAAAACCTGATGGTGAATGGGGGGAGCCAATAGAGTAATAGAGTAGTGCTGTAATGGTCAAGATAACTTGACCATTTTCAAGTGGAAAAAGCTCTGTAAATAAGATAAAAAGGAAACAAAAAGAAACATTGGCCCTTCACATGAAACTCTAGTTTGTAACTCAAAAGTAAGCATGGCACTACCTGCTGGGAGCTGACAGTCTTGTAACTTAATAAGATACCAACAACTGATGGAAGAGAAACAGATGAAAATGCGGAAGCCTGGGTGACAAATGAAAAACAAAAACAGGGGAGTGCTAAGAAGAGGTAAGCAGAGAAACAACCATGTGCAACAGAGCTCCCTTGTACATGCCGCAATTCTGAAGTGAAAATGAAGTATGAAAGTACACCCCACTAACAGTCAAAATAAAGAATAAAACTACATCACATTGGGGGAGTGTTTTTGGTTTTTTGCTGGGAGTTGGGGCTGGGAGATGTGAGGTGTTCCTTGACTGGGTGCTTGTGTGCCAACTGCACCGGGACGTTGGGTTCCTTGTTTCCTTCAGGTGGGGGCGTTGGTACTTCTGGGGCCTGATGGTGCCTGCCTTCCTTCTCAGGGGCCCCTGCAGAAGACAGCGGAAGAAGCCGTGTGTGGAACTGGGAGGCAGGAGGGCACATGAAGAGGGCGCACAAAGAGGAAGCAGAAGACTGCAGCTGGGCTAAGGAAGAGGTGGCCAGGCCTGTGTGGTAGTAGTGTGGCCACGGCTGCCCTGTATCCAGGGCTTGGGTCTGTGCCTACGTGTCCTGCTGGCGAAGTGACAGCCCTGTACCCGAGACGTGTGTCACAAGCTGTGGAACCCTCTGTCCCTGATGCGGCTCCCCCCCATAATTAGGTTTGGAGAGGCTGTGCTGGTGCAGCCAGTTGCTTTAGTCAGCTGGTGGGAGCAGTCCCTTCCTGGCCTGATAGAGAGTGCAGGTTGAGGTGCTACTTGTGGCTGGGGCAACCTCCCTGCTGCGCAGGGAGAGGTTGCTCCTTGGGCTCCTGAAGACGTGATAGTGGTGACCATGCTGCAGCCAGGTGGGCCTGCTTGTACCTTGGGCGTTGCTGGGAGCTGTGTGTTCTGTGGGGCTTTTGGATGTGGGGTGGGGTGCCATCCTGTACTCAGGGCTGTGTGCGCCCCTTGCGCTTAGGGAGATGAGTGAGACTACCTGTACTCAGGCAGGCATGCCTGGCCTTTCAGAGGTGTGGTGCCAAGATATATGGGGCTGGGATCCCAACCTCAGCCTTTGGCTGTGCCGCCCCACTGCCTGGCCACTGAGAGTTGCTCCTGCTGGTGAGTGGGAAACCAAGCTCTGTGGCTCCCAGTTGTCATCGCCCTGCCAGTACCCAGGGTCTGTGAGTGGGATCCTTTGTATTTCGCTGGCAGCCTGTGTGGGGTGACTGCCCTGTTATTGGGGTGTGGGTCAAGGTGCCCCTGACTGGCAGAGGAGCCCCCCTTGGCCTTTTGGGATCGGGGCTGCCCTGTAAGTCAGGGTTTGGCCATGCCCTGGGCTTCCAGGCCCTTTGCAGTGGGAGCGGTGACCAGGGGCCCTCTGTAAGCAAAGGTGCGGACCCTTTGGCCGCCACATTGCCTGCCCAGTCCCATTTGCCTGACTCTGTGGCCTGCAGCAGCGCCATATGGAAGTCCAGGTGTTGCTCAATGTGTCTTGTTTTTGTTTTGTTTTGTTTTTTTGCTGGTATGAGTTGGGGCTGGGAGACGCGAGGTGTTCCTTGACTGGGTGCTTGTGTGCCAGCTGCACTGGGACGTTGGGTTCCTTGTTTCCTTCTTGGGCCTGATGGTGCCTGCCTTCTTTTTCAGGAGTCCCTGCGGAAGAAGCTGTGTTTGGAACCGTGGGGTAGGTGGGAGGAAGAGGCGGAAGCATATATCTGACTCTTTTTGCATTAGGGGCCTTTTTCTGTAGATTTGTGGTTTTTCTTCCGAACGTATAAGCTTTGATTATTCACCAAAATTATGTACTCCCCCTTCTATTATTTTTTTTTTCTTGTTTATGTCATGTCTGCCTCTGGATTTTTTTCTCCTACTTTTTGTGTGTTTGTGATCACTTTGTTTTATTTGCTCTTTAGAGTGAGCTTCAAGTACTTAACCCTTATGTTTCTAATCCAAATCTGCTTGCGCGTCTTCAGTCTTAGCAGTTCAATCTCTCTCTGGTTGTTTTGAAGTTTTTTTTTGTGGCCTCTTTTGCACATTAGTATCTACATAATGTACTTTTACTGCTGTGTTCTCTACCTGGGCAAGCAATATCTTTCTGCTGTGCAGCGTCTCTGATCTATTTGTCTCTGCTGCCATTTGTTCTACTTCCATTGCTGTTACCACATCCTTAGGGCATTTGCCACCATCCAGTAGTCAGTGTAAAGGTAGAGCTCTGGCCATTCTCATTAAAAACATTTAAAAACAACTGGCATTTGTTTCTGAAAATTGGCTCAATTCATCCTTTCTTTCAGTAACTTCTGCAACTTGTTGTGAGGGCTCTATACAGCAGCCTTCCATCTCCAGTGCTTTCCCGCAGTGCAACAGGATCTATCAACGAACAAGGCATATTGTAATTTTCTGGCAGCTTATTATATAGTGGAGCTTCTTTAGCATGTATCACCATCTCCTCTTCTAGCTATTTTCTTAAATCTTTGCCTTTGGGCCAATCCATAATCACTTCAAAGATTTTCAGATGACTGAGATTCCCTATTTGAGCCTGCTGTGCGATCAGTGCAATCAACTTATTCCATTTAGTATCAGTATCATGATGTGTGGAGGGGATGCTGCCTTAGACTGCTGGCTGAAAGTTCAAGGTGCCAAAAGGAGCTGTGCTTCAGTACCAACTGTTTGTGAAGCAGCTTGTGACCTCAACAGAAGGGTCCTCTGAGAGACCAGACCTGGTAGACAGCTGCTTTATGCCCTATATCTTCTAGGCAGCTATACTGAAAGCCCACCTGTAGCCTTTTGAGTCCTTGAAGTACCATCTTCTTAGATAACTGAGGATACATGAAGTCTCTGGGCCAGTTGTTTTGTTTCTCTATTTTCTGCAACAGCAGTTGAAATTTTAAATTTCTTTTGATGTCTGCATCCAAAATATTGTTCCTGCTCTTTCTACAGAAAGGAATTAGCAATTGGTTTCATTTCCCTTACTTCAGTCTTTTCATCTTCTTAACCCATTAACCCACACTGGAAATGTACATAGTTTGAAGATGCTGTTGTGCGTTAATGAAAGAATTCAGAAGGCTTCTGTCTATTAGCTGTTAGCTCTGAATCACTTTTAAATCATCTGTGGATTAAAGGCAGGCGAGTTAGGTTAAATTTGAGTTAATCTGTAGTTACCTCTAATTGTTTACTGCAGTGGCTGTGATGGGTCCACTCTTCACTTTGGGATCAAATGGTTTATTTTAATCTTTTTTCTTTTTGAAAACAACTCACTCTGTCAAAAGAAGTTAACACAGAGTTACAATGGGAATTAAAAATCCAAACAAGATGAGTTCAATTGTAAGATAAATGATTGTGCTGAATAGGTTTACTTTCTCCATGGAAATTACATTGCTGTGCCAATCCTTCAGTTTTTCTTTACGTCTTACAAAGTTTTGGCCCACAGCGAAAACTACTTAAACTATAACTGAATTTCAGGATTTATCTTTTCATTTGCAATTATTCAAACAGAGGATTTATCCCTTAAGAAGTTTATGAATGAGTGCATTTGTATCCGATTGATACAACTGTTTTTAATAGAAATGCAATAGAAAGCTTTAATACTTTGAAAGTCTTTTCCTAGTGAAATAAGTAGCTAAACCCTTTCTGACAGTTGACATTTAGATTTGTGAGTTGACACAAATGATTTTTCTAACTGAGTTCAAGTGCTAAACATGAAAGAAAACCTCCGACGTGCACTGCAGCTCTGGTAAATACGGTCTCCTTCATTTATATGCAAAGCAACTATATATTGTCTGAATTTTATCTTGGTTTTCTTGGGGTAAAAGGCAATTCTTTATATGTAAGTATGAATATATAACATGTATTTCCCTTCTTTCTCTTCAGTCATTCAAGGACATGTAGTAGCTCACTACGTGGGTGCTTGCTCTACATGTACAATGCACTCACCATATTATTGTTTATGAAGGGGCAGAGGCAACAATAGGACGTGAGAAATGAGAATAAAAATGCATGTTATGAACAAAACTGGATAGAAGGTGGAAGGAGGCTGTGTCTGACTTGGGTGTTGTGTTTTGTTCACAGATGTGCCTTACACACATTGATACAAGGTTTGGAATGCAGCAGTCCTCTCTGGCTGTGTCTTCCAGCAGGAAGAGAAGGAATGTCCCCAGTGAGAAGGAATGAGGTTCCCAAGACACAGCACAATGTGACCCACAAGGCAGAGAAAAATCTGAACACAAATGCAGGGTAGAAATAGTGGCAGTGTGTGCATACTGCTGTTTGGAAGAGGGCACTGATATGCAGCCTGGGAATGGCAGCAGTAGCTAGGACATCACATCTGCTGCCTGAAGCGTTCAAAGTAAAGTGGTTGTACTCTTTTTCTTTTAATTAACCATGCTTATGATTTGCTGAAAAACTCAGTAAGTGATGTATAGGAATGAGGTGATACTTGAACTGTCTGCTTGGCTGCACAGTGTCTTTGTTTAATAAAGATTAATTTATCCTACATGCATCGAGTACGTTGCAGGATAATGCAAGTCTTTGTTTCTGAGTTAAAGTTGTTTACAATTTTCTTGAATAACAATTCATCACAGCCATTACTGACACTTTTCTACACTGCGTATTGAGGACAACTGACAAACTGACTTCCTGCTAATCATGGGATCTTTTAAGTCTACATTCAAAATTCTACCTGAAAAGTCTACCTGAAATCTGATACATTTATATTATGAATAATGTAGCATATTCTCCTGGGTAAGTGATAGGACAAGAGGAAATGTCCTCAGGTTGCATCAGAGGAAGATCAGGTTAGGAAAAACTTCATCTCTGAAAGAGTGGTCAGGCAGTGGAACAGGCTTTACCAGGGAGATGGTGAAATCACCGCCTGGAGGTGTTCAAGAAACATGTAGATGTGGAATTTAGGAGCACGGTTTAGTGGGTAATATTGGGGTAGGTGGACAGATGGACTAAATGATCTTAGAGGTCTTTTCCAACCTTATAATTTTATGATTCTATGATTCTGTATAAGACTACTGGAAACCTTTCATACATTCCTTTTATTTGCCTTGTATCTTCTTTTTCAGTACGCGCCAGTTTTGAGGCTCCACAACAGCAACTATAACCCTAAGACAGCAAAAATTTCATGCTTAATTTCAGAATTGAGGAAAAAATGGGAAGAGAGAAAAAGTCTCCTTTGTGGGAAGAATTTACCTTTTTCAAACAAACAAGTATCTCAAAGATTTTTAGCTTCCTCAGACACACACTGCATGCTATGTTTAAGTAGAGTTTAGCCAGGGCTAGTCTGTATAGAGCTACAAGTGAAATAGACAAATAATTGGTACAAGCAAATTGGAATAATTGCAGAAAGGATAAGAAATCATGAGGGACTATCAGAAATATCTGAAATATGGAAAACTTGCACTGGGAGGAAAAATCTCCATAACAGTAGGCAAAATCACACTCTCTGTCTATAGTTGTGAGCTTTTCTGACTACATGAGAGGCTTCAATCCCAAAGGGCAGAGATATCCTGAAATATCTGAGGTATTCTGTTTATTCATCATGATTCTTGTCAATATGGTATCAATGTATTATAGGCTTTACAAAGGCTGCATACAGAAGATTTAGGAGGAAGAATGATAAAGAAAGGTAGAGATGATCCCATCTGAGGCAACAGATGATAATATGGTAGATAAAATGCAACTTCCCCAAGCTCCCTTTCTTCAGTTGTGGACCTAGACTTTCACCTAGTATGTGATATTTCAGAGGACTGGCATAAAATCCACCTAACCAGAATGTCAAAATAAACAAATGAAATGTGAGCAGTCAGTCAGTACAAAGAGAACCATCTTCATTAGTCAGCCTAAGTCAGGTTTCGCTCAACTTCTCATATTGTGTGCGTGTTAGAGAAATTGATGATAAACCTGTCTGAGGAAAATTACTGTTGCTAATCTTCAGAATGCAAGTGTTGTTTGTTTAATTGTTTTCTAATCTATGAGCACATAGAGAGATTGATCAATAGATAGATAGACATTTGTGAGAACATTGTTCACCCCATGAGGTCTGGCTTTGGTTTAGAGAAAATTGTTGGTTTTATTTAAGATTACTAAGGATTGAGAAATCAAAGAATCCCCTAAAATTCAAGGAATGGGATTATCTAGTAAGACTTTTAATGGAGTGTTGGTATTTTCAATTGTTACAGAATTGACACAGAATTGTGAGAAGAGTGGAGAAGTAATATCAAAGACTTTTTTTTCCTTCGTATCTACTATTCTTTCTATTATATAGTGCTGGGAAGAAAAGTATCTCCCTCATTTCCTGAACCACTATGTGACACTAGCAGAAAGATATTGTATCTTTTAAAATCTATCGAGGCTTCAAAAAGATGTGCTCCCTTCAGTAACAAACCCATAATTGCATGCACTGTCAGCACTGGCATTTTGGATTCCTAATGCTGTTCCCTTACTGTTTGTTTAATCTTTCATAATCACATACTGGGCGTCTGCAGACAATTTACCCTAGATAGATAATGGTCAGCAAGCAGGGGGTTTTCTGCAGAGAAACTAAAATGTAATGTTCAATACTTGTCACTGGAATAAAAAATGAAGTCAGTTGCTAAAATGGACCAAAATGAAAAACATCAGGATCTTAGCAAGAGAGAAAAGGTGGAACACAATGGCAACTTTGTGACCAGCTACAAAGCAGAGGGTTTTGTGTTTGATGACCTGTATATGTTGTTGCTAGATGCAGGCATCTCTGTTCTTTTCCCTCGGGACCAAGTGCCTTGATAGTGCAAGATGATACATAAACCCTCTGCTGTGAGTTGGGACATAAGGTGACTTCAGGTTCAGATGGGTAAAAGACAAAAAGTTGTAACCTGAGCAGCAAGGAAGACAGAGGTTTCAGCACTAGAAAATGTTCATCCCTGTCCTGAGGAGCTAGTACAATGTGTTTTCTGTCTCTATTTAGCAATACAAGCTCAAAAGACTGACAAATACATAATGGGCTGTTTTCCTCAAGGAAATAAGCCTTCTAGATGCCACCATCTTTTGACAGAACTGAAGCTATGAGCAGGAGGGTGTTTGCTCACCTTGCATTGTATCTGGACAAGAAGAGAAAAACACTATTTAAAACAATACATTTCTCATAAGGTAATGGTAATCATAGTGTTGCCATGTAGTATTGCCCTGAGGGATGTGTAAGAAGGACATAAAACTACGAAGACGGTGAAGTCTGGAGGGCAGGATGTATGAGGAGAGCTGAAGTCCTTCGGTTTGCTCAAGCCAGAGCAGAACCAGCTGAGGGGGCCCATGGTGGCTGCAGCTCCTCACAGGAAGCGGAGGGGCAGCGCTGAGCTCTGCTCTGTGTGACAGCGACGGGGCCCGAGGGAACAGCATGGAACTGGGTCAGGGGAGGGCAGCGGGGGTTAGGGAAGGGGCCTGCAACAGAGGGCGGTAGGGCACGCTGCGGTTTCCTCGTGCAAGGGAGAAATAGTATGAGTGCCACAGACTAAAATCAGGCTTTGTGGCACACTTCCTCTTCCAACCAAGGCAAACACTGATTTAGTGCTCTTCAGCGTCTTCTCAGAAACGTGTCATTTGGTTCATTTTTTCTCCAGGTGGCTTGTTTGCAAACAAAATGCCCTGGTCTTGTGCCAAGGGCATTTGGGGCTGGTCTAACGGAGGAGCTGTTCTGAACAGACCCTTGCTACTGCAGTCCTTAGCATGGATCTCAAAGGGGAATGAATTGCTTCTGGGGCTTTTTTTGGGATCTTTACCATAGGGGACTTTGTCAGCTGTGTGGTATTATATTTTACCACTTGTATTAAATAGAAACGCAAACCACCTGCTGTTCTGCAGCCTGAAGTGTGAAGATTGCTCTGGCTTTTGTCATCTGGTGTTCAAAGCCAGAGCGGGTGTCAGTGAGAGTTCTGAAGGACTCACAGCCAGACGTGGTGACAGTGGCACCCTCTGAGTCATTCCTTTATTTGAAAGGAGCTGTGCTGTAGCTTATTTTGGAAAGACATGGAGTTTGCTGTCCTCAGGGAGTGTGGCTCACCTCTCTCAGATAGGAAAGTTCTCTGAGTATAAATTTATTTAACTCTGAGTTTCTTCTGCTCGTCTCTATTTTTTTATAGCGTAACTTTTAGAGACTGACATCTCTGAAAATTGTAGTCTGTCAGCTGAATACCTGTTAATGAGCAATATGAGTTTGGATGTTTTGTTTTTGTTTTTGTTTTTTTGCCTGGGTCATGTAAGTTGAGTAGGGGATCTTTCATTATTGACTAGTGGTTGAAATACAGACTCTCACTATTTATGCTGATAAAAGCCAGGTGCAGTTTCATTTAGAGCTCTTTTATATTACCAGCTTTCATGCAAGGAAATCTCTGCTGGGCTGAAGAACCCTAACAATCTTCCTTTTCTGCACAGTCACAGATGAGCTGATGCCCAGATAGTAGAGTTGGTTACCCAGTGTGTAACAGAGTCGTAGTATCAAGATCACAAGTCTGAAGATGAAGGCATGTACAGGGAGCTTATCAACTCAAAGCTGTATGTATCAAAACAGTTGTTATTTGGTGAGAAAAGCCATGTTTTGCTTTTATCTATTAGTCTCCCAAGACAGCTATCTGATAGCAGAGCTAAGTTCAGAAGAGCTTACAGCTGTGCTCTTCTTATTATTCCCTTCTTACAGATGACCATTAGAACTAGCGGAAGATATTTCACAAGCAAATACTCTTCACAGAGCCTGAATTAAAAGGATGATTTTCTTCCAGCCATTGATAAGTTGTTATTATTATTCTAAGAGCATTTCAGCAGTTCTTCCACCAGCTATATCTCTGCGAGTCTTGTGACTTGTTCATTGGAAAACTCTACCACGTGTGCAGCTGTTCTGCTTTTACAAGATAACGAGACATCAAAAGATGCCAGGCATCATGCCAGATAACTGAGCCATTAGAACAGGACTACCACAGCACTTCTGCCTAAATGTCTCTGCTTGTTCCAGAATTGACAAATGGCCACTGCAGTGAGCAGATCTGTTTACTGGGAGGGGTGTCTCTGCCAAAAGTATGAACTTGAACCGCACTGAGGTTTGTAACCCCAGAGTTAGGGGGAGCCATTCACTATCTCTTGTAGTGAATGAAGAACGTTGAAGAATTGCTGGTTGTGCGCAAATAGTCTAATATGGGGGAAAAGGCACGTATTCATAGGATATTTTCTACTACTTCGGTGGTACATTATAAATGGATTATTCACATTTTGCTAGTTTTTAGAATAAATGTAGATACCGCAGCCTGCTGTCAGCAGAACACTAACTGCTGGCCTCTGTTCGAAGTGTTTGAGAACACTTTTTCTTCTTTTTTCCTCGTACCTTCCAATTTCAAGAAACTATTTGTTTGATGAATTCATATGCTGTGATGCAGTACTGAAAATAATTACATCTGTTAATTCAGAGGACTATGTAGTTCATCCGTATTTTTTCTTTTAGGAATCTACAAAGGCTCTTCCAAGTCCAGCCTATTTTGGGACACTTGAAAGACCAGATAAACCTTTGTGATATGGGAGAAGAAGAACTGGGAATACAAATAACCGCTTGCTTACATTGGTTACAGGAGTGAGAAATTGAAGGCTGTAGTCAACTCCCTTGAGAGAACAGTGGTGAAAATATTCAAAACAATCCCTCAGTAAGATAACAAAGTGAATGGAAGAGAAACAGGGCTCCTTTTTCAGGAGACAGTAAAGATTTCCATGTCTTTGCTTTCCTCCTGCTTTGCATGACATTGCTTCTGTCCTGCTCTTGTTACAGCTGCACAGCGGAGAAGTACTGTACATCTACAAAAAGTGAATTTAATAAGTCAAGGGTTTCATCTTACTTATCTCTGTAAAACGTGTGTACAGCTATCCCTCTACACAGTGATAGATTCATAGAGTACAAAAATAAATTTACACTTGAGAGAAAAAATTGATTCCAAGTTTGGTAGCTGATGTTGGCACTTGGCCTCCCACCTGAGAGGGTTTGTGGCTGTGCTTGCAGGGCATTAGTATAGGTGATATTACTGACACAGAGCTGGGCTATGCTGATTATCTCAGTGTGAAAATTTTAAATTGGTATAGCTGAGGAACATAATGCAGGAGATGATGGCTTTCGCATTTATTTTAAAGCTTTAATTTTAGGTTTATGAGCTCTTCACAGAGTTGAGTGGTTTTTTAAGATCAATTTTCTGGGTCTGCAGTTTTAAACTCTGCTTTAAATTCCACTCCAGAGTGGAATGAGTTGCATGGTCTCTGCTCAAACAGACTAGATCTACTGGGCCACTTAAAAAGTGAGTAAATACTGCCTTGAGTGCTGAAGATGGGATGCAGTATCACACTGCAGGCATTATAACTTCTATTTAAAGAAAGAATGTTCCATAGCCTGGTCCGTTCCTTAACTTTCAAAAGCAACAGTTGTTTGAAAAAGTCTTCCCAGATGTTGAGCTCCAATTTGCCTATTTGGATAGAGAGGAGCAATCACTGTCTCTTGTAGCATGTACAGATGAAGCTTGCAGACATCAAAGACCAAAGAAATCCAAATAATGAGTTCGGGTGGACAAACACGTGCAGCAGACTTCCAGCAGCAAAAGGCAATAGTATGCAAGATTAAAGGGAGCACTGCTAAGCAGAAATGCTAAGTCATGGCCTGAAACAGTGATTGAGCACCTGGTGAGAAGGCAGAGGCAATGCACCTGAGTAACTGGAAGGGGTGGAGCCAGGATGCACTCCTTCCCAGACTTCATTTAAGGGTTGGCAGTGGAAGCAAGGGTATTTCTTGTTGGAGATCCCTGGCTTCCTGGAGCCTTCCAAAGGTAGGTAGCTATTTTCCTTTATTTCAGTGGCTGCTGTATTTGGACTCATTCTCAATTGCTGTAGCCGAAGACTTTTCTATACTGCTATTACTGTGGTACTTTCTGTCCCATTGTAGCATTATAACCACGGAACTCTTCTTCCATGGCCTAAGTCACCACCCATCTTCCATAATAAGCAACCTTCCCAACAGTGAAAACCTTGTGCTTGACCTCCTTTAAGAGCCAGTGTGTTCAAATGGGAATGGTAGGGACTTTGGTGGAAAGCTTGCAAATGAGATGACTGCAGTAGGTTATGTTAACCTGTGTTAACCTGTGTATACCAGCTTCAAGTGTGAGGTAGATGAAGACTCAAATTGATGAACGTGTTTCTTGCACATGCTTTATGTGCTAGTTTTTGAGATGACTTCAGAGTGGTTTCAAGGAATCTCTACTCTGCCAGTGCTCCAGAAAGAGGTCACCATTTGTGGCAATGCATCCAAGAGAGTTAACCACACCAGCATGGAAATTTTCTACTGGAATATGAGGAGAATCATAATAGCTTGCTAACTTTCCTCTTTGCTGGAAATTCTAGAATAAAAAGAAAAAAATAATCAGGAAACAGTTCCAACAACAAAATCAAGGTTTTCTGAGTTGAGAAGTTCAGACTGATGCTATGGAGTGACTGGTAATAAGGAGGGTGAATGTTGAAGACCTGGTGGTCTGTTAAAGGTTATTAATGCATCTGAGCAGCCTCTTCATGGTGTGCAGACCATCCTGAAATCTGCGTTTGTGTGTGTTTAAAAATAAATACATTAAAAATAACTGTAGAAGAACATAAATTCAAGAAGGAACATTAAAGCATTTTAAAAATCTTAAATAACAGCCAGAGGCAGATGAGAAAAATGACGGACTGCCACTGTCTGTTCACAGCAACTTTTCCCTGAAATATTGAAGAAAAATAATCAACCCAAGCTTGTTTTCAAGCAACTGCATTATTTATGAAAAATAATGGAATGGCAGCTCTGTGTTTTGAAGCTGAACATATCTTAAAATAGTTTTATCCAATTTAATTTCTCTTTCCTTGCAAACAGAATATAGATTTCACTGGCAAACAGTGAACTTGCCAGTCACTTTGGACAAGAGGAGAATATGGCATGGCAATAACTGTTGCTGTTCCCAAGGCATGTGAGATTCCAATTCAGTTTAAATTAAGGTGTGGGAAGATCAAGGATTAGACTGAGAAGCTTGTGGTTAACCTTTTTGCATGGGGAGATGCAAACACTGGGCTCAGAGCATCACTTCAGAGCTAGAGTGAATAGCTTGATCCTGGACGGGCTGAGGGGGGGGAGCTAACTGCATTCCTCATGTACACGAAGACAGACATGATTTCTTGTTCTTGCTTTGCTGAGCAGAGTCTCGTAACATTGTGTCTGCATGGGGAAGCTAATGCACAAAGGAAGGATACATATATGCTACTGTAGTTTGACAGTTTTTATAATATTGCTTAAATGCCAGTACTTGCTGTGCTTTCTAAAGGTTGATCCAGTTTATGAGAGTTTTACAGAAAATGTGTGGGTGGCTGATCAGTATGGTTTTTTTACTGTTTCATATGAAGTGGTGCTGCCATTTACCAGGAGAAAGGAATGATCAGGCATATTTCTACTTCATTTGTTTTTTCTTTTTTTTAAAACAATAACAATAAACGTGTAAGGTGAGATGGTGAAGGATATAGGCTGTCTAGTCTATTGCTGCTTACTGTGATTTGCTTAGAACTCTCCTACATTGATGCAGTCAGAAAATTGCTAATATCTAGGTTTCTTCATTGACTTGCTTGTACAATAAGCTCTTGGTTCAGGTTAGTTTTTAGTATCACAAAACATTACAAGTACCAGAATGCACTGAGTGACTGAGAGGGCTGAAGATACAGGCATTCATACAGACATGTACTTATCTATATACTCTAGGTTAAGCCTGAGAATTATTCAGCCTCCAATTAACAAGTCCTGAAGCATGTCATTGATCACAGAAATAACTTTCTTTTCCATTGCCCCTAATAATAACTTCTAATTAGGTACTGCGCTGTTCATAAAGCTTTTTGTTCACTGAACTCTGAAAGGAGGAGATACTTGCCCCAGAGGAATTCCTCACTTAAAGGCAGAAGGTTGGAGTTGGAGGTTCCCTTACCAGATGGTGGCTGTCAGAGCCACATCTCCTCAGAGCCTTGGCCATGGCTCCTTCTCATCAGAGAAATGCAGAGCTTTTGCATCTTACTCTCAACTCTGTTTTTTACAATCTCCTATACAGTGTCTCAAAGAAGGAAACAATTAGCACAACCAGTACTCATGCACACTCCACTGTGGTAGGAACCATCTCTACATTCTCCAAGAGCTCTAGCAACCAGCTTAAATGAAGGCAGTGCATTTGAAAAAGGAACACTGAGAAACTAGACTGGAAGAGAAAACAGCCTCTGTTAGCAGCTATTAATCTGTTTTGTTTGTACCACAGGACAGCGATGATAAACCTTTTGGGTGTTTGTTGCCAAATGAATTTAAAAGACTATGCAACCTCGTGTTGGTTCAGATCTCTCCAGTACCAAATTTGGGAGTGAATCATCATGCCACAGTGGTTTTGCTACTGAACTGATGCTTCTGCTCCATTGATTGCAGTGAGACGTATAGAGACAAGGCCTCAGCTTTAACCTAATCCTGATCTTTCCTCAAGGAGAATTCTGAAGGAAATTGAAGGTATGCTTACACAATCATGTTTTCCATCCTATTTTAAAATAATCTCTGCTGTGCATAAGCCAACTGCAGAAACAACATGATCTTAGCTCCTAGAACGTGAAGAATTTTAGAATTTAAGGAGTCAGTACTAGCAAGTGCTGTGTGATGGAATTTGATTAAAGAACAATATGTGATGTTTTATTCTCTACTGATATAGAAAACAGCACAGAACAGGAAAAAAAAAAAAGTAGTTTTAGTGGATTTAAAGATCTAGTAATTTTCTCATAATTATGTCTTCTTTTTAATTGCAGTTTGACAGCCTCTGAAGGGAGGTTCTGGTGAAGTGGAGGTTGACCTTTTCTCTCATTAAACTAGCAATAGGACTAAAGGGAATGGCCTCAAGTTGCACCAGGGGAGATTCAGGTTGGATGATGGGAAATACTTCTCCAAGAGAGTGGTCAGGCACTGGAATGGGCTGCCCAGGGAGGTGGTGGAGTCACTGACCCTGAAGATGTTCAAGAAATGTTTAGATGTTGTACTGAGGGACGTGGTTTTGTGGGGGTATATTGGTGATAGGTGGGTGGTTGGACTGGATCATCTTAGAGGTCTTTTCCAACCTTGATGATTCTATGACTTCTACTAAGCACTGGATGAAAATATAGAATGATTGTTCAGCATGTGACATAAAATCTGTCTTGCCATTGGTATTTAGTTGATAGCAACTCAGGTTGCTCACTGCTGCTTAGGGAAGCACTTCTTCCCTCCAATGTCTGTTAGGATGATAAGTGTTCTTTGGACCTATAAGCAAACTTAGCCATGATGTGTACAGAGAGCAGAACACAGATGCACTTGGAACATAATGGAAGAGAAAAAATGCTTATTTTAATTTCTCTGTATCAATAGCTTTGCTCATAGAAGTATATACTGAAAACTTACTGAATTTGGAAATTGCTAAGATCTCTTCAGTTACCCAGTTGATAGCTGCGCCAGTTCTGTTTGACCCAACAGCTTGTCTCTTAACCATGCTGTTTGTCCAGGCCTGTGTGAAACCCGTAAGGTTTTGCACAAATAGCAGCAAGTTAGTAAGAAGTAAGTTTATTGTCAAGCATTCTCTTTTGGGCCATGACAAAGAGACAAGAAGCTGTTTTATGGAATGGGAGATAATTACTGTCAATAATAAAAGAAAAAAAATCTATGTATTCTCAATGATTAAATGCCTGGTAGGTGTGCAAAGAGAACTTCCTAGAGCCCTTATCTTCCACCCAGTAAGGCTGGTTATCTGTTCACATTGCTTGATCTCCTAATTTATATCTAACTGAGCATTAGACTTCAATATAAAATCTACCCTTAAGTAAAGTTTTAATGTTTTCTTAATGCATGACAAATAAGAACCTGTCAGTAACTTGACCAGATCTCAAACCCTAGCTTACAATAAAATAGCATCCCATCCCATTTCTTCCACTTCTGATTATTCTCACCCAAAAAAGAATAGAAAATAAATCAGAAGAACTTTCTGAAGAGGAGCCTCTGAACCAGGCAAATGCTCACCATTAGCACAAGAGAACAACATTTACAACTTTTGCAGGATTGCTTTTAACTTCCTGACCCTCTCTCCTTGTTGAGTTTCTGTGCTATGGGCGAACTTGAAACTATACGGTATGTTAGATGCTGATTTTTGCCTGTTACTCTTGACTCAAGATTCAGCATGTTAGCAAAGCAGATTTGCATTTTTATTACTATTTTAAGCATGTGTGCAGCTAAGTCTTCTGTTACCATGTTTTTTAACTTCACAGATTGCTAAGGGAACAACTTTATTGGCAAGAAAACATTGCTTTAATTGCTCAGACAAGCAACAAGATGGATTCCATTCATTGTTTTGGGTTGTTTTTTTTTTTTTTTTAAGGACTCTGCCTGCGTTGTGAACTTCTTGGACATACTATTCATTTCCTCAAACCCAAATAAAAGAAGAGCTCTAATTTCACCATATTATGTTTTTTTTTTTTAACTTTCAGAAAATGAAAAACTTCTTTGCTCAATGGTTGCTCTGCCCGTGTTTTGTTAATTTAAGGGAAGAATTTTGGCAAGAATGTGATCTGTGCTCAAAACATCATTCTATATTTTCCATCAGATTTTCCCCTTGTACAGTGTATCCAGCATTCTTGCTATGATGATATGAGGATTTAATCCTCTCCTTGAAAAGTGGTAATTTTATTTCAAGGTATTCTTTCAGCATCCTTCTTTATTTTATATTATCTTTTGTGGTTCATCTACAAATTAGAAGTCCCTCCATTTATGTTCCTTGTTGTAGGAACATTGAGTACTACTTGTGTTTTGGTGACATCTTCTGGATAAGGTTGCCACTGGAAGAAGTAATTAAAATACATCACTACTAGTGTCCTTTGTGCTTGTTTCTGGTCTGTTTTGAAAAAAAATGTACACCTAACCTTTTCCAGTGATTAGTATCCTACTTGAAGTTCAGTAAAGAGTTTCTGACTCCAAAGTGAAAGATGAAAATGGATTGTATTATAAATACAAACTGACACTGCTTGCATGGGGCTTCATATACAGATGGACTGAGATCTTTTGTCTTACATTTGTATAAATGCAATTAAATAAATCTGTTATCCATCTCACTTTTTCTTCTTATGGCAGGCCTGTACTGTGCTAATTGTTGAATAGACTAACCAGAGGAAAAAAAAGGTTTCCCTAGAGTAAAGATGCTCATAGCCAAGTTTCCACCTTCAGCAGCAGGTGCGTGGAGGAGAGGATAAAGGGCAAGGTAAGTCAGAACCAATAATTCCCAGAACTTATTTCTTGCCATAGTCAGAAATACTGTGTCCAGACTCAGAGTAAGAGGCAGTACCTTGTGTTTACTAGGTCACAACTGATTTTTCTTCTATCATTATTTGCTATCAAGGATAGCAAATATCCCTCTTTGTTTCCTCTAAAATAGCTGCAGCTTTATAGAAGAGAGTTCTCTTTCTCTCTTTCTTTCTCTTTTCTGCTATACTAAAAAGTTCTGGTAACATTAGTTATTCTTCATCTTAAATCTGCTCCATACATCTGAGAGCCATTCTATAAAACATCCAGATTAACTCTACCATCTTTGAGAACTTTTCACAGCACTCAGGGCATAAAGGCACCAGTATCCCAGCTGTAAGTATGGGCTAGCATCCTGTTCAAGATAAATCCATCTATTCTTCTTACTTTTTTATTTTTACTTTTTTTTTGTTTTTTTGTCACTAGTACAGAGCTGAAATTTTAGTGGGAAGCTATGCTTCTGTTTCATCATGCAACTGCTCAGTATTATGAAGTCCCAGCTTTGCTGGCACCTTTTATAAATTTTGTTGTCATGTTTCCACTTTCCCGTTCTCTCTCCCAGCAAATGAGAAGATGCACACCACTGTTATCAGGCCAGCTGTATTATTCTGGAATTTCTTTAGAACTTCTTAGTGAATGCAATTAGAACCTGCCTGTTTGCAGTCATTCATTTTGCCCATTTACCATTTATTCATCTTCCATTCACTTAGTCCATTATTCCACAGCCCTCATGCCAAAGTCTGAAAGAGTGGAGAAGGAGGAGTGAGTCTATCATAGAGTTTCTTCAAGCTCCTTAATGGTAGTTGCAGCAGTATATCAGAATTCAGTGCTGAACTATTTCAATTAAGCATTGACCTCAAGCTACTCTCCTATCCTCATTTGTGGGAAAGCTCTCATTTTTATAGGGAGTAACACTGTGCCAACTTCAAAGAGCTTCTTGAAAAACCCTAGTCCAAATATTAAACCAATAATCTGCCAGTCTCAAGACACATTTTGAAAACTCATTGCTGCAAATTTTGTTGAAGAAGGGTCTCTCCTTCTACTACCATCACCCTACCATTCCCCCCTGACCTTTTTTCATTTTCTTTTTTTTTTTTTTTTCTCCAGACATCTCACTTTGCAATACAGTCTTTTGGGGGCAGTCATGTCTCCAAAACATTTCACTACTAACAACCCAGCACTCAGTGAGGAAGCACCAAAGCCTACAGTTGATCAGCATTCAGTAAGAATGAGATAACAGAGCTTTTCTCTTCTTCCTGAATGTTGCAAATGAAAAGTAAGTAGCAGTGTTAGATGTGAATTTAACAGTGCGTTAACTGCTCTGCAACACATACTTAATGGAAAAAGCAAGGTGGGTTATGGCTCAGTATCCAGCTGTTGTGCGCTGCAGGTGATACTGGGCATTTGTTATGAAATATGGGGTATAATGTAAATCCATAGTGCCATTATTTTGGAGGAATGTGTTCACACAAAAGCACCTCTAATCTTCAATGGGAGAGAAGAATTAACTAGTGACATAAGAAAGATGATTATTTTTGATTTGGAAAAAGTTACTGAAGTCAAGTTTCTAATTTTTCTTGTCACAGAAAGTTAGGTTGAGCAGAAGTTCAAAAAGGCTGTAAAGGCAGGAGTTTTATCAATTCTTTTTAAAGTTTTGTCACTGTTCTTACTTTCTATTAAAGCAGAACACATCTGTGGCACAGAGTGACAACTATTAGGTCTCAGTATTTTCCTCTTCCCAGTAATGCTTAATTCACAGTGCTAACAATGTAGTTCCAGTCTGGATCATGCTGAGCAACCACCTAAAGAAAGCCCAAACTGTATTTCCTTCCTACCTGTGTTACTGATGTACACCAGTAAGGCACTGTAGCAAGAGCCACCTGACTGAAAGTGGACAGAGGTTGACATGTGGGGAGGAAACATTCAAGCCAGAGGAACCTCTGAACATCACATGTCACCTTGAGCACTGATCAACAACTGCCTGCCGACATCTGCAACCATGCTGTAAATTTGTCAGCCAGCTACAGCACAGGAGAGAGGAATTACAACACTCCCACCAGCAGCAGTCATTATGGGTATTGTACAGATTCTACAGCTCACTGGACATGAGGTCCAACTATCTTATCCCCGCTATAAGGAAATTTGGCAACTTCTGCCATTCTTAAGATGATAAAATTTAATACCTAGAAGTTAAGAATCCTGTAATTTGGTAAGATTCTGGTCAACAAATGTAATGATTTTCTTTCGTGAAAATGGATGGCTTTCCCCAAATGACTCAGCACTGGTTCCTTCCCTGGGCTGGAGCTCTCGTTTTTCTGAGGTCTCACAGTGATGTTTCAAATTTAATCATAATTTAAAGTCTCAGCAGGTACTACTTTCAAATCCAATCTAAATCAAGCAAAGTAAGTAGGTTTGCATCACAGGTGAACTTGCCACGATCTATTTCATGAATTTCAGGTGTCAAAAAATTCCTGCAAGTTTTAAAGTGGGCATTGAAGTATGTACAATGCTTCTATTGTGAGATGTGAACATCTCAATGGTCAGAGATCGGCAGCAGGCTACTTTCTCTTGAAACCTGCTAACAAACGTTCTTTGCTGGAAGCCTACAGAAGCCATTCTGTTGATCTTGGAGAAAGGGTTCTTCTGTAGACTTACTATTTCATTAGAATGGAAATGGTTTCAACCACAAGCTCTCTGACAGCAGTAGCTTGTTTTCTGCAGGTCAGGAATGCTGTTTCTTGCTCCCTCATTGTCTGCACAAAAGTAGCTGTGAAGTATGAAGTCACTAGATAACCTTTTGGGCATGAATTTGTAATATTTTCTAACACTTCATGTCTTATTGGAGAATCAATATCCTATTGTTGAATGATATAATTCTTATTATTTTTCCTCTGAAGATTTCTCATATTTCTCAGAGGAATCATCATGATTTAACAGTTGTTTTACTTATTCTTCATCTGATACCATCCTCAGTTTCAAAACCATCTTCATGGAAACCAGGTATTGTCTGGTGCGAGTTGTGCCTTTTCACCTACTTATCTAATGCCATGCAACAGCAAATAATTTCCAATTTGGGAGGTACTCTTCATGAAATGTCCTGAATGACAATCAGTACAAAATCTTTTTCCATCTAGTCAAGAAACATCTCAGTGGTTAACACACTACATCTGCTCTAAGCGACATTCAGATTCAGCTGCCTTTTCTGTAACAGCTGTGGAATTCAATCCTTGTGTTTCTTGTATGTAGTAAACACTCATATCTATCTTCCTCCTTCTGCTTGTTTACAATCTTGGTTGTTTGGTTTATTGGCTTCTCAGTTTGGAGGCTGTCTTGGATAAGGTTAAGTTGTGCACTATAGTTCAGCTTTAAAGATAAGGTGCAAAGAACTTGCCTTTGAGAAATTCAGGAATATTTCAGGTCCTGACTTTAAAAGAAGAAAAAGAATATTAGGTATAATCATATAAATAATGCAGGGCAATCCAACACCCAAATCTACTTTGGCTTTTTTATAGAAACTCAAACATCTTTATTTTTTTTTCATTAAACAATACTCTTCACATTCAGTAATCATTACATGTATGTGTATATGTGTATTTACATTATGTATTTTTATATAATTTATCTGTAAATGCATTCAGTTTATATGTACACAACATATTTTTTTCAGATATTGGAGGCATGTGCCAGAATTTTTTTTTTTATTATTTGCAATGAATTCTTTGAAATTACGGTATTTAGTGATTCACATGATTTGGCTTTTGATGTCATGAGTTGAAAAGCAGAAATTACTGTTTCTGATTTTGTTTAACCTGGGAAATTCATTGAAAATTACTCATCGCAATTTTGTGACGTCCCAACCATTGTTTCAGTGGTGGTGCTCTTCTTTTTCTGAGGCTCTTGCAAACATTTTAGGTGTGGAAGGTGTTGCTACCATTTTTTCCCTATGTACAAGTCCATTAGATGAGTAACACGTTATTCTGAAAGATGTATTATTTAAACTGAGTACATCAGACAAGCCCTGCTGTAAGGATCAATTAATTACTTATGTTTTTATATGGCAATTTGATCATTCAGAAATTTGAGTGCTGGGAGATTCTGAGGTCTCTGGAGCCTGTGTGCTTTGTGTCAAATATTGTTCTCTAAGAATGGCATCACTGTGTGATTCAAAGAGAAATTCATTTGTTTAGCTAAAAGATGTTTCACTGAGATTTGCATTTCAATTATACTGAGGTAAGATTTAATGAATTTTAGTTGACTTTTTTGACCATGGATGTTGGGTCCAGAGGGACTCAAATATTTTAGTTTAAAGCTGCTCTCTCTACTGCTTTAAAAACATGGATGCTGCCAAGGTAATGTGTATAATAACTGGAGGGCTTGTGAGTTCTTGGAGGCTAGCGGGATGTATTGTCTCTATTGGCCACATATGGAGTGAGTGCTGTGTATTGACCCAATCTGAAAGGAGTAACTTCATGGAAGCCTTCCACTAAGCTTGTCCTGGGCATGGAATTAGATCTGAACCAGGTTCAAGGCCTTACAAACACACCTTTGTGAATTTTAAGCTGTCTTCGAGAGTAGCTGTATAACAAGGAGAAAAGGGCTCCATGGAGTGGCAGTGATGTTATGGACTGACAGTAACCCCCATTCCCTGTTCTCCTGGACTGCTCAGGTAAGGAGTAGACAAGGATGGGTGGCAAGGGAGAAGTGTTTTTAGTTTGCTTTTAGTTCTCACTGGTCAGTTTAAAACAGACAATAAACTCTATGAATGTCCCCACACTGAGACTGTTTTGCCTGTGACAGAAACTGGTTGAGTGATTTCCCTGTCCTTGTCCCAACCCATAAGTCCTTTTCCTCCTCTTCCCTTCAGGAAGGAGATGAGAGAGCAGGCATTGTGTTTAGCTGCCTACCAGTGTGGAACCACTATGTTGCTTGCTATTGCTTTTTTCTTTTTTTCCCTTTAGTATCTTTTGGTCTGGCAAATTTAAAAAAAAAAAAAAAAAGATGTAATCCATGAATTTCAGAGCTAACATTAAAACTTATACTACTTTTCAGGAATTACTCTTTATAGTGACAGCCATCTTTAGTGTGTGAAATACTTTATGAATGCTTTTGAATGAAATAAGCTGAGCGTCTGTCAGGACATAGACACTTCTGCTGCTCTGAATTTAAATGATAAGTCAGGGTGAAATAAAAGATTCAAGCCTCATGCCGTGTTTTTAAAAGAGAAATTTGGGTCATCCTGCAGAAAGTTTGAATTTCTTTCTTTTTAGTGAGAAAGCAGAGCACACAGCTCACTCCCTGGGAGGAACACCTTTCTGCACTTTAGCCCTCTTTATCCCATACCTCATTCAGAGAGGTCAAACATTCATCCAGGAATAGACAAGACCGCTGTACATACCTGTGTGTGCCATATACTCCTGACAAGCTGTTTTTCTGTTTTTCCTTTCTTCATTCTGCAACCTGGGGTTTGATGAGCTGGGTGAGGCATCCTGCATCCCTATCTTCAGCCCTTATGCTTCTTAGGTGTTTGTTCTGTGCCACCACGTGGAATATCTTGTGGTGCAATGCTTTGGTGGCAGGCATCAGCAGGAGCCAGGCAGGTCAGCTTGGCCTGCTGGCCCAGAAGCAAGCTGTTGTAATGGAGATAAATTAGGGTAAACGAGGAACAGAGGCTGGTTTAAAACATTTCTTCCTTGTCTTTGTGAGAGGAACAGAACAGCTAGCAGAGGAGCCAAATTTTTTATCACATTAATAGCATAGCTGGTGTGGCCATTGCTAGGGTATATGTTGTTGGAGAGTAAACAGTGACCAGGAATAAATCACTAGTACAGAAAAAAAAATAATCCAAGACAAATGAATTACTGTACAATCCAAGCATCTAAATGGTTTGCTGAGTGCTCAGGGAAAATCACAGAACAGAATCAGAGCTTGCAAGCCGGCAGGAAGCCCTGCTGCCTTCCCATTGCCCCAGAGGTTCCTCCAAGAGATTTCCTCAGCAGGAAGAAGCATGCTGGGGAGCTGCCCTGGGTTCCTCACCTGGTATCCAGGTGCCTCTGGCAGCTACCCTGAGAGTTTCCAATTTCCTCTGTGGGGGCCAGGATAGGAAGCGAGGGGGAATGTGGGGGCCTGGCTGAGCAGAAGCCTGCAAGCTGCTTGAGGGAGAGAGAGATGGGCTGAAGGGATCCCCAGTGTGACAGGATGCTTTGGGAGGGCTTCTTTCCAGTCACCTGTGAGTTCTTTGTAGCTATCTCTTCTGGAAGGATGCCAAAGCCAATAGAGAAAGGAAAGATGAATGGACTGCCGCGCTGGGGTAGGTTGGCAAGAGCCAGTGTAGTGGCTGCAGTGGGTTACCACAGCCCAGCTATGAGTGTCTCCCTTGGTGTGATGGTGCCCCACTGGGGCTCCTGCTCTGAAGCTCGCTCTCCATCAGCATTCACTGAGCAATAGAGGTGATATGTTGACAGCATCTCCAATGGCTTGTGGTCACAGCCAGCCTGGTGTTCGGTGCTTTTTGGACATATCAGAGGCTTCTGTGTTCACAAAGGCTTGTGGGAATCCTTGCATTCACACATTCAGCCCCAGTGTGGGGTTTCCAAAACACCAGACTCATAATGTCAGCCATTTGGGCTTCAGAACCTTGATGCTTTCCTTGGAGTCAGGATTTTTGGGGGGTTGGTAAATATATATATATATATATTTTTTTTTTCCCTGCTTTTCTTTATTTCCCTTACACTCCCATACTATGCTTGTTTGCAGGCGATCAGTCCATGAATGATGTGGCAACTCAGGAGGTTTCCTTGCATTCTGAAGATCTCTCTGAGTCATAGTGAGGCACGTATGCATGAGCAAGTCGGGTATGTACATTTTCCTTCTCTCTCATTGGAGAAATGATAGGATCTGCTTGTTAGAGAGAGTTTGATGAAGTATCCTGCCTGCACTTTCAATTAGGGAGCTGTTTTGCACAGGATTTTCTTGGCAGGAATGGACAGGTTTTATTCCTCAGCTGAATTCCCTTTATTTCCATTTGAATTTAATGTGGTATTTTATTAGCTGTACTGTTAGACAGTTTTCCTCAATTTAATTTTTGCTTGTTCTGCTGGTGCAAAGGGTGGTAGCAACAGTACCCTGTTCCTTTCTCCTCTTCATAATCACCTTGGAAGATAATGATGCTTATATTACCGTTAAACCAATTATTTAAAAAGTGATACAGTCATTTCTCCAGAATTTCCTAGCAATTATTTTCTATTTCACCTGTAAATTTACTTCTTCCTGGTCAGTATTCACATGCTGTTACCCTTTAACCAGCAATGGTACAAGCACAATCTGTGCTGATGACCAACTCCTCTCTGGGCAGCCCAGTGACAGGTGCCAAAGGTGCTCAAATCCAAAAATTTGCATTCTGAAGGTGCTGTCTGTTGCTTGATCAGCCAGGAAGTCTTTCTGCAGCTCTGCTCCTTGACGCTTCCCCTCTGTAAAGGAGAACCTTTACGTGAATGGAGTCTGTGCTGCTCCATCCGGAAACACTTGGATGTTTCTGTAACAATCTGTGACAGAATCACCTTTTACCTTTGCGTGATATAGGGGGGTAGGGCTGTGCTGTTGAATCTGGAAAAGGCCAGGCATGTCACTCATTAGCTAGCAAAATGTCAAGTGGGTAGAAGAGCAATCGATGTTACCAGGAGAAGGTGCACAAGAGCAGGATGCACAGGGATTTAAGCTGGAGTTGTCTTCCAGCCCAGCTTTTCATTTATCTGTGCAGGAACTGGTGACAGGAGCTCCACTTCTCCCATGATCAAACTAAACAAAACCAAGCGTCTCTGCACACTTGAGCTTCTGCAGTGCCAGGTAATAAGTATAGAGAATGAGCTGATGTACAGTTCTTCCTCTGCCACTATGTAAGTCTGGTTCTTAACATGATGTGAGCACTGCTGAGTTTGGTGGCTTGTTTTGTTTTGCTTTAGTTAAGCAGGAATCATATTGTGCCTTTGTATTAATGTACATATTATACATATATACAAATAAATAATAGTAGTTATACTACATTAAATAAAAGTATTTTTAGAAGTATTTCTCTGAGAAACAGAAAATGCCATTGTTGCTGTTTCAGACTGCCTTCCATGGCAACCTGCTTACTTTCATTTCGCTAGCAGTGTGAGTGTAGCTGACTCAGGGCTCAGTGGTGGAAGATTACACCAGCAGGCTATTTTCCTCATTAAGTTGCCCCACAAATGCTCTCAGAAGAAATAAAACGCTCCTTGGAGAAAGGGAAGTGTCCCTGTAGAGCTGCTGCCTGTTGTTCCAGTATCAGCCCCACAATGTGGGGTCTCCTGCAAATGTATGGAAAGGCTTTGGTCCTGCCACCAGGAGGTCATGTTTCAGCATGAGAGTGCTGAGAGAGCTGGATGTGTGGAAGGAGAAGGAGTGAGTTGTAAGCATGGAGGTGACACATTGTCACACCATGGCCCTTGGAACTTTGCAGACTTTTGCTTCAGTTCTGAATAACTGTGATTTTGCAGAGGGCTTTACTTCAATTTTTGGTGTCGAGTTGTTGGAAATACATGTTTAAACTGTGACAGGAAGAAATCAAGCCAGCATTATTACATGCAACACACATTGAAATATAACCTATTTAAATGAGTGAACTAAATGAGTGCCATCCTCAGAGCTTGGGAAAAGACTTGTGATCGTAATTGAATGGAAGGTGTATGCAAACACATTCTCAGCAGCACTCAGTACAGTTATAGCTGGAAGAGATGAGCTCATCTTCAAGGTCTGGAAACTGCTCACTGTCACAGGGATCAGTGAGGCCTTCCTGTTGACGGAGGAGGCTCACATTAGGCATTTAAGCAAGCCAGAAAAATCCCATTGCTGAGTAGGTGGTGTAAGTCAGTGTAAGGATACCTGATTATCTTTGGATGGTCATGGCAAAGAGGGCTGTAAGAAAGTGAGCAGTGTCTGCACCTTCAAGAAGGGCAAGACAAAGATAGAGCTAACTGTCGGCCTCACCTTGATCCTGGGGATGGTGCTGGAGCACACAGTGCTGGAAATGGTTTCAGAACATAATAAAGTCAGCGTGATTGGGAATTGCCAGCACGGATTTATGAAGGGGAAATCATGTGTAACCAACTTGATAGACTTCCCCAACAGAATGATTTGCTCAGTGGACAAGGGGAGAGCAATGAATGATCTCATCTTGACTTCAGCAAGGCTTTCACTCTGTCTCCTTTAGCAGCCTCATGGACAAACTGATGAATTACAGCTCCTACTGCAATCTTCACTTTATTTGTCTGTGTGCCTGTAGCAGTGTGATTCGTTGCTTATCTGAGAGGGGAAAAAAAAAAAAAACGCAAACCAAAAAGATCTGGCTTTCTTCCCTGAACTGGATGTTCTTACTTTACGTGATCAAGGTCTTAGAATCATCCTTTTGCTTTGTAAAGTCACCACTTACAATGTACTTTACAAACAACCAGTTTTTGTTTTCTCTGAGGAAATAGCAGAGGGTTTTGTTACCAATTCTATGCTGTACAAATAAGAGTAGTTGGGCTTTAGAAAATCGTGCACATAAATTGCTACACTCAAAGCTGCTAATTCACAGTCCCAGACAGCTGTGACTTCGCTCCCCAGCAAGTGGCCTCAGTCATAAAGGTATGTCCACACTGAGTGCAGCAGTGTCTGAAAGTCCTCCTTCCGACATGAGGATGTGGCAGCTTTCCCTCTGCAGCGTAGAAAGCAGGGAGAACCTGCCTGGTCGTTAAATATTCCTGTCTTTCAGCAGCATTAGCATCAGATCCTAAGCACATCTCGAAGCTTCAGACCAGCTTCAAATACCAAAAAAACAGAAAATGAAACCTGATGCAGTAGATCAGATTTTTAAGCGTTCTCATGGTTAGCCCAAAGGTTGGCCTAAAGGTCCCCATCCCCCCATATGGGTCAGTTATCAGCATCTTCAGTGTTTGCTCTATTTCTGTCAGAAAATCACAGAATCAGAATGGTTTGGGTTGTAAGGGATGTTTAAGATCATTTAGTTCCAACCCCCTGCTACAGACAGGGGCACCTCCCTCCAGACAAGGTTGCTCACAGCCCCATCCAGCCTGGCCCTGAATGCTTCAAGGATAAGGGCATTCACAGCCTCTCTGGACAACCTGTTCCAGTGTCTCACCACCCTCACAGTAAAGAATTTCTTTCTAATATCTAGTCTAAATCTACCCTCTTCCAGTTTAAAGCCGTTTCCCCTTGAGCCTCATGCAATGCCATTCCAGTGTGAAATAACATCAGCTTCCCTTTGCTCCTGGCAATAAAGAAAAGCCCTCCATTGGAATGGCTGATTTCTCTTTGTCAGAGGAAGTATTTCTGCTTCAGAGGACAGAACTGCTGAAACATGTTTAATTCCCAAATGAGGTACCTTAAGGCCCAAATCTGTTTCTACAGGCCAGGATCAGCCTTCTGAAGGTCACAGCAAAGTTCAGTGAATGACTTTTTTTTTTTGTTTGCTTTTAAACCAAAGGATGAGTTCTGTGTTTATTCTTACTTTCTCATTACATTGTGAAGCCAAGCTGCATGCACTGAGTTTGAGGCTGCTTGGGAAGCAAAGCTGCTCTGACAGCCATTGGGGCAGTTCACGTGCTGACCTTCGGAGCACTGCACACACAGTGAGCTCTGCACACCTGCATGGTTTGGGCTGGGTCCATGCATGCAGCCCCCCCAGGCAGTCCCAAATCCAGCTCTGAAGCTGTCACTGGGCAGCATCAAGGCGTAGCCACTCAGTGGCTGGTTACGGTGGTAATTAATTTTTATGACTATGAGAAGGGAGGGCTGTTAGAAACAGATTGATCATAATTGGCTTTTAATTAACAATTTCAAGCCCTAATTTGAATTAAAAATATCCCATTACTTATCTTCACAATTTCATGGGCTCTAGGGCAGGGGAGATAGCGTAACCAACAATGTGATTGAGGCAGGCCTGTGTAACAAAGCGTGTCCAGGACCAACTGCACAATCAGGCAGCACTGCTCTCTGCAGGGGAGCTGCAGCTTTCCTTTTCCAATGAGTGAGGTGGGCAAAGGAAACTGGGAGGGGCTGAGGTTTGGTGGTGGCCCAGCTCCCGCTGCAACACTGAGGGATGAGCAGTCCCTGTGCCCATCACAGCCTCCTCCTGCAGGCAGCCCTTCTGTCTGTGGCTTCCCACCTGCCCCCAGCCCCAAAACCACCATGCATTGAGCACCAAGGTTAGAGAGGTAACAACAAATCATAAAACATCTGAGAGTGGTTACAGTAGCCTGGAAAATAATTCAATAAATAAGTGAAAGTGGATATGATTATAGAGAGTGCAATGAGTCCTTGCTCAAATTATTACATCAGCTTTAAAATCTCAGCCAAATTGGTTTCCGTAATGCGCCTTCTCAGCACAGGCATCATAAAAAGAAAACAGCAATTAATTTCGCCTAAGAGAATCTATAGTGCAGGCTGAGGGAAAAACTGCTTTAAACTGTAGAAATATAGTGATTAAAGTTATGATTTTCTATTGACAGTAAGTAAAAAGAAAAAAAAATATTACAATCCATAAGTGTAAGGCAGTCTCATCTCATCAAAGGAGGTGGCAGTGGCAGGAACCTGGGGCCTGGGCCCTGTGAGCTTTCTTACCTTCACTTCTTCACTTTTCAAAATACTTCAAACTTCTTTTCTGCCCTGCCTTAGTGTGACAGACTGGGGGACAGTAAGGAGGTGAATCTGACTTCATAGCTGCTTTCATACACACCAACCTCTGTGGAGCAAGACTTACACTCCTTGAGACCGAAGCAATTTGCTGCCATGCTTGTGTCCCAGCCAGACAAAACCCTTAAAAGAAGGCTGGCCTCTGCCAGAATGGGCTTTGTGTGGTGGCAGTGCTGTCTCTGCAGCTGGGCAGGTTCCCCTCATCACACCACGGACAGCTGCAGGGCTGAGCCAACTTTCCAGGCTGGCACCCAGGGTCACCACGAAGTTCAGCATGAGTGTGGACAGGAAAGGTTTGGGGACATCTGGTGGTCAGGAGCTGCTTGTGGTCTCAGCTGTTAACGTAAGAGAGACAAGCATCTATGATACCAAGTTAGAATCATAGTATCACCAAGGTTGGAAAAGTCCCCCAAGATCATTCAGACCAACCATCTACGTACCACCAGTATTTCCCCACTAAACCATGTCCCTCAGTATAACATCTAAATGTTTCTTGAACACCTCCAGAGACAGTGACTCCAGTACCTCCCTGGGCAGCCCATTCCAGCACCTGACCACTCTCTTAGAGAAGCATTTCCTAATGTCCAACTTGAAAGTCCCCTGGTGCAACTGGAGGCCAGAAAATCCTCTTATCGCAACTTCAGCATTACAGTTCACTCCAGTCCAGAATTTGACAACAGTTCCTTTTCTCCTTCCTCCAGGCAAATCCTTTCACAGGTACATAGAACAGTGAATCAGTTTTCTGGTCTATTAATACACATGGGCTGCATTCTTCAGGGTAGCTGCCAAACTGTCCATGAAAGAGCCCAGCAGCATTAGCTGAACCTATCGGGTTCCCCATAAGCCACGGCTTGAAGTGAGGTTTCAGCTCCATGCAGATAAAAGCAGCAGCAGCCCCCAGAGGGGGAGTAACTCACAGAAAGGAAAATCAGTATGTATGAGCTATGTAATATTAAGGCATTTTCATGTAACTAATATCATAGTTCATCATTACATGCTTTCCTTCACCACTTGGAATTTCTCCAAGTACACTGAACCCATTCATTTATAAAACAAACGACCCAGCATCATTAGCAACTCCAATGGAATTATTTAAATTACATACAAGAGACAATCAACTCCAGATTTTGTTGCAGCTAATTTGTCCTCACTCAAGATGCTGTAGTGTTACCTGCAGTGTTCTTGTTTGACGTTTTATTTCTAACCACATTTGGACTTGCATTTTGTTTGTGGTGTAAAGGCAAGAGAACATTTTCTACCACTTACTATTGTTAGCAGTGCTTTCATCATGATACTCTGAAATCCAAACCTGACTTTGAACAGTTCACAAAAGGTCACCCTTAGAAATCTTATGGAAAGTTGGCACCTGTGCAGCCCTTTCCATACATTTATACAGAGCACAGCATGTTTTAATTGAATTATAAAAGCACGTCATTCAACGTTCAGTCACAAGGTTTGAGAAAAGCAAGTGATCTGTACCATATATAATGCATTAGCTTATCAAAATGAATTTCCCATCATCTTCAAAAAGGTGAGGAGAAAGATCCTTGATCTCTACGATCTGCACAGTGAAGAAAGCCAGGGGCCAAGGAAGAGCAGTTGTCAAGAGAGACCACTCAACACTTGATGCTCCAGCTGGGTCCTAAGATTTCTTAAGGGTAGCAGCCTGAAAAGAAATCATTTCCAGGTAAGCACGCTTAATCAGCATTTGGGAAGACTCCTCTTCAGATTTTTCAAACTGCAACTTTTCACTTTCCTCAGACAGCGCTAATTTGACATTGAAAAGAATTCAACACTGCTTGATTTTGCTGGTCTACGACAATCTGTGGTGTTTCATGCAGGAAGGATTTCTGTTTGCCATAACTGCTCTCCAGTATGACCACATCCATTAGCTCTGAAAAATTCATAGCTGAAAAATTATAATTAAAACCATGTGCCCTTTCTCCTTGGTACCAGCAGATGCACTGCTACTTTTGCTTCACCATCCCCTTCTTTTATTTTCTGTCCTGCTTGACTGGTGTTGGGGAAACCACTTGTTGATGACTGCTCCAGCAGCTCTGAACCTAATGATCATAACAGTTCTCCCTGCCAGTTTATACCAACTCAGTCTTTCTTTGCTCCACGAGCAAGGAAAAACAGCAGCATCCTCTTAGAAAAGGAGCAGGACATTACAAGCAACAATGCTTTAAAATCATTGCATTGCACTGAAGTAGTAGTTTTGCTACCAATGTCTCAATTATAGAACAAGAAAAAATCAGCAAAGAAGAAATCAATTTTGTAACAAAATTTATTTTTGCTCTGTGGATACAAATCCCAAACATCAACAAACAAATTCCAGTGAAAAAATACCAGTCATTAACAATGAAAACTTTTATTATTATTTAATAAATAGAACTTTGGCATTCAAAATTCTAGCTGTAAACCCTACTTTAAAAAAATTACAAAATGAGGCAAGAACAACAAGCCTAAAGCTGAGCCAGCCAGTGGCTCCTTTACTTTTTACAACAAACACATTTTGATTAAGTCATGACAACTCTATTTACATATGAGGTATTCTGAGCGGTTCAAAAATTGAACCCAATTTACACAACTACCAGTCTTTGGGGACTGATCTAGTACATATGTCAGCTGTGCTTTTCAAAGATAGCTCCAGACACTCCTCCCCACTGAACTAATGATATACTGTAATTAATACACACCAAAGAATCACATTATGCTTTGAGTTTCCTGCTCACGCTTCATATCCAAGAAAGCTGCATACTACAAGCAGGCTAACATTCCGAGCGCACACCTAGTACCTGTTGTAAGTACTTATGTTTCTAGATATTATGCAGAGTTCTTACTACAAAAGCCCAACAACAAAATATTGGCAGGTAAGAGGAAAACAAGGTGCAGTCATCAGCATTCTAGCAACACATCTAAAGTTCAAGGGGAATTTCTACTTAACTTCAGGCATAAAAAGGCACAAAGGTATGCAGCTGTGGAATTAATATTGCTAATGAGCTACTAGAATAAATCATCCCGTTCAGTAATAACCACTGACTGGTTTGCAGCCAACAAGAGTGGGTTAATTCAGGTCTTCTCCTCTCCCCTGACAGAACTCGTTACATCAATGGGAAGAGCCCAATGACATCTGCATCTCTTCCTACGTAATATCAGTGAAAGGAACAAGTGCTAGGGAAGTGGGTCACAGAGGAAGGATTTTCTTTCTTTCCTTGTGCTCTTACCTTGCCAGAAGAACATCTGCTACAAGAAGCAGGCAGTGTGGGCAAAGGAAGGGAAGAAACATCTTAAAGTGAAAAGGACAAAACTTCAGCTCCTGCCATTACCTCCCAGCCACCAGCAGCTTCAAATGTTGAAGCCTGGGTGGGTGGTGGCAGCAATCTCAGCAATTTCACAGAATTATCACGCGACAGCGACACAACTGGGGCTAGGAACCTAAATCATGTTTACACAGTTGAGCTGCATTACTTCTACATAGCAAATAGACAGCATCATCTATAGCCTGTCCCAAGACTTTCCAAGTCTTTTTTCAAAATACATTCTTGAATACAGTAGTTACTGTAAATATCTTCTAAAAGAATTGTACAAATTCGATCTGAAACAATACCAAAAAATTACTGTACAAATTTGCTGACAAACAGAACGGTACAGTATCCATTCATTAGCAGTTCTTTTTCAGCCCTTGAGATTGTCAAACAGCCACAGCAAAAAGTTGTCATGACTAAATCCAAGCAATTCCAATGTTAACATTCATTAATCAACTGTGTATTAAATATGCTGAATGAGATCACACACACTACATTTTAACCAATTAATCAGTCATGCATATCATAGACAAAGCTTATTCCATTTAGAGGCATCTCTAAAGTGATGCATATATAGTAACTGCTACTACTACAACAGGCCCAATTTCAAGAAACCAAAGCAAAATACAGTATCAGTTTAGATATTCAGTTGGTAGCCTGCATCTTTGGCTCAACCATCCACCATTTACAGCCCTATTTTAATCTGACTGAGGCAGGTAAACTCAATGGATATATATATTTAAAACAAAATAACAACAACAAAACAACAACCAAGTGCCTTAAAGTCAACATAAATATCACGGGTTCCCTAAAAAAAAAAATATATATATATTAAAATGCAAGATTACAGCATTGCAAACAAATTATTACAAATACAATGGGACCTCCTTCCTGAGGGACTTTCAACTAATACTTACAGAGCATCACAGCTCCTGAAGTGCTTTGCAAATATTAAATTACTGATCTCAACTCTGCAGTACATTCAACAAGTGAGACAGTGGAGCCACACCAGTCAAGCGACAACACAACAGGACAAACAGAGTTGAAAAATCTCCTGTTGCTAGCTAATTCTCTATTAAATGCTCTATTTCCACAAAATTTAGAAAAATGTGTTGCTCGGTCATTTTTATAGCTACAGCATTTCCATCTAAGGAAATAGCACGCTATGTTGGTGTTCACTTTCTTCCTAATGTTTCTAGTTAGTTACCTGAAACCCTGTTGCTGAATTTCTGATACCAGACAGCAGTCCCCAGTCTATGGCTTCTAAGGAAATAGCGTGCTATTTCCTTAGATGGAAATGCTGTAGCCATAGACTGGGGACTGTTCCTTCACTACAGGGCCAAAACCACTGCACTACATCAAAGGAACAAGCTGTGGCCCTAATTAAAAAAGCCAATGCTTTTACATCAAGAGACACAGGAAAATTAGTGCAAAGATCCTTGTTTTCAGTTTTGCACCAGTGTAACAGTACACTTTCAAAACTACAGAAAGAACAGCATTCAACAATTTAAACTAAAATGGCCTTTTTTTTTTTCTTCAACCTTAGAGCTGAGATACCACGCAATTTCTCTTGAGATTTAATCTGGATGTTTTAGTGCCCACTGGAGCTGGGCCAGTCAGATTAATCTCTATCTGAAAATACTGTGTAGCAACAATATACACTGTAACATAATTTTTCACAGATTAGTCCATGTGTAGGTTCGTGATAGAGAAAACTGTCAAATAAATTAGTCATTATAGCAAAGAAAAAAACAACAAAAACCAACACTAAATTATAAACACGGTAACAGTAACTGCATAACAATGAACAGAAAGCAAAACACCAAGTTAAAATTCATAAATTCAGCCTACGTTGCTATAACCATTTTTTCTTCTATTAAAATAGATATCATCAGAAAACTGTTGCTATAAAAATATTACCCTAGAACTTACACAATTCTAACCTCTATGCTAAGTGATTTCTGCTGTTTTCCATGATACAGATCAGCAGACTGACTTGCACCTTAGCCACTTGAAACTTTAATATCACATGTATGACCAAAGGTCATATATTTTCTTGATAATGTGATTTTAGAGTGGTTTTGCTCACAATGAGTTTTTGTTACCTGCAGTTAAATACCATCTCACACCACGCACAACTGTTCAGATAACTTTCAGTACTGATCAAGGAAAGTGGAAGTGTTAATATTTTATCTGCCCCACAGGAGTGAAGTAGCACTGCCAAGTGATGCTCACAGAACCAACTGTGGAATATGATCTCATTTTTAAGGTAATCTCTTCCTGCTAGAAAGGAGAGATCAAGAATAACCAAACAACATGGAAAATTTTGCAGTCCTTGGTTAACTGAGAATTTAATACTGATAAGCAGAGACATTCCGTTTTGAGCCCTGACTTTGCCAAATGCCTAACACTCGTTTTGTAGCTGCAGAATGGTTGAGGTTGTTTACAACCTCATCAGAGGTCTCCAAGGATATAGATACAGAGAAGCCACATTTTAAAATGGAGGTGACATAAATAAAAAGTATTATGGTATGAACACTAAAATACAGTCTATTCTTTTTGGACAGCCACGTACTACACTGCAGTTTCACGCCTCCCATTTTCTCTGGGCTTGTCACAGACTTGATGTTACTGAAATTCCTCAAAGCAATATGATAATGCTTAAATTTTATGAGATTCATGTGCACAAAGGAATTGAAAGTTGATTTTCTTCCATTCTTCAGCAAACAAGCTAACATTCATTACTAAAAGCAAGATACTTCCTGTAGCAAATTCTTCAGGCAACTTGAAAAGCATTTACTGTTTGCAGCATTCTAAGACTGTTCCAACTGCAGTTCCTACAGCTAAGTGAAGTTTCAGAAGCCCCCATCTTCACCACATACAGCCAAAGGTCATTTGACTCTCTGCACTGATTTCAGAACACAGGAAATGCCACACAAACCCTTGAATGAGGAAAGGACCGAGAGTAGTAGCAGCACGGCTGTTCCAAAGCTCTGACTCCAGAAACTAGTTGAAGCAATAAAAGGAAACCCAATGAAGGAAACAGAGAATCCAACTGAAAAATTCTTCACAGCTTGTTCTTAAATTCAGTAGTTTGGAGAAAAGAAAGATTTCTTGAAGGTTGTACCACTCTGTTCAAACCATGTCTCTCCCTTCCCCACCTGATTCCCAAGACTACATATGCATGATCCTCACAGAGAGGCATGTGCAGTGGTTGCTATCTTCTAATATGGCTCCTTAATAGAAATGCAAAGACCTGTGACACAGCAGCATTTAATAAGTCATTTGCTACTGGATGAAATGTTGTCATTGAGTGATGCAATTGTCCCCCATGTCCTGAGCATAACGGTCTGATATTATCGTCCTTAATTCATCAATATCCTTTCGTAACTGACAAACGTCTGAGAGCTTCTTTGAGAGAGTCTCTGTGCTGTGATAATTTTCATTCTCTTCAGCTGAGCAGTTCAGTGCTACAAAAAAAACAAAAGCCAAGGTTAAAGCTCTAACAGCCGTGCTCTGAATACCTAAACCAGTCAGCCTCTCTTGAAATAAAGGGAAAGTCACTTTAATTAATTCAAGAAAAACCATGCTCCAGTGTGATGAAAGGCCAACAAAACATTGTACCATGTGAACTTAAAGCCAGTTGAGAACTCATCCCTGCTCTACTGAAAGACATGCTTTTCTTTCTGCACCTAGACTCATTAATGACTTATCACTTTCAACAGTAGTGAAAAAGTTGGGTAGGATAACCATTTTCGAAGCTTCTAGCCACTCAGTAAAGAGGGATAGAAAAGCTTGGGAAATCAGACCATGTAAGATTACAAGATAGTACTACAGATATGTTGCATTATTTATCCTGCTGGCTGACAACGATCTCATGGACTTTGAGACAGGTATACGTGCACTCACAGCATTTCAGAAGTTTCCAGTGCAGATGAATCTATGTGGTGCCTACAGAACACTGCACTTTTACCTTCCTACTTTGCTGAAGGTAGAGTTCAGCAAATGGTCTGAGTAATTCTAATTAACACTCAGAAAGCACTAAGATATGATACATTCAAGTGAAAAAAAAAGTTTATTAAGCTTGTTAAAAGGAAAAAACTACATTCGAGCTCTATCTGGCTGGCATCAGGATGTACTTTCCATCTCCTGGCTTACAGCATAGGAAGTGAAGAAGGATATGGAATTAACATTATCAAAACTAGAACTGCCAGGCACTGAGGCTTATACACACAGACATCTACTGTCCCCTTGAAATCAGACATATACATGTTCAAACAGCAGACTTACATTTCCATCACTTGATCACAAGGGGTTTAAGAAATGGCCTGCTTATGCCTCACCTTCTTTGTTATTTTAGAGGGCAAAACACGTTTGACAGAAAAAGTCCATTAACCCTTAGGGCTGACTGCTGTGTGCATCACAAGGGAGACACATGGATAGACGCCTTTCCTTTTTAACAGTGTGAATATATCTAGAACTGAGTCTGTATGAACGTCTAGACATCTCCTCCTGACCTGACAAAGACCTGTATAGCCTTAGGCAGTTGGCAACCCAGGTGTGCTAAAAGCTCAGCACTTTCCAAGAGGTCTGGGAGTATACTTTGTGCACAACTGCTCTAGTTGCACAGTCAGGGGAAGACTATCCTCTCCACCTGGCAAGAGAGACCCACTTTACTAAACTGTTATTATTCTGTGTCCAAAACACTAGTAAGCACTGGCATGATAATATCACTTACATCTGATTCCCAGCAGTAAGGAAAGGTTAGGCTCCTTGCCCTGAGCTCTCTGGGTAAGAATACTGCACAAAGCTTTCAACTCAAACAAGCAATGGGACATTTCCTTGAACAACTGGTCTGCTACAGGCATTTTTTCAGACACTGGCTGCCGGGACTGTTCCACTTGCCGTATCTGCTCCTTCAGAGAAGCATTTTCTTCTGTCAGTCTTTGGTTCTTCATGAGAAAAAAAGAAGAAAAAGGTCAAGTTAGTCTACAGCATGTAGCATCGCAGAAAATTTCCTGTATCAAATCACAAGCAATACTAACTAAAAATAGTTACTTCTATACATAAAAGCTGGACCCCTCCAAAGAATAGCAAATAGACAGCTTTTATGCAGCTCTTAGTGGCCTTCACCCTTAAAGCTTTCTCTTGAGATAGGGACAGTATCTATTATATTTCTGCACAGTATTTATCACAGCAAAATATGTATTAAACTCATAAAGCCCTACCACAAGTGACTATAATCACTTCATGAGGTTCTTCTTTGCTGGCATAGTCATGGATTGGGTTTTTGGAGTTTTTACTTACTTCAGAGAGGGTTTTATTCAACTGTTCTATATTTCTTTCTTTTTCTTCAAGCTCATTTGTCATCTTCAGAACTGTCCTCTTTTCTTGCAAAAGCTTCTCTTGCACAGACTAAATCGAAAGAAAGCACAGGTAATCATTTTAAATTTTCATACTGCAGGTTAGCGCTGACAAAAAAACATATCCTCAATAAATTTCTAAGTTTGTTATTCATTGCTTTTGAATTACACCTGAATTTCTACCAAGTTCCACTTCATAGAGTCCAACTGCACTCCAGGAGCTCTATGGACACTGGCTTAGCTGCACCAAATATCTGTGAAACTCTTTAAATTACTAGCATCTGTTTTTAAGCAAACAGACCATGTATGCAAAATGTTACTCTAACACAGGATAACAAGGAATGTATGGAAGGCTAAAGCAATACACAATCTTGTTTTCTATCTAAATTATTTCACTTGAAAAAAGCATATTAATGACAAGTAAACTTAATTTATGCAATTTCAGAGATATAGCTGAACATATTTTTGCCTCTGTTTTCCATGAAGACTGTGGCAGGGGTTCCTACAAGCTTTCACTACATAGCATCTACCTCCTGAATTTGTTATACAGCAGAGAAGAAAGCTTTTGGTAGCTGACAAAGAGTACCATCCTCTTTAAAACCATTCACACAAGATACCCTCAGAATAGGGTACTACAATTTTACTTTGCTGAAATAACAACTGTAGGCAAAAAAACTCCCATAACTTATTTGTAGTTTATACTGTCTTTTTTAACAGATGCAATATTACAATCATCATTAATAAAATCAGAAATAAGTTTCTCAGATGCTGCTGTGCTTAGGAACTAGAGCTTTCCGAGTTTGACTTCCAGGTCAGTCATAAGCAGCAATAAACCAACAACTCCTGCAACACGGAAAGAGCTGCTGTCATTTCCCTGTAAGATTTTCTTTACTTATTTATTTATTTTAATGAATTCAGCATGGCCAGAGCTACCTTAGCTGTCAAATGCACACCTTCACTCTACTATTTGTTTCAAAAGCCATCTGGTAAAATTCAGAAAGGGGAAGATTCAAATCATCTTATCCGAATACTAATAACAGTGCAATAGCAGGCATGCCCAACCCACACCTCCTGGGCTGCACATGGCCCAGCACAGTGGCCCACTCACTGCCCCACACCAGCGTGGCAGCCGCTCTTCCCACCAAGTGGCCTGGCTCTGCCCCAAGCACGTACCCATCACTCAGCAACAACCAAACATCGGTGTGCTATTACCATCATCTCAGCTGAAACCAGGACAAGGGGAGGGTGCAGTGCAGTGCTAACTTTACCTCTTCCACTCATCACACGCACAGTCAAACTGAAACCCACACGTACTACATTACATGTGCTTGTGCCACTTAGTGATTACTGACAATAATATTTCTAGCTACCTGGTGTAGTCTCAAAAGAAAATGGAATCCAAGGAATGAAAAACTGTAGATGAAAGAAGAGTGTTCAATGAAAAATGGAGAGATTAGCACCTTTTTGTCAAGGCAAATAATATGGCACTATGCTTAATTCGTAAGGAAATCGTGTCGGTTTTCAGAGATTGTCTTTGAAAAAGACAATATATGCAGAAACATGCTGTCAAATTCGATGAATATCAAGGAATGCTTTTTAAAGACAAAATAGAAGAACTGAAAAAAAGTCTGTCACCTCAACAAATCCTTACGAAAAGTTACATTCAAACAGATTCTGTTACAAAAGCTACTTTATGTGGTACCAAATCTGATTGCAGTAAAATCAAAACCATTTACTGATGGTGAGTTTAATTATGCAGTCCATGGAAAGTGTGGCAGATACAATTTTTCCTGATAAAAAACAGATTTTCCTAAAATCAGTTTGTCTCACCAGACTGTACCCAGGCAAACTGAAGAAATGGGGAAGTCTAGCAGAAGAAATTTGGACAGTATAGCTGCTAATCTCAAATTTTGTGCTTTGGCAGTAGATTAACCTATTGATGCTAAGATAAGGATCAACTTGTCTTTCACTACAGTTATTGGTAATGAATGTCACTGAAGAAATTACTACTTTGGTGCCATTAGAAGACACAACAACAGCTCTTGATTTGTATGAAGCAGTAGAAATTTCATTACAGCAATGCTACTGATGGCATTCCAATGATGGTAAAGAAGAGGGACTTAAAAAAAGAGTCAATAGAAGATTATGCACTTGCTACCAGCAACTCACATTTGATGAAATATCACTGCATCTTACATCAAGAAAATTTATGCACAAAAATTGGTAACATCGTGCAAATCAAAAGCTGTGAATTTCATAAAGTCCAAGGAACTGAATCATCACCAATTCCAGAAGTTTCATAAAACCATGGATGCAAATTATGAGAACATCATTTAGTTTTCTGAAGTAAGGTGGCTAAATTGGGGTTAAATGCTAAAAAAGATTTTGTGATTTCCAAAATGAAATCGTGTCATTTGTAGAGTAAAAAGGAAAATTTTTGCCAGAACTTGAAGCTGAAAAATGGCTCACAGATTTAGGATCTTCGTTGGATTTGACTGCTCATTTATATGAGTCAAACATACTTCTTGAAGGAGAAATCATAACAGCATTTGAAATGAAACTTAAATTATGGCAAACTCAAGTTATGGTAAATAAGTTTATGCATTTTGATACACTGACTAAACACAGACCTGTGAACAGTGAAAAATATGCAGCCATGCTTTCTGTTTTGATAAAGGAATTTGAGAATAGGCTTCAAGCCTACTGAAAAAAAATTATCCCCTTCTTTGCTTATTTGTGACTCCGTTTCATGTTGATATAATGTACATCATCTGTGAATTTTTAAATAGAATACATAGAGTTGTAATCAGATATTCAACTCAAAAATATAACCATGTTTCTTCACCAGACTTTTGTAAGACCTATCTTTCCAAAGAAAAATCCCTCAGTTCACAATCACACCTTATTCACATCATCACTTTTTGGTAGTACACACATTTGAGAACAACTGTTTTCAAGGATGAAGTACAGGAAAAGTAAAATTTCGTGAGAAATCTCCAGCTTGAGAGCTCACTAAGGATTGCAACTGCTTCCACTAGACCAAACCGATGCATTAGTTTCACAAAAAACAAGGTCAAACATCCCACTATTTTCATGCTTTTATTGCTCTTTTTGTGTTTTAATAAAAAATATTAAAAAATAAAATGTTTGTTACTTATATTAACAGTATTATACATATTATACGCAGCCCAACACAATCCATTCCTCTTCACTCAGTGCACCCCAAGCAAGCCCCAAGCAAGCCAAAAGGTTGAATGCTTGTAAAGTATACTGCTGATACATATTCCTGACTATTTCAGCTTTCACGATGAAAAAAAATCCTCTTTTGTCATTAATTACTAACAGATTTGATGCTGTGCTACAACACTGCATCCAAAGTGTCTTCCGCATTCCTAGCTCCGCATATTAATGTGTAAAACCTGTGTCAGTTACTGGATGCAAATCCAATCTCATCATGCTCAAACTACAGCTGCTGCATTGGTGACAACAGTACGTGCTCTGGCACGGTTTTGAATGTAACCTTCCATGAAGTGGAACCAGAGACCACGATGGGAGGAGGAGATGGAATGTTTTACAAACCAATGGATCTCAATTTATAGAATGACACTGAGAAGAATGGTTTGTCTTGAATCTCTGTAGTTAAAATCCTACATATTCATCTTCCAAAACAAAGAACGCTGTCATAGGGAATTCTAAATAAAATGTTACAGAAAGATCAAAGACAGTCTTGAGTAAAATACATGTTTTAATTGTTGCAATATAATGGTGTGCACAAGAGGGATATAAAACTATTAAAGAACATCGGAAAGTGGGCTACAAAGATGGTGAAGCACCTAGTGGTCCACATGCAAGGTGCATGAGGGGCGGCTGATGTCCTTTGGTGTGCTCAGCCCAGAGCAGAACCAGCTGAGGGGAGGCCTGATGGTGGCTGCAGCACCTCGCAGGGAGAAGAGAGGCAGCACTGAGCTCTGCTCTGTGTGACAGTGACAGGGCCCGAGGGAACGGCATGGAGCTGTGTCAGGGCAAGGTCAGGTGGTGGTTAGGACAAGGTTCTTCACCAGAGGGTGGTCAGACACTGGCACAGACTCCCCAGGGAAGCAGCCACAGCCTCAAGCTGATGTAGTTCAAGAAACATTTGGACAGCGCTTTTAGACACTGGGTTTCAATTCTGGATGGTCCTGCGTGGAGCCAGGATATGGACTTGATGATCCTTGTGGGTCCCTTCAACTTGGGATACTTTATTCTACGATTCAATTGCAGTTTGGGAAGAAAGCCAAACTTACTCTTTTGTGAGAGCTATTCCTAAATGGTATGAAGAATGGAACTTTCAAGGTATTAATACTGTGGACTGTAACACATAGGAAACTATGTTTATGCGTTGAGGCCGGCTCTACACCGCATTTGTGGCTTACAAAATGGAGAAGCCTTTTAACTGACCAGCCAGCTGTAAGAACACTGCTGACAGGGTGGGAAGTAGTGAGAAGCAGGGCAGGGCCAACAGAAAATGGTGTGCAGCTTTGAAAAATTTCCTAATAATGACATTCAGCTCAATGGTGCACAAGAAACAAGAAGCGTAGTGACACTTCCTTCAAAGCCAGAAAACAATGGTGTTAAAATTTACACATTCAATCTAGATGAAAATACTTTTCTTTTTTCATCTAAGTAACAGGAATCACAAGGCAGAACCCAGAAATGCTACTTGTTTTTAGAACATTTTCACATGCTTGATGTGCCTCTCAGTTCACCCACACCATGTCCCTAGCAAGGAAGTGTTGAAATAGCGTGCATCCTAGAGATAAGAAGTGGCTAGAAAGCTCAGCTTCGTGCTACAAAGGAAGGGGAGGAAGAAAAGGGATCATGGCTCCATGTCAAAGGAAACACTGTGGGCCAAGAGAGGGCAGGAAATAGCTCTGCTTGATGCTTTTCCTTTGTTGTGCTTAAAGATGAGTGTAACATGCAGAGGTTTTGAACAATCACCTTCATTTTATTTTAAAAACAGTGTACTGAGAAAAATGGCCATATTGAGTCAGACTGAAGGACTCTGTGTGCGGTTAGCAGCCATGCAGAAGTTGCTTAGAGACAAGGAGAACAGTGCAACAAGGTAACAACAGGTACCCAAACTAATTTTCCATCTTCTGAGTATCTTCACTTTTTAACAGTCTTTATTGCATTTCTCTTGCATGAGCAAATTCAGGGACACCCCAAGCCCCAGTATGACACATGCATTAGAAGCATTATTTACACGTTTCAAATCTATGTCAGTGACAGACATTAAAGATTCTATTGTGTAGCCTTCCTTAGGGTGGGCAGGTTCAGAAATATTACATTTCCCAGTATATTTTGAGAACTACATCTGTCGCTGAACTTGCATAACAGTGCAAGCTGCTCTAAAATCACCTTTCAGTAATATTCAAAATAATGTGCACGTGGTCAGCTTACCAGTTGTGCAACATAACAGCAAATGTGGAAATAAGTGTTACTTCTGAGAGGCATACCTAACATCTATCACTCTATGCTATCCTTACCTTAAAGCTCAGAAAAAGCACATATGCTTACCAGCTTGCTAGATCCCATAGTGCTATGGCTTCCCAACACTCACAGTTCTGAGAGTCCTGTATATTCCATTCTTACTTTTCCCTTTTGCTTTCTGAAGTTACAACTTGGCATTATTTCCAGCCCTGACATAGATTGGGTTTATTATGACTTACAGGATTGACAGATGTAATTTGGGTAATACAGACACCATATAAGTTGATTTCTAGCTGTTTTGCACAAAAAATGCTAATTTTGCAATATCTAAATTAATCGTATAAACAAGGATTATTTCATTTAAAAAACAAATAATACTCTCAGTTGTCATTTTTGCCCTTTGGAAAATGTGCAATACATGCAGCATGACATTTTATCAAGATCAACCAGAAGTTTAATCACTCACAGTCAGGAGAAAAAAAATAAATAAATAAAAATCAAGCAAGCAAAACCATATAAGGAAGAGATCAAAATCACTCCATCACAACTTTGAGCAACAGAAGCTAGTACTGCTCGATTCACTGTTGTCTGAAGCAGAATATTTTCTTTCAGCTTGAAAAACTGAAAGACATTCTCAAGCATAGCTTGACAGTGTGGCAGAAGATGGGAAATGAAATAAGATTTCAACTGAAGATGAATTACATCTCTCTGCCAATAAGGGATTTCTATTTCTTACAAACTAATTTTCAATGCTTCCCATGGAACAAATGTGAAAAGGATTGAGGATCAAAGATACAAAGAAACTGCTGTAGTCTGCAAGTAACTTGAGGGCTAACACCACTTCCAAATCTTATTTTCTGGCCTTATACAAATCATCTCAAAATGGGAAAGGTAAGAGAAAATCCCAGAGAACAGAACACTCCTCTGTTCACAGTCTGCGACAGCTACTCAGCATTTCCCTAAAGTCATTTCAGAATAAGCACACAAAACAGTGATCTGTATAAATGGCTACTGAAATTACTAAGTCTCAAGATAAAGGTGGTGGTGGTGAGAAAAAGATTAGAGAATTTAGGAAATACAAAAGGATTTAGGTTGGTTAGAAATAACGTGCGTATTTCAACCAAACAATCTAAACTGAATTATGGAGAGGGAGAGAGAATTTGAGAAGGTTATGGAGTTCAATTTGTGACCTTGTTTCTTGAATAATGAGAGTATATCTGCCTGTGCCATAATTTCCACCTATGGCAGACTGCTCTGTGCAAACATAACCATCTGATAGATTTTGTTGTCCTCAAACCAAGGAGAGCTTAGATTCTGATTCTGCTTTTCAGTTAGCAGACGTACTTTATGTTGCAACTCCATACTGCTTTGTTACAGATACATTTAATATATTGTGGTTCACTTAAGAAAAAGTGTTGCTGTCAACAGACACCAGACCTGCTGTTTACTTGCACAACTTACTTTCAACAGAAATGAATAAGAAAACTCTGCTCCAGTGTGCAAAGTGAAAGTAAGAAAGCACATTTTCCTATCAAATGCTATGCAAGCAGTTTTGTATCTCTTTGTTACTTGGATTCTATCTCCATAGTGAACTCCTGCTTCAGAAGGAGAAGGCATTCAGCTACCATTCTGTTGTTCTCTCGAACCTAAAGCACACTGAGCCCAAGTAGAGACACCCTCTTCACCCTCAGGGGTCAAACCTGTAACTTAATTTTTGCTGGAGAGTACGGGAAGAAGAAATCTGGAGACAAATACCAATCTGGAAGATCACAGAAGCTAGAATTTATTGAATTTGGCTTCAATACTTAATGAAAACAGATGTTTACTTATTGTTTTTAATGCTCAGCTTCTTCTAGAGCTAGTCATACCTTCTTCCTTATATCCTGTATAATGTTTCCTTTTCTCCATAACAAACACTGGTCACTAAGTACCTTTCAAGGATCAAGAACTTGATGTGTTAATCTGATCCACAGAGCTGCAACTGACTTCTAGTAACCTCTAATGTCTTGAAAAATCCTTGACTCTATCCTGGGTGTCCAAGATCCACCAAAAGAATGCTTAAGTGAGCAATATGTCAGAGACCATTTGAAGAGAAATTCATTTCAACTCTGTGAAATTGTATGGTTTAAAAAAGCACTCATCTTGCTAGGGATCTCAGCAGTGAAACTCAATGTCACTTTTGTACTTCAGATTATCATTTGAGCCCCAATGTTTGATGAGATGCTTCACAAAACGCAGTTCTCAAACTTGAAATACATAGTTCTGATATGACATCTACTAGATGAGCTGAATAAGAATGCTATATAGCAACACTTTATAAGTATCTGAAGAGTGTTAAAACCCTACAAACTTCAGTAACAAATACATTATAAGCTTGTAAGAGAACACGGGGCCAACTACAGTCTGTAAGATTAAATTCTGGTATTTCTGTCTTTACATCCTATTTGGATGTCATCTTTATGAAGTAAACACGGGCAGAGTAAACAGAATATACTCTCTTTCTTACCTGCATGTCTAAAATCAGTCCCTCTATCTGTTTTTGTTGATTGTCTATGACCTAGAATATAAAATTGAGTATTTTAATAGGCTTGAAACTCTTAAGCTTGTGGCTTTTTTTTTCTTTAAATCAACTTAGAGGTGTGTAGCCACAGATTTTACATGATATCTTTGAAAAACCAAAGACAGAATGTAACTCTCACACAACTGAAATAAATACAAAATAGTTCCATTGAACAGAAGCAAATATTGAAGAGAAAACTGATTTAGCAATAAATGTATAATTTGTTATGGAGATAATTGTTTCTAAAGTAAAAAACAAAACAAAATAACAAACAAAAAGCAAATACAGGATTCAAGGTCAAAAATACCACACACAGTTTGCAGACTAACCTTACTGGCTTTCTCATTCTTTTCTTTGAGACATTCATTCTCACTCTGAAGCTGCTTTGTGTCCAACATAGGAAGGCGAATACCATCTTCCAGGCATTTTTCTACTTTCTGCTGCAAGCTGCCATTCAATATTAAAAAAAAAAAAAAAGACTGTACTGAGAAAATGCAGAAGAGGTTTATGTTCTGGCAAAAAATGAGGAAGTTTCACCATTTTCCAAACAGAACTGCACAATCATAACTAGCAGAATCCAGCCTAATGAATGAGCAAACCAACAGTGGATAAATGATACAGAAATCCTAAATGACTGAAATACGTGTGGTACTTACTAGGGTCAACTTATGTAAAAATGTTTTTATGGACCAGACACTGTATACCTCCTGAAAGGCACAGATCCAGCAGTATGGCATAAGGAGAAGGCAGATAAGACCTAAGAAAACTTTGTATAGTTCACAGCTACTCTGTGCTGCTGACCAGCCCTGGTCAGAGCAGTCTTTGAGCTTCTCCAAGTTACAGGAGCCTTAAAAATCCAATTTTTTTCACAGGGGCATCTGTGACCCAAAGCAGAGTCCAGAATCAGAGGCAGCAGTGAGTACTGGCAGCCCACCTTCTGCACCCTCTTTGTCTGGCTTGCCAGGGGGTCATGAAGCCATTTCTGTCAGCTGCTTCCACACCAAGGCATGACATTCAGGCCTTCCGCAGCTAAAATCAAGCTCCTAGAATCATACAGCTTTTGCCTGCCCACCTTCACTCAGAAAGAACATAAATTTTATTAGTATTAATCTTGCTGTCTAATTTAGAAATGAAGGGTCACTTCAGCTATTTGTAGGCTTTCAGAAAAGACAAAATGATCCCCCTCTCGATTATGAGGGCACAAAGAAAAAAGGTCTTTCATTGGTAAGATGGAAACAATGTGTCAACAATTTGGCTGGCAAGATGTCCTCACCAGCTTGCCTTTCATCATGGAAACACTTTCAGACTGCTATGGCATGCATGCTTACGCAAGGGTGGGACACTGAACTGCAGTGACATCCACATAAAATATTAAGTGATTCTCCCTACCTTTTTTGTTTGTTTGTTATTAAACAAGCATTGAAGTATCTCTGCTGATCCTGATCTAAAATGTACAACTGTAACAGTATCTCCAAGTTTCATCTGGAATCTCCTCAGGGCGACCTGTTCTACTGTAGTTGGCTTTTTTGCTTTTTTCAAATACAGTTCTACAAGTTCAATGACAGCAGACAAGCAACAGCTACATTTCTCTGTAAGTATCCCTCAGACTCAGTGAAAAGATAAGAGACAGCTACAGTTTATTTAAATCTTTGACCCTTAACTGATAAACCCTTCAGCTAATGTCCAAGGGAGCTTTTCTGCAGTTTGTGACAAGATTAGTTACAAAGAAGGAGTGCTGACAGCTTCTATACAGTGATCCTTTGCTGAACATGTTTACTCTATCCTCTGCCTGGCAGCAGCCTGTGATGCCATTGTGGTGGTGTCCTACGTCTTCAGAAATGGCAGTAAGGAATTTCTAGACAGACTTCTCTGTGGTATTCTTTGCAACTTGATACAAACCAACTTTTCTTGGATTTTCTACTGCATTACACAGCCATTCTGCAGAGTAATAAACTTATGCCATAAAGTCCTTAATATTGCAATAGAGTGTAAGTGGAAAAAAAAAACAAAACATTATAAATTGATATTAGTTGGTAAAGCACATCTACTCCAGGGCTCAGTTTAGACAGCTGTTCGTACCTCTGCACTGTTGTAACCAGCTCTTTTTCTTTTTTCTTCTGACACACCAGTTGCATTTCTCTCTCTCTACACTGAGATCGTGCCTCTCCAAGTTTCTTCTCCAACTCAGTCATAGTTTCTTGAAGTTGCTTGTTCTTCTCCTCTAGAATTTGCAGCTAACACAGGTTACATTAGTCAGATACAACGCCACGTTAGAAGAGCTTACAGCAGGCCACAGCTTTGCACTTACTTTATGTATAGTCTTAGCCCCATCAGTTATGTAAGTATGACAATACCTAATAGCTACTAGTTTTAGTCTCCTAAAACACTGAAACATTTCTCTTCCTCAACAGATAGGGAAAAATGTATTGGAAAACAGCAAAACATTTGACAACAGATATTACAGAACTTATGTTTGTTTTTAAAAAGTAAAACCAACTCCTTTCATCTTACCTGTTTAGTCTGACCTTCTATATCATCCAGTGTTGGTAGGTCAGCCAGGTATTTTTCTAAGGTTTCAATTCGTCTCTGCTTTTCTTTGTTTTGCTCTGACTCTTTCTGGCATTTCTTTTTCAGGCTATTAATATAGCGGTCTCTAGTTTTAAGCTAGAAAGTAAGAATAAATGTTTTAAGATTACAGTGGAAAATAAACCTGCTTTGGGACCAGGGGCTCTTCAGGAATTATATTCTCAACTGCACAAAAGTATTAATTATTGAAAGAAAAAAAATAATAATAAATCCCAGCAGCTCAAACTTCCAGACCCTTCAACCACAGGTGTTACACCTATGCCTAGAAAGCAAACTGTACAATTTAAAAGATAAAATAGACGTATTTTTTTCATCAATGAGAATGTTCATACTAAAATTAAAATAGTTAAGTTGGAAGGGACGTACAAAGATCAAGTTAAACTGCCTGAACATTTCAGGACCTAACTAAATGTTAAAGCACACTACTGAGGGCATTGTCCAAATGCCTCCTGAACACTGACAGGCACATCAACCACTTTGCTAGGAAGTATGTTCCTGTGCAAAAAATGATGAGGAGATATTTTAGTCCCTTCTCTTCTTCTGACCTAGGAAAATGACTTGAAACACTGAAATCTAAGAACTGAACCCAAGAAGAACTGCAGCCAATAACTAGACTGTGACACCATCTGTCAATTACATCAGGTGTCATCAGAACAGAACAGCTGCTTTCTTAAAGCACACTGTACTATGTTTGCTTACACTGCTGGTACTTTTTGGAGAGAAAAAAAAAAGAGAGAAAGGAAGCAAAAAAACAACAGTATTTTCCAGCCAGAGTCCAATGTAATGGAAAACAGTATCGCTATTAGTCACAACTGTGTAGTAACTCAAAGACAACAAACACTTAACATGACAGTAAATGCAAAATGTACTTTTATTTTGGTGCTAAGGACATCCACCTCAATGAGAAATGAGTGTGATAATGTCAGAGCTCAGAGTTGTGGCCAACAGAAAAGTTTAAATTGATAGTATTAGAAAGGTTTTTCTAGTAAGAGCCTTCTAAAATAGACCAGAAAACTGAGGATTGCAAAAAGGCCAAGTCCTTACATCTTTTTTCTTTTTTTTTTTTTCCATTATGACCTCAAAACTGAGCAAAGCTTTCCAAATAATTTAAAATCTTTCAGATTAGACAAAAATCAAACCACAACGCACATTCAAGTGAGGCAAAGTTGCAACTCAGCCATCACTTTCTGCCACAGCATACCCTGTAGAAACACATACTCTCCCCACAATCCAAGTCCTAGGACAGCAACTAAAATACATTCAAGTAAGCCAAATTGCCAGGAGCATGCGACTGTCCAATATGCAAAACCCTTTTCTTTGTTTCTCACACACCAATAAAGATGACAAGTTGAACAGTCTGAATACTTCAGTACTTCCGACAAAGATTACATGATTTCTGAATCTTTTTGTTGTCCTGCATATGTACACTAAGAAATTTTCTCACCTACAATCTCTACTTTTCTCATAGCTACAGTGTTTGCCTTACGATTCCTTCTGTCCTCTCTACATTCTCAGCATCAGCCCAAGAGCTCTTTCTACCTTCTCCTGAGATAAAAAAACGTTTTATTTTTTCCCCCCTCCACTCACTCCTGCCATTCTACCGAGAAGACAAGAAAGCTTTGTTGGTTTGGTGGGTTGTTTCTTTATTTTATTATTTCATCCTTCATGCATATGACTTAGTTGGGACAGGCTCTCACTACCTGGCAATTAAATACTAAAGCATGCCATAGAAATCAAAGGGCAGACCATTGGTACCAACTACCAAAGGTGCCTTAGAGGAGTCTTCACAACTAACCACAGAAGAGGGAGAAGAAGGAGATAGGTTGAGTTCAGCTACCTACGCTCTGCTTTTTCAGTTCAGCAGCACAGCTTACAGATAAAATGCTTCAAAACTAAAGCGAGCGCTACAAAATCTACAGATGCCATGAGGCACACTTGTGCCTGGAAGAAAGAAAAGGAAGAAGCTAAGTGCTTGTGATAAGAACACTTGTGAAGAGTGCTGTAGTATCTACCTTAGAAGACTCCATCAGCTAGGAAGCCACAAGCTGCCAAGGTATCTGGCCAGCCACAAAAGAGAAGCTTTTTCAGGCTGCTGAAATTTCAGCGCCCACTGAAGCACTTCCAGTTCCCTCAGTTACACACTGAGCACACGTGGAGCCTGGAGAAAACAAACCTTCTCTTCAGGTACCAATATTATTTGCAAAACAGTAAAAACGCTGCCTTGCTTGGTATGTCAGCATGTGGAAAAGAGGTATGAAGCCAGTAATGGGTAAAGGGCAGCTCTTCTCTCTGAAGGCCCTGCTGTTTCTCAAAAGGAAAGCAACCAGTGTATCCACAATATTAGAAGGGACACAGCACTTCAGACCAAGAAGTCTTCCAGCTCAGTGCGTAATTTCCAGCAGTGCCCATATGCAGATATCTACAGTAATGAAAGAATGTGGATAACACATTTTTCCAGTTTCCAGTTGCTTTTGTCCATTCTTCTCCTGAGACAATTATGGTTTCTGTATTCTTCTCTTGGATATTTGCCTTGTTGCCCTCCTCTGAACCTTTTCCAGTTCCACTACATCCTGTTTTTGTGATGAGGGAGACTCTCCTAGACCTTTCATCAGTGACGACTGATGAACATGGAAATGGGAGAGTTCCTTATGTTTTTTCCCTCCCATCTGCACTGGAACAGTCACAGCCTGTCTCTTACCGTCAAAAACATATCATCTGCACACTGTATTTAAATGTTGCATGTTTAAAATGTCAATATAGGAAAAAATATTTGCAACAGTAGGTAGCTAGAGAATTAGATACATATAGCACATGTCCTTTTAAACATGCACTTACAAAGCTCATCTAATAGCTAATTTGTTTCAGGCTTCTATCATTTCCCCATTCGCTGGCCAAGTCTGGCTTAGGATTGAAAAGCCTCTTCAAAAACATAAGCATTCACTCAAAAATAACCCTAGAACAGCTACCTGCCACAATCCCTTTGTTCGGTACATAAGTTCTATTTTTTTGTTCCTTAATGTCTGGTACATCAAGCAGGGACACCAAGATTTCCAGGCTTTGGGGTTCTCTGTGCAGGCACAGTTGAGGAACTGCAGAGAGGGCTGTCCCCAGGCATGGCACCCAGCCCACTGCAGGATCACTACACACCGCCTTCCTCCCTCTGCAATCTTCCCTCAGACAGGATGGCATTCAATTTATTACTACAACACATGCTCCCTTCCTGTCCTTTTTCTTGTTGAGAGCCTTTTGTTCAGCACACAGAATGGGTGTGAGGTGGATCAGATCTGTACAGTAAATCAGGTTCTTGGAGACCAACTATCCAGCTGATCCAGGCACTGGGGCACAGCTCCTTGAAACTGCCAATACTCACAGCAGCAGTTCCTACACAGGAACACAAGCAACAAAAACACTAAAAGAAACAAGAGGAAGCGGAAGAACTCAGTTTCTGCTCTTCCTGAATGTTACCGTCAATGAAAGGCATACAACAGGATTTGTCAGAAATGGGAAGGCAAAAGTGGAGATTAACTATATTTTCCTTTTTTCCTTCCTATCTGTTGCTTCACAGTACCACATTTCTCCTGCCCCTTGAATCTGCATGAATATAAATATAAGTACAACAGTAAGGTTTACTGATTAAAGAGAAGGTAACTGGCAACATCTCACTGAACATTACGAATCACTGATCAATGGCACATTCCAGCCTGCAATAATGACAGGCTGTCGAGAAACTCAGAACTACCTTAGGTACTGCTCTGGCTTCTAAAGAAACTTCTTACCAAGAGAGTTCCAAGAACACAGCTAGCTAAGCCCCTTCCTTGTCTCAGATTGAAGGCTGCTTCACGCTTCCTACGGAAGTTGCAAGAGAATTGCTTTCTGCTGAGTAGGCACCTTCAGCACATCTCAGAGCGTGAGGCCTGCATCTGTGCATCATGTTAAAAAGGAGCTTTCATTTCCATGCTTTTCCTGTGTTTTTAGGAAATACTTCAGTTGTTGTAATAAACATACAAGCTAAATGAATTCTCAGGCTTAGAGCTGAGCAGCTTTTCTTCAAAACAAGTTTAATTGATATATGGTTAAAACTGCCATTACCAGGTCTGAAATATGCAGAATGATTGATATTTTTTCACTACAAGTTCAGATTTATCCACTTCCAATGCCTACTACCACAGATAAAGTTTATCTTCATTTTGAAAACAGCTCTGTAATCTCCACACAAAGTTGCTTCCTAACAAGCACAATATATGCCACGTTAACAAGGTCAAAAGGAAATTTGGAACATGAAAGACACTTACTTTTTCTTCCATCTTCTTTTTCTCCTCGCTAGATTTGTTTGAAATCTGCTTTAGAAATTCACTGAGTTGTAACTCCTTATTCTCAGCCACTGCAATCTTTCGCTCAAGCTCCTCAAGGTGGGGTGCTGATCTTTCTGAAACGTGAGGTTGCAGTGATGCACTCTCATACTGTGGTTGCTTTCAAAAAGAAAGAGAACAATCATATAAATGAACAAACACATACCACTGCATATTTTAACAGCACAGCAGAAAACAGTCCTGCTGGGTTTTTTTCCCCCTCACTTTCAGGAAGGGTGGAGTTTGATTTTCAAACACTAAAATGTGTGGGAACAGTATGCATCTCAAGAATCTTCTGCAGAGAAAAAAAAAAGAAAAGAAAAAAGCTGGACACTTACATTCATAACATATGAAAATGAACATTGTGTGACATTTCCCCCTCAGATATACTGAAGAGGTACAACTTTTCTTCCAAAACAAACAAAAACCTCCAACCCTTAAAATTCAAAGAAAATGCATTTTCAAAAAAAAAAAAAGTCTACTACATTACCCTATTATCTCTTACAGAGAAAAAACACTGTAATATATTCACAGACATTTTATAAAATAAGATATGCTCCAATCTCACAGACCCTGTTAAAGTAGAACATCAGACAGCAGTTAAACGTCAGAGCTATCACAACTGAGATGAGGGATGCAGGGATAGTCTGAGATAATAGCTACAACCAGATGGCAGGCTTCCTGCCTTCTCTCATGTCCACCAAAACCCTCCTCCCCTTCTATCTCATGCAGTTCAACATTGTTCTCCCACTTCCACTGCCCACGGAAAGAAAGCACAAAATGGAAATCAACTGCCCGTGGGATGAAAAAGGAGACGCATCCCATTAGGCTTTCAGTTTCATATTCTTTTAATAATATAAACTGGAACCTTTAAAGAAATTATACAGAGAGCTTTTAAAATAACATTCCTTGTGCAAAGCATTATAAGAGATTAAAATCTCCATTAGAGTAGATTTTCATTTGCAAGTTAATCTTATGAAAAGCAAACAAATCAAGCAGAAATCCTAAGACCTATTATAAATTGCTTGTATATTTTAAAGTACGAAAGATGAAAGCATCTGCTGCTTTATTTGAAGTGTATTTGCTATGCTAAGGTTATGTACATTCATATTTCAGTTTCCATGATTTTTTTTCCCTTTCATATTCTTAATCTAGACAGAGTTTTAGGGTATTTCATGAAGAAACTTCTGAAAGCACTGAAATCCACATTCAGAGACTGTTTCTATCCACCTTCATACTGAGTTGCTACCTGAACTTTCTTCCCATCTTACACAAAACAATCACACCTTACACAAAGCTGTGCTATTCCAAGAACATAATTAACATCAGGCTGAAGTGTGTTAGCTGAGGTCCTGGTGCAGAGTCTGTGACAAAAATGATCAAGTAATAAAAGAGGATGGCAAAGCTATTTCTCTGCATTTCTGCCTTTAACATTTTCCTCCAGCAAGACCATTTTGATACGTGGAGGTGTTGAGATGGATTGTACCCATACTATCTCTGTAATTACACCTTTGGGTAGCACCTCCTTGTCCAACTCTGAAAATCTTTTGTTGGTGTTTTCAAATATTTTGTTTTCTAATATCTCCTTATATAGCTGTATTACACACGTGCTGTTTTTAAACCATCATTTTTGCACAGTGCTCCAATATGAATGAGGATTCTTACCCCACTTTCATCAGATTTCAAAATAAGTATGTACACAGTATTGATGCAACTTAAATTTCTACAAACTTGAAGTAAATAACAACATTTTCAGGATTTTCCACTATGTGCAATTTACAGTTATCCAAAGACACAACCATTAATAAACATAAAAGTTCTGCATTTTATCTACAGTGAACTGTGAACATCATTTCAAATGGCAGTTACTGCATAATTGAAAGATTCTCTAAAATAAAAATATCCATCCTACCTGCAAATTAGTCATGTATGGTTCTTCGCAGTTCACAAGATGGCTCAGTCTTGCATGTTGAGCTCGTAATTCATTCTCTCTTATTTTCTGATGTAAATTGTTAATCTGCTGCTTTTGCCTGTAATAAATACATTTTATTTGAAAATAAATGGAATTGAACAGAGATCATAATTAAAAAATGATCTTGAGACTAGACTGGAGACTAGACAGCAATGTATGCAACTTACTTTCTCTCTTCCACCTTGTCAAATGAAACAGAAACAAACAGACAACAGAACCAGATTAAGTATTTTATAATCCTGAATCTACTTTAGCTGTGGGTTTTTTTTTCCACTGCAGCCAGACTGCAACAAGCCTAGTTCAACACCAGAACTGGAATCTCATCAGGAGTTATTAAACTAGAGCTGCCGTGCACCCTTCACTTAAGCATCCCCCAACTGGCCTGCACTCAACTGGGAATCATTAATCAATCTCTCAGAAATATGTACTTGAATACCAGTTTTGTAGGGGCTGGAGAGCAGCTTCTGTTGTCATTTTTTCTTACACCCAGAAGTGTAAGTAGCAAGAAGTACACAGAAATTAGAATGCAAACAAACAAAACTCACATCTTCCGTTTATTTGGGCTTTTCTCTGGCTTCTCTCTCTTTGTGAGAGTTGACTTTTGACATAGTTTAAAGAGATTTGCAAAACAAGGAGCAGAAAAATTAAAAAGAGAATGTCATTACAAAAGTTAGACTGCAGGCTTTCCTGTGAGGTCTGTCTTTCCATGCTGCTCAAGGTTTTTTAAGTTAGTTGCTTTACATACATTTCCCACCACTACAGTAAAATCCTGCACTGCATATTAAAGAATTAAACCTCTTATACCAATCATTTGGCTAGTGTAGAGCAGAAATAGCACCACTCTTCCATCACTATTTAATTATATCATACATTGTATCACTATTTAAATTATGACTTTATTTGAACTAATGTGAGTAGATGGCATACACAGGCCACATCTCAACCCCAGCTCAAGTTATATGAGAGACACAGACTGCCAGCTCTGCTGTTCTCTCTGGGGAGAGCTGGGCACCTCATGAGGTGACTGGAGTGGAATCATCAGTATCTACCAGAAACACACAGAGCAACCTGCTCAATCAATCTACAAACAGCTTTCATTCGTGCCCAGCATGTTTGTGGAGTTTCCCTCTCTGAAGATCTTCAGAAACTGTCTTGACATGACCCTGTGCAAGCAGCTCTGGTTGTTCCTGCTTGAACATGGTTTGGACCAGATGGACTCAGAGGTCCCTTCTAACCTCAGCTCTTCTTTGATTCTATGTACTTTCTATGTACTCTTTTAATTCTACTTCTTTTTTTTTTAATATTAGGAGAGCATCAAAGATACAACGCATGTGCACAAAACTTATCTTTTTAACATTTCTCTATTTCTTCAGCTATAAAGAATTACAATTAATGGGAAATTAGTAAAAATAAGTTGCAATTCTGTAGTGTCTTAAGATGACTCACTGAGTACAATTCATAAATAAGAGCAATCGAATGCATTTAGATGACTCCATAGCAAGTCCTAAAATATATAAACAGGTGACTCTGAGGCTTCCCTTTTCAGTTTTACTATCCATAGAAAAAAAAGCCCACATATATGGAGTATGTAATGCTGAACAACTCTGTACTCAGACTCAGCTCTTCTGGTTGGTGCCTTTCTGTACGAGGGCACTTCAATCAAAAAGCTTCAAACTTATTTTGGAAGAAGCGAATTTGAAGATCAAGAAAAAGAGTATGCCTGTAACTTGTAACAGGCCATATACAAGCTCAAGTGCTAGTATATCATGTGAGAAAATAAAAACCCTTGCTGGCTTCTGCTGCATGCTTGGTCACAGAGACTGGGATCATTTATTATGATTTGTCTTAATCCATGAACAGAAGTCGTTTTTCATTTTTTATTACCTTATTACTTACCAGATATAGCTATTACAACATCCCTGCCCCATTTGTTTTAACATTATTCATCCATTTGCCACTCATCCCTTGAAGACACTATGCAATTTTCTCCTTCTGACTGATTACATCTTAGCAGTGCCTCGCTTTATGGGCAGGAATTTAATAGCTCGAAACAAATGCTACAGCCCAGAGTAAGCATTTTTAAATATTTTTGAACCTCCAACTACAGTACCATATTTCATAATCTTTTCCCTACCCTAACAAATCCCTGTAGGAAAAAAGGTAGAACAAATTAATCCACGATGAAACAGAGCTGCATGAGCGAAGAGTGTAACCGCATTTCTTTTTGCTCTGCAAAGCGTGAAACTCTGCCCCATCTGAAACCTGGCCAGCAAAACTTGTCATGAAAATGTTTCACGTCTGTGTAGATCCTGCACAGCTTCTTCACATAACTGCCTCTCTCAAAATATCATTAACCTCATGCCACCCAGAGACAAAAATGCTGCGAACAGCCCAGCAGTCACAAGCAGAGGGAAAGATAAAGCACCATAGAAACATACTTACTATTTACATACAGTCCTGTAAGTCTTTGGAGACTTCATACCAGATGCGTTTTCTCACTGATGTTCTCATACGCTAGGACAGTTTTAATCTTCTGTTACCCCACAGCTGTTACTATTAATCTGCAGCATAACCACAGGCTGCAAACATTATTGAAGCACTTTCACAAACATGACCTGCACACTGCAGAGGGGACACTGTCCCCACAAGCCTCCCCATCACCAATCCATCTTCCACCCAGGTACGTGCTGACTGTCACTCTGGTCAGGCAAAAAACAAAAATAATCCTGAGATGGAAAGATGTGACAGCAAGGCCACTCTCCCCTTGTAGCTGCTATGGTGACTGTAACTCACGTGCACCCTGCATGTTCACAGAGGGCAGATCAGAGCAGGCTGAAATTCTGTAACCATTTGCCAAGATTAGTCAAAACTTTTCACAACTCTTCCCTTTCTCTAATGAGCTGTTTTTCATCAGCTCTCCCCAGGCATTCACTACGTTTATAACGCAGAAGGCAGCCCTGCCTTAATGTAATTAGGCCCAGACCTGAGCTCAGGGCACTGGGACTAACAAAAGACACTCCTCTACAGAAACCAGAGCACAACTAGGGTCGGTAGAAACGCTGTACTTAATACCACAAAAACTACTCTCATTCACAAATTCCATTTCTCCATCGGTGGGTGTTGCAACTCTATGTTGAAGGCAAAGTAACAATCATTGGCATGTTATCTGAGTATCACAGGACTTGTCACAGGATTTCATTCAATCCTGTCAGTCAGATGAGAAAATACTTCAAGTTTCTGTCCAGACATGTCCCTCCCTTTATACTAAGACTTGAGGAGAGAAGAACAGAAGGTACAGTCCTGCTCTAAAGTTGCAAACCAATCATTAGGACTCAAAGGGAAGAAGAGTTTGTTTAAAAGTGTATAAACTTAAACTCTCCCATCCAACCAACTAATACAAACATAGCACTAATACCACTTCTTTCAGAGACAAATCTGGCACAAATCTTTCCAGCTGCCCTTCAAGGCATAAAAGTCTTCAGGAATGGGGAATATAGGAACAAATGAATTTTGTATCTTCTATAAATGAGCAAGAATACCACTTCCATTACCCACAGAATCTGCAATGAAGATATCGAAGTCACTATATTGTTGGATTTTATTTCAGATAGGTTGATTTGTCAGTTTTGTTTTGTTTTTCCTCAGAAATAACCTGCCTGTTATATCCATGTTTTCATTACTATTATTCCAAAACTTCCATTGATTCCATTGATGGGAGTTTCACTCTGAGCCTTTTCACCTTTTTTGAACTTCAGCCATAATTTATAGATACAGGTACATATAGATATCTTAAGACCAAATCCTAGCTGCGCTGCTCCCAGGTAAGTCTTTCTAAAGGGACTCAGCATAGTGACAGGTTATCCAAGACACAGAGACAAATTTGGTGGCTAAGATTCCTTCTATCTCTTCTATGCTCTAAGATTCCTTCTATCTAGCTCTTTTGTTCCAACTCCCATATTAGTTAGTTACATGCTAGCTAAGTTAATTTACAGAAAACTACCATTTTCACAAATGACTTTAAGTATCTTGGAACATGTATACGTTCCAGAATACTTTTAACTGATTACGCACTCCTTTTAATCCCTCACCGACAGCAGAACAGTGCAGCATCTGCACTGTTCTCTTGTAATGAGCATTAGCGTGACCTGGCACAAAGTGACTGTTGCTAGCTCACCTAAAGCCAAGTCTGTGAATCAGCAGCTCACTTTCAGTTGGTACATGCACAATAGAAGAATAGCACAGTGCTGCCCAGTCTGCTCAAGTCCCTGGAACTCTGCCTGATGGCCACCCACCCTTTTGCTTCCTGAGAGCCCATGAGGGGCTGCAATTTTTGCAGTCTGTCTACCCCTTTGGCAGCAAGAGGCTGCTAGTGGTGCATAATCCTTGTGTTGTTCCTCTGTGTAGACTGACACGGGGAAGACAACACACGGCCCTTCACGAAATGGCAGACAAGCTCATCCCATGCTGGATGACTGAGATTCTATTTATGAAGCTGGTCATAATTCAGAGGAAAGTTACTCGTTTCTCTTGACACAAACTGAAGACATTTAAATGTGCAAAGAGAAAATTACAGCCTTAACTGTAAAACATCAGTTCAGGGGTGTGGAGGGAATCTTGATTTCAATTCATTTGCAGTTCTGTCCTTTGGCTCAAACAAACTTCTTTGAAAACTTAGATCAGCACAAAGAACATGGGGTACAAATACAACGCAGCTCTGCATGCAAAAGCCTGGACTACCTTCTGAGACCAGAATTAATAATAAATAAACTGTTTAATATACAAATTGCTTCTATGTCTCTCTCAGAATGTTTGTAGAACATAATTGGCATTCAGAACATTTTCTCATATTCACACTGGACTAGTTAACCAGGCGCACAAGCTTAGACAGACACTTGTATATGCATTTGCCTGGAAACAAGCAACATTTTCTTCAACCTGAGACCAACTCATCTGTTTCCATAAAATCCTTTCATCACTTATTCCAATATAAAAGCATCTTGAAAAACCCATGGTTGCCAGAGAAGTGCCTCCTCCTTTCAACTTTGAAAAGTCTTAAATTAGCATAAATCTAAGAGTCCTACATTACAAATGAAGATAAAGGTCCAGTACCTTCAGACACTCCAGGAACTGAAGAAAGCAGCTTCCTCCACTACAGAAATCATGTTAGTAATTTCATAATGAGTCAAATGAAATCGATGCTCACCTTCAAAGGTTACTGAGAAATCATTGCTTTAGGTGAAAATGCTTCAGAAGATTTTCTGAGTACCAGAACATGAAGTATAATACAATATGGGTCCTTCGGAAGCACAAGCATCACTCATCCCACACCACAGTTAGAGGTATGCTGTTTTGTTTTGATGTCTTAAGAAGCTGGATACTAGTTTTTATATCCCTTTGTTGTAAAGGCACAATCTCTTGGGACCAAACGTGCAGAGTACTGATAGAGAGAGAAGTCAGTAGTACACAAAGTCCTAAAAACAATGCAAATACATTTCCGTAACTTGGAAGATAAAGCCAGACAGCTCTGATACCACTAAAACTCATGCAAAAATAGATAGACTCCAACTTCCTATGCAATCAAGTCTATTTTGTGCTTTTTTTTTTTTTTCTTTCCTCCTCTAGGAGTCCAGAATGGATCTTTCATACTTGGATTTTGTTATTTTTTAAATGACTCTTTTGAATTGCATTGAAGTTTGATATGCTATTCTGACCCTCAGGAAGCAAGTTAGCACTAACATATGGGGAGGCCAGGTAAAAGCACAGCCAACAACTGCACTTGACTTAGTCAAACAATGTCAGCCATGTAGCCAAAGGGGAGTGAGGAACAAGGAAGACATGGACATGGCTGCTTGCGCAGGGATGCTCCCTCCCACAATGGAGTTTTGCACCTCCTGTGGCCTCCTGACAGGCATCATGCTGCTCCCATCTCTGTCAGTAGTGGGACTTCCTAAAAACATTTAAACCCACAGAAAAGAAAATGAAGTTCCAGAGGATAATATCTGGGATTATTGAACAATTACTGAGCATAACTACACAATGCTGTACTACAAAAGCAGGCCATGTAGAAAGGCAGCCTACAAGAGGGACAAAGCAGGAGAAAAGCCTCAGCTGTCCAACTTGGACGCTTCCAGAAGATGTAAAATCAGTTGGAGAGAATTCAAGGAATAAGGAAACCTACCAGAGGTCCAGAAAATATGACCTAGGAGTCAAAAATTAAGAAATTACAGCCCTGCACTAGCAGTAACATGAACACTATCAACACACCCAGTCTGACATCAACAAGTGAAGATGAGCCAATTTAACAGGAGGGAAAGAAAACCTAATACAAATATCCTAATGAAAACAGTAAAGTGTAATTCAACTCTGGATGGAAAGTTAATAATTTAGCAACTGATCGGAGACTGCGAATATTACTATAGTCCGAGGAACTACAGCTACTCACTAAAATGATACTTTTATATAAGCATTTTCATAAAAAGCAGTTCAAGTGCCCTTATGTTGCCTGGATGAGAACATTGCATGCAAAGTGCTATTTTCAGCAGTTTATGTCATATATTCAGATATTTGGCATTTATTCACATACCTAACTACATGCAATCCCAGCCAAACTGTGCCAATACCACAGCAGAGACATCCACAGTGGCTTGCCAGTCAGAGATGTTCATAGTTGTACCAAAATGCTGTAATTTCATTTTTGTTAATGAACTGAAGAGAGTACATGGCATGGGAACAGTGCTGAGAATTAAAATGTGATGCGGTAATCTTCTAAACTAATGCATATACTGTTGGCTCCCTCTGGTGCCAAGTACAATATAGTGTTACACATTAAGCTGAAGAAGTGAGGCAATGACATAATCCAGTTCTAGTAATAAGCGTTACAGCAGCAGATTTCTTCTTACAAACAAAATTGTTAAGACCCTTATCCTTTATTCACACTCTGCACCAACAGATCTAAAGTGGAAAAAGCATGATACACACCTTTAGAAAGTGCCACTGTATTCCTCTGTACACACATGCCAGGCTCTGTCCCTCATGCCACACTTTCTCTTTATAAAAGTGATTTCTCCCCAATTCTTTAAGAGTAGACTTAAAAACAGATTTCAAGTTTTGATTTGTTAAATTGGCAGTGATACCTACAGCAGCTCTAAAAACAAAATTAAAGCACTTTTATACCCACACATTTATGCTACTGTGTTCATTTATACTTGTTCAGATACACAAGTCCAAACAATTTTAACTCATCTACTAGTAAATCTTCAACAGTAAATGTTCAACAGTGTACAGAATACTCATCAAGCCATTTATTCGAGTCACAAATACTGTTTTTTTCCTAACATTCTACTAATGGCTTTGAATTCCAGTGACATACAACCTATCCAAGTGTGGTGATTCACACAGCAAGTGTTAATTCTTGAGTTATTTCAAACAAGATCTTGTTTGCAGCTTTTCCAAACTGTTAGATTTCTGCTGCAAAACAAGGAAGTTGAATAATCTTATCCGGATGGGTTGGATTTTTGTTGCCCTTTAATTACCATGGGATAAGAAGGGAAGCAGGCAGCAGGTTTCTGTTTCCTCTCTGCTTCCTTTTCAGCAACAAGGTGGAGCACCTCAAGGACACCACTACATATGCAGCCTCTACTTCCAGCACATCAACACATTTAAGCATTTAAGTTGTGGTGTTCAACTCTACCTCCTGCTGCAATTCACAGCACGAGAGTGTATGTTAACCTCAAATAAACTGGACAGCAACCAGTGGAAGGGCAGCTAGAGACAAGAGCAAGATAAGGGTGTTCTTGGGTGTTTCTTTTCATTCTGTTTTTTCTTGTACCTCTCAACTGCAAACAGCTATGACCAGAGCACCAGCTTAGAGCCCCACCTCCAGCATCCTCTGGCCAACTGCTACACCACTCCTCCAATTTCCAGATGTCACAGGGACGACCTGACCCTCCTCAGTTCCCCCATTAATTAAACAAGTCTTGCTGATATCCTTCTTTTACCAGGTTATAAATTCAACATTAGCCATGGTTGTTTTTTTGTTGTTGTTGTTTGTTGTAAAAAAGTTTAAAATAAGATCAAGGATAACAGGAGTCAAAAATCCTAGGTTTAGTCCCAGACCTTACACTGGCTCTCAGTGTAATATCTTGCACCCCTCTTTTAAAATATGGCGTTGAAAGAAGGCATTACTTATACTTAAGAATTATGAATGTTCCATTTAATAATAAATAGAACACTAGCACTTTATAATGGTGTTCTGTTTCTAGAATTTTGGACTGCAACTACATACTATTTCCTCCATGAAATAAACCATCAGTGAAAAAAAAAAACAAAACAAAACCCAACCAACAATATAAGAAGGAGATGCAAAAGATTTTACAAATATGCAACATCATTTTGTACTGATTTTAAATTATACAACTCAATTATTTGAAGTAACTTTGTTTTCAAATCATAAATCTTGAGGCAATTTTTTGCCCAAATGGAGGCTTAATATTTAGAAAACTGCCCTTTCTGTGGTTTATGATTATATTGCAATTTACACTGTATTTAACTGCAACACCAAGTGTCTACTTAAAGCAAATGACTATAAGATCACAAAGTGGTCTTTGTTCATTTCAGTAGCTTTCAGAATGTACTTTGTCTTTTCAGATGAATGAAAAGGGATCACCTCAACTGACTTCTCTGATAAATCCAGAAAGAGCTGTATTCAGCTGTGTTCACTATCTCTAAGTCATACAAAAGTATTCTTTTTACAAAAAAAGATCACACACATTGCCATGGGACGTCAAGAAATTGCTTTTCTCCCTCTGGATGGACAATATCAGGTAACTAGGTTGCAAACTGTCACTTCAGTAAAATGAAACTTCACCTTGACTGTAAACCCATTTTCACTGTGAGAAGAGTAATGTGAACTGATGGCTCAACTGCCATTGTGTAACAAGTCTTCTTGTAGAGCGTAGGTGCAAAGCAGAGGCAACAAAAGACAGTCCCTGGCCATCATGCATTATGTGTTCACAAACACCAGTGATAGCCTGGGCATGGAAAGGAGGGCTGCAGGTTATACAGCATTACTACTGATATAACAGGCCTGGAAAAGCTGCTTTACTTTAGCTGCCCCTGAACAGCTGATCAAAAGACTCTGACAGAAGAGATCTATGCAACAGCTACAGATGCTTCCATCTCAACTGCCTGTCCCCCTGAAAGATCTGCATTAAAGCAGGATGTTGAGTGCATGTACCAGCCACTTCCTATTTTGTGGACCATCTTCCACTGCAGGGGCAGGAAAATGCATGCTATCAGGTGTCGAAGCTGATCTAGGGAAAATGATGCTGGCCAGCAGAGGTGATGGTCACATTGCTAGGGGGCAAAAACATCTTTATTCATCACAATTTCCTTCTCTGTTGCAAGAAAGAAAGGAACAGATTGTGCACAAGCATAATTCTGCTGCCAAAGTTGTCCATCTCCATCCAATTAAGGGAGAAGAACTACCAGATGAAATAAAAAAAACATTTATCACAGATGCCTGACATTCCTGTTATTAGCACACACCTGCTTTACACAGTTCTCCCCAGGCTGAGGACCAAAGTATCAATAAGAGGCCAAAACTATTTCAAGATAAGAACAACCACTCCTTTCAGTCATGAGTCAAGAGTTTATTATTAAAACACAGACTAAGCCAAATGATAATTATGTCAAATATAAAAATACCCTTCTTAAATGTCCTACATCCAAACTCAGCAGCTCCTGATGACATTTGATAATTTAGTGCAAGCTTCACTAAGCCCTTTATTAAAAGCACATTTTCCTCATTAAGGCTTAATATCATCTAAACATCTAGAACTCCAGAAATTATATCATCTGTACTAGAAACTTACAGTAGCGACTTGCTGCCAAGTTCTATATTAGATTGATAACAATTTCAACTTGAAACTATGTATCTCTTGACATGTAGATAATGATTTTAATATTTTATTATTTGAACAATTTGAGCAATTAAATACGATTTTGCTAATAAACGTTTCTTCCAAGACCAATTTCTCAAAGCTTTAATTATCAGCGGGCTTCAGATATACTTCATTTCTTTCTTTTCCCACATCAAGTAAAATCAGTACAAAGCAGATTACCAGCTCTCAGCTTGCATCAATCCCAAGACCCTACATACAAGCAGAAATATGTCCAATATGAACATGAATACTTACATGAAACTAGACTGGGCAAGCTGACAGCAGAAGTAGCTATTGGTCTTGCTCTCCCTTTTCCATTGCAAAAGCCTCAAACCCCTGAGTAAATTCCCAAATTTGTAGAAGACTTTTAGTAAGCAGCCTGTCTTCTCTCCTGGCAAGGTCTAAGTCCCACATATTTTGTGTGTAAGTGCTGGACTGAAAGCTAACAGTTCTACTTTTCCAGTTTCTACATCACAGCTTTTATGTCATCTAATCTAACAAACGCAGCAAGAGCAGCTTACTCACCGATCGATCACAATCTCTTTCTGTCTTAGCAGCCCCTCTTTAATTTTCATTAGAGATTCCCAGTTGCTGAAGTCCTGATATGTGGTAGCTGGGTAACTCTGACGAGATGTTCCAGTCGGAACCTGCATAAAATATTTCTATAATTAGCTTCAAAAACAGTGAAGGTAGATTATTTCCTAGATACTGGGGAATTTACGAAGTGGTTTATTGTTTCAGAAATGTAACACTGTTTTATGCTTTATTCAGATTTACTTCATTTAAAACAATGGGATTTATACACACTTTTTTTGAACAGACTTTAGGCCAGCCTGAATGATTTAAAAATTGCTTTATAATGACTGATGACTTCATAGCTCTGAAACTAGTATGAGATGAAAAGCTCATTTAGAATTTAAATACATTAAGACAAACAACAGGAATATACCACCGCAATAGAGTACTGAAAATGAGATAGTTGAATAGCTTTAGATCTGCTTGATAACTGCAGATAACACCATTCCTTTCACTTGTTAACTGTAACTTGTTAACTGTAACCTGTAACTTTAGCAAACAGAAAAATAGCCTTAAAAGTATGAGCATTTGAAATATAGAATATGGGAATACAATCCTGGTTAAATTCTAACTTCTTCCAAGAACAACGTTTCAGAAGTAACAGATTACAGGCTTGCCACGATATTCACAAAAGCCAAGCAGTTTGCCTCATTACAGACTGATCTGAAGACCACAGTCAAGCTGAATAGGAGCCAACAACAACATGGTTTAGAAGTAAATAACTAACTGGGATGATAAATCAGGAATATTTTTATACTCAGAATATAAAAAGCATTATGAGTGTTTGTGTCAGAAATTCACATGAGGGAAAGTTTAAGTTAGAATTTTAGCTTACAGATGGAGGCAACCCAGCATTAGCTGCCATGAGCCATCATGTCCTCTTCCACTGTTTTTCTCATCACTAGAAAAATTACAGAATCACAGAATGACTTGGGTTGGGGATCTTAAAGCCCATTCAGTTCTAATCCCCTTCTGTGGGCAGGGCTGCCACCCACCAGCTCAGGCTGCGCAGAACCCCATCCAACCCAGTCTTGAATTCTCCAGGGATGGGACAGCCACAGCTTCCATGGGTACTCTGTACCTGGGCTTCACCACCCTCTAGGAAAAAAAAACTTATCTTTTTATTATCGGGGAGCAACCTTGGACCATTGTGCCTCTAATTTTTTGGAACAAAGCAGGAGAAGAAAGTGAAAATATGGCTAAATTTGGTTTAAAAGTTAAAATACAGTTTTTAATGATATCTGTATGAGTATAGCTCATTTGTATTTGATTGCTCTAAGCATTTTAAACTTATGACTATAATTAATTATATTAAGATCAAAACACAGCATGAGATATTAAAATTAGACCCACAATATTCAAGTAGAACGCACTTCTGTTCAAAGCTAAACTGAATATTGAGAAATTACTGTCTAAACCCCAGAATTATGATGTGCTGACATCATGAATTCCTGACAACCTCTTCTGTAAATTAAAAATGTGTGCTTTCCCCTTTCAGTCTAAGGATTGAACTGAACTAATTTGCTCATTGATAAAATGAACCTGAAAAGGCAGAAACACATTTTCCTTCACTTAATATGTAATTTAAAATTAGGTTTCAAAAGACAAAATCAACTAGTTCAAGATTATTTTAAGACTGTCACAAAAAAAAAAAAAAAAAAAATCTTATCATGTCCAATTATCTGCTTCTAGGAATAACAGGAATAATACTTCCTTTGCTTAACAATCTGGAGAGCGTCAACAGTATAATTTGCTATGAATAACTTACGAGAACAAACACACAACAATACAACAATTTTACACATTAAACATCTAATGTCAGTGACTAAAAAAAACCCCAAAGAAACATCCAACATCTAATAGAATTGTACCTGTCACTTTCAAAGAAAGCAAAATAAACAAACAAACACACATCTGGAATGCAGCAATTAGATGTTTTACTGTCATCTGTGTATCTAGCAGGATAGTATTTAGTATCACATTTTAATGAAAAGGCCAGATTGACAGGAGTAACAGTGCCTCTTGAGGAAAAGTGAAATGTCAAATACTACCAAATTTTACCCTAAAATGGCTCAATGATACATGACTATGATTACTATTTTTTGCCCTATGCTCACTCATGACCGTATCCCACAAACACTAAAAACCATCAAAAGCATCTTGAAACTCTCTCAAACACTGTGCCTAAAAAAAGTGCCTCATACAACTGCTTGCTGGAGCATGCTCAGTGAAAATTTTGTTGGAATAAAACTTTTCACATCTGCCATTTCCAATAAATCCATCAAACCTATACTTGTTCAAGGAAGCTATGAAGATGGTACTCTACTGGGAGGTAAGGAAAGAAAAAGCTGGATTAAGATTTCCCACTAGTTCATTAACCAAGTAATGATTCCTTCCCATAAGCACAACACACGATTAATCTTTTCAGGTCTATTAATTTTGTCTGGGTTGCCAAAACCAGACCACATAACTTCGAAGTAGTCATCAGTACTTACAGAATACCTTAGGATTGTCACATATTGTTCTGTATTACAGTTATTCTTGTGACTGCTTGAATTAATAGTCACCAGCACAAAACTATTCCAGTCAAAGTCTCTCTTAGTCACACATGCCAGCTCATATAAAGTGGCAACAGCAGTTACTAACACTATACTTCGTGTCACAAATTTTTTCCTTTGCTTCTTCCACTATAGCGTTAACCCCTTTTTTTAATATGTCCACTTCAGTACCCTTGTGCTGCAGTCAAAAAGAAAAAAGAAAAAGAAAAGAAATGGTCCTAAATGAAGTTGGATTGGATCCTTGTTCAATTTTCTTCTCAGAACCAGAAATTCCATCTCTCCCTCCCTCCCGCCCCCCCAAAAAAGCCAACCAACAACAAACCACCCACAACTGTTTGACATTAGAAACAGAAAGTCTATGGCTTTATAAAGCCTAATCATTCCATTTACTGAGCAAGGCGAATTTTGTCTTTTAAAATCAAACTATAAAAATAAACCTTCAGAAAAGCAACTATAAGAGAATGGAGATGGAGTGAGAATACAGGCAACTATTTAAAAATGAAGCAATCTTAACTGAAAGCATTTTGGAAGCCACCAGTGGTTTCTCTAGCACAATTCTTCAAAGCAAGCCTGTTACTTAAATCTAGCACATTTGCAAAGTCATGTTTAACACTAAAAAAAACATTATTTTACATTATCTCAACTGCCTGTGTTCTTCAAGTCATCACTCTGAAGAGACAAAAACAACAAAAGATCTTTCTGATATCACATTTCAGTAATTTAAACAATAACAACAACAAAAAAAGCCTGCTAAAAATACTTCTTAGCACTGCCCAGAATAACAAGACACTTCACTTATTTATGAGCATGTGGTGTTGACTACTCCAAACAACTTTCTAGATGCTTTGAATGGTGTGGTAGCACACAGGTGGTCCACTTACATTTGAGCAGTTCATCTCTTAAGGACATCAAGCCAAACAGAAAAAGCAAAACATGTTTTCAGTACTCGCACACAGAATAGCAGAGGATAATTCCCAATTCCAAATACTCAACTTGAATCTTCCACAAAACAAAAAAGCACACGCACACACAAAATAAACCTAACTTGAATCAAACAGCAATCTTTTCCATCTGGCCCCCAAAATATAACCATTTTTGTCAATTGGCACCTCTTCTGACTATATCAGCCTTGGACTAAGAACATCTGCTCCATTAAAGCAATGGTGTCCAAAGGTTCTTGCTTGTTTTTTTTGAGAAAGGCTTAGCCTTCATTTTCATGACTTGGCAAGCCTTCAAGTCATGCTGAGACATGGTTAGTTGCTGGGAAATAAAATTTTAAAATCTTTGCTGCACTAGCCTATATGTAAATATTTATTGCTGAAATACACATTGCTGACTGATTCCATCATGTTTCTTAGCAGTGGGAAAATAACATTTCTCTGGACTACAGGATAACAGCATCTGGATCATTTAGGCCAATAATGTCTGTGATTTTAACTGCAGTAATTAACATTATCTTCTCCGCATTCTCTACCCAAAACAGTTTAGTGTTTCAGCTTATGAGCAGCATTTCATTCCACATCATAATACACTGTATTGCAGAGTAGAGGTGCAGTCCAAAAATCTCAAAATGACATCTACTGTAAAAACAACAACTAAAAAAAATCAGTAGATTTTGAATTTTGAAGCAGTAATTCAAGTACTTTAACAGTATTTGTACTACAACTGTAAAGATTTCACAAGAATGATCTCTTTTGGTCAACAGCATGTTATCCATCTTATGTTGTGAAGTTTCACTAACATTCATTACTTGGAACAAAACCAAGGCTGTGTATCCACATAAACCCAATGCACAGAATCAGCGCAATCAAGATGAACCACACAACAAGCAGCTCTCTTTATAGGACTGACACAGAGGAAAGCACTGCAGATTCCCTCATGAGCTGCACCTCAGGGACTCACCTCTCACCCTCCCATCTCACCTTGTCGCAAAGGCACCAGCAAACCCACACATGCAGCCATTATTGAAGAGGTGCCTCTTGCTCTCTCCTCCCCTGCAACAGGAACAGGATCCCATCTGTGAGCCAGCACAGGTTCAGCACACTGAAGAGCTCTGCAACATGTCCCTGCCCATAGCAAGGAAATAAGGATTTACCCATCCCTTCCTCCCCAGAGATGTTTCTTCTCAACATCAGGCAGAGTGCTTTGCAATGCAACAGCTCCTTTAGTCAGGACAGTCCTCCAAGTCTTCCTGCCAGCAAAGCAAGACAGGTCTAGGGATTTTCACACTGCACAAGTGATGTAAAACTGAATCGGACTTTACTTTTAAATGACCTTACAGCAAAGCTAGTAACCGTTTCTGCAAGGAATCATTTCTGCAGAAAGATCCTGTGCCTTGCTCAAATGCACTAGAACAAGCAGCCACAAAGCAGCATTAAAATATATTCCCAGATGGGTAAAAACATGAGTACAGATCAAATCAAGAAATCTTGACTTGCAGCATCTGTGCGTTACCACCACTTACTTACTGCTCTGCTCCATCTTTGCCATTTAGGGGAGACAGCGATTCTGCTCAGTCCAATATAATCAGGGAAGTTCTTGGCACAAACACAAAAGCTGTACCATGTTTTGCTGTACTTCTACAAATCTGAAGCAGTCACGGTGGAGAGAGAGAGCATCAAATCATGCCCTTGCACCCTCACTCCAGCACTGGTACTTGTGCTGCTCCTTGGGAAATTTTTAATGAGGAGGAGACGAAATTGAAGTTGAAGCATATTTACTTTGTACGGTACTAAGAACTACTGATGTATTATGGAAAGGTTAGCATAACACTAATAAGGAGTGGTGAAATATGAAATGAAAACAGTAACAAAGATCAACAAAGCTTGGAAAAAATTCTGAAGCAGACTTTATATAGACATATAAATTGCAAAGTAATTAACAAAAGAAGGAGACAAACCAGCAGGGAGAATAAACTTGTCAGGAGCTGCTTGAAAACAAGCTTAATGTAAGTCTGGACTGGCTTCATAGGGTGTGTCAGGTCACAGAGAAAGGGGGACAGGGAAGGAATACAATGGTGACTTTAAATAGCTCTGGCATAAACCCAGCTGGAAAAATACATTCAGTTCTGGGCACTGTACTACCAGAATGTCACTAAAATAGTAGAATGTGTTCAAGAGCAATCCTAATTATTAGGAAGCTTAGTAAAAAAATTTATGAATAAAGAACTGAATACTACAGACAAAGGTTGAAGACGCATAAAAGAAAACAGCAAATACTTCATTTCCCAGGCTGAGAATACATATACAACCAGGATTTACAGAGTGAAATTTGGGATAAGAGTATCACGAAAATAAAGAATAAACTAAAAAGATTGGGAAAAGCAACTAAAGCATGTAACAAGCAATCAAAAGAATATTCAAGTTTGAAGAACAACACTGAATAAATTTTAAAAAACATGAGGCAAGCCCATCCTTACTTAATAATACACTGGGAATTCTGCTCAGTGTTGGGATTAAACTATGCTAGGATCAGATATTTGTGATTAAGAACAGAATGGACAACACTTTGGAGAGCGTTGGAGGAGAAGCACAGGCAACAGCATAGGGCAAATAAAGCAGAAATAAAACTCACTTAAGAAATGGCTGACCTTAAAAAACACAGCCACAGTTGAACAGCATGGGTTTCAGACAGAGAAGTTCTAACAGCCAGGCAGAATGACAGATGCACTTGTTGGTATCCTGATTTGCGAAAGCTAATTGAGTGTTCATAAATCAAAGTCTTAAAATTGACTAAACAATACAATGAAAAAGGACAACTTTCCCCCTCTTTTCAAGCGTTGCTGTTGTTTTATTTTTTTTATTTTTTTATTTTTTTTTGGCCATTATACAATTAGATTCAGCCATGCTGGCCTTGAAGAGTCATTTAGGGTCTTTTAAAGCAAGTCCATGAAGTCCTTTGCTGGTGCCCTGCCTGGCTCCCTCTCTTCTTTTTGCAGCAAGCATTCAGAACTGTGATAGTGAGATGTCCATCTTTGCAAGTAGCAGCCACAAACCTCTCATCTGTTTGGCAGCTGCACTATTGCATCTGCTTTATGACTTCTTAAGCCTTTTCCAGAAAAAAACTTAAACTCTAATGCTGAATATCCATAGACACTACCATTGTCCTATTTTTCAGAAGGGGAAAGCTTCCAAATATAGAATGAATCAATAGTAACACCTCTATTATGCTTTCTAAAAGCAACCCTCCCTCTCACTATTAATCAAACATTTTGCCAAGAACATTTGAAATGTCTCTCCCATACAAAGGCAGCGCTGCAGACAGGACATGACCCACACATCACAGCCCTCAGAGACTCATCCTGCACCAGCCAGGGAGAAGCCTGTCCTCTACAGTGCTGCCATTTGGGCATTTCCTTCTCCCAGCACCACTGGCACTGCAGCTTCTGAGCTGTCAAGGCTGGGTCTGACAACTGCAGGGAGGGAAGCCATGATTCCTCACTCCAGCAGCTTACATCAGGTTAGCAGTGAGCTGCTGGGATACTGACACATAGAAATGAAATACTGCAGCCAGCTCTGTGGTCATCACAGAACAAAAAACACAGCACTGCTACTACCAGCATAGCTGCACGGATCTGACAGCAGCTATGTTGTCACTTGAGGTGGCACACACAAAGGCTGCTATCAGGACAGGCCTGTTCCCTTTCCCACCTCTTTGACACTCATACCTGTCAGCCCCTCCCTAGCTGTACACACACTGGTTATCTGCATTGGGTTCACCACATCAGGCCATGAGATCACACGCTGGCACACACTGCTACATAGAAAAGCAGCATCTGAGATTATATGTAAAGGCACAGCTTCATGCTGGTACAAACCTCAAACTGAGGTATCTTGACTCCAGACAGTGCCAGACCCTTCAAAAACTATCCATATGTGGAGTGAATATTTTCTAAGCTTCTAAATGAATGACTACCAACCAACATCTGGTGTTCAGAGATGCAGGTTAGTTCAAGAAAATGAGCTTCCAGGTGCTTCCTGAACAGCCCAGAGCAGGTTAGCTAAGTGACAGCAGCATGTGCAGGGTCAGCACCACAGGCCAGGCCCATAGGCAAGGGCTGCATGTGTCGGTGACCAGAATGCAACCAGCAGGAGCTGTGGAAAAACCCAGGCTACACATTGGAACATGCCATGGTACTGGGCAAAAGTCTTAACCAACTAAGAAGTCAACACAGGGACTCCCAGGAGGCTTGGCAGGACACTCACTGAAGTGCACTGTTTTGTGTTAGAGCAGGAGGGTCTCAGTGAGACTGGCCACAGGCAATCAGCCCTCAGCACCTTCCCACCTCAGCCATCCTGAGCCACCACACTCCACCAGGCTGAGAGCAGCAATTCCAGAGCTGCCACCTGGGCACCCTCTTCTGTCTATCTTCCCAAGAACAATTAAACAGCTCCTGTTTTTACGTGTTGCTAAAACATTCTGCTATAGTCCACACCAATTTTATTTTTGTCAGAAATCCTTTCCATTTATATTCTGGCAAATGTTATGAACACAAAACACTTCTAGGTGCCACTTAACATGACGTTAAAAGCAACAGTGCCTGGAATTTTCCACTGATAACAATTGGGGCTTTCCTAAGTATAGAAGCACTTGTTTTATTAAGTGTTCATTTTATCTTCACATTACAGTTAAATTCAAATGTTCTCTACTCAAAAGAAGTCAGGAGATGAAAGGGAGCTTCCACAAGAACAACCATAACCTTTTTTCCTTGAAGCTTGTAGGGAAGCAACACAATGAAATTAAATTCAACTTTGTGTTTCATATTCTGACCTGGAAAGCAGCATGCAAAAAAAGTGACTATAGTTGTTGGAAGCCCATAAAGTGCCCTCTGCTTTAAGTGCAGCACAAAAGTAGGGCATACATTATTCACTGAAAGATTTTATGGGCCGTGTGAGTATGACAGAAAAGGACTAGCTGGGGAGAAAAATTTTTGACACAAATCAATCATAAATGGAAGCATCTCTGAAAGTACAATATCTTGGTCATTTGCACTCAGACATCTTCAGACAAGTTCTGATCATTTATGAAAATGTCTTTGTCAAAGAAACATCACTGATATCTACAAATATCAGTTTATCAAAGCCCGAGTCAGTTGCCTGTTCATTACTTGAATATTATTTCTGCTCACTCTCAAAGAAAAGTAGATGCAAAAAGTGACCCAAAAAGAAGCAAAAATGTTTCTGCTTTTGCCAGCTTGCATGAAATCCTGCAAGGATGTGCAGAGCAGACACCAGTCTTGCACAGAAATGGACAGGAGCCCTTTTCTAACAAGAGGATAATTAAAAGAGTTCTACTTTAGCAAATATTTGATAAAGGGAACTGCTGTGCAATAATTGGAAAAGAAGATTTAAAAGACCCTACCCAAGCAGAGTATCAGAGTCTCTTGACATGCAAATGTGTTGAAAGAGAGGGGTGTTCCTCTCAGTGTAATTTGAAGCAGGAGTAAGCATTTGGGGAAGTAATCCTCAGCAGATTCATTATCAATGGTCTCCATTTTTCAAATGGATGATCTTTAGATTCTGTGAAGAGTGTCATCCCCCAAACCAGAAAACCGGGCCTCTCTTCATCTGCATTGTTTGGTTCAGCTTTTCATGATTTTAAAAGAAACATTAACCATGAATTTAACATTCATCAAATTTAACAGAGGTTAAACACAAACAAAAAACTCCCACAAAAATAAAGCATAAATGTTAAATATTTACATGAAAACAAATTCACAAAAGAACACTTTATTTAAAAATAGCAATCCAGAACCGGTTTCAATGGGCCCTTGCACAAAGAACAGGATCCAGACAAATTCTAACTATGCAGTTTTGTGGGTGCAACTTCTGTACATGTTTTAATTGAGAGCACCTAGAGAAGATATGATCTCATAGTGATTTGCCTTCTCCACTACCTTCTACACCCTTATGGGGATAATTCTATTAGCAGCAGAATGTGGAGATTTAGTAAGCCATCTTACTGAGTACTGGAAGATAAAAAACAAGTTGTCTAAAGAAACAGATCCATGCAAAGCTGATAAGGTCTGTGGATTCCAGAGTTCAGAACAATGAGTACAGGACTCCTTTACTTTTGCCTGTATCTAACTTAAAAAAAAAACTTCAGTAAATGGAAACATTAGAGGCACACATTTTCTGCTTCCCTTGTGGAAATTCTTCCTTGGGGGAACTATCTGCATTCAGCCAGCAAAAAAAAACCAAACAGGACAGCATGTAGATCTACTGCTATGTTTCCATCGCTTAGAGGCACTGCTACCACCATCCCTGCACAGCAGCACATAAATCATGACACAACCAGCAGTGACTCAGGCACTTGTACCATAATTTTGGAAAAATATTTTTCTCTTCCATTCTGTATTTATTTGGTTGTTTAAACCCCATTTGGAAATGCCACAGACCTGTTTGTTTGTTTGTTTCCCCCCCCCCTCCTCCAGATTTAGAAGGAATTACAGAGGCCTTTACTTCTGAAAATCAACCGTTGGAACATCTAAAGACACATATTTGAAGATTCTGGCCTGAAATGTCTGCACCACTGACAAATAAAAGAAACACAACTAGTTTAACACAGGATTCTCTTTTAAACTGGGAACCACACAAACGTGGATGACAGTCACATAATTTGAGCATGGAACAACTGATGGATTCTTAAACTGTTTGGCTTCAATTCAAATTATGAACCTTTTCCACTTGAGTTTATGAGGGGTACTTGAAACACACTTGTCTCTAACAAAAGCAGCAGGATGATGTAAGGGTGCATTTTAACACTGGTGTCAGTGTGTGAAGGTGTTTTCCTTCTTTAAGAGATAAATTAATGGGGGCAGACCTAGGATCTTAATATAAGCAGAAACAGCAGAGAAAAATCACACTAAAAATAAATAGCACTTCCACCTCCAGCAGTCAGCACGTCCCACTCGTAGGTCTCAAGAGATCTTATAAAGAAACTACTTTATTAGTCAGATTTTACAGAAAAGATATTGAGATAAAAGTGAAGACACTTTTTTCTAAGGCTCACCAAAAAGTACCAGAACACTGCAGATTCTTAGTGTGGAAATCATGTTCTGTAAGCAAAATACTGGCTTTGTCAAACATGAATAAGACTATTCCTGGCTAAAAACAAACAAACAAAAAAACCAAACACACTTATTCAATAAGTATCTGAATTAAAAAAAACACGGTCTTATTCATCCAGAACATTCTTTGAGCTAAAATGATGATAAAGCTGCATCTTCTGCATGAGAGTATGAGAAGCCATTTTTCATCCTGTTGGAAAATGCTGTAGTGCTGCATTACACTTCAGCCTGGAGCAGCCCCTCTGTACACTTGGCTGGAGAATCTCTTTTGTCCAGTACAGAGAGAATGAAAGGAAAATTGAGACATCTGCAGCAAACCCTTCCAAAGACAGTAACAGTGCAGAAATAATACTAAGCATTTGGAAGGAACTAAAAGCAAGTTCAAAGCTGTGCATGCAAGTCTTTATCTAGCTTCTCTATGATTTAGACTCAAAATAGATGTCTTACAGTCTCTGAAGAAACCAAAGATGCCCTCAAGTGTGGTAATGTAGATGGGATTGAAATTCATTATTCTTCAAATTTTAGTCCATGGCTATTTCCATTAAGCTATGCTCTATCACTCATCAGTCAAATTCAAATCTGCATGGCAAAGTTTCTGTCCTCCAGTGAGTGAGAACAGGACTTTTATGAGGAAGCAGCTGCCCACAACAAAATACTCAATTAGGAAATACTTTCAAGATGGGGAAATCTGTTCTTTTAACTCAATGGTGACTTACTCTTCTAATTCAGACCACCTCTTTATTTTGCCACATTGCATATTCGGGTAAAAGAAAAACAAAGTATTTTCCCTCAAATTCTGAAAAAATTTAGTTTAGGATCTTAATTTTTGGGGTGGCATGAAATAAAATTTATGACAAAGCGTTTTTTTCTTGCATATGCAACTGTGAAACAACATTTTGTTACTGAAGAAAGGGAAGGAAAGGCTTTCCACTATTTAAACAAAATAAAGACCCAGAGGAGGAAAGGTATTTCTCATTTGCATTTCTCAAACATACCTCTCAAAGTAGGACCAACCAAGAATTAGCATGAAGAGCCTTCTTGGTACACCAAATTTAGATGTCTGATTGACACTGTCTCCATGCCGACCTGAATGAAGATGCCTGTCAGGCAGGTGGATGTACTGTTGGCCACTAATCTACAAGCTACCCCTCCATACCACAGGGAAAAGTTTCTGTAATGTCCCACACAAGAGAACTCTTAGCTTATAGATGCTAAATGGTGAGTTCATCTTTTTGGGCAGTTTGTTTCTGTAAGGACAACCTGCAGCTGGAGATAGACAGCAGCTGAGTCCAAACCCCAGCCATTTCTCTTCTGTTGCGCTGCTGCAGTTGATGCTGGACTGTCTCCACTTCAACACTTGGCAACTGGAACATGGCTTCCAACTTTATCTCTCCTTCATATGCCTTTGTCCCGCCATTCATCCATCACTCATAACATGTCAAATAACACAGCTAGTATCTGTGCTTGCTAGAACAATTTATCTCAAAGACACTCAACACAGTTTCTTAGGTATAAGGATCTCTGCATGCCACCTAAAACACATTATTCAGCTTAGTCAACTGAGGACACCAGCACACAGCAAAGGCAATTCCCACAAGCATTTCATAAAAAGAAAAAAAATTTCCACCCTAATGATGATCACTATTCTGTATCAATTTGTTATTTTGAAGACACTTTGCACTACTGTAATTAACTGCTACTATTCAAATTACTAATTATTTTGACCTTCATTAATCTATTTTCACTGATATATAAGTAATAAGTATTTGAAAGAGCAGGCTTTTTGTTCCATCAATATTTTGCTGTAAAATAGAAGAAGTTAAGTCTGTGCTAGCTCCGTTGTGTCCAAGGCAAACAAGAATTCTCTGCAGGGGTATGAAAGGCTACTGTCAGTTTTCTGAGACAGGCAACATTTCTTGTTCCCCTGCTTCTCTCCTAATCCCAGGCCAAAGCACCGAAGACAATAAACAGGTGTGACACACACTTGTGAGTTCTGTGATACACACTAATAGTTAAAAGTTCATGCCAGAAACACTGACTATACTGAAAACTTTCAAGCTGACTTTTCTGAAAATGTCTCCGGTTATTAATAAATCAGACAACCAGCCCTGCCAGAGCATTCAGCATTCCCAAAATGAGAAATATTTCAGCTCAAGTCGTAGTTTTCTGTTCATACAGGTTTGTTAATCACTTTGCAGTGTTATACTTCAAAAGTTGCAGATTCAAAAGTTAGTTCTTGTTGTTTATAACGAAGAACAAGATCAGACTACTTAATGACTGCCCAATGCTTAGCAGAAGTAAATACTACTTCTCCCCAAGGAGATAAACAAAACACCAAGGATAAATTTCTCAGCAGAGCTGTTCTCTACAATGCTAAAAGAAGCTGTAAGCATCACGATAGTAGGAGGAAAATCTGCAGTCTCAAAAAGACAAGTTTGTCCCCATGCATCCAGAAAACATTGATAAACGACTATCAGAATCTAGTCATATTCCAGATCCAGGTGAAAATCACTTAAGTAAGCATTAAAGGAAGCATCAGGCAGAAAAGAAACATTTGGGTCATAAATCTATCAAATTCAAGCAAGAGAACTCAAAGTCATGAGCAATGTGAGCATCTCTAAATTGATCAGACTATCTTCTCACCTGCTGTAAATCTGGACTGCTGTTCACAGTGGCTGAAAATAGTGCTTTGCCTGTATCTTTGAATAGAAGAAAAAAACTGGCCTTAAGTTGAACTCAGTCTGCAATACAAACATTACTGAAGGATACATGCAATACAGTATAACTGAAAGATGCCTTTCCCTTACCAGAGATCATAAAAAAGCACCTCACAAGCCATATTTGCTGACGCCTGATTTCTATCCATGTTGCAAGAATTAGAATTATAATATATCCCAAGTTAGAAGGGGTGTACAAGGATCATTAAGCATTTGAAAATACTGGTAACGCTGTTTGAACTCCAGGAGCTTGGTGCCATGACCACTGCCCAGGGGAGCCTGTTCCCAAGCTTGATCACCCTCCAGTGTAGAATCATTTCTTAAGCCCCAACCTGACCTTCCCCTGAAGCACCTTGCAACATAAAAATGCCAGTCAGTAGCTTTGAGCTGTTCTAAGAGGAGACCTGAAGGGACCCAGTGGTACTATACACTGGTGTATCTTCACCTGAACAACCGTGTGAGATTTCAGACACTATGATATAAAACACAACTATTAGACAATGTCCAGAGGACGGCTACAAAAATGTGAAGGGTCTGGAGGGCAAGCTGTATAAGGAGTGGCTGAGCTGAGCTCCGGTTCAGCCCAGAGTGGAGGAAGCTGAGGGGAGGTCTCATGGTGGCCTGCAGGTCCTCACAGGGACAGCAGGACAGTGTTGACCCAAGGGAACAGCACGGAGCAGTGTCAGGGAGAATAAAACAGGGTGTTAGGAAAAGGCTCTTCACCAGAGAGTGGTCAGGTACTGGCAAAGGCTCCCCAGGGCAGTAGGTATAAACTGCACCTCAGAATCAGGTCAAAAATTGCTGGTTACAAAAGGAAAGATTTAATTCCCACGATCAATTTTCATATTGCTACCCGCCACTCTGTTCCTCCTACACAAACAATCCAGTGCACACCTGTGGGAGCAGGCACTTCTCCCTTGCCTTCATTTTAGTTGCTTTAAAACCAAACATACAACACAAGGGTGTATGATATTATTAATGTACTCCTCTTTGGTATGAGAGAAAACTAGAGCAGTGCTACAGAAGATGGCAGTAACCCGAATAGTCAGACTGATAGCTGAATTTCTTTGCTTTTATAAATAATGAAGCTTGGGTTATGGTTTGCTTCTATGCTGTGTCATGGATTATCAAAAGGTCAAACACTGACATCTCAAACTCTGCACACAGATTATTCAAGTTAGCAATGCCTCTACAGTTGAAATTTGAAAACCAGCATATGAAAACAAACAAAAAAAACCATAGGAAATTGCTGTTATGAATACAAGTTTTACTATTACTTAAATGGAGGAGCTGGTATGCTGGAATATAACAATCTCTTTTTGGACATTATCCCAAACATCAACCGGATCTCCAAATAAATTTATGAGAAGAAACATGCTCTGGTGGCAGATCTCTAATCCCACTGGAGAAAGCCCAGATCATCTCCATTTAAGGTCAAGCAAGCAACAGCTGCACATTTTTGTTCCCCAGAACAAAATAAAGCAGACCAAAACCTCCAACACAAATTCCTTTTTTAAAAGCTGTTCCCTTCTGGACTCCGTGGGTGCTCAGACTAAGGCTACCAAGGAGGAAACTGAAAAGCATGCAGACGCCCTCACACATGTGGTTCTGCTGCCCGGTCCCTGAGCAGCAAGCTGCCTCACACAGGTCCTAGCAAGCCTCACCAGTATGTGACACCAAACCAACCTGGGCAGGCTTCTGGAGAGATCGTATCCCAGCAAGCCTCTTGCCAGGAAAACACCAATACAAATCCAAACCATTTGCAAGATCTGCAGTGGGGAATTTTACTGTTATTTACCAAATGCATTTCCAATTTTATTTAAATGTAGCATTTCTTATCTGACTTAAACATATCCAGAAGACATGCGTTACATTTCAGATGAAGTATTACCATTTGCATTAATGCCTTATCTTTCACTTCTAAATAGCATAGTCTTTTTAAAGAATGGTATGATTGCAGCTCCTAACCTATCAGTGGCTCAGTAATAAAAATGAGCATTCTTTAAGCATCTCATGTTAAAAAAAGCTTTAGAATGGTGATTACAAGCAATTTACCAACACAAAAAGACGAGAATCAAGGGAAGAGTAAGTACTGCTATGATTTTAGGATGACTCAGTAAAAGGGAGGAATTGACATTAGTCTCTGCAGTGCTGGGTGCAGGACTCTAATAACAAATGGAAGGTGTGAATTTCAATAGTAACACTTGTACAAGTTTCATATTACATCTTGCAAAGACAGCAGTACTTTTGCTGGATGATAGCAAGCGATAACATGAAACTTCCCTCACAAAAAGGTCAAATGCAGTTTGCTCGACTGTTATAGATTTATGTTAATAATGCCATTATTAGTAAGTTATGAAAGCCTCTGCACTGGTGAAGAACTACCAGTGTGGAGATACTCTATTAACTTTCAATTGAAACAAGTGACCCTGGATTTCCTGGATTTATTAAAGGATAACAGAAAGCAGTCACATTTATAATATAAAAGCTCAGTTTCTAACTTTAATTGTAATGTAGCCAAGAAAAGCGTAAGAGAGCTAAACATCACCTTCAAAGTCTTCAAGTACAGGCATCACAGCATGGCTTAGAGGGAATTAGAAAAAAATTAAACAATAAACCAACTGAAAAAAGTCAACCTATCATGTCTGGTTTCTTGTTCAAAGCCAGACACTAATCTACGCTAAGCAACAACTGCCAAAACTGGATCTAAATGTTTAGAGTTAAGCTGAGCTTCTGTATTTTTGCCTGCCATTTCCAAATGAGGATAACGCTCACTCTGCCTGTAGCATCCACACATGAAGCCTGATGCTGGGTGCTTTCACACACAGCAGTTTAGTGCCTCCACACCCAGGAAATTCTCCATTTCCTGGATGCACAAACCCTACTACTTAAATGCAGCCCATGCAACAAACAGCACAAGCCTCTCACAAGTGCAGGATGCAGTGTGTGTCGTGTCCCCACTTGGCATTTCCCAGACATAGGTAAGATGCAGAAGGTAACCTGCAGTGCTTCATCCAGCTACACTTCTCCCCAGAAAACGGGGCAAAAAATCATGGGCACAGTTCCCAGACACAAGGGCACTGTGGTATTCCATAAGAAAGGTAAAATACTTCTAAATTAATCATTCCTATATAATTTGAGGATTTATACAAGCTGGATTTTATTTGGAAAAAAACACCACCACACGCCATACTTTCCAACCCACAAATTAACTCAAGAGGGTAGAGAAGGCATGAAATACAGAAAAATTAAGTTCAAACATGGTCAGAAGAAAGCTGATACTGCAGAACTTACATCACACTGTAAACCATATAGCAGCTGTATAACAGTATTACTGAATCTAAATATACACAAAGTTCAAGAAACCTGTGGTACAAAAGAACATCATTCCATTTCCAAATCCTGTATGGATTTTATTTTTATTTTTAGGATTTTATTAACAAGAAACTGCACTGCTGCAGCTAAAGTAGCATAGCCAGAACAACCCTCCAAACCAACTCCTATTTAAGTTCTCATGTAAGTAAACATAAAAAAGGCCACAGCAAACAGCTCACCCCCTCCCTCGCGCCCTGGCCGCAGTTCCCTGAGCCCCACATGAACAGAGGAGCTGCCAGAACTGAGCGCGTTCCCGCTGCCAACAAGTGGAGATGAGAACTGCAGGCTTCAGAAGGCAGGGCCAAGGCCAATCACAACTTCTGCATTGCTGAATGACACCAGGAGTCCTGCCTCTGTAACTTTTGTTATTTTTCCCCTCAGCCTCCTTCAATTGTTCCCAGCACTTGGTCACGGACTCAGACAGGCTACCAGAGACCACAGGCAGCTGCCACCACGCTCCAACAGCCTGCAGCAGAGGTAAGCACCCTCCATTTGATGCTTTTAACCCTCACAGCGAGGCACTGTAGTTGCAGTTTTATACATAAACTCCTCTATTCAAATTAATAGCCAGTTCTAAATGTTCACTAAAAGTAGGGAAAATTAGGCAAATCTGCTCTGAGTTACTTATACAGTACTGTATTTTAAGGGACAGCTGAGATTTTTCTACATGCTGGTGAGACACTAACTATCCCTGGGCATTATTGTCACAGCAGCAGTGAGAAACTTTCATCATCTTCCTTCAACCTTTATTCCTCCTCTTAATCTACTTGATTTGTTTTGTTTCAAATTCAAACCCAGTTTTGCAGAGGCACTGCCCAGCTGTGTGCCTCAGCCCCACAAAGGCAAAGCTCCTCTGTCACTGAGCTCACAGAAGAATGCTTTGCTGGTGTGACACTGAGCAACAAAAACTTTGGCTGCTGTATGATAAAGTACCATCCTTCATTGCAAATGTTAACTGGTTTATAGCAGCGCTAGAACTGGAATTGTATTGTATTATTTGACACTTAAACAACTGTATTCATACAACATCAATGCTGTGAATTCCTTTGAAAGGTTTCTTTTTTCTTTCTGGTCACTGTAACTGCCAAACTAGAATACTTCTAGTAACAAATAAAAAAGTAACCAGGATTTGTAACATTGCAAAATTAATTTCTAATGCAGAAAGTAATCCATTTAATCCTGATAGAAGAGTGCATACACTGTACAACAAAAATACAGCCTTGGCAAGCAACAAGGAGCACATCTCAAGCAGGAACATTCCACAAAGAATATTTATATAAAACAAAAAAACCCCAACAACCCAACATATATGAATATTGCTAGAAGGAGTAAGATTTATTCTCAACAAACTTCTCCTTAGAGCTGCTGTTCTGCCCTCCATTGACACCCACTTTACTACTTAGGTACTGTTCAAGTTTTGGTTTAGGAAAGGGACAAATTGATGTCGTGAGGCACCTGGCTCCTTTTTCTTTGACTGGTAGGCATCAGGTAAGGACGCCCAAGAACAGCTGGCTTTGTGCTCAGCACCCTGTGCTGGTTCATGAAGGCTGGATGCTCTGTAGCCCTGAAGCCAGGCAGCTTGTTAGGAAGCTCTCCAGAAGCTGTTCCTACCAGGTAGAAGCAGTATTCAGACCCATGCTGCCTTCAAAGCCAACACCTATGGACAAGGAGGAATATTCTGGAAAACAATTTTTATCACTGAGGCCACTTAAAATGCGTTTCCAAATGGAAAAAAATAGTTTGTATATTTCCTATCAAGCAGAGACAACTGAATTGGTATTTCCAAAGATTCCGATTCATGTCTACTTCAAAAAACGGTATTAAATTTCTCAATTTAAAGAGAGTTAAGGATGTAGCATCTTCATTGTGCAGCAGAAAACTAACACTGATTCATAATTAGACACCATAAAGGTGATTCTGATTGAGTTTTTCTGCAAACAAGAATGTTCGAGATACACCTATGTGGAAAGACACACCTTTTTACACACTGTAGCACTAACTTGAATTAGCAGTAGAAAAGCATCCCAACTGTAAAACCAAAACCCCGCAGGAAAGTTATGTCATGTTCCATAGATTATGAGATAGATACTTTAGAACTAGAAGATTGCTTTTGCTTTCCAGAGATCAATACGTGACTTATGAGGACTTTCCTGGTATTGAGTTACTTCTCAGGACCTTACTTATCTACTGTTTTCTCTTTTCAATCCATGCCACATCACTGCTGCTAAAAATGTTAAAATAAGAAATAACTTCCAGAATGCCCACCCACTTGTATGTTCTTATACATGTTAGATGCAATTCAGTTCGCATGCACTCACTTTGGTTCACACTGCACCTACCCCATTTATTAATAGGTAACATCAGAATCACCAGAACCTAAAACCTAACATGAAACTACAAGGTGTTAATTCCTCAGGCATACAGTAGAGAAAGGAGCCATCTCCCAGTAGGAGCTTTTCTATAAAAAAGTAAATCATACAGCTGGAAAAAAGTACATGGCATCATACATCCTATTTTAATGAGGTAACAGATGAGTTTGCAGGCTGAGGTACCTGCCCAAGACTCTACTGTGCCGTTCTGCAGCACTTGCAGGAAATTTAGCCTAGAGTTAAAATCGAACCAAAGACAGCAGCTTCCAGGCTGCTTTCATAGACAGAAATAGAGATAAAAGTCACAGTTAGCCACAAAGTACATGGATAACCTCCAAAAAAAAAAAAAAAGAAAAAAAAAACAAAACACAAAATGCCAAGCTATGCATGTTCAAGAATTTAATAGTTCACTTTTCTTTTTTTTTTTTTAAAATATATCCATACCTTTATCTTTCTCATGGCCTTTAAATATAGCTAAAGGCTCTTACTAACTGATGATCTCATTTCTAGAACATGGAGAACATAAAAACTACTCAAAATGAAAAATGTAAAACAGGAAAAACTGAATCTAAACAGTTACTTTTAAAGTGTGAGCCTTTTGCACTGACACTTCAGTACAATACAGACTTCAAAACAGAAAAAATAGTTTGCTTTCCTTTTACCAGTACATCCCAAAATCTGAGCTGAATTATTATTTTTCCCCATCTCAAAACCAATGTTCTCTGCATGCAATTAAAAAAGTAAAACCATATCCTTCTAGTCAGTCTATGCCTCCTTTCACTGAAAAGGTACTCCAGCTGCAATTTTCTGTTTCCCCCATGCAATTCCTTGCTCTTTTTCCACACTCCCTCACTCTTCCTTTGCTCATTTTTTCTCCCTCAGTTTGTCTTCACCTGCATGATTTTCTGCATTCCTGCCTTCACCCATCCCAGTCTTTTCGATTACTAGCTCTCTTTCCCCTTATGTTTTCTTCATTATTTTTTTTAGTTAGCTTTTTGTTCCCTGCAGTCCAGCTGTTGAGTTGGCTGACACAGTTTTTCACTGGTACAACTGCCTAGTCAACTCCCAGCCTAGAAACAGAGCAGGAAACAGCATCCTGCACCCCTAGTGTGAGTAAATATACACCCAGCTAAAGGCATAAAACCCAGCAAGTTGCCTCCAGACCATTTCATTCTTTTACAAGAAAACAAATTGTAACATACCTCTATTGATCACTTCTGTGGTTGAAAACCTGTAAGCAGCTTCTGTTTTTATGTTTTTATCAGTGGAAGCCTTTTTATTCATTGAATTGAGAGCAGAGACCCACTAGAAGTCTCTCAAGCCAATTCAGACTGGTTTCTTATTAGCTCTCAGCTTCCTCACACAGAAAAGGAGAATTTTCAGACTTGGGAGGTTTCAAGTGAAATGGCTCCACACATCAGTGAGAAGGTGCTTTACAGCCAAGTTCAAAACAAAGCAATGCAACTGGGAATAATATCTATACATTAACACAGGAAGCCAGCAGAGATGACAAGCATGCCTAAACATCAACTGCAGGTGCATTGTGCAGGCAGAGCTGTAACTCTCTGTAACACTTCCTCCATGGACAACTGGGACAAAAGACACCAGAGTCAACAATTCACTGCATTTCTTTGTCACTTTGGCACTGTACACACAAATCTTTAAATGCATCTTCTCTGAATGTGCAGAGAATGTACCCAGGGACACCACGCTGTTCACACAAACATAGAAAGAAATTTCTTACACTGGGTACAGTTCTAGAGTTTGGAACAGTTCTCAACATGTAGAACAAGGATCACAGAATTTAAAGGTGCTTTTTTGCATTGCTATCCTGATGATGAGCAAGAAACTTATTTCCAGCATATGAAACCAGACCACTATTGCTGGGTTGTTTTTGTTTTGGTTGCTTTATTTTTGTTTGTTTTTTAAATTTCATTGTAAAAATCTATGAAATAAGCTACTACACAATAGGAGTTTTTAACAATGCCTTTTCAGGGCTTAGCTTGCTTGTATGGGGCAGCAACAAATCAAATATGTCAAACTCATTCCAGTGATATCACCACTGCATTTAGTAAACATATGACAGGAAACAGGCTGTGTCTAAAATTGCTGTGGCATTTCCAAAGGAGCCAAATTTATCCTGTGTGACTTCAATGGAGTCAATGCAGTTGCACCAGGAACGAGCGTGGCCCACAGTTTTCACTTTGGTCACAGATCTCCTCTCATGGTGAAGGACATCCAGTAACAAAGATAAAAATAGCCTGACACAAATCAGGGAAACAGTCATATGTCAGTGAAGAGGGAGGCAGTAATTGTAACTAGCGACTCACCCTAAGGCCCCAAGTGTAGGGGATACCCCATTCAGCAACATGGGGTTAACCATGTCATGTACCCAGGGCAGCTCTGCAGGAAGACGAGACAGGTTCATTAACAACCCTGCCTTAAACACAACTGTACACCAATGCAACCAACAGATTCCCTTCTGGGCTTGTCACACCCAAAGGCAATGCAGTTTGGCTTCAAAGCCAAATAAATCTCACTAATTGCTGCACTTTCAAGAGGTGTTTTTGTGCATATTGACCTAAAGCAAGGACAGTGGGCAAACAACAGAGAAAACTATTATCTGTGCAATGATTGTGTTTGTTTTAGTGTAATTGTCAGGCTGCCCTTTTTGACCTTGTTAGCCACCCAGCTGCAGCTGTATTACTGACTCTTGTTTCTCTTTATGCACACTTCAGGTGGTAACAGCATCATGGAGGACTAACGAGTAAGGTATGTGTTTACTGCTTGAAACTATGCACTTGTAAAGAAAAACTTGGTTAAGCAGAATTTGTTCCCTTTGCTTACAAGTGAACTTCCCTCACAGGCAGGCTAAGTAGGGAAAGCAACACAGCTGTTTTAAAAATTTCCAAACCCACACAATCTGTTATTGTAATCTGACCTGTCTTCATCCCTTTTCTATGTTTTTCTTCTAGCAATACGGGGTATATGCTCTAATATACTCTACTTTTTTTTTTTTTTTTTTAATCCTTTTGTATCACTTCTCTGGTACGCTGGCACAGTGACTGGCTACATGCTAATGTTTTGTTCTCCTTGAGATCTCTCTGATTCCCTGAACTGGTGATGGCTTCCCCCCTGTGATGCCCAGCCCATCCTTTAGAGCAGTACTAAAGTACTAAATCTTCAGTCACTGCCCCTGGAAATGTACTCAGCATCATAACGTACAGGCACCTGCAAGTGTGCAGAACATCTAAGCCCACAGAAATGGGCTCACTGTATATAGGAGCAGGTAAAACTCAATCCTATTCCTCCTCAAATTCTTCTGAGTGCCCCCAAGAGATGGAGTAGATAGGGTGAAGCTAGCTGTCAGGAGGTTGCACACAGCCCACAGGCTGCACACCCTATACATTAAAAAAAAAAAAAAAAGACACAGTGACTTGGGGTGAAGCCATCCTCAGGAAACTCTAATCTCTGCACAGTGAGTGTCCATCACACAAGACAGCTGCATAAACTTACCTGTACTTGCTTACATCCATCAGCGATTCATCTCCTGAGTCTTGTGCAGAAGACAAACAGCTTGGCCCACAGCAGCCCACTCTAGGCTGGGAATGCCATGCCACCAACCCAGGGAATTACTGCCCTGGGAACAGGCAGAAGCCAGTGAAGAGCTCAGCACACTGTGCCTGGTGAGCACCTTCACTACTTAGATGGATGAGAACAGGTTCAGCGTTATGTCAAACAAAGCTGATAAACAGTATTAGAAACTAAGGTCCTGGTATGCACTTTGTGAAGTCAAGACCAACTAGAGCTTAAGTTGGAGAGGGTCCAGAAGAGGGCCACGAAAATGAGCAGGGGACTGGAGCACCCCCCCCTATGAGGACAGGCTGAAAGAGCTGGGCTTGTTCATCCTGGAAAAAAGAAGGCTGCGGGGTGACCTGGTGTAGGGATCCTGCTTTGGCAGGGGGGTTGGACTCGATCTCTGGAGGTCCCTTCCAACCCCTACGATTCTGTGATTCTGTGATTCTGTGACCTCATTGCAGCCTTTCAGTACCTAAAGGGAGCCTACAAACAGGAAGGGAATCAACCCTCTGAAAGGGTTGATAAATGCAGGACGAGGGGAAATGGTTTTAAGTTGAGGGAGGGAAGATCTAGGTTGGATGTCAGGGGGAAATTCTTTACAGAGAGAGTGGTGAGGTGATGGAACAGGCTGCACAGAGAGGTTGTGGATGCCCCGTGGAAGTATTCAAGGCCAGATTGGATGGGGCCCTGGGCAGCCTGGTCTAGTATTAAATGGGGAGGTTGGTGGCCTGCACATGGCAGGGGGGTTGGAGATTCATGGTCCTTGAGGTCCCTTCCAACCCTGGCCATTCTGTGATTCTGTGAAGTCACCGTAAAAAAATCTGAAGTTCAGATTTTGGAGATACCATCACAGGGAATCACCTAAAAGTATATTAAAAAAAATCCATGTATAGCGTGCTTCCTTTCAGTAGCCTTTTTTTTTTTCCTTTTTTTAAATACCAGTGCTGTCATCAGTATTGAAAACACATGTATTCTGCTCATATAATGCCATCTTACTTTAGAGACCCACATGGAAGGTTTAAAAAGAGCCTGAAAAATGTTTTTGTTTCATTTTAAGGTTCTTCCATTTTAGACACACCTGAAGACAAACTCATGGGTGACAAAACATCTCTGGGTCAGTCAAAATGTCCTATAATTCTAGTGGCAGATACCTAAGCAAGTGTTTGCCTTTACCTAACATATATGAAAGAGAGAAAGGCAAGTATCTGTATAATTTACTGGAGAGAAAAAAAAAACAAAACACCATAACACAACACAAAAACACACCAAACAAGATAAGGAGAGGCCTCGTGTAAAAAACATTATCACAATATATACTCATAAACCACCAGGGGGCAAGTTAAGCATTCAGAGCAGCATTTGAGAGATGTATATAACATCATCACGTTAAGAACTAATTTTTCACATTACTATAGCACCTACACTTTGCCGCGAGTTAAGCAAGCACACAGCCCGTTGTCATAGAAGATTCACACAGTAGGGCTTTTATAACCCACTGAGAGTTCTAAGAAAACCAACACCCTGTGCTTCCATCTGCCATCAAAAGGGAGAAGATACAGGAGTGCATGTTTTATTTCAAGCAGGAGACAAAGTAATACACATGCTTTATCTTGCTCCCATAGCAGCCTGCGTACCTAAACATTTTAGGCCTTATCCTATTCTGTCTAATGAAAAATATACTACTAAAATTCCTTGTATCAATGATGTATAGCTTTTAATTACACACCATAAAGTATTTTTTGTTTGGAATGGCAACGCATAAAGATTCATTCTCCTCCCATCCAAAACAAGGCTCTGGCAAGTCTAAGCATCTATACAGATCACAAGCAAGCACAGCCAGGCATATCCTGGCCTCCAGCCCTAACACAAGACTTCAAGTGTGCTTGAATTTGCAGTAATGGGGGGAAAAGGGCAGAAAGCAACCTCAGTCTTTTCACAGGCCACAAAAGATGGAAAGATAAGGATCTAAAAAGGCAGGACCTGGTAAGTCCCACATTTCCACAATTTCCATTTTACAGTCTTCAACCCCTGCCGAGATGCAGGTGCTCGCCCCTGGGAGGAGAAACGTAATGCAGCACAAACCTGAACTTGGAAAATAACATTTTAAAAACATCATTTTAAAACTAAAGCCCTTGTGAAAACAACTTATTTACTTCAAGCTTCTCAGAACCTTAAAACAATCTCTATCTGCACTTATCAAAGCACTTTACTTCTGCATTTCTAACTCTTCACTTTCCTGCTTTCCCAGCTCCACAAAGGCTGTCTAAACAAAAAGAGAAGATAACAGGCACTTTTCACTGTTCCTGACAACTCCTCTCCTTTCCTGCACTTCTAAAACCTCTGATTTGTGCCCTCTGCTTTCTTGCTGCCATGGAGAAGGTCCAATACATAACCCGCTCTGCTCTGAGGAGAGCCTCAACTATTGAGGTCAACCCACAAGCACGCCAAAGGCTCCAGGAGCTCTTTGTGAATTTCTGCCTGATCTTAATTTGCCTCTTGCTGATCTGTATCATTGTGATGCTCCTCTGAAGTTCCAGCACTTCTCTGCACTGTTCTCTAGGAAAGCCGCCCAAAGGGAAGAGCGACCTCCACTTCCAACCCCAATGCAAGGATCCCCTTGGGAGAGGGGCTAGCACTTGGACTAAGGCTGTGCTGTGTGCCAGCCATCGCGCTGCTCTTACTGCCTGCCACATGTATTAAAAACACAGTTCTGTGCTGAACAGTGTCTAGAGCCTGTTGTTACACAGCTGTGCATGACCTATTTTATCTGTTCAGTCAAGAGATGTCTGTTCTGTTGCAGGGAACTGCCTCTTCAGAGGGTTGGTCTCCCCATGTTTTAGCAAGTTCTCCATGGGTTAGCCACTACAGACAAACAAGAAGTGCACTTTTTCAGGATCTTTGAGTTTCTCTGGAAGTCCATAAACCATGGAGCATGTTCCAAATTCAGCCCAAAAAACAGCTGCTGGCACACATACTGCAGAGTAGGAGGACATCTGCTCTGAGTCCTGAAACATGCTGTATCTTTGTGCTATCAACTGAAGGCATTCACCTTGTTCTAGCATTTTTATAAGAATGAAAGAAAAACAAAAAAGTATCTTCTGAACAGATTTTTTTTTTTTTAATTTCAAATGCTCTTCTTCAAATTTAAAGGATCATATATATATATAAAAAATATAATGTATGCGCATATTTCTATACATTCACACCTTGGATCTGAAAACAAAAAGGCAATTTTTTTCACTGGCATTTGTCACTGTTCCATTTTCACATGATATAATCTTACAGAATTAAATGACAACTAAAAAGATTTTTCAGTATGTTTTTGCAGACAAATGCATGCTACTATACTGGCAAAGATTTCATTTTCTGTGAGTAGCAAGAACAACTGGCACAAGTAAAAAAAAATTGCATATAGCTCCAAGTTCTTAATGTTTGGTTGCAGACAACTTGAGTGCAGCCTGCTATAATTCACACAATAATTGCCCGAGTTTAAAACATAGATAGTTTGGCATTTGCCACTGCCGTTCTATGTGACTTACATTTGATGTGATAAAGAAAAAGGTTTAGGTCATTTTTACTACTGCAAATGGGGCATACTGCAGAAATACAAGCAACACCACCATCCTCAACTGCAAATGACTGTTAGAGAGCAAGCAAGTATTTTCCTAAGATAAATGATATGTATCATTATGTACAGGAGGAAGAACATTGCTGAAAAATTTGTTTAGCTCGTAAAACACAGTCTATACAAATAGAAGACGAAGCTTCTGCCCCAGCAGATATCAGTAACAGGCCTGAGCAGACTTCCAGCCCTCTCACATGTTGGTGTTAGGCTAAATTCCTAGAAACATTACAGTTTTCAAACAAAGAAAGCTCAACAATCAACAGGCAGAGATCAGACATCTATTTTAAACAGGCATCTTTCTATACCATCTTGGGCAAACAATCCCACTGATGAAAGCAGAAAATCAAATGAAGTTTATCTTAAATCTTGTATTCTGTCTTTAAGACTTAACATTAGATAAATATAGGTTAACAATGAACAACTGAGCAGAAAGAGAAGAAATCTTTGAGAAAAAAAAATAACTCTTATATTGAATGTAATGCAAGCTCAGTGGTGACAAACTTCCCAACTTAGGTACACTAAGAGCAGATCTCTGAAGTAAGGTTAGTCACTAGATTTAGTTAGTTACTGTATGAGCATTAAGGCAAATACTGATGTAATCGGCAACACACGCATCCCATTTCAAGTCATAATGACTAGAATTGTCAATATAAACCTCAATTCCTGTTTCGTGCATTCTGATCATTTTCACAAATCATGATTTTCCATACATGCACTTTTCCTATCACTACTACCACATAGAAGAAGGAAAAGAAAAGCCACGATGTACTACTTTCTATGGGGAGAATACAAATAATAGAAGCGTTACTTTCTTCTATTTTTAAATCTATATTATGTGATGAGAAGGTTTCCATCTTGCTTTTCTCATACAGGCATTTTAGATTAATTTTGACTTATTTTAATAAATTTCTACTGGAAATAACTGATTGTTTTATAGTACTGAAAAAACTTTCTGAAGAGAAAAAGTGCTAAGAGAAAATATCAGTACACATTCGGAGATCATTTTGAAGTTACAGGATCTACAAGCCTGTAGTCAAAGCAGAGTACTGCTAAATAAAGAAAAAACAGCTTTCCTATAAAAATTAAAATACCTGCTTTTTTCTTATGTACCTCAAAAGCCATTAATCATTTAAAGATAATAAGCAAACAAGAATCAACCAAGGTACAAATAAGCTGGAAGCTCTACTGTTATTTTACATCACCACAGATAAATTGCAAGTACTATAAAGTTCATTTGCACTTCAGTGTTCTGTTGATATGAAAAATTGCTCCCATGCTCTACATCACAAAATGTCAACTGAACCCAGAGATAAAGGCTCTTATACATAGTATTTTCCTTGGTATACTTGTAAAAGCTTCTAAACTAGCATCAGCTGTATTTTTATTTATTAAAATGACTGTTTGAAAACATATTACTGAATAAAAGAAGATATTCAAACACAATCGTTTACAAAGAAGCATCCATCCCACTATCTACTTAAAAATCAAAGTTATGTGAATGAGAGGTAGCCATTGACAAGTCTGTCACTCAGTTCAACACCAGTGTCGGGCAGCCTTTAAAGTCAGAGAAGCCTTTAACAAAGCTTCTCACAAAATGCAAAGTCTTTGTCCTCCAAGCACAAAGAACTTCTACAGAACTTTTAAGAATATCTGGAAAACAATAATCATATTAGATATACACTCATGCCTTGTACTTTAAACCTGCTGTACCAAGATTTGAGCACAGAGCCTCTAAATGAACACATTCATTTAGAGAGTACCCTTGTTCCTAATTGGAAGCAAACTGATCCATGATAGATTACGGACAGATATCAACTTTAAATGGCTATTAACTGTCATAAAAATATTTGCGATGTTCTACAGCATCCAGGGATATCATATTTAACATTGAATGTGAGCCTTTTAGCTTTGACTAGATGTTAAAAACTGAAGGAGGTCTGTGTTTTGCTTATGGAAAGAGATGATAGAACACCTCTCGCTCACTGCAAGGCTTAAACCCAGAATGCATTTCCAAGAATGCCTTTAAAAACTGGTGGTTATTTTCACAAGAACACAGACAATTGAAGTCATTTTTAAATAGGCTCTATATTCTTGGTAGTATCTGACAACCAGTTCAGTCAAGCTGACTACTTTCTAAGATTCTTTTTTGTTGCTCTTACTTTTTGTTTGTTCTTAAAGATAAAAATCACAGAAGCATCATCTCATATAGAATACAGAACTATAGAACAGTGAACAGTGCCCTCTTGTGATCTTTTCTAAGAACTTAGCTGATTATTAAAAAGGTCTGGCAACATTTCAGCGTAAGAGAGAACTGGTCATATTTGTTTCTTTTCTACGCATACATTTTTGCATATAAAACAATCAATAAGATATTATCTTACAAAAGGCTATGGCATACGTGCTACTAGTAGCACTACAGAGGCCTCCTCTGCCAGCTCAATCTAGACTCATGTGGAATTCACGTTGCAAAGATGCAATGAATCCTATGCAGCATGCTGTTGGCAAAACACTCCCTACACAATGGTGCACTATGCCAGAACCTAGAAAGGTAGGAAATGCTCCAATTAACAGAGGTGCATTTTGCCCAGAAAATGTTGGGTTTTTCATCTACAAAGACCTTTTAGAAAAAAGAATTTTTCCAATCTACTACTGGAGTAAACCCTGAGAATAGTGTTCTGTTAGAAATCACAGGGTCCTGCAGAGCGCTGTGCACATAGAAAACGTAAATAAATAAAGAGCCAATCTGTACAAAATTCAAGTCTTTCATTAACTTTTTTTATTTTAAAAAGGAATTTGGAGAAACAAGAAGGCTTGTAGGAACACTCAGATTTTTTTTTTTTTTTTTTTTTTTAGAAAGGAAAAAAGTACTTTCTGTTAATAATTTTTTTCATAATTGGCAGAAACTAAGAACAGGTGAACAGCTGAGGACAATGAAATTTGTGTGACTCTGCACTGCTTACCATCGAGCAAACAATCCAGAGGGCTGCTGCGAGCACAAGAGGGCAGACCAGCACACATTATGGATCTTGCTACCAACAGAGGTCTCAACCTGCTGCTCAATTTCCTGCTCATAGTCTTGGTTTTAGTGCTCGCATTCATCCTTGTGAAGCTGATGTGAACCCCTGGGAGGTTTCTTTTCAAACCTTGTTCTGAGGGCTTGGGGTTCTTTTGCAATGATAACATAAGGAGGTCAATCTATCTAACCAGAAATATGCCAGGACTGCATAGATTGAAGTATCTGACAGAAAAAGCGTTCAGAGGGTTTTATCAGAAGTGAACCTAAAAGCTACACATAATTATGTCATGCCATTGAGTAAGGAAAGCGCTGAGAGCCTTGTTGAATACAGAAAGAAATCCAAGTACACATAAACAGTTACTTTAGTTTTATAAACGCTGCAGTCAACTTTCATTTTAAAGACCTGCAAAAGATCAGCATCCTTCAAAAAACTATTTCAGATCACCAGTGGAGTGCAAAAGCACAGATGCTAAGGATGGAAGAGAAATATCTATGAACTGTGGTTTGCAGCAACTGAGATGTGGGCAGGTTAAGTTTAAATCTGAGAATGTAATTTTTAGGGACACTGTTTTTGACATCTGTGGTTCACAGCAACACCTTAAAAGCCAGAAAGCATTCACGTTACGCATCAGTAACAGAAGCAGCAGCTGTTAGATCTAAAACAAACAAAACAGAAATCAAACCCAAATAAGGCCCAGTAGCAAGCAAGGATTATCATATCCACGAATCCTTTAGCACTGCTGCGTATTTGAGCTGTCAGAGCCTCTGCATAACAGCAACAAGAGTGCTGCATCCTCAACAAGTTCACCACTTATGCACAGGTCAAGAGTACTGCCTGCAGCCCTCAAGCTGTTCGACACGCCACTTGTGGTATGCATGCCACAGCAGCATAGTTAGCCACCTATAGCTCATCCTCACATCAAGCCTGCAATGAAAGCTCCCCATGGGACCTCCCCCTACAGCCCTTCTAAGGAGGACCTGCTTTCACCACGCTTGCTGGGAAAGGCAGTGACCAAGGAGAGCTCAATTCTACTAGAATCATTTGCCTATCAGGCAACCCTAAGATACACAGGGAGAGAAGGAGGCCACAAGTAGATTATGAACACCACACTGAGGCCAAGAAGTCTGCTCTTCAGCATCTCTCTCTTCCCCCAATGAGTTGGGAACCAAATGTAACATACACGTATCATATTGTAAATTTAATGCCATACACATGCATGCACGCAGTTGGTATGCAAGATGCTGGTGGTGCCCAGAGGTGAGGAAAACCCAATTTCCAGCTCCCTTATGACAGAAGAGTTCCCTGGTCCAGCAGGTACGCCGTTGATGCCACGGGTGCCCCCCAACATTACAGAGCTGATCTACTCTGGCTCCACATAGGATTGCCACACTATTACTGCTGTTGTGGCTGGTTCCGTTATCCAGCACAGAAGAGACTGTACTACAAAAAGATCTACAAAAAGACTGAGCACAGGAGGAAGACAATATGCCAAGAGAAATAATGTTTGTGCAGGCCCACCATGACCAGGCACCCATGTTTCACACCACATTATCTCCTTCAGCACCGAGACACCATTATGTGGGACAGCACTGATAAAGAAGTCAAGTGGAAGATTTCTCTTGTGCTTTGAAATGCAATAAAAATTTAAAATAGCTTCTGCTTTTTTTTTTTTTTTTTTTTAATGTTGATACATAATATTTGTATTCAAAGCAGAAAATTTCACAACTGTAACCACTTTTTCTCACTTATTTTGATTATCTTAGAACGTTCTGCTTTAAAATCTGTAGATTTATGTACATGGGATAGACGTTGTAGCAGTAATGCAGCTCCATATTATTTAGAAGGATTTCTGCTAGTACATGAAACAGTCAAGATGAAAAAAAATCACGAAATTAAGAAATTGATATGAAGTCCACTGTAGTCTGAAGAAGAGTAAAAATTAGTTTCCAAGCAAAATGCCCACCCTGAGTATTTTATGTCTATTCTTTTGCTTAAACTAGAGCTTCCTTACCTTAAGGAAATCACTGTGATAGCTGAACAGCTAAAATGAGCTAAATGAGCCAGCATTAAAAAAAAATTTGATTCCTTTTATTAAAAAGGACAACGTTGAGTCTAGTAACTTCACTTATCATTTATTTCCAGTTCTAAAATTATGTACAAATTCTGCCATTAGGATGTAGGCACCCCATGAAAGAACACCAAGCTTCTCCCAGACAGCAATGAAAATCACAGAACCTTAAATAAATGCTGAAACATGCTCTTGAAACTGAAACAAGCATTCTCCTAGGATGACACACAAAATTGGAAGAGCTACCAGTCATACAATGCCAAGCCTTTTTCTGCAATCAGGCATGGTCCAAGCTTGGTTTACCACCATCTGCTAGCACTTAGACTGAGCCCATGTATTCACTATAAGTTGAATCCATTTGTCAGCCTGCAATCAACTTCACAGCAAAAGAAACACAGCATAAAAGCTCACAGCAATGAACTAATTCTGTTAACTATAAGCGATGTTGGAAATTCTTATCCTGCTGAAAAGTATATTTTCAAAATTTGACTTGGGAAAAACATTTATAATGACTTTTTTCCTCCACTTTTCTGACCTGTCAGAATCATAAGGAAAAATACTTTTAAGTTCACATTTCAGAATAAAATTCAGTGACAACAATATGATGTGAAGCATATTCTCTTTCAATTAAACTTTTATATATGTTTGGTGATGTTTAGATATGCAAGCACTATTTTGAAATGATGATTGTTGTAGCATCTCTAATTTCTCACTGCATTAAAATTTGATTTGTAGTAACATATATATGGTATGAACTTGACAGTGTTTTCCTCATTTAAAAAAAAACAGTAAATGAGATACATTAACGGAAGAAGATGCACTTATGCAACCTTCCATCTCTCATCTCTGATCAAAGTTAGCACACCATGAAAAAAATAATCACAATGATGCCACTGGAAAAAGTCATAAGGATGAACTGGAAAAAAACTAACACAGTTGTATTGTGCTGCATACATGAAGCCTTCTGAAACTTCTTTCCTCCTGTATTACCTCCCACAATTTTGAAGGCATACCTCTTTAAACTTCATTTCTGGGCTAACATATAGTATCTATCTAATTGCATTCAGATGATAGGCTCAGGCTTTAAGAAATGCACTTACATGGAAACATGGAGCCTTCATATTCAGATTTATATGTCCTGTAAGTTCAGTAGATGGGATGTTGTGTATTACAAGCATTTTTTCTTCTAAACAAAGGTTTAATTAGCCACTCATTAACTTTGAGAGTTTAAAATTAGAACGTATTAGAACAGTCACCTCTGCTGAAATACTGAAAGAACAGCTGAACACTGAAAAAATAATTGTGCGATGAAATATAAACTCTGCAGGAAAGTTATTTTTGTTTTAGTATCACTAAAATCTGTTCCTTGAAAGTCTAGAAGAATGTTTATCTTCAAAAAGCTTACACTAAATACAAATCTGCTAGAAAAAGCATTTCCATACTCATTCCATGTTACACAACAAACAAGCCCTAGATATTCTTGGACATTCAGTTCAGAAGCCTGCACATACCACACCACAGATGAACATTGTGCATTCTCTGAGGAGAGCTTTTGTTAATCTACAGCATCTTTCCTACTGGTATAAATCACAGCTGTTCTGAGAGTCTCTTTCAGGACAGGTTGCAAGACTGCTTCCCAACACTCTGAACTCTCCTTATGATTCTCACATCTTCAAGGCCTGTAATTCTCTATATGCTACCAGCCCACCTTAAAGTTACAGAGAGCTGCCCAATACTCTCTGTTTAAATTAAAGTTCAGTTTGTTTTCTGTTCAGGGCAATGTAGTTTTAAAGCAGAATTACAATAAATAGTAATTATTTCAGTCCTGTAAAATGCACTGCATTTCTATCAGCATACATGCTTACCTACAGAAAGCAAAATACCTGAAAGAATAACCACTAAAAGAGGAGGGGACAGAGAACAGAAAAAGGGGAAAAATTTCTATGTGACATATTTTAACTCAGCAGGTGGCTCAGCAGCACATAGTCATTTGCTCACTGCCCCCCTTCCCACTGGGATAGAGATTCTCATGACTTGAGACAAAACTCTTTACTTAGATAGCAAAAAGGAAAATCATTATGACTATATATATGTATTCAACAAGTGCTGCACAAGCAGTTACTCACCACCCACTGACCAGTGCCCATCTAGCCCCCCTCAAGTAGCAGAAGAGAGGGAGATGGACTCCCACCCCCTTCAAAGCCCCTTCAGTTTGATGTCACGTATTATGGAATATCCCCTAGGCTAGTTTAAGTCAGCTGTCCTAATTCTGTTCCTTCCCAGCTCCAGGGGTCTTTCACAGAGAATGGCCTTGGCTCTGTACAACACTGCTTAGCAGCAACTGTAAACACTGGTACATTATCAACACTGGTTTTGATTTTGTCCTAGAACCAAAACATACAATAATAACAGGCCTAGCTGAATCTAAGATATCCCAGCTGAAACTAAGATACAATAGAGGGTTGTTTGCATGTTTTCATTCACAGCTTCTCCATTAAAAAAGAAAAAAAAGTCTTCTCTTATGCTTTCTGATCTCTTTCCCAGGTATATATTTCACTTAGGATTGGGAGGTTCATTTCTTCACAGAAAAATAGCATTTCAGTTCCCAGCACACATCTTTGAAAAAATATTACAACAGACTACATAATATATCTAGAAAAACATTTTTAATACCTCCACATAATTATAATTAAAAATTTGTCAGAACAACATTCTCCCTTCCTCACCTCTTCTGTCTTCCCTCCTTATTAGTTATCATGCCTGCAAATAGAGGAAGCAGCAGAGGACACCTTGAAGAGCCCAGCTCTTGGCCATGCTTTACTTTTCTGCTTTATGGAATCTTATTTGACAAGTCCATCCTCTCACCTAAGGAAATCTGACAGACCTGTTTCAAGACACAGTAATGCAACCCTAAATCATCTCAATGAAAGCACTTTTTAGAGTCACCAGGAACTCCTTTTAATTACTGCCAGACTCCCTGTGATCCCTTGCAATTGAGTAAGGGGGAAAAAGCAGAGAATCATAGAATGGCTTGTGTTGAAAAGGACTTCAAAGATCATCTAGTTTCAGCACTACCACTAGACCAGGCTGCCCAGAGCCACATCCAGCCTGGCCTTGGATCCCTCCAGGGATTGGGCATCCACAACCTCTCTGGGCAATGCAACCCTATCACTAAGGGTTGACACAGCTTAACGGCCTGCCTGAGGAAGCAAGGATCCTATCTATATTTCACAACAAACACCAATCCAGCTATAAATTACCGATCTAGATATAAAAATAACAGAAGCAAGACAAAGCAGCTTTAGGAAAAATTTTAACCTGCAATTTTATGACCCTACAAACATTCACAAAAGCTGCATCACCATCTTGTACACGAAGCCAGAAAGGTAACTAGTGTTTGTGCTCCCCCTATGGGCTCTGTCCTCAAAATACAGCTGGGAATCTATGCCTGCCTACCTACCCTTAACCACAAAAAAAGGGTTTTTCTGAACAGTAACCATAGTAATACACCCAGGGCTTCACCTGCTCCATAAAAAAAGGAGACTACATTTCATCACAACCAGATTGAGGATACACTTGTGAGAAGTGAAGAACCTAGAAAAATGTCTTTTTAAAAAAAAGTCTTAACAATACTAATTTGGTAACATTAATCAGCCTCAACTTTTTATGTTATTAAATAATAATAAAAATACAGATCCCTTTAAGAGCATTGTGGGATCCTGAGAACTTCTAAATTTGTCAGTCTTTCCCACAATGCACAATGGAACAAACAACAACATTTGCGCACAACTGTTATTGTCAGGCTGGAAGAAATGGTTATTTTCACATACAGCTAGATTATCTTTTCTGGGACAGTATCCTAGACTAATTTCACACTGCCTGTTGTGAAAGTTTACATACTGTAATCTCCTTGCAACTTTCAGACAACTCTTCCTACATACATAAGCATGAACATTTCTATTTCACTGCCTTCCCTTACAAGCTATCTTTTCCCATTAGGGGAGTAGGTTGAAACAAAGACTGGGAATTTTCACATCAGAAAGGCTTAAAAATACTATCTTAAAAAAAAAAAAAAAGAAAGAAAGAAAAACCACATAATTAATGTTTACTACATGAAAAAATTTCAAATAAGACAAACACATTTTATTTAAATAAATGTGATTAGATTCAGCTAACAGTAGTTAGTTATTTTACTAAAAAAATAAGCAGTAGTAACAAACTGAACTAAGCTTTTAAGTCCTGGACATAGTGATATTGTTGTACGCGATATCAGTCCTTCTGATCGTGTAAATTAAATCTCTCAGTTCAGATGAAAATAGATATTCACATTTCCCCTACTACACTATGACAAAAAATGATCTTAAGAACTGTTAAAAATGTTTTCTGATTAATCTCTTACTGTATCCAGCTTCACAACAGATGCTGGTCTCACATGAACCAGCAGATTGAATCTCAGCAAACAGATGTCAGAAGAAAATTGCTGGCAGTCACATGATACTAAGACAAGCAGCAGCAACCCCAATACACATTTAAAACCACCGCCACCTGGTTAAGAGGACCTGAGTTTCCTTTTGTGTTTTACTAAAAACTGTATGAAAGGCATTATTCTTCACATATAACACGAGATGCCACACGATGGCAGCAAACACCGAGCTTTAGCCTTACCTGCACAGGATCTTCACTTCCTGGCCTGAAGTCTTCAAGCTGCTGTACGTGCCATGCAGCTACACCATAGGGCTCTTCTGCAGTCCTGCAGTCCAGGGGATTTGCCCGTAACTGCTCTTTAAGCCACATCTGAGTCCTCACTGCTGGCTGTATGGGAGCTCCACTCACAGCCTGTTGTCCCAAGGTTGCATATCTCTGTCCAAAAGCTTCACAACTGGCTGCCACAGGTTTGCTTTCGGGTAAGGCACTGTAGTTCAAGTCTAAGGCATGTCTCCTACTCGAGGAATCTGAAACAAAATCATCTTTGTTGCACGTTTCAAATTTGTATTTGCAGTCCAGTAGAGAAGACCGTTTTTTCCCTATTTCCTTGTCCTCAATTTTTAGCAACTCCATGCTGTCATGCAAACAGTTCGGTCCATTTGTCCTTAACGGTGGTGACACAGCTTTGTCTGTACCAGCTCTGGAGTCTGCTGAATGACTACTGCCATCCTGGCTGAAGGTGTTTGGTGAGCTGAGCTTAGACAAGGAGGACCATTTTCTTACAGGTCTTGCAGCTTTCATATCAAGAGAATTGTCTAGGGCATCTGGATTTCTGCCTCCTCCTGACCGTACAAAGCTTGTACTCCATTTAGAGCCATCAGACTTGAAAGCTTCCCTGTGTTTGGAAAGTGAAGAGCTGGCATTAGACGGCATCACATGGGCAGTGGGAATAGAAACCAGTGATCGGCTGGGCTTAAATGAGGATGTACCACTTGAAGTTGAATGATCTGGGAAAAAAGATTTATTACGTAAGTACAATACAAAATGAATACTAACAGCACACAGAGGGCAAAACATCAACCTCAAGGTGAAATGCAAAAATAGAAGGAAATAGGTTTCTTGACAAAACAGGGTCTTCTGAACCATTCAAGATTTCAATATGCTTTCATTCTCAAAATGAGATCTTTTCAAATTTACTTTGCTGAGAACTGCACTAAGAAGGGGCAAGAGCAGCTCCAGACACACTTATCAGACTGTGGACAGAGTGCAGTGTTTATTTCCCAACTTCAACACGCAAGGTAAGGCTTTCTCCTCTCTCCCTACAACTTAAAATAGTTTTAATGACACAAATGATACAGGCAACCCAATTTAGGAGCTCCCTGATTTGTTCCTCTTCCAACACCCTTCCTCTCCTTCTTTGAGGGAACACAATTCACTGAATGCACTTTGTAAAACAAAAGTGTTGAGACAAGGCAGATTAATAACAGCTTCTGGACAGTACTATGCATCCCTTTCACATTTCACTATTCTAAACCTACATTTCATCAGGTGATTTGATTTAAAAAAAAGATTCTAAAAAAATATTATGTTCCTTTTAGGTTTTGTATTATTTACAAATCCAAACAGGACACAGCATATTTAGCATATTTTATTAATTGTATCCCAAACTGAAATACCAAGAATAGAGAAATCAGTAAGATGATGCTCAGAAAGTGATAGAAGAGCAAAGATGATCAAGGTGAATGAGGACAGCCTGAGACCTCTCACACTCCCAGCAACAGGTGCTTCACATCACAGAACATGGACAACCAGAAATAAGCACCTAATCCTCTCATTAGAGGATCAGCTCCCACCACGTCACATGGCTACACCTTACCCAAGCTCATATGGCTTATTAAGTCTAAAGTAGATAAGAGAATGAAAGAGCTAATTTATTTATTCATTCAGAATCCTTTTTGCTCAGAGCAAGGCAGATACAATCCTAATACTTCTCTTAAACCACACATACACACACACACCCCAACCAAGTGCTCTGAAATTACAGCTAGGATACGCAGCTTGATGGCTGCAGTAGGTTAGTATGATCTGGCAAAAAGCTGGAACACGTTACTAATTGTGTATGCATTCCAATACACCATGCCACAGACAGGAAGACCAGCACTTCTGTGTAACAAAATCAAAATCTGTTATCCCCAGCTTGGATACTCCTCCCTCTTCGGGACAAGACTTTCTCACTCAGTGCACTTGCATCACAAGTGCAACACAAAATATCGCAGCAATAAATGCACACTCCTCATCTCAGAGAAAAATGAATTATATTCCACAAAATAATTAATGCTTCCTTAACTGATACTGGGTTCTTACATACACATCGGACTCCTAAAGCAGCCAAGGCCACTAAGGATGTGAGAATCTTTGCTGAAGCCTTCATAACATCCCCACCATAAATTCTCTCATTTTAAAGAGAAAGCTTATACCACATTATTTCTCACCTCTACCCAGCTGCCTGTTTTCACAGCAGTTACAGGATGTGGACATCTTTGAGACTTCCACAGAATTGTCAGATTTGGTTGAAACAGACCGACAGTTTGAGAGCTACCCATAGGGCACTGAATGCCAAAAAAAATATATACATACAGCACGGTCCTGTTAGAAAGAATGAGATAAATAACACTACCAGCTTTGTTACTTGATGCACAATGTTGCTAACAAATGTGAGACACCACTACAAGCAAGACCAAAGCCCCTCCTTCCTCTCTGCACTTCATCCTTAGAATTCTGTATTACAGAGAAACATGGCTGTTTTCTGCCTTGACACTGCTCAAGAAGTGGGACACAGCAAAGAAGACAGAATGCTATGCAATCCATTTAAAATTGAAGGAATTGTGGTTCTCTGGCCAAACAGCTGTCACAGCAGTGGAGACAGTGATATGCAACACCAAGTTCCTAAAACTGCAATGTGCCCACCACATGCAGCCAGTCTGCCTGCATCAGGTGCAGAGAACATCACAATACAGAAAGACCTCTTTGACAGTGGAGATCTGTGCTTTCTGTGCTTTAGGATATGTTGATTTCTATGAGTAGGAATGTCACATCTGCAAGAGAATGGCAAGAGCTGAAACCCAACCTGTATACTCAAATACAGTTCTGTAACAAGATTACAGTAGTATTCAATATAGAGTTTTTGGTCTAAAACATAGATAATGCAATCTAGATACCAGCTTCAAACTAGAATTAAAACCAATAATTAGAAGTATATGCATTCCTTCACCTATTTTTACTGGTAAAATGAGCTACTCGTATATAGAAAAAAATTATTTTGCTTTTTTCTACTCTAAATTTAAAGTCCCAAATTAGACCTAAATTTGTTTTCCTCAATTCTGATTCTTAACTTACAAGCAGCCTCAAACTTGAAATACAGCATGTACATCCTCCAACAGCAGTTGGATGTATCTGACAATTTGTTTTGAAGTGAAACCTAGCAATTTTGCTTTCAAGTTGCCCTAATTGGTCTTCCCATTAACTCTCACTGAAACATATGAGAAAATTCACACATTTTCTTAGAGCATATTGCTTCAGTCTGCCTTGACTGTAGGCTCAGCTGGAAAGAACTGGTCTGCATTCTAAAACATCTCCTCATAGTACAAAAAACACAAAATTCAGAAATGCTATCAAAATGAAAGATAATTCAAAGCATAGAAAAACTTAGAAGATGTAATTACTCCTGCAGACATAGCAGTAAGTTTACAGACTCACTGGATGGCTGAGATAGGAAGTGACATCTGGATACCATCTGTTCTAACACATGCTCAAGCAGGATACCTAGACAGGGTGCCCAAGAGGCTGTCCTGACAAGTTCTGAAGATGTCCAAGAAGGAGACTCCACAGCCTCTCTGGGCAACATGTGCCAGTGTTGGGTAACTCAAGCAGTAAGAAAAGCTTAAAAAAAAAAAAAAAAAAAAGTTCCTTCTCACCAAATCCTGTCGAAGACAACTTTTTGCTTAAAGATTTTTCCCTCTCATATGATAGAGCTGTAGAATATCCTGAGTTGGAAGGGACCTGCAAGAATCATCAATTCAAGCTCTTGGCTCCACACAGGATGATCCAAAATTCAAACCATATTTTGGGAAGTGTTGTCCAAGAATAAGCAAGAGGAGTTATGAATAAACTACTGCTCTCTTCTCAGCATGCTTCAGCTTTTGCTGCATCAAGCCAGTCTTTATTTGAAGACTGTAAATGCATTTAAACATGATTTGTATACATCAAGAATCAGTCTTTCAAGGCTTAAGATTGTTCTCATCAAGGAAAACATGAAGAGATGGGAGAAAAAAATACAGCAAGATGCTACTGGTTTTCCTTTGATCATCATCAAGATTGAAAATCAAAACTTGCTTCTCAATCATATCAATACCTTTTTGTGCCTACCACAAAGCACCCTAGGCCACCCATCTAATTGGCACTGCATTTTAACCTTTGATACAATAGATCCTAAATCACAGGAATAAGAGTATTTTAGAAATTTCTACAAAATCTCTACCACATAGTAGCAGAAAATGGAATCAAAAGTGAGTAACATTTCATATGGCTTTGCTACTACCCTGTTATACCTCTTAATTATCTTATTTCTGTATGTAGCATTTAAAAGTAATGCAAGAGAATCAATTCTGGTTTTCCAAAAAACCTAAATCACAGAAACTTCATGTAAATGGGAGCAAGCACAGCAGAGACTTTCTTCTAGAAGAGTAGAAAAAAAAACAACCTTCCAACTTAATGGATTCTTCCTATTTATTTACATTTTCTTATACTTTTTTTGTTTTAAAACATCACTAGTTCCATCTACCTTTAGCAGACTCAGAAGAAAATCTCTGAAGCCATTTCTCAGGTCAGATTCATAACACAATCAATCAGCTACTTCAAATTCTAATCAGTTGCCCCAATGGTCAGTCATAAAGCAAGAGAGGCAGAAAAGGTTTACTGTAACCCTGGAAACCTTCCCTGGCTGCTAAATGAAATCAGCACTTCATGAATACCCATCTGCAAGATATACTTCTATATCAAACAGTTTTTTCATTTCTCCCAATATATCACCAAACAATCAGCTAGTAATCAAAACCCAAAATGCTTATTATGCATATGTTGGTGGGATGCACGTGTATCTAATACCACTGGAAACAGAGACCTTCCTTGTGTGAAAGACTTTGAAATTTGATATTTTATCCAGGCTATAATTAGAAAACCCTGACCATGGAGAATAATGCCACTATTAGAAACAGATGACGTTCTCTTCCTTTTTGCTCCACTCCCTACCCCTAAATACTGACGTAAACTACCCCAATCCAGGCAAATAAACTAAAATATTATCATTAATTGAGCAGAAGGCAGATGGTGGAAGCCAAACCACTATTGTACATATTTACTTGCATCTGACTGAGCTTCAGCGTAAAAAAGTTCTTAAGTTTGTTACAGGACATTTGCCAAATTATTCCCTGTGGTGTAACTTAACTGCACGTACTCCAGCAGCAAGCCAGAGCAATTCCAGAGTCCAGCATACAACACTGATGTAGCCACAAATTTTCTGTACAATGAGAGCATGTGGTTGCCTCCTGGAAATCTTTTCTTCAACAGCTGCTTTCAATAATGAAAACATCTAAAATCTCTTGGAAGTTGGTAAAAAAACCACAACACACACAACACACAAACACCATAAGATGAGATGCCATGCAAAGCAAGGTTTATGCTACACCTGTGTTCCCACTACCTACCCACTTAAATACTGGGCTAGCCTGGCTGCTGCACAGACAATCAGCTGAGCCAACTGCAAGATCTCAACCTGGAATCACCCCCTGGAAGCAAGAGGGTGCCTTTCCAGGCAGCAGTAGCCAGTCACAGGAATGGGCTGGTTTGTTTGCTTTTGTTAGCTTTTGTCTGAGTTTTTTTTTCCTCCCTGCACAGAAATCCTCACCATTCTCCTCAAACACCACTCATACTATATTTTCATACAGTAAACTTGAAATAAGAACCAAATGAATGGAGGAAGTCTCTGAAAATAAATCTCTTTCAAAGAATAAATAAACACAAGCATGTGTCACATAAAGCTGTGTCAGAAATGGAAGCTCTGCAGACTAGAGAGAACTGTTCTGGCATTTAACAAGTTCTGAATGAGAGAGCAGGCCTGAAATCCTCATATATAAGCAAATCACGTTTAGGAACGGAAGTGCTGGGCATGAACAACAAGAAAGAAAAAAAAAAAACAGAAAAAAAAACTTGCTTCAGATAAAATATTTAACATATTAATTGCAATAATTAGCATTAAAATAATACTGATTTAAAATACTAGTATGTAAAATATAAAACACTTACTGTCAGAAAGGAGTTGATATACTGGATTGCCTGTGTCACATTTATGCCTGCAGAGCAAAAGCAGGCATGTAGTGTTGGGAAGCAAATTCACTTACTGGTATTTGAAAAAACAGCAAGTTAACCGGCTTCCACCACCAGCAGGTACGGCAGTGGCACAATGGTTCTGTTTCACAGAAATGTACTGCAAACTCAGAGCCAATTTTTCTACACTGAAACAATTAGTTTGATTTTTTTTTTTTTTTTTTTTTTTTGGTAGGATTTTTTGTAATCTGTCATGCATTATAAGTTGCACCTAAGAACTTGGTACTTCAACAACCTTTCTGGCAAACTCATCACCTCTCTGGCATGTAATAGAGAAGGTAAAATAGCAGAAATCCCACTTAGTGCGTGAAGTGGGGTTAACACCCAACTTTCAAATAATTTGAAATCAGAGTGGGGGATACAAGTACATACTTAAGTTTGGTTAATGATGCTTAACATAGTAACTGATTTTCACTGAGCAAACAAAAAAGTTACACCTTGTCATTGAGCAGAATAAAGTTATTTACTCATAGTGAAAGTCTTTATTCACATTTCCCTATTTTTATACACAGGAGAGTCCTGCTATCAGCATATCACAGTAGTTGCCTACCCTCATTCAGATTTCCCTACCTTTCCCCAGGACACATTACTGACAAGGAACCAGCTCTAGAAAAGCTACTCGACTTTCTATTTTAAGAGTGCAATCAGTTTCAGTAATTAGGGTACTGAAATACTTTCTGAAGTCCAGACTTTGACAAACAGGGCAAAACAGATCCTCTTCAACTTTGGTTTATCTGTAAAAAGGCCGTCCCAAACTTAACAAGTCCTCCATATGCACCACATCACATTTCCATCACACCTGAGATGTAGTCTTGGCAAAAATCTCATTAGCAAAGTCATTAAGATTCCATTAAGATTAGCAAAGGACAAGCAATTAAATGGTATACTGGGCCACACAAAGACAACATTCATATGATCTTATTTGAGTAACACTAATCGAGTCTCTACGCTTACAGTGGCTATTTCAAGAGCCAAAATTCCTAATTTCATCACTTGAGTTAGATGACAAGAGAGGCAATGTAGCTTCTCACAGACTTGCATATGTGTAAGCAAACCAGAAACAGCACAAAAACAAAGCATAAGATGGAGATAATGTCATTTTCAAACAAAAAAAAAAGCAAATATATCATCAGTTTAAAAACCACTGAGCAGAGACATGCCTGATAGAAAGTGTTAATTCTCTCTTATGTTCCATTACAGTAAGATTTGAGGTTAAAGTTCCCAATTAAGTTAAAAGACACTTGGTTGAACAATCTGTCATCCAAACTACTCCTTATTCAAAAAACAACGAACCCACTGCTCCTGGCAGTAAGCATTTGAGATAACATATTTGTCTCAAATAACAAAAATGTTTCCACAAATAAAACTTAACAAAAATTTCTAATGCGTTGTTATTAGCAGCAGTTGACTTCAGAGACTGTACCAAGTCAGTGCAACAGAAAGAAATTACAAGGGAAAACAAATACAGACTTAACAACAAAAAAGGCCAACAGATATGAGTCTGAGTCACACAGTAAAGATCCTAGGATCTAATGTAGTAAAACTTAGGTTTTACCAAATATTAAGGTGTATGCAGGTAGGGAGGAAAGAGACCAGAAGAAAACCCTTAAGCCCTCAACACATCCCATATGCACCAAGCACACCCAGGCTACTTAAGTGAGCTGAATAGAAATGATATTTTAAGACTCAATACAAAATAGTTCTGCCTACTAACATTTCTGTCAAGTGACAATTTGCCTAGCAATATCTAGGCTAATAATAATCAGCTATGGAGTCCACAACTCCAGGAGAATGACATTTTCAAAGAAATGTGTATCATCTTAAGTCAGATTTGAGTCAAAAAAATCCCACTCACATGAAGCTCACATATGGAAAACATGTGAATGTAAATGAGAGAAATGCTGTATAGAGGTAGGATGCTGCCACTCTAAAACATGGGCAGGTATCAGACTTGTGCAGCAAGGACAGCTTTAACAAAGTGTCACATTGTTCATAAAGCTGCAGGTGAAGCACGTTAGATTATTCAGCAGAGAGAAATAGTTACAGCAGTCAATTACTGCAAGACTGTTTTCCTTACTGTACCAATTATTCTGTCATTGTTAGACATGTGAAAATATGGATCCATTAGAAGCCCATGAAAAAAACAGTCTAATAATCATACTACATGGGAGGCTTTCTTTGTTTTGCTTTTACTGAAACACAAGGAGCATCTTATTAGAGATGGTGAAGAAAACAGAAGGTAAGCCCGTTTCAGGCATTGCAAATGAGGCATAGATAACTGCCATGGCACCAAGGTTGCAACAGTAATCCAAAATGAAAACCGGGCTTCTGAACCAGGTTTGTCTGCTAAATTCATCTACAAAGGTTAGCCTAACCTACATAAAATATTTTTAAGTTACAAAACTGAACATGTTTGAATAGAAGTGGGTCTTGAAAGAACCATCCTTCTCCTAAGATAGTATAAACTTTATATGTTTTGCCACCTTATTTAAAAGAGTATCATACACCCCCACTCCAATATAACCAAGATTCCTAAAGACACAACATAAACAAGAATGCTCTGAACCCTTTGAACAATCTGCCTTCCCAACAGTACCTGCCCCACACCATGAAAAGACACCTGTGCCTCTTTGACTACCAACTTTTGGCATTCAGCTTTTACGCTGTTTTACTGCAGCACATGCACAGTTCAGAGCTGGGCTACAGGACAGTGCTGGGGGAGTACATGTAACAAACAACTGGCAATGCCAAAACTGTAAAAATAAATAAATAAATGATAACATCTAACATGTAGATGCTCAACATAAAGGAAAAGAAATGGAACAGAAGAGGAAAATCCTACCTCATAGTATCTAATCCTTCTTTTCCAGCAATCCAAAGCTATTTTTAAGCACCAGTTACGTAACTAAGTAGAACGATTTATAGATTAACAGGTTCTATTTTTTCCCTCCCAGATAAGAGGATAAAACAATATTCCAGAACAGCAGTCATGTAATCAAGCAACTTCATTTTGCTGAAATGAAAGAATAAGTGGAAACTTCTGCCACAGGGTGTTTTTTATTTTTTTTTTTACTTAAAGTCCAGATGTTAACTTGCATTTGCCCTCTGTGAAGGCTGCCTAGCCTACGGCTTCCAATTCCATTTTCTTCAACGACAAGCAGTGAAGACACGCTGAAATCAAATATGCCCCTAGGAACATTAATTAAAAGCAATGGTTAAAGGGGAAAAAAAAAATATGCTACAGATAACACAAGATATCTGTCCTTTATTTCTGAATCGTCTAGATATTTGCTACGAATACCATCCACCTCAACAGCTACCAGATAATCCCTCTGCTGGAGTTATTTCAATTCCACGTGGAAAAGTCTGTCCAAAATATGCAGTAACCAAGCCTACCTGAAAAAATCCACCACTTCCATCCAAGAAGAGAAAAACCTTAAACGTTTTCATCCTCTGTAAAAGAGCATCATCAATGGGAACATACCTATCCCTCCACTTTCCTATACCAACAGAGGCAGAAGTTGTACTTTCTCAATTCTAAAGGAAGCTTACATATGCTACTGCAACTCTAACTTATTCCAGGTCCCACCTCCAACACCAGCACACTCACATGAGCTTCTGATCCCTTACAACACCAGAACTACCTCACCTCAGACATGAAGAGAAAGTAAAGTGTACGTGTGATGAAAAGGGACTCAAGGGACTGGAGTTGACTCTGAGTGTTCCCCCAGGCACTTTAATTCCATGCAGATAAAAGTGTTGTTCTTGACCAAAGAGCTTATTGATCCTTTACATTCTATATGTAAGCATAGCCATCAACGATCTATAGCTTACTGCCAACTAACTTCAAAATGTTAATTCTTACTTTCAATTCCTGAGGAGACTGGACTTCTTAGCTACATTTGAGATTATTCATTACTGTAGATTTAACTCCTGTCCTTATGAAGATGGTCTTTAGCCTAAAAATACTACATTTAAGTTGACCCGTGCCCCATTTGCTCACCACTAAGAAATGAACCCTTTGTCTCAATTGAAGCCACCAAGAACAGCTCCTTCCAACAGCAGCAGCTGTTGGAGCAGCAGCTTTCAGCTTTATGCAAGCATGCAGGAGACAGACCTTCATCTGAGGCCTCTCTCTCAACCTTGTATACACTGCCATTTCCTTCCTTCTGCAGCAGTGAGGCTGCAGGCCCTGCAAGGCAGGAAGACAAGGCCCTGCACACAGCTTGCAGCCTCCGCAGCACTTTGTGACTAGGTGCCTCAGCACACCATCTCCCTCCCTGCCTGCCACAGGCAGGGATCAGGCCAGGCAGCTGAATGCAGACAACCTGCCACTGCTACGTGCCACTCAGAAGTGGTGAACACACCACACGCCATTTACTTCAGAGAGTTTGGGTATGCTTGCATTTCCGAGGGACAGAAGTCATCCCTGTTAATCCCAAGATTCCACTGCTGCCTCAAGAACAATGGAACTTGCTGGGAAAAAATCTCTCCCCTTCAGATGCTGGTCCCCACATAGTAACAGAATAATGTGTTACTATAACTCGTCTTCATCTAGAACTGGGCTACTGAGAACCTTGCACTCTTTCACAATAAATCAGACCGTGTCATCAGTAGGTCACCATCTGAAACCCAGTTCAGATCACACAAGAGTAACATTAAGTTACACTTGAACATTACTCTATAATCTAAAGGCACTTTTGGTGCTTTAAGAGGTAAGTACTATTGTCTCCATTTCCCATAGGAAGCAGAGTATTAAAATAGCTTACCTGATGTCACTCAGTAAACCTGACATGTTGTAGGTAACAATGGGTAAAAACAAGCAGCACTGGTAGCCAGAAATTCCCAGCATTATCTTACAGCAAACAAAAATTTAGTATTACCAGAAGTTGACTCCCCCACTACTAACAGAATGTTTTCTGAAGAAGACAGTGGCAAGCCAAAGTTATTAAAAAAGGTCACAAAAATCCACCCCTTAAAGCTGACTACAACATAATAAACAGATGTGGAAAAGCCTGTTTTCTTGTACCTTTTTTCTGGCTTTCACCATTTTAACTCTTACTTCAAATACTTTTGTATTTCTGACACACCTGTGTCTGGCACTGTGACTGACAACAACTGAATACTGTTCTATTTCTAATGCCTCATTTCTCCTCAATGTAAAGCAAAAAATAAGGATTCACATTTCTGTGATGCCCACTAACAATCTTCCTCCAAACCCTCCATCTTCTCCACACACACTCTGAGGACTTGGTTTTGATTTCCTTAGAGGACAGTTGATATTTTGAGCCAATGTGAATAATACACAGATAAAATTAGCTATGTTAATTCAGAGACTATATTTAGAACTAATTCTTGCACTCTTAGGAGAATTTATGCACTGTAAAAAACAAGCCTCAGTCCAGAGAGGGACTATACTTACTTTTATGTCCACCAAAGAAGCTACAAAATACACAGTTTCTGAGAAGAAAACCACTGCCATCTGAATACCATTTCCCAGAATCTTTCCATGATACAGGAATATATATGCATATCTTAATGGTTATCGGCATTTTCACCTGCTAGTAGACTGCACACAATGCAAAGATGGCTTTATAATCGGGTTTACATACTGTCCCTCTGAACCTCTAAGTCACTTTTTTGGAAATATTCTGAAAATTGTAAGCCATTCGTGTCCTTCCAAAAGATCATCTGAAAGATCTGATTTCAACTATGAAGCATGCCTCAACAAACAGATACCAAATTAGGAAAGAATTGTATAATGTCCAGTACAGTCTTTTATCTTGGCTTTTCCTGGACAAAATATTAAGTTCTGCAATCCTAAAACACACACACACACACACACACACACAAATTAACAGCAGTTTATTCCTTCCCCATTCTTTCACTGGCAATTCACTTAAAAAACAAAACACGATTTTAATTGCTTTCTCCCACTGCCTATGCCAAAAAGAAGATCAGTGTCCTGACACATTCTAGAAAATTTCTTGCATTAGCACACTAATTAAATAAAAGCAACAAACACAACTTAATCACAAGGGCAAGAAAATATATGCCACAAATTACAACAGAAGCCTTTAAAAAATGTTTTTTTTTTTTTTATCCTGAGAGAAACTCCTGACACCTTACATACATGTCAGGCACCATTCAGTCCACCAAATCCATATTCCCTGGTACAAAACTTAGCACACACTGCAAATGACAAACAGTCTCACATTACAACATCTGATCCCCTGCATAGAACAGAACTGTAACCATTTCTACAGTCAGTCAAGATGAAAAAAATGCTAAATGCTAAACAGAGAAAAGACAATTCTCTCTTATCCTCAGAAAAGTTCTGGGGTTTGTTCCATCATTCTAAAAAGAAATTAAAAAAAAAAATCAGATTGGTACTTCAATGTCTACTAGGACGGAGTATCTACCACCTGAATGGGATGCTGGTTCAACATCAACATCCCTCCCTAAAGTACATCACCAGCATTACTAAAGATAGTCTTCAATTTAAACACAAGAACTGCAGAATTGCTGTTAGTGCTGCTATAAAACTTATGAGTACTAAGTTCTTTGAATTCTTTAATACTTTGAAATGCTGTATTAAAACATGAGGGGTTCACTGTTTACAAACTAACAAGCTTGAACAGCAATCAAAACTAAGCTTTTCTTTATAAGATTTGATGGTAACTTCTCTCTGCAGACCACGAAAATTAGAAGAGTGTTTGCCCATCCATTTTGTTTTCCAGCGTGCACAGCTGTGAGTACAGAGACAGAGGTGGAGACTAGAGAATGTTTCAATTGCTGCCTTTGATAATGGAAAGAATTTAGTGTTTATAAGTTTATTTCCAGTTGTTGGCTCATACATTGGGGTATTTATAGTACTCATCACTGTGGTATCCAAGCACATTAGCAGAGTGCTTTGACCCGTGCAAAACAATGCAAGACTGTTTCTCTTCCGCTCTCCAACCTACTAGAAAACACCTTAGTTTTGGTATTAGGATCATAACATGGTCAAAAATGAAAACCAGAACTCTTAAAAAGAGAGACTCAATTTCAGATTTGCTTTTTTAAATATAATAAATAAACATAGGGAGTAAGGTACATCATAAAAACTAGTGTGGGATAAAACAGCTTACCAGGATCTGTTTTCTATTTCAGAGAGCTTCATAACCACTACCTCACAGATTCTGAATTATCTACTTATAACAACTATTCAAAAATATATATGTAATTCTGTCTAATAATGTTAGTTATTAAAGTCTTCTTTCACTCCAGAGAAACACAAGAGAGCCATTTTGCGCAATGCAGTGTATGTATGTTTTCCAGTGTTACTTAATAGTACCAGTAAATCCCTAACATAGCAAATTGTAATGGCATTTAGCCCACATCCAAGCTACCACGATGAAATCTGAAACTCCGCAAAGGGTAGCAATTTTAGAAGCCACATACAGATCTTCCCATCATCACTCAAGTGGTGGAAGGCTATTAATGCATGTTAGCTTTAAAGAGGTCGACACAAATGATTTTAGAGAAATCAAAACTAGCATGCTTCACATTCCACAAAATACTTGTAAAATAAATAAATAAATCAACCACAGTTCAATTCCCTTTCAAGTCTTGGGTGAGCAATTGTAGACAGATTAGGCTCAATTATAATACTACAATATTGGAGCACTGGAAACAGCATATCTGTATTGATAATAAAATTGTAAATGTTGAGTGTAAGAATGGCTTCTTAACAAAAAGCTGAAAATAATTTTTATACTATGTTTCTGTACTGCAGTTTAATTTAAAGATTTTAATTTATATTCTCATGTATTGCAGACTAAAGAGATTCGTGATGTTATGAAAAAAAAGTACAATATCTTTGTTATACACATACAGGCACACAAACTCTCCTTGCTTATATTCATAAAAGTATCTATACAAGTACATACAGAAAAGAAATGAAGTAACTTAACCAGCCTAAAATGCAGCCAGTTTCAGAGGAAAAAAAAAATCCATAATTCTCTAAATCTCTCAGTTCTCTAAACCTGAAGCACTAAACCATATTTGTCAGACTCTATATCAAGTCCTACAGTTACAACACAGGAACAAGAATAATAACCAGTCATTTAAGAAAATGGCTAAATAACATTTTTCAACTTTTACAGTAAATGAAAGGTACACTATTCCCATGGGCGTATGAAATTCTCAGAAGACTCCATAAACAAGAACCCTTGTCAGAATGTCACATTTTATTATTTCTACTAGACAATGCTACCTGCCAGAATTAAGTATATGTTCATTTATATCCCTAGGATCCCTTCCTATTCTGAATTTCCATTTCAATCAAAAATTTTAGAAGTACACATTTAAGAGCTTCTGGGTTTTTTGCATTCTTCAGCTCTCTCCAAGATAACCCATCCTGATTTCCACTGCAAAATTGGACATCCAGCCCTTCTACTCTGTGCTGGTGGGGCCCCACCTGAAGGTACTGCATCCACACGTGGAGTCCTCAGTACAGGAGAGATACAGATCTATTGGAGTGCATCCCGAGAAGGGCCACAAAATGATCTGGGGAGTGGAACACCTCTGCTATGAGGACAGGCTGAGAGAGCTGGGGCTGTTTGGCCGGGAGAAGAGAAGACTGTGAAGTGATCTGATAGTAGCCTTTCAGTATCTAAAGGGGAGGTACAGAAAGAAGGGGACAAACTCTTTAGGCAGGTCTCTGATGACTCAAAGGAAAATGGTTTCAAGCTTAAAAAGGGTAGATTTAGGTTGGATATAAGGAAAAAATCTTACAGTAAGGGTTGTGAGGCACTAGAAAAGGTTGCCCAGAAATGTGGTTGATGCCCCATCCCTGGAGATTTTCAAGTCAAGGGTGGATGAGGCCCGGGGCAACCTGATCTAGCTGTGCATGTCCCTGTTTTTTTGCAGGGGTGTTGGACTAGATGACCTTTAAAGGTTCCTTCCAATTCTAAGGATTCTACAATTCTATGAAAAGCAACATGAGAAGTTACGGCAAAGACCATAAAGCCAGAAGTCTGTCCAGAACCAGTCTTCACATTTTTTCTTTAATAAATGACCACTGAACAAATGGCAAATTAGAAACTGGAGCAGTTCTGTCACCTGTGAACTCCATATAAAGCTTGCCCAGCTAAGCCCCCTGTACAGTCCTTTACTGTACACCTCTCAGCATCAAAGAGTAAGGTAGTTTGACTCTAAAGTGAAGATGAGAGATGTTTCAAGGAAAGGCCTGAATGATGGAAAGCATACTTATATCGCAGACTGCTTCAACTCAGAAGTTTCTCCCTCCTCTCCCACACTACTGGGAACAAAAACATGGGCCAGCCACAGAAGGAACTACCAGGACTATTGGTGCTGGTGGCACTGGTGAGAGTTGAACAGTGAGGAAAAAAAGTAACATAAGATAATGCTAAGGCATATGTCACAAGGTCAGCACATTTCCAGTTCTACCAAAGTCATGAATCACTTAACTAAGTATTTCCTGAACAGCAGATACAACACAAATAATACTAGCAGATATAATGCAAGTTATACTAGCAATCTCCAAAAAAGTTGCTTTTGTTTTATTCACAAGGGATATTTCCAAGTTGTTGTTTTTTTTTTCTCTCCTTGTCTACATAAGGGAAAAGAGTTATTCTTCCACAAACAGCACCACCCAGCAGAACACATTTCTTTTGTGGTGTGCAAACTCACAGGAAAGTCACCATTTCTAAGACTACGTGTCCATCAAACCTACAAAAGACACCCACCATCTTCAGTTACAATCCAGAAGACCCTTCTTACAGAAGACATCACATTCACCTACCTATACATGACAGTAACCACACACTTTTAGGACCAATCTTTGTTCTCTGAAGTTAGTAATTTTACTTATTTTTGTAGCTTTTCTCCCAAATGGAAAAAAAAAACTACACTGAATACCAACAGGGTTTTCCTATACGTGAAAGCCAAGAGTTACACTGCATTTGAACACCCTAATTCAAGCTTGCTATCTATTCTAGTTATTTTTACATAATGAAACTTAAATGGTCCGCCAAACCATTCAGTGCAGTAATAAATGGATGGTGACATTTGAAATTCTCTCTTTGAACCATCCTACTAAAACACACAAGTTAAAGCCAAAGATCTCAGCTGCAGCTCCTTTTACCAAATAACTGTACCAGAAATTTGCCAGTTCTTATTTCCACCAAAACAACAAAAAATCTCCAAGTCCTTAATACTGTCTAAAAAAAAAAGTTTCAATTTGCTCTTTTCAAATGTTTCAAATATTCTTTTAGCCCTCTGAACATATCTAACACTTAAAGATGACACCACCTAATGATTATGGGCCCCATCGAATCCATCTCCCTCCTCTTCTACACACTTCAAATATATTTTTAATTCACTTCTTGAGCTAACTAAAATTAGAATCTTGCCACCATTTTCAACTGCAAAGAATGAATAAACAAAGACAGTCCACAGTGAGAAAGAAGGGAATGCTTCTAGCTCCACCAATTCTCAAAGGAAAAGCTTAATCTGAAAGCATCCCTGATCCATTTAAGAATTTCCTTTGCAGCATTTGTATATAAGTTAGAACAGTAAGCATTATCCTACCCAGAATCTCTAAGCATTCCTACAGTAGAAGTTAAAAACGGGAAAACTGAAAACCTCTTGTTACTTCATACAAAAAAAGTCACTGTTTATATTAGGCTAGAAAAAGTCTTCTATTTAAGAATACAAAATATTTTTAGCTATTGACAGTGATAGGCTAAGCTCTGATGGAAAAGGACGTGCCACTAAGAGTTTATTACAGCTCCTACAACTTAAGAAATACACACAAGATGTTCAAGTGCAGTTCACAAATTCACATCAGGAATAAAATCATCCTGTATACTTAAGAGTAGCAGCCCAAACACAAGGAGTTCTTCAAATCAAGACATAATTATATATAGACATGTACACACAAAGTAAAGATACAACATCACGTATATTTATGCATTGTTACATTACTATATATAATAATATTGTGTTGTATATTCATATCTTATTTTTTCTTTATTTTTAAACTCTGTTTTATAACTTACAGAGGTAATCATTAAGCCAGCCCACAGTTCTAGCCAGTAAAAGAATACATAAAACCAGAAGAAAAAATAAGGCAGATAGTAGTAAACAACTGCTATAAACAATAATAATAATAATACAGCAAGTCATCACGAGGGAAAAGAAAAATATGGTAAGGTAAGGACCACAAACAGGGAGATACATTTATGGATAATCATTTCTTACAAATTTTTGTAAATATAAACACCTGGTAGGTATATTTCACTTTTACTGTACTTTTTCTTCCTTCTGCGTCTGAAGGAACAGCAACAGGGAGAAGTACAAAGAGAAGAGGGTGCAAATCCTGAACTGCAGAGCGAACAAGAAGAAACTGACCTTAAAATTAGAACTTTTTCTTCCACTTTTTTTTTTTTTTTTTAATGTGTACAAGCCTATGGGGCCAGATGGCGTGCATCCCAGGGTTCTGAAGGAGCTGGCTGAGGTGGCTGCTGAGCCGCTCTCCATCATATTTGAGAAGTCGTGGCTGTCAGGTGTGGTCCCGGATGACTGGAGGAAGGGTCACGTCACTCCCATTTACAAGAAAGGGAGCAAGGAGGACCCCGGGAACTACAGGCCGGTGAGTCTCACCTCTGTGCCTGGGAAGATCATGGAGCAGATCATCCTGGGTGACATGCTTGATCACATGAGGAAAGGGCGTGTGATCCGTGACAGCCAGCACGGCTTCACCTGAGGAAGGTCATGCTTGACCAATCTGGTGGCCTTCTATGATGGAGTGACGGCATTGGTAGACAAGGGAAAGGCGACCGATGTCATTTACCTGGACTTGATCAAGGCCTTTGACATGGTCCCCCACCACATCCTTATCTCCAAACTGGAGGGATGTGGATTTGATGGGTGGACCACTCGATGGATAAGAAACTGGTTGAAAGGCCGCAGACAGAGGGTGGTCATCAATGGCTCTATGTCCAGGTGGAGGCTGGTAACGAGCAGCGTCCCCCAGGGGTCTGTCTTGGGACCGGTGCTCTTTAACATCTTTATCAATGACATCGATGATGGAATTGAGTGCACCCTCAGCAAGTTTACTGACCACACCAAGCTGAGTGGTGCGGTCGACACAGTTGAAAGATGGGATGCCATTCAGAGGGACCTCGAGAGGCTAGAAAGGTGGGCCCGGGTGAACCTGATGAGGTTCAACACTGCAAAGTGCAGAGTTTTGCACTTGGGCCGGAGGAATCCCAAGCATCCCTACAGACTGGAAGGAGCGGTCCTTGAGAGCAGCCCTGTGGAGAAGGACCTGGGGGTCTTGATAGACGAAAAACTTAACATGAGCCAGCAGTGTGCCCTTGCAGCTCGGAAGGCAAATGGGATCCTGGGCTCCATCAGAAGAGGGGTGGCCAGCAGGGACAGAGAGGTGATTGTTCCCCCTCTACTCTGCTCTTGTGAGGCCCCATCTGGAGTACTGTGTCCAAGTGTGGAGCCCCCAGTACAAGAAAGACAGGGAGCTGTTGGAGAGGGTCCAGAGGAGGGCAACAAAGGTGATCAGGGGACTGGAGCACCTGCCCTATGAGGACAGGCTGAAGGAGCTGGGCTTGTTCAGCCTGGAGAAAAGAAGGCTGCGGGGTGACCTCATTGCAGCCTTTCAATACCTAAAGGGAGCCTACAAACAGGAAGGGAATCAACTCTTTGAAAGGGTGAGTGACAGCAGGACAAGGGGAAATGGTTTTAAGCTGAGGGAAGGGAGATTTAGGTTGGACGTCAGGGGGAAGTTCTTTACAGAGAGAGTGGTGAGGTACTGGAACAGGCTGCCCAGACAGACTGTGGATGCCCCATCCCTGGAGGTGTTCAAGGCCAGATTGGATGGGGCCCTGGGCAGCCTGGTCTAGCATTAGGTGGGAAGGTTGGTGGCCCTGCGTGTGGCAGGGGGGTTGGAGATTCATGATCCTTGAGGTCCCTTCCAACCCTGGCAATTCTGTGATTCTGTGAAAACACTGTTATGTATCTGTACCACTGACAAAACAGAAAAAGCTGCATGAAAAACTATTTGCTGGGAATATGTTTTCACATTACAAGTAATAGATTTCAATGGTTTTCTCGCCAATAATCTTGCTCCCTCTAAAAATACACAATTTTACCTATGCATCTAGATTGTTTGTATTTAAAATCTCAAAACTTAGTAAGATCAGAAAGAAAAGCAGTTTTTATACACAGAAGATACTCTCCAGATGTACACAATATTTTTGGCCAGGGTTGCTTTGAAGTGTTTCTCTGCAGAGAATGCTAGAAAATGCATTTAAAAGATGCTCAGCACTAAGTTGTACTTGTTTTCATAAGCAGAACAAAGCCTGAACTTTTCAACAAATTTCTAAGGAAAGCTACTGTACAAGAACATAAAATTGCAGTGGAAAGTCATTTTTTAATGGAAGATTATTTCAAAATAGTCCAGAGGAATAGGAATAAGCTCACCTCTGCAAAGTCCCCACATGGTCAGCTGGTGAAAGATTTATTATAAGCTGAGGGGTATAGGGGGAGATGGCTTACTTGGGGATCTCCCAGGAAAGAGAAAGTTCATACATTTTGTTTCAAAAAAGAAATAGCAACTAAAAACAACAATGCAAACTAAGCCAAACCAAGATACAAGCATCCTCTCACTACAGCCAATATTCCTCCACCCACAGGAGGATTTTTAAGGGAATTTCCTACAGAAAAAAAAGCATGCCAAAGATCTATATCCAGACAAGAGATCAAACTTAAAGCTAAATTAAAAAAAAAAAAAAAAAGAAGTTTGAATAGCAGCATGTAAGACTTACTACACAAATAAAAATGTACCTTTAAACTTGCTTGAAGTTGAACTTTTTTTTTTTTCAGTAACACAGAAAAAGCCAACTCACCAAGACAAGGCAAAAAAAAAAAAAAAAAAAAAGAAAGGTAATTTCTGCATTGAGACATATCCTGCAGCTTTCTTAGCAACTGGCTTAAAATTCTAACATTTCAGACATCATATCTGTATCTGCAGCATCATCCATTAGCTCTCTTATCATGAAGTTACAGAAAAAGTAAAGAGAAGAGCTCCTTTCAAGTGGAACAGAGAGAAATGAACAAGGGCTCCAAATCTCACCCTGAAATGAAAAGGCTATTTATTACTGCACCTCAATGACCATTCCATAGCCAAGAGGAAAACACAGAGTCTCCAGTTTTTGTTGTTGTTTCTTTTCCTTTTCTTCTTCTTTTTTTTTTTTTTCCTGGCAGTACTAACACTACCAATATTGTCTCTATCTTAACAACAGAGCCACAGAAACACAGTCCTAAGCAACAAGTTCATTTCAGCTCAGTACTGAATTTGGTGCAGCTTTGAACTCAGAAAACAAGCGCCGAACCTCAGACCAGGTCACTTAGTGCTGCCTGGCACACCCTAACGAATTCAGTTAATATAGTAGAAAAGATCACCTCTGCATTATATATAACTTATTTCTTATTTTATAAGACTATTCTTAAGACTATGTACAAACTTCTTATAGATTTCTTTATATTTATCTATAGCTCTAGTGCACAGCTATAAAGCTAGAATTCAGATGTAGGAACGTCTACTTGGGAAATGTTCTCACCTCCATTCTCCTGATGTATTTCATACAGATTATTCTTAATTCAAAACCTGCTTGGATTTAAGAACCTTCCTTTTGCACCTCATCTCTAAATACTCACTACTGGATAAAACAAAGAACAGTAAAACCAAAAAGGTACCCAACAAAGGGTACTCACTCAAGCTTCCACATAAAAACTAACTGAAAGCCTGTGCACTCTCACTATGAACTGACATTAATGATCAAATCCTTCCACACCTAGTTGTTGTGATTCTTTTTCAAATACTTTTGTTTAATATCAGTTCATGATATGCTACTTTTATATTTGTATTTCTAGATGGGAATAATAATAAAAATAAAAACCTTGGTTAAATCAGCTATTAAAGACAATTAAGTGTACCTAAGGCAAGACAAATCTTAAAGTTCTCTAAAACTTTAGTAGGACTACATGGCAACACTGCAGGTCACAGATTTCAGGTACCACAGACACATACTGAAAGCAACCTCCATAAGCACCATGAGAATGCAGCATAACAGTATGAGAATATGAACATCAACTCCAGGATCTTAAAAATCATCTAGAGACAACAAGAGCAAAAAGAGGGCTAGTACGGAAGCAAAAAAAATTCTGCAATTAACTGAAAGACAACTAATAGCTGTTGATAGCTCCATATAATATAAAAATATGGATGAACTCTGTCATAATCTCGATTCGAAGATTTTATAGATTCACATCAGTCAAGTATACATCTAAAAATTTTCTGGAATGAAGGGTTGTCTCCTTTCAGTGGAGAAGAAGAGACCTCTGTGTAGCTGAGTACACTTCCACAATGCAGGCTTCCTCAACCACAGTGGATACACAAAGACTTCCTCCCCAGCCCTTTAGTAGGAAAGGAGAAAAATTTTTTTTTAAATTTTTTTTCTTTTTTTAAATCATGTTTCCAATGGGGGAGTCCACCAATTTTTCTCTCCAAGATTGACTGGATAAAAAGAATTTAAGACAGTTAAACAAACAAACAAACCCACCCCACCAAAGCAACAGCTTTAACTGCTTTAAAAACAAAGCAGCCACAGCTCCACTCTCCCCCTCTCTCTGACTTCCCCTGATTTGAAAGAAGGTAGTGAAGAAGGAAGTGAGATGAAAGGAGTAAATACACTTCATCTAAGAGTGGTCTCTGCACATTGTTGTTTTTCTTGCTGCCGTCTTTATGATGCCAAAATTGATGTAAGAAGTTCATCTGACTTACCATAGAAGCACAAGTGAGGTACTGAAAAAGAATCTCTTTAACAGGGAGCTTTTATACTCTGCTTCAAAGCATTTTATGAAATTCTTTATTGTCAGTACTGAAATCACAGCTAAAATAAAGGGTGATGCTAAATACACTAAACACCACACTTAAAAAAAATATATAGCGAGAAAAAATTTGTATTATTTGCATTAAGATAGAAATTCAGTTTTTATTAAATAAAAACTAAAAGAAAAGTCCTCCAGAAATAGGCAGTAGCATAAATCTGTTGAAAATAACACAAAAAAACAGCAGGGATTTACAAACCTTTCTGCAGAGGATACAACCAGCCTTCTCTGCCATACCCTGACCCAGAACTCCAGGCAGCACCAGAATGTCTTCTTTTGTTCAGCAAAAGTCTCTGAACAACTCACTGCCTACATCCCAAACAACTAGAGGTAATCCACCTACGTTACCTACTGTGGAAAAGATTGAAGTAGGGTGATGTGATTTTTATTCCAGATACAGCTGCAAATGCTGCTTGAATACGTTAAACATTGAATAGTATCTGAATATGTTCTAGTGTTTATGGCTCAAAAGGTTCCTCTCATACTGTTCTCTGAAACTGATCTCTAATGTAATTCCTGCTTGCTTCGGAAGACCCCAAGTTACATGCAGGCCAGAAGCTTTCTCTGATTTGACAATAGCAAGGAAAATGTGAAATCCTCCCTAAGACCTCTTAGCAAAGATGCAAGTTTGGCATGCTCAGGTCCCACAGCACTAACCTAAATACAAAAAGAATTACTGTATGATGCTCCTTGTTTTCCTATCAAATGCCAGATATCCACCACACTCCAAAATACAGATTACAAGACATATTAAAGACAACTTCCCTAGATGTCACATTGCCTGGTATTTTTCTATCCACAACTCCATAAACTAGAGTTTCATATCACATCCTACTTAGAAGCTCTGTTCCTTCTAATGCTTACCTAGTTCTAGCTTTTTAGTAGCAGTAGCTGCACTGTAAATATGAATGCATATTAAATAATTGATGCATTTTCTTCACAGGACAAGTAAAAAATACCCTAGCTAGGGAAAGAGAGAAAGCAGGAAAAAGAATAAAAGGGTATCACAAAGATCCTCTGAGAAGATTAAATGATATAACAGATTTACATCCCAGGTGCTGGGATGTAAATATAGCAAAAGCCACTCCACCAGTGAACCCTAGAGGATCTGCTTACAGAACTGGTCCTGCCCAAAGTCCTTCCATACCATGGAAGAGGATAATGTCCCAGTAGTGTGCACAAAGAACCGGCTGGGAAAGACAGCATGAGTTACACTTTCCTTGGGAAATGGCAACTCATCTGTGGGATTTCTGTTGTGCAAGGACTTCTGGTAGTAATGCAGAAAAGATGGGGAAATCTGATGTGTATCTCAAGAAAACCAAATATTGTGTGAAAATTACCCATAATTTGAGTTGTTCAGATATATGATGCTCTACAGTCATTTGAGCCAATTTCTCAGTCACATAAGGAGACTTAATTGCATAATTTTTTCTATCCACTCCTGGAAATATGTTACTAGACTTCTCAAAGACCCCATGTTTCAATTTTGTTTGAACCCTACAAACAAAACAAACAAACAACAAAACAAAAAAAACCCCAAACCAACAAAAACCCCACCCTACCAGAAAATAAACAGCCAATCTCTGAGTATTCAGTACTTACAATCCACTCAAAAATACATTTTCATTGTAGTAAGGAACAATAGCACCTTTTCTACAAAGAACAGAGTTTAATGCAAGCTTAAGTGAAGCACATATTTTTGATTGTCAGGATAGAAAATACCCAAGTAACACAATAAGGCTGACACACAGAGGGTGGGATGCTTCTTCAGAATGTGAAACTTGGCAAGTGGGGAAGAAGGAAATCAAGGAAGAATGATGCCAACTTCATTATTTTCCTCTCCCCAAATAACTGAATATTTCACCAAACTTATATCCCTATTTGCCAGGATCCAAATGCTAAAAGACTGGCCTCCACTTAGAGAAGTCCAACGACTTCCTCTGAAAATCCATCATCTCCCAAAATCACTGAGCAGAAGACAATGAACAAAGTATACATGCCAGCTCTCAGCATCCTTCTGCTACTGCACCTTCCTGACCGACATTAAAACAGAGAGAGCGAGCTAATATTTGAGATACACACATTCTCAATCCCATTATCTTTAGCAGCATGCTAAACAAAACAAAACAAGAACTCTAAATTATTCATAATTAGATTTTACCTCCTCAAACTCTTTTCAACCCTTTACCAAGTTACATTCATAGCTACATTTGTCAGCTTTTCATCCCCCCTTGCACCCCACAGTAAAAAGAAAAACGAGAAGAAAAAAGAGCACATCATAACATGCTAAGGTCCTACTGAAAGAAGGCTTGATATAGGAAAATTTAAGAACTTTGGAGCTGCCTGTACCATGCCTCCCTGGCATACAAAAGCAGCACTACAATTCAATTGAAGTAATTAGATTTTTTAAAATCAGTTATCAAGGTAACTTATTCAGTAAAAGTGACAGACCAGAGACTCTTCTGGGCCTCATAATATTAAATGATAGAATAGGAACTTGTTTTAAGTATTCCAAAGAAGTCCTGCCTATTAACATGCACTGACAATATATCAAGCACTATGCAGCAGTGCTTTAGGTTATGAACAGACCGTGTTTATTCAGATTTCTAAATGAAAAGAGACAGAGACACAATTAGACATCCATCTTACATCACCACTTCTACCAGCGCATATAAAAAAATAAATTTAACTAGCAGAACATTAACTCCCCAGTGAAGTTGTTATAACCCTGATCTTCTAAATTCAATCCAGGGCTCCACGCTTCACTTCCTTCCACTTTCTTTCTTAACAGAAAGAATGAGATTTTTCAGAACACTAATGGCATTCAGTGTTCAAGACTAAATTACGCAGTCAGGATAGCACAGGATAAGATGAAAACTGTAATAATACACCTTGTTCACTGGTAGAGAAGAGTTTAAAAATAAGAGAACTTTGAAAAATCCAGTGTAAAAATCTTTCTCTCCTGCTACATATATTTGTGGGTTTTTCTCCCCTCCTTCATAAGCTGAACTGTACCCACCTAGCACTTAGTGGCAGGAAACAAATAAAAACATGAACAACAACAACAAAAAAACCCCTACCACATTAACCACTATTTACAGAAAGAGAAAATGCCTTTCTACATTAATCTTTAAATTAAGAGCATACTGAATTAGAAATTTAGATTTATTCTAACAAAACTAACATCCCCACATTTATGGTTTCTAAGATTTCTTCTCTCGGATTCCTTCAACACACATCAGCGTTTCCTCACCTTCAGCAATGAAATTCAACTAGTCAATACATATTCTATTTTTCCTACCTTTGCAAAATATACATCTTTTGTGATTAAATGAGTTTCAGTGCTGGTTATCTTCCTCATGCCTTTGTCGAAACCCATCTCTCCCCCAGACCACAAATGTTCGAACAGAATACAAGAGCCGCCCGGCACTATTTTCTAAACCTTGCACTTTCCAAAAGAATTAATGCTTCTGAAATAAAGTATGACCAAGCACATGAATTTGAAGGAAAGACAGGTTAAAAAAAAAAAAAAGACAACCAACTAAAAACAGATTTAAAATGCATTTGAGCTCCATTCCCTGTACCAGTATATTTAAAAGTCACTACACGTCAGCACAAATTAATTCACCAGAGATTTCCATAATTAAAGATGTGAATATTAAATTCTGAAATTAAAGTTTTTGCTTTTTGGTAGACATAGTAAAAAGGAAATAGCAAGGCCACATTTCACTCTCTAAGCATTGTTAAAAATTCTAATGATCTGCTGACTTGTGAGAAAAAATTCCCCTCTACAAAATCCCCAAGAGATGTCCAAAGCAGCACATTGAGAGCAGATGGCCAGCATCAAGCCTGCAATTACCAGTCTGGCCTGGCAGTCCCAAGATCACAATATTCTTTTCTTTTTGTGGGTGTGGGGAGGGAGCAGCTGGAGATGTGGACAGCTAGGTATCATAGGCAACTGCACTTTCCTCTAAAAATGTACATACATTCAACACCCAATCCTGTCATACATTCCTTTCACTATCTTTCACTTCACATTTCCTTTTTTTCTCCTTTAACGTTTTCCTTTCTGCTAAAAGTTTCTCAAACAAGGTGGCAGGAAACATAATATTAAAGATACAGAAAAATTGACCATTACATGTAAGTACCACCAGACGCACAAACTTCATAAGCCAGTTGTTGCCATTTCTCCCTCTTCATTTTCTATCTAAGAAACTCCTAATGCAGCTTGCAATAATACTCTACACAAAGCACACAAATGGTCAGAGTCATTAGATAGCAACAACTGACTTTCAAACTTGGGGCTGCATCAGTGTCATCTCCCTCCCCACCCCCATCAAAGAACAGCTATTTTGGTTTCCTCAGCCAGGAGAACCATCTGACGAAGAGGTGCTGTTTCATTTCCTCTTCTTACTCCCTCCCCTCAAATGGTAAAGCCCTCAAGAGAAGAGACGGAAAAAAAAAAACAAGCAGGCAAGAATGGTTTCTATTCAGATATAGCATTTTAAAATACTGTTCTACAACACATGGGCAAGTCAGCTTGTAAATACATATACAGTAAGCATGAGAGCTTTAGTCTCCCTACAATTCCAATAAAAAAAGAAAAAAAACAGTAAGACTTCCATATTAATAACCATTTAATATTTCAATTTCATACCAAAGAACTTGCATAGTTCTTTCCTTTTCCTTACTTTTCTTTCCAAGTACATGGAAAGAAAGTTGTAAGGAGTCTCCGACAGTTCCTTTCTAACTGACAGATGAAACAGGAAGAAGGGCAGCAGACAATTCCCTCATCTACTAAAACTAACAAGTGTTCCAACAGCTAGACCTCTCCTCAGGAACACTCAGCCCTCGTGTATATTATCCTGTATCTCATATAGTATAGCATCCCTTTCTTCACTTCTACTGATTTTCCCTGTGCTACCTCATGTCAGCTGTCCACTCCTCCACACAGAACAGCACTGGAGAAAGTTATACTACAGGTCTATTTTCCATTTCTCTTACTCTTGAAAATCTTACTGGGACATTAGGCTTTGCAAGAAGGCAATCTCAAGCTCTCCTCACTGTTCTCTCCTCCTCCCAGTTTCACACGCCATAGACAGAGCTGTAATATTATGGAGATGCTGCTACCTTAGAGGCTGAAACCTTACTTAACAAGAGCAACTTAGAGGAATAATGATTTAATACAAATTGAGTTTTGACAATCTTTAGATACAGCTGATACACCCCAAAAAGATCACTGATTAATTGACATTCTAAAAGTACCTCAATCAGAAAAGGAAAGTTCAGGGGGGCATGATTAGGTGTCAAATGCCATGCAGTAAAACGCAAACCTGTTTCCCCAAGAGAAGTAACAAACTGAAGAATGGTAACCCTGTTTTCCCGAAAGTCCCAATGAGTAAGATTTCACTGCTGGTGCAGGTAAAAATATGAGAAAGCAGTGTGCCCTTTCAGCAACTCCTAAATTTCTTTCCTCTGTTTTTACCAGCTATTTACCAAGCACAATTGCACAAGATATTCTTTCCCTGTTTAAGTCTGGCACCTCTTCTAACTGCAGCTATCAAAAGATGAAACAATTACCAGCTTTGTTGCAGAAATGCAAGTTAATGAGCACAACTCATGCAGAAGTAAACTAATTAAGTCTTGCCAAAACAAATATTTGGTCCAGTCAGAAAACTATCGAACTGCACGCTCTCGACAGCTCTGGAAAAATCACCATGATCTTCAGAAACATACCTTCAAAACAGTTTGGATCGTTTCTCTCTCAGAAACATCCAAAGTTGAACAGTGTACACTCACCTTCCACACTATCAGAACAGGAGGTACCAATCCCAGTGTCCCCGCTGTCGGAAGCTATACTGTGTCTTCTGACAGGATTGCTTTGACTGCTTGACGCAATGGTTGCGGACTGCCACAGGGAATCAGTACCAGGTAACCATCCCACAGAGGAATAGTCTGAGCCTATAAAGAAGGAAGCCAGAAGTCTGTCATTACAGATACAGCACAGAATTCAACAACAAAATACCAGTCAAGGTGAAAAGTAAGCCCTATTTTTCACAGATTAGGTTTGAAACACAATCTGTGTCGATGTTCAGTTTTTCTAAATTATAGTCCTTTTGTTAAGTGGAATCTTTCCAAGAAGGTCCAGTAAATAAACTTTTATGACTTAAAATCGTAGTCCTTAAACTGTTCTTGTGGTAACTTTACCAAGAGACTTATCATGCATTTCCTATCCTAGAATTGATTCTCAACATACAGTAGGATTTTGCATTGCAAGCATTTAGCTACAAAGAAATAAATGTGTTTCAGCAGCAGAAACCAGCTGAAGCATTTGCAGTTGAAACAGTCGTTTCCAACTGCATAAACCCCACATGACTGAGGTTATAAAATAAAGCCAGCACTGGTCTGTAAAGTCATCAGTTATCTTTTTGTGCTATATCACAAGACAGACTATTAAATCAAGCAGGCACATAGGCTTTGTGAGAATCCTATATATTCAAGGTTTGCTACATTTTTCTTTAAAAAAAAAAAAAAAAAGTTTGAAAGATTACATTTTAAAGCACAATCCAAAGCGGCCAGTAGAGCAGAGAAACTAAGAATTGTTGAAAACACGTCCTATTTTATAGTTGATCAGAAGTGGAAAATAAAACCCAGAGAACAACCCCTAAGGACGATCACAATTTCTAATAACCATTATCTAAACCTAAGCACGGCTTACAGGCAGCATACTGATTGTCATATTTGCACTCCACATCAGCAAAGGCACATAAAGAACTCTGGAGATAAGCACAGCTCAGGTTTGATGTTCTATATACCCGCTCACATACACCCCCTCTAGCAGCAAGCTTTGCATAACACTTTCAGCAGGAAATGACTCAAAGAACTATCAGCTCGTATATAGTGTCTCTTAGGCTACATGTGAGTATTCTTAGGTCATTTAAAGGTTTTCAGCAGCATCCAAAGCCATAAGAGCAATTTGTCTCTGCAAGGACTTCTGCAGCTCACCCTTAATTCCAACTGTACTCATTTCACAATAAATAGTTAAAAAATGATGTAAAAATGAATATATATATTAACCATCCCCAAACACATTTATCTGTAGAAGTATGAACATGCAAGTACTCCCCATTTAGCAGTGAAATCATCAAACTTAGCAGCAAGAGCAACAGTAGTTGCTCACAAAACCACTTGTAAAATGAGGAATACTGTATGCACTTCCTTACTGTATGCTGCAATGAAGTGTAACATGACATCTAAATGTGCCTTCTGTAAGTAGTTCCTGGAGGTTTTCGATCTCTGCCTACTTGTCTCAACTTCAATCTCTACTGAGAGTTTCCTCTCCTTTCCATTAACATGCATTCCTGCCTTTTCTCCTGCCTCTTTAGTATCTCACTAACTCTTTTTTCTTACCCAAGCCTTGTGCAATGCATAGCTTTGTGCAATGCATTTCCTTTTCTTCCTCAAACTGCTTGCCTCTTCCCCCCAGAGTCTCTTAACTCTTCATTATCGCTTAGAATACCTTTCAAGCTCAAGGATCAGGCAGCAAAACCTAAAACCAGGGAAACAGGCCTGAGTGCCCATGGCTTGCCAGCTGCCATGCTCCAAGATCCCAACAGGATGCCACTCCAGTACCATTCCTCTACCACCCTCCCTGTATCACCATCAAACATATTGCCACATGGCAGTTTCACATACAGCTGGTGGGAAACTGGGACATTTCTTCCTCTTCTATCACCCAGCACTTCTTTCATTAAACACACTGACTGCTTTGGGAGCAGCAGTCTTCTTCTCCCTCTCTCTAAATAGCTTTGCTCTCATTAACAGTTCCACATTGCACCTCTCAAACTGCATCTAACCATTCCAGCAAGAACTGAGTTGACTTATGAGAGCCTAAGCTAATTAAGTCTGAGGCAGTTCTGATGTAGTAGACATTTAAAATACATTTATAGAAGAGAAATTCAGTTTACTTTACCCTTTATTAGGTTTTTTTCCACAATACACCTCTTTGGAGGCTTTCAGCTTTTACGGCATTAAACAAGTGTTAACAGAACTGCAGCAAACAACGTTACTACCACTGCAAGTTAAATCAATCCATTAAGTGCAAAACTCTTTTGACTTCTTGGTTAGAGAGATGTTCAGTATCTGGACATATATTCATCTACACACATGCTTTCAAAAGGGACAGAGTAATAAAATTATTACTAACAGTAAGAAAAATTTAAGGCATAAAATAACACAGAAGGACAGAATAACATAGGTGAGAAAGGACATTTGGAGGTCATCCAGTCCAGCCAGCTGCTTAAAGCAAAGCTAATTATAATTAGACCAGACTGCTCTAGATCATCCAGCTGAGCCTCAAACATCTCCAAGGACACATGCCACAACCCTTCCAGACAACCTGGTTCAGTCTTTAACCATTTTCAGTACAAAGATGATCTTCCTAACACCTCATGAGCATCTCTCATGTTGCAACATGAAGATGGAACAGCACAGCACAGCTGGAGCCTACAAACAGTGCTAACACAGTGGGGCGTAGACAGTCATCCCCAGCACAATCTCTATAGTTACTGTAATTCAAGGAAATAGAAAGCATCCAAAGGCGTTCTGGGATATATTCTCAATTTTACACCTACACACACAAAGACTGTGAGCACATCAAGCTTCAGTTGCTGCAGCACCGTCCAGTGGGAAAGAATAGCAAGGAAGGAACACACCACTTTTGGTGCATGTTTACATTCCCAGGAGCTGGGAGAGCATTTCTAAGTTACGCTGTAAAGACTGACTCTTGAGCCAGCAGCCCTGAAGAGCTCAATGCTGGTCCACGTACATACCTTCACACAGACCAGCGTGAGCACAGTGCAGGTTCATTAGCTTCAGCTCAGCTCAGGCTACCAGACACCAGCTGGCGTTCCAGGGAAGCATGTGTGTCTCAGCACTGTGACCAGGGCCACAGAAGGTCTCCTGGCTGTGGCACTCCCTCACCTTCTCCCATTGGGCCTGGCTGGCTGCATGTAACAGTCCGTATGAGAAAGCCTTTCAAAGCTAATGGAACCCAGTCCCAGAAATGGCAATAAATAAATAAACAAAGCAGCAAGATAGTAGAAATACACTCATTAAGAAAAACACTCACTAAGAAAGCCTCATCAGTAAGCTAAGGGTTTCATCTGGTACAAAGTGCCAGACAACAGACCAACCCTCCATTACTGAGAGAAGGATGTTATGCAAGCTTCACTGAGGAAACATAACCCAGAAAACCTTACAGACCCCTCCATCAGTCCAAGTCAGTATTTAAAAACCAACTTACTAGTTTCACATTTGGCACAGTCTTTCAAAGCCAAGTACCGAAGAACCACCAACCATTCTATACCCTGATAAGCTTCCCATCTCTTTTTGAGCATCTCTCTGTAAAAATAAGATCTTCCACACAGTGAACAGATGACACTAAATAAACCAAGTGTAAAAGGGGAAAGATACACAGGACTGCCCTTGCTGCTCAGCTACACACCTGATTCACCCTGCTGCTCTGATCACCAACCTGCCTATCACCAGCTAGCATCCATCTGCCCAAAATACACAGTGGGGCAAGAAAAGCAAGCCAAAATTTCTTGTATGTGCCACCAGACCATAAGTCACCATTTGACTGTGATCATAGCTTACCACTACACAGGAAAATCTACCTTCCACAGAATTTAATAGGAGAAAAAGAAAAGTAAAAAAGCGGTATCCTACCTGGCCATGGTTTCAAATAACGTGACAAACAGACTACAGCCAAAATCCCAAATACGAAAGAGACTTGTTTGTATAAACAGTTGACTGCATCCTTGAATTTAGCCAGCTAACTTTACTGGCATGGTGCTGTCTCTCCAGCCAAAGCATTTAAAGCAGGTCAGTAAACAACAAAATAAAGGAAGTGCGGGAAGTAAATTGTTTATTAAAGGACAGCAGTGGTTGAAGTTGCACACCACAAGAACATGCACCTTTTTCTCTGTATTACAGAGTGTTGGCAGGAAGCTAGCCAGTTAATTCTGGATCATTACCACTCTGACATGCGAAGACCACAAATGATCAACACACGCAAAATAACAGCATTACTATCTTTGTATTTGGTTGCTAAAATACCTCTAACATGCCCAAAAATACAGAAATTAAAATACCTAGATGCTGATAAAAGCACAACACAGTTAAGACGACTTAACTGGCTTCCACAGCCAACTTCTCTATTCCACATCATGATGATGACACAGACTGTGACCAGAAGTGAAATACCAGTGACAGCCAATGTGAGTGCATACAACTAAAGGATTCCGAAAGGGAGGTTTTACTACAGTGCTATCAAAACCTGACAACTCAATGCTTATTCTAATCAGCACAGATGTGACCAGGCTATAAAACAAGATTTCACACCATGATGATAACAGAACCTGCCTGAAGCTCTTCCATGGACAGAGCTAAACATTCAGTCCTAGTGAAGTGTTTGCTGGGCTGGAGGAATAAAAGGTGAGGATTCTTGAAAATAATAATACAAAACGTGGCATGCACTTCACCTCTGTGATCTTTCTGCAAAATGAGCTCTGACTTTTATTAATAACAAGTGTCCAAAACAGGTTCCAGGTCTACAATACAACTTCTTCTAAAATCCTGCGTTTAAGACAAGCAGTGGTATGGAAAAAAATTGGGTTCCTAATGTTTTCAGGAAAACAGCCAGATGACAGTGTGAAGGTGCTCTTCACAATGGCCTGGAGGTGGTGGAAGCTCACAGCTCTGCTCGCTGGCATGAACCAAAGCACCAGAAGGTCCCAGCCCCTCCCCTCCCACCAACACAGCTGAGAGTAGGCGGGTGATGCAGCTTCATGTCAGTGCATGAACAAGCAGAGAGAAGTGGGATGAAGTGACAGCCTTAACTACTGAATCTATACATTTCAGTTTCTCCAAAGCACTTTACAGTGTCAGATAGCAGAAATATGATTCATCCTGAGGACTCACATCCCTTATTGGTGTGCTTTCTTGACAGAACCTGCAAACTATTTAACAGCATTCTCCTAAGTTTTTTAGCTGGAAACTGAATAGAATAACCATGAACATCAAGGAAGAAAAATTGTACATACATAAATGGAAGCAGGAACAAAAGACCAGAATGATTTCAAGTAGAAGAATACTGACAGAGAGGGCTTTTCACTGCGTTTTTACTGGTATAATCTGATAGTATACTACCCAGTATATAAAGGTTCATTCATAAAATAATTCACTCATTGGAGGAGGGATAAAATGTCATAAAATAGCAGCAAGAAAAGTAGAGGAGAAAAACCCAAAAGAAATCCTTAAAGTACAGTCCTCAAAGTAAACATGCACTTGATTGGCAGTATCATCTGGAACTTGAGTAGAGTCCTATTTTAAGGAGTATGTACTCACAATATAATTTCCTAAGAGAGCTACATTTTAAGCTGACTGTGACAACACACCTGGTTTCTTTTGCCTCTGGAATTCCTCAGTAAAGATTAAGTTCTTTATTTTTTTAATAAAAGAAATAGTTAACTGTACAATTTCTCTTCATAGATTATAGCTATAAAAACTGACTTCTCCGTAAAACAGTATTTCTAAGCTTTTATAAGCTACATATTTTTATGACTTCATAAATGTGCATGGCACTGTACAATACCAAATCAGCATGTGGCAAGGTCTCTCATGCTGGGAAGTATGCAATCTAGAAGAAAGCGAACTTAGAAAAAAAAATGTGGCAGTTTGACAGAGGAGCTTTACAGAATCTTGCTACTGTAGCTAAAGACACAACCACGTACCTCACTTGTCATCAAACCACACAGAACAGAAAGCAAGAGGTGCCCATCTTTCTCTATGTACGAAGATCACCAGCTGGGAAGCTTATTTCACTAACAAAAATGGGTTGAGCTGGCAATGCTGTCTGACATTAGCGCTAATCGGATCTATTGGTTAGCTGCTACCCACAGGCTGGTCACTCTTTCCATCCGCAGATTTGCTTCCATATCAAAAGCCCTACCACTGCACTTACCACAGAAAGCACTTCAGAAAGAAAACCATCCCCACTTGTTAACAAGGTTCTCTTCTAACTTGATCTCCAAAGCTACCTCAGAAAGGGGTCAGACAGTTGCAGTGCCAAGTGAGGAGTGGGAAAGTACAAGTATACTTAAATGCCCAACAGCAACTAGCTCATCACTACATGAAAGTGCCTGGCCTACCAACCTACTGCCAAACTGTGCATTAAGGCTGATTCTGAACTGGAACAAGTAAATTTCTGCAAGCTTCAATGTGCAGGACAAAATCTGTTCAGCTAGCAAAAAGCTGTACTCAACTCTGCTAACTAAAAAGGTACCAAAATCTTTCCGTTGGCACAGTACATAATGACACTCAGCCTGATTTTTAGTCCAGAAAGTATGTAGTACTAGGACTCAATTTGTAACATACTTTCTAGTGTTGTTTTTTTGTTTGTTTGTTTTAATACAGATAGCATCTATCCAGTTTTATTTAGTATCATCCCAATAGTGAAATTCCCACTGTTGCCAGGAGAGCAAGAAGTTCACTTCCGTTTCATCACTGCCAGGGCAAGACCAGGCGTTGCATCCAACTGTTGATAGCTCTCCTGTGAGTTTTCCTCTTCCAGAGAGAGAGAGCACATTTGCATAAAGCAGAACTTCTACAAGCTGCAGATGTTTCTTATTTCAAGTTTGGCACACCGACCACATGTATTACGTCATGCCTGCTATGCTGGCCTGACTCTTTGTCTTCGGACTAAATGCACTATTCACCCCACACAAACACAGAATGACGTTCCTAGCTTCCATTCACTTTCATGTAGAGAATGCAGATGAAAAGCCTACCTTTTTATCTTGCTAAGTTTATCACAATACGAAGAGGAGAATGTCTAGGAAAATAAAAACGTGGCTATGCATAAAGTATATATAGATGTAGAACAGCACACCCTCGGGACGCCCAGTCAGTTTCTAGAGTGTTAGAAGGCCATGTACTGTAGGTGAAACGTTAAATCCTTTCCTTAAATCCTTTTATCATCTATATTTAAGCCTCCCTTTGGGTTTAACCATATTGATATTAAAAATCACAATCAAGTAAGTTATTCTCTGACTTTTTTTTTTTTTGCTGTTCCAACGTTCTTCTACCAGAACTACCTCTGTTCTCACTCTATTTAAAACAATAAGTCCATCTCCTCTCTGAATAGGAAAAAGTAATCACAGCTTCTACAATGGGTAAAAGAACAATAACAAAAAAAATGTAGATGGTTCTATGCAGTTCCCACACTTACAAAAATGCTTCATTTTTTCAAATAGGAACATAATTTCTCCTTGTAATCAGATCTAAAGATATCCTTAGCACTAAAAGAAATTGTAAGGACAGAGACAAAAAAAGCCATCATCATCATCTCAAGGAACTGGTTTGCCAAAACATAACGATAGCATTTTTCCATCTTTCTTCAAAGAAGCTTAATATGCTTCTGATCTACACACATGGTAGAATCGACTTTAATGTGGATGCACCAAAGATAGAGCCTTCAGGCTACATTTTTAGAACACATTTAGAGAAACCTACACAATATACAAGAGAATTCCTATATTTAAGAGAAACACTGTGGCTTCATGTAAGTTATTAGGAGATTTTCTTTTCTAACTTCTAAGGCTTATGACACAAGTTAAAATTTTTCAACAAGCTTGGTTTCTCCATTTAAGAATACTCTGAAATTTAAAAAGAAAGCACAGCAGTTTAAAATAGAAAAACATATACATAACTCTTTTGTACATTGTTATGACAAACTATACATAGAATACTTCCAGCCAAAAAACAGTCATTTATGTTCTCATAACTTCTTCACAACTACAATCACTACTGATGAGAAAGCTTTTATTACAACAACTCTACTGAACACAAAAGACCTCTGTTCAATCAATTTGGTATTTAGGATGATGAAGCAAACAAGTAGAGATTAAGATCATGACTGCTCGCTGAGTTCTCCACAGTTCTCAGCAAGATTGATAAAGTTTTAAAGTAATAGCATTGTCGATGCCTTTTAGTGTTCCTATACTCACACTTCCTGCCTTCGATCAGTGCCAAGTCACTGAGCCTTTTATACAAAGCATTTTTACATGCATTCTTAAATAAAGAAATGTTTGCAGATTTTAACCTCTGGTAACACAAAAATATCTTAGCTTAAGAGTATGCAGGAGAGAAGATACCACCTTTTAAAGAAACACAAATTTTAATGAGGCCATTTTTATTCTTAACCTTTGAAAAAGTTGCAGCTTTCCACACCATCTGGAAACTACGCTACAAAAGAACAAAGCAGACATTAAAAACATACAGATACCTTATAAGGAATCTCAGATCTCTCTCCAGGATGATTCAAGAATGTTTCTTGCCTGACATTGTAAATCTCTTAACACATTAGAAAGCTAGAAGTCTGAAAAGGAACATTCGATGTAAGCTTGTTCCAGTTATTTTAATACATGGAGAGGCAGCAGGACTTTTTTCCTTGACACTACTTGCACCATCCTTCTTTAGGAAGACAGAGATAGCCTCTTACTACCTTGTCAGTCATCGTCCATTACTCTGGACCAGTTTTAACCTGAATGCAAGTCCAGTAGAATTAATGTCACTTTTCAGATCCTCTCCCTTAATCTTTCTTGGCCTTCACAGCAAGTCTGAGGATTAATTATGGGTCTTCTGATGTCATCACAGCTCTGCATTGGAGAAGCAAGACTGCACTAGTTCTCTCCACTACCTGCAAGAGGACTTTACAGCTAGCCCATTTGACACCAGTCATTCTACACTCGCCTGACAAAGCACAGATTCTTTCTGCTGCAATGGCTCAAACAGGAGTCAGGCAAATGTAAATCCCCCCTTTATCATTTATTTACCATTAGTATTCTCCTTGCTCCAGTCCCCCACTTTGCCATAAGGCTGAACAACTGTCAGAGCAGGCCCCTTGGAAGTAAAAAGGATGTGTGAGCAGAAGTACCCAGAAGGATAGGAACTACCACTAGATCATTTTAGCTGTAAAAGAAAATGATGTCCTGCAATTCACACACATACACCAGCTCAGGCAATTGTTACATCTTCCAAATTTCAGGGAATATAATGCCTTGAAAGTAAATAAGTTTTCAACCCACACCCTTCTTCTCTCATTTGCATCACTGCTTCCTCTTACAGTAGCCATTCGACTCTCAAAAAACAGCCAAGGTCACTGGGGAAGCGGAACACAAGGATGTGATGCCACTTACAGCATGGCTGTGGAGAAATAGGTCAGTGGAATACAGCTGGGCAATCAATAGGATACCCCAGCCCAGGCGACAAAGCCAGATGCCTGTGGAAAATGAGCATCTTGCAGGCAATTACACAGGAGTCTGCAGTTTTGGTCTGAAGGAGGGAATGGTCAGGACCAGTATAAACTCAGGCATACTTGTGAACTTATTTATCCAGATTATTATCTCATCTTTTCTAGCTATCCACTCATAGGCCTCTGCAGCTGGTTTGTAGTCTCCCACAAGCCATATTTTGCACCTCCTCAATCAGTCCAACAGCAAGAAGCTCCCATTTGGGTGATCTTACTAGACCTCAGGATCCCTTCTAACACCCTCCTTTAGCAATGGCAGGAACATGCTTCAGGGCAACACATAGCATTAGTGCGGGTCCAGCATTCTTCTCCACAAGTTGTACCAGGGTGGACATCATGGGCTTAGCAGAGGGGGCTGCAGTGGTGGCATCTGTGATAGTGGCTGGGGCTGCCCCATGGTACACACAGCTGGTGGCACCTCCAGTAAGTATATGTAAGAAAAGGCAAAGTACTGCCCACAGGTGAGGAACTTAGAGAAAGCCCTGTAGACACCCAGATCAGAAAAGGAGAAGAGGTGCACCAGGCTCCTATGCAGCCTGTGAAGGCCATGGCAGAGCAGCTCTGCAGCTGAGATAGGACCAGGCCTCAGCAAGTTTCATGGAAGACTGCAGCTCTCAGAAGAGACCTGTACCAGAGCAGGGGAGAAGCGTGAGGGGGAAAGAACAGCAGAGATTAACCATTTGGAATGACCACAACCCCTGTTGTGATCAGGATGTGCTGTCAGAATGGAAGATAGGTCCAAGAGAGGGCGCAGGGCAGGGAGAATATATGGGTCTTGTGATTGGTTGGTTTGTTTTGTTTTTGTCTTTGCTTCTCACTACACAAGTGCATTTTAATTGGCCATAAATTAAGTTCATTTCCCCCATGCAGAGTCTGATTTCCCGTGACGGTGATTGATCTCTTCCCTCAGATCCCAACCTGCTGACTCTGCCATCCTGTTTTTCCCCCAGTGCTGTGGAGCAGCAAAGCGAGAATGACTGGCAGCCAGGCAAGGTGAGTCCACAATAGAAGGCAAATAGAAAGTCACTTTTCAAATCACATAGCAAATACCCTCAATATGTTTTAAAACAAACCGCAGCCACAGTGAGATTCTTATTGCCAGATTCAGGACACGTCTGAGCAGCTGACAAACAAATGACAACTAGAACCAAGTCAGCATTTTTTCCAGTCAAAAGGCAACTAAGCACAGAAACTAAATTAGTTTAACTGTCCTACCATTAAGCCACAGGCAAGTTATTTAATAAAAACAAGCACCCAAAGAATATGCAAGGCAGAGCATTAGTACTGGACACATCTATAGTACTGACCCCCTCTTCCTTATTTGTCCACAACAAACAGGTTTTGCTTCCAACGAGGACAGATGATCATCTCCTGCTATAACCTCAATTTTCAAGCATCCTTACCACCACATAGCATTACCACATTTGGCCACTCGTCCATACTTTGAAAGGCACAGGTCCTTTAACACTCCTCAAATGCCTGTTGCTAAAAATCTTACCATGTCATAAGCAGCAATATTTGTCAGGCAAATCCTTGATGTTTAGTGCAGAAACTACAGGTGCTCTTATGCCAGCAGGCACCTCCCTTGCCTCCATCCCCCACTGCAGACATGATGGCTCACGCTGCCTTTTACTACGTGCTCAGTCTGTACAACTGTTTCAAATCAATGCATTCTTCTTGAAATCATTAAGATGAATTACTGCTTCCTTTCATTAAAGTTTTAAAAGAACTGTCCTCTTGTGATGTGAAATCATAAGTTGATATTTCAGTAAACATTTAACGCACAAGAGGTTATAACTATTGCTATCCCTTAAGAACAGCCATATAGTACATTTTTACACTGTTAGCATTTCAGATTTTTTTTTTTTTTGAGCTGAGCAGTTAAGACATCTATGCTTTGTATATAGCAAAAGAGCATTTCAAAAATAGCAATTTCCTTTTTCAGGACTAATTACCTAATCATAGTATAGTTTTGGTTGGAAGGGATCCTTACAACCATCTAGTTCCAATCCCTCTGCCTATTGGAGGGATGCCTCACACTAGACCAGGTTGCACAAAATCCCATCCAGCCTGGCTTTGAATGCTTTCAGGGAGGGGACATAAGAGCGTATGGGTCAATTTTTCTTGTCTGAACAGCAAAACGTGTCATTAAATCCAATGGCTAAAACAACAAGCACACATCTAAAAGAGGTGTGCAAATAGAACAGCACAACTTTTCAGGTAATGTGCTTCTATCACACTGAAAAGCAAAAAAAAAAAAAATTAAAAAATAAAAATAAAAATGAAGTGACTTAGCCTGTTACACTTTTAAGAAAAACCAGAATTAATCTATTACTGAAAAAAGATAACTTCTCTATACAGTTACAGAGCCAAGTGCATACTGAAGAATTCTATAAGTGAATTGTAAGACTTTGAAATAGAAATTCTGATCCCGTATCCATGTATGACTACCATACAACTAACAAAATACAATGCTGTTCAGTAATGAACTGAATTTGACAAGGAAACTGTTATACTCCCAAACCAATATTTAAAAACCAATACCATCAAAATCTATATTGAGGAGCTGCTGCTAAAGTATTTAATTTTGAAGCTGGAGGAATTTTTCTTCTGATAGAACATGTTTCATTCTTTAACTCTTGCATCCTAGTAAGACACAACTGTGGACAAAATACTTTCCCTTGGACAACTTGTATCCAAGCATAAATAAACAAACAAACCCAATCTGTCAATAACATAATAGCACAGGATCTTCGTAGCCATCAATTCTTCATACAATGCCTGTATGGACCTTAATACCTTCTATTTCCTTAGCACAGTTACACAGTCCCATAGAACAACCTCTTGACTATTTCAAAGTAAAATAATGAAGGAAGGGGCTACTATGCTTCAACCATAATGCAGAGATTATATCTCAAGTTTAAGCTTCATTGTTACGTGCTTGTTTTCTATTAACTGCTACTTTCTGTTAGTCTATCCTACCTCAAATTGGAGGTTTATCTTTATCTTTATCTACAAGAGTTTTGCTACCTTACATTATTTCTTTTACCTAACTCATATACAAATACATTTTGAACTTCACATTAATTGTGAGTAGTCAAAGAGGAGGAATGAAAAAGAAAAACAAAACACATTCTCAAATCTCACAGCCAACTCTGAGAAAGTAGCAAAAGGAAAACATTCATCCGGTAACTTACTGATGAGAACTGCTATATGAAAACACTTTGACTCCAAACACACACAATAATGAATGGCCCAATCCAAAGTCTTCTACAGCAAATGTAAAAAATGCACATCAACAATCTTTGTAACGCTCTGAAGCTAATGAATGGAACAAGTAGTGCACACATGTCATACAGCCTTTTGGTATCCCTGCCCCAAACACAAGTCATCAAGAACCAAAACACTGAATTCCTGCAGCTTCCATCAAATTCACTGAGATCTGTGCACTTGGTTCAGGATATCCAATCTTGGCAAGCAGCAGCACAAAGATAATAACATAACTTCACTTTTGTACAGGAAGCATTAAAAAAAATCCACCATGCTTCAGCAAGGCAAGCACATTATATATAGAAATTAATAATAATAGTAAAGAAAAAAAGGAACAATGCCTTCATTCAAATCATAGGGAGTGAACATTAGGCTATTTGCAGAGATTCAGGCAGCTGCTGAGAACATCTTAGCAGCTCTTGTATTTGCAAGAGAAGCACTGTCAAGTGAAACCAAAACAATCCTTCCATTTAAATACGTCAACCAACCAAATACACGTTATGCAGCCATACTTCCAAAGTCCAAAATTAAAATACGATGCCAAATTTCTGAATGAAAAAAAAAAAAAACGTATTACAAGAGAGTTATTTTTGCACTTGTAACAGCACTGCCAAACCAAACCACGGACTTAACACTGTGATCCATTACTTCAGTAAGTAAAAAGCCTCAAAGTATTCACAGAACTTTGGTCACTGAATTTAGACCACAATGCCTTCAAAAAAATGGAAAAGGCATCCCAAAAAAAAAACAGAGTATCTGGGCTTACCTATACAAAAACAGTCCTTAAGTTGCTCTGCAGTCTACTCACTGCGAGCACTCTTACCCGCGGGCCATTTTCCCTGCCAGACTAACATCAAATTTAAACTCCCCCCTGCCAAACTGCGGGAGCCGGACTCTAATCTCAAGCCCAGAAACCGAGAGCAAAGTGATGCAAAAAATAGGACTCGAACGATCTCCTCGACAACCGGAGCAGGCTGCAACCTAAATAACGTAAAGCAAAAAGCACAAAAGGAAACAACGAGCCTTTTGCTTAGATCCTCTATCCAACGGCACAGTAACAAGAAAGAAAAAAAAAAAAAAAAAAGAAGAAAAAACAAGGGCCCAACCCACAGACGGGGATTACGTGGGTAAGCGCAGCTTTGCCCCGGCGCTCCAGACACAGCGGGGCGCGTCGAGCGGCACCGGGGGAGGGCCTCCCATCCTCGGCCCCGGGCAGGCTCCCCCCGCGGCAGGAGAGACTGAGCCGCAGATGTAAGAGGGAAAAACACCCCGATCAGCGCGGGCGGCCCTAAAGATAGCAGCAGACCGACTGCATTAGCGTCCGCCGAGCCCGGGGGTCGCTCCCCGCCACGTCCCCTCGTGGAGCCGCTGCGGCGCTTCCTTCCGCGGGGCGGGGGAGGGAACGAAGGAGCCGCTTCCCCGCAGGCACGGGCGCTGCTGCGGAGCGCCGGGAGCACGCTGCAGGCGGGGAACGGCGAGACGGCGCCGAGCGGGGGAAGGGAGGGGAAGGGAAGCGGCGCCGGCCCCGCGGTCCCCATCCCCGCGGTCCCCATCCCGCGGCCGCAGCCGCCCCATCCCCACGTCCCGGTCCTTACCCGCCCTGTAGCCGCGAGGGCCGGCGCCGAGCTGAGGCTGCAGCCCTCCCCACATGGTGCCGCGCTCCGGCAGCGCGGAGCCGCTCGCTGGCCGGCCCCGGCCGGGGGACGAGCGGTCCGGGCGGGCGGCGGGAACTAGCGGGGGGCTGCCGCCGCGGCTCGCTGCCCCCGGGGCGCCGCGGCCATGCTGCTGGGCCGCGATCGCGCAGGCGGGAGGAGCTGACCGCCCCCGCCGCAGACAGAACTTGCTTTATTGCGCCGCCGCCGCCGCCGCCGCCTGGTTCTCCGGAGCTGGGAGCGGAGCGGGGCGGGGACAGGGGCGGGAGCCCGCAGATGCTGCGGCGCTCGGGGGCGAGCCTCTTGCGTAAGCCGGCCCACGGGGAGGGGGCGCGGGGCGAGCGGCCGCCGGGGCCGAGAGGGAGGCGGGCCGGAGCTGAAGGAGGAGGTCGTCTTCCCCCGGCCCGGCCCGCGGAGCCGCTCAGACCCCGAGGAGGAGCTGGGCGCTGCCGTTTGCGTCAGGAGTGGGAACTTCCTCAGCCTGCCCGCAGGGTACATAGAGCTGGGGCGTGAGCGGTGCCCTCCGCTCTGCCTTTTCTTCCCACCTAGACTGCGGTCCAGGCAGGCAAATGCAGAGTCAGTTAGCAAGGGCACGTAAATGTAATGTGGAAACGGAGAGGCAAAGGGAAGCTGCCGTGTGAAGGAGGAGGAGAGCGGCAGAATACAGCACGGGGTCACTGCCCGCGCTCTGCCGTGCTCTCCTCCTGGAGGGGGGTCTGCAGTGCAGCTGCTGCCTTGCAGGCAGCTGGCAGGCCTCGTAAATACCCGTACGGCCGTATTCCACGATGGTGGAAGTGAGTTTGATATCAGGGTCATCAGTAAAGAAAGGTGAAATGCTTTCCTCCAAAATTAAACCTTTGAAAGAAGTGCCCCAGGCCTATACATCCAGACTTACTAGAGTTTATTATAAAATCGCAGTTTTCCTGTACTCCCTGGTCTTCATAAGGAAAAAAGAAGTGCAAAGAAAGAAGTATCACAACTTTCCCTTGAGTGGTTAATTCTGAGCATCACAATCAAGCTTAGGCCACAGGGCTGGGAACTAAATGCTCTTGTCAGCAATAAGTCAAAAACAGTATAAAGCTTCCAACCCAAGCTGTTCTGAGGCTGCCAAAATACATCAAGAGAGAATTCTGCCACAGCAGCACTTGCATTGCTGTTGTTGGTCTGCAACTGAAGCCCAGTGATCCCCGCTGCAAAGTGCCTTCTGAACCTGTCAGTGATTGTCATTGCCCAACAGATGGTAAAATGAAGGAGAAAATACTTAGGTGGCTTCTACCTTTAATGTAACCATCCCAAAATTACAATACCCACCACTGCTATCAATATATGAAAAATTTAGATGGCATTGCATAGCACAATGGACATGACAGGGCTAAGAAGTGAGGTGAAACAGGAGCAATTCATGCAAAACATCCACAATTGATAAATAAAATCTATGCTCAAATACTTCCTGCTGACTCAATGTATTTTTAATAGTAGCTGTTTGTCACAGAATAGCTTTTATCTCTTTGGGATATTATATGTTAGATTTTGGCATGTCATATTTTATTTACGCCTAGCTACATATTCATAATGTACTCAGTAAAAGAGAAGCCTCTGAAATAGCGGAATGTGCGTGTAGAAATGCTTGCATATTGTGTTGTCCTTTTTCTTATCTGTATACAGCCCTTATGTTCTCATCAAGGATGTGATGCTCTGCATTCCTCACCAGCTCATTTAACCCAGGGAGCATAATTGTCACTGAGTGTTTTGTAGGTAGAGCTGTAGAAACAGGCTTCAAAAAGCAAATGCTGAACAAAAATCAACAGTACTAAAAGTGGTGTGTACCTGCTCCAGAAGATTCCATCAGAACCTTCAGAATGTTTCGGGAGGCCCTCTGAATGACAGAAGGGTGGAAGAACTTTCAAGATGCCACAAATGCCAATTCAAGAGAGTAAATTATCAGTAACATCAAGCCAAAAACATGCAACCCTTCAGCCAAAAAGCAAGCTTTGATATTGATGGATGTTAGCGAGAGCAAGGCAGGTAAACATGAGTGTAAGAAGAGGCAGTAAAAGGTGTTATAACTTGTAAAGCACTCAGGACCAAGAGACACGTGAACAGCTTTGTTTGATATTTGTATAAAGAACTTGTCTAGGTGTAAAACCTGTTGCATGCTCTTTTGTTGAGTTTGCTCAACTCTGGGTAAGCGTGTGCCATTAGTGTATTCACAACGGAACGCAGCAACCTGAGAGAAAACTGAATGCCAAGAAGACAAAGGCATGCAGCATCAAGTGAGCAGAAAAATTCCCCTATCAGTGCAGAGCTCTGCAGTTTGTGATGCTGTCCTATGATGGAGCTGCAAGAATCCAGTGGCATATTGTGCCACCAGAAAGCTGTGTGCCCAGAAATGCTCTGATAATAGTTCACCTTATGTGTCACTGCAGTCTTGTTATGATTCTTGGCACTGCCACTCATGGAAGCTTTATACAGTTTTCTATATATCTCAACCACTTATGAATAATATTACAGAGAAGAAAAAAAAACGTGAATAAAAGAGGAGATCAGAGCACAATGGGTTTGGCTGGCTGACTCACTGCCGCCACACTGCTTGCAGAGGGAGGTTGACTCAGCAGCTTCTTGTCTTTCAAGGTGTCTGAGCCCACCCGTTCGTGCTTTTAAAATGTTACTGCTCAGAGCAGAAAGAAAGAAAGAAAGAAAGAAACAAAAACAAAAAACCCTTTAAGCAGTTAGATAACTGAACATGGGATACATTCATTGTTTTGAATTGGATTTTAAGTTATTCTTATTGTAACTGAATGTAAATGTTAAAGCAAATAACCTCTGTGTGTCTGCCTGGAAACTGGGCCAAACTGCAGTCAGTGGCTTTTCTCTATGAATACATTCAGCTGGCTAATACTTTATGCATTTTCCAGAAATGTTTTGCATCTGCAGTCTGCCTACATACATAGTTCTAGACAGGGAGCAGAATTTGTCAGAGGTTCTCAAAAACTTCTTTTAAAAAGACCTGTGCTAGCTGGAATGGGCCTCCTGCAAAGCCAGGTATGTGCTGTTTATTGCTGCTGTGGCACACGCAACCTTCGCATGGACCTCACTTAGTGGGTCCTGAGGATATCCCAAGCCATCCTTTGAGTCTGTGCTCTCCAATCTGCAGGGCGCAGCAGAGCAGAGAAGTTGGGTACTGCTGGGCCACTTCGTTTGTGCCTCTGCACCTCATAATGCTTACCTGCACTAAGAGCACTTGCACCACCTTTTAAATCCCTTGGGCTGACACTTAGGAGTATAGCAATCCCTGTCCCAGTACAGCCCCACTCCAGAGGTCTATAAAGTTTAGGATACTCTTAGAAAGCCGCAGCATGGTGCCTTACAAGTAAATCTATGCTAAGTGGAAACAGCCGGTATAATTGTTGTGAAATGCGATGCTCCAGACAATGAATGGACTCAAGTTTCTATTGTCTGCAGAGCCCTTTCCCCACTTCTTTCCTCACGACACAAACCCCTCCCTCATGGCAGAATCAACAACAATAGAAAGTAATAGCTTAAGTGCTTGGCACTAAGCAGATGCTGTCTTATTAATGTCATTTGCAACACGTCTTACCCAAGGACTTGTGATCTATCTCTAGGTTCAGAAATCACATCTTTTTTTTTTTTCTTGAGTAAAAAATATAATGATCTAAATGAAATTAAGCTGAAATGTAACCTCTGAATGCAGTCTTTTTTCTTTGATTAAAGGCAGAAATGTGTTCAATATTTATTCTACATGCTTGCTTTTGCATTTAATAGAATTAAAAGATTATTTAAAAAAAATAAAACCCCCTAATGCTAAGTAGCTAAACATCATGCTAGGAAAATGCAGACTATTTCCACTGCCTAATTAAAACATCAAACATGTATGCATTCTGTCAGAACCAACAGCATCACTTCTGCAAACACATCTTCTAAATTACTTGGAAATTAAAATCACAGACTTCCAGTTACTGATTTTTTTTTTTTTTCACTAAGCACAGAAATCATTTTCCTCCACCCACAACTTCTGAAGCTGAACACTATGTTCCAGCAAAATCTAAGCAAACTTTAAAAAGCCTTAAAACAATTTCTCCTGGTTTACCAGAAAACAGCTATGTGCGTTACAAAGCAAGATGTTAAACTGCATTGGGGGGGATGTAGCTAACAACAGCTTAGCTTACTTCATAAACTGTATCCTGCTGATAGGGGCACGTTGGTCTATAAAAGACTGAAATGTTCCACTCAAATTACATTGCATGCACTGTATAGCATCAACAATAAACTGTGCCAGCTGGTATCTGCAAAGCAGGCATCAGGAAATAATAGTGTATGCGCTGCTTTTATTTTTGCCTTTTTCTACAAGTAAATTAGGAAGCATGTCTTTCACAAAGGAGCAAAAACTGATATGGAATTGAACCTGCTTTGCCCTGCTCTTTCAGTAGCAGCTGAAACCATGACAGTGAATAAAATCAAGAAGGTTATTGTTACCATAGCTATGGTTTTATTACAAGCCTCCTGAAATTTCAGATTCTTCTTAATATTATGGGTTACAGAATCTGAGAATCTCAGCCTGAAAATGTTTTGTTTTAAGCCACTGCTGGAAAACTCTTGGAAGTTATGCAGTTTACATGGTTCATTACTGATGGGGAGGACAATCATATTTTTTTTATCATAAGATTTTAAAATATATCAAAGAGATTTATAATGATAATCCCATAGTCATCAACTCTGATACCATGAGAAGAACACACTGTGGGTGTGGAATCCAGTGGCATCTAACCAGGGTCTTGTAAAACAAACAAGGAATTTCCCAGATGTATTTTTCTCAAGGGGATTTTTTTTTTAGTTTTGCTATTCCACCTTCCCTCATCTCTATTGCCCTCCCAGAAGGGCAAGAAGGGGAAAAATAAGTGGCCTGGGAAGGGATAGAGAGAGTATTTAAAAACCTAGAGGCAGCAGGCAGCTTCCAGGATTGGCTCCTAACACATTCCATGGCAGACTGCCTGTACTGGAACAGCCAGCCTCCTCCCTTAGTACCGGTGGGACTCACTAACATATTCAACATCTTTAAAAACATAACACTTAGACAAAATACTTCTTTTTTTTTTTTTTTTTTTTTTTTTAATAAATTCATCTTCTATTCCTGTTGAATGACATTTTTTACAGTCTTTGTGGTTCTCTTGTTCTTGAACCCACTTTAATCTCCTTCCCTTCCTATGAACTGATTTTCCTTTCCTATATTCTAGGAGCACCCTTTTTTTTTCTTTTCTTTTTTTTTTTTCCAGAGGGTCTAAGATAAAAAAAATCAACAGGATGTAAATCCTGTCAAGAGAGTGGATTGAGATCCCTTGGTGATATTCTGCATCTATTCTGTTGCTGGAGCATCTGATAAAGGTCCTGTTTGAGACTTGTTGTAGTCAACAGGCTTCTGTGATAACAATAAAGAGAAATGATAATTTAGTTCTTGGCAGTATTTTCTAGTATTCTTCAGAGACTAAGCCAGGAGATCACCAGACCAGACAGTCACAGCTCAGTTTCAAAATGGCCGTACCAAAATGCTTCTTATTTGGAATTAAGAAAATACTGAACTCCTTTGTGTTTATTTTTCTGCGCTTAAACTTATGTTAAAATGTAGGAAGCTTCAGTAGCACTGCAGGCCAGACTTTCAATCCAACTGCTGCTAGCAATGTTTCAGTTTTTAGAGTTGACATTTTACTTCAAGACTGTCTTCCTTGACTTCATGTTACACATAGATAAGCCAGTGCAGAAGGATAAAGCAATGGACAACACTGCTATAGCACGAATTTGAAGATTTTTTAAACTGCTTTATGTAGATTAAACTCCACCACAAATGGGAAGCAGCTGCCACATTGGAAGCACTGAACAGCATTTAGTTTGATCTGTTTAAAATCTACCTGTTTTAAAGTCTAATAAAAAAGCACGTCACTTGTATTCAGTCACTGAAACAAAGGATTCAGAGAGGTTCCTGTTTTCCTTTTTTTTTTTTTTGACAAACAGCCCTACTGAATTCTAAAGCTGTTGAGAAATACCGAATTGAAAACAAGTGATTCTAAACTGGACAGCCAAACAAACTAGAGATCAACCAACCAGCAATGTGACTTTATATTAATAATTGCAAATAGAATTTTCTTCCAAATGCCCATCTAAAATATAGAGTTTGTTTGCTCCTGTCAGTAATACAGCCCATGAACATTACTAGCAAGAAATTCTCTGGTCACTTGTGTTTGAGCCAAACCCTGTATTACTGCAAAGGGATGAAATTTCAGTAAAGTGAAAGCACTGTGCCAGTGCTCGGTTTAGTCAGCTCTGTGCTGTCATACGCCCATACGTAATAGTCACATGGAAAAAATTATTTCATGGTCTAACTATAAATATAATGTACTCTGTGAAGACCCTCACAGCCCCATTTTTTTCTGCACTGACATTGATTCTACAACAATTGCTATGCTGATTGTACAACTTGTACTACTTTATTTTCTCTCAGCACTGAGAGTTTCTTGCCTGAAATCAGTGGGTATTTCACGTAGGTAGAATAAAAGCCAGTTTAAAGGGACATTTTTAAGCCCACACAGAAAGCCACTTGCAGACATCTCAGAAGCAGCCCACTCCTTGTACAACACACAGAGGCTGGCAGCCACCTGCTCCCAGACTGCTGAGAACATCCTGGTGTGGAGAACCAGCTGGCCAACAGAACAGCCTCTGCTTTTCCTATGTCTGAGGCTGCAATGCACTATTTCCTTCTGTCTTGAGCTTCATATGTCACTATTTTAATAGCATTCTGACATTAAACTGGCAAGCATGTAGATTAGCATACACTTTTATACAAATCTAGTTAACGAAAAAAAAAAAATTACCTAAATGGACTGTGCTAGTTTGTAGTGGCTACAATGCCCATCAGATTTGTTTCACTGGACCTCAGTTATTATATGCAATACATATGAATCCACTACAGTACCCTTACACTGCTTTGCTTTTGATTTACAATTAAAGCAGACAAGAGTGTTTACTAAAAGTAACTTTGAGACTCTAACTTGGCTATAAGCACTTTCTCCAGTATTCTACTTATAACTCGTTGCTTGTGTGATGAAATTGATATAGGAAGCAATTCAGTAAACATGCAACCTGATCTTTGATCATGGAGAAAACAAGAAGAAATTAAGCTTGTAAATGAACATGTTGCTTTAAATGTATATATATAAAAGGTATATAATATGTAAGTATCACTGTCTAAATTGTTGCAGACTGTTTCACTAATTCAGGAATCCTGTGTTTTAAGAACTGCACATAAGTGAATGTCCAAGTTTACCATTCTAATTTCTTAAATAAGGATGTCTTGTTACATCAGTCAAAATTAAATTGAAGAATCACCATTTTAATTTTCTCATTAATACAGAACGTTAATGTAAGATATTCTCTACACTTTGACCATTTTGTTCTCAACTTTACAATTTTCTGGGTCACTTCTGGAGGACACTGATTATCATCTATTCACAAGGTAAGTAGCTTGGACCATCCAAATTAAATGGATTAACTGCAGAGAAAAACAGCCTACCTAATAGTTCAGAATTGGATATGTCCTTGCAAAACAGCATTATGTATATGCTCCCCTAAAAAAAAAAGTACAAAGAAAAAAAAGATACACTGAAATAGGACATGAAAATCAGTATAGGAAGATAAATGAATAGCAGCATATTAAGAAAGCATGAGAGACAGTTATTCACAGAATTCCCATCTGCAAACTGCTCCAGTAAATGCTCTGTTAATTCATTCCTGGAAGCCCTTGCTAGATGACACTACTGACTACACATTGCATGAACATTACATGATCCTGCTGGAATACAGCCCCAGCAATAGGATCTTTATTTTAAAAAAGCCACTACTATTAGGAAATAGAAAGAGAAAATGAGAAAGAAATGAAGAGGAAACAGACAATTGTAAAAAAACAAATTTTTTTTTAAAGGCATTCAGATACTACTTGTCTTTTACTTCTGTGTTTGAAGATAATGGATCACCTCTGAAAGTTGAATATAATAGATCTCTAAAATAAAACAATGAAAGTGTGTAGTAAACTTTAAATATAGAACTTAATCAAACAGTAATATTTCCTGTATGTTGTAGTAAATGTTATTTATCCTTGAGCTTATATATTTCAATTTAAGGATACAGATTGCATAGAGATAAGAAAACTGAGCTCTGTAAAAAACAAACAAAACACACAAAAAAATTAACTATGGTCTATATTCAGCATTTGGTGCATCTTGCTTAAATTACTGAAACTGTCTCTACAGAAGTATTAAAATATAACTACAGTTATTATTATTAGCATCATGAGGCATATTAAATATGAAGAACAAGGCTTCCCTTGCAATATTTCCAGACCAGCTCTGAAGCACTAAAAAAGTTACAGAATTCAAATAAAACCTGAAAATTTGTAAGACACATTGAATCAGTAAGTTCCAACCATCTTCTAGAGAGATTGTGAACTGTATTTCTCCATCTAATAAAGTCTCTAATATTCCCTCACTTTTTTGTTAGCATAATCTTTCCTTTTACTTTAATATATAATTTTACATTAATTATGTAAATTGGGAATTGGACTAGATTGTTTTCAGAGGTCCCTTCCTACTCTAAGGATTCAATGATTCTATGACTCTGTATATATGGACTCAAACTGAACCATATGGTAAGATTCTAAATTGTCAAAAATTTATTCATTTAAAATACAAACAAGCAGTCACTGAAATGGAATCTCCTGCATGGCACTGCAAAGAGTCCCAATCAACCATACCTGCAGCTGGCCTCAAATATCTTTTTTTCAATTCCAGGTAGTGACTGCCACTGTACCCAGACCTCAGTTGCTGCAAATGTTCCCACAGTTCCATGTCCTCCCTGCATGATGGTGACTCCATATGGAGCAGCACGATATAGACTTGAAAGCCTCATGATGCACTGTGGTCTGATTTACCCAAAAAAGGGCAGAGATGAGTTATCAGTTTAGTGCAGGAAAGGGCAAAGGTTTTGGGTCCACCTGGTGTGCATGGACGCTCAGCTTGATACATCTGCAGGGTCTACAAACATACTTGAAAAAGCTTGAAAAACGGAACAGACCTCAATACCAACTCAAATGATTTAGTGCAGAAAGAATAAATGCACAGGACCATAGAATAAATTATCAAATTAATTTGGCAACTTAACTGCTTACCATCCCAGAAGACAACGTTTGCCAAAGGAATTCAGGGTCAGGTTTTCCCCAGCTCTCAGCTTCCCATCTTTTTCAAAATCTGCCTGAGAGTGGGACTGCTTGACAAAGAATAAAAGCCAACATTTCTGAATGAGCCCTTCCCTCGTGCTCATCAGTTATCTTTCTAAGTACAAAATTAGCTCCCTATAATTTTCTGAGATTTCACAGTCTCCCTATTATAGATCTATCTAGAGAGTGGAAGACTTTGTTCAGCTTTTTCACAGCACAGAAAAGAGAACTATCCCTGCAAACATGTCACAGTGTCATACAGCAGCACTTGTTGGGTGGGAAATGGGTGTGATACACATCTGCTCCAGCTCAGTAAGCACAGCACAGTGTTCCCATTTAAATCTTTCCTATAGGACTTTGCTAAATGTACTTATTAGCTACAGAATTGTCAATTCCTAATTTAGTAATGTGAGTTTTTATTAAAAATTGATTATTATAACAGTGATATTATATTATATTATAACCAGTTTCAAGTCAATCGTTTAAACGAAATTATTCAAAAACTTTACAGGGAGAACCAAAATAGTCCAATTACTAACTCTGCTGTGCATAGCTATAAGGAAAAGTAATGAAGAGCGGGTAAGATATACAATGAATTTACAATTACTGGTTTCATGATACTTTTAAATACTATTTTCTGAACACTTTAATTCTGCATGCATACAGTTGGCTACGAGAGAAATAGTCACACGTTTGAAAAGAGGCTTTTACTGAAGACAGCTTCAATTTTTCAAACATCATGTGTTTTTCTTGCCTAGCAGAATACCAGCTTGTGAAATTATATTTTCCCTTGGAAAAAAAGAGAAGGATGTAGAGATGTATCCAAGGAATTACAATTCCTCTTGGCTGACCTAAACAGAATTATTGGTGAGTATCTCTGAAAGGAGTTTTAATAAAAACAGCAGGGTTAGTTGACCGTAGCTATACAGACACGCTGTTTGCTCTTGTGGTTCAGTCTCCAAAAGGGAAAAAGGAACTTCAAATTAGTACTGTGCTAAATGAGATTTTGGACCTTTAGCAGATGGTAACAAAGAGTCATGAGCAATAGAGATTGTCAGCATCTGTAGAATAGCAGCTCTGGGAATTAAGAAGACAGTTCTGCAGTAACATCAACTTCTAAACCACAATTAAAGCATAGTTAGCATTTCAGAAATAAGAAACAGGCTCCTGGTAGGAGGCCCTGAGTTTTCATTTGTCTCTTGAACAGCTGGAAGTGCATTTTTAATTCTTACCAAATAACAGCAGTCAAATATGACTTTCTGGATCTACAAAGAAACATATATCAGTATTATCAAGTCATGCCTTTTCACAAAATTACTAATGTCAGGTTTGTGAGTTTTCATGTTCTCTTCAAGAAGTTGTGAGTTCAGAAACTGTTCAAGCTTTTTTGATGCAAAGTTTAGGCAAATAAGCAAGTAGAGTGACTAATCTTTCTTTTCTTGTTTCCTTTCAGGCAATCTGGACAGTCAGTCCATTTTGGGGGCCCACTCCTGTTCCAAAACCAGGAAAATTTCTAGACTCCTAGAGATTGAAAAGAACCATCTGTGAAATACTTTTTTAGGTCCTAAGTTCTCTTCATATAAAATTTAGTAGGCAATAAAACATAAAGGTAATTTGCCCCCTCCAGAAGAATGCAGTTGCTTTAGAAAAAGAGAATGAAAGAAAGAATGAGAAAGAACAGAATAAGGGAGAGACTGGGTAAAGAGGTGAGAAAGTGAAAGAAAAATGAAAAAGAAAAAAAAAAAAGTAAAGAAAATGAAGAAGAAAAACAAAAGAAAAAGGAAAAAGAAAAAGAAGAAATGAAAGAAAGAGACAAAGAGATGAGAGAGAGCAATGAAAAAAAAGGAAAGAAAGAAGAGAAAGGGAGTAAAGGAGAATGAATGAGAAGTCTACACTGACAAAATGCAGTTTTGGAGAATTTTCCTCTTAAGTTTAGAAAAAGGGAGAGGGAAGTTTGGAGAGCAGCATTATTATACTGATTCCTCTTTGGATTAATTTATAGAATTAGATGTGCAGATAAATTACATACATTTAACTGTAAGCAAAATCAACCTGGAGATTATAATAATCAGTAAACTGTACAGCCTCCAGAAGGCTCAGCTGTTCTTGTCTTTTAAAACACATCCTTACTCAATGCTCTGCTGTTTGCCTACAAACTGATATCTTCTTTGTGGCAGTAAACACACAAAGAGAAATTCAAACCAAGTATTTGACACTGCTCACTGGCTATGCATAGGGGTTTCTAAGAAAGAGGAAAAAATCCAGCTAGTCTAAAAGCAAAAGGATATTTCCTAAAGAATTATTTCCCTCCCCCAGTTTGTCATTCCATATATGGATTCTTGTTAAATGAGAAAGATAAAATAGAAAGCCACAGAAAAAAAATATAATGGACATATTTCCTTGTGGGCATTAATATAACCTACTTTAGCTACCTCATTCATGATCTGTCCCTGTTTCCATTAGAAGCCACAGAGGTCTGCAATTCTGCTTATAGTATGCCCATCTGGAGTTAAAACACTCAAGCATCACACAATCTATGTATTTCCAAGTGGCTAGATAGTACCACATGCAAGCATTTTCCTACTGAAGACCTAGATTCTACAAATTAAAATTATTCCTTAGCTTTCTGCATGTTTCTATCTAAACTATTGCACATTGCCCAATTCAGTGATCACAGCAACAGTCTCAGCTAAAATGATTCTTAGGAGAAGTGTGGGAACAAGATAGGAGGAGTCTGTTTTAGCTGAAATGAATGTTTTACACAAGCAAGATCTGAGAAAGGATCAGAATCTTTGGCTCAGCAACTTTCTAAGCTAAGTGTAATTTGAATTTTTGGAGATTGAAGGCAGGATTCTGAATAAAGTCTAATACCTGCTAATGCTGCACCAACTGCATCTAGAAAAGTTCAAATGTTGTTTCTTGGGGGTTGTTCAGATCATGTAGAGAAAGAGCCACAGAAACTTGGTTTAAGTTGCTTTGTAACAAGTCAAAGTTATTTTGAAGAGGAAGGCTCATTAACATTTGCTCTGTTTTAGGTTTTTTTTGTTTTGTTTTTGTTTTTTTTTTACAGACTGAATGTCAGTCCAGTCATAAAAGATTATTTTTTTCCTTCCTTTTCTACTTTGTGATGGCACTACACAGTTGGGTATCCTCATCTCTCTGATACATTCACCAATACAAAGAGAACTCATGCTTCTGTTCTTCCAAAACAGTCCAGAACAACATTACGTGCAATATTCCAATCAACAGCATGCTTCCACTTCTTAATGTAATGCAATACCAAAAGCACTGAACAGCAGTAAAACAAACACTTAGCAGCATTTATGGTTTAAACACATTTGAAACAAAGATAGTAAAATGTTTTACAAGAATAAACTAAGTTTTACAACTGGAATTTTACAGTACCCACTACAAAAATTTTCCAGTTACACATACTTCTATTTCAAGTTTCAGCTTGGTAAACTAAGGTGTATGCAGATGCTAGGAGTGTATCCAATGAAAACAATCAATTTGTTTAAATTCTGGTTTGTTTTTTTTTTTTTTTTCCACAGTTTAAGATGTGACATATGCACAGATCTCCAGTGAAGGTGCGGTGGTTTATTCACATTCTCCTATACATGAACAGAGTCCCATATCTTTATTCAATATGAGGCTGGCTGACTTCAGCAGACTAGCACATATTAGCAAACTGTAAAGGAATGCAGCAGCCTATCTCCTATAAAACCCACTTGGCTATTTAAGCCTACACTGCACTAGAAATAGACTTATATCTTACAAACACCATTAAATGTCAGAGCTTATCATTTATTCATTGCGTGTTATATTATTTTTCAAATGTGATTATATGTACAGCCTACCATATAAAGCTAGAGAAACACTCTCATAAATTATTCACTTCTGTATTGAGGAATTTATACAGTTTCAGAATCAATTTACAGACTATGCAGTGAAGGTCAAACTGCAAGGGTGGAGATTCAGAATTTGATTTGGGTTCTTCTCTTGTTTCAGTGACTGACCTACTGCTTGTTTTTCAATGCTGCCTTGCACTGGGAGTTGGCTGGCTCTGCTTTCTTTTCTCCTGTACAATTCTCATTTGATGTCCCCCACTTGCAAATGGTGAGATAAAGCCACCTCTTGTTTTACTTAAACTTCACATCTGAAACATTGTTTGCTCTGAGCTGCATAAAGACAAAGAGCCCCAGTATGCCTTTATATTCATCCATCCACTGCTCAGCAAAGTGCAGGCAAGTCTCCAGTCTGCAAACCTTCCTTCAAATGCTACCTTCTTTTGGCCAAGTAAGGGCCATAATCACTTTCAGTGCCTAGACACATAGGGATGGTTCAAGGCAAAAACATTACATTTGATGCAGGCAGACAATAAAGCCTTAGGATACAATCCTGTCTAATCAATCTGTTTTGAATCGTCGGTGAAAGACATGCTTCAGATTGCACAGTTTTGCACACAGAGGATGTGATCTGATCTTTTATGCCTCCTCCTCCTCCAGTTAAGTTAGGTTTTCACACCGACAGCAGAGCTATTGTGTGCATGACATTTAGTGCTGGAAATGGATGCTGTGTCTTGGCAATGAAAGGAAAATCTGAGCACAAGCAATGAAAAGATATCTTCACAGCGTTCCTTGGTCTCTTGTTAGTTATTCAGTGTAGGGCAGTTCAGCACAGAGGAAAAACACTGAGTGAATGTCAACGTTCTCAGCTCTCACAGGAAAGAAGAAAAGAAAAAAAGGGAGAGGAGAGGAGAGGAGAGGAGAGGAGAGGAGAGGAGAGGAGAGGAGAGGAGAGGAGAGGAGAGGAGAGGAGAGGAGAGGAGAGGAGAGGAGAGGAGAGAGCCAAAACTGATCTAAAACTGAATACGGACACTGAGTCTGCCAGGCCCCACATTTTCAGTGCATACCAATTAAAAACTTTCTGCCAGCAGAGGAAATCCCAGGACTCAACTAGAGTTTATTTGGGAAACATACAATTTCCATCCACGAGAGCAAGTTTGATGTCTGTCTTCAGGTCACATGGAAAAAAAAATTAACTACTTTGAGTGAATTGTATTTAGAGGAAAGCACAGTCTACAACCTAGAAAGCAGTGTCATCCCAACCAGAAATTCCTCAACTTTTTGTAGCCTCATTGAGAACAGTCTGTTGTTTATGTTTGACTGGATCCCAAGAAGTCAGCACTGGCTCTTTGTGTAGGTGCAGCTCTGAGGTGTTTATGTTCATCAGTAAGGCCTGCTTCTTGCCCCAGACTGTGGAATTTGGCTTTGGAAACTAAATGGTTTGCTTTTATTTTTATCATTTTGCCCATATAGGAACATGGACAAGTAACTAAGGTATTATGGGACAGCTGAATGTCAAATGCAAGAATAATTATCAATTTCTATATTTTCAGTTCTTCCGTGCTACAGGACATGGAATTTTATCCATGCTTTTGGGTTTCTCTTACACTGAAATATCTCAGTCCCTAAAAGTTGTGTGCCCTACAATCACAGAACTGCAGAAATTCCAATACCAGTAACAATGGGGTCAAAGGCATTGAATTGGTTAAGCATGCCTTTGTTATATAAGAGGGTAAAACACTCATGATTCTTTCTTTCTCTGTCCTAAAAAATAACTCCTAGCCAAGTTCTCAAAAAATTGAACACAGATTTGATTCTGGGAGTGTCAGCAAGACACACCAACAACAACCTGAGACAGTCCAGAGCAGCAGCCCTCTGTGTCTAGGATAGACTGGAAGACGAAAAAGAGTTCATCAGGGATTTAACCAATTGCCTGGTCGTATGTGGCTAAATTAAATCCTTTCTGACACCAGCATATGACCAACATATGATTTTTAATTATCAGTAAATTAAGATTTTGGTCCAAAATATATACTGTATGAAAGTGGCTCAGGTGCAAGCAGCCTTGCTTTTTTCATGAGCTGTTAACAAAAGGAGCGAACAAGGAAATTTAGGTTCAAAGATAGCAAGGCTAGAAGGGAAGATTATAGGTAATTTTCTCCTCTTTTTTCTCTCCTTAAAGTTCTTGTTTTACAAAATGTGACATCCCAGCTTACAGGACTAACCAGGATATTTTTTTCTAGATATATCAAATACGTGGAATAAAATAAATGATACTGATTGTGACAAAATCATCAAGTAATTCTTATTAGACTGAGCAGTTAATACATTTCCCACATGAATTGCTACTTTGCCAGTTTTTATAGCACTTACAGACCTCACCAGAAAAAAGAAAGCAAGCAAGAAAGAAAGCAAGAGGGAGGGAAGGAGGGAGGGAAGGAGGGAAAGGAAAGAAACCCACTACCTCTCTCCTTATCAGCATCCTCTCTAGAAAGAGAGCCCCTTCCCAGATGAAGAATCATGCACCAACCTCTCAGATGTAATTCCCCAACCACATCCGAAATGCTGTGTGTGTGCCCAGCCCCTTTTTGCAGCCTGTAACAGTGAGTGGACCAGAGACATCTCCTATTTCTGCCTGCTACTGACTCCATCAGCATCTGACGAGTGCATAGGAGTCTACAGCTCTTTTTCTTGAAATGGTTTCATAGATAACCATCTGGTGATGTACAGAATATAAATGAGCCATAGAGCAAAAGTCATTAAAATCTAACCTACGTTACTCATAAAAGTGTGTAATAAGTTGGATTTTAATCTAGATTTGCTACTTCTTTCAAGACAGAGGCCAAATAAAATTAAATAAATTGGCCAAAGCACAAAATGGTTCTTGCAGTCTTTCAACCCTTCACCATGTAATGAGGATGATACTCTTCTCAGTGAAAAATATTGTGTAATGATCATTTCTATATCAACTTTCATACAATTGGGTTGAAAGGTGCTGCCTAAAAGACCTGCCAAGCATTTATGCCCTATAATTTTCTTTATTTTTTTCATATCTATATCTTGAAAAATGGAGAATGTAAGCAGTCAACTAAGGTGACAGTTCTGCTCCTTCTGCAGTACCATACCTTTTAAACGTTAATTCCAGCATCTGTAATTTTTCATTACATTTTTACTAAACTGATTCTAGAAGTCACCAAACAGTGTATTTACTATACAATGCAATTTTAAAACATGCACAAAAATATTACTGCCCACAAATGTTTCTGTGGGAAAGTTAAGCTGTAGCAATGTAGTGTCGCTGCACTAGAGTGTGAGGCCCTTGGCAAGTTTTTATATTGGATGAGCAATAAAATAAGGTTATCTAGAAGAAGCAGCTGAGGATAGATAAAGTGAAATATTTAAACAAGCCAAAACCTAATCAAAGTTCTTGTTTCATTAAATATGTTTGTACGAGTACTAAAAAGCACAAAGAATACACATGAATGTAAACCCAGACAAATGCATTTACAAATCAGGTTCCAGGTCACCGAACAAAGGACGTTGCCATTGCACACAGCCAATGGCCTCTTAAGTGTAATGCATAAAATGTTAGCCTGATTTCCACTAGAGAGTTGATGTTATTTTGAAAGCCTCATCACATCACAGGACCTTACATCAATATTGACATGTCTGTGCAGTAACAACTACTTAATATGTAACAGATTTCAGACTTGATGAGTTTTCACCTCTAGAACTCTCCAAAAAGAGGGAAGGGATATTAATGGAAAGCCATTGTAAACTGCTCTTTCGGGCAGTGCACTTCTATTCACTTAGCTATCTGCCAAGTGCAGCATGAACAGACAACTGCAGTGAAGCTCCTAGAGATACCACAGAGAGGAGAGAGATCCATAAGAGAAAATGCCATCAGGTGATGCAAAGCATAAATGATAGGGCCAGCAGGGCTTAGTTTGCCTCCTTGCACCATCAGATGTAAACCAACTGCTTTATTAATGTTCTTCACACTATATCCAACCATAACACATTTAGGCAAGTACCACACATGATGGCTTTATGGTTTTCTGTTTTCAGTAAATTTCATATACTATTTAGATTGACATTCATACAATTAAAAAAGAACCAACATCAAGAAATCTCTTTCTCTCAGACATTTACATGAAATGTAAGCTTATTTACACTAACAGCATTTTCAGTACAATGTTAAATCTAAGAAAATAAAATTATTTTAAAAACCATATCTGCCCATTTCACAAACTGAATACAGATTTCACAAAGCTGAATAAATCTCCAATGACACACCACTCCTAGCTGTTCTGAAATCTGTCAGATAAATTCTCTTGGCTTGCTTTACCAGAGGAATTACTACATATATCCCAGATCAACAAGTCACGGTGTAATTTATGATGGGCTATCAAGGAACTGATAGAAAGCATTGTATGCTCAGGACTAGACTAAATTTAGAGAGGAGAGGTATGAACATCACACTCTCATTCCTAAACTGGAGTTACTAGTGCCCTTACGAGTGCCTAACTGCTGGGAAAATAATGAGGCTTTTTCCTGGAAGGAATAAATCAAGAAACATTTAGATTTGAGCTCATTCTCAGGCAGATTCCTGGATCTCCAAACAGCTGACTTGTTCCATTGTGTCTTGAAAAGCTTGACTGAAGTCCCTGGCCCCAGAGATCCCACAAGGCTGCCTCCCTGGACTCACTCCTCAGTGAGCATTCATCCCCTGACCTGCCTGGGGTGGCCTGGCAGTGCACCAGGCAGCAGGTGTGAAGTCACCCCTGAGCCAATCTGCCTCTCTTGTTTGCCAAACTTGCAAGCAAAATGGACGTATTGCTGCAGTAAGCCTCAATTCCTGTGCATCAAGAAGTTCTCTGCCCGAAAGTCCTGCCAGCAAACATGCAGGCAGTGATCCTGCCAGATGGCAGAAAGCCACTTTGAAGGAGCAAGGTGTCCAGACAAAAGAGGTGCAACTTTTACTCTCAGAGAGAGCAGTAGACTTTCTGAAGGGAGACAAACTCTCCATGCATCAGGAAATACCCAAGAATACTGTCCACTGCTCCAGAGACAAGAAGGCTATATGTTGTTTTTCAAGCCAGTCTGGCCCAAGAATTGCTTATCACAATACATTTTCCCAGCATGAAGGGCATTTTTAATTGCTTTTTTGCTTTAAGCACTAGAAAAGGCACGGCTGGAAAGAGATATCTGTACACAGATAATGGTAAGATTAGGAAGCAAAGGGAAAATACTCAAAGATAAATCTTGCCTCTGTATATTAAAATATACATAGAAAAGAAATGTGGTACAAATATGTTCCTGATTATTTTTTCTAGGGCACTCACAAAAGCTGTTTTATTTGGCAGTGAGTTTAACAGTCACTCGTGTTGTTCAACTCTACCCTCAGATAACAATTCTGAATTAATTAGCTATAACATTTTATCTGTCTGCTTCATGGTGCTTCTGCAGGAAATATGACCAAAGGTATATGCACCTCCCATATTTGAACACTGTAAAAACATTGGAACAGAAACAGGAAACTCTACTCCTTTTAGTTCTGCACAGCCTAATGCATCTCTGAAAATAAGAGCACTGAACAGAACCTTCCTGTCATTTTATCTTTTGCTTCCATTGCAAAGATTGAGAGCCTTTTAGGGAGCAAATCAATGAGAAGAATCCCAGCTGCAGAACATGCACCAGCTCTGCAGCAGACAAAGGCTGCAGTCTGTTCAACACCACTAAGTCTCTGTAAGTTCTGTTTAGGAAAAGTCACACAAGCATCTCAGGAGAGATGCATTGATTACTCGAGCTGTGCCTACCTTCCATCAGTAGCTTTATGGTTGGGTTTTTTTTTTTTGTTTTGTTTTTTCATTTTGCATCATTCTTAGTTCTGAAATGAGCTAAGGCTTATGTTCAAAATCCAGGGACTTCTGTGAAAGGTTTGAACCAGATCTCTACATAAATCTTGCAAATCCAAATGTGATTTTTCTTCTATGACTTCCATATTTTATTATTATTTTTTCTCTGTTGAAGTAGCTCACATTTCCTGTAACCACTCTAAGCAATAATGCAGGATTTCCCTTATAGGTTCAAATATTTCACTTGACCAGCTCCTTCAGAAAATGGATCGCCTGTACTGGAAATCTTTCACTCCTGCAGCCTTTGTTTTCTCAGCAACTCAGAAGGTATGTTTCATTATGAAGCACGAAGGGCCCTACCAACTCCTCTGAGTGATTTAAGATTGTGAAAGTGTTTTCTGTTATCTAAGAGCCAAAAGAAAGACCATACAACTGTGGGATCTAAATTAGGCCAAAAGAAGCTTAATAAATCAGACTCCTCTGGAGAACTTCTGACTCTCCAGGGGCCTTGACAACAGACAGCAAGAAGATAAAGATCACAAAATAGAATAAGATTATTCTTGTAAATCCTATTCTAAAATGCCCTACATAAAAACTACTTACTGTAATCTCAACATAAAGAATTCACTACTTTTAAAGATTCTTTTCAGAAAGGAAACATTAAAAAACATTTTGTATATTAAGAAATATTGGGTTTTTCATTTTTTTCTCTTAGAGTACTAATTTATGCTCTTTTATATTGAATCTTTTTTTTTTTTCCTTTTTTTCTTTTTTCTTTTTCAAATTGCAGACAAACATACAGTATCTGCATAATGGAAACAAAGCACAATTAAAATCACACAGCCGTATTCTGCATGTGCTTTGTAAAATTGTAGTTTAGCCTTACCATTTCCAGCAGTGCATTGCAGAGTCATGGAACAAGAAACTATGTCCTCACCATAGAGGTGAAATTGATTCTCACATATTTGAGAGAAAGCCAAGATTCATCCTCAAAAAAACTAACCCTGTTTAAAGTCAGTGTGTTTAGTATTTTTTTCTTCTACTAATACTGAGTCAGCTTTCAGTGAGCAGTCATGTTGCTTAGGTTGAGGAATAGAATGAGTGGAGAGGAATACCTCCATACCCAGAGAGTGGTGGTCAGTGGCTCAGTGTTTGGATGGAGATCAGTGACAAGTGGTGTTCCTCAGGGGTCTGTACTGGGGGCGGTTCTCTTTAATATCTATATCACTTACATCAACAGTGGGATCGAGTGCACCCTCTGCAAGTGGATGACACCAACCTGCAGTCGACACACTCAATGTACAGAATGCCAGCCACATAGATCTAAACAGGCTTGAGCAGTGGATCCAGGAGAACCTCACAAAGTTCAACAAATCCAAGTACACAGACTTGCAACTGTGTCAAAGCAACCCCCATTATCCTTACAAACTGGGGGATGAAAGGACAGAGCACAGCCCTGCTGACTTGCGGGTACTAGTGGATGGCAAGCTGGACGTGAGACAGCAATCTGCCCTTGCAGCCCAGAAAGCTAGTAGTATCCTGGGTTGCATCAAAAGAAGCATAGCCAGCAGGTCGAGGGAAGTGATCTTGCCCTTCTGTTTTGCGCTGGTGAGGCCTCACCTGGAGTACTGCACCAAGATGTAGAGTCCTCAATACAGGAGAGACATAGGCCTGTCGGAGCACATTCAGAGGAGGGCCATAAAAATGATCCAAAGCATGGAACAGCTCTCCTATGAGGACAGGCCGAAAGAGCTGGGGCAGTTCAGCCAGGGACACCTGATAGCAGCCTTTCAGTATCTAAAGGGGAGCTACAAGAAAGAAGGGGACAGACTCTTTAGTAGGCTCTGTTGTGGTTGGACAAGGGGAAATGGTCTCAAACTAAGAGAGGAAATTTAGATTGGATATAAAGAAGTTTTTTTTACAATAAGGGCACTGGAATAGGTTTCCCAGAGAGGTGGTAGATATGTCCTGGAGACATTCAAAGTCAGGCTGGGGCTCTGAGCAAATTGCTCTGAGCAATTTGATCAAGCTGTAGGTGTCCCTATTCATTGCAGGGGAGTTAGACGAGGCGACATTTTAGGATCCCTTCCAACTCAAACGATTCTATGATTCTATGATTTTTTATCTGGCAGTGGGTCCACAGACATGGTAATGCATGTTTCAGACACATTTCCCCTATGAGGAACTTGATCTGAGCACCCTCACATCTGCCAGTGCGAGGACCCAAGATACACTGGACATTCAGCAGGAACAGCGCTCAGATTTATAAGGGCATGTAACAACTGGACAAGGGAAAATGGTTTTTAAACTGAAAGAGGATAGAATTAGACTAGATAGTAGGAAGAAATTCTCTACTGTGAAGGTGGTGAGACACTGGAACAGGTTACCCAGCAAGATTGTGGATGCCCCCTTTCTGGAAGCATTCAATATCACAGTTCCTTCTGTGAAGTTAAATGATAAAGCCCCCAGGTGGCTGTTAAAAAGGACTAGGTAAAATATAGATGTATTTCCAACACTGACAAAAATCAAGATGGGAAGCCAATAAGGCAAATATACATGGAGAGAGGAATGAGCTAGTGGAGAGACTGCTAAGGACAGAGGTAGCAGGAAGTCTCTTCTCCCCAGCTGTTGCAGCTTCAGATAGAGAGTTTTATAAGGATATGTACAGGTTGGGTAAGGTAACACTCTAGATAACCTCATACTTTTTAACCAAAGGGTATCATTCAAAAAGCAGTTAGTTTGTAATGGTGCAGAAAGCAACCTACTCACAGCTTCACCAGCTGCTACTGTGTAAAACACTTCACCTTCACTACAATTAAGTCATTCAGAAAAAGAAAAAAAGAGTTGGTGTAATTTAAGATTTACCTCCAAAGCAAACAATTATACATTACTATAGAAATATTTGGTTATTTGCTGAAAACGTGAACATGCTTCCTTTGCCTTGAAGTGTATTTTTTCATAAATGTCAGAGTATTTATGTATCAGCAGGAAAATTGTCCTGTGAAAAGGCATATTTGTCATGACATGACCTTGCAAATGACACCTTGCATGACATCAGATTTTATTCCTGGCTGGCTGGCTGGCTGCTAGAAAGCTAACATTAAAACAGTGCTCTTTTTAAGATTATTCTTGAATAAAAAGGTGACTTTTATAATTGTAAGGCTATTGAGAAACAAACAGCCTGTTTAAAAAGAAGTTAAAATGTGGCACATGATTAATGACAGGTTGGTCAAGTGTCATCTAACAGCTTCTGATAATAACATTAAATCCTTTTCATTCTTTTTTTTAATGTCAAATTAAAATCATCCTACTACAAGCCCACGTACATCATGTGTGTTTTTACCTCTTCACTTCAGCATTCAGTTTTACTAAACTATTTAGTTTGTTTTTAGCATTTAAATACCACAGGAAGTTATTAGACCATAGAACGCACCTTAGTACATATGATCTACTAATTAAACACAGATTAATTATTTCTGCATTTATAGCCTTGACTAGTAACAACAAGCTGACCTTCATGTCTCTTCCATACTCAACACAAAGAACTGTCTGGGGTGCTTGTTTATTCCCTTAGAAGTGCTCTCTCTGAACAACCCCCCAAGCTTTGGCTCTCTCACAGCTCAGGGAAAGGTACTGGCTGCCCTCACAGCAACATTCTTGACTTCTCAATGCCTGGATTTGCAAATAACTCTGCATGTCCTACAAATACAGGAGCTTAGGCTGAATAGACCAAAGAAAGATGCCTCTCAGCTCATCACTTGGCTTTAGTTATTTCCTCAACTTCCAGCAGCATGAGCCAAAAGCTCCTTGACGTACAAGAAGCAAGCAGGGCTTAGTAAACACCAATAGCAGATTCCTCCAGCCAAAACACAAAATGCTCTTGAATACCATGAAAGAACCATATGTCACCTTTGTATACTAAGAGAATATTATGGGAATATAGTACAAAATTGCAAATAAACTGTATATTCACATCTCAGCTAAACACACACATTTTCTATGTGTTAATGTACGAGCTGAGCTAAAAAGCATTTGAGTTGGTACAGTCTACTGTTCCTTTTGTGCTTCAGGAGTATTAAAAGTAGAAGAACTAACAGTTTAAGGTGGGAACAGAAGAGGGAGGCACCGCACCCCAGTAACCCACACGAGGATCAGTACTCAGCTCTTCTCCAGGCTGGGCCCTCCATCTCGCTTTCTTCTGCACAAAAGCTGGATGCTTTACACTGTGGTTCTGGTGCCAAGTCCTGCTCATCAGTTCAATCACCCACTTTCCTTCTTCTTCAGAATTTACCATAACCTAGGGACTGCCCTAGCCCTGGCCCTAGCACAGCAGCCCAGTCTCTGTGTACCTCCTGAGCTCCTCCCCATGAGAACCGCCCCATGGTCACCACAGTTACACAAATAAAGGCATTTCCAGTTTAGCAAACTTCATTATTTTTAAGTCTTGTCAAGTGCTTCTTCCTCCTGACGTAACTAATAGAAAATTCCAGGAAATCATTCATAAAACTGAGGAAAATATGAGTGGATGTTTGGTCTGGCTGGAGGCGCAAACAGAGCAACCAGGCAGGACGATCCTGGAAGACACACCGGGATGCTGCTCCAAGCTTTCAGAACTCTATTTTGTCATAGATTTTAATTCAGGATATGCGATTTTCCTGTCACCTAAGTCATGGCATTTTGCCCATATCTGGCTTGGTGGGAGGACGATGAGACGAATGCCCGTGCTACAGCCTAGACCTCCTGCCTGCTAACGCCACTGCCAGCCCACAGGGCCCAGCACAGGAATGCGTGGCTGTTGGAACACCGCACTGCTTCTCAGGTTGAAGAGCAGAGAATAAAAGGAGAATAAAGCAGAAGGTCAGTGCTAAGGTCTACTCTTATCTCCCAGGCTGTGCCATGTTTATTTGCTCCGCAAAATTTTCATAGCAAAAGTTTTCTGCTACTCTGTGTCCGTAAAACCTCTTGGCTAAGGCTCACCACATAGCAGTACCAGGAATACCAATACAGCATTACTCATCCTCGTCATTTCTAGCAATACCACTACCAGAGAAGTGTTTATTTCACACATGTAAAATAGATTTCCAAAACAAATGATTTAAACACATATTATTATTCTTATTTTAATACTGTGCTGATTAAGGAAAAAAAAAAAAAAAAAGCCCTTTAAATAATAATGCAGTAAAACCATACTATTATGCTTTTAGAATTCTATATTGAAAGCTATCAGAAATAAGTGCTAGAAATATTCACGTACCTACCAGCATTCTTGTCATTGGGCACATAGTTTGTGTTGTCTGGAGACTAATCCTGCTTATTGTTTTCCTGCCCACTTTCTCTCATGAGCCTGCACTGCTTCCCCATGTTCTTTCCTACTCCAGATAATAACAGTTTCCTTTCAGCTTCCTCCTCTTTCTACCTTTACGACCACTTCGAGGATCGTGCCTTTACCCTCTGGCTCACCTTCACACTGCCAGTGTTGTTTGTGCGATTGCTCCGAGGAGAATTCCCTTTGCTGCAGCTTCCTGTTGCTATGTGACCTCTGTGCTGGTGTTCTGCTCCACTGTGCTGTGCGCGCCACACCATGCCAGGTCATACTGTGCCATTCTATGCTGTGCCAAGCCGTGCCGAGCCATGCCGTGTTGCTTGGCCCTGCATACCTGCTCAGCCCTGTGCACCCCGCTCTTCTCCTGCACTCTCCAGGGCTCAGCTTTGTCCCCAGCACTTTGGGAAGCTGAGTCACTGAGAGTGGACTGCATAATTCCAAGGTGTGATGCAGTTCATATGAAAACCAAAGCTGTGCTTGTAAAGAATGGAAGACACCACAGGAATAAAGCCACCTCCCAGTCTGAAAGCAAAGCTCTTTTAAGGCTGTTTTTTGCATAACTGCTTGTAATGCTTTGTATAGTAAATTTAAGTAAGAATAAATGCTATTATGTGAAACTATAACACCCTCCATGTCACACAAGCTTTGAATTACGTGCTGAAAGTTCCAATTGCAACCACTTGAGCAACAGGAGGGTAACTACAAAGTGGCTGGCAGCAGCAAGAGGCCTGGTTTGGTTGCTGGGAGTGAAGTCACGTTGGCAGAGGGCTGCCAGAGTTCCCCAGCTTGGCTGCAAGGCACAGCAAGGCAGAGCTCAGCTCACAGCTCAGCTTCTGCTGCAGGTTTATCCTAGGTTCTGACGGGTGCCTCAGCAGCACTGCGCTCCCTGCAGGGACAGCCGGTGGGCACATGGTGATGGTATCACTGCTGCCTGTTTCCGTAGGAACCTCATGCAGCAGTGAGGGTAAAAACACGTGGTGAGAGAAAAGTGCATTCAAATAATGCAGCTTCACACACCCACACTCAAAAAAGGAAAATATTTATAAACAATTCTGCCTTTATTTATAAAGTTTCCATGGTTCTGCTTCGGCAAATTCCATTGTGCTTTCCCTGAGACAGTTCTTACACTGCACTTATTCTCTGCCTTTAATTTCTCAGAAAGGAAACACAATTTCATTCAGAGGCTCATCAAGGAAGATCTAATACATTTTAAGGCTGGATATTAGAAGGGACAAAACAGTGACACAGAAGGCCCCATGTCTATGCCACAACATCTTGAGGCACTGCTGTATCAGGTAACACTACCTCCTCCAGTTTGGCTGTGGGCTTTGAGGCTACTGCATGGAAGAGAGGTAGAACTGGTCAATCAGTTTCCCTGAACATCAAAGGAAGAGGAGCGTTGCATCCCACAAGAACTAGTCTGGTCCTGTGCAGACTTATTCTTGTATATAGCACGCATTTAATGTGTAGGGCAGTGTTTCTATCTGCTCTTTGAACATCATTTCTACTGATTTGCATTGCTGTTATGTAGGAAACGGTGTCAAGCTGCAGGACATTCCCTGCAGATTAATAGTGGAATAGGAGCAAATGCTAGTTTATAAGTAAGATGAAGGATATTAACTCAAAACAGTCAGTAAATTCTTAGGAAGTGTCCTGATCTCTGTTGTTTATTGCTATTAAAAATGTGGAAAAAAATCCCATGCATTTTTTCTCTATGACATAGCCACCACTGGTATACCAAATATATATTAGCAAGTCCTTTGGCTCTCCCTCAGCACTGTAGTCATCATAATTTGTTATTTTGAGGAAAAGATGTACAGATGTGCTGGGAGGACTGGGGGAAGGAAATCATTAGTTCTTGAAAGCTGCACTCAGAGACTGAGGTTCAGTTTTTTCATTTTCTGAAAAGTCTTCGCATCCCCTAGCTTCAGTTTTTAATTTTTATTGTCATTTCAAACTTTAGACACCAGTTCTCTGAGCCATTTACTTCATCCTTTCCCTTGGAAAACTCCTATTTCTTTTATCTCTAAAGATTCACCAGAATACAGCTATATGGTATTTGTGTGACATACAAATGTGCACAGGAGGAAATGAGAGCGGAAATACATCAGTCTTTGAAAAATACGTTTACTGGACTCATAACCAGGAAGCAGCTATGAATGTATGTGGTAATGGACAAAACTAAACGTTTGCTATTAAAGGGATTTAAAAAGGGGAAGAGCATATGAGGCAGGTAATTACATCTGCTTATTACTTACAGCTTTTACTGAGATCTTTGCCTTACAAATGCTTGTCCCCTGTGCATTTCACCTCGGTATACATTCCTCCTATCAATAACCTTTATGGACACTTTATTGACACACTTTTAAGAGCGTCTCAGAAAAGGCTTTGGCTTGTGTGAGGGCTACTAAGATTTCAGTACTTTATATCCTTGTTCCTCACAAGACATCACTACACAAACTGTTCCAAAGAATGCTTACAGGACCACTCTGATGCTCATAAATCTAAAGAATACTGTTGGAAAAATTAACCTATGAAGACTCTAAGCAATACAAATTAATTAAACATGGTAGAAGAATGTTTTAACAAATGCGTTCCGACCAACAGCCCATCTATACTTTAAAGATAGAACAGCCCAGGTTGGAAGGGACCTCAAGGGTCATGAATCTCCAGATTCAGTTCAAAGATAATGCTATCATATTTCCATCAGAGTCAGCAGTAGATGCAATCATCTTCAAATACAATCCTTTGCCTTGTGGCAGACTCTTGAAAAGGAGATGAAGGCATAACCAATGCCTGACATGACCAAGAGGACGATGAGGCTGCATAGTCCAGCCTCAATTTAGGTAACAGTGATGCACACTGGAAAATATTTTCTCTTTAAAAACTTTGTAGCAACATTTTTAGATTCAAAACAAATGATAGAACTATTTTAATAGATCAACTTTAGTTACAGCGCCAGGGAGAACTGATGAATTTAACAGACATGATACTGTCATTTAGAGAGGGGCCCAAATCGCAATATATGACACACTTTCTGTCTTTTTCTTTAATCCCCTTTTCTACTCTCTCAGCACTGCTCACAAAAGTTAAGTAATTTACTGACAATGAAATTTGATTTTCTACATAGCATTTCCTGGACATTCCTAAGGGTTTAGTAAATCAGAAGTTAAAAATTGATATATCCCTCTGTCGAGGCCTTGCATAAGACAAGACCACCTTTGCTGCACAGTTCCTCATGATTTCTTTTAATAATTGCTAGCCTATGTGAAGAAGCTCCCGTAAGCTGGAAAGTGATGCCCATCAGCCCTGCCACCGCCCTTAATATCCACATAATTCTCTTTATCTCCTTTGCAGAAGGCCACTGTTTTTGCCATGCCATGCCACACTGATAAGGCAGGCCAAGTAATACACCAGCCTGAAGCAGCAGTTGACTTTCCTCTTCAAATCTACATTCTCTGGGTTTTTTTTTTTGCACAAGAGATCCTTTCTGCCATTATTACTCCATTTATGAGCTTCTCAAGGAAGGCTAGGAAAGCACTGGGAGTTAACAGATACCCTATCTACTGTGAGTTTTCACTCATATTAGTTGCCTGGTCTGTTCATTAAGATCACTGACCTCATAACATCTGAAAAGTTTCTGGGAGTCAACACTACCTAACTCTAGTAATTCCAGAAAAAGGCTTTATGAACTCCCAAATGAAATGCTTTGCTAAAGCAGACCAAACAGCTTCCAAGTCCTGTCAGCTCCAGACATGGAGCAACTGCCTATTTTGCAGATAGGCTTCTCTGTACTGTGAATCTTTTGAGAAGGACTTGATCTCACTGAGCAGCCATCTTATTGTGACTTGTGCAGCTTAACAACTCACCTTTCTTAGGTACTATCTGCAGAATCGACTTCCCTCATTCTTTATTTAAGAATTGTTTTTCTTTCTGTGCATTACATAATACACGTGACTTTCTGAACAGCTCCTCCTTCTATGCATCATCTTGCATTACAGAGCCATGCACTCTCTACACCTTGTTTTCCTGAGACTTCTGGCCAGTGCTCTTGACTTCCTCCAGTAAAATGCAATCCTCATCACTCTCATGAATGAGAATTTTGAATATTTTGAATGCTGGATAAATTTTGAATGTTTCGAATATCTTCCTGAAACCAACAAAGACAGCATTGATGATCTCAAGCCTGCCTGGCAATACTTCCTTCTTTGTCCTCATTATTTTGAATACCTCTCTCAGCTTGCATATCTAAAGATAATTCTGCAATTTTAAAGTTCCTGACAGATTGGTTTATTTTCACTTTAGCCATTTGCTCAAGTTTTCTGCAATGTTTTTAAGGGTTTCCCTGCTCATTATGTGTATGACTATTTAGTATCCCACTGCATTTTCACAGGCCAGGATATCTTCTAATATCAATACACAAATATTTCTTGGAAACTGCTCTTCAGACCCTTGCCTCATAACAATTTCCTGAACCATGCAGACAACAGGAGAGGATTTCGTATATGTTAAGTACACGATGGACACAGAATAGCCATCCCCTGAGATGCCCTAGTACCTTTTCAAGATCTTTAAAAAGGGAATCTGCATTTGGCAGTCACCTGGGTTCAGGAGAACACACTGCTTATCAAATCCAAATTCCATTAATTTATAGAAAAATTAATAATAGAAAAGCAAAACTCATAGGCATTAGACAAGAAAGAAATATATATTTTTTTTCTCTATATAATATTACTCCGTAAAAACCTTGCAGAAGCATCTAGTTCAGAACATACATGAGTTTAATGAGAAGTATAACAAAAAAATCTAATCTTAACTTACACACTTTATCATTAAATAAACATGGTGTGAATTAGATGAGCACTGGGCAGGCAGACAAGTGCAGAATTGTATGGCTAACCAAATGCATTATTTATCAGCTAGTAGAGCTTCTGTAATACAATCCTGTACATTGACTTATTTATGAGGTGCAGGAAGAAAGAAACTGAACTAGTGTATGAACAAAATACGGTTTTATATTCTGCTAATATGCAAACTAAAAATAAAAATAACAGATATGAGCCAAAGCGAGGCCATAATGTTCTATCCACACTTTAAGAAATATTAACGCAAATATGTCAAAACAAATGAAGGCAGGCACTTATAATAACCGAGAAAGATGACACCAAGCTTCTGGTTTCTCAAGCCACCAAAGAGCTTGTGCATTACAGGCAGCAGGACTGAGAGCTTCCCTTTATGTGAAACTCATCCTCCTCCTAAGCACTGATGGCAAACCATTCCCATCACTGCCAAGCTTGGCACACATACAGATTTGGGTTGGCATCGCTAAGACTAAACTACAATAATCCTTTAAATTAAAATTTGTCACACGACACCAGGAAGGTGACTCAGAATGCAAAATCCTTTCTCCACACTTCTCTGTCCTCTTGGCCCTGCTGGCAGTGCCAGTGGTGATGCCCATCAGTGCCTATTCTTACTGTAGTCTCTCTAACATCAACCTTTTTTCAGAATCACAGGAGGCGATGGAGACAAACTAGGATTGAAAAATATCCTCTCACTTCTTTAAATCAGAGTCAGAGTGCTGGTACAGTATCAGTAACTCCTGGAGAACAGCTCTCTGGCACCCCAGTGTCTGGAGTTGAATTTCTAATCCCGTAATTGAAGTACCTAAGATTGCCTTGCACAGTTCACTGACACGCAGAGCAATACCCAAAGGCTACACTTTTCTCCCACTTTAACTAAGAAATGGAAATTAGTTCTTATTACTGACACTGCCTTCATAAGACTCTGGATCTTGTGGTTCTTCATATGAACTACAGGAATCTTTTCGTGTCTTTATAAGCCATTGCACATCCAGTTACTGATATTTTAATTTGGGGCAACTGTTTAGGATAGCATTCCAGTTTGCTTAACTTTAGGCAGAATTAATTTTTAAACCAACAGCGCCAACAAAGAAATTCAAAGTGTCACTGATGAGCATACAGCTAAATAATTTTCTCGATTACTTGTTTCATACACTGAACTATAGTAATTTTGACTTTCATTTTCTTGCATTTTTTAGTTTTCAAGTTAGCAGCCTTCTTGCATTTTCTTAATCTCACTCTTTCCAGAAGTGATGATTGAAGTTTTGCATGAGTAAGCTGAAATTTAAAAACTGAAGATCAGAGACGTGTTAAAATAAGAAAACTTTTTGGATGAGGGGAGAGAAGAGAATAGAAGGTATTTTATCAGTTGTAAGGAGTGAGGGCATGTAACATAAATGGTTTCCTAAATGTTCAGACACTGAGGAAAACTGAGTGCAAAGAAGCTACTGAGGCTCTCTGCTGTAACGTGGCCTGAAAAGAACAGTCTTTATGACTTGCTCTGTTTTGGCAAACTTCCCATATAACCAGCAAAACAACTGCCTAGCAACCCAGTCTTTCCCACAACATTTCCTCACACACATTGTACACCCAAAAAAAGTAAAGCACCTAATATTCTCTCTGGATAATCCCCTTATTTTAGAACTATATTTAGTTCTTTGTACACATTTGAGCTCTAGCTAACAGGGCAATTGCTGTCGTGACAGACACTGCAGGCAAAGTCAAACTAGTCCTATCTGTGCCGCAAGCTGTGTAGTAACTGTGCACCCAGAGCAGGTTATCTGTGCATCAGACAGACAGCAAGCTTGCTGCTTCCCTCCACCGTGTTTCCCCTAACAAAGGCAGGAAGCCATGACTGCTAGCAAAAAATGTACAAATATCCTTTCTATTGAAAAATCTGTTTTGTGAACAGAAAGGGAGGTCTCCAGCTTGCACTTCACAAGGCTGGGGAAGTCCATGTGAAGACATAAATAGTTCAGTAATTTAAAATACATGCTGGTTTGAACATGTGAAACAATTTTTTTTTCCATTTAGTGCCTTTAAGAAACACTTACAGTCATACAGTAGATATACTAGTGGTTATATTTTCTTATGTGACAACTCAGCTGCAACAGCATCTTGCAACTGAATATTTAAGCTGTTTTCCCTCGCAGTTTCAGCAAGAGATGCCTTTAACCTTCTACAGCTGATCCTGAGCAACATACAGATAGGACTGCTGAAAACCCCAATCTGTCCCTATGTTACGTGGAAGCACAGGTCTTCTCGTCCCTCCAAAAGACATCACGGTCTGAGAAACACTGTAGATAAGCTGCAACTGGCATAAATAAGACAGCACTCTTAATCATACATAAAGAAATTAAGGCAGCAACTTACTTGCCGTCTTCATAACTTCCTCAGGAACACTCTTTTCAAATGAGTTCAACAGGAAATTGTGGTAATTAGGGGTAAGCTGCGTGCCTGCAGCTTAAACCACCAGCTGCAAAGTGCAAAGACAGCCAGCACTGGATTGGTGAGCTACAAGCAACTGCCACCTCCCCTCCTTGCGCTTTACATTTAAATCTTAAGCAGCATGTGGAGAGAAGATCTTTTAACAAAGATCTACATGAAATATGCCTGTGAGAAGGCTTGATTGCTCCTAATAATAACTCTATGCTTGGAACAGTAATACCTCTATGAAATACTCTGAAACCTAAAAATGAAAAGCATCCTGGATGTCCTATCACTTATTATTCATTTTATCAGGAGCTGCGTTTTCTGTCTTTACTAAAGGCTATATTGACCTTTTACTACCTCTTGGTCACATAGGTATGAATGTGAGCAAATCAGGAGAAGTGGGCTGAGGCAGAATTTGGTCAGCAGTGATTCAGGACTCTGATTCTACCACCTTCTTGCAACAGTTTCATAGAATCATTAAGGTAGGGACAGACCTCTAAGATTATCTAGTCCAACAACCGCCCACCTACCACCAGTATTTCCCCACTAAGCCATGTCCCTAAATACCACAGCTACCCTTTCCTTCATCATCTTCAGGGATGGTGACTCCACAATTTCCCTGGGAATCCTTTTCCTCATCACTCTTTCTGGGAAGAATTTTTTCCTAATATCCATCCTGAATCTCCCCTTGAACAACTTGAGGCCATTCCCTTTAGTTCTATCACTAGTTACATCAGAGAGGAAGCCGACCCCCACCTTGCCACAATCTCCTTTCAGGTAGTTGTGGAAAGAGATAAGATCTCCCGTAAGTCTCCTCCGGACTAAACAATCCCATTTCCCTCAACCACTCCTTATAGGACCATGTGCTCCAGACCCCTCACCAGCTTCATTCTCCTTCTCAGGAAATGCTCCAGGGCCTCAATGTCTTTGAGCATGTCCTGAGAAGGACTGGGCACACTGCTGGCTCATGTTCAGCCAAGAACTGACCAGCACCCCCAGGTCTATTTCTTCTACACAATCTTCCAGCCACTCTGCCCCAAGCCTGTAATGTTGTCTGGGGTTGTCGTGCTCAAAGTGCAGGAACTGGCACACGGTCTTCTGGAACTTCATCCCGTAGTCCTCAGTCCATCAAATCCAGCCTGTCCAGCTCCCTCTGTAGGGCCTTCCTACCCTCAGACAGATCAACACCTCCCCTCAGTTTGGTGTTGTCTGCAGTCTTACAAGGGTGCACTCAATTCCCTCATCCAAATCATCAGTAAAGATATAGAAGAGGGCAGGCCCCAATACTAACCCCCTGGAGAAATCCGCTAGTGCCCAGTCACCAGCTGGATTGAACTCCATTCATCACCACTCTCTAGTCCTGGCCGTCCAGCCAGTTCTTTACCCTGCAAAGAGTGTGCTTGTCCAAGCCATAAGCTGCTAGCTTCTCCAGGAGAATACTGTGGGAGACAGTGGCAAAGTAAGTTCATAGTAAGAAGACTGCTGGCTGAAACCATGCCAGCTTCCTTCAGCCTTTAAAACAGGAATGACAATCTGTTTTTTGTTTCCAAATTAGCATCTAACAGATGCAAAAGGCTGCCACTAATATCCAACTCACAGAAATATGCATCTAACACTGTGAACCCATGGAAAAGCTCTGATAACATCTGATACTGCAGGCAATTTGGCACGTCTTTAATAACTGGATTGCCTCACCAAGGTTTATACTTTCAAATTTTCCTTTTTTTTCAGTCCGTTAGCAATACCATTGGGTGATTAGATAAGGTAGATACTAGTGGCAGAACAATCAAATATTCATGAAACTGGATGAAATGGTATTAACTAAGTCATAATCGTAAGACCAAATTCTGATTGTTGTGACACCTGAAGAATTTAGCAGGGATGGCGTGGCTGTAGAAGACAAAATAATTACAAAATTACAAAAACATAATTACAAAAAAGAAAGGAGCAGTTGCACAGGATTACTGAAGGGCAAATCTAGCCTACAGAATCTGTGTTTCTGGGCATAAGTCAACAAACCCACAGAATGCTCTCAAGATTACAGTCTGACTTTGCAGGGTGAGTGATTAAGGAAAAGTATTTGTCTGTAAGCTGAGTCAGCTCCATGGCATAGACTCCAGGAGGTCTGGCTTATGCTGCTACATATCAGGCTGAAAAAAATCACTAGAGATACACATGTAAAAGGAAACATCTGTTTTAGCAACCAAAGCAAGTCAGCAATGCTCTGTTGCATAACACAAGTAAAAGGATGCAGAAGCTCTGGGAAGGAAAAGTTTACCTACTCCAGTGAAAATGCATCTGGTTTCTTTGTATTTTTCCCCCATTAAACATACCTAGTCCTTCCTTACTGCATTTTCAGACGGTTTAAGCAGCACTGTCTGGAAAAACATAATTTGAACCTCTTGCCTCCACCACATGCACCTGCAATGCAGGATAGATGCTATCATGTTCAACTCTGAAACTTCTTGATGTAATTCAGAAGGTAAATACGGTGACATCTCCAGACCTGTGCTGCCTACTATCTTATCAGCAGATATGTGATATTCAGACACTGTTTACTCAGGGCAGGGAAGAACAGTGAGTAGAGATATCCTTGATTATTGTGTGTGTGGGGGGGAGGTGGGGGATAACCAACTGTGAGATGTAGGGGTTATAACAGGAGATCTGACAGGAATGGTATGAAGTGAAAAGGCTGTAGTCTGACACACCGATCTTTTGGCAACTAACCTAGAGCAAAAGGTCTTTTTGCCATTGAGTTTCATCTTTTATTTCCTCTCTGTGTTTCTCTTACTCCCTTAACCCTTCCACTAATTTCTTTTCATCTAGTTCTTCAATTTCTAGCTTGCCAAGTTACTCTTCTTGCCAGAAAGATTTCTAGCAAGTAATGATCTAAATGAAAATAAAATTAAAAGTATTTTTATATCATAATTGTTCTCCTTTCTCCCATCTTCTTCTCTACAAAGCAGAATGTTTCATGTAACTCTTTGGGAGCTTGGGAACCGCAAAAGTCTCTATTTTTATTTGTCTGTTTGTTTTTCCTCTTGCTGTTTTTTCAGTACAACCACTATATATATATATATTTTCCAGTTAAATATTGCTAAACCAGTTACAGAAATTAATCAAGGACTCCTGTTTTCTCCTAGCCTGCCACTCTGCCAAGGATCACCATTTCTTGTTTGCTGTAACACATGGAGGTAACAGAACAGCAGTGTGACAGGGAACAGAGGGCCCAGCTTCACAAAAGGGTGCATGCATTGCAACAATTGTCTTTCAAGTGACTGGTTTAATTTAGACTCCAGTGCCCAAATCCCTGTGTGGAATCTATAAGAAGAGAGGCACTTGAACTACTGCTAGCAGGAATACTTCCAGCCTGAGCTCTGCTAGGGGTTCAAATGCAGGTTCTGATGATTGTTTGCCTACCTGCCTGTAGGATCCTTTGGAGTAAACAGGAACATGAGACCCAGCTCCTCCAAACAAGCATTTCCACTTTCTCTATACTCACAGATGTGAACTCTTTCCTAAACTTAGGCACCTGTGCCAGTCTGTCCTCACACACACTGCCATAGTTGTGTGATAAGAAGATAAGATCTCTAATACTTAATAATCCACTTGTTGGAACAGTATATAAAAGGTCCAAATTCAATTTTTACCTCCTTAAAAAATATTCCAAACTCATATTTTCCTATCAAAAAGCTATTATTGTCAGATTCTGGAACTTCCTGAAACAGAAGTAGCCAACATTTATGACTTTAAATACATATTAAAAGTTTTGTTTGACTGAGAGCTACAAGTCGTACATAAAGAGGTGGAAGCAGTTCACAGGGAAGTTCACCAACTTTGGCCTCAGTATCACCTGATTCTTCACTTTTCCCTGGGTAAAGCAGCACTTTATCCAGCATCCCAAATGCCATTTTGCTTCTGCAGGTACCTGCCATAACTATGGTAAGTGACTTGGAGGCTCCATTTATACTTATGAACCCTGTATTGCTTAGGATTTGCAAACTAGTTACTTTTTCAACAACATCTGATGGGATGAGATTCTCTTGATTCCTCCTGTTGAAGATACTGCTCTTTGTTCTAAATATTTACACATTCACCAAGTCTCTCCATAAGGTTAAGCTTTTAACTAGGTTTAAGGAAATCCATTTATTGCTAAGATATTTGATGTAAATTATTCACAAGAGTGGAAAGAAAAACTGGAGACTTCCTTTCCCCTATCTGCACAAGTTGTCTAGTCTCAAAACTACTATTCAGCTATATCTTTTTCTTATTGTTTTGTAAAACTGTTTATTTTGAACTAGAAGAGATTGAAACTGTCTCATCCTATAACATCCTACACCTAATTGAAGCATCTCTATGAAAAGTGAGTTCAAAAATTCACAAATGAAAGATGAACAAGTGTTTAAATTTCCGTTTAATGGGGAAAGTACTTTAAGGATACGTGGAATTAAATTAATTGAATAACAAGTTGACCTAATCTCACCAATGAGCTCAGCAAATATTTGCTTAAAACAAAAATCTCAGTGTAGTTTAGCTATGTATAAGGTAGTAACAGACTATATACAAAATATGAATTGAAATCCTAAGAGAACATCTTTAGTGGAAACTTGGCGCACAGAAACTCCCATTGGGTTGTGCAGAAGTACTGCATGGCTTTGTGAAGATATGAATTTTAAATCACATACCCAGATCTTTGCTTTTTCTGATGTAACACTCTTGAAGCTAAATGAAACTCTGAAGCATTTTTCCTTGTTAAGAGATGCATCTTCTCATGAGATTAATGGAGTCTACCCTACTGCCATTTTCTCTTGGGATTCAGGCAAATGTTTGTATATACATTGGTGAGGAAGATTCCCGCTACCACTGATTGTATTTGAATAATTTTATGCCATTCCTGCCAAAGCATTAATCCTCCATTGCATTTATCCAACTATACTATCTCAGTGAGACATCTTCCTGTCCTTACGCAAACAAAAGTAATTGCAAATGCAGCCATTTTCTATTTACAACTAATTCAAGAGTTCTCAGAATGATCAGATCTGCTGCATTAGACCTGTAATTTAGGTCTGTAATTTAGGTCTGATAACGAAGACTGTAGATGTTCATTGGGCTGAGAGACAAATACCTGTGGGCTAAATAATTGCTGTCAGCAGTCATTTTTGACATACACTGAATGGAAAAAAAAACACAGAAATTCCTACTATAATTGTGGCTCTCTAGAGCTGATAGTATGCTTATGCAAGTTTATTTTATTGGTTAATAAGGAGCCGTTTTGGAATTGAGCCCTTTTGTTACACAAAGCTCTTCCTTCACATTAGCTATTCTCATTAAGGAACAACAGTCCTGAGTTACATTTATTTAAAAAAAAAAGTCATTCCTTTTTAGTTTGCTTCTTCAATTAAATTCTGTTGCTTTGTAGTGTGGGAACAGACAAGATAAATTTAAAACAAAGTATAACATCAAATCCTCCTTTTTAAAAAGGGAAGCGTTTTCAATTCAAAGCACCTCTTGAGAAAGAGCCTCTGAAAAATATCTGAATCACTGAAATGTTTCAGGGTGCTTCTCCTCCACTTCTTGTAAAGATTTGTTCCCAGCAGTATATTTGCTAGTTCTTTGCAAACTAGTAATCTGAGATCAATACTAGATACTTCCTTTTCAGATTCCAGAATGGACATTGATTTCAGCCAGTTGAAATACAATATCCAAACAATTCCTCATCAAATTCCAAGAAAATTTATTATCACAGCTAGAAATAATCACTCATTACAGGAATTCCTATTGTGCATGTTAAGAAAGAAATAATTTTCCTGCCCCACTGGATTGATTCAGATCATTGTAAAGAAAAGATCATAGGCTTAGATAAGTTTTAGAAATGTATCAGTGCTAACACATTACTGTAAAGAATGTATACAACATAAGCAAAATCAATCGCTTTTGTTTTATTTACCTCAGCAAAGAGGCAAACATGGGATCTCTATCAAACAGATGTACTTCCAGCATTTTCAGTTATGTTCCCACATGGTTGAAATTACCCTTAGCACTCAGAGCAATTATTTAACTGTAGACTATGCTTCTTTTATTTCACTTTGCCAGCTCCTTATCTGTTTATCTTGACCTTCTGCAGCTTATGTACAAGCTCAAAATCTATTAATTTCAAACTTGTCTTACTCCAAAAGTGAAGAGGAAGGGTTACACTTCTGTGGTTTGTTCTTCACAGACATTCCGTTAAGCTTATTGCTTTCACTGACAATGTAAGTTTGTTTTTTTTTTTTATTAATTCCTTGAGGCCTATAGAGATGACACTCTGTAGAGAAAGATCGTGAATAATGTACAGCAGGATCTAGAGATGAAAAAACCCTTAGCTTGACACCCCTATTTACCTACAATTCACAGAACCCAGTCCAAGTTGTAGCATTCCACAGGTTTCTTTTGAGAAGAGATTCATTTGAAAGCCTTCTTTAGGTATGTATAAACAATGAAAATTATATAAAGGAATATTATATAATCAAATAATATTAAGATGTTATAATAATGAAATAAGCAAGAGAGTTAGGCACAGTGAGACAAAGAGAATAAACAGGAGGCTTACCCGTGTTGTGGGCTCACTCAGGAAACTCCAGTGGAGTGGATCTTCTAAAGAGAAAGACAGAGATCCTTCCCCCCTGGTAGTCAGCTCTTAAATGGGTCTAGGAGAGGTGGAGCCAGGCTCCACCCCTTCCTGCAGCACAGGTGAATTGCTTTCACCTGTGCTCCCAGGGCTGACTCATTGCTCGCCTCAGGTGACTAATCAGAGGTTCAGGCCGTGACTCAGCAGTTCCCATACAAGGTAGTTGTAGATAATTTGTAAAAACCCAGTTAAATACAGGTACCAAATTAATCTTACAAGTCTGGGAGGCCAACCTTGTTCTTCTTTTATGTACATAGAGAGTACCTGATTCACTAAAAGGAAGTCTTCTCTAACGGGAGGAAAACATAGAACTCAGTTTTAAAGTAACTGTTCAAAGAAGAAATATGTTCTGAACAGTATTCTTTTATTCACACAAAAGATTAAAAAAAAAAAAAAGGTGAGTTAAACGACTTTTAAAATGGTATTGCATTGATTTGGTAAATATAACATCAGACATTAACATCAAATCTGTTTGATTATACATATGTATCCGCTTTAGTTAGTGACAAAATATAACCTGAAACATATTTAGATGCTTAAAGTCCTTCAGAGCAGGACACCCTATGAGAATTTATTATCATATATATATATAAATAATTATTCCTGGGAAATGCAAAACGTAATATGTAATGTGAATTTAATGTGAAAAGTTTAGCCTCCCATTAAATCTCCCCTCAACCACTTTTGACAGAATTTAGATCAGTGGGGAGACATACCGAGAACATTTATAGGTGTAGTCTAAGCACCGAGGCTTATTTCAAAATGCATTTCATACTTCTAAGTACAAACATATTCTGTAATTCAGATTACATGGCCTCTGTGGTAGCAGGATTTGAGATACCAGTACCAGTCAGAAATCTCCCTTTAATTAAATTCCAGTTGCAGGCCAAACCTTCTCCCACTGAAGTAACAAAGAATTTTTCACTTAGTGGGACGAGAAGTTACTTTTTCAAGAAAATTACTTCTACATTCAGAAACTGCTTATGCACGAAGCGTTCACTCATGACCTTTAAAAGGATTTTCTTGGACAATGACTGTTCTCAGGGTACATGAATCATCCCCAGATTCTCATTCTGACTTGTTCAGTGACAACTTACTTGCCGGTTAACAGCATCAGATAAGATTTTCTCACCTAAATGATACAATTAAAAACTATTACGATGTTTCTCTTTTTACCTTTAGTCCCAGTTTCTCAGTCACAATCTTTTAATCACTGGTTCCTGAGCTTCTGCTTAGCATTGGAAGTAGGTAAGGTATTTTGAGTACTAGCAAGTGATCACAGCATGTATTTAAAGCACATATTACTGGAATGTTGGCATTAACGGCCTGCCTTCCCCATCCACTAACGCTTAGTGATAGTAATTTCTGATCTTTAAAGATACACTTTACATTTCAGACCCATTAATATATGCTTTCAATGTCATGAAAGTTATTCATTAAAATGACCAAAAACTTTAATAACCGACACAAAATGACTGCATAAATTGCTATGCATATGCACGATCTTGCAATGACAAAAATGAAGCAATTAACTTAAAATGCAATCCTGCAGCAGACTGAGGCACCTTCCCACTGCCAGTGCCTCAGTACATGGTATGCCAGTATTGCTCACTGTGTTACCTTTGCATAAATAAGACTGCATTTTGAAATAGTATAAATACAAATGAATATAGAAGCACCCATCCAGGCCAACTCATTTGCACCTGCTGGTTGATGTTCCCTAGTAGAAGTCATTCATTAAGAAAAATACGGTGTTTTGACATCTACCAACAACTCCTATTAATAACACTTTGCCATAGGGTCTTTATGCAAACGGTGTGAAAGGATTCAGTCTAGGACTGAATTTCCCACTGTCTGAGAGCCAATGTGTATTTTTTATCATCTGTAAACCATGGATTAAGTGAATAAACAGAATTACAATAATTGACTGTTTAAGTTAAAATGTTATTCCCAAGATTTTATTTATGGAGAATTCCCTGTGGGAAGTAAAATCAATTCCTAGGCAATGGGCCGTGAAAAGAAAACAGAAAGTGCAGAATATGAAAACGCTAGGAAATGTGCACGTGCAACAGCTAGACACCAAATATTCTGAAATTGAATGAAAGAAAGACAGAAAAATTAATTACTCCTAGGCGCTTATTCTTCATTTTCTGATTGTCACATTGCTACAGTATATTCACCTTGGCATTATCAAACAGGCCAATTTCTGTGTTACATATTATGCCAAGGAAGAATACAAAACCAAAGTGCAAACTCCTAAAGAGATCCACCTTGGTTGACCCTTTTTACATTTGTCATTGGGGTGAACAGCCAGAGGATAAAAAGCCGATCCCTATTAGCTGCAAAAGCATACTTACTGCTTATTGAATTGAATGTGTTTGAAGACGTAAAAATTTACCAGCAGTACAACAAGTAAACAATGGCATTTGGGAATTCTTGTTCTACATTGACAAAAAATTTGGTGTGGAAAGATCTGTAAAACAAGTTACCTGAGGCAATTCATCATAACAGCGACAGCAGTTAAGTCTGACAGTCCCTTTCCTTGTCTGTTCCCTACAGAACATAAGCAGAAAAACTTACTACCAAAGATATTCACAGGTAGAGCAATGATGATTATTACTTATATAACTGGTGAATGAATGTCTACAAATTTCTCTTTAATGATCTCTTAATATTAGTATGCTCCTTATTCCCTGTTAAAGTTTTGCAGAATGGGTAGCTTAAACTTGAAAGAACTGACAGAACTCAGAAATTACATATGTTGTAATGTAGATATATTAATAATGAGATACATAGAGAAATTCTAATATTTCCAAGTAGTCTGAAAAAGTAAGATGCCATAACATACTTTAGTATTGATACAATGCTCAAAATGTATGAACGTTATTAAAACAAACAGTTCTGACTCTCTTAAAAATCTGTCAGCCGTTTAAAGCGTGCTAACTCTGTGCTATAGAAAATAGTTAAATCTGCATGACACAAAATAAAGCAGACAAACATCTCCTGAGGCTATGCTATCACTTGCCCTGTTCTGCTCTCGTGGTCTGTCCATGTGCACTCTACAGCACGGCAGGGCTGTGCTTGCTGTCCTGGGATTTCAGAGTAGGACACTGCTGCTCCCACTTACAGATGAGAAGCACACTGACCCTGCTACAATTAAAGGCAGATTATAACTCAGAATTTAGCTTCTGCAGTAAATCAGAGTTACATGAGGAGTAGCAGAGTGACTTTTCTTAAGCACTACAAACAGATGCCTGGCTAAAATCAAATATGGCCTGAAGAGAAAAACAGAGAGGTAGAGAAAGAGGAAGGAAGATAAATGAAGAAAGGAGGAAGACGTGCATTAACGAAAACTGGTCATTGTAACCCATATCTTTAAAAGTAGAAAACACAGGAGCCAGACAAGAAAACATCCAAAAGAGGAACCAGAAGCCGAACGCTCTGTGTAAAAAGGCCAAAATACCAACGCAGAGCTTGTGTGTCAGGGCCTTGCTGCTGCCAAACCCACACATTAGGGGCCCACTACCCCATGGCAGAGCATGTGGCAGCAGCTGCTGCGCCGGACCCAGCAGAAGCTCTGACTCTGCCTCGCTCTGTACTTCTGCAGCTGAAGGGCTGCATTTCATTTCCACTTAAATACTGAGCAAGGGATTTCACTGGAATTGTTACAACTACTTACAGGCACGAGGATAGCAGGAGTTACTGTGAACAGCCTGGAAAGACCAAAACAACAGTTGTTTTGTTTCATTTAAAAAGCTGTTAGTTTTTTCAGCTCCAAGGAAATTAAAGAGATGGCAAGAAATGAGATTGTACAGATTGCCTAAACTGGTGTTAATTACTTTTTAATCACTGAAAATTAAATTAGGCTTGAAATATACATTATTTATTTCCTGTCTGTGTTGTCCAAAGATGGTGTATATTGAATTATAATTACAAGAATATGTAATTATATCCTTATTAGAAACTATAAGAAGGATATTCTGGATAATGAACACAGAACTCAACAAATTTAGAGCAGGATGTATTTAATTAAAACAGTAAAATAGAAAATGGCGTAAAATATTATCTTTAATCCTGACTTATTTTTCTTACTGCTTTTCATTTTTAAATACTGAAGGGGCTGTTTAAATGCTTCCAAAGTGTTGCAAAGATTTGTTTTCCTGCTATTTTACAAGCTGAAGAGCTTGTCTTTGGTCATGACCATCAGGGGTCATTCTTAGATCTCCAGGTACTGATGATTAGGACCTAGGAAGCTTCAGGTAGTACAAACTGTAGGTATTCTGTTCTGCTCCATTGCACTTTGATTGTCATAGATCTTTCAGGAATACATGGATTCTTGATATTTAGAAAATGGATCTCATTTTAATTAACATAATAGCTTTCCTTTTAATGGCATTGCATTTATTGCATTTTGAAGGAGCCGAGCAGCAGTCTGGACCTGCTCCCACAGAAGTAGATGTCAGCATTAATATTAGATAGAGGAAGAAGATGTCTCAGACCTGAGTATTTCTTAAACCTTTTATCACAGTAGAGTCCAAAATTCCGAACAAAGAACACATTCAAAAGATTCAATTTTCAGTGTGACATGTTATTCCTCAGAAACTGCTCCCAAGGGCAGTGCTCTCTGACACCACTTTTCATCCAGGCTAAACAAGAAGTCAATCCTACTACTCTGTCCTGCCATACACAAACATGCTGTACCACTTGTTTTTCTTGAAGTTCCCCTATCATTTCATAACTTGAGTTACAATAAAAGCATCAGTTACCCTAGTAGGGATTTAAACCTCCAAAGCTTAGGAAGAGATTTTAATCAATTATGTATATTTACTGGAGTTTCATTCACAGTTCTAGGGCTGCATGAGGTGCTAAAATTAGTCTGATCTTTCAGCTTGAGGGCTTGGTCTTTCTATCAATTGCTTCGCATCTTATTTTTAATAGCACTGGTTTCTAGTTGAATAGAAATAGCTAGATCCATCATGGATTAAAAGTAATGGATTTTCCCTTAAAGGCATTGGACTGACTGGCCAGTTACACTTCTTGGCTGGTCAGCTACCCAGGCAGATGTCCTACAGCTGCCCCAGAGCCCCTTGAGGGGTCATCCTGAGATGTGAGTGAGGAGGAAAGGAGCACATGTGGGCAAATGCTGAAGGATGGGAAGAGTTAGGAGCAAGATGGGTGTTAGTACAGGAGAAGATCATTGGTACTCTGCTCCCTCCTGAGAATTAGGTGGTCCTAGGCTACATGGAAGAAGAGCAGCTATTAAGATGGGCAGAAGAGAGACTGCCTGGAGGACAGCACAGGCTCCTGTAACCTGACTGATATGATGCTGTGAGCAGTGTTCAGCAAATAGGGATGAGATGTGATAGAGGACTTAAGATAACTTGCAAGGAACCAAGCTAAGAGTCTGCTGAAACACTGCTAGGGATTTCCTTTTTTCCTTAACAGCAATATCTTTGTTTCTTGTTATGCTGATACTTCTAGGGGTGCAAGCAACACCAATTAGAGGTTCACAGGAACATTTTGGGTAGTACCAGAAAAAAACTCATCATGATGGAGTTGGAGCATTTGTTACATTCAGTTTAACATATCCAGCTCAAACATTCTGCTGCTGAAAATACATAACACAATCAAAGCATCCATATAACTGGTAACAACATACTTCCAAGAAGCAACCATTTGCACCAAGCTATACAGAAAGCCAGAGGAAATGCTGTCTCTTCTGTTTCTCTCAAAAGCAATCTCTTTAGTGAATTAAACCAAATTGCTAACCTACAGACATAATAATAATAAAAATTTTGTTTTACCCTTTCCCTTTCAGTCTCCACAGCATAACTGTTTTTGCTCTAAAATGAGGACTGATTTATACCTCAACCTAAATTCTTCAGGAAAACTGTACGTAAGAAAGATCAGTCAGAGAACCTGAAAGCTGATTACATTGGCGAGCCTTGCATCAGCTGACAGTCATCAAGAAGGATGGTGCTGGAGACCCTATTTCACACCTGAATCTCAGGTTAAAGCAACAGTAAATATTTGATGGCCCTCCATAGCAAGTGTGGGAGGCCTTCTTCCAATGAAATGCTAATGTGATATGCCCACCATTTCCTCTTGTACTCCTGGACAGTGTCTCCAGGAGTTTCCTTCTCTGTGCAGCAAGACTACAGATGATAAAAAAGAGTTACCTAGATATCTCTAGATACTTTCTATACTCCAATATTATCAGTAATGACACAAAAGCTGTGATTACAAGTACTTTGGGACTGCTGGCAAATAATAAAATCATTTGATCAGGAAGGTACCCCAGAAGGTCATATAGCTCAATTCTGCTGCTATGAACTTGGATACCTACAGCCAAATCAGGCTGCTTGGAGCCACATCAGTCTGGCCTTGAATATCTCCAGAGATGGGTCTTGTACCATCTCTCTGGGCAACCTATTGCAGTCTAAATCTCTCGTCTTTTAGTTTGAAACCATTTCCCCTTACCCTATCCCAAAAGATCCCACTGAAGCATCTGCCTCCTTCTTTCCTATAGCCCCAAATCTAGGTAGATATTCTGCATACTTCTGTAGTCCAGACAATATTTAAAAGAAGGGAAAATTCAAATTGTTGATCACCTTTGTTACAACTGAAGAGATTAATGCAGCAGAAAGGCAATACAGGAATGTAAAGCAAAGGGACCAGTGCAGATAGAATGGTATTTCATAGGAAAAGTAAAGGCACTCACCCATCTCCAAAGCTCTAGGCTCCTAAAAAAGACTCCACAAGGGATGGATCTCCAACCAGAGATCATTCCACAGTGGCATTCAGCTCATAAATGGGGTCTAAGAGAGGTGCAGCCAAGCTCCATCCCTCCTGGTTGCACAGGTGAATTGCCTTCACCTGTGCTCCCAGGGCTGACCTGGTCCTTTCCTTAGATGTTCAATCAGTGGTTCAGGCCGTGACTCAACAGTTACCATACAACCTTTAATGCCTGGAAAAAGAAAAGCCTATAATAAACAGAATTTTGTAGAACAGGTCTCAATCCACAATGGAGAAAAAATGTCCATCCTCCTCTGGACTACCAAAATGCTGGAGGGATTATGTATGAAGTACTAAGGCACTAACCTACTCTGACAAACTGCAATTCATGCAAAGCCAAGAAGAGGTTGGATAAGTGTCCTGAATGGATGTCTTGGATTTTCGCTTGTTTTCTGGGCTAACAAATAGCAATCTAACAACTTATCTAATGTCTTTTAAGATGCAAAGTCTTTTGAATGTCTCACAGAAAGGTACATGTGAATTCTTGGTAAAGATGAATGGGTAACACTGGTATGAAAGGGATCTAATAATGAAATAAATACAGCATTAAACCACATGTGAAAAAAAGTAATACATTCGAACAAATAGACATTAACTGGGAAAGCAGCATTATTTTTTTCTTCTTTAAAAGCCTCAAACTGTTGCTTTTGACCTTTACTGAAGATGAATGAAAGACAAGAGAAGAAACTTCAATTAAACAAACTGAAAAGTGATTTGCATCCCATTTGCTGACAGCCACCTAACACTGTCTGGCAAACAGCTACCAGTCTGTGTAAGAAATCTGTTCGGTTAGGGAGGAAAGATGGCTACAGATGGAAGCAGTTGGATGGGGGGAGCCCAGCCAGGCGGTGACAGAGTGGCTTCCTCAGGAGTTCCAAGATCTGAAGAAAAATGATGCGCCAATTTCCATAAAAGCATGTCAGGATTTTCAGCCATCTGCACCTCACTGTTCTCCCGAGAGACAGCAACCTTTGACATACCAGCTTTCACTAAAAGAGGAGGAGTGGTTAATTTGATTTCTAAGCCATTAATACTAATCTTTTCACAGAGCTGACGGTAAGTGTGACTTGTCATCTTTGCTTCCCCTGCTGCTTTGTATGTCTGTGGAAAACTGGAGCACAGAATTGGATGCTGCTGCTCACACTCACTGGAGTTATCTCCAAAAGGCTCTGTGCAACCAGAACTAATAAGAGGAGAGATTTCTAAATCTCAGGCCAAATGCAATCCTACAGGGATAGTGTTTATCCTATAGGATAGCAGATAAATTCAGCACACGGTACTTTGGAAGGACTCACACATATTTACATGGGAACTGAATCTGACACACAGTTTAAAAGTTCTCTCATGAGAATTGTGTATTGAAATATACAGAAATCAAAAGTGGGGGTTTTTTTGTTTGTTTTGTTTTGTTTTTCTGTGTGGGGATGGGCAGATTTTGAAAATAAGGCTGTACAAATAAGCTCTGTTGCTCACGTAAAAAGAAGCAAGTAATGTCTACTCCATTGCAACTTTAAATCTTTAATGATTCAGCCACATATTCGTAATTACATTTCAAAATATCATTTTTTCTTCAGTTCAGTGGGACAGAGCAAGAAATGTTACAATGAAAGTATCTCTGAGCCCAGATTATTCAAGGGAAGGTTTGTAAATAATCTGAACCCTCAACAATGACTTACTTTCTGCTCTTTCATTTTCTTCTCCAGCTCACCAGCTGAGGATAAATCAGTGTCAGCTATCATCCCAAACATATTTTTGAAGTGTTGGAGAGGAAAAGGAATGCTATCACAATACAAGATCTACTGGTAAGATGCAGGAAACTGAGTTCAGTGTTTTAATAATCCATACATGAGTATTAGGGAACTCCCAGACGGGTCTCATTGTAACAAGCATATTGCAACAAAACTTTCCAGCATTGTATGTCTTAGAGTGTACAAACTTAAATGTTTGGGTTTTTTTCAGATGACTTATCATTGCTAATATCTGCCCTATATGAAAACCACTCTGCCTAGATAGTTATTGTGCTGGCAAATAAAAAAGCATGAACAAAAGAGGAAGAAAGAAGAAGGGAATCAAGCCACCAGAGGAACTATATGTCAGTGATGCAAGTTAGTGCTGTTTTTCAGATCCATTACTGGGAGCTGTGGTAAAAGTGCTGACTAGTTGCCTTGGAGCATAACTAGATGAGCATTTAAAATGTCAACAGAGTCAGCACTCTGTCTCAGCTGAGGTTTCCACTGTGGCTATGTACTGAGTTGTAATAGTGACAGTAACCATGAAGCAGTATCAGAGGACAAGAGTATAGGTTTCTCACATAGGCCTCCAGTAACAATTTGAGAAGTCATGAGTTTCAACAGAGCCAAGTACAAGGTCTTCCATTTGGGCTGTAGCACCATCACTATCAGTACAAGCTGCAGGACAAAAGATTAGAGCAGAGCCCTGCTGAAATGTATCTGGGTGTACTGGCGGATAGGAAGCTGGACATGAGAAGCAATGTGACCTCGCAGCCCAGAAAGCCAACCATATCCTAAGCTGCATCAAAAGAAGCGTGGTCAGCAGATCAAGAGAGGGGATCCTGTCCCTCTGCTCTGTGCTGGTGAGGCCTCACCTGGTGTACTGTGTCCAGATATGGAGTCCTCAGTATGGGAGAGAAATGTGGACCTGTTAGAGCGCATCCAAAGGAGGACCCCAAAATACCTCTGGGCAACCTGTTCTAGTGCCACACCACTCTCACTGTAAAAAATTTCTTACATCCAACCTAAATCTGCCCTCTTTAAGTTTAAAACAATTTCATCTTGTCCTATCACAACTACCAGAGTCTGTTCCCTTCCTGTAGCTCCCATTTTAAATACTGGAAGACCTCATCTCATATCCTTCTCTTTGAGAAGGCTGAACAGCCCCAACTCTCTCAGCCTGTCCTCAAAGGGGAGGAGTTCCATCCCTTGCATCATTTTTGTGGCCCTCTTCTGAACATGTTCCAACAAATCTCTCTCTCTCCTGTACTGAGGACTCCACATCTGGAGTTCTCCGCTTATTTACTTAGAACATATAAGTCCTATTACCCTTTACAGAGGGTATCAGGAATCAGAGTAACACTAGACATCCTCATCAGCCAACTTTGATGACGTAGCCCAGCACGCACACATTTAAACTTAGCTACATGTCCAGGGCATTCAGTTACTAATTGCTTCATATGTTTGTCTCTTATGCCCACCAGCCTCAGCTACAATTCAGCTATTTCCCCAGCCGAACAATGCTAATGACTTTGAAAAACAGTTAAGTGGAAGATAAATTCCAATTAGTAGGTAAAAAAAAAAACCTTGATCTAAAATGTGGTAGGGCATATCTTTTTAAAGTTTGAACTACTTATACGACTGACAGCTGTATCTGCTCAGCGTACAGGGAAGGTGACTCCCTCATACAGCCAATATTAGCATTCCACAGCATGCGGTGTTTACGGATACCCTGAGAGATAATTATGAGACCAGATGAGAAGCACTTTCTGAGAAGTTGGTGCAGGTCAGCAAGAGCATTAATTAAATCTGGTAGGAGGTTTCAGTAGCAGAAATTCCACTTGACAGGCACAAATCATTGCTGTTGAAATGCTCTCTGCCACCACAGGTAGACCCTAAATCATTTAACATGCTAACAATTTTAGGATACAACCTTGGACTCTCCATTCTTAAAAAAAAAAAAAAAAAAAAAAAGCCAGTCCTTTCTCTACATTTTGGAGACTGAGAGAACTCCCAGGCATAATTTCTTTATTGATCAGCATTAGTTTAGCTTTTGTTGTTGGACATTGTATTTTTCAGTCTTGCTTTTCTTATTCTGGCCACAGAATTGATTGCTGATCAGATTTAAGATACTGGCTTCCATTTTCTGGTTTAGAGTCATATTCCAACCAAAGACAGAAATCAGTGTTTAGGTCAGGGGAGGGTAAGGCATTCATAACGTTTGCAAAGAGAAGACCAAAATGAATCAAGGAACATACAAAAAATTCCACCTGTGCTAGAGAGCAGTCTGCTGCACTGCAGGAGGTAACACCATAAAAGACTCCTTGGAGGAAACCTTCAGTGTACTGAAGAGGGGAAATTCACAATGTAGGAGTTGTTTCTCCTCCTTTTTCTCCGCTCAAATAAATGAGTTGCCAGGAATGTAGGAGCCAGGCAGTATCTGTATGAACAGTTCTGTTGCCTTGGCTCAAGGAATGATCAGAAAAGTAACAGGAGTTCTAAAAAAAGCATATTCTTAGAAACCACGTCATCTGAACAGATGCAGTGCTGTTAAAGTTCACTGGATAAACTAGGTTTTATTTTCTACAGCATCTCTTTAAATACGGTAACAAGAAGTCAGCAGGTTCATGGGTACGTACCCACTGGAATGTTTTTCTGAGCATTAATAACTGCACAGCTCGAGGTTCCAGCTATGCAGGCCAAAATAAACATAAAACAGTTTTTTGTTTCAATCTTGCACGTAACCTCTGGGAATTACATTGAAACTTCCTGTTTTCCTTGCTATCTACCATGCTTCTCACAGCCTACAAATGCAAGCTAGGGAAGAGCTTCAAGGGAATTACAATTGGAAGGTAACCAAGAAACAAGAAATCAACTTGAGAGTAGTGCTTGAAAAACCTGCCTGTGATATACATGCAAAGAAAGAGTCTTGTGAGAAGGAAACTATTCATCTCCGACCCCATTCTGAAGTGTATGTACTGAGCAGTTAGGTCCTTGTGCTGAACCTCAGCACAAAGCTGCACTCCTGGATCCTTACAAACTCCTCCACCACCTTCTGGGGCTGTGTGCATGGACAGGAATGGAAATGTTGTCTCTGCTCAGGGATTTTAAATAGAGCTGGAAGCAGACTCTCATTTTGCCTAAGAGCGGTACTTCTCCACATACAAATACTTTGATTGGGCTTTGACTGCTGTTACTTTGCTTCCTCTTTGTCCCTGCGTGTTCTCTGTTATTTTCTTTGCCCCACTTCAGCACAGAGGAAGAAGAGCCCTCAGCGCTGGGAATGCCCATTAATGACTTTGTAAAGATTAGATTTCCACACTGTAAAAAAACCATGATCGTGGTGAACAGAACCCTTGGCCTACTATTTCACAGCAATCCAGAGTTGATAGTGGGGGACAGCAAAGTCCTGAATGACTAAATGTTTCTTCATGTACAAAGATCCAACCTGACTGCTCCTCAGAGGCTGCTGCTTTGCTGTGTGACAGATTCCAATGCCTGTGAAATAACTTAAATCCCACTGACAACCTGCTGAATATAGCCATTCAGCCAGTATAAAAGTTGAAACACTCTATGCTTTATTTCCTCGTTAAACAGAAGGAAACACAATTTTCCACCAGCAGTAAAAACTTATCTCATGCTCACAGAAAATTTAAGAGGGATTTGGTCTAAAAAATAATAATTGTCATCTTTCCCTACAGTACATAAACCTCATGAGTATCTATAAATCTGCTCCACTTTTTGGGGCCCCAATTCAGCAGTAAACTAGGGCACTCATTTACGACCCATTTTCTATTATTAGGAATAAACCACTTTTGCATTAGTAACAGATACCAGAGACCGATGCTGAGATAACAGGAAAGACAACATATTGATATTCAGTGCAATAAAAACAGGTGCACAGAAAGCTTTTTTTTTTTTTTTTTCCCAGGTTCTGGGAAGCAGATGGTCATTATGCCATTATAAATAAATGCCAAAAAATGTTACGTAGATTTTTTTCTACACATCATGTTTTTTATCCATGTTTCAAGGCTTCTTTTAATCATGAGAGCAATTATATATCCTGCATAAACTCCTAATGCAAGGGATTTCTAAAAAGCATTGATTAACAAGGCCACATCGAGCCTGTGTTAATAAATGCTTTCAAAACATATTATTGTAGAAAACATGCCTATGGTTTTATAATGAATAGTACCTAATTATTAATTCCTACCAATGCTGCAAGTGCAGGGGGCTAGAAGTTCTGAATCCTACCCTTCCTGCTCCCCTCTAAATCATTCTCACATTACTTTGCTTGAGCAAAGAAATAAAAAGCAGCAAAGTGCCATTTCACTTCTACTGCAGTCTGACTTTTCAGCAGATCATTGTCAGTTTGAGTCAGGCCCACGCCTCCAGAACAATGAGGTAAGCACCAAATGATGGCATTTAAGACTGAACAAGTTGATGTGCTTGGTGTGATGTTTAGTGCTAGACCTTCTCCACCCACCCACGTCATGACTGCATATGAGTACAAGAAAATTAAAGCATCTCCTTTAAAATGTACGTGCATCTCTCTCAAAGGCCCTCCCTGGAAGATCTGCCAGCACACGATGTGTTTCATGTGTTGCTGCTGCTAACAAGGGATCCCAGCTATTCAAATCTCACAGTGTTAGTCACTTTCACACCCTGCTCCTGTGGCCATTCACGGCTTCTCATTCCACCAATTCCACATTACAGCTGTGCATCCTCTTTTTACATCCACATGGGGTCAAGGATGAGCTAATGGGCAGGATTTCTTCTTCATGTGTTGCCACATTTTCTCCTACTGTTTTTTTTCCAGTTCCCCTCAGCATCTACTCATTCTCTAATAGCCTTGTTAAGCTTGGTGTTACCAAAACCTGGGCTGAATAGACCTCTGTCAGCCATATGCATCACACTATTTTTAGGCATATTTGTCCTAAATGTCTCTAATGTCTCTTCATTCTCCCCAAAGCCCGTATACTCACAAGCAGTTAAAAGATTAAAAGAATGTGTATGGAAATTTTTGTCTTCGCTTTCAACTGTGTCTCCCAGCACTTCTGTTAACAGTTGTTCCTCTCTTTGACACTCCAGCTCCTGCTGGAAGCAGTACTTTTGTGGGGCATCCAATTGGCTGCTCTTCCCCAGGAAGTAAGGTGTGTGCCAAGGAGCGTGGCTGGGCAAGGCTGAAAAGCTGTCTTAGACCTCTTTTTTCACTGTGGAGGCTTCCAACAAAGACCATGTGACAGGCAGCCCTGAATGTATTGGCACTGCAGGAGGTGGAGGCCAGAACAAAGCAGGAAAGCTTCTCTGCCACGCAGACCCCCTTGGACATCTCTCTCCCAGAGAGTAAACCACCAGTTGATGGTGTCTTGGAGACTTATGTATACGGCTCATGTATTTTTAAAATCAGCCATCCTTGTCTCTTTTGAGATGGTTTTCTTTAAAATAACACTGATCTAGTAGTTTCTAAACCCTTTCCCATGGGCCCTGACGGGGAAATAAAGTTGAGCACTAGCCTAGCTATGGAGAGGCCAGAGATCACAAAGCAGAAATCTCAATACAAAGAACAAGGAAGACTGATGTGACTGTGCTCATCTCTGATGATGCTCAGTTGGCAAAGACAGGTGGGTAGATAACGATGCTGTATGAGCTATTTAACAGATTATTCTGATTTTGGTAAAGCTGCAGCAATGAGGACAAACCAACCAAATTTGGACAGATCTTTGTGGAACAAAAGGTGGGTCTACATTGTTGTCTGCAGACTTGCTATTTCTGCCTGGAGAATATCTTTGCCAGCTTGACTGAATTAAAATACAGCACTACCAAGGAACTTGGAGTTCCAATGAAGCTTATGTCCTTGGCTCAGATGGAGTTACTTTTCTTTGAGGAGGCTCATATGCTGCCGTGTTTTGGATTTGTGCTGAAAACAGTGGTGATAACACACTGATGTTTTAGTTGCTGCTCAGCTTACACTAAGCCAAGGATTGTTCACATTGTTCTCACGCTGCCCTGCCAGTGAGGAGCTGGGGGTGCATGCACAAGGAGCTGGCAAGGGGCACAGCTAGAATGCTGCTTGTAATCAGGAAGACAAATGTCAGTGGCTTGTTGTGCTATAAGGCATAAAAAGATACATACAAATAAAAACAAACAAAGAAACAAACAAAACTAAAAAAACAAACAAACAAACAAAAAAACCCCAAAATCAGAATTTTCAGCTTTCTGTGTTTCTCCAGATCAGAAATAAATATGAATAAGTCTCACTTTTCTCATTCCTGTTTTTTTTTCTGCTGACATATTCAACGCAGACTGGATCCAACATGCTCATCAAATTTTAAGGGAGCTTTATTACAAAGAAAACGACCACAGAGTTCTATTGATATGCACACTCTGGGAACCTCATCTATGAAGCTTTGAGCTTCTTTGACTTGCTGCTTAAAACCAGAGAGAACAATAATAGGACAGTGATGTGTCAGATCGCATTTATTCAGGATCAGCTTGGTTTTAAACCTATTTTTTTTACTTGTGTTAGAAAAAGCTGCACAATTCAATTAGGATTTGACCATACCAGTACTGATGCCACAGGCATAACCTGCATTCCCTCAGGAAGTACAACCACTTCTCTGCTGAGAAGCTTGCTGCACATTAGCACAATGGCTTGTGGGTTGCTGAAAGCTTTTAAATCACACAGGTTCAAAGTAAAAGTGTATGTGTGGGGGGGAAAAAAAAGAAATGTTACTCCCTCCAAATCATAGAAGACACCATCTGAAGTACACAGCATAATTCAGCCTTCAGCTCTGCATCCGCTCAGGGCTCACCCAGCCATCCTCTGCACTCGGCCTCCTCCTCTTCTCCCTCCCCGCCATGTACTGGATTTAACCCTCTCCTCGCACCCCACATCCCACTTCCCTCCTCCAGCTGACTGCCAGTACCCACACACACTATTTGGCAGCTCTGCAGGGATACAGCAGCCATCTTTGTGGGAAGGAGACATGGGGGCAGCCATTTTGTGGGTGCTGGCACAGCATGGTGACCATCTTGGCTCATGGGAAATGGGCAAACTTGCCACTCTTCAGTCATCCTCAGGGGTCAGAACACCCAGAGGACATCCTCTACTGGGAAAGGATGCTTTGTTTCTTTCACAGATCTCATGTTTGGAGAGCAAGCTCACTGGATAAAGTTTGAATAAAGTATTTCAGAGTGTGCTGGATAATAACAACACTGGTAGTCACACAGCTATAAAACAAGAGAAGGCATTAGGTGCCATGCAGAACAAGAGAAGAGAAGAAAAAATTCCTAATGCAGTGATCAAATTTACCTTCTTAACACTTATCTACGATTGACACTACACTATAGATGGTTGAAACAGGAGAGAGGGATATGCTTCAGAAAAGAAAGTGATTTAAAGAGATTTAGTTCTTACGGATATTACACAAGATCCCAGAAATTAGCCTTGCTGAAGAGTATGTAAAGGGGAAAATTATGGTTTGAGAGTGTGAGGACTTACAGACTAATCAGATTAATCTCCCAGCTCTACCTGGCACCAGTTCAGAAGGAGAGGAGCTGGGAGATGCGCAGGTTGCAGGCTGATGGTATCAAATGCATGTTTTGCTTTTCTATCCTTTGTGAGATGTCACAATAGTTTGTGGCAACACTTAAGCACATTTAAAATGCACAAATAAATATGAACCAGTTTAGTAACTTTTTTTTCTTCAGTATGACAGTGTTTCAACATTTTAATATTTGTATACAGTAAATTTCTCAAAAAATAAGCCTAAAGCACTGTTTTTGCAACTAAACTAGTGGCTGGCTTTTCAGATATCCAGAGTGCCCAGCCAACATCCCTGACTGCAAAGGATGCTCTTGGAAGCAGATCAAAAAGAGGAGGGGAAGAGAGGAACAAAACAGATTGTGGAACCAGATTCTGATTTCTGATTATTTGAACACAACACAGTCACAACACACCCAGAAGTTGGTGACAGGAAGCTCTGAATGGCACAAAATAGCTCCCAGCTCTCTTCTGTCCGCAGAGCAACATACACAAAGCAAGCAGCCATCAGCAAGAAAACATTTGCAGCTTCCTTGGTTGTAAAATGAACAGTGTTCTCTCCTGCATCTGGAGGCTGCTGAGTTGGGAAAGAGTACATCATGACATTAATTCTTTGGCAGAACAAGGAGTTGCATCAAGGGCAATGCCACACACTGTTTCAGATGGGCCTCCATCCCACACACAACAGCAGCTGCTACAGGACTGTGCAGCTACTCCTCTGAAGGACTACTCCCATTACATCTCTTCATCCATTAAGCCAGAGAAAGACAAAAGGCCCCCAACAGACCAGAAATTTTAGTGGTGTGACATTAAAAAAAAATTAAAGAAATTAAGAAATTAAATGCTATGTCTCTTCTGACTTTATTATAAGAATGAGGGCAGCAAGCATGGTTTTTTACAGGTTCCTGAGGTTTTTGAGCTTCAGGAAATTTTAAACATGGAAAATGAGGCCAAAAGGGAGAGATAGCACAGTTTTGCTTTCTATACTCTGCTTGCTTAGTACTTCTGCCACTGGGCCTGTGAAAGCTGCAATCTGCTGCTTTGCAGAGACAAAGGTTTAAGTACTGTGAACAAGAGACAGGCAATGATTTTATATATTTTTTTTCCAAGTTATCTAAAATATAGCATACTTACTAGATGTTATTTATTCGTCTATGTTTATATAATGTTTATTGACTAGATGCTATATAAATTAAGGGCATATGGAGGTTACCCTTCATACTTCAGATTATATGAAGTACTATGGATTAGAATGAAGCAGATGAAGTAGAATGTGGCCACTCCTTGATGGATCTGAAAAGTGAGGGAAGAGCTGCTGGCAGAGAAAGGTGAGGGCTTAAGCCTAACTCACAGTGTTTGCCATCCATTTGCCTCATCTCAGGCTGGCTGATTTGATCATCAGAAGGCATACTGAATACATATGTTTAGCATACAGGAAATATCTTTGCTCATTTGCTGAGCAAAGATTGTTTTCAGTAATTTCTGTGCTATGATTTTTTTATAGCAAAGCTGAATAGAAGTATTTTAAATAAATGCTATGAAAAAATGCTATGCTATCTGCTGCTTTTTAATGTAAGTTGAAATTCATTTAAATGTATAAAAATTGTTTTAGAATGTGAGGATAGACTTAAAAATGCCTCTGCGCATAGAAAAAAAATCTGCTATGATTTCAGTGTTGAGGATTGTGAGACATGAAAGACAGGAATTCCTAACAGAAGGGAATGAAAGTCATCAAAGGATTTATCTGTTCTCAACCAGCGTTCTACCAGAGAGCATCATTTCTGAGCCGTGCCATACGTCACTCCCACGAGCAAATGAGATTTTGGAGCTCCCTCTGCTGGATGCATTTACTTTCCCTACGTTCATCTACAGAAGAAACTAAACCCACAATCTTTTCAGTAATAAAGTGCACATTTCACACGTTATTGCAAGAGATAAAAAAGAGTATTTTTCCTCTGCAAATGTATGTCAGCCAGTAATGCTTGCTCCACAACTGGAAAATATCACAAGTGAGGGTTGAGGATTGCCTGTATTATCAGTGGGATTGCTTTTGCTATTTTTTTTTTTTTAATATGAGAATCCGTATCTATAGAAGAACCTTTGTTTTTTATCGTTTCCCATTTTTTCTCTCTACAAAATCAACTGGGACTTAATGAATTACTGTTTGTTTAAAAATGGAAGAGGACATTCTCAATAATACTGCTGCAGAAACAGGCCCTAAGAGTGGTGTCAAATCCTGCATTACTCCTGACATGTGCAGTAGAGCCAACTCAGTTACGATGAATTTGCATCTGGTAATGTATCTGTAAGTGTAATTGGGCAATGCCCCAAATGCCTGGTTTAGTTCTTGGTGCCCCGCAAGGCTGACATGTTGCAAAGAGAGCTGGGGGCACACCAGAAGGGTTGCAGCTCGGCAGGGAGCTGTTTCATACAGCTACCCAAGAATGGGATGAAGCATGCTGGATAAGGAAATCTCTTTCTCTAACAACCATAAAGTATTTCAAACACCTTCTTCAAGCAAGTCTTTTGTCACTTTTTATCACCTCTGCTCTTCCTCTTCAAGCATTTCTCTTTCAAACAGGCAAGGCTGCTGCCCTTGGCTTCTCCAGCGTATCTGCTGTTCTGCTCATAGCACAATGACTGCCCAGCCAGGCGAGTGAGGAACATATTTGGCACAGCTTACTGGCAAGCCTTCATACACACGCCTTCACCGAGATGTTTAAAAAAGATGTGTTCCAGATCCAGCATTCACAAGTTGCACGTAGAGTCATTTATATATATATATTTGTATGCATTCTGTTCATCTATAATGGCTGCAAGCTCGTAGTGGAAGAGGCAAAAAGTGAAAGAGCATTCTTTGGAATGTGTGTGGGGGTGCTTTCATGCTTTCAGGAAGCTGAGCTACTCCAGTGAAAAGAGCTCTATAAAAATAAGAGATTGAGGTTGTGAGGTCAGCACTGAAGAAGGTGAAAAATGAGGAGGAATGGGGCCACTGAGGAGGAATAAGGGGCAGAAGAGAAAAGGATGCGAGACAGCCCAACATCATAGGCTGCGGAGAAGAAGGGCATCTCTGCAGGGACAAAGGAAGAGTGAAACCACATCTGATAATTCTTTTCTGAGAGCTCTCTTCCCCCTCAGCATCAGCCTACACAGAAAGGAACATTAGAAATCACCTTTTAAACAGGCAAAAGAAGCGTCTGATGCTTTTCAGCTTCTTGTTACTTTTCATCTTTCAGTCCCATAAGTGCAAGTTCTCCTTTTGTTAGGTTTAAATGCTTTGCTGAAAATCTTAAGCTGTATATAATAAATCTTGGTCATTGAAATTATTCACTGCTGTCTTCTAAATATTGTTCATATCAGCAGGGCTAACCTTATGCCAGCAGCAGCTGCAAATAAAGAGTGTGGCTTAAGTCAGTACAGCACTAAACAGACCGCATTCCACTTTAATTATTACATTAGACTTTTGGATTTAGAATGTTATTTTAGTGACATCAGTTCTTTCAATATGAGATCATGTCTGATAAATTCATCTAACTTTATTTAGTTTACTCTGTTCAAAAAGAATAGCTATAGGGATGTTGCCTCCAGGACAGCTGTAAAGAAACTAGTATTTATTTCCTGGGTGTTTTACTTGACAGAAGATAAACAGAATGGTAATGTCACCATTTGAGGTTAGGGATCAACGTCCATCAATCCTAGGAATTTCATCCTCTCATCCTCTCTCCCTCTTTATGTATAAAAGGCAAGTGAAATACAGTATGAGTATTAAATACAGCATGTTACAGAAGGGAGAGATCTGACAGGGAGAGCAGAACAGATAAACTGGGTCAGAAGAGAAAAGAGTGTTCTTCCTTTTATTCAGTACCTATTCTCCCTGGAGTTTGATGGCTTACTGACCAACAATTTCTTCATTGTTTCCAGGCTGCTGAGCTGGTTTGTGGGTCTGTATTATCCTACTTTTGGCTTTATATTATCCTGCTTCTGGCTTTTTTTTTTTTCTTTTTTTAATAATGTTGAAGGAGGAGGGAGATTCTTGACAGCTGCTTTCTCATCAGAACTGCCATGCTGCGGTAAGGATGCCTCATTGTCAAGTTATACTGATGCTGTTAACTATGCAAATTTCGAACAGATAAATCGAGGCAAATAGGGATTGCACAGTTCAGTGGTAGGTACTGTTGTTGCCATGTCTCAGAGGTACGTTCCTGGTAGCCATATTAGATAAAAACAATTAAAGTCGATTTCCTTCTTACTACTATTTCCCTTTCTGTTTTGTAGACACCTGGAAGAAAGGAGTGCCTGCTTGGACAGCAGCTTTTGTCTATCAGAAATAAGCCTTATACAGAGAGAGTGTGACAGAGTATATAACAACAGGACAACAGTTCATTTGGAAGGATGATGGTGGCTGTTGATGTTTCAACTGCTTCTGTTTGATTGCAAGTCTTGAGGAACTACACAGTCTGGAACATGTTTTGGAATAACATATAACAGAGCTTACCTTGGGCAGATTATTAACTTACACGAAACAGAGACAGTCCTTGTCCTCTTCATTTTGACAGTGTTTACTCTCACACCGATGCTTTAAGAAACATACAGTTCCAAGAAGCTGTGAGCATATAGAGCAAAACGTCTATTTTTACTCCAGTTCTATTTTTACATCAAGTCTCCAGTGCTTATTGTTGCAGGGAGGGTAAGCTACACAATGCCATCTAAAAATAAGCACATACAGAGTTTTTAATACTAAAAAATAAATTGACTCACTTCGTGCAGGAAAAGCATATCATTCTGTTCAAGCTTTAAAACTAAACTTAGCTGCTTTGAGGCACTTTTCCTTTCTAGTGCATTTATCACAAGCTCTCCTCTGTTCTCCTCAGACCTTTCCCCCAAACACCAGCTTTGTCATCAGAACGTTCTGCAACCTGACCTAACAGTGAAGGCACAAACTTTTTCAGACCCCAGGATGTTCATGAACCAATTAATGACAATTTTCTGAGCCAAAAGTTTCCAACTGGAGTCACTTTTATCTCAATGGGCTCACCACACTTCAGCCTTACCAGGTTGGGAAAGCATGTCATTGTTGAGTGTCAAATTTCCATCTCCCAAAAACAGTAAATTACAGAGTTGTGTCAGCGATTATATAAGAGTCAGTTCAGGACAAATATCATTAACCAAGATTTCTCTTTGTGAGGGAGTGCTTTAATCCCTGTGCTGCAAAACAAGCGTATGGCTCTTCTGTCTTTGGGAAGAAAGGTGAGCTGGTGCCCTGTGCACATACTGATAACCTAAAAACCTAAAATTCCCCTTTTGTGTATCTAGGCTCTGGGCCTTGTGTGCTCTGCAGCAAACCTGCTCTCCTGATTTCACAGATGAGTTCCTGCCAGAATCTTGCAGTGCTGCCTTCTGGGGTGGGCATCCAGATTCCTTCCATGGAAGTAAGCCCACAGCCTAATGAGAAGGATGGTGCATGTGTGAAAACCTGATCAGGACAAAGATGAAATGCCTTGGAGCAAGCACCCAGACCCAGGACCTAGGAAGTGCTCCCACACCCCATAATTCAGCACACTTGCAGGTACCTAACTCAGATCTGCAAATTTGTACTGTGCACTTTTCAAAATGTTCCTGCCCACTTTTTTTTTTTTTTTTTTTTTTGGATGATTTATCTAGGCAGTTGCACCAAACCACAGCCAGAGTATGCGATCTCAATGCTTGCAAAATACCCTTTTTGAAAACTATCTCTATCTGCAGCTGTGGCTGGGGCAAATATTATTCAAATAATGCAATAATTCAGATAATGCAATAATTACCATAAGTGTGACTGCCACTTCATTTTCTGCATGTATTTCACTATACTGGTTTTGATTAATTTAAAGCCCAATGTCTCTGCTCCTGCTCCATCCTAGAAAACAGACGCTCCAGTTCCAAAAACAGACACCTAAATTTAGTAAACATTTAATACTCATCTCCTGCACAATTTAAACTGACACACTGACCTAATTAGCATTTTGGCATCACAAACACTCAGCCTAGGGAGGCTGGCTGTTCTGTGGTAGTAATAGGAACCAGATAGTTTTTGTACTGTTTGCCTGCCTTAGTTTCCTCAGATACAACAGCTAAGAGGATCCAACAGTGATAGTTTGGATGAAAAGGTAAAATGAGAATGGAATAAGAGTCCTGCCAGTCCCAATAGTTTGGGAACCTTTGGGTTCACTGACCAAATGTTTTTACTTAAGGTTAACTGATACAAATGTAGCATATTAGAAGTAAGAATAAATATTGTATTGGGATTTTTTTTTTTTTTAAAGGAGCTCTACTGCATTTACATTAAAGCCCTAAACTTTCTTAATAAACTCAATAAGATGTTCTCTTGAATTCATCTTTTAAAATTAGTGTCTGAGAAGAACAAAGCTGAGGAACCGTGGACAGTTCATCATAAAGAAGAAGCAAAGAAATGCAAATGTGGCCACTTTTGGAAGGGTGTTACCTTTGCCATAAATTGGAGGTAAATGCATATGATACAGAGGAGTTGGCAATGCCACTCTAAAGATAGGGAAACTGAAGAGACTGAAATCTCCATAAGGTCTTTTCAGTAGCTATAGCTTATCACTGATGCTATGGGAGTGGCCAAAGTTGTTTGCTTATAGTTTTGAAACATTTGTGCATTGCCATCACTAAGAGAGAATAAGAATAACATATCTTCCACACAGAGAGTCTCTCAATACTACTGAAGAAGCAAGAGTTTTCAGGAGCATTCAGCTCAAACCTGGTTTTCTTCCAATTAAGATAATGTCAATCAGTTTAATGCTTACACTAAAGAATATTGAAGAAAAGCTGAGAGGTCCCAAAGACATCCTGTTTTGGACAGTGCTGACAATAATCTTGCATTTGTGCAGCTGCCCCAATTATACACTGTGCTAATTTCCCTGCAGCTCCTTTTGCTAAAGGAAAGAATTAAAGGCAGAAACAGTCTATGATTACTTTCAGAGAAGTGATCTGGAAGGACACCAACAGGCTCATTCCATGACCATGTTGTGGTTTTCAATCTGGGATTTTGACAATATTTTCCAGTAACATTTGTCCTTGCCAGGACAAATTCTTCCCCTGAGCTGAGCACAGTGCAGTGCCAAAAGGGTCTGAGTCTGAGTCCATGCCAGGGAGGATTAGATTTGTTCAATGCTGACCTGCTCATGAGGAAAGCACTCCATAACTGCATCCAGGTTTTGTGTCCCTTCAAGTTCTAGCACCCATCATAGAATCAGAGACTCACAGAATCATCTAGGTTGGAAAAGAATTTTCAGATCACCAAGTCAACCTGATCTACAGCATCCAATCACTAATCCATGTCCCTTAGTTCCATGTCCACGCCTTGAGGCTGTTTCTTGTGACCTACTATTTGTTACCTGGGAAAAGAGACCGACATCCTTCCTACTGCAACCTCTCAGGCAGTTTCAGAGCACGATAAAGTCACCCCTCAGCCTCTTCTCTGGACTAAACGACCCCCATTCCCTCAGTCGCTCCTCCTAACACTTATTTTTGAGTCCTTTCACCAGCTGCATTGCTCTTCTCTGCACATGGTTGAGCAACTCAACATCCCCCTGGTAGTGAAGGGCCCAAAGCTGATTACAGTAATTGAGGTGCAGCCTAATCATATTAGAACTAATTCTAAAATTAATAGAGCATGTGTTGACACTAGCCAAGGCACCTTATTGAGGTATCGTGTGCCTTAGTTTGAAAAAGGCCAGTTAATGTTGCATTTTGGCTCTTCACTGTCTTTTCTTTGTTAAGTGCAATGGTTGTAGGCAATAAGGGCCATAGTGCAGATGTACAATATAATATGAAAATCTTAGCATATTATTTTCTAACTAGAAGATCTTACTATTATACCAGAATTAGTTCTTTGGTAACCAGTAGTATAACAAAGACCTTTTAAATTATATAATGAGCATGCCAGAAAACTACTTCTACCCAAAGAAATGTGACATCGTTTTGCTGTTGTGATTCCCGGGGCCGTGCAGGAGCCGTGGGGTTCAGCGACCAAGTACTGAACAATAGCTGCCTCCCAAAGACATCGCGCTCTGCAAAGCAAAGAATTTAGACTTTGGAGCTCCCTCTGCTGGTTCTGCATCAACTTTCACTCCAAAGTGCTTTCCCTCTCCCCACCTGCTGATTAGCACTTAAACAATGAGAAATACCAACGCATGGCTTATAAAGGCATCTAGCTGGGATAACTGATATTACACTGGAAAACAAACTGACATTCTCTTAAACAGGGGAGAAAAGGCTTCTGCTAAGTCTAGTTTACTGGGCTTGCATGGTGCCTGCTGAGGAATGTTCACTAGAAACACATCCCCTTATTGCCCCATGCATCCATCGATCACTGATATCCACTAATATCACTACTCTAATATGTGTTGGTCTGCTGTACTCGGTATAAACAAAATACACATGAAGTAGACACTGAGAACGCTGTGCAAAATTGCTCAAGCACATAACACTATGAAACTAGGAATAGGTCTTCATACTCATTCTTCATACATTCTGCATGTTACATGGCCTAGAACTTCCCTCATTTTTACTCAAAGTATTTTCCTTCTACTCCCCTGTATGTAAATGACACTATGGAAGTGAGTTTGCCATCCAAAGCCTGCAGGCAGGTTCAACACACCACACCATGCAAACACAGGGATTTCAGTGAAAGCTAAAAAGCAGCTGAACAAATGAGAGAATACAATCATGCACAGGAAACAGTGCATGTCCAAGGTATTGTGCAAGTTCTGTTTCATCTACATAACCATCAAAGAGAATTCATTCTATCCTGCAAAAGTTAAAGTTTTCTATTCCAACTGTTTTATAGTTAATTTACAAATAGCTTTGGCTTTAAAATGTAAATTTTCATACTGCTCAAATGTCTTCTGAATAGATTAGGGGCATCTGAAAACAGATGCTGGAACTTTTCTACCTCATTCCGTGTAGCTATCACCTTCTTCAAGTTAAGCTGCAAAAAAATCCAATCAACATGAATTCTGGACATGAGAAATTGCCTATGAAAAACTCCAACAATGGTGTACACCCCTCAATGAGGCTAATGAAATGCTGATGGGAGACCCACCATGAAATTACAGGAATGGCTGATTAAATAAAGCTAGCATTTAACAGAACAATATCACTCCAAGCAAAAGCATAAAAGATCACAGCACCTCTTAGGGGTGATCAGAGATGGAACTTTTCAACATGTGAACAATGTAATTCACATTTTTTTAAACCACTGAAATAGTAAAAAAAAAAAAAAAAAAAACAAAAAAAACAAAAAAAACAAAAAAAACAACTCCCAACCCCTTCCCCCCCCCCCCCCCAAAAAAAAAAAAAAAAAAAAAACAACACAAAAAAACAAAACAACCAAACCAAACCAAACAAACAGAAAAAAACAAAATCTCTAGTATTTTCTCTGTGTTCACTGAGAATGGCATTTCTAATTCCAGTTTGCTGGAATAAAAGGCTTCTTGCAGAAGCCCAGAGTACTGAAAACTGGATAAGGGACTTGGAGCCACATGCTGCTGAACTGAACCTAGTGAAGGTCATCATGCTAAATTCATTGGGAATGATCTTTACAGTTCTTGCAGAAACTGCAATGACCCAAAAGGGGTGATTTGAAACTTTTCAGTCTTCCTAATGTTTTGTAGTTTATTTAAAATGATTTTGGCTCATGTCTTTGCCATTTATTTAAACAAGGAAAAGACTGATTAGTAACGTTAATGGCTAGCTATAGAGTGGAACAGTCAACTATAAATATTCCGAAATTGTAAACCAGATACCACAACTTATTTTTCCTCTTAAAAACATTAACTTGTCAAAGCTTAGGTATAGTTTTCCTACTCCTGGCTAAAATAGTAGACTAGATGGCTCTCAGTGTTTCCTCTGGTGCAAAGCTTTCAAAAAACATTTTATCTTCATCGTTTAGCCTTCTTGTTTCACATTTCTGAGTTTTTCCGTTGGCATCGTTATCTGTAGGTATTGCTCAGAATGAAAGCAGAGACTGCTTACATCAGTACAGCACTTGGGATTTGATAAAGGAGTGGCAATAACACCGTACCACTGTGATCCACAGTGCAGAGGACCCACGCACAACCGTTTTGAGCAATACAATGCTGATCCAGATCCACCAGCTCTGCTGAAGCACATCAGTCAGTACTTACACCAATGTATAAATGCCTACTACCCCAATTCCTCCCACCACTCAACACTCTCTCAATTGAATTTTGGAGCTCTCAGTGGGGCGTAGCCCTCCTAACAGCTGAGGTCAATTTGTGCTCTGAAAGAGTCTCTTAAAATATCACTCTAGTGCATGGACACCATTCACACCTCCACACACAAAGCCAGGCATTCTTACACCTCCACTAGAGATGAATAGAGTAAAGCTGCCATCCTTTAAGTATACAGTGGATGTGAAGCTGCTTGCTCCCCTGGTCTAGATCCTTACCTCCAGAGAATGGAGCCAGGCTAGAATCAGAACCACACATGCAGCTGCTTCGAGAGCTGACTCATTTCTCTCACGATGAAGATGTTGCTTCCATCCTGTGTGATTTTGTTTTGACAGATGAGCATCGGTTTGTGGAAGTTGGTGCCTTGAGACTGAAGGATAGAAAATGGAGATAGGAAAAGGCAAATGGCACTTCTGGAAATTAGTGGTACACTTACCTAATGTCTAGCAGTGAAAATGAGCAACACATGAATGCCACTGAATGTGGAAGACAATCATATCTGGGAATTTGCAGCTTCCACCACTCCTGACAACATGCTTTCAACTGCTGTTAAGTGTGGAGTTATTATGCTGACAGTAGCAGCAGGCTGATCTGGGACCTACTTGCTGATAGTCAGAACATGACAAACTCCTTCTGAGCAGTCAGTCACTTAGATTTGCTGTAGGAGCTTTCCTGTTGGGGATTTGTTCAAACAAAGTTTCCCTTTTCACATAACCCAGTTGTAGCTCTCTCATGACTATTGAATTGGAATTAAGAAATGTTGCTGGTTAAAATTTGACTACCTCCAAATTTATCTTTTCCTAAGCTGCACTGTGGAAATATATTTTATTTGTACAATATTTACATGATTATGCAATGCATATATGTTATGCACATATTACTGTATTTATTCTGTGAATAATTGTTTGCAGTGGTAAATATGCACACTTTTTCAGAAGAATCAAACCTGCTAGATATATTTTCACAGTCTTTTCTAAAATAGTCATGCTCTTTACTCGGTAAAGGACAATGTTAGTCCTTGGAACTATTAACATTCTCCTGCCTAGCAGGAAGGAAAGCATTGATAAGCCAGAGAATATCAGATATCAGAGGGAGATGACATAATTAGCATTCATTATTAATGAAGCTATTGCCTCATTCACGTGAAATACTGAACACTTAATACCCTGCTTACCTCATCTTCCCATCAATGAATACATTCCCTCTGTGGTGTTACATGTCTTCACTTGGGAGATCTGTTCAAGTTGAATCCATTAATTAGAAGTTTCAGTTCTGCTTAGGTTGACTTTGCTTTGCCTTTGGCTTTAGTTCACTATATAATTCTGGTGCACATCACATTATGATAAGTAACACAATAATGTACATATCTGACGACAACCATGACACTCAAATAACTGTCCTGAGATTAACACGAGCAACGAGCAAACTCAGCCATGTAGGGTATTTTTTTTTCTGCTTACTAATTATTTAGAACTAAAAGCAGCACATGAACAGGAATAAAACTAGCTGGCAGTGTAAGAATGTGTGAGCAGAGTAGCTGATACCCATGGCACATACAATCTTTTTTTGTTTGTCTTCTGCCACATTTTTTTTGTGTCGTATCTAATATTTTCATGATGCTGGGAAGGAATTCAAGGCTATTTTTAAAGATGTTTACATGGCAAGTGATTCCTAATACAGGTTGTTTTCTGTGAGCTTAAGAACTGAGTATCAGCCCCAGAATTGCTTTAAATAACAAGGGTTGTAATTCCCATGGGAGTACCAAAAGGACTCCACTGACATTGCTTGACGAGGCAGTGACAGCAGTCCTGAACTGCAGAAAACAGCAGCGGTGAGGGCCTGGAAAGAAGGGGGTGAGGTGAGGAGGAAGCTACAAGTGGCAGGTGTCCAGGGGCAGGGGAATGGAAGCAGCAGCAATCACAGTCTGTGTCTGGTACAGCATTACCAACCATCTCCAGCAAAGCCAGGCTGGTCATGAACCACAACTTTCTACTTGCAAGTGCTGTAAGATCCTGAATGTTAAATACCACATCCCCTGCTGCCTGCATTTCAGGTAATACTGAAGGATTTAAACTGACCATTAAATGTAATTTAATAGTGTAACAGTTTAAGTTAGAGAAGTCAAAATCATTGTAATAAAAGTGGATTGAAAAACAGATGCTGTCTCTTGTACTGCCTTCACATAAACATCTGTGGACTGCACTGTTTGCCTTAGGCAACATCTTTCCAGTGATGCCTACAATAGCTGGGTGACAAACAGCAGAATGTTGTATGTACAGCATGCTAAGACTCCTCTGCAAGTGAAGCAATCAATACTTGAAAACAGAGTGAAGATGAACTTAAAAACATCATTAAAAAGATTTAAAAAAATAAAGGTATGGAAAAGCCAGGTAAAGACCACAGCAAAGGTCTGGAAATAACTGCTAAGGGAGACAAGGCGGACCTCTCTGAAAGCTGACTATAATGTACCTGCACCTCCTCTTTGCTTCTAACTGGAAAGCACAGATGTCAAAGTGGTATTAAAAAACAGTGACCTCAGAAACACTGGAGTTTGCACTACCCATTCTTGATTCATTTTGGCTTGCTTTTCCAATTTCTCATGTCACACTAATGGAGAAGCAAATTTCTCAGATCTCAAAAACTCAGCTCAATAAATAAACAGTTCCATTTTATAAACTAATACACTAATTAATTCAAGAGACAATTCTCTCTTTACTGATTTAATACTGCCCTCACAAATGGATAACCATTAAAATACTGTAAAGAATGATAGGATTCAGTACGCCTAAATTCTCCAGGATTTTTTCATTTAGATACCTAAAACACACCTAGACGGTACACAGTGGCCCAGTCATGATCTTTTCAGGGTTGCCTAACTTTGTCAACAATTAAAATGTCTTAACTGATCCAGAATTCTCTCAGGTATTATCAGATTTGTTCTGATATGCTCAAAGGTGTCAACTTTTAATCTACTGAAGAGAGGTGCAAAAATGGTCTTAGGTTCTCACATCCTCAGCAAGAATGGGAGTGAACTAGTATTACCTTCTTGCTTTCTCTACCTCTAGAATACAAGTTTCATTAGTAAGGAAGGTAGCTGTCTGCATTACAAAGCATCTCAGTTTTTCCAAAAATACAGTTACCATAATTCACTATGTAGTTATCCTGGCCCTCAGGCAGATTTTACAGTGCAACAGATTTGATATTAGCAGGATATAAAGAGAAAAACCTTCTCAAACACAACATGTGCATGGAGAACATGAAGAAAAAGCCAACCCTGACCATACACGCAATTTTGTGCCATTTTGATTCTACTGATTTCAACAGGGATCTGATTTCCAGTGCACAGAGAGATGAAAGTCAACCAGCCTCCCACAAAACTCCCACACAGTTCTTTGGAGCAACTCTTAACAGAATGTTATGTATCAAATTATTCTAGATGAGGAAAGCGTCATTAATGTTAATAGCATTAGAATTAGAATTCTGATTTCTGATTCAAGATTTCTGACCCTGGATTCTTGATCAAGTTTCAGTATAGACACAGTATTTTGTAGGAAATATTTTGTTTTCAAGGGCAATACAGCCATAATGACAGAGCACCTTCACCCCATCTCTTTGGGAAGAAGGAGCACTGGGTGGCTCTGTGCTCTAGGAGAGAGGTAGATAAAGTCCACTTCTTTCGTTTCCACCAGAGTACTACTATACAATCAGTATGGACAATAATGTCTCTGTAATTTTCTCAAACTCCTAGCAGTAAGTCACCAACTGCAATTACTGTTTTCATGATTTCACTGCATCACACTGAAATACTCGGGTCTTACCACTCCCCCTCATTTCCTGAAATTTTACACTATTTTAATTCACTTAGTTTCAAGGGAGCTACTGCTAACTTTAAACAAATCAAGAAAAATAAGACCTTCTTTGTGCTAGCAAGCCTCTCAAAGGATTTACTGTGCCATAAGCAACCATTTCATTCTCCGTTTACCTTGTAGGTAATAACAAGAATATTCTGTGGAGAATTCAAACACAGAAGAAACATACCTGACAAGTCACTGAAGGAAATTCAAGGCTTGCCTCTCTCTGTAAACATGTAATACACTAGTAGATTAATTTCCCATCAGACAAATGAATGACATAGGATGCAGCATGCCACAGAAGATAAACTGCGTATCAGATGTAGTAAAACACTAATCATAATTTAAATAGTCAATTAAACATTTTCTGAGGCAAAATTAAGTTGTGCTAGGTTAACTATTCACCATGAAGCTAGGTCTGATGTGTAGTTAATACACCAGGGCTTAACACCTGCATTAAAGTTACTCTGATTACTGAGAAGTTCCAGTTATCTGAAATTTGTTCTCTCTGCCATGAAGAACTGTCTGTTTATTACAGAATTGGGTTTTGATAAAATTACCCAGAATACAGATACAAACATCTGAATCAGTGTATTTAAAACTGAAATAAAATAATAATTAAAAAAAAATCAGAAATAATAAGCCCTAGATACATGTCTTCAACATTAGCAGTGTGATAAGGAACACAGTAGCCAGATGTAGCAAAGTTGTCATGATACTGATAATACGGGGATATTCAGCACAGCATGATGATAAATCAGAATATAGCTAGCTATGCTGAAAACAAACATATATAAGGAAACAAAACATAATGACATAGCTTTAGCATCACCATTTTTCCAAAGTAGCACAGTCACTCAAAAGGACAATCTGTATCACACACAGTTCCGAATGCTACATGAAAAAAAGGACAACAGTCAATTAAACCTGCTCTGCCGCTACTGCTGCTGTACTCTGGATATCTGAAATGTAAGAGTCTTTGGGTTAAATCAGATCATTCAGAACAGTCAATCCACATTACCATTCTTGGGAAGAGTTTAGAAAATGAAAAGCCACATAAGGCCTAACCTTAATCTTCGGCTGATGTAAAGTATACAGCCCTTAAAGTATGTTCACTGGTACCAAAAGGCATCCAAGATTATTTTTAAATGCTTTAGTAACCTACGGATACTGTTGATACAATTAACAGAAGGATGTAGATTCAGAAAAGCTATGTGTTAAGTAATTTAGAGAATATACACGTTACAAACTTGGATTTTTCCTAACCTCTTAATCCCATTCATAAAATGCACTCTTAATCCCAGTCAAAATCTAATGTAGCATCATCCAGCTCTGCTATTGAGAAGAGAGATTTTCGGGTGACCACACTGTCTTTACTTGCATTTCCCAATGCAAAACTCTTCCTTTTGTTAGGATTGCTCATATGCACCTTCAGCAATGGGCTGTGGCTTTCCTTGCTGTTAGTGTCAATCTTGATAGCTGGTGGAGTTTCTGATTTTGAGTCAGGACGTGACACAAAGCAGAACCTGGAAAGGTTTTCTAATGTGCTGGAGCACACTCTCACTGCGCTTGGACCACCAAGCTTCTCCTCTCCATCCCTTCTTTCTTCAGTGAGTGGAGGTGACATATCAAGTGTGACATCAGAATGCATCAGTGCATTTCCTCCCATCTCTTTCCCTAAGGCTTGACTCAGTTGCTCTTCATTTCCTTTATTACCAATGGATTGCTTTTCCAAACTCTTTTTTCCTAAACGAGTCAGTGTCATCTTGCGTTTCTCAGGTGGGCAGCAATATTTTTGCAGCTGCTCTCCCTGGAGCTGCTCTCCTGGTTTAATAGTATTACTTAGAAAAAGGGAAAATTCTGCATTTTTCTTCTCAGAAGAATGATCAAGATTTGTCCTTGGTCTGAAAGAAAATTTAGCTAGTTTAGCTGCTGGAGGACTTTCACTGCCAGTAATTTCTGGCTCACGAGAACATACTGTCTTTGCTTCCTTCCCTGCTTGACCTTTACTTCGTTTTCTCATGGAAATTACTGCATGTTTTGCTGCTGCAGATGCACTATTATTTTCATCTCCTACTATTGAGTCTGTATCACTTGAAAGATCCAGCAGGCCAGACACAGGTAATACTGAGGGAAGGGCCTTTGCTTCAGAGTTCTGTGTACTTGTAAAGAATCCATGTGATTTCTCTGTGTGCAGCCTCTGCAGGTTTTTAGAAACCCGCTGTGTAATAACTGAATCCTGCATACTGGCTCCTGTTGATGTTGGGTCTTGAATGTTTGCCTCTGAAGAAAAACATTCGTGTTCCTCAGTCCTTTTCCTGCTTATTTCAGAAACTTTGTCCTGCTCCAAAGAAGCACACAGAGTAACAGTTGTTAGTGACCCTCTCATTTCATTTTCTTTCCTTGGGATTGAAGAATTTTTTTCCTCTGAAGAGGAGGACTTAGACATGGATTTTAAAGCCACATTATCTGGAGATGTCTTGGGCACTGGAGATGTTTTCCAAAAAGTTTCTTCAGCATCAGTGTTTCTGTCTTGCAGGCTGTCAAACCATCCCAGGCTGCCATCATCACCTCTCTTGTTAAGTTTAATCAAGCGTTTTGTACGTATGTTATTACTAGGTGTTGGGTTGCACAAGGCTTCTGGGTTTTTATCTCCTTCACAATTGTTTTTGGGCAAAGGAGGCTGCGGATAGGAGTCAATCTTTTCTTGATCTGAAGGTTCTGACTGAGACTTTTGCTTTGACTCAAATGTATTTTTGTTCAAGCATCCTGTAGTAGTACTGAAACTTGTCTCTTCAGGCTCTAACTGGCAAGAATTTCCTTTTTGTAATCTGCAGAATGAAAAAAAAAAAAAGAAGCAGTAGTCAGTTATTTTTCCAGTTTTCTTCCTTTACTGTCCTAGCGATGTTTAGTATGTATGAATGGTGAAAAGCTACAACTATTGTTCAAGTATCTGAATAATTCAGTTTCATGTACAGCTCTCCAAAAGCTGGTGTTGCGGTCTGAGCTCATTTTGATCTCTCAACACCTTCTGCATTAAGTGGCAGAATTTAGAGTTCTTCTATTATATGAGAGAAAACATTATATTGGAGAGAAAATACTATATTGACATATATTTGTAGAAATCGTTCTGAGTTATTTACTAATAGACCTATTCTGAGAGAATACACTTAAGATTTTGATGAACAGTTACAGAAATGACCTGATTCACCAAGATGTGCTGGAAGATATATGCTTGTTTTATCAGAATATGGTTTAGGGGAAATACATTGGACGAGTCTTCTAATACAGAATGGATTGTTGTAGAGAGGACGTTCATTAAGTATTCTCTAAGCTACTTAAGAGGGTGGAAGAAAAAATCATCTTAATTTGCAGTACAAGGGATTCAGGGAGATATGGAGAAAACCTTTACGAGTATTAGGATGGAGCAATACTGGAACAGACTACCCAAAAGCAATGGGAAGTCCCCTTCGTCAGGGAGCCTGAGAAGAAGATAACAGAAGTCCCTGCCAAAAAGGTCAACTGCAGACCTGATCCTCCCTTTGTGTCTGATCTTCCATCCCACACTGTATTTCAATAATCCTTTATGAACACTTGTTTCTTAAAACAAGCTTTTTTAAGCCTATTGGAGATACCTCACTTTTATGTCTTTTTATTGCCACTGTGCTTAAGATGTCCTTACTATAGATTACAAAACGAAGTCTGAAAAACATCTGAATGAAAAAATGTGTTTTCCCACCTGTTCTTATTCCCTTAGCTTTAATAATATTAATCATTCGTATTCCTTTAACAGCAAGAAACTACAAGTTTATTTAAAGCTTGACTTAAACAAATATTTTTGTATTTACTTTGTATTTACTTCCCACCAATCAGTGTTCTCCTTTCAGACCCAGTGAGTTAAAGGCTCTCTGTTAGTAACAGAAAATAGACTTTCCAGAGGTTATTGCAGTGAATTGAAAACTAGAGAAAAAACTGAAAAAGTGTGTGTAAAAATAGAAGAATCCCACACGGTTCTTTTTCTCTGTGGAATTATTTTGTCACTCTGCAGATACCTGTCAAGTCTTTGTAGCTCCTTGTGCAAAAGATGTTGCAGCTCCAGTCGCTCCAATATGAGTTCACACTGCATTCGGTACTGTGCCATTGGGTTTTCTGGGAATGAGGTGTGTAAGGCATTGATGGCTCCAAGAAGTGCACCTCCCTATGGCATCAGAAAAGATTTTTAAAAAGTAAGTTCCCTTTATTATTTAGCATCAGATTTAAGCAGCAAAGACCATTTAATATAAAATTCTCTCTCAGATATTTTAAAGCTTAACGTCACAAATATTTACTGAGGAACTCTAGTTACACAAATAATCTTTTTAAGTCTGCTCGACAGGCAAGGTTGCTCATACACATAGAACAATTTTATACTCAAGCCGTTTACTCTTCCTGAGTGCTGATTTTATTTCTTTATAGAAAAACAGAATGTCCATCTAAGGCTTGAGAACATCATTACTAAAAAAAGACATTAGTAATTAAAAGTAGGCTTCCAAATACCTTGTAAAAATTCTGATCGTGTAAGCAACTTTCATAATGGAAGATGATTTGACTGCTAATTTTCTTCACTATGTTTTTCTATTTATTTAAATGGAAAGACCTGGGTATTAAAGCTTGTCAACATGAGAGAAATCAAACTGCAAAAATATTTTTGAATAGATGTAACTATTTAGGAGTAATTCCACACTTCTAATCTTGTGAGAAATGAAGTAGCTTTTATTTGGAACAGAGCATCTGCACAAAGTGACTTGTTCCACACAAAATATTCTACTACAGCTCTTTGGAAAAACAAAACAAACAAAACCACAAAAACCACACAGCTGTTTTGCCACAGATTAGCCAGCATTTACCATTCCTGACTAATCTATAAAATTCAATCCAACTGATCAACAAACATGCTTATCAAGCACCAGGAAAGCAGCAGCAAAAGTGGACAGTCTCTAAAAGCAGAAATTGCCATACACAGCATCTCATGGCCCTCAAGCTTTCAATAAAGGCAGCCTCCAGACATAGAGACTCCGAGTCTATAGGCTGTCCCTATTGAAAATGTGGTTCATGTGAATGGTGCTGTTCGTGGCAATTAGTTTTTTTTCCATTTTGTAATTTTTAAAGTTCATTTAAAAAAAAATACTGAAGCAACATCACTCAGATGGCTAATTCAAGCCCTCTAAAACCAATATTAAGCAATATTAAAACTAAGGTTGGCTGTGCAAACATTAATGCATCCCACTTAAGTTATTGCTTGTTTTTTTCACAGATCACTTACGTATGTGACAAATTTGTTCCACATAAAAGCAGTTATGAAAAAGATTTTTGTACAACACTTATTTGTTCCATAAATCTATTCTATTGAGAGTTTTTCCTTATTTGTTTCAGGAATTGTACAGTGAGGCAGGGGCTATAGAAATGAAAGCTTGCTCTGTTGGTTAGAACAGCTAAAAGCTACTGATGAAAATGAGATTCAACCTCTGTGCTATTTTCCAGTTCTTACGAGTCTGAGTGAGACAACTAAGCAAAGGTTTTGAAAGGCAATAAGCTCCTAATTGGGAGCTTGATGTGGTGTGTGCACAGAAGGAAACTGCTGTCAGTAGAGAATGTGCTCAAACACTCAAGAGTGCTACTGCTCTGAAACTAAGCCTGAACCATTTTTCATGGGACATGCTTTAGTGGATAATTTCTTCTGGATCTTGCATACATCAGCTCCAGATTACGGAACAGGAGCAGTACCATCCTGTCACTTTATAATGAATATAAATTACTACTTCTGAAATTCATTGGAAATGAATTCCACAGAAAAGCACACGAAAAAAATAGAATTCTATATGTAGAAAGTGTTTGAACAGTAAGTAATAAAACACCGAGCAAAATATTTACAAGGAGTAATTGCTTTTAGCTTGAGTACTGTCAATCTGCAATGTAAGAATCCAGTGGGGAAAAAAAAAAGGAACATATGATTATGTATTTCAAAGCATATGCCCAGTGGGTACAACTACATCCTGCTCTCCCTGAGAAAAACAAAGATAAACAGAGGCTAAAACAAAGAGACAAACAAAAAGCCTCAATGACCTGGAGTAGTGATGAAAATAGGATAGTACTCCTTCTCAAGTAGGTTCACATGAAATATCCAAATACTTCCCTGAGAACTGTGAACTTTGATTTTACACTGGTAAGAATATGTCTTTTTGTAGAAGCTAGAAAGAAGACATTTAAATAAAATTTGCTAAGCTGAAAGTTGAACTGAAAGGTGGCAGCCAGTCCTTCAAGAATGACACTGGTGCTTCTGCATTTCCAACCTTATTCTACAATTAGGCAGGAAACATAGGATGTATCTACACATAAAAACAACAATGTCATTTCCATTTTTTAAAAATTCAGTGATAAGAAACCACTGCATGTTGCTTTTATTTAGATTTTAAGAAATCAAAGAAATCACTTCCTTTAAAAATAGTTTCAGAAATATGACAAAGTGGCTGATTGTTAAAGTAGTACCTTTTTTTCCTACATTTATTAGTGTTGACGACATACAGATATACAGATGGCAATATACATTCAATTAGTCTCCACTTTTTGATCTGTCATGAAAAAAAAAATCTGAGTATTTCAGGTTTCTTGTATCTCAAAATCATTCTGATGCAAAATCAGTGTCCCTGCAAATTCCAATACAAGTAATTACAGTTTTATTTACAGTTAGGAACACTTACACAGTATCTTCTGCTCTTTCAATTGGATATAGTGTTACAGATTATTTTGACTCAGATGCAGTACTGTCATTGAAAAGCTGAGCTCTTCTCAAAGAGTGCAAAATGAACTGCAGCAGACAAAGAAATAATCTTCTGCAACTTAATAAGGTCAGACCTTGCAGTATTTTTTAAAGACAAATTCCACATGCAAAACTGCACTGTGCCACAAACTGCAATTAATCTCTCAAACTTCAATGAAAGGGGGATTGTAAGTGCCTACCCACCGTATGTGACTTTGTACATCTACCTGGATGTACTCTATTTCATAAAAGGTCCATATCCACTTCTGCAAAAGTCTTTAACATATTTGAGCTAATGGATGTTATATAAAATTGCTTTAATTTTGACCTATTCAAATCAATCTATACAGAAATACAGGATGCCAGTTTGGACCAGTGATCTGTGCAGTAGAGTACCCTATCTCTGAAAGAATCCAAACCAAATAATTCAGAAGTGCAAAACACCCCCATGTGCAAAATACAGGATAATCTATTTATGGTAACTTATTTTCTACTCCAAAGCATTAAGCTTTATTTCTCTTTAAAATTTTCTATCTGAAGGAATACTGTCTGTTCTAAATATATTTTAGAAGTAAAAATATTTCCCAAATTTCCATTTAAAAATGGATTCATTTTTACCAGATTCATATTCCTATTTTCTTCTCTAAATCTGTCTCTTTTCCTTACATTCAATATCCCAATGATGTTCCAGTAAATTACAATGTAGCCTTCCACATTCTTTCAATGCCTATTTTTACTTTTTTTTTTTAACTTAGAAATATTACACAAATCCATTTGATAACTAGACAACACAATTTTCAGTGTATGGCAACCAACATACTGAACTTTTAAGATTTCTCAGAGAAAAATTCTTTTCCTAAAAGTTCTGTGAGTTTCAGTATCACCAACAGCATGTTTTAAAATACTTTAATGGCAATGCAAAGTGTTGATCTTGGCAACCAATAGAAACTTTCTCAAAACAATTGATAGGTTCTCTCATACCTAGTTCATGAGCAACAAGGTAATGACACGTAAGAAAAATTCATCAGAGATTATTAAAACAAGCGATGTAATAATTTTTGGTTCAAACGGGCTTTAAAATGCAGCATATTGTAATGTTATTTAGGCATAACAAAATCCACTTCATCCAGAGTTTCCATTATAACCTGTGTTTAAGGATTTTTGTCATCAAGATGGACTAAAAATTAATTGTCAAGGTCTCTGATCATCTGTTTTCCATGATACCATGAAATCTTCTCCAAAGAGATTAAAGGAGTTGGCATACATCTACATGATAAATCCATTAATGTGGTATTACCGCAATTACAATGTCTGCAAGAAATCTTACCTGCATAGAAGATTCCATCACCGATACCACAGTTACAGCATCTTCCAATGTCACTGTATCCCTAAACATCAAGCGGGCATGTGCTAGCAAAAACAAATGGGAACTGAAAGTGAATATGAGTGAAAGTACATTAAAAGTTAAAAAGCAATTTTTGTACTACAAGGGAGATGATATTTCTTCAAACCTCTTTAGCTCTTCAAACACTTGTGTATGGATCTAACTTAAACATCACTATGGTCCTTTTGATTTTGGTGTCAATTCCAATAGGAATTGCAAGACAGTTTTACAAATAAAGAATGTAATGTCCTTCTGAATTACAGTAACAGGACAGTTTGAATAACAATGCTCAAAATGCTGTAGTTGACGTAAGATGGTAAATATGGCAACAAAGAATGTGATATAATTTATTATTTGTCAGAAAAGATGTAATTTCTTCTAACTGTTCTAAAACATGCTTTTCTCTACATAGCTTTATTTTTTCTTGTTTTCCTTTTATAAGACAGCAAAACAAAACTGATTTTTGCAAGTGGATATAATGCAAATGAAAATAATTTTCTACATGAAGCTATCCTAATTGGCTGTGGAAACATGATTCTTACTCAGCATGAGAAAGTTTAATTAATACCATCTATATAGTACTTTGAGAGAGAACAAAGTCCTACTAGAAGTCCCAAATATGAGGCACATAAGAATGGAAGAAACCTTAAACACATAAATAACATGTGAATCTTAAAAAATTATATTTAAAGAATCTTAAGAATTTATTTCAACTAAATAATTTCCCCTGAAAACTGAGACCAAAGTATAAGCATCTGATGTAGAAAGTACTACACAGCTCACTGGCATATAAAAGCATGAAGACCATTTATGATGCTTTATACAAAAATACAGTACATTCTTTTAAATTCACCTTGAAAATACTCAATATGACATTTTAGAAAATGAAATCATATTAAGATAGAGACCTATGCTTCCTTTGTTTTTGTTCTTGTAAATGAAATAAAACTTGAATTTACAGTTGGAAATGTTGTAGTCCCTACTGCAAAATACAGACTTGATTACTGATATTGAAGGAAACAAAAAAGTGTTGATGTTCTATTAATTTTAGGACAATTCCCAATAATTGACACCTTTCCTCAGGCAGAGTAGAACGGCAACCCAGGACTCAAACTAAGTAAAGTAAGTCCTCAGATCTGCTTTTCATAACGACACATATCTTTGGAGACTTTTTTCTCTAATATAATTGCTTCCAATGGCTTTAGTTTTTATTATGGCTGTGAGAACAGTGAAATTAAAATTGATTTTGATCATCCAAATACAACACTTTTTCCTACATTCAAAATCTCCAAATCTCTTTAGATCATGAAGTAATACAAGGTTCATCTATCTGTATCTCTGCAGAAAAGCTGCTACTCCGCTCACTGGCTATAATTAAAGTTCCAATCTATTCATTTTATAAAGGTTAATTGGCAGCCTAAAAATAAAATTGTCCCAGCCTTACCTTCTGCAAGGCGTATCAAACTCTCCAACAAGCGAATGGTAGTTCGGGCAGCGTTCCTGCAGTCGCTCTGACGCTGCATTTGATAATAGCGTACAAGGATCAGGTTGCTCTCATCAGACAACTTTGGCTGTATCCTTTTTATAAGGCAGAAGTAGGTTTTCATCTTTTCCATGCTCCAGAGCTTTTCTGATTTGCTAGGGCAACCTGTGTAACAACTGCTTCATCAGTAAACGTACGACAGACATGAAGCCCTTTCCTAAGAATTACTGTTAATTAGGTGGGTGAACATAAAGGACATCTTACTGTATTTCTGGGGCGTATTGGAGTGCCTGCACATTAGTCCTTGAGGACTTCGTTAAATTCCAGTGTGGAATGTTACATACCACCCAATCCCTCCCCTAACACAATCCACAGCAAAGCCTGCAGTAATTTCAACAGCAGTGCTGTCAGGCTCACTGCCCACCAGATGGTATGGTTGTTATTAAGCACTCCTGTACCGTGTAAAATGTAAAGTGCCACGTGACTGCTGTACTTCCTCTGGCTATTTTACCAGCTCCAAAGAAGCCAAAGACTACCTGCCATTTTCTGAACATTTTCTGCAGGGATACATTTTGGGAAGGGAAGAAAACAACATGAGCTACCTGAAGGAGTTCCTCTAATCACTTGATCTCTAATGGGGATCAAAGTCATGCTCCTAAAGCAGATGAGGGGCTGGTTAAAATCGAATCACACTTCCCTTCCTAATTTCACAGCACGCAGCTTTAGCACACTGTTTAAGCACTCCATGAGTCCTGTAGCACGCACAGCTCAGATTTGTTCTGTCTGAATTAAGTTTCCCACTCACAGCATGTAAAATAGTATCGTGTGTAGGATCTGCACATCAAGTAATAAGGCCAAGAGGGAAACCACCCACTTACTGAGCTGGGCTGATGGTCTGATCACAGAATAAAGGTAAGGGTATGCTGCTCACAGATCACCTCTATTAATTAATCAATCAGTGATCTCTATCTTATTCCTACTAGAAAGACAACTGCCATCATAGGCAAATACCACAGCAAACATGTGAACACCGATTCATGCAAAATGCTGAACAATAAAATACTAAAATGAAAGGTGGGGGAAAAAAAATAAACTAAAAAAGACTGCTCTTACCTTTATTTTGCAAGATGAAAGATGAAATTATGCGGTCCCATTCCTCATTCTTTGTATCTAATAACACTAAGACCAGGTCAAATCTGCTCAGCAGGGGACTGCCAAGAGCTATGTTGACAGAGACAGACTCAGTAGGGTCATAATGGCCTTTGGGGTTTGTTGCTGCCAGTATGGTTGTCCTTGTATTAAGCTTACATACCAAGCTAGAGAGAAGTATGATGAACAGCTGAATTAAGCTGGGAAGGGTAAATGATTCCAAAGTGTTAGGAACAAATACCATGTTTTTATGTTATAAAGAGCACATCTTACCTTCAGAGAGTGTTAAGAGCTAAACAATACATATAATTATTGTAGTAATGAGTATTACATACAAAGCTTTCTCAGTCAGAGAACAGCAACTAAAGACTGTACTCAGCACACCAAAAGTAACTAGGCGATATTCCCACAAGTCATCTTTATATACAGCTAGATCCTTAGCTGATTAAAGCTAACATAGCTTTTCAGAAACAAATGTTACTTTGTGGATTCCTACAGTATTTTTTTTTTCACAATTAAAGGTAAATTTTGTCTGAATTCACATTTTAAGAAAGCAAAATAAAATGGAGCTTATGTTTTATTCCTGTCTGTGATCACATTTTGGATATTAACCCAGTCAAACAGTGATGTCAGCCATATCAACTCTATTTCCAGGGTAATTGAGATTTTTCTCTCTTAACAATACTAACCTAATCTGTGTTGTTAAATGTGGGGCAATGTAACTGTTTCAGTTAAGGCAGCAGTTATTCTAACTTTGATTTGACACCAAGCTAGAATTTTAAAGGTAAAAGGTAAAGTTGTGGTTTGAGGTCTTCAAAACTCAAACAACTGCAACAAGGAACCCGACTAAAATACATCACTATCTTATCACGCAGAAATATTGCATCGTTTCCAACCATTTGTCCCCATCTGCACTGCTGGCAAAAAGGCTCACACTTCCTCAGATGAGGGAAAGATGATCTATTTGTTCTCTGCCTACTATTTTTACAGGGGCTGCATCAGAATTGGTTTGGGTAAAAAGCATGAGTGAATGCATTTTTAAGAATGCATAAACTGAGCAAATTCATGCATACTTTCAATACACAGCACAGTATAACACAGTATATAACATAAGGAAAAGGTGATGCATTAGATGTCATACAGGCAACAGCAAATGTTTAGCAAAATCCCAAAAGAGAATGCAACAGACAGGAGGGGAAGAGGAGGGGAGTTGTAAAGTGGAAAAAATGGCAAGAGCACAAGAGGCTGGAGAAGGACTCAGTGCAGATGCCCAGAAAAAGAAAGGATATGATCAACTAGAGGAGACAAGAAAATGTGACGGGAGCAAGAGCAAAGTGGATGGGAACAAGGATGGATGTGGAAAGGATGGTGCCTTCTGAGTTGCAGAGACTTCAGTAACATCAGCCAGGGGATGATCGGGGCCTGGACATGAGCTGCTCATAGCTGAGAGACAGAGGTCTGAGCTGAGAGATCAAACTGGCAGAGTAAGAAGCAGCAGATTTGAATAGATATTGGTTTAAAAAGAGAGGACATGAAGGTGAGTAGGAATTTATATTCATGCCTTGCCCAACATACAAGCTGGAGCAGTCTGGAAATCAAGTATTACTAGATATTGGAGAAATGAACTCCTGCTTTATGAGTTCCAATACTAATTTCACTAGGTTCCTCATTTCACATACAATTATTATGATAGCTCCCACAAAATGACAAGAACACCTTTTTTAGGAAAAAGTCCTTGTCTAAGCGCAGCAGCAGACTGGAAACCCAGAAGTTTGGGGCCCTGGGCAGCCTGACCTAGTATTAGATATGGACACTGGCGGCCCTGCCTATGGCAGGGATGTTGGAGCCTGATGATCCTTGAGGTCTCTTCCAACCCAGGCCATTCTATGATATGATTCTATGATAAGTGAACAAGGTATGTCTATGAAATGTCGGTTCACCTTGTTGACCAATATCGCTGAGAACAAAACTATGCAGTGCAACAAAGAAAACAGCTGTAATTTATTAGCATGACTAATCTCTTCAACTTGTAAGTATAAGATAAATGTTATTTTGTCACATATGTTAACATGCCACTTACCCTGCTTTTGCTACACTGATGGTTTGTTGCTCCATTGCTTCATGGATACTGGTTCTGTCATGTTCTTTGATGCTGTTGAACTCATCAATGCAACAAAGGCCTCCATCTGCAAGCACCAGCGCTCCAGCTTCCAAGTTCCACTCCCCAAAGTCCTTCACAGCAGTCACTGTCAAACCTGAAGAATCAATTATTCCAGTCAGTTTTTTTCTCAGATTACAGGAGCGAACTTGAGAGAAAGAATGGAACACGGCACGCTGGCCTGTGCCACAGACAGAAGGAGAAACAGCAGGCTAACTCCACCACATACCACTACCATGCATCTCATTTACACTTGCTGGTAAAAAATCCCACCAGTGTTAAGCAGGTTAGCCCTGATCTGCAGAGCAGATTCTGCTAAGCTTTCCAAACTTAGTAATTTCTTATTAACAAGGGTGAGAAAATCAAATCTGCTAGATTAAATTGAAAACTGGGATGACTGAAAAGCCCACAAATTTACAGAATGGATGCATTCAACTCTCCTTACCCACCAACTACTTAAATAGACAGATATTCCAAAGCTGAAGAATAAAACTTAGAAAAAATAAATAAATTCAAAATGAAAATGAACAAAATAAGTTCCTAGCAGGCATTAGCGAATGTACACGTGACACAACACTGGGAGCATGGAAGGTCAGAAACATTTCAAAGCTGTGGTAACGGCTGCTCACTATCAAGTATATGCAGCTCTTTTCCATTTTCCTAGTCACTACTTCCCAGCCTTTTCTCCGTCTTTAGCCGTTCTTTTTCACTCCAAAGTGCTCTGCTCAAAATATCCAGGTAGCTGACAGGCTGCTGCTAGCCTGAAACCTCCTGAAATGCTACAGCAAAGCTTGCCCAAGGATCTCCCCACCCAGCACTTCCCATGTCCCAGGGAAGAGGCTGCTGCCTGCTCATCTCTGTGCAGATCAGTCAGAAGTTATTGGCAATATATGTTTCTTGATAGTAATTTTAGCTTGTTGTGAGGAATCTCTTCTACTGTGCCCAATCTGGCCTTGTGTCTGACATGAAGAATGCTAAAAATGTACAGTGAGCAACAGATGAGGCAACTATCAGATGGTGACACTTCTTTGTAAATACAGAAGCGTAATCCCCTTTCCAAACCTGGCAGTGACTTGGAGGACTGCTAAGAGCCGAGGGCCGCAGTGCTGCTCTCACTGCAGACATGGCAGACTCTGCTCCTCGTCTGCATGGCTCAGGCAAGATGTCTGCTCCACACCTTCCTGCTGCACACTCAAGGTTTTCCCTGCAGGCACGATTGCTGCCTGACCACGTATTTATTTCCCCAGGGGATCGCTTCTCACGTTGAAGAGAAACACCTCACACCCCCAGCCCCGGGCGCGGCTCTCCCCATCGCGGCGGCGGTCGGTGACATGTCACCGCTGCCATCCCCGCACACGGCAGCCTAAAATGGCCTCCTCCCCGGGCCGCCTGTGCTCGGGGCGCGCGGCGCCGCCGGAGGCCCTTCGTTACAGCACAGCCACGGGATGACGGCTTTTTGGAGGCCGCTCACACAGCGGCCCCCGTGGGTCCGCACGGCGGGGCCGGCGCGGGCTCGGCCGGGCAGTCCCCAGCCAGCTCGTATCGCCTGACACCTCGGGTTCGCAAAAAGAATTAAAAAAGATGATAATAATAATGATGATGATGACAATCCCCGGGCAAACAAAACCAGCGCGCACACAGCACACGCCGGAAGCCCACGCGCGAGCAGGGGCGCGGCCTACGGCACCCGGGGCCGCCCCTCGGCTCGGCGCTCGGCCCCGCCCGCTCGGGCCGGCCCCTCCCGCGCCGCGCGGCCGTTGGCCGGCGGCTGGAGGGCGGTTTGGCGGCGGTGGCGGGCGCTGGCCGGGCGGGGGCGCCGAGCGGCGCGGCGGGGCCGGGCGGGCGGCGGAGCCTGTCTTGCCGCCGCTCGGCGGTCGGCTCGGCTCCGCTCGGCTCGGGGAGGAGGGCCCTAGCCCAGCGCGCGGCCAATCCGGGCGGGCGCTGGCGGCGAGCAGGGCAGAATGGGCCGTAGTTGAGTGAAATAGGAAAGCTGCGAACAGTGTGGAGTGCTCCCGGTGTAAATAAAAGGGGGGAAGAAAAGTTTCCCCGAGTCGCGGCTCTGCAGCCTCGCTCCGACGGGGGCGCGGGGCTTCGTGCGCGGCGGAGACCAGCGCTCGGGACTTTGCCGTGCGGCGTTCACGCGCTCTTCCTATTGTGTTTTTTTCAAAATATGGCAAAGGTTCAGGTGAACAATGTAGTGGTGTTGGACAACCCTTCTCCTTTCTACAACCCTTTCCAGTTCGAAATCACATTTGAGTGCATAGAGGACCTGTCGGAAGGTGAGTACCGCTCTCCGGACGCGGGTTCCGCGGCCCCGGGCCGTCGGATGCGGGGCCGTGCGGGCTCCCCTCGGCCCGGGCCTGCTCCCGCCGCCGCACGGCTCTCCTCCCCGCAGAGCCGTGCCGCCGCGCGCGGATGCGGAGCTGCGGCGGGGCCGCCCGGCCCGAACCCGGCGGGGAAAGTTAGCGGCGGAGCCCTCGCTCCGGGCTCTCGGCTCCGGGGCCGCCGCTCCGCTCCGCTCCCCGCCGCGCTATCGTCGAGGCCGCCTTCAAGTTGCGAGGAACTTGTTAGAGTGGTGGTAGCCATGTTGCCAGCTTTGTGTGCGCGTGGGGGGGCAGAGCGGGAGCGGGCGGACGGGCAGGGCGCCGCGCGGCCCCGCGACGCGGGAGCGGAACTGTTGCGCGGTCGCACCGCCGCGCCCGGGCGGCACCCGCAGCGCGGACAGCGTTTCGGAGCCAGCGGTGCGGGGCCTCGCTCTCCATTTTAATACTTAAAAAAAAAAAGAAAAAAAAAAAAAAAGGAAAAAAAAAAAAACGGAGCGGGAGGCAGGGCGGGCGGCTCTCCGTGGGCACAACGCTCGGGGCCCGGCGGGTGGCGGTCTGGGGGCGCCGAGCCGTGCCGGGAGGAGGGGGTGGCGGCAGCCACTATTTTTGGAAGTCACTCGAAAGTTACCGGCTGCCGCCGGGGGAGGCGGCCCGGCGCCGCCCTGCACGCCGCCCCGCGGGGACCCCGGAGCGGGGGACCCGGCTAAGAGCCCCTTCTCGGCCGGGCTCGCGCCTTCCCGTCCGTCCGGCGGGCCGCGAAGGCTCCCGGCCCGGTCTGGCCCGGCTCGCTCCGCAGCGCTGTCCCCGCGCCGCCGGCAGGCCGCGCCGCGCCTCTCCGCGGGAGGCGCCCCGAGAGTCCGCGCGGGAACCCCCGGGCGGGAGATTCGAACGCGGCGGCGCACGGCGAAGGAAGCTGCGCGCTGCGCGGCGGCCCCGAGCGGGGGCCGGAGCTGCCCGGGAACAGGTGCCGCTGCCGGCCCTGCCCCGGTGGGGCCCAGTGCTGCCTGCTCGCCGGGGAGCCCGGGAAGGCAACGGGAGGCAGGCAGGGAAACTCATGGCAATGGAGAATGGGGACGTTTCTGCCGCTGTCGCACAGTTTGCCTCCCTCAGCACTCGGCACGGGTTTCTGCCACGGTGCGGAGGGTTGGCGGTGCTGTCAGGAACTTTGAGAAAGTCCTGTCTGCATTTGGGTTTCCTGCAGGCCTCTGCCACCCATCCTAAAACTGATCAGCATCTCAACTTGAGCAGCCTGTACCAGTGAGCTCGGTGCCCACCCCGATGCCTGTGGCTGCTTCTCCCTGCCTCGGGCAGTCAGGGCTCACTCAGGACAGCAGCACCTGAATCCTCACACCGTGTGGCACGCAGCGGTGCCCCCAGCAGAACAGGCACAGGGCATCGCCGTGCCTTTCCTTCGGTTGTGTGACTGCTCCTCGCTGTGTGCATTTCACACTGCAGTTAAATCTGGACGGTCAGGCTGCTAATAAGAGTGGCCCAATTCAAAATTCTCAGTTCCCTTCCCCCATATGATGAAGGTTAGACTACAGGATACATTTAGGGTAAGCACTGCTATTTTTCACGTTAAAAAATGAGGTTAAATAGCTTTTCTAAAAGAATGAATTGCTGTCATTTCCTTAGCATTTGTGTGCTAATGTCTACTCTGCTGTTTACAGCCAGTCCTGTGCACCACTGGTCTTAAAACTGAATTCTTCGAGTTCGCTTCCCCCCATTTTTAAATTATTCCATGTTGTTGTTCCTCAGCAGTATCAGATCAACCTTTTAAAGGTATCTTTCAAAGGCTTGTTTTTCAGTACTAAGTATTACTGGTTTAGAATGACTTTGTTTTCCTGGAATAACAGCAAGTGATGGTATAAAAACTTCAAGTGATCTAGCCTATAAGTCCTCACTCCTTGTACATAGCAAACTGCATAGACTCCGACAAAAGGTCATCAGCTGACCCAATGAGTACCTGCAGTACCCCAGTAGCTAACACCAGGTGCTTATGGGGTAAACAGAGCCTCTGATGCAGAACCTGGTCAGTTGTGCTGCCCTATGTGAAGGTTTAAGGTTTCATTAATGAGGAAAAACAGTTGCAATCCTGAATGCTGGAGACATTCCTGCAGACTGAGGAAATTCTCATTCCATGTCCTAATGAGTGAATGGACCCTGCCTGCTGTAGAACAATCACAGCTTAACCTGCCTATGAAAATAGTGGGACTCTTGCAGTACTGACTGACCAGAGAAAGGTGGTGGGATGGTCTAGTTCATGAGGACTGGGGAAAGCATCATCTTCCCTCATGAAAACAAGTTCCTTATCCTTTATGCCAGTTGCTAAAGAAACAATTTTAAGCTAACCAAAATCACAGACAGTCAAGAGTGGAAGACCCTTAACTATAATGATAAATGTTTGTTATTTAATTTTTGTTCTGCAGATTTGGAATGGAAGATAATTTATGTGGGTTCAGCTGAAAGTGAAGAGTATGACCAAGTGTTAGACTCTGTTTTAGTAGGACCTGTTCCTGCAGGCAGACACATGTTTGTATTTCAGGTAAGTTTGAATTGTTTCTAAAGGAGTTACGTTATTTTGATCTTTGAAGATGACTATTGCACTAAGAGGCACTTAAAGCTTGAAAAACTTTCAGTCAGCTCTTCAGGTATCACACACCTTTCTTTAAGATTTATGTTTTGCCCCCAGTATTTCCATACTAATATTTTCATTTGTAGTATCAATATAAGATACACTGATAAAGGCACGGTTCCTGTAGGTGATGATAATTTTATATAATAAAATAACAGCTTGGGCTGCAAGGGACTTAAGCCCACCAGATTTGAACCACCTGCTGTGAGCAGGGTTGTCACTCACTAGATCACGCTCATAGCGTAAGTCTCAATTACTTGAAAATTTCAGGTTCTGAAACTTTCAAATGAAGGGAACTTGCAAATGAATAATTATTTTTCCCCTGCCTTTCAGGACAGCTGAAGGAATGAGATTGGGTTGGAAGATATGTTTATTAACTACGTATGCATGTGTGCTGAAACTTTTCTATTTTGTTTTGGAGCTGGGCCCTATTTTTTTTCCACACAAAAAATGAAGACGCTGTTGATCTTGTTTATCATGTTCATTACAAATGCATAATTTATCAATAGTTCTTCTGTTATCGAGATGTTTTATCTTATGGCATTAATTGGTCAGAATTAGATGATCCTCTGTTACTCTCAAAAGAAGCTATCTTCTAGCATTATATCCAAAGATATCAGCTAGCACTTGGATTTCTGATTTAAGTACTGCACTATTTTCAGTCAAGTTACAAAGTATCATCACTGACAGTAATGGGCAGGAGAGGAGGCAGGTGCCTAAAAAGCTGTATTTTGGTTGTGTCATAATAGGAGGGCCTTGAAAATTTAATTTATTGGTCTTGCAGTTCCTGTTGAATGAACTCCTTTCCATTTAAAATGGATATGAATGTTTATAATTGACACTAAAGCTAAACTAGGAGTGGACATGCAAGCACCTTGCTTACATTCAAATAGGTAAGAGACTGAGTTGGTGTGTTATTATGAAGTGTCCCTTTTATTTCTAATTGAATTAATGTTGGTCTGAGTACGTTAGACTTCAAAACCACTGCATTTCAGGTGAAGGTAGGACTTGGCTAATCTTTATGTAAGAGACTATCAAAACCTGAATTGCTGTAGTAGGCCTTTGCTGGTGACTAAAGCTACTTTATTCACCAAACTAATACTGCCTGGGAGATGGAGAGAACAAGGGAAGGGCAGAATGGGGTGCATTGCAGAGCTGCAGGAGGCATATACAGAAACCAAAGAGGTGGTATTTGTCAGGGATAACACAGAAAAAGGCCCTTTGCAGAAATGCATAAAATTTTCAGCTTATAATATGCTGCGGACTTTTCTAAATACAGAAATTGCTGAAATAGCAAATAAAATGGAGTGTCACACACATAATACTGAGGGTGATAAAACTACCTTTGTGAAAAAGGAGCTGTGTATCAGGTTGGTACGTTAGTCTTAAATACAGAAAGATGGCTTCTCAGACTTGGACAACCAAATTCTTAACATTTTAAAAGATTTCAGTGTTAAAGGCATACTGCCTTGCCCGTTTAGATTAAAATACCAAGACAGAGGTAATGAACCCTGATGCCTTCTCTCTCGCTATGCATTTGGGGATTTGCAGTAAATTCTTTTGGAGATTATAAATTATTTATAATCTTATGGGGAGATATGACTCTACATTAATTTAGCTACTCTCTAGTAATAGCTAAATGCATATCTGTCTTATGTGGAAAAACAAGATAATTTAAGACAGTGTATGCATTGAGTGATTTCATAAAATCCTTAATTATTAGCATGAGAATGGCACATTAAGACTGTGATTTTTATGTGGAAGTTAATCTTGCTACCTCTTTTTGCCTACCACAACATCTGTTTGCAACCACTGTGTATGGCTACGTGTTCCCTAGGGAATTGGGAGGTTTTATATCCAAGGCAGGGAGTATTTGAGAAAAGACAACAGAATTTTTTTAAAAATCATGTTCAATGTCATTGCCACTCAGACAAAACAGTAGTCAATAGCTAAGTAGGACTAAAACAGCATTTCTGCAAGTTCACAGCTGTATCTTATCATAGCATATTATGGGACATGAAATGCCAGTGGCAGTCAGGAAGAGCTGAAATACCATCTTGTGCTAGTTAAGTTTTTTTTTTTATAGGAAGTTAAATTGAAGAGTGTACTTTTGCAGTGTACTATTCTATAATTGCCTACTATGGAATTTCAGGTAATCACATGGCCCTGGGCACTGAGAAGGATGACTGAATGTAGCAGATTCATACATTGGCAGTTCTTGTGTTTTCTTTTAGCCTCTGTGCTGCTTTTCCTTGGCCATTCCCCTGGACAAGCTGTAAAGTGATCTGGTCATTGCATGCTCCCTTCAGGGCTGGGGGAGTCTACCCAATTCCCTAGCTGCACTCCTCTCTGGTGTATTTATACCCAAGAGGTCCAATTTATTTAATTGTTCTGTAAAGTGCCTGTAGCTTCTTATAAAAAGAAGCTTTTTGGTTTGAAGGCTCAAAATATAAGTAGCAAAGAGCAGAAGTCAATGATGCATGATTACTAGCTCCTGAATTTCACAGAGCATATAAATACTAGAGAAAAACAGGGATAAGAGGGATAGCAAAAATTAATCCCATTCATCCTCTGTCCTAAGGCAGGATTCATTACACCTGAACTATTCTAACATAATTAATACTAATTTATACTCAGAACAAAAGTGTTCATTATTAGCTTTGGACTTCTCATGCAAAATTGTAAACATGAGTCTTTTTCATTTATTCTTAAATTGCTGCTAGTCTAAATTTTAGAGCAGAAGGAGGTACCACATTTTTATCAGCAAGTATTTAGTTAGAAAGCATTTTAAGAGACCAAGGTAAACTGCATTTTATGAAGTAGTCTTTTATTGATTATTAATGATTACAGTACTACAGAAAGTAAGGATGCTAAGGAAAATTGTGTTAGTTGCCTATGAGGACTGGCTGAAAATGTCTGATGTTCCACAGTGGTCAGTGCATTTAACTGCATGCATTTTAAGAAATGTAGGCATGCGGAAGCAGATGAGAGACATAGTTTGTTCTTTTCCTAGACTTTTGGGGCACAGTCCAGACCTCACTATAGCCTGTCCCTGCTTTTGAAATAGAAACTACAGTCTGTATTTGTAAGGGTTTAGTCATGTTAAAAAATGCGTACAGATCAAGTCAACCTAAGAGGTATGGAAAGAAATACTTTTACTGAATTACTAAGGTGGGCTACAGAATAATGGCCCTGTAGAATTAGAGAACGATTGGCGTGCTTGTTCAAACAACAGCTCAGCTAATTATGTATTGAAAAGCAGTTTTGGATCAGAGCTGTCTAATCACCCTTGAGAAATGTCAGCACACAGTATTACTCTGTTGTAAGTAATTCCCTCTCTAGAGGATATCGTCCTAAATTCAGGGTTGATGTTTTTATAAAAGCAGGTCTGCTTTCAGGTTAACTTGAAAGAAACATTTTAAATTTACATACAGGCTCTGTTATGTGCTGGGAGATACTACTTGAGATTGCCCTGCTAGATAGACATATGGTGTTGATTTTATTTTAATAAATCTTTCCTTTTCTCATCTAGGCTGATGCACCTAACCCAGGGCTTATTCCAGATGCAGATGCAGTAGGTGTAACAGTTGTGCTAATTACATGCACCTATCGAGGTCAAGAATTTATTAGAGTAGGCTACTATGTAAACAACGAATATACTGAAACAGAACTGAGAGAGAATCCACCAGTAAAACCAGACTTTTCTAAGGTAAGGCACATTCAGTCTGTCTATTGTATGCCTATAAAACATTTTCAAGAATCAAACTCCAAATGCTTCATAAATCATGTTGAATAACACAAAAAGACTGGGGGACAAAGTGGAAGTACCATGTATTTGTCACAAATTTGGAGAACATTCAGAAATCAGTAACAGTTTCTGCTAATTTGAAGCTTTGTTTGGATGTCAGCATGAATTTATACTCCTGAAATGAAATAGAGACTGGGTTCCCTCTACCTGAATCACTGTTGACAAAGTGACTCTGTTCTTAAAAAAAAAAAAAAAAAAAAAAGGTTTTTTATAGGACAGGAAATTGGGATCTGAAACTGAAGTTTTAATTCAACACAGTCCCTACACAACTATTCCAATTTTCTGCAAAGCAGAAACTGAAAAACAATTTTTCTGTGAAAAGAGAGAAGATGGGTAACCTGGTAAGAGCTGGTTAGATGACTATTCAATAAGTGGACAACATGATCAGAAGTTAAAATATAAACTTGAAAAACATAGTTACTTTCATGCTAAAAACTGAACCAGGGGTAGAATAAAAATGAGATCTGAAACAATTATTTAGAGGAGAAAAGCCAATTAAACATCAAAAACTAGTCAGACCAACTCCTGTGGAACAAACACACAAAGTTCTGTACTGTACCCTGGCTTGCTTTAGTAAAGGATCTTGTGGAATTGGGGTTTTCTCTTTGTGAAAGCTGATGTGTACACGTTCATGTCCACAGTGGTCATGATAAAAAAAAAATAAATAAAAAATTGGCTGTTTCTCAAGTTTACATGAATTATACAACTAGGTATATGAAGAAGTGAGTGGAATAACGTACAGATATAATTCCCATAGTCTGAAACAGATCCTCAAATGTAACTTAACTAAACTGGTACGTAAACCGTTTTTTTTGAAGTTGCTAATGATTTTCTATGCTTAACTTTATTTTCAAGGATCAGATGCTTTAAGTGTACTCAAAATTCACAGTTACTGTTAATTTTTGATTCTTAAATTTACAATCTGTTCCTCTTTTATTTATTATGATCCTGAAATCTTTTGTTATTTTCGGTGTGAATGCTAGAATAACTTTCTTTAAGTAATTGAATTTGGAAATATCTTGTCATAATTCTGTTTTTTTTTTTCTAATATAAAAACTGCTTGCATGAAAAAGAACAGGAAAAGCTATCATGTATTTGTACAAAAAGGTCTTAATATGACTTCAGGGCAGAACTTAAACATGTAAGAGGAACGTAAGGGTCATTAAACACATTTAACTGTGGTTGATGGGAAGTAGACCTACCAAGCCACCTTAGTTTGGATAAGGGGTGGGGAAACATTTAAAAAGAGCACTTCCTTGGGGAATAAAATAAACATTACTAACAAGGAAGACTTTTTCTGTGACCAGTTTTAACTTGAATGAGATGAGGGGTCAGTTGTGATAATTTGCCATCCTTCAAAATTAACTGTATTATTTGAAAAACAGTGAAAGATTGAGAGAAGATGAATATTTTCTGTATGGGCTGCACACACATACATATGTACCACTTCAAAGACAAATGAAAGCCAACTATAAGAATAAAACGTGACCAGTGTCGAGGTGTGCCCACTATCAAATCAGAGTAATGTTTTTTCAATTTAAGATGAATTGAAAGTATAGCGATTTAATGTAAGGAAAAGCTTTTCTCTTAGATGAGGATAAACAGTTGATGGAAGCAGTAAAATTATGGCAAACACCATGAAATTGATGCAGAATTTTATCAAGTCATGCAGCACAGGGAATGTTTGTAGGAGTAGTTACTTGCTTTAATAAGCACTGCCTAAAGTAAAACCCTTGCACTTTACTTGCAAAGTTGTATAGTCTTGAATTCACAGAACACTTAAGTGCTTTCTTAGGAGGATGTTTTTATTTTGCTGGATTGGATATTAAAGTAAATGGACTAGTGGTGTATTCCTGTAAGCATGTTTTTATCCATATGTAGTAGCTACAGATTTGCAATTACATTAACAAATTATTTTGCACATATATGGCTGTGGGAGTAAGAGGGAAAAAACCCATATGAATGTGAATTGTGATTAGAGACATAAATACTATATAATCCATTTCTTTTCTTCCCACCCAGCTTCAAAGGAATATTTTGGCATCTAATCCCAGAGTCACAAGATTCCACATTAACTGGGAGGACAACACTGAAAAACTGGAAGATGCAGAGAGCAGTAACCCAAATCTACAGTCTCTGCTTTCTACAGATGCATTACCTTCAGCATCAAAGGGATGGTCAACATCAGAAAATTCATTAAATGTTATGTTAGAATCTCATATGGACTGCATGTGACTAAGCACCATCGTTTTGGTACTGTACATGTATTAAACTGTAAAAACAACCAGAACTATTTCCCTCAGTTTCCCTAAGTATATAGTTGACAAGCAATGTGAAGAACTTGTTTTAAAACATCCTGTAGAAAGTTTATAAAAAATAACAAAAAAACCCAAAAAACAGTATTTGAGCAAATTGTGGAATATAAATACAACTATTTTTAAGTAATTGCTTTTTTTCTCTAACTTGTTACTCTGTTGGTCTAAATTGAACCTTATTAAAGTATGCGTATTCCTCTCCCCTCCCCCCTTACTTTGTAAGCACTGATGAAAGCAAAAAAAACTGAAATAGTCAGGCAAAATGAAGCAATAATGCTATGCTGTGTCCTTATCTCTGATATCCAGATTGCCAAATATAAAGTGCCCTTTAATTAAACACCTGAAGAGCAAAGCTGTTATTAGAGGAAGTACAAAGACAAGTGCTTAAAAAAAAATGCCCCCAAATGTCCTCTTTCTGTGGAAGTGGACAGCACAGTATAATTTTAGGTGCAAGCTTCTTTTCGTTTCAAGGCACACACTTGTTACTTAAAGCATGCAGTTTCAGATTTACCATCTGCATCTTCAATTTTAGGACTTTTCTTAATCTCTTGCTGCTAGAGTTAAACTGTTTTTTTGAGAACAATATGTTTTGAGTTTCATATGGATTCAGGTGGGTATTTCATGAGAAAACCCTTTTGCAGCCACTGAGGAGTATGCATAGGTGGTTAGAAAGATTCAAGCAATTATTAGAAAATTTAAGTGTCAAAAGGAATGGCATGAGCACTCCCAAAAAATGGCTCTTCTGCAAGATTGTAATGCACAGTTGCTGGTTCATACATTGATTTTTTAAGTACACTATGTTTTTGTTGTGCTTTTACTTGTAGTAAGGAGTTTAGATGTTTTCTTTCAGTTTTTTGAAAGATCTGGAATTTACAATATTTCAGGTTTGTTACCTTTTAAAGAAAAATGATGCACTGGTATAAATTAAGATTCAAACCCTTTTGTGGCGAGCACTTCATACTCAAGAATGTACTGCCTATCCTGAAGGTCTTGCAGTGACACATTCCCTATTACCTGAGGCACCCTTGAAGATGAAAAAGAATGAGGCAGTGAATTGTAAAGACTTCAGAAATTGTTATGACACTAACAATTTAGTTATTCCTTCTACTCCTTGTCAGCCTTATAGGTTTACTGTGACTATATATGCATTTAAAATTGTAATCTGTCATGTCAGATTACAGAAATATTGTTCTGCTGGTTACTAGTAACCACACAAACTGTTAACCCTTGTAGGTTCCAGGCCCTTAAAAGAGATGAAATTCATGATGACTTGGCAGAATAGCTCTGAATAAAAATAGAATGCTTTCTCTCCATTTTCTGCATTCTCTAACAGGGATGAAGATGTCCCGGTCAGTTAGCATTTCTGTCTTTCTCACATAATTAGTACAATTGTCTTTAATTTATAATATATCTTTCAGATTGCAAAGGGAAAACCTGATGTGAATGTTACATGTACATGTTTCTTTCTTGCATTGCAACTCAGCAGAGCATATGGTAGCTGAATGACCAAATTGTCTTGAGAGCCGTTAATATTTGGAACCCAAATTCTAATGGGATACTGCAAAAGTCAATATGTCTCAAATGTAAACATTTAACATAGTCATCTGCTGAAAGGCTAATGCTAATAGGCTAATGATGTCTGACTTAAGCTAAAGCTATTGTAATAGTATTTCAAACTTCTGTTCCTGTAATTGAAAGTATGATCAGGTACAAGCTATGACCAGGATCCATTCACCAATAGCACAGAGGCTTTTTAGAAGCATGTGCTAGAGAGATAGAGAAGCAAACTGTTACTGCCATTGCAGAATCAACTACAAAACATGGTGAGTAAAACTACATCAATCAGCCTGCAAGCCAGTTAATTTAGAGAAATTCAGAAAGTGAAGATACACTGTTTAGAAGGAAAAAAAAGGTTAAATGTACTTGTGAACTTCTGTGCAGTTAACTTCAAACTAGACCATATGGCATGATGCTGCAACAGAATATGGCAACCCCTCAGTGATACAAACACTACTTATAGCTGACCCATGAACTGCAGAAAAAAGAATTGCTATGCTGTGTTTGGTGACACCTGTAAAAAGAACCACCATACCTACTATGAGAGCACCTCACAGTCTTTTTGAGAGGAGCAGTCTTTCTTTGCTTTCTAAAAGATAGGAAAGCTCTCAAGCTTTCTTCAAGCCTGTCCAGATCTTAGCAGTCCATACAAACTGTTTTCTGTATTTGCTGCATTTCCTGGCAAAACCATATTCTAGAGATAAGGAATTTGAGTATGCCACATGCTTTAGGACTAATGACCAGGTGACATCAAAGCACAAAATTAGTGGCATTAAAAGATACAGTGAACATACTGCACTTCTATAAAAACTTGTCTGTTATCTCTGAACTTTTCAGGACAGCAGGGCTGCTTACCAAATGTAGACAGGTAGCACTGACAGCAGAACATTACAATTTCAAAGCTGAAGACAAGTGCACTTACCAACAAACTTCATTTTGCATAAGTTATCAACATGCAAGAAAATGCTACAGAATCTATTGAAAGGAATAGTGATGCATCTCATTGTACTTGTACCTCAGCTAGATAGACATACTAAATTCCATTAGAAGATTGTCATAATATTCATCAGAGATTTTTCATATACAAAGAAACAGATGGATCACACAAGGCCTTGTTACTGGTGAAAGATGGTTATTTTTCTGTTTAGCTTAAAGAAAAACACACATTGTCCCTTCATCTTACAGTCATGTGATTAATTCATGCATTATTCTAATTTGAATTACTATGACATTCAGAGTTGGAAGGGTGCAATTACTCTAGCTCCGTCATAAGGGAGACTGGTGAAGCATAACCTCCCTAACGGCTCTGCAAAACACCACTGAGAATACTACTCTTTCTTCCTGTCTTCCGGGCTCAGAATGTAGCTAGAATAACATGGTCACTTAGTTTACAGCCTGCCCTGCAGTTTGTACTCCTGAGTGAGTCGCAATGTGGGAGACAAAGCTGACAATGTAAGAATCCATTATTTTTCTTTGGAGGGCCTCAATTGGTGGTTTTCCTGAAGTCAGCTGGCTGATGGCTAACACAGTTGCATATATATATATAGATTGCTTACCTGCCATCTGAAATTGGTGATAAGGAAGAAAAACGAAAAAAAAACCCAAAACATTGTGCATGCACACTCCATGCTAGTTCTCACAAAAGACAGAAAAGAGCAGAGTAACTAAATCTTGTGACTTCTGTCTGGACAACTGCAGGAGATCTTTCACTTCCTTAATTACCCTGCTACTCAACTACAACAATTAGTCTGCAAGACAATAGCCTGCAAGTTCAGTGGGCCAGATTCTTATGTTCTGTTGAGAGCTGCAAAAGAAGTTTGGGCTGGAGATGGTGTGTTACATTTGTGGCTTGCTGGAGGGTTCTGCTCAGGGTCAGCAGGGAAGACAAAATGAAACTGACAACTACCTGTAATGGCAGACAGTGTAAGGGGAACTGGTCATGCTAGGCTTTCTCTTTTGTATTTATGTTTCCAGCTTAAGTTCTGCTTCTTAAGAGCTGGTCTTCAAATGTGAGATTAGACATGGGCTGCAGAAGACAGGTGGAGGTATTTTTGCTTGATTTTCGGTCTTAGCAAAGAATTTCTAAGAGGGAGAAACCAGCTGGAGTCACTATGGAGGCTACATTCAAGTTAAACAGGGTTTATATCTAGAATATAAAGGCCCCTTGGAAACAAAGGGTGGGATGGAGGGAGGACACCCATCAGCATTTCTGACTTTTGCTAATGCTGGCTTGGAAGCATGGTAAGCAGTCACTGTTCATGGTATGGGTGATGTGACCAGCCTCCAGCAGACAACCAAGGAAAGAGTTTGTGCTGCAGAATGACAGCACCAGATGTAGGAGATAACAGCTAAGTGTTAACAGCAATGATAAGAACTGGCTGAAATGTCAGGAGTTCATAGGTCTCCCTCTGAAAGCCTGTTGGATCTTAAGATGATAATTAGGCTTATCTTTCCATATAAAGGGTCCTCTAGCTTGTTCTATCTCACTAGAAAGGTGTGGCAGACCAACAATGATACAGACTGGGAAGCAGTAGAAGGCTTTATGGTACAGCAAAGAGAATCCTAATGTTCTGTAACAGAAATCAACTGAATGAAATGTCTGACACTTCAATAGCAGGAAGAAAACCTCTCATGAAGGCCTGCCTGAATGTATTCTGCCAAGATTGTGACTTCTGGCCGACACTGTTGATAAAGATGTTCCTCCTGCAGTATTTCTTGTCCTTCCTATCTGGAGGTCTTCAGATACAGGTGTGAACAGACTGATATTTTTGAGGACAGACTTTGCTCTAATCTGTTACATGCAGGTAGCAACTGTCTCAGGACAAGGCCATAGCATTAGTGAAAGGAAATTAAGGGAATATGCTGATCTCCAGGAGATACTGCTAGAGGGATATTGTATTTCTCCCAGGAGCTTTGATCAAAATTTCAAAATTCACTCCTTAGGGAAGTTTAGCAGACTTCCTAGAGAGTTAAGGCCTCCTTGACTTGAGGCCTAACTGCTTAGGGAACAGCCAGTGAAGTCATACTGTAAGAAAAGTATTTTCAACATATATGCTGACAGAAACTACTACGAGTTCATGTACAATTTTGAATATTCAGGAAAATAAGAAACGTGTTAGGAGTAAACATGCAAAAAGACTAGCCTGAAGACTACATCTCAGTAACCTAATCAGGGCCATAGTATGGATCCAAGCACTGCCATGCTATTATCCTCAGCACTAAATTGTTAGCTAGCATGTTCCCTGTCACTGCCTTAGTCTGTATCAACTAGCAAGTGCCCAGAAACAGCTTGGGGAATCTACAGACTGGGAAAAATGTCTCCAATTTCAGTACCTGGTGTATCCCAGGATACTGATAACATGTACTCTATTCATAACTGTAATTCACAGCGAGCACTTGGAAGTGGTTTCTACTGGATGATAAGAGAGACAAAGGTTAGCATCTGAAGACCATGTAGCAAGGAAAGGCTTAGTACAAGAAGAAAAATGGTTGTTTACCCTTCAGTTTGTTGCCTTCAATGAGAAACACTAAAGGAGCATATAGTAACAAAATGCTGTTGGCATCAATATGGACAATGACAGACTTTGCAAAATGTCAACAAGAGGCAGTACTCTGAGGGGGCTCTGTAGAGGCTGTAAGAGGAAGATACAGCTCAGGAGGGTGTATTGTACAGAACGGGAGAGTAGGAGAAACAGCTGATAGTCTCCCACATTTTAGACAAGCTGTTCTGAACACAGTTCACAAAATTCTTTATGTAGTCCATCTGTGGATTGAACAAAACTCTCCAGAAATTTCAACAGCCAAGTACACACCAGAAAATGTCAGCATGACTGTGGCCTGAATGCCCACAAGCTCCAGACCCACCAGCAGCAGGCATGTGTGGGCTGCAACCCCTATGGAGTCAAACACACTGAAATGATTGCTGCAAATCTCAGGCTCCAGGGGAAAAGGAAATATTTTCTTATTAGTGATTATCTCATCCAAATACGCACACGTAGTACTACTGTGAGGATAGCAAAACATTTAAACTCAGTAGTAAGGCAGAAACAGAGAGAGATTTTGTTAAACTTCTGTAAGTCTCCTTCTGGAAAAGTATGTACCAATATTGAAAAATTAAGGGCTATTTGTCATTCTCAGATGGGAAGCAGAAAGAATGAACCAGGCCTTTACAAAATATGAACACACTGTAGACAGAAAATGTGAGGTAGGTGGTTCCCATCTTCTACTTACAAATCAGAAAGTTCTCTCTCTCAAAGGAAATGTTTGCCACTGAGTTGCTGCATGTGGGTTGACCTTGTGGCTCACAAATTTAATGGAAGAGATGACAAAGGAATAAAGCTTGGTTCCTTGTAAAGTCATAAGTTTGGAGAGAATTATCAAGAAAGGCATCCTAATAAAACAAGTAAACTCAGCGTGCTATCTAGAGACTGAAACTAATGTTCTGTTTTTACCCACAAATAGAATGGATTACTTGTCCTTTGGAAAAGTTATTTGCAGCAAGCTGTCAACTTGAGCCTCTCAGTGAGATAAGAAAGACGAAACTCTTCAATACTCATTGAATTTAAAAAAAAAAAAAAAAAAAAAGGATAAAACAAAACAGGGTGTTAGCCTGGATCATACTTTCTGAATCAGCATGAAGCACAAATTTTGTTTAAAAAGCCTTAGGGGAAGCAAGGTTTGAACCTGTTTGAAAGAATGGGGGACTTGACAGTAAATGAAACTAGAGTTGGATTACTTTTTCAGCAATTCTGCAAAGTTAATTCTAGTTAGGTCTAGATAGGTCAACAGGTTTGCAGCAGGCAGCTGACACTGCAGGGCCACAAAGAATCATAGTGGATTTAAAAGGAAATGTTTCCTAAGGTATAACAGAAAACAAAAGGAGTTTTGGTGCAACAAGTGGATTAGTTATCTAGTACCATGTCCAGGCATCAAGAAATGCTTGTATGGAAAAATGGAAAATGGATACGACAGCTTTGGAAGAAGAATTCCAATGTCCCCAAACAGTTACCACCAGATGGGCAATGGATACAAGATATGTTAATGTAAAAGATCTTATCAGAATTTGGTGAGTTATTGCCAGATTTCTCTGAAAAAGGAATCCAGATATAAGACAACTTTTAGCTTATCCAGGCTTTTACCAATTCATGTGTGTGTCTTTTGGCATATGTAGACTGTAATCATAAAGTCAGTAATTAAACTGCAGTCCAGACTACTTTTATATAATGTAAGGAACTAGGAGGAAACAGAACTTACATCTTTCTACTATAGAGGAGAAAATATTCATTAGGAGTCTCCTCTAATGAGAAAGTAGAAATTGGTAATTTGAAGAGTGCAGTTATGACAAGAAATTTAACACAATCTTATAGTACTATAAAACACATCATTTGGTGCTTCCACATGAACAGCAAGTTGACAAAATCAATGTTAGGTACAGCTCCAAAAATATTAATTAATAAGACACTCCTTGAACAAGGAGGGCAAAGAAAATAACTTAAGCTACATCCAAACTCTTGGGCTAGAAATTAATGCTTTAGTCCAGCAGTTCAAATGATGAAAATGTCCACTACAATTAACTATGGTTGGGGTTTCTGGTGGGGTACTCAAGTTTCATTCATGATAAGGGTTCTTAAGAATTTCAAGCACACCTGCAGTAAGATTTCAGGAAAGTGAAGGAGATAAAGTAGTTTTTTTTTTTTTTAAATATAAAGAAAAGTGAAATGTAGATGATCAAAGACCTAAAATGATCCTTTCACAAGATGCAACTATTTATCCCCACACATAATTTCCATTGATTCTATTGCATGTGTATCACTATAACCTTGTAAACCTCCATATCGGTTTTCAGGGAAATGTCTTTGAACGTAACTGTCGTGGCTGACCTGAAAACTAGACCACACAGAAATGAAGGTGAAGTGGAAAATGTGGTGAAAAAACCAACAGCAACATCAGAAGCCGAGAGCAGCTGACACAGGAAGATTACTCCCAACTGAAGTGGGCAAGATCGCAATGAAATTCATGACAAAATTTTACTCTAGGTCAGTGCCAGTCCCTGGGCAAAATTTTATTAATCCAGCCTAAGAACTACAGTTCTTAGTTCTTAGCAGAACAAAATGTAGATATAACGTTATGCTGAGCCAAAATAGTTTCTCTTCAGACACATTTGCCAATTGTTTGGGTGGAAAATCAGGGGCACGTGTATTTCAAACAAGAGTGTATGTGCTCATTCTACTACCACTGAAATAGCTGTCATAGTTCTAAAACTACAGAAGACACATCACACACGTATGCATAGCTTCAGAACTGGCAAAGATTTATCGTCTGGTTTTCCTATGTATAAATAATAATGATGTTTCCAAACATAAAGAGAATAGCAGTATCTGAGAAACAGTTAAGATAAACATGCTGGCTGAAACCTTTTCATTTTTGTCCCTAATTATTTCACAATGTACTAGTAATATAGTCATTTGCTCAAATGAAGTCATTTGTAGAGGTGATTTGAGCCAGCATATTGTCCACTGAAAAGTCCGTAAAGATATCTAGCATTCAGAGGCAGCTAGGACATACTGAAAGCTTGTTGGAGGGTTCTTTTTTTAAAAAAAAAAGTCTGGGTTATTTTTTAAATAAACCTTGCTCTCTGAAGGCATTTTTATATATCAGAAATAGTTCCTCAACACAGGGGTATACTTCAGAAAACAAGCAGAAATCAAACTGGAACCCAGCCAAAAATATATAAAACAACAGAAGAACATATATTCCCCTGAATATATATATATGTTCATGGGAAACCAAGTGATTCTAGCACATCACTCAATGTGAGATCTGGAGAGGATGTCACATTCGTCATAGCTGAGAGGAACACTAAAAGAGTACATTACAAAAATTTCCAAGTGAAGAAGCACATACCTGCGCTTGTAGATCCAATTCCTGCAGTAAGCACAGACCGTGGTGTAATCTTTACTGCATACTTGAGAAACTGAGATTTCCCTGTTCCTGGGTCTCCAACTAACAGAAGATGTGATTCACCTTGGGGGAAAATATTGACATAGAAGAAGATAGTACATATACAGAGAAAAATATATGCAAAATGCTCTGAATTAAATACTACTTCTAATTCTTCATCTCACATTTAGCACTACATAAGCATTACAACATATTTACAGGGTGTGATCAATTTATCATTTAATAAATGCAAGGTCATACCCAAACCAAATACTTACAATGAATTATTTAAAAAATAAAAGCAGGTATTTGACAAAATTTCCATAAAGCAAGTTCTTACATTTTAGAATACTCCTTAGACTGAGCTGATGAGGATACCATGGCTTAGTTATGTTTTCACTATTCAGCTACTTAAATTACTGCAAAATGACCTAATGAAATCATCAGGTTGTTTTTCTTAAATAATATTGTTATATCACCAACAATTATACAATTCAGTGATTCCAAAACAGTGTAATTACATAAGTAAATTATTTGGATACTACAATCTTAGTAAAGTGAGATTGTCATCCCCAAAACATTATTACAACTTCAATTTAACCTATAATTTTATTTTGTTGCTGGAGCACTAAGCAGATCCTCTATTTATATATGCACTCATATTACTTTACAATTATTATGACCTACATAGGTTATGACCTGTGTACCACCTGGCACATGGCATATTTGCCATCTAATAACAACAGAAGGAGAATCAGCAGGTGGACAACTTACAGTAACAGATCTAAGTGAGAAGTGCTGACAATCATAGATGGAAAAGTCTGGCATTAGAAAGTAAATTGAATCCTTTAAATTTTCCTTTCAGTGTACTATAGTGATCCATATTAAGAAAATATTAATATTCCATCCTTTGATGCCAAATATCACTAGGAATATTATACTAGAAGTAATTTCAAAATATCACTTATACAATAAAAAGTGAAGTTAGTGTTTGATCTAAAAAAACTGCCAATAACATTTCTCCTAATAGAATCCTGAACATATGTTTTTACCTGATTTTATTTGGGAAAAATTAAAACAAAAAGAAAGTCCAGTCATCCTCTTTATTTTCTGTTTCTGTAACGGCAACTGAGTCATAGTTGCCACCACACAATGGCTTCAAGCTCCTCCTGTTTGTTGCCCATGTTGCGTGCATTGGTGTAGATGCACTTCAGCTGTGCCCCTTGCCTCACCCCAATCTCATTTATCAATCCCCTATGCTCATCTCCAGCAGGCCTGGTTTTATTCTCTTCCCCCTTCATATCTAGTTTAAAGCCCTCTCCACAAGCTCTGCCAGCTCCTGGGCAAGGATCCATTTCCTCCTTTGAGACAGGTGAGATTCATCAGCAAACCTCAGGCCAACTGCTGAGTAGACCATTCCATGGTCAAAGAACTAAAATTCTTGTGTTTGCATCAGCCTCTCAGCCTTGTTTAGAAGATGGGTTTTCCTGCTCCTCTCAGTGTCCTTCCCTGCTACCAAAGGAGTAGAGGAAAATACTGCCTGTATGCCTGCTCCATTAATTAAGCGCCCCAGTCCCCTGAAGTCATTTTTGATAGTCCTCAGGCTTCGGTCAACGACCTCATCACTGCTGGCCTGAACTATTAATAAAGGGTAATAATTGGAGAGGAAGATCAGAATTTTCCAGAAATATCCCCGACCTGGGCCCCAGGGAGGCAGCACATCTTCTTATGGATAGGGTCAGGCTGATATGAAGGGCCCTCCGTTCCTCTCAGAAGGAAGTTGCTGACAACAATCACCCTTTTTTCTTTCCTGGTGGAGGCAGTCTAGAGGTGTGGAGTTGATTGCTTCACCCCAGACAACCTTGCTGGTAGACCTCCCACCGTATCTTCACTCCCCTCTCCCTTCGGTTCCAGGGCCTCAAACCTATTATGTAGAGGAACCTGGGGATCTGAGGTAGGTTGAGATGAGGGTTGACTTCAGCAAAGCCTCTGACACTGTCTCCCACGGTATCGTCAAGAAGCTGGCAGGCCGTGGCTTGGACTGGTACACTCTTTGCTGGACAAAGAACTGGCTGGAGGGCCGGGCCCAGAGAGTGGAATTGAGTTAAGTCCAGCTGGCGACCAGACACAAATGGTGTTCCCCAGAGGTCAGTGCTGGAGCCTGTTCTCTTCAATATCCTTATTGATGACCTGGATGAGGGCATTGAGTGCACCCTCATTAAGTTTACAGATGACACCAAGTTGGCTGGAAGTGTCAATCTGCTTGGGGGTAGTGAGGCCCTACAGAGGGATCTGGACAGAGGCTGGTTAGCTGGGCTGAGGCCAATGAGATGAAGTTCCAGAAGTGGCAGGTCCTACACTTTGGCCACAACAACCCCAGCACTACAGGCTTGAGGCAAAGTGGCTGGAAGACTGTCTAGAGAAAATGGACCTGGGGGTATTGATTGATGCTTGGCTGAACATGAGCCAGCAGTGTGCCCGGGTGGCCAAGAAGGCCAATGGCATCCTGGCCTGCATCAGAAATGGTGTTGCCAGCAGGAACAGGGAAGTGATTGTACCTCTGTACTAAGCTCTGGTGAGGTCACAACTTGAGTACTGTGTTCAGTTTTGGGCCTCTCACTGCAAGAAAGACATCGAGTGTCTAGAGTGTGTCTACAGAAGGACAACTAAGCTGGCAAGGGTTCTGGAACACAGGCCTTATGAGGAGCAGCTGAAGGAGCTGGGATTGTTTAGTCTGGAGAAGAGGAGGCTCAGAGGAGACCTTATTGCTCTCTATAACTACCTGAAGGGAGGATGTAGTGAGCTGGGGGTCAGCCTCTTCTCTCCTGTACCTCTGTAGACTCCTGTAACTAGTGATCTCCTGTAACTAGTCGTAGGACTAGAGGGAATGGCTTCAAACCGCACCAGGGGAGATTTAGGCTGGACGTTAGGAAATACTACTTTTCTGAAAGGGTGGTCAGGCACTGGAATGGGCTGCCAAGGGAGGTGGTCAGTCACCGACCCTGGAGGTGTTCAAGGAATGTTTAGATGCTGTGTTGAGGGACATGCTTTAGTAAGAACTATTGGTGATAGGCAGACAGTTGGACTGGATGATCTTGGAGGTCCTTTCCAACCTTGGTGATTCTGTGATTCTGATTATCTGAGATTCTGGAAGAATATTCACCATTAGTTCTCAGTCACAGAAATGGGATTATTATGCTTCTAAAACCTTACTAATTTGGAAAGGAGGAGGAATATGGGTGAAAACAGCAATGGGAACAACTGTTAGTACACAAGACACTATCAGAGAAATACTAACCTCTGATTCGAGTTCCAGTAGCATCAATCCTCTGCACACCACCAGCAAGCACCATGGCTACAGCCAGCTTTACCAGGTACAATCCAAACACTTGAGGACATAAGCTAGCCAAAATTTCATTCCTCCCTAGAACATGAGCAGAAAGTGGCACTCAGCACTGCCAGTAAATGAAGTAAAACTTCATTTCTCATGAATACATACATCCCTGCACTGACAAAAAAATTGGGCCTGTTTTTCTTTCTTTCCTTCTTTCTTTTTCATTTTTTAAATGAAACTCAAATGATTGTTTGATCCTAATGTTCTTAATTTTAAAGAAGTTAAATCTTCCATTGTCACAGGCAGCAATGCCAATCCTATCGCAGTTTAAGGAATGGATGGATGATTTAGGAAAAGGCACTAACAAAATGCCATCACACAACTGCTTTTGTTTCAAATAAAAGTGCAGAGGCTGTGAAGAAGTAAACTTTATTTATTCCACACTTCAAAATATCCCCTTGAAAACCAGCGTGTTGTTTTCTTATTTTTCTTAAATGTACATGTTTTCACATAGGCACAACACAGCTCATTTTCTCATTATCTTGACTCTACTTCTTCAATGTGTTCCTCCTCTCCTCCTCCCTTCCATAGCCTTAAAGAGCAAAAGAGCACTTCTATCTGCTATGATAATTTTGTTAGCTTGCCCTTTGAGATTCTGTTACCAACAGCACACTAGGGATTGCAGGATTCATGTCATACACTGCTAGAGCACATAAAACAAAGCAACCAATTTTGAATTCCTAACATGTTTTAAATTTGGATATAAGTACTTGGTACTGGCAAAATAAGTAGGCACCTTGTAATGACTTGAGACATATATGCCTCTTGTGGAGAAGTTTGAGGAAGTTAACATATTTTTGTCCAAAAATCAAAAAATTCTGTTGGTCAGCCACAGCATAACTCAAGATTTTAGTTGCCTCTATTTGACTTAAGAGTCATCTGCCTTGTCAGTGATGAACAGCCCAACAGTTCTGCTTCTTCTTAGTACCCAGAAAAATCAAAGTCACCTGTCTAAGCTGTCTTCTCAGGACATACCTAGTACACAGCATCAGGAACTGACTGGCATGAAATGCAGGACTGTACCATTCTTTCTTGAAAAACAGTAAACATACACATACTACCTGTTCTGAAACGGCCTTCACAGTAGACTCATCAAGTTTGATCTCTGCCCTCAGCAGAGAGAATACTAATTCACAAAAACAGCCTGAAAGGAACATCTCGGGCAATAAGAATTCTTCCAATTTCTTTCCCCATTTTCTTGTAGCCACTTCATATATGCTTAATTCTGAATTACTAATATTGCATAAAACCACATTGCAGGTTTCCAAAAAATCATCTCGAGAATGAAAGACTACCTGGGACCATCAAAGTAGATCCTGACTTACATTCCAAAGTTTCACAACAGAGTGGTAACAATTGTTTTCACTCCAAACAGTCAGAGGCTAGCAATTAAACTACTTTCTAGGAAATGCAGTTCTCAAGAATGTTTGTCATTGATGTAATCTCTGATTTCTCACGTGAGCAATCTGATTTTTAAGGGAAACAGCGACACCTACTCTTTTTTCATTTGTCTTTCAAGGAGAAAGACTAAGTTCAAAGTTTTAAAAGATGGTGCTATTTTGAGACAGTTCAGTGATATAAATCCCAGTGTCACTGGGATTTACATCAGGGGAGAGGGACGGAGTTTGGGGCACAACTGGTAATTGCTAGGTGGCAGACTGTAAACCAGAGTAAAATTAGGAGCCAGCCTGCTGAACACTCTGGCTGTTGGAAGCCACTTTCAAATCAGAGTCTCTCCGTATGTGATGTGAGGCTCCACAGCACTTAAATCATGGGGCTTTACATTCCAGAGTAAGGCTAAAGATGGCATATGCTAAGCTGCTTGGCAATGATTCAGAGCTTAAGTTGGGATGCAGAGAAATGAGACATGTAGCCCCGGAGTCAACAGCTATGTTACTCAACAGCTAAGTATATCTGGTCCACATTACTTCTAATGAGTATGCTTTTTCTTTCATGTTTATAAAACACCTTTTTTTTTTTTTTTTTTCCTTTTTTCATTTCTTGCTAATAAACATTCCAGAAAACACTTGACTAGAAATCCAAAAGAAGAAAGATCAATGAAAGATGTTTGGCACTATTTTAAAATAACTATTTTATATTCCTCTAGAAAAAATGTATTTTTGGAGTAACTAGTGGTAGGAATATATAGGGAAAATATATGCTCAGTCATTGTATTGTCACTCCTAATTTCATCTACTTTAAAGCTTTCAAGCACTAACCTGCTAAGGGATTATTCCTATGCTTTTCCCAGAAGTCTTCAAATTCCTTGCGGACTTCTTCGTCAATTATTACACCTGCTAGCTGCTCATTATTTACTTTAATATAGTTGGCTTTCAAAACAAGCTCCAAGTCACAGCGTGCATCCTGATGGAAAGGTTTCCATCTCTGCATTACCACTCCATACACTGTGATGTCATCTCCTATGGGTAACAACAAAGATTGGTTAAAAAAAAGAGAGGGGGAAAAAAAAAAAAGAGAGAAAAAAAGAAAAAAAAGAGAGAAAAAAGGTAAAATCTATTACGACTGACAAATATGTGGCTGTGTCTGCAGTAATGGATAATAGTATAGTTTAGACCCTGTGTTACAAAGTTAAAAAGAAAACCAACAAAAAAACCCCAGAAAAACAAAACAGCAATAAAAAGCAATCCTGCAGTTTTTAAGTCTGAAACAAACATTAACTAGATTCCTTCTGTCTGTAGTAGGAAGCTACTATGTACTTCTACTTCTGAATTCTTTAAGTTATACCTACCTGTGTTTCCTCTTTTCTAAAAGAGCAAACACTTACTTAACCTTTGATTACTTCTTTGAAGAATACCAGTATCGCACATGAACCTTCTGGCCACAGTGTTATCAGACAGTACAACCAATAATGAGTACTGAGTTTCTTGTAGGGATATAACTAAGAATTTTTAGTCCATTCTTATTCATTCCCTCACCAATTAGCTTCCTTTTTGGAAGACAAGCAGCTTTTTCCATCTGCAGCATCCCTTAGATATATTAGTTTGCACAGTGTTCCAAACCTAAGGACAGACATCACACTACAGGTATGGCCCAATCCACTTCCTTAAGAGGCTTGGGGTTCTTGCGCTAACAAACTTAGCATACTTTCAGTGCATCACAACACGACATTTATTGAAACTGATCTGTCAAATAATCAAGATACACCTTGTAGATAGATATACAGTGCTTTCTAGATCAGTCTTCAACTGCCATGCTAACTTCTAAGCTGAAACAACAACATGACAGATAAACATATATCTTTAAAAAAACCCTCAGTACTGACAGACTGCTTGGCAGAGATCTCAAATGGAAGAGTAAAAACACCTATGGTACAATTAAATGTAACGTACGCTATATCCTCACCAGATTTGCAACTGTCCACTAAGTCATCTTCCAGAACAACCACCATGCAACGAGGGATGCTTCCGACAGACAGTCTTTGAACCTAGGAGACAGGACAGAATAGCACTTATTAAGAACAGCACCTTTCAAAAGTCATTTATTGCAACTATGGCTTGAAGACCTTTTATCCCTTCTTGGAACTGAGGTCAATCCTTATTTTTCTCATAGAACTTACATGGTAAACACACTACTGCTGTCGGGAGTTTAAACATGGAAATTTGATGTTGATAGTAATGGAGACAGACATGGGTATTAAATTAGCTAAAGGTGCTCAATCCTGGGAGGTGCTGAGTAACTTCAATATCTTGCTGAAAAAACCTCACTAAGAGATATCATTTGAAATAACTGATTTTTGTTGTTGTCATTAATATTTGAGATACTTTTCAGACACTTATTCATTAAGTAAAATTTACTTTGAGTTCTGAAGCATGTCCAGGGGTTAGATAACCCTTTACTGAACTACATACTGAAAGATTATTCTCTACATTTTTCTGGTATACTGTTAAAATTTGACAGATTGAGATTTAATTTACACCTAAGTGTTGAGAATTAAATTTGCACATAACCAGATGCATGTGTATTGACAGATGTGCCACTAACCATTGACAAGACTTTCCTTTTCTCCAGGGTAATGTATGCAGATTTGTCATGGTCTATTTCCAAAGAGAAATTTTTCCATTTACAATTAAAGCTTGCAATAGTTGTTAAAATATCCACTGCACAAGAACAAGAATCAAAAGTACCTCTCCATTTTACAGCAAAGGATTTTACATACTAGAACTCCAGATTTACTCATTGTCTTGTGCCTAGAAAGAGTAATCCACCCTTGTTAGTATCTAAATGGCCACAGGCAGCTCACATTATTGTCAGCACTGGTGGGACATGCAGTTACTCGCAGCGCTAAATAGAAAATGAGTGAAACTCATTCTTGATTTAACACTACTGCATTTAATAAGCTCACATTCCTTTTCCATAATAGAGATCTTTGTGTCATGCAGTAAAACAAAAAAGAATGTTACAGAAACTAAGTCAGAAATAATTATGCAACACAGGGTTTATTTCCAATAAATAGTTTGATTCCTTTTTTTTTTTTTTTTTTTGCTATTCTGAAATTTGTAATGTATGAAAACAATTTTCTGAAATAGAAATGTAACATGTAACACATATATTATATAGATTAGCACCACTACTTATAAAATCAAAAGTCTGAAATAACTGAAGAGAACTTAAAAAAGATTTATGAGCATATAAACAAACATAGGAACATCAGCTGCCATGTACTCTGCTTATCCTCAATTTTCATACACTGTAGCTTTTCCTGTGCCAGTTTTGTCTTATGTGCTACTGTAAAAAGAGCCCTGATTGTTTGTTCACTTCTCCAGATTAACTGTCCTTGAGGCAGTTCACTCAGAACTAACTTCAAAAAACAAATACCAATTCTGTGAGGAGCACATTTTCAGTACCTGTTGATATGATTGTTGATTGAAGGAGGACGACATTTACAGATACCATATACTGACTATACTGTACCCCTACAGTTGACCTTGGCTACCACTGGGCTAGGTTTATTCTTTAGAAATAGCACAGAACATCAACACCATCTTCAGTCAGCACTTAGAGGAACAACACACGTAGTGATAGAAGGATTCAGCTCTGAAGTTTGATCTATGTAGTAACCATCAGTGTTTCATATGATCTTCAATATAATTAATACTTAATAATGGAAGTCTAGTCAACATGTGCCTACATTTTTTAGCTCTCTGACTGAAAATCTCTGAGAGGTAGATTCTCTGGCTTCCTGTAAGCTGATCAGCCCTCCCTTTTAAATAACAACCTGTAAAACTTTTCCACTTATCTTAGCATGTAGAAGATTCACATGAAAACAGGATAAACTTAATTTGGAAGCACAGTTTCACTAAAATTAGTGGAGATGTCTTATTCCAGCATGAAATTAAGCCCTCAAATACCTTCCTTAGCAAGTTCATTATTTTAGTATTTCAGACATCTACACCACGATACCTTCCCCCTTTCTCGATCTTTTTTTCACCTGCTCCTGAATTTTGATTTCTTGATAGTCTCGGCAGCTGGTAGGGGAGGAGGATGTTCCAGAGAGGCAAGTGAACTTGGTTGAGTTGCAGCCATCTTCATTCAAGCAGGCTGATGGACGGCAGAAAGCATAGTACTGCTCAAAGTCAGCCTTAGCCACAAAAACGTGTTTGCACTTATTGCAGATGTAGCTCCGCTCAAATTCCAACACTTTCACCAAACTGGTACGGATGACAGTTCCAGTGACAGACAAGAAGTGACCCACATCCCTGGTCTTAGGAATGTGCTCGCGAGTCAGCTCTGGGCAAATGGGCAAACCTGTTAAATCGAAATACATGCAGCATGAGACCACGTGCATGAAGTGCATGAAACATACTTGCAGTGCAATTAAACAGAGAAACTGGGAAACATATCTGACCTATTAACACTGGCTATAGCTGTTCTGTAAAGACAATTCAACAATTCATCTGTCCCAGCATACATGCGATTAATTGATCTTCAACAGTGAAAAGCATCAGATGCTGATCACAATAAGAAAATACGGTCATTTTACTCTCCTACTTTTGTCGACAGTCACAAGCAGTTTCCATTCATGAAAAAAGATCCTGATGTTCTCAGACCTATCAACTCAAATGATCTGCCAATATCCTTGATTCTCAACTGGTTTATCTTAATTGCAAACCTTTAGCTATGCTTTAACTGTAGTTCAGAATTGTTCCTGTGGTTTAAAAAAGCACAGTCCTGCATCCTGTGGGAATTCTCAAGTCCAAGCAAATTCTAAAGCCAAAGTACATGAGCATTTGACCTTAAATCCACGTGTGCACACCAGTAAACCTGAAGCACATGGAAAATGTCAGAAAAGGAATAGAAAAGGGTTAACAAAACAACCAGAGTGAAGTCACTTTTCTATTCAGATAAGTGGTGACAAAATTTTTGTGGCACTCCTCTCCATTAACTCCATGCCAACAGCCAGCTGTGCTGCATGGATCCCACCCCTGTGTTCATCCGTATGGACACCACAGCAGAACAGCTGCTGAAAGCCTGAGGAAGATCAGTCTAAATCAACTGCCTGCAAGTCTTCATAAAAATAAATGGCCTCTAGAATGCGTTGCCTCTTCAGAAGTTATTTTACAAGAAACTGTAGAATTTAGTAAATATCAATTTAAACAAATTATCTTAATACAATTTCTTATAGTTTTACTTCCGAAACAAAGACAGAAAATGGAGATGTAAAATAATAAATCTGCTGGAAAATGATTTTTCTAAGGGGACCAACACTATTTGCGTATTTAGGTCAAATCTGCTCAGTAGCTTTGACTGTTAAGGAAAAGGCAGAATGTCCTTTTTTCAGTATGTCCAAAATCAAATCTTTTGTTTCAGACACGTTGAAACATTCAGCTTTGATGCTTTTAAGCAAAGTGTTTGACTTTTTGCTTCTGTTTAAAGAAAATATTATTAAACATTAAGCTCATTATAGATGAATTAAGGAAGTAATTTGGAAAAGAAATGAACTGTTATGTAGAACTGGAAACAAAGTAATTTTCTGGTTAACTGTAACAAAGCCATATATAGCTTCTTCCAAACCTGGCAAAAATTCTTATTCTTCCACAGATTTGTGTTTTTATTCAGTTTAGTCAAAAGAAAATCAAAATCAAAATCCACTGTTTCTCAGCTTACATCAGAGAGTTGCAGCCCTGTTGGCAGGATATATGCTATGACTGTCCCAGTGAATAGCAAAAAGACAGGAGGCTGGACAGGGTAAAAGGGAGCTTTCGCTCTGATTATATCAGACTGCTTGACAAACTATTTAAGTGCATGTCTCTTTGAATAAGCTTTCGTGTATAAGTAATAACATGTAAAACTGAACTACCACCAGCAGCATGGCTATCAACAACTGACGTGAGCACTCAGGCTAATGGTAAGGCAAAATCCTTTAGTGGATTTGCATCAAGAAGAGAAGTGGCACAATTAAACTCGTACAATGCTGAAATTCAGATAATTGCACAGGGAAGGAGGGGTAACCCACTGTCAACCACAGCCTATTCACACCACCCGCATCCTTCTCTGAGCTCCTTAGCTATCCTGTCCATATCAACACAAGTGTGCCAAGATTGCATTCTTATCCCTAACATAAACCAAACCGCTTTCCCTCACTCCAGCTCAAGCCTGCAAATGCATCCTAGAACACTACAAATACAGTTTTCATACTATATTTTGCTCATACTTTTATTAGTATACTAATGTTTCAATATTCTGTGCAACACAGAGGACATCCTTGCACATCACGTAGACAGCAGTTGTACACCGTGACAACAAAGCAGGTCGCAAACTGTTGTGCTTTGTTTTTCCTAAAATCATGGACAAAATGCATTTTGAGAGCCACAAGGTAATTATATTTCTGGTGCTTACATTTTAGTGTCAGCATTTTTTGTGAAACATACTGGATAAAAACACATTTATTCCCACAAATATGATTCATTGAATCAATCACAAAATGGTTTGGTTGGAAGGGACTTTTAAAGACTGTCTAGTGCCAAACCTTCTGCCACGGGTAGCAACACCTTGCCCTGGATCAGGTTGTACAAAGCCTCAGCCAACCTGATTTTTACCACTTCAGATGATGAGGCATCTACCACTCCTCTGGGCAACTTGTTCCAGTGTCTCACCAGCCTCAACATAAACAATTTCTTTCTTACAGAAAACCTGAATCTGCCCTCCTTCAGCTGAAAAACACTGTCCCTTGTCCTGTCACTGCAGGCCCTGCTAAAAAGTCTCTCTCCATCTTTCTTACAAGCTGCCTTTGTAGACTAGAAGGCCACAATGAGGTGGCCTTATGCAACCTGCTGGCCACACTTCTTATGCAGACCAGGATACATTGCAAAGCACATGCTGCTGGCTCCCATCCAATTTTTTATCCGCCACCATCCCCAAGTGCTTATCTGCAGGGCTGCTCTCAATCAATTCATCACTCAGTCTACTGATACTGGGGATTACTCTGATCCAGGTACAGGACCTTGCTGAAGTTTCTTATGAATTCCTTCTCTCTCTAACAGTCCGTCAATCAAAACAATATATCTCCAATATAGAGGCAAGAGAGGGAGGCTATATCGTGGGGGATCGTGTCAAAGGCCTTAAGGAGGAGAAGGTAAATGACATCAACTGATCTTCCCTTGTCCACTGATGCTGGTCACTCCATCACAGAAGATCACAAATTCTTGGGTTTACTCAAAACAGCTGGGACTGCCATGTGCATGCTCTCTACATTCAAGCTGCCAAAAAACAAATGATCATAAAGCACTCAAATATGGGGCAAGTGAGGGAAACAGTGGTCACCATCTCCTGCCTCTGCAAACTGGAGAGTTCCAAATAGTCACTGTCAGCAATGACATGATGGGACCATGCCACCACCAAACCCAGTTCCTTACTACCGGTGTTTTAACTTCAGAACCTGCACTTCACAGCTACTGCACCTCAAAGTCACTAATGTCTTCCCAACAGTGAAGAATAATGGCATATGAATTTGTAGTGAAAAAAAACCAACAATGAAATCCATTAGTAAAGACCATTCTTTCCAACAGTTCGTTCCAACAAGTAATTTTACAACTACTAGTTAAGCACAGATTTTAACTAATTCAGATAAAACTACAAGACTACTTACCCTACACATAGCAGGGGAGTTGAAACTAGATGATCATTGTGGTCCTTTTCAACCCAGGCCATTCTATGATTCTATGACAACTCAAAATTTGGACTCTGCCTGTTCTGGAACGTGGTTGGCAAGCTATGAGGAAGTCATAGGGCAAAAACAGCTAGGAACTGTACCTTCCTCTAGAACTTACAGCTAGACCTTCTGGCTGTCAGGACAAACAGCCTGAGACCAAGCACTGGTCTGAGGAGCTCTTTTCTCATGAGAAGACTGCGGTTTGAGTTTTGACCCTGTAACTTCTAACCACTGCACACGCACCATAAGGGATACCTGCACGGCCTACGTACCTCCACATAACCTACCGACAAGTGTCACAGCACAGGGAGAGTCAGAAAGACCAAGGAGAAGCTGCCCTGCCGCCTCCCTGCCCGCCGCTCACCTGAAATCCTGGCGTGGAGGTTGGGCTTCATGCGGAGCTCCGAGGACGGCGTGGCGGCCTGCAGCACCGCCATGGCCGCCCGGCGCAGCGCTCCGTCAAAGATGGGCAGCACCTGGCTGGGGAAGGCGTTGAAGTACTCCCCGATCTCCATGTTGGTCTCGAACAGCGTCAGGGCGTCGACGAGGACCGGATAGTGCGCCTCGTCGTCCGCCTGGCGCAGGATGCCGAGGATGTCGTCCCGGTGGTGCCGCAGCAGGTAGGACTCGAACACCTGCCCGATGAGGCTCACCTGGTCGGCGCGCAGCGCCATGCCGAGCCTGCCCGGACGAGCAAGGTAAAGCAGTTAGAAAGCGAGAGGCTTCGGGATCGAGTCATGCGGGATTCTACAAACTTAGGGAAAAGCTCGCGGCGGAGCGAGGCCCAAGCAGGCCGGGGCCGGGCTGTGCGGGGCCGCCACGGGCACCGGCTCCTTCCCACCCCTCGCTGCCGCGAGGCGGGACGGCGGCTCCCGCCTGACGACGGCCGCGGGCGGTGCTGCAGCCCCCGGACAGCGCTCCGCGTGGGGCGGCGCCGCGCTCCTCGCTCCCGCCCGCCCTCGGGCAGCCGGCACGGCAGGGCCCGGCCGGGGCTCTCCCCGCCCGCGCTGCAGAAGTGAAACCTCCCGCGCTCGATCGGCGGCAGCCGCTGGTCCCGCCCGCCCGGCCCGGTAGTGAGCAGCGCGGCAAGATTTGAACGCGGCGCGGCAGCTCGCTGTATAGGCCCCGGCCGCGCTCCCCGTGCATCGGTACCTGAAGCGCGGGCTTCCGCCGCCCTTCTGGCCGGGTCCCACCGCTCCGTCAGGCGGCGGCGGCGGGAGGAGCGGTCCCGTCCCCGCCCCTCCGAGCCCGGCCCGGCAGATCCGCCCGCCTGCTGGAGCCGCCCGCGCGGCTCGGGGCTGTGTGCCGGCGTGAAGAGTGCAGGTGTAACTTCTTTGTAAGGAAGTTAGAAATTGGCGATAGGACGAGGGGAAACGGCCACGAACTGAAGCCTAGGAAGTTCTGCGCAAATGTGCGTAAGAACTTCACGGTAAGGGTGACAGAGCAGTGGAACGGGCTGCCCAGAGTGGCTGTGAAGTCTCCTCCTCTGGAGATATTTACGATCTGCCTGGATGCCTACCTGCGTCCAGCCCCTACAATTCCGTGTTTCTGTGAAATTCTCTGTTGAGTTTCTGGCTCTTAGGATCTCCCACTGTTGGCTTGTGTTAGTGGTAAAGTCCCGTTGCTTTATCAAATAGCCTTTTGCTAACCAGTTGAATGGACGTTCCTGAAAAAGCACTGCTGAAATCTGCACTAATACATAAATCCATCACTGAAAATACGGAACTATTTCTGACAAAGCATCTGGGTGTAGTATCAGGCTGACCCTGTCTCCACAGTACACTTTCAGTGTCAGTTTTATTCAGCCTAAGGTGCTGTCTTGCAAGGTACCCAAACCAGGCTGCTTCTTTCTAATGACGACACAGATAATGTTGGATATTAGGAAAAGAATATTCTTAGAAAGAGTGATGAGGCTTTGGAACAGGCTGCCCAAGGAAGCAGTGGTGTCACCGCCCTGGAGGTGTTCAAGGAAAGGGTGGGTGTGGAACTGAAGGTTATGTTTAGCAGGCTTGGTGGGGATGGGTCAACAGCTGGAGGTCTTAGAGGTCTTTTCCAACCTTAATGACTCTTTGATTCTATGTTTCTGCACGCCAGTTGGGTCAGCACAGTTATCTGTTTTCTTGCAGGGAAGAGACAGCCAGCAACTGGAGCAGTTAATTACAGCTACAGAGCAAGTGAAGGTTGCAACTAGGTAGTGGTTCCTAAAAAAAAAAAAAAAAAAAAAAAAAAAAAACCCTCAACAACAACAAAAAGAAAACAGCCGCTGCCCCCCCCTTCTCCTCTTCTTTATCTAGTGAGGATGTATCAAGCTGTACCCCAATATGTAGTATGAACCAAACAAAACAACATAAAAAGAAGACAAAAAGAAAAAACAAAACAAAACAAAAAAAACCCAACCAACCCTGCCTGAAATATTTAGCATTATCAAATGATAGCTAGTAATAACTATGTGCTTCACATATCAATGAAGAAATACTTAGTCAATAAAAACTCCTCCTCCGAAAGGTACCCTGTGATCATTTAGAAATCCAAAGGTAGCTTGTGGATCTAAAACTGCTTTTTAGTTTTACAGAATATGTGTACCATGGAGCTGGCAATGTTTCAAGGGTACAAGAACTGTCAGCCAATACAGTGGTCAGTGGTACACATCCAATGTGCAACTGGGATGCTGCCAGCAGGGCTGCATAGGTGCTGAGATGAGCTCACAGATGTTACAGGTTAGGTGAGGATTCAGACTAAGCAGGATGAATGAGATTTGCTGTTCATTTTACAGTAACACTTGAGCTTACATGCTACCTCAGTTTCTGTTCCATTGTCAGGTGCAACTGTGTCTGCCTCTCCTGTTTACAGGCTGCAGTACGGTTATATGTTTCTCTGTGCAGCCAGGCACCACAGCTGATGGTTTCCAACTGTATTCACAATTCAAGGACTATTGGTCAAGTTAAAGTATTAGCTGCCCTCTGAACTCTTCAGCTGGACTGCAGGGTTGAACTTGGTAGGCTTAATCATTGAATATACCTCATTATAATAAGGCCAGATTTTGGTAGCTATTGTGGAACTACACTTTTATATTGTTAAGCTTAGCTCTTCTTGTTTCCTAGCAACACTGGTATCAACACTTCTGGCATCATCTGCTTCTCACAGTGTTCGGCCCGCTGTTTACAACAAGCAGGCCGTGATACCACGGCTAACTGAAAATAACTGAGTTGCAATTTACAAATACTCTTAAGAGTGTCCAGGCCTTATGGTTTGAGCAGTAGATAAAGCCTGAGCTGTCTAATTGAGTATATGCTTTTAAAGAATGAGCATTAACACAGTAAAGGAGTGCAGCAAAGGAGCCTAATGGCAAGCTGGGCAACAAGTTCAGTTGTTAATATTCAGGCTGAGCAGTCAGGCTGGAGAAGTTCTGGTTCAGCCAGGCTGCCAGATTTTGTTACGTGATCCCAGTGCTACCTACGTTGGTACTTCCAATTACTGCAGAGTATCTAAAGAAATGGATACTTATAAATAATAATTTTAAAATACACTGCAGATTAATTAAGTGTAAAACTGAAAAGTGATTTTGCTATGCAATTATACGTGGAAATTTTGCCAGAGACTTTATAGAAAAAAAATGAAACTGATACAATCAAAACTCAATTCCAGAAAGTAGCTAGGCCACAATACTAGAAACTAAAGATTCACTTCCACTAAAACAAAAAATGGCTTATTGCTTGTCTAGGAAGAGTAGTAAAAGTACTGTTACTAGATTACACTGAGCATACCGTGAGAAGAGCAACATGACTCCTGAAAGTCATTTTGCATCTGTCAAAGCTGCTGTTTTTGCAAATTATATTTAGAAAATAAAAAACAAAAAGGACAGGCTAGGATTCCTTACACCTACATTTAGGCAACTAAGGCATTTAAGTGCACTGTTGCTCTACAGTCTTTGTACAATAAAAAGAGGTAAGTGTGCTGATTCACTTCTGAAGCTGCCCGTTGACTGCAGAGAAGGTGTTCTTTAGCTGAGTGATAGTCACCTTCCTTATAAGCAAGAAAGAATTAGTGAAATTTATCTGTGACTAGCACTGGAGTCATGCAACCATATTCATATATATCTTAAAATAAGGGGTTAGTCTGAAAATCCTGAACAAGCCTGGTTTCTAATGTTATGAGTGTATTCTGTATGCAATTTATTGCCAGTATAGTAAATGTAGTGAAGCAACAAAAAAATAGTAGTAGGAGGGAGTCGATCAGATAAAGCAGTACTAACTGTAGCTTAGTTTTTCAACTGTATGCTTGTATTTTTTTTTTTTTTTTTTTTTTTTTTTTTTTTTTTTTTGTTCCCCTCAAGTATATATTCCCTTTGAGTATACCTTGATTTAACAGAGGGTTTTTGGAATCAGGGTAGTGTGGTCAGGCAATTCTATGATTCTATGACTCCAGGTACAATTTCTGCCACAGAACAAAGCCATGCAGTTCTTGTGACATAGTTCTTCATTGTGGTATGAGAGTATGTTTGTAAAATGGAGCATTTTTCTGCTAACCTGGAAGATTCACTGGGTTTCACAATCATCACAGAAGTGAATTAAGCAATACAGACTGAAGGGGCAAAGTTCTGCCTGAAGGCAAATTATTATGACATTCTGATTAAATGTAGTATTCATCTGCATTTTGCCCTGCTGTCGAGTATAGCTTGTTACTTCTTTCTTCCATAGGAAAACACAGTAAGGATTAAACTACATTATTTTGTATTTGCTCTTTGACTTCTCATTGTTAATTTCTTTCTGGATAAAACTGTTCAAGGTCAGAGGGGTACTAAGTCCTGATAATCAGATTTATGTCTCAGATAGCAAAGAGAACTCTTGAGAGTCAAGACATTTCCCCTACCATTTTAAATAATACCAAACAATCTCACTCTAATTCTGTCCCTCTTTAACTCAGAGGTGTCTGCTGAACTAATAAGAGGGCAAGAAAACACCCAGGAGTAAAGGCTATGGACTGCAGAACTGGACACCAGATACTGCAAACAATGGTATTGTGATAAGTCAACTTCATGTATTAATCCAAAGTGTCAACTTCTTTTAAGAAAGCGTATTACAGAGTTCTCAATGCCATTTGATAGAAATTTTTTTTTCCTAGTTTGTTGAGGTTGATTTTTAAGAGACTGGTTTGATAGTGGAACAGCTGCTGACTTTGGCAGATGTGGTACCTTCTCAATTTTCTCCTAATTATAAAAACAAATGCCTGCTAGCAAAAAGAAACCCTGGGCGCACCTTTTACTGAAGTCTAAAAACAAGAGCAGTTAAAGTGAATGCATACATTGTCATCTTACAAATATTGTTCACTGTTAAATACACAAAAATACAATGAAGTGGCGGATGGGAGAAAAAGGCAGAGCCCTTTATATACTTTGCAATGTGTAAGAAAAAATACACAACACTCACTTCAGAACATTATAACAAAATGAGCTAGTGTATTTTATTTCGGTAACAGCCAAGAAATCTGACATTTTGCCCAATATGGCTTTCTTCTAAAATTAAAAAGTTGCATATTACCTCCATTTGAGTGCACCAGCTACAGAAAATCTCCTGTATGCATCTTCAGTTCACAGTAGCATCACCAGAGTACAGCTTTCAGTGGATTTTTCAAGCAGAATTATAAGATAGAAGTTTTAAAATGTTCATTTAGAATATTTTATATTGTTTATATGAAAACATACAAATTTTTCATTTATACATATACTACATATAAAACTCATTGTAATTAGCAAGTATATTCATCTGGGTATTTACCTTTGTGCATACAGGGGAAAAAAAGTATGTTGTTAGGGCTTCAGGTGAAATATTAAAGATAGAGACTTTAGTATATGCTAACTAAAACCTTAGTTAAACAACTCAAACAATTGTTCCTGCTTTTAAAAGATAAGAGATTTAGCTTAAAAATACATTCATAAAACAAAGAGACAATTTTCTCCCTGAGACTACCAGTGTGAGTTACTTTGTGGTAATCATTGAATGAAAAAATATAAAAGAGACAACAGGCTTTTTCTATATGCCGCAGCAAATTTCTGGAGCAACACCAGAATCAAAAAAGGTGTAGATTGGAGAATCATGCTCATTAGCTGAAAAAAAACATGTTCATATATTAGACATTAAAACTCTTAATACAGACAACTGAAGGTAATTAATTTTTAAAGATCTGTATCTCTAGTATGTATAAATGGCAAAAAGTTTTTTGAGTTTGATTATTTACTATTTCAGACATGAATTTTATCTAAAGCAAGACTTTATGCCCCAAACATAGACTTTTGATTTATGCAGAGATGTATGGTATGGTATGTATATGGTATATACAGGTTTCACACATCTTTGTTAATATTCGTAACATAAATGCACAATTTGTGTGAACAGCTGCTGTTTAAATTCAATGACAAGATGTTAGATAATAACTAGAAGGTAAAGTCTCATGGGCATCGGTTAAGGTGTCAAAAATCTGTCCCAAAGAAAAAAATTCCAACTTCTTTTTTTATGGCCTTCTCACTCTGAGCATCTACACTGATTTCCATAGAATTTACATTCTTCCTTTTAAATGTTAGAAGGGGGACAGTTTTTAAAATACAACAAAGTAACAGAATAGAACTGGGATGGATTAGACATACCCTGCCCAAATTGGAGAGAATTTTTCCTTTCACAAATTACATTGTATTTATAACAACCATGCGATTTTTTTGGGAGGAAGCCTTACCTAAAAGAAAACACATTTCTAGGAAAAAGGGGGAAAGCATTATGTTTGTTCTACCAAAATTTATTATGTAGTAATTACAAAGTTTAAAGATCCTTCCATCTTAAGTAAAAATAATAATTACACACATTATATAATACCATGTCAAGTGATTTCAACAAATATCACATGAAATACAGTGCATTTTCAAATCAGAAAGACAAATATTTTCTCATTCACAGTGTTTGACAAATTACAGGAAAGCTCGTTCACATGAGGGTTTACTTAAGGTCATGCTCTTATAAACAGTCCACATCACGCTGTGCCACAAAACGAATCATCTCTCAGAATGTGAAGTATCGGGCAAGCCACTCCTGGCGTTGTGGATCTGGTGAAGCCACTGGTGAAGCATCAGTCTGAGGAGGGCTAAATTCACAAAAAGAAAAAGATATTAACCCACAACTAAATGGAGTACCCAACTTAGGAGGAAAAGATTCTCACAGAGAATATCGAGTACAGAACAATCTTGTTTTTCCCTGGATTCGTAATCAGCGTGCCTCTGGATACGATTTAATGTCTCCCTATAGAACCTGTGATCATCCACTCCATTGGAGAGCATCAGCAGCACAGATAAGTCAATTCAGAAGCCACATTACAGGGTGATTTTGGGAAATATAATTTAAAATCTCATGAACAGCTGTGTACTATCAGAAGAATAAAAAGGGCTCTCTTGGAAAAGTGTGTCTGTAGAAGGTCCTCTTTTAGCATCCTTTTCCTGTGGTAAAGTTAATTTTCAGAAATATGATGCAAGCATCATATTTGTAGACATGTGCTCACAGAGACTGATTGGTAACACACTATTTTCATACTTTACACTGATCACAAATATCACTTGCATTGTTGTTCATGCATATATTTTAAATATTCTAATATATGAGGAAAAAATAAATTGCTGCATCGCAAACAATATTTGATTCCTCTTTGAACCATTTAAAATCTCACTGAATGAGCAAGAAAGTTTCATAATACAATCAAGTTTCTTTATCAATAAAAATCCATAATAAAATAATCCCTACTGTATTACTGGGTAATACAAAACACAAAACAATTTGGAATGGAAACTCTAGCATCACAGTCCATGAGTTCATGCACATGCATGATATAGGTATCTGAGCACAGTCATGCACATTACATGCACAGGAAAAATAAGAAAGACAGTATTTTTGAAAAGTAACTGTTTAGTTGACATAGACTTTTCTTTACTAATCTATTTTGCATTCTACTATTTGCCTCCTTGAATAAAACAGAAAAAAAGGGTAAACAGCCAAGTGTGGATCTGGTAATGATACACAGCTTGAAGTTGCCAACTTGAAGGTAAGAGGTCAGTAGATACAGCACACAGCACTTTTTCAGTGCCTTTAATATGTAGCCACATAAAGCAAAAAGATTAAAATCCCACCTCTAAGAAACCATTTTAAGTTAGTAATTCAATTCATTGTATCAATTCTTTAGAGAATGACTTGAGACTTCAATGCTGACTTAGTTACTGGAAGCTCAGCATTAAGCATTCAAGCATATACCCTTCCTGCTTCTGCAGTAAAGTTTGCCTGTGATTTGTTGTAGGTGAGGAAAGGGGAAACACAGAACATTTGTGTAGCACAGAAAATCGTCTTCTAACATAAAAACCATTATCAGACAATACTGAATAAAAGAAATTCTGTGCTAGTAACAATTTCTAAATGACAATCAGCAAGTAACACAAACATTTAAAACAATTGTTCATATATGTAAACAATTGGAAGCACATGAATTCTGTAAAGGTATCTAGAGAGGTTTTCCAACTTCAAGACTTATGAAAAAGTGAGAATATACTTCAGTAAGGTCTACAATAAAAAGGAATACTATAAAGAGGTTACAATTATAATGTAAAAATTGAAAATTCTGTAATATTACTTGTATCCGAAAGGTTCATGAAGCAAGTGGGATTCAGCTCAATACAAAAGCAAAATTTTCCTGAGTTAAGAAAGAGAAAAAGGTTGGTGAGGCAATGCTCACCTCAAAAACGTCTTGGGCTCTTTGGGTGGTATTGGCTGTGGCAGTGGTTTGCTGCTGTTGAACTCAATATCGTGGATGGGTGAGTTAGGAATGGGGTCCAGGCGGTTAGGATGTCCATTGCCCACTCCGCTAGATTCCAGAGCACTTAGATTGGGGACACTCACAAACCTGTTTGTTGACTTATCGTTCTTCTTCTTTTGCTGCATTAAAAATAACAAATATAAGGAAGGCTTCTTGTACCAGGACAGTTGAGGAAATCTGCAAATTTAGGATTTTTTTTTTTTTTCTGGCTTTTTGTTGGGGAGAGGGAGAAGCTGGATAGGAAGGAGAGCAGCTGGGACAGAGTGGCTTTTTTTTTTTTTTTTTTTTCCTCCTAATTGTAGTTCTACAGTTTGTTTTGACCAGAACTGAACAACACAATTTTTTTTTTTTCCACATTTCTAATTAAGACCTACTGTAATAATCAATGAGCACATTATTTTTAAAGATATTCCAGTATAACATTTTACTCTATTTTAAGACATCAAAGACAGTAAGCTTTCCTCAAATTTACCAGTTAGCCTGTTAAGCTTTTCACCTTTACTTAAGTCTTGTTTTGGTATTAGTGGAATAGCTTTACTGTCATATGTAGTCACAGCAAATTTCAATGATGAAAAAAACAAATCTCTCCAACAGGTTTCACCTCATTACTGATGTACATTTTGGTCAGTAAACACGGAACCTAGAGAAACAGCTACATTTCTTTTAAAATAATTATGCCCCCAAAGTTAGCAAGCATTATAACAATACTGTTGAAGAAGACAATACCGTGTGAGAGTTCTTGTTTCTTGCTCAAAGGCTAGGCTTCTAATGCTACTCCAGTTAACGCTTCTGGGCACCAGATGGCGCAACAATATTTTTTCTGTCTTAATACTCTTTTTACTACAGATAATATTCAAGGGACTCGAAATACTGACAGATTTTATTTTGATATAATTGTTCAACTTTCCATAACACATCATACAAAGGAATCAGTATTTATCTGCTTTTATAGATATTTTAATGTAAATATGCTTCAAATAATTCTCTAGGTCTTCAAATTGTATTGACAGAATACCATGTGTGTTTCCTGAATTCTATTGAATATTCCATGTCAGTGATAAGGATTATTAAAAAAAACCACCCTATTTAAAAAAAAAAAGATTCATTTCTTCTCGTGAATTATCTATTAACTGAGTATATAATCAATACTGTCAGCAGAAGAGCTACACTATTCATTAGTGTCAGGTGTCCAAATGGAGACAGAGTCCTACTGCTTGTTTGTTTGTACTCTTCTATTTAGTTCTCTGCTAGCTTTGATTTCAGTACCTGCCCTCTCCAAAGCTGAGAGGTGAAAGTGCTGCTAGTATAGTGCAGTGGTGCATACCTTTGTAACATGAAATTAAATATATATATTGAACAGAAGGCTATACTAGAAAAATAATCTTTTTTAATCACCACAGTAGATCACTAGCTGCAAAAGCTTAAACTAATTCTTCAGGCTGAAAAAGCAAGAAATAACAGCATCATAGGAAAACTGGTAAAACTGAAAGTAGCCAAATGTATGAAAAACAACTGCAAGGTGTTATACAATGTAATTAAAACTGTGTGTAAACCACACTGTAGTTTAATCTATGTGCTTCATAAGTGGCTTATTTCTGCAAAATGTATTTATCTCTATAAGTGCTTTGAGAAACACTACAGATTGTATCTTGTTTTTTATAAAGCACTCTATACTTCCAGAGCAGTCAAATCTGGAGAAAAACTGTGTGTATTGTTTCCATGAAGTTCATGCAAAGTATTACAAAACATCAGATTCAACAACATAATACTAAACAGATCCATTGCATAAATTTGAGAAACTCCAATACATACTGCAATGGTTGTAATTTTGCATTAAAGTGCAAAGCCTGCACTCATTTGTAACTTCTGGGTTTTTTTATTATTACAAAGAGAGTGAAGTTTTCAGTTTCTCTGTAATTCATTCTCTAATAAACATAATATGTGCTTTGATAAAGTAACATGTTCCACAGATCATGGAATGAAAAACTAAAATGTTCTGGCATACAAGACTTTTTTAGAGTCTTAATTTTAAGTGATAGAAGCATATGATAAAAATACATGAATTATCACTATGGAAATCTGATGTTGAAGTACTTTTCCCAAGCACGTCAGATTTCACACAAAACACAAGCTTATATGCTCAGTGACTAAATTTCACATCTTTATAAAGGAATGGTTCAGACAAACTTCCAAAAATTTCAAACAACTTTTCACACAACAACAAAGAATTCAAATTAGTTTGGACCTAGCTGAGACAATACCAGGACTACTAAATTCTTTTATGCAGGTATGCATAAAAGTTAGGTATCAGCAGATAAACTTGCCAGAAGTGCTGGACTCCTGAAAAGTGTTGGAGAGCATTGACAATTTATGGCAGAGTTTGTGCAGATGTGAAAATATGATGATCTAAAGTGAAACTTCATAAAGCTGAGCTAAATAACACAGCCTGATCTCTTAAATGACAGGGAGAGACCATCCTATTTGTTCTGCTTAACCAAAGCCATCCCAAGTTCTACCTCTACAGCTGGGGAAAATCTCTTCTCTTTCCATGCAGGTGAAATGGATTATTGCAAGAAAGAAGGAAAGGTCAGAGAACTCATTGTGACTGCTTAAGTGGTGAAAAGAAGCAGAATGAAGGTACTCAGCTAGAGACTACTTATGTTCCTCATATAGGAATGCTACTGGCTTTTTAAGTGACAGTGATGCTACTATGGCTGTTTGTACAGTAGCCTCTCTGGGCTGCTATTCACCAGGATGGAGAGAACAGGCTTTTACTTAAGTGTTCTTACTCATATAGGATGTGATACTGATTGAGATGGTTGAAAGCTGATTTCCATCTTCTGCTGCCCTTACAGTCCATACCTAGTTTATCTCTCCAATCCTCTATCTTTTTCTACTCAGTCTCATTCCATGTCCTTCTCATACTCTTTTTCTTCCTGTTTTTGCCCCTATTTCTTTTCTTTCATGTCCCCTCTCCCTTTGTCTTTCTAGCGACTTTCCATCCTGCGCCATCTGAAAAAAAATTGCCTTTTCCAAAATAGCCAAGAGAAACGATGAAAATTAAAACTAATTTGGGATGTCACTGTTCTCTTCTATGACATGCTACATTTCTGCTCTCTATAGCCTTTCTATCCCTTTTCTATTTTGATTTTAGAGTTTTGTGAGGAGGAACTGTTTTATGTCATACATACATACATACATACACAAAAGAAAGAAAGAAATACCTGCACAAAAATCAGGAAAGACAAATGGAGAATGATGTTCCTTGTTTTGAATTTGTCTTTAAATAAAGACTGATATATGTACACATACACACACATTTCTTCTTTTTAGTATATGCTAACTTTAGATTTCTTATTTTTTACTTTAGCAATGAAGTCCATGGAACATACCTTCACCAATGGATTAATAACACCAACATTAGGGCTTGCATTAAACACTTTGTTGTAGTTAGTCTCCCTGTTAACTAGCTCCAGCTGATAGAACTTTTTGTCCTCCTAAAAAGAAGAACAAATAGAAACTTCTTTTTATGCATTCTCAATCACTTAGTGGCCAAATCTGCCTATAAAGTGATTTCAAATAAATTTATGCTTATGTTTTTTAAAGAAACTGATACTTCTAAAAACTACATTTCATATTTAATGTTAAATATATTATTATATGTAAATATTAAATAATTTATATTTATGCTGTTCTGTTGTATATGTTCTAATTGTGCATTGGTAACAATTCAGTATAGATAATTTGAACTTCCCAAATTCCTTCTTGCTTCTGAGTTAGAATCTAATCAAATTAATCTGAGCCAGGCTACCAAGGTGTGACTTTGGGAAACTCAGTGCATCAAGAAACTGGAACTCTTATTAGATATCTCTTAGAACCCTATCAGGTAACTCATAGAAGAGACTGTTTCTTGCATGGATTACATGGCTGGCTTCTTAGTCCAGGTCCGCAGATAGGATACATCTGACCAAGGTCATACTGCAGTATTTTTTTGTAATGATGTATTATGCTTGATTATGCAAAATTCTGTATTTAATAGGTTTACTGTTATGAGACGGTGGAACCACAGGGACAAGGTATTAAAGAATACAAATACAAGCTATCAGGATTGGTTCTTTAGATGCATTTTGAACACTTTGAATTAGATTAACATTTGTACTTATGAAGATATTGAACCAAGAGAGCATAAAAGTCTTACAATCAATTTCTTTATGAGTTGGTCCCGTTCTGCAATTAGGTCTTTCAGTTCTGAGATAAGCTGCAAGTCTTCTGGTCTTGATTCTCTGTTTTTATATTTTTCTTCCATTTCTTCTAAACTTTATAGGAAGGAAAAATACCCCCTTTAGCCTGATCAAGTGCTAAATGATGAGAGAATCATATCTTTCATTTATGCAAAAGAGAGTTCAAGTAATAAAAACAGAAGATGATTTTTTTTTCCTTGAAGTAAATTAATTTCTGTGTTATCACTTAAGCTTTAGCTAGTTGAAAATAACAAAACCCAAAATCTTTGCTACAGTAACTAAAATTTGGGGCAAAATTCTATAAACTTCACAACCTTTTCATGCATGCAGTACTAGCTGTTAGAAAAAAGGCCTCTTGGAAGCCAGACTGAAAAGAAGGCACTCACAAATAAAATGAAAAACATGTACAGTACAATTACAGAACACATAGCTGAGACTGGTTATTATGCATGATACAGGAACTACATTGCATTATGTTTAATATTAATGTAAATTTTAAAAGCTGACAAGTGATTTGGTGAGGAAAAACCAAACAGTATGATTTTCTTTTGATAGATGACTACTCTCAATAAAGTTGCATGCTTGTGATACTGGAGAAATAGATAGATAAATCTGGCACCATCTTCCTCAGTTCATGTGGAACACACTGGGACAAAGATATCCAAGAACAGTGAAGACTAAGAGGTAACTAATTCCTCTCCACAAAAGCAACTTAGTACCATTAGAGCTGAAATAAAGGAATGAGCTGTAAGAGAAAAGCAATAAAACCTGGATATTAGGATATCTGAATTAAAAGAAATGCCATGATTCTTGAAAAAAATAAAATAAAAATAGAAAACCCGAAATGCTTAGTGGGAAAGCATTAAAGGAGAGAAGTGAAATAAGCAGACTGAGAGACAAATTGCACAAGTAATTGCATAAATCTCCTTGTTTCTTCTTAAAGAACAAATTTTGAAAGCACCTGATGATTTCAAATAGCTGCACACATTTCTGAAACAAACAATGTTCATAACACTAAACATTGCTGTAAAGGAAACCACTGAAATACTAGTCTCACATATTCTGCTTTCATGTAGTTCACTGTACCAAGCTTCAGAAGAGACTCAGATGAAAAAAAAATATTCCTGAGAAAAACCAATGAATTTAAGGTATCTAGTCAGCTCAAACTTAATTCCACAAGACACGCCGAAGTGACCATTTTTCAATTTAGGAGGCTACTTTCTCCTCAGAAACAGCTTCATAATTCTGACTTTGAGTTGCTTCTGAAAGCACAGTGCACATTAGATTATATTTATAACCTTCAAATAACCTGTACATAATTTGATGGGATTATGTAATCTATTTATATAATACATTATGAATGTGAAAAAAAACCTTTTTATTTTGCAGAAAATGCATTTGACTCAGCATAACAAAAATATGCTCAGATGGCTTAATTTCGGGGCATACATTTTATGCTACATTAAGCTGTTGTATACAGATGCCCAGAGTGTAACACAGCTATGCACAATCCACAGAACTGTGCATATGTGTGCAAAGGAACAAGAAGCAGAACTTGCTGCAGTTTCTGAGTGCTCACAGTGTTAAGACAGAATTAGATTAATTTAGGCTTTACTGGCGATTTTTAGTTGATATTTATGTAGAAAAGTTTTCTATCATATACTCGGAACCACTTACTTTCTTTACCATACATGTTGTGCTGCAAATCCAAAATCTCTCCCTGACCACTTTTTTTGGAAAGTTTTCAATGTCTTTTGGAGCCCTAGCCAGAAATCTGACATTACAGACCAAACAGGTTACATCACAGACAGGGAAGAAGAATGAAGTATGTGGAAGACAAGAAGACTGACTAGACGACATATAACTACACCACTTCTCCTCAGACTTGGTCCAACCACAAGTGGCATTTTGTCTCAGAGGCACTCTTTAATATCATGTTAAGCTCGTATAACCTATTTCAGTAATGATTTTTCCCTATGTTAGCAAACCTGAAAATGTTTGTATCACTCACTTTGTATAATCACACTTAACTAATTACTACTGTACTACTTTGCAAGCTTGCAGAAGAAACTTTTGTATTCTAAAAAAAGATATATTAATGTTTGAAAGAAACTCAAAACACTTGAAGTCACTTTACCCAACATTCTAAGAACTGCACAGACCTAATATTTTTCCTACTTCAATTTTTTTTTTTTTTGCTCAAATCATTAAAAATTGCAAGAATTGTGCCAACAAGTGCAACATTAGGCCCCATATTTGAGTCAGTTTTTTGCACCTCTGTACCTCTGCAACATCTTCAGTAACTTACTGACATCACAATGAACTAATGTTGACTCAAATGCAGCTACATACAAACTTTTTTAATGCAACAAAACTTACGAAACTTGTAAAGCTGAATTAATTTCCTTGAGCAGCTCTTGGGTCTTATTAAAATCTGCCAGCATGCTTTGTTTCTCTCTGATGTGATCTGCTGTCAAGACATCCAGCTCTTTCTCATGTTTCTTGCTTAAATCTTGCTCATGCATCCTGTTTAATTTATTTTTTGTTAAAAAAAGAGTTATTCTAAAATCAGACTGGTTTGTTCATCATGATCTTCTGCCACTCTTTTAATGGCTTTTACACAATACCAGACAACACAGAAAGGAATTACTGATTCATCAAAACCCACTACTTACTGTCCTCCAATCTCCTAGCTTATTTCATTGAAAATGCATCTCCTTTAATGCTTTTTAAAATAAACAAACATAATGAATTAAAAAAGCAACAACCGGACAACAACAACAAAACCACCTGGGTGGACTGTTACTAAAATACACCAAAATGCATTACTGAAATGCAGCTTAACTGTATGGCAATATTTGCTAACCGTACCAGTACTGGGCATAGCCTTTCTGAATGAAAAATGACAATAAATATCATCACTTGATTAAAATGATAAATTAAAAGCCGCAAATGGTGAGGTGTCTTACAGAAAACAATACTTTAGACAATACACATTTCAGTTTGGAGTGGAAAAAATCATACCTGATCTGTTGGTTAGATTCACTACGTATTCTAAGGACTTCTTTCCCTTTAAACTCTAGTTCCTTGGTCAATGCACTTATATTGTCATGAAGATGCAGAATCTCTTTGTCCAGTTCAGCTATATGATGGTCTCGATGTCTCAGTTCATCTTGTAGATCTGATATTCGGCATAAAAATTCTTTCTCCTGTAAGTAGCAGCAGCAGAAAGTATTTTAATAGAGTTGCCTCTCAGAAGCACAACACTTGTTTGTGGAAGATAATAGCTGACCAGAATTTTCCGTACAACACTTAATTATTTTCTATTGCATACAAGTACAAATAATGAAGAAATCAAAATTAGATAGCATAAAAATCCGCTCTGTGAGAGAATTTAAAAAACTGTAATTGCCACTAAAGTTTGTGTTCATTACATTTTCCTTTTGCCCATGCACACAACAAAAACAAATATAACTAAGAATGTCAGGGCTGGCATTTAGCAATTTCTACCTCTACAACGTATGATATGGGTAAAATCATAACTGATTTTCTCTTTACAAAACCATACAGAAGAACAAAATAGCATAAGATGTGTGCCCTCTGCCAATGAAGACAATGATTCAGAAATTTAATATCTAATGTATAGATAAATACAAGAGTCATAAATATTTCACAGCTCAATACACGCCAAATTACCCATCTAGGTAAGATACTTGCCTAGACATAAAATGTGTGTCGGTACGTGTTTGTTTTTTTACTTTCTTAGTGCAAAATATCATTTCTACATTATGTAATATTTACATTGTGTCCAGTAAATTCATGAAAGTCATTATTTTTACACAAGTTCCTATGCAGCTAACATCTGAGAAGCTCATCTAGATCCTATCCCTGTGGTTTTGATAATGATTCTCCTCAGTTTAGAAACAATCTGTAATAACATTAATCTTTTTTAGGGTTTCCCATTTCCATCCATTTCACTTCTTAGTTTCACAATAATTAAGCACCATATTGTTTGTAAAGATGGAAAAGCTGAGGAGATTTCAAAGTAGTTTCATGCATAATTGTCTTTTGTATCTTCACAATCCAGGAAATACAAGTATATCCTAATGCACAAATTTTACTGTATATCCTTAAAGATAAAACTTTAAAGATAACTCTCTTCCTCCCTGCAAAAAGACTATATGAAAGTTACAAGAAAAAGCAGAGGAAAAGTTATGTCCACATATTTAAGTATTTGGAAAATTAAGAAATATAATCAGCCTGTTTTGACTTCTATGTATCTAGTTCAGCTCTGATCCTGTAAACTAATGGGCAACTCAACACATGAAAACACAACTGGTTGCTTTGTCCTCAGTACAACTAAAGCATGTGCTTAGCAGCTTGCTGTGCTGAGGTCAAAAATACTTGACATTTGGTTGGATCAAACAGGTGCTCTTGAAGTTTACTTTGTTTCTTACATGTTTAGGTGTCTCAAGGCTTAAACACAGTACACATCCTACTAAACCCTCAGTATTTTCTTTCATGGCTGACAGCACTACATTTTTGTCTGTGGTGCTCATGCATTAAAACCCACAGGGAAGAAGTAAAAAATAAAAGGCTTATCCTTGAGCATCTTTGTTTTTCTATGCAACTAAAACTCCTTTCTATAACAACATACTTTTAAAAGCATGACACATCGCTGGTAGTAGGCTATTGGGAAACAAATTCTGAAATGCCTATTCTATATTCAGATAAAGAAGTGACATTTTTATTTTGTTATTTTCAGGAATCTGCCTTGTTTTCAATACAGATGAAGCTTTGGATTTTAATTACGAGTGGAAAAACTGATTCCATGCAAAGTAAAAAAAAGACAGATAAAAGTGAAGGAATCAGTTTGCTGCTGATAGCAATGGTAGCCCATAATGGATTTGGGGTTGTAGTTTTTATATAAGAAACAAGTTGGAAGTAGTTAGGTTTCTTAAGAAGCTAATTTATCTTTTCCAAGTTGACTCCTGAAAATAAAAGATATTTGAAGTTTGAATCAATTGTTTGGCTTTAAGCAACCACTTCTTAACCATATCACTAGTTAGGAAAGAAAAATAGGTTTTCTTTTTAAGTCCTGCTGGCTGTTGAGGAAGAGTAGAATTTTGTGAGAATCAGCAGTTTCCTCCCAAGGCAATTCAGATGGATGCACTCAGTTGGATGCTAAAAGGAAACTGCTCTGATATGGCAACCTTTATGAGGCTTCTAACAAAGTTTGCTGAATTAAGAAAAAACTAAGCAAGAATGTTCAGGTCAACAAGTAGGGATGGTTGGTGCTGACTGACTCTGAAAGATTAAATTCCACCTTACATTTCACAAGTTACTGCCTCCAGCTAATAGATAACAAATACTGATTATATAGTTTTATAGTAAAATGCCAGAAGTGCCTCCTACCTGTCGTCTGCCAAGTTCTATGCTTCTTTCAAGCTCCATTTTAGCAGCTACCAGTTCCTGCTGATGGTTGTGCCTTAGTTGGTCAATTGCTGCCGCATGTTGATGATTTAGCTCTGAGCGCAAGGAAGCTAGTTACCATGAACAAAAAGAAATGTTTATTTTGCAAACGTTATTTGTTAATTAACAGTAACAGTCAAGCTCCTTCAAGTACTGCTGCTAAACTAACACACACTGCTTATATTAGCCACATGAAATTTCTGTTGAACAGGTTGAACTTGAGCTCTGCAACCACAAAGTTTTAGACAGTCAGATTTATTTGGTACTAAAACACAGGTTATTAGAAGATATCTTAGAATTATGAGTTCCCTATCTCTCAAAAGATGGTAGGTTGTCTATCTATCTCCAAAAGCATGGCCTATGATGTAAAATATTTATGGCCAGAACTGAAAACAGGATCTACTTTTCCAAATGCAAATACTTGTGTATTTGCTGTTACTTAGGCATAGGTAACAGAACAATCATTCATTTTTGCATATGGGTTTTATTACATACATATTCAACCACCTAGACCTACAGATATTGAAAGCTCCTGCAAAAGGAAGCTTGTAAGAACTTTTAAAAGAGCAAGTCTCCAAATAAGATCTATAATGAAATCTTATTTGTACACATCACTATTTGCTTTGTTCTGATACTTTAATACAGGTTTGTCAGGATTAAGAGGGAAAAATCTAACTGGAGAAAAGTTCTATTTGCCATCACTGACATTGCATACATCAGATTATTAACAATTTCTTCATTAACAACTTTCAGATGTCATTTACTTTCATGTTACATATTCCTTGTCATTAATTTATATCTTTCAGATATTTTGTGGTGAAAGAATGTTTTTTATACCTTAGTAATTACTCTCCACTTCTTTTTGTATCTCCAGTGTTCTTGTTTACCAGACTTTGTTATCTGGATTTTTCACTGTCATGGATTAAACCAGATGAAGAGAGAGATTTAGGATTTCTTTTTCTGGATTTTAAGAGAATTATCTTCTCTACCTTAGTGACATCCATGCTAAGCTTTTACTGTCAATCAGAAGCAAGGATGAAATACTATTTTTCAGCAGTAATGCTTGCCTTTCTAATTATTTATTGTTCTGTTTCAGAAAAAATCCCTTTTCCTTAGCTTCCTCTGCCCTATGCAGAATTTGGATATAATCTTCAACTCAAATCTTCTCATTTAATTCACATATTTTTGAAATTCCTATATTTATAAAATTCCCATATTTATTAAATTTGTACTTTGCTAGTAAGATACAGATTGATTGCCTTTTAAAACATTTTGAGACTCTTTGCTTACTTAACAGACAACCCAACAAACTCAAGCACTTGTTATAGTTCTTTTCCAGAGCAATTACTATGATAACATTAATGTGTGTCTATTACATATGAACCAAATTCAGTTAGGACCTATACGATTTAATAGCTGTTTTGTTAATCATCATCAACTCACTTAAATAAATTCTACCAGTTTTAGTGGGGCCTGAAATAAGCCCCCATATAATAAGCAGTTACTAACGTAACACTGAAGTCAGATTCAGGCAGAATTTAGACCAAAGTTTCCTTTATTTAGTTTACATTTCTATTCTCAACAGTAAAATTCCACCTATACAAACTCAGCCAAATCGGAAGCACAATTCACAGACATGCAGATGCCCCGTCCCTGGAGCTGTTCAAGGCCAGGATGGACGTAGCCCCAGGCAACCTGATCTAGTACTTCATCTAGCACTTGGTAAATGAAGCGGAAAAGATGCTGAACTTGTACAAGAAGACAGATTTCTGGCAACTAAGACAAGCTCTCCTGGCAGGAGTGAAATTTTATTCTGATGTGCATTGTACAAGATAAGATATTCATTTCTCAGAGGAGAATTGTATCTAGCCAAAAAAAACCAAAAACAAACAAACAAAAAAAACAATAAAAACCCACAGCATTCCCACTGATAACTGATTGACACATAACACTGACAGAGAAAGCTGGGGTAGACAGAAAACATCAGTGAAATGTCACAGGCCTTCAAAAAATGTATCTTTCTACATACATTTAATTATTTTACAGCTTATATATCCTGGTTTTTGGCTGCTGTTGAGAAATAATAATAATAATAGTAAAATCTATGCATGCATTTCATGCTTTTACTTTTTTTCTGCAGTGTTTCTAAAATTTTATTTTTCCTTCCTGTGTGAAAAGGAAAATAATCTTCCATGTTTCCTACCTTGCACAGGAGTCTTTTTGTCTTTCATATCGATGCTCAATATCATGTCATCTTTTCTACTTTCATGAAATTTTCCACCCTCTCCATTTTATGTTATACCACCATTTGTACCCTTGAATCTTTACGTGTCATAGACATCTATTTTCCTCCATAAAACCTTACATGTGAAACTCCTAAAGTCTGTCCAAGCAGGACATCTTCCTTGCCTCATTCCAATTACTTTCCAAAACTGATTTGTGCTGCTTTGTTAGCAGAAAAAAGTGTGCATGCATGTATGTGTGGAAGGGGAGACTCCTTAAATTATAGATATAGCAAAAAAATGCAAAACTATGCAGAGGTATTCAAGTGCTGTGGAGTAAAAAGTATGGTACTTTTCATTATCTTACTACATTATCATCTATGTACATCTACCTTGCGTATGTTAAGACTGAGATTGTGTTCAAATATAACTTGCTTGTGAAAACCCTGTTTCATTTCTGGAACAAAAATAGCATTTCATCTACATTACTGAGAAAATAAACAAGGAACAAGCACTGTTTTCCTATGGTTTGTCTTATTTATTGCTTCATATTCCTTAAACTGGCTGAAGCACTGCACCCTTCCAAGCACAGTTCAGTTTCTTCCTGCAGTACAAAATACAATCTAATTTCAAATTCAGTGTATCAATGAAATCACTGATCAATGTATTGCCCAACTATTTCTTTACTCCAGAGATGGAGTGTTAGGATTCATACTCCTAAAAATCAGTGCACACAGAAATCCAAGCAACTACCCTGTCATTTTATTCCTTTAATTTTCCAAAAAATACATCATGAATTTCAGTTGCTTAGTCCTTCAAAAAAAATAAAATAAAAATAAAATAAAAAAAATTAACAGCAAGATATTCAAAAGTGAGCAAGTTTGACTTACCTGTTAAAACTTATACTGATTTTAAGAGAAACATTTACATCAAAACTGAATGGCACTACAGTGATATTACATACATTTATACACATTTACAGGTTGGTCTGTGCATGCACTTGAATGAGTAATTATTTATAAAAGTAAAAATAATATTTTCAGATCCAACTCCAAGTTTGAAAAAAACTGTACCTAACATAGCTTTTCCTTCATCCTCCAGCTCAAATCTCAGAGTCTGAAGTTCCTGTTCCATCTCCAATTTGAAACCTTCCATGGCTTGTTTGTGTGTTTCTTTCAGTGCCTGAAGTTCTTCTGAATGCTTTTGTTGTAAACGTTCTTCTAATTCCTACAAAATGCAAGTGGTCAAGATTAATTTTAGAGTAGCCTTGGGAATTATAAATTAGACAATAAATTAACAAGTACTGTCATACTCTAGAAACTATTAAAAAAAAGGCACTGATGTTGCTCATAGTGTCTTCTCTCACTGAGTTATCCAGCATTGGGTGCAGACAACTAGGAAATTCATTATGAAGGTACACTCCAGATCTGAACTAAAAAAATAAAAAAGATATACACACTATTAAGCACTATGCTTTGTATTCTATATTTTCATTGTGCTAGAAACTGTGTAAACTGTTTTGCAACTTGAAAGATAATTTTCATCTCCATTTTTTTTCAAACCTTCACTTAAACAAAATATGTGTCACTGTTCTGAAGTGAAATTACTTTGCAAGATGCAAAACTGTTTACACAATTTCCAATACAACGAAAATATAGAATACATTACAAAATGAGTCAATCATCAGGAAATACCACAGAGTACATATGGAATTTGATAAATACAACAGGAAATAAAAATAAACCTCTTTTAAATCAAACCTAGAGTATAATAGATGACAGTCTCAAAGTACTGTTAAGAAATGGGTGTGCAGGTAATAATTATATATTCACACACACGTATACTATATATATATACACATAATAGTGAGTGCATACATAAATATGTGCAATTATATAACTATTAACAAGCTGCTAGATTATCAAGCAAGATGTGAAATAATGCCAGTATTAGAGATGACTTTCAATATGTCCTAATCATATCTAACAGGACAATAATGTTACTGTAAGACTCATCATCTGAAAATAAAATTTAGTAGTTATGAAAATACTTTTCCTTACTAATTTTCCATGTGTATCTAAGATGCTGAATTGGCAACATTTTCTACATAATAAGGAATATCCATATTAACATGCCTTTTGTTCTTGCTCTTTTGTTTCTTCCATATTTTGAAAGGCAAGGATATGAGCTTCCTGAAGTGACTTATGCCTTTGCTGATGCTCTTCTTCTAATTCCTGGATCTCCTGAGTCAGCCTCTGACGCTCCTGACTGAACTGGGCTTGCAGCTGTTGTAAAGAGCTCTGTGACTGGGAAAGCTGCATCTCCAGATTCTGCTTGAGCAAGGAGATCTAATCCACAGAACAGCAAATATCAATTAGTCATTAAAACTAAACTAAACAAACAAAAAATAAATAAGGAAACACTCAAAAGTTAACCAGAATATTAACTACGAGGGACAAGCAGTCATCCACTGGATTTATTGTTTAAGTTATATCTCAGGGATATAACCATTCCATTATAAGTAGCTCCATAAGAGTCATCACATTGATATATTGATACTACTGTAAACCTATAACACAATTGCTCATGGCCAAATTATTGAAATTTAATTCTAAGTTTTGTATAAGGATCAATAAAAATGACACTATCAAGGTCTAAAATCAGATGTCTGATTGTTAGAATAAACTACTTTTGATATCAAGACTACATAAATTCTGTATGGAAAATCCTGCAGTTCATAAAGGAGTACAGTTTGTGACATATAGATTGATAGATTTAATTTTATTTTATTTTTAAAATCTTTTCATATGGTATGGTCTTATCTTATTGGTCTTTTTTTGATTTTAAGAGAAATGGTGGCTTAGGACTCTACATGACAAGTGAAATACTGCAACTTGATGGATGCCTTTTCTATTGTTGTTAGCTCAGCAGTATAATAATAATGATTTTTTCTGCTGTTTTTTAACTAACACTGAGACAGTCTGAGTCACAAATACTCATCTTCTTACACGAGTATTACAAATGATTATTGTAAATGATGCTTTTCACTGAACAAGAATCTTAGTACATTACAGCACACTGCACTCTTTGAAAAAGTCTCAGTTTCTTTTATGTGATATTTTTACACTCTGTTCTTCACATCAAGAGCATCTTCTCAGACTGAAAATAATAAAATTCTATCTTCTTCAGAAGCAAACAAGAAAGATATATCCTCAAATCCTGAAAACAAAATTTTACTAAAAGTGAATTTTGTTGCAGTGACTCAAAGGAAGGGAAAATAAAGTTGTCACATGACAAAGAATTTGAATGTAAGCATTTTTTTCAAGCATCAGAATTATGTAAAATATATTACAAATGAAAAGTCTGATAGTGTCATTTGAATCAGTGTATCTTACAAATAATTTTGAAAAAATACATTACAAGTAAATTTATTGATTTACAGAACATTAAAATTCACCAATTCACAGAAATTTAATAGCACATCAGGGACAACTTGCAGCATGAGCATTATTGAACATGTTTTTTTTTAGAAGGCAACAGCTTAAGCATGTTTAGAAGCAAGAAGCTATATTTAAAGTAAAATTAGCAATAAAGTAAAACACGCAAATTAATTTGAATGAAACAACCACAGCTACTTGCGCTTCAAATTCCTCAGGTCTTTGTGCCTGGTTATATATACACTAGCTTCCATGTATATTGTATCAATAATATTTTACTTCAGATAACTTTGAGGGAAATTAAATATAAGTGAAAGAATATAGTGAAGGTTGATACTGCATTCTGTTATCTAAACTATACATGCAAAACGTTTTACTGAGTATACTAAATATAAATGTCACACACAAATTGTAAGTCAGAGGTTTCTAATCTACTATTCTCCTTCCAGAAATAGCCCTGGTTAATCAGGGAAAAACAAAAGGCCAAGAAATTATTGTAGGGATCTTAACTTCAAAGTCTACCACCATTCCTCATTATTTCTTAAACCCAAAGAAGTGTTTTTTAGGCAAATTCCTTCCTCTCCTAAAAAACTTTGTAGAAACTGCAAACTCGCCACTTTACTTTACATAAAACTGCAAAAGAAAGTATATTGAACATCAGTAAAATCTGTCTGGTTATCTAATTTTACTTCAGCAACACTGAATTTAATTCTCATCTTTCAGCCTGTTTCTTATCTATGCAAAAACTCCCCTCCTATGTTATGGAGTTCTAATTTGATCAAAAGCCTCACCACCCTCAGCTGACTCCTTGCAGCGCACTACTGGTCAGGCAAGCCAATAATGCAACTACACATCTTCAGCTCTAGAGCTTCACTCCGCTGATGTGATCAATCTGCACCACATCCATCACTGAGTCCAACCCTCCTGCCAAAGCAGGCTCTCTACAGCAAGCTGCACAGGTAGGCATCCAGACAGGTCTTGAATATCTCCAGGGAAGGAGATTTCACAACCTCTCTGGGCAACCTGTTCCAGTGCTCTGTCACCCTCACTGTGAAGAATTTCTTTCGCACACTGGTGTGGAACTTGCTATGCTCCTATGTATGGCCATATGATGGCTACGAGGAGGTGTAATTCTATGGGAAGTCCTGCTCAGTCCTGCAGAACTTCAGCAATACAAAAATGGCACTCTAAAAAGCCTTTCATGGTAACATTCAAATGGAATGGACTACAATTTGATATCTTAGTCAAATTTGTATGGGTTTTTATGAAGATGACAAAAATAAACATGTTTTTGGCTAGAAGTTAAATCTCTCTCTTACACAGGTCCCTGATCCATAATTCTTACTGCAACATTTAAACCTTTTAAGCAAGGAAAGTCATTTCTTTCTTGGAAATGTATGAAACAGTTTAAATGAGATGTCTGGTAGAAGTATGACATCTGGCTGGGAAGCCATTTTAGAAGAACATCCTTCCCAAGAACAGTTTAGACTTTCATCAGATTAAAATGACTGCAAAACCACAGCCTGAAATAAATTAATCTCTGGAGAAGCCTATCTGTGCCAGTAGACTATATAACAAATTTAGGACAACAAGGTTTAAATGACTAACCACCAAGTCAGATTAGCCTACCATTCTAGTGCAACAAGTATTTTTTTAAGAAGAGTTATTTTAAGAAGAGTACACAATTTTACATGTTATTTTGGATATATATTATATATATATACTGAAACACTTAAATTTTTAAATATCAGTGTGTCTCTCTGCATGTCTATATATTCTTGTAGAGAAGGTTCAAAAGAAAAACTGAACACTATTCTCTAAATTTTCCATACTTTCATCTAAGGTTTTCAGCATATTAAAAATATTGTTAGGAATTTCAGAAATAAAAATAGAAAGAAAGAATATAAGAATATTCTGGCTACATTTATAACTTGCACTGCAAGACTGCAAATTATAATACATCAATCTCATGCTTTGCAGAAAGCTCTGCTATACACATTTGCACTGCCCACAAGCTTGCTTGCGTTAATGATGACACAAAAATGTTGCTTATGTTATGAGCACATACATGATATTTGATGTCCAGTGATACATACATTACACAGATGGCATGGATGCAGAACACAAGCTTTTGATGTCTAGCAGCAAACATGTTCTCCTCTCCAAAATTATTAAATATTGTATTTTGCGAGCTAAAAGCTTTAAAGCAATAATACAGGATATGCAAATTTATTTGTGCAAACATGCCCTATTTACAAGTTGTAAGTGCAAATCACTTACATTGCTGATAGATTTATGCAAAGCTTCACCGAGACAGTGCCGCTATGAAGAAAAGATCACAGGAATAAAGGGAAACATTCAAAAATCAACTAAGTAAAAGAAAAAGGGATAAGGAAGGGAGAGTAAAACATAGAATATTAATTATAGTATGACCAGGGAAAAATAAATTGAAAAATATTTGGAAAAATTTTAAATGAATAAGTTGCCTTGACTTCACATATGAAGTACTGAATATATAACAAAATGAAGTATTTTTCTCTGTTATTGTATGAACATACAGCATAGCATTAACTCTTCAGTATAATTGTACATTATAATTCTGTATTATTCAACTGAACATTTTGGAAATTGACCAAATGTTTTCTCCTTTATGGAAAATAATTCTGTGAAGAAACCATTAAGTACATCAATCTGCATTACCGTTAGAAAATATATTATAATATATTAAAGTTAAGAATTCAACCAACAGTCAGCCGTCTCTCTAAAATCATAAGCATATTAAGTGTAATATTAAAGATCAGATTTCACCGTTAAAAGGCAGAAAACTACTTTAGTCTGCAATGAAGGCATACTACTATTTAAAAAAGAAAAAAAAATCAGATTGAGATGGATAAATAGAAGATCTTTTAAAATCCTATAGGAAAATGACTTACTGTCCACCACCTATGACCAGCTTACATTGATGCTGATTACTAACGCAAAACAAAAATAAAAATAGATCACCAATTAGATGTTCTATATGTAATATTACTGATAATATGAATCGTATACATCTTTCATAAATAAACATATATAATTGCTTGTGTGGTTATACGTAAACATGAATTATATAGATAGGCACTCATGCACAGTGGAATCATCAGAAATTAAGTGAGAAAAATTTTAAATCTAGCATGACCAATTTCCATTTGGCATAGGTCAGTCAAGAAGACTGCTTTCTCAAGGAGACAGCAGGTATTTTTGCAGTATTTTTACGCCAGCTTGGAAGACCAGGCTTTGGAACTTTTAGGTAATACTTTGTCCAGATAGAAAAAGAAGAAAATATTTTCCCTTTCTTGAATCTACAAATTGGAATAACTTAGAAAAACATAATATTGGAAACTCCACAGTTACTTTATTAAAATTGTAGAAGAGTTACCCGCAACTATTTTCTAATCAAGTCTAGACTCTTCTCTTGTCCACCAGGAGGCATCATACTCCAGCAGACAAGAGAATACAATAGCTCAGTTTCAACAAATAATGTTACCAGTGCCGATCTGAATAGATGTAACAATTTTTCTATTCTGTTTTGTTCAGGTTAGAAGCTCTTAAGAGCAGGAATTATTCTTTACTAATTAAACATTCAGTTTCCGAAACATTTAGGATTTAATTTTGACTAACTCATCTAGGCACTACTGTAGAAAGATTACCAGTGCACAATATTAAAAATAAATTGCAAGTAAAAATGCCTTTTTGAAAGTCTATTCTGAGTTCTATAAATAAGAACATATGAATAGAACACTAAAGAAAGTGAGAATTGCCCCTGCTACTCACAAAGTATCAGATTTCTTTCACCAAGAAAGAAGCTTGCTTTGCTGACAAAATGGCCTTATGACTGACAGAACATCTCAGGCTAACCAGTTTAATACTTGAGATTTCACCAAGTTTCTAAGTCTTATGTCTGGAAACAGATGGAAGAAAAACAAAGTTTTGGTGAAAGTTGTGGAGTAAAACTCTCCAGTTAAGTTCAATACTTAAATTTGTCACATACTTGCTTACTGACATGAACAGTTGCTGGTCTTTCGTGATGACTGTTCCAGGGCAATCATACTGTAGTACTTTCTTCAAGAAGGAAACTTTATCGCACCACTGACATTTTCACTTTTAATTCAGTTGTACAATTTCTTGCAAGACATCAGTTTACTGGATATGAGGAAGTTCTCTCATTTCATTGCTTCTTTTCACTAAAAATTACCTTTAACCACATTACAGAGGCTTAACACTCAACATCAGTCTTCACATCATTCAAAGATGAGTTACATAACTCTTTCTCACTGCACTTACTACAGACATTTTGGAGTCAAATCGTGCCAAGATCTGACTTTAGTACGTAGTTTACTGAGTTTTCAAAAATAGTGCCAGCAACAGCTGTTGCTGTACTAATGCCTGAAAATGGGTGGAAAAGATCTAACTTGACCTATTTTATCAAAGTAGATCAAGATTACCGTATCTATACATTGTTTTAAGAATGACCTCTGATAAATGCTGCTAACATTTCTGAAGAGGAAAACCTATGTGCATCCACCTGGTATTAGTAAAAAGAAACTACTTTAAGATATCTACTGAAGAAGGTGAATGGACTTTTGGCATAAGTACATTTTATCCAACTACAAAGTGATAATGGTAATAAACATTACTCCTAGTGTCTGCTTTTTTCACTGTTTTTGAGCCTATGCAAAAGCTATTTCCGCAGTCACTGGGCTTGAAGGGATCATGGACATGTTTACCAATACTCTGCAAATACATGATCAATTATCTTCTAGCAAACAGTTAAGCTAAGAGTAATGCTTTAAAACTAGACTGTTGCCAGAGTCTTGGCCTTACATGGAGGGAAAGACCTATATAGTTATGAAGTAAAAAATTTATCTCGGAAGTGGTATTACTGCTGGATTTGGTTTAGATTTCTGTTTATCAGTTTTTGAAGTGTAAATGCCAAGTATAAATTAAATTCTTTTCTTACTCATACATTGTTAATTACATACCGTACTAAGAATTTAATGTTCTTTTCATCCACTGATGGGAGAATTAAAAAGTCTTAGTCACCTCCAGATTTATTAACTCAATTCCAAACAAAAACTGATAATGTTACATTCCAATTAAAAGTTTATGATAAGACAGACAAATTTATTTGGAGATGATGGCATCACTGTTCCAAGCATCAAACTAGATGCGTTTTTTAATTTAATTAAACACAGCATCATGAAAGACAAAATTAAAGGGAGTCCAAAAGAGAGATCAAAATGAATTCCACTAACACATTTGTTCTAAAACAGAGAAACAAAGTTAACTTGTACTAGTATTCCTACTGCATCCCAGTGAAAATACTTTGAAATTTCTTGATTCGTTCTGGGACTGTTTGAACTGTATCATCTCTCTTAATTTTACATTCTCTATAATGAATTTCCTACATTAAATTCAGAATTTTTTAAACAAAGAATAAAATAAACACCATAGCTAAAAGCTCAGAAAAAATAGATGGTACAGCTGGCTGCATCTTGTGCGTTTGTTTTTGTTCAAGCTTCAGAAAAAAAACTATCAATCTTCAGGATCACATCTCTGCACAGAATATGGAGCCTGGAACAAAGGAGCTGCCTTATTAAGAAGTGCAGACAGTCATGAAACAGGGAAATACCCTCAACAGATGGTCCTCTGAAGACTGCAGTGACTTTGAATTACAAGATTATTCATATTCTCAATAAATCCCAAAGGAACTGAAGCACAGTCCTTTTAAGATCACTGTATTCAAAGCTGCAGTCACTTGTGACAAGTTTGCAAGAGCTGTAGAAGGCTTTGCCCCTTTGACACAAAATTCTACAGAGAAAAGAAGAGACATAGAACCTTACTCTGACCTGCATTTCAAGTCCCCTCCTTAGTGTAACTTCTCTTTTTATTCTTATGGATTTTCACATTTCATACTTCTAAGTACATTTTAAATCTTGCCCAGAAACCCTATGGGAAGACACAAAGCATCCACTAGATGTCATATTAGCCTTACCAGTGTTACCAAAAACAAGAATGACGACATTTAGGATGGACAAGTTGCTTGAAATTTACATCCTACTTGATTCTGACAGACAAGCCTTTACCCAGTGTGTTCATGACAAGATCAAGTGAAAGGAAGCAGGGTTAAAATTATCCTTAATCTCCCTTCCTTCAGGAAATGGATATATAAGTATATGCAGGTTTTCTCTAGTAGAAATTTCCAGCATCCATTTGACAGCAAATCTTCTAAACCAAGGATTACCCAGACTGTAGAACAAGCCATTAATCCTTTTGCTGAGGAAAGAAATTAGCATTTCCTGATTTTGCTTATGTGGGCACATGGTCTCTGAACACAGGCAAATAAAAACGTAATGCCCTCAGGTAGAAGACTGGTCATATGTAGATGTCCATAGGAGCTTTATGGCTTTTCTACAGCATTCTATTTTCTGAACAAGAATATTGTCAGTGGCTCATTTTCAAGACTATGTGAATGAGCCTGAAATTTTCTGAAAATTCTAGTTCGAATAAGATCTCCATCAAACAGAAATGTTTATATTTTGGTATCAATAATTTTATGCTTACTTTGAGATTGCTTACAGAGGAAATCTCACGATAATAGAAACAAACTCTGAATGGAAAATTTTCACTACCTTTTCAAAATAGTTTCATAATCTTTTTCAACTTTACAGCAGAAAGAAAAAATAACAATGGGCTACCAAACCAAAGTGTATGTAATATACTTTTGTCCATTCTCACTTTTATTTCCATTACTGTACTCTTATATCCATTTAAAAATGATGGTATCTTCATATGCAAAAAGTTGACAAAGTTAGAAGTAAGAACTTCATATTAATATTTGACTGGTAATAATATGAAAATATCTAAGAACTGGGAAAAAAAAGCTAACAAAAAGTTTCTTTTATCTTACTGAACAAGTGTTTTACTGAAAGTAAAGGAGACAGAAAAGCCAATATTTGCGCAAATACAGAAAAGATAATCCACAACCAACACTCAATTCAGTTAACAGAAAGAAACACTTATCACAACAAGAAATATTTAAGAATATGCATTTCTTAACCTGTGCATTTATGTTCTCCTCAGAATTGATGGCTGCAGAATATGAAGCAGCAGAACAGAAAACACATGCTTTAAAAAAGAAAATTCCTTCCTTCCATTTTGTTCACGGTGAAGTCCTCTCAGCAGTGAAATTTCTTAAGAAATAAAACATTAAAAATGCATTCCACAGCTAAGAAAAATGGAAAAGAACCAGCACATCTGAATTTCTTACATATTTCATGAATGAACTCCTATGTGGATTGATATAGATGTACTTAGTAAAATTTACAGGGGAAAAAATAAAAAGCACTTTCTTTTTATGCTTTTTATCACCATTTCTCATATCGGAGATGAGAGCTACACACAAGATAGACACTGACCAAGTTAACCTATCAACCACAAATCTAACTGTAGATGGTAAGTGAGGTTATACAGCTGGCAAAAATGCATTTAAGCATTTGATCGGCTGAAAAGCATTTGATCTCAAGGGAATTATTTTACACATAACAAAACTCTACTGTTACAAAACCAATAAACCTACAAACATTCTAGGAAAGACTACTTAAGCAGTAATGGCATGAAGGCAAAAATATTATCTTACTTGATGTAAAAGCTATATTTCATCTACTAAATAGGCAACAACTAGTAGAAGGTAGAAATTTGGCAATTAGTATAACATAATAAAAGAAAACCTAGCATTTTCTATGGTCATGAATTGTTGTTATTTATTTATTTATTTAAAATACTGTTGCCATTGATAACTGTGTCTTTTCAATTATTCTGGTGCCAATCAGGAGTATCCCAAAGAAGGCATATTCTATACAGTGTTTCTACAATATACCCAAAGGAATAAAAATATACAATAAACTTAGGAAGCAACACAATATTTTCTAGAGTATAAAGCACATTATTATCACTGTTTCACACTGAACATTATATTTTATCAATCTGTGACTTAAGTCCTTTAAACTTGGGTTATATCTGTCAAATATACATTATCTCATTTTTGTCTAGGAGTAATTTGTTACAGTTACCTCCTTCCCTCAAATAATTGGTGTTTACTAGATTCTTCTGAAATTCCTTCTACTGTAATATACTGATAAGAAATTAAGTTATGAATTAAACCTTTCTGAATAGCATTTATACAACAAAAGGTCAGGATCTAGTCACTTTCTCAATATAAAGAGCACCAGCCACATTTTCTGCCAAGAATTCACAAATGATTTTGTAAGAGCATGAGCCTTTGCTCTCGTATTATTTTGATAAACGATTGTACTGTACTGCTGGTATGGACTAGAGCAACGCTTCAGGTGTAGAAGTTCAAACTGCAGAAAGATGAGTCAGAACTCTGCTGTATTCCCAGAAATGATATGGATCTCATGATTTTCAGATGAGTTGTAAATGCATCTTCCAATTAATGAAGACTGGGACCACATGTAGCAAATTTACAGTATCTTAGGGTGTTCTACTTAGTATGTTGAAAGGAAACTGAAATGAAAAAACATTCTTTTGACAAAATTAAACTGAAAATTGGGATTCTTCCTAATACCACTGACTTCATACACGTGTACACATAAATGAAGAATCTCATTTCAGTACTGCCTCCAGTCTGTTTAAAGTAAACTATAAACTTTCTGGGGCTCTCTAAGGTGAGCTTATTGCACAAGTTTTTAAAGTGCTGAAGTAAGTCCAATGCAGAAGAATAACATTCTAGACTAATGCAGCCAAAGTCTTTAGTCAACTCTATGTTGTGAAACGCATACTAAAAATCCCCCGCTCTTTTCCACACTGAAAACACCATCTCTGATTTTTTTCCACGATGAAGTGATTACACATGTGGATAAAGAGAAAGCAAGGATGTCTGCAACCTTGACCTTAGCAAGATTTTTAACATTCTTGTGTCCAGCTGTAGCACAGTTCAGATGGATGTACTGCCAGATAAGAACTGACAGGCATACAAAGTTCAAAGGGCAACAGTCGATGGTACTGTACTTGAAACACTTCTACAAGTAGAGTTTGCAAAGATTTTTTTTTTTTTTTTTTTTTTTTTTTAAAACGTGCCTCTGTGTTCTGAAGGAGGACGCAGGAATTATCATAACTGAATCTGTGGATGACAGCTGGGGGGTGCTGGGAGGGGGGACGGGACAAAATACACTGAAAGGCAAGGCTACTATCCAGAGCGGTTAAAGATATGAGCCAATAGGAACCTCATGAAATTCAATAAGGACAAATGCAAAGTCCTTCCCCTGGGATGGATGAAGCATCTGCACTGGTACGTAGTGTTTACAGCTCTGCTGCACATAATCCAGTTAATGGTAGCCTGAATGGTAGCATGAATCAGCAGTTGACTCTGGCAGCAACGTATGCCAGCAGCATACTGGGCTGTAGAAACAAGCAGTAGTTTCAGGGAAGTAATCAGTTCCCTTGACATGGCATTTGATGCATTTCACTTGGAGGGAGCACACTCTCTCTTCCTCCAGTTCATTCAGCTTCGTTTGCCCCAGTAATGCTAATAAACTTGAAGACATTCAGAAGGGAGCCCCCATGAAGATGGCTAGTATTGGAACATGCACACGGCAAGAACAGGCCAAGGGAACTAAGTTTGTTCAGTCTAAAGAAGAAAAGGCTTTAGCCTTTCAGTACCAGGTTAGCGAGAAGACAGAAACAACCTCTTTACAGCAATGTGTAACAGGAAAATGAGAGACAACAATCATGAACCAAAACAGTGGAGGTTCTGATTAAATATAAGGAAAAAAAAGAAAATCACTGTGAGGATAATTAAGCACTAGACCAGAATATTCAGAAGGGCTATAGACTCTTCATGAGTGGTAGTGATGAAGACCTGGCTGGAAAAAGCCCTAACCAACTTGTCAAATTCAACATTGATTCTGATTTGAAAAAGAGATAGGACTACATGACTTCCTGGGGTCTATTTCAACCTCATCAAGTCTATGATTCTATAATTCAACTCAGTGCAACTGCCCTTTGTGTATGGCAATCAAGAGGATTTTATTACAAATCCATTTCTCTAAGAGTTATCCATCACAGACACTATAGTCTGAAATTCTCTTTCTTCCAGATGTAATGGATAAAAATTAGAAACTAATTAACTGTAAACGCTTTTTTTTTTTTTTACAGATGTAAAGCTTAATTCCATATCACCATCAACAATAATCTTTCAGTCTTTATGAAATTATTATCCAACTCAAACACTGACATGGAAAAGCAACAGTTGGATTAAAAATACAACTGAAATTTCTCTTGCTTTTGTTTCTTGTTAGTCCAAAGACACACTCTATTCATAAATGACGCAAATTCGTGGAGAGTGAAAGTAATTTAAAAAACAAACAAAAAAATATTTTACATATGCAGTTTCTTTCTTCACTCACAAACTCTCCAGTAAAATTCTTGTTACAACTATAATAAACATGTTATAGTAGCTGAGGGATGTTTTGACTTTTCAGTGACCTGTACATTTTCTTTATTGTAAAGATATGGGATAACATCAAGTCTAAAGTATTAGCTTTGGTAAATAAAAGGTGAACAGAGAGACAATTAAAAAAAAAAAAATCTTACAGTGAAAAGGTGAGAGTCCCACTACCCCAGGAAAAATCTGCAGAAGTTTTATTCACATTTAACATGAAGAAGGACATTAGTATCATTTTAAGATACCTTTACCTATTACTCGTAGAGTTCAATAATTATTAGGCTTAAAAAATCATTGTGGTAAGAAAATAGTTTTCAAAGAGAGATGTCACAACTAGTTTCAAGTAGCTAATTGGTAATAAAGAGACTAAATTGTAATGACCTTCAAATTCTCAGAGAGACCATATTACCTGGTCTAAAAGATCTTCAACTTTTTTTTGCCATCCATCCCTGGCTGCATTTTTTTCACGTTCTTTAAGCTGCAACAGTTGAGTCATAGCTGCCTTCTTATCTTCTTCATGCTGAAGCCTCAGCTCTTCACGAAGCTTATTACATTCCTGTCTAAAAGTAAAGGTCAAATAACTAAAATGCGAGAAGTAAAAAAGAATTAAGAGTTCAGCAACAATTGGAAAACTTGGATAATAACAAAAAGCTTTGTCTTGCTTTTCATTTGCTATTACATTTGCACGTAATACATACTTCTATTCCTTAAATAAATACTAAAATCAATACTTGCCGAAGATTTTCTGTCCATTTAATTTCCAAGTCACGAGCCATTCTGTCAACTTTGAACTTTTCTTCTTCTCTCATGGCAGCAATCATTACCTCATGCTGTTGTCTCTCCTGATCTAGTTCTCCCTGCAAACACAAACTTTACAATAGAGACTGATCAGCAGCAAAAAAAAGTATTTCAAACCTTACATTTATAAACCTAACATTTATATTTCTCTATTTACATTTCTAACACAGACTTCAGTTACATTTGGCTTACAAAACTTGGACTATTACTTTTTCAGTAAGTACCTTTTGATTAATGCCTTAATTCCATTGCATACTTTTGGAACATATTTCCTCTAAAAAGTAATAAAAAGAAATTTCCTAATAAGTAATTTTTGAAGTAATATTTTCCAAAACAGCTACACTAAATCACAGAACAATTTGTTAGAAAGAATCTCAAGAGGTCTTCCACTTCTAATCAATGCAAGAACATCATCAAAATTTGAGCAGGTCAATCAGGTTTCTTGTCAGATTTTTTTTTTTTTTTTTTTTTTAAAATCAGGGATTAGTACCTGAATTACAAACTTTGAAAAATCTGGATTAAATACACAGTTTATGTGTCTTTTTATTTCTTGACTAGCAGGAACACAGTCTGAATACAGAAAAAAACAAATTAAAAAAAAAACAAAAAACCTTTGGAATTTAGAATTTTTATCGATTTCTGTTCAGATTTTACCATTTTAAATAGTATTACAAACTAGCAAGATTCATACTTACAAGAATATCTCTCAGCAATGCTTGCTTCACTCACGAGAAGCAAACATGGCCATCTACATGTTAATCTTTTTTTTTTTTCAAAAGAGAATTTTTTTGTAGTATTTTTTCATTTAGTTTTAAAGATCTCTAAAGAAAAATGTTTTACCAGTAAACATTTAGAGAAATTTAAAAAGACCTTTTCATCTCTGGAACAAAGGTCAGAGGCCAAACAAGCTAAGTTGACAACGCTACTAAGTTGACAAAATTTATGATCAGACAAATGAGTTGTTTTGTGTAAAGAGGTCACATTTTCTGGATGTAAGTCTGTCATCTTCTAAAGCATCATAGCATATATCTCTAAACTATTCTTAAGGACCTTCTGAAATCTGAGCCCAAAATAAAGACTGATTGTTATTTGGGGTAAACATGGTACGATGCAAGACCTCTAGGGAAAGACAAAACCAACAAACCAACCAACCAAAAAACAATAACACATTTTTCAATTAATTCTGGAGTCTTGTTCTGTATCTTGTTTAGCATCTAACGTCTGGATTAGGAGTGGCTTAACACAATCCTTTTTACATTCTCATGAAATTCCTACATTCACTCAAATCCCTGAAAAATTCAACTCTGGATATATTTTTCACAGGCATACTTTGGCAGCTAGAGTTTATATTAACTACAAAAAAAGCACTACAGTTAGTTATATTAACTATCAGAAATGTGTTTGCAGCAATATACATCAAACATTAAAAATTTTCTTTAAAAAAAAAAAAGATTTTCAGATTTTTCATTTTAGCTTAGAATTAGAAGTGAAAATTGTCTTTTAATGGAACTCTATAAACCTCTTTCAATAACGTATAAACTATAATATGTCTTGCCATTTTAATAAAAGACTGAAATCACTGCAATGGTATTTTGAACAATTTATTCTCCAACATTATGTTTACCTCAACATTATACAGTGAATCTGTGGTCTCTCGCAGTCTTGCTCTAGTTAATTCTAGTTCTTTCTGGAGTATTTCCTGAGTTTCTTGAAGACTGGAGATATGTCCTTCTGCAGTGCCGAGGCCTTGTTCACTTTTTCGTACAAGATCTTGCAGACGACACACCTTCAATTAAAAAAAAAACACTAATTACATAATTATTATTAACAACAGTCAAGTCAACTTGGTTTCATTTCCTTCTATTAATTTCTAATTCAGATTATTTTCTTCTTAGCACAGCCTGTTGTATTCTCTTTTAATACCACTTAATCTTTGTGTATTAGAGCTAAATTATAATATACTGTAAGTTAAATAAATTAAACAAGGATAAAAGGATTTGAAACATTAAACAAGGAATGAGTTTACACAACAGTTCTGAAATTAGCAGTATTTTTACTGTGAGAAAGCACGTTTTATGCAAATTGAGATCACAAGAAACACTATTTTGAAATATATAAACAGATAAATTAAAATTAACTTGTGCCAAGATTTATGTTCCTCTGTCTTCAGATTGTCCATAAGTTAGCCCATTTAAAGCTCAACCTATATCTGTTATGTGACCATATCATAGAGACATAGAATCAAGTTGAAAGGGATCCACAGCATCATGGAGCTCCACTCCTGACTCCACACAGGACCATCCAAAATTCAAAGAGATACATTATGTAGCTGGCAGTACCACATCACTTGCAGTAAAAATTAACAACAGTCCTAGTCCTACAGATCTAAATGATAAGGAAATCTTATGTATTTGTGCCATTCATGAAGTTTAGACCTAGTCCATTAATGACAATGCATTGCTGATGACTGTTTAAAATGACCCATAGTCACATTACCAGAAATCCTTTGCACAAAGATGGCCAGTACTTAAAAGGAACCAGACTTACCAAAAAGTCTTGACTGGTCAAAGGTGAAAGGAAGAGAAAATATAAATAAATAAATAAATAAATAAATAAATAAATAAATGAAAAACAACTAAAAGGATAAAAAAATAAAAAGGGAAACTCATCCTAAAACACGAAAAAGTTGGTATCTTGACTTATCAGAACTCTCAAAAAAATCTCAAGCAAGCATTTAAAGACAATACTTTTCTTATGTAGCTTCTTCTTCTTTTTTTTTTTTTTTAAGGAATTGTCCTAATGAGGATTTCCCCACACTTTGGCTAAGAAAGGCTGCTAAAAATGTCTGTCAAAAAAAAGAAAATGGGATGGGAAAGATTCAGTAACAACTTTTTCAGTAGAGATGCCAGAACCAAGTTAACATCCACATAAAGTGATAAATATATGCTTACTCTTAAATATGCTTACTCTTAAATGTAATCTGTAACTATAAAAAAAAGAAAACAACAACAAAAGTAGAAGAAGCAGCTGAAACGTAAGAGAAGAGCTAAAGGCGTGCTAGACATTTCATGTGGGAACATAAGAAAAAACTGCATGGAGCAGCAGCCGTGGAGCAAGATAAGCGGCATGAGAACCAAGGACACCTTCAGAAGAAGAACGAACATCTCACGGCTCTGATTGGCTTAAGTCTGTGAAGCCACTTTCAATTGTCAACAGAACTAAAACTGTGAAGTACTTGGCTCATGTACTTCAGATAAATATTGTAAGAAAATAAAACACATTGCCTCTGTACTACAGAGTGGATTTGTAGACCACCCCAAATTTAATTTCTGCACACTTTCTCTCATTCTCCTAATATTCAAAATATACTATATTATATTTTTGCTAGCGTAAGAATGTGTATACTCAACTATTAAATAGCAGATGGCACTAATTTCCTATTTTGGTTTATATTACAGTTGCCTATTCCTCAGCTATGCTTATGTTGTTTTTGTTTTTTTAAACTCAGTGCACCTGACTGATTTTCCAAGATGAAACTTTTGAAATGAATGTATGATTGTTTAGCTCACATATAACAAATGCACTGTATTTTTATCAATTTAAATGTTGGCAAACACACTGTCAAAGAGAGTCACTGCAGTTTCAGCTTCAATTAGTACATTTTCCAAAATCTGAAGTATTGGCAAAGGGATCTTATCTACCAAGGAGTCCACTGACTTAGCATCACTACTGCTGAACTCTAAAGATAATGACATCCAAAATATATTATATGTGCACTTTCAAAAGTTTTCTTCTAAAGAGAGTTTAATGTTTGTACAAGTTGCAAGCCAGAAGAATTAGAAAAACACCTGCTGCATCCAGATCCAGTATGGTACTAGAATATGGACTACTGCAAAAAAGTACTTAAATTCATGCTTAAATTCAAGTCTGTTTTAATGCACACATGAAAATCATGTATGGTTTCTTGAACAATTAAGTGAAAACAAGGCAAAAGTTCCAAAAACAATCACATAAGACCTAAAAGAAAGATTTAAATTAGTTTTAATGCATTTTAATCTCAAACTAAAAATGTTTTGAGAATTCATTTAACCTAGACTGCATGTATTAGTACACTGCAAATAATTTGTCTCCTTATAAGCAAGAATGGCATACAATCTTTTGTTGGAAATAAAGCTCCAAAAGTAACTTGCATAGTTAGTGGTGGTGACTGTGCTGAAAAATAGCATTTTGTAGTTAAGAATGTGCTCTATCAAACAGTGTTACTGTGCTCTTTGTCACTGCTGTAGTTTCCACTGGAATAAATAGAAGGCAATACTTTTGGAGAAACCTACATATGAAGCAAGGGAGTTGACTAAAATTTACTGTGTGCAAATTATGAACCAAAATGGCTTTAAACAAAAATATATTCCACCCTCCTTTCTCTTGACATGCTTTGTGTAGAGATCTAAATGTCTAATGAGAAGATAAGCAGAGTTAACACAAGCAAGGTTGTTCTTGTCAATTTTTTTTATACTTTTTTTGCTTTGATGTTTTTGGAGAAGACAATTAATCCATTGCTCAGAAGCAGCCAAGTAACTTACCATGCTTGACAAATATTCTACTTTTGATAGAACTAATGCACTACACAGACTGAACAGTGTTGTCCTGTCTTTGTACTGGACTCTAAGCACAAATTAAGTACAAGATCATTATTGATTAAATGCACGGATGATCAAGCACAGAAACGTTAGCTGATACAATTACGTTGACTCTTACCTCCTGATTGGCAGAAGTCAGTTTCGTTGTCAGTTCTTCCCTCAGGTTTTCCAGCTGCTGTCGAAGCTGATTCTTGTCATCCTCCAAATGCAGTTTCTCCTTCTCAAACTGCTGCTCTAACTCCTTCAGAAATAAGGGTGAAAGAAATATTAAGCACACCTGCAGTAAGATTATAAAAAAGCACAAGGATATCACATAACAACTCTCCATCCTGGTATAAACAGTACACCTTATCTCAAGCAAGAATTGTCATTTCCTCCGAGTGTTAAAACATGAACATTTATGTCCAATTAAGATGGAGTTATTAATTTTTCAGCTTGTCATCTAAAATCCTTGATTAACCACAAAATAAGGTTATGCAGGACTTCCTTCTCAATTACTAGTTTCGCTTTGCATTTAATTAGAAAAATCATTAAAACTACAGCTACTTTCACAGTTCAGCCTTCTGTCAGCTCTGCAATTAAAATAAATTTTACATAGAATTGAAAGAAATCAGCAGTCTTGTTTTTAATTTCAGCTACATGCAAATAATCAGATAGCTCTATAAAAATTGAATGAAAAAAGTGTTAACAAAGAGTTCTGAAAACAGCTCTGTTGGATGAGCTATTTTCTCTTACATGTGTCTACATTGTTTCTGTCTTTGCTGGAAGCTTTTTTGCTGAAGGAAAAATGTAATTTTATTTTTCAGATTTACTTTATTCAGAATGAATTTTCAGTCATGAGACATTCAGACTGAAGTATGTTAAAACTAACAGCTTTATTATGTATTTCAATTGAATAATACATAACCCATTAATCACCAAGTCATCTTGTAGACAATTAAGGTTGCCAAGTAAGGTGCGCCAGAGCCAGGTAATACAGGACTTAAACGTAATAATCTATGCCACTACTGGCTCCCTTATTAACTTCCTACTAGGAATTCAGCTGTAATGCAAGGCTTAGCATCAATTCACAGCATCTGTGAATACCTTGGCTCAGACTTCTAAGAAATCAGTAATATCTTAGAAGCAGTTAAGAGAAAATACATAGATCAGAGCCTTGTATGATACAAAAAGCACAACTGAAGCATCAGTAAGATTCTGGAGAAAGGAAGATTCATAGCTCAAAAATTCAAGGAGGTAAAAGATTGTCATAAAAAGGTATAAAACTCTAAGGAAAAACAGCAACATATTGTCATCTGGCTCATTCCAAGAAGAAATGGAGGCCAACTCTTCCTTGTCTGATTACTGGAGCTAGTGGCAAGCATATTAAGCCTAGTAGTTTATTAACTCAAGCACTCTATTTATTGCAATATGCAATAAAAATTTATTTCAAGCTGTTTATAGACAGCTTGAAATAAACCTCTTTGATTGTGGTAGAAGCTGGACAAAGTGACAAAATAGAGGGCTGTACTTTGAATAATACACTGCTATAAACATAACAAATGTATGCTTTCTTTACCAGGCCCAGATAACTCACTACGTGACAAATAATGCTTGTTAAGTTATACTTATTCTGTTTGTATCATGAAATCTCCTGTCTGCAAAATTTCACTGGTGCTATTCAGACTCTATTCTGATAACTGAGTAATTAGATTCTTTATGACACCTCTCAGTTCAGCTGTGCCGTACTGAAAAATTATTAGCATTTCTACTCTTATCTTTTTATCTGCTGATAAACTACAAAAATGGCAGCACTCCATTCTATAGATGGAAAAAAATGATGGAAAGAAATTTCAGTCATTTCTTCAGGGTTCTATTCTCATTCTTTAGAAGTCTCTTCATGCCCTATTCTTTCCAAAGACTACCAGATGACTTTCCTACTCTTTCAGAACCAAAGAAATCTCCATGTCCACTACCCAAAGGTTTCTTGTATCATGCTTCTTCCACAGATTAAACTCAACACCTCTCACCATATGACACCATCTGTTTCTCTCTTGAATTACTCAAAACCCCCAAATTGTGATTCAAGACATACATTCCACAGAGGAGACAGTACAGTGATTAAGATTTATTGAGATCTAGACCCTGACATCCCTGTATAAGTTAACTTCCCCCATCTAGAATAAAGTTTCACAATTCTCACATTTATAGTTAGAATAGGTAACATCTCTAATTTAATGACTTAAGAACAACTATTTTATGATGCCTTCTGTTTTACTCTTTACATTAATTTCAGTAACAAATTCTTCAAAAAAATGTTTTGTAAAGTAGCCAAGACATAATGAAGTAAATTAATAAGAACATCATTGATGCAAATGTGTTGTACAATAACATAAAATGTTCAAATATTTTAATCAGTCATATGGAAAGACTATTACATACTGAAAGCTAATTTAATTACTTGCAAAAGGCAAGAGTTTCACAGTATCCCTCAGTAAGTTACCTTCCCTAAGCATCAGTGACTACAGCAAAAACATTTTGCTCTTATCCCAAAAGGCCAATTCTATAACAGCAGCAAGCCTTTCAGTTTCAAGATGCTGAAAAACTGATCATGAGTGAAATAGCAACCATTCATGGGCCATAAGAACTGGAAAAACACGCTTGTTAAATTAAAAAGTAGTAGTCTTCATTACAAAGCAAATTGTTTTGAGTTGAGAATTCTTCTCTATAAAGAGAAGAGCATGAGTTTTCTGTTGTTGTTTTGTTAGATATATGTTACTTTAAAAAAGACTGAGCAGTTTCTTCAGAGTAGTTCAGCAAATCTGCAGATAAAATTTGCCTTTCATCAGAATGATGCACTACAGGGTTCAAATTATACCATCTGCATTTTTTGAATTTGTTTGATTATTCAAAGAAAGCAAACCTACCATCTGCAGTTTTTTCTTATCCTTATTAGCGTTGCTGTGTGCAGCCTCGATTGCAGTATGGTGTTTCCATGCCAATTCTTCTAAAGTTTTTGAATGAGCCTCTTTCAACTGTGCAGCCTCTCCTTCTAACCTTGCTTGCAGTTTTACCAACTCCTTCTCATAATATTCACGCTGTGTCTCCCTTGCTTCATTTACTTTCTAGAAAAGATGGAGAAAAAAAAAATCATTTGTATTCAAGGGTAACAAAATCCTATCACAGTTCAAAAAGGAACGTAGAAGGAAACTAAGAAGAAATATATAAAACTTTACTGATAACATATATCTACAAAAATTAACTTTCACATACAGAAAATTGAGCAGACACTAAACACTTATTAATTCAGTAAGTAAGCAAAGAAGCAGTTTAAGTATATCCAGGCAAACAATATATCTGTATTAAAATTTGGGTTTTGTACTATTTAATCTGAAGAAAGAGCAATCAGGTATCAAGTCTGCAGAAAATTTCAGTTCACTGTTTTCAAACATAGACAGAAGACCTTTAGAGAATCTTTTTTTAAGTTATTTAACCACTTCACCTTTCTCTCTAAGAAGACACTTTTGATATTAGGTGTCTGTGCTTATCATAGTAAGTAAAATGATGTCATTTTTAAGATGTCTGGAAGAATATGAGCAGTATCTAGACTTACTTCCCTCTGTTCTCACTTTACAGTCTACATTAGTTATTCCATGTTGCAATGTAAGGTACACTTGAAACAAACCTGGTCCAAATCAGGTCAAACTCAAAAATTAAAACACATTCATTTTTTTCCTTATAAATGTAAGTCTTCTACTTTTATTCAGCTGAAGCCAGTAAGTTGTCTAACCTTCTCCAAGGCCAGAATCTGCTGCCTTTGTCGCTCATCCAGACTCTGTGTTTTGCTTTGTAGTAAGTTTCTTTCCTCTTCCAGTTGGGATAATTTTTCTTTTAATCTAGACTTTTCTGATTCCAAATCTCTGATTGTAACTTCTTGTGTCATCTGGGTAGCTTGAAGCGTTCCAATGTGACCTAAAAACAAAACTCTTTAAAACCTCATGTCATTGGTCTTGTAAATGAAGTACACATTCATTCCCTAATGATTTCTAGAAAAACTTTAGTGGAAATTTTCATGTGGATCTCCACACTCATTGCAACGCTTACCTTCCCCTCCATTTTACTCTTTTTTATTTTTATTGTTAAAACATCCAACAATTGCAGATACTTTGGTGTTTGGGCTCCTTCAGTTTCAATTTCTTTGCTTCAAAGTTGCATATTGATTCCAAGAGAACACAGAAATAGGCAGGACTAAGAAGATGCACAATCAGTCCCAAAGAACTAACCTCACCTAAAACCATGCATTTTTACCCCACAATAAGCTACATAAAAGAAAACAAAAAACTGAAGTCCAGTGGCAAACACGTGTTATCAAACTCATAATTTTAAACAGCATGCAAGAAATAGCAACTAAAGCTAAAAGCTAAGCAACTAAAAAGCAACTAAAGCTAAAGCTAAGTAGAAGCTACAAAATTCCACTTTGTTCATTTTGCTGTGAGGCTGACTGAAAGATTCAGTAGAACTCATTCCTGCTATAGAAAGGCATGACCTAAATCTTTGCAGGTCAGAGGCTTGCTTTTGATGCCTTTCTATTTTTTGGAGGATTAGCATCCCATTTAAAAGCTATGACTGAGATTATCTTAACAGGAAACATATTACTTTTAGCTATTTACATAGCTAAAGGACCTCATAGTTTTGGGTCCCATATGGCCTCTATATTGTCAAAATATAAAACCTAGCCTATTCCAAGCCCTTACATGCATAGTATGTATGTCCTCGGCTTAAAGCTCTCCAGACGGTAAATACAATTAGTCCCATCTATAGAACTGCCTCATTATTTGAAGGACAGAAATAAAGCCTTGATACAGGCCACATTTACATACACCATTCAAGGGCTAGGCCACACATAGCCATCTGTAATAGTAACTTTACAGTATTTGCAAGCTAATGCTGCGAAGTATTTTCTATCTCCAAGACCAACTGGTCCAGTCTGGCAATATCCCAGCCCTCAAAAGAAGGTGATCTTATCCAAACTGACACTTGGGAAGGACCCCCCCAGCTTTTACTAACTTCTGGAAAATAATCAGATGTTTCTATGATTGCTCAGCTGAATAAGGCCAAAGATAAGCCAGGGGCTTATTTTTAGTCTACCTACAGTATAGTTAATGAAGTTCAAGTCCATGCCCAATCACCCAACAGTTTGCTACAGCTACAATACTAATGAGGTAAAATCCACACATGTACAGTCAAGTCTTAAACCATTTTATATGTCATTCCATATATTAATAAGCACAAATAAGTCAAGAAAACAGCTATAAAGAGCTATAAAGAAAATCCTAACGAATTTATTAACCAATAAACTGCATATCTTCTGAAAGCAGAGGAAAAAGCAAAGTACCACTGTCTCAGCAAAGGCACAAAGCAAATGAAAAGGATGGAGAAACAGGAATAATGTTTTTTTGGTGATTACATAGAGAACATACAGATGCAAGACAGAAGCATATTATACAAGTATAGTGTCATGAAATCATGACATATAGTTAATGCAACATGATTCAAGACGTATAAGATATATACAGAGCACACAAAGTAAAGCACTGTACTTGTGTACAATTAATTGCATACACACAAAAAAAAATCCTAAGTGCAAACTACGCAATATCAAAACAGTTAATAAAAGAACACTTGTCAGAAACATGATTTAGTGGAGGGTTGTTAGTTAGGATAGTATGGTCAGGCTGCAGTTGGACTTGATGATCTTTAAGGTCTTTTCCAACCTGAGCGGTTCTATGATTCTACGAAGAGCATTAAACAGTCCTTAGGCATGCTAAACCTCCACAAGCTTCAAAGAAAAAAGAAATGCTAGAATTAATAGATGAAGATCATTTTTAGATTACATTACTAACATACATACTGGCTTTGAGAACAAGATCAGTGGCCTGCTGTTGTAAGCGCTCTCTGGCAGCTGCTAGCTCACTTTCCACTTCTTTATGTTTGCTTAGCAATGACATCTCCTCCTCCTTCACGTCATCTAGCTGTTTTTGAAGAACCTATAGGAAACATGGTATAACATCTAACTATATAGAATAACGTTCAAGTGTGCGTTAGGTGAAAATGTACAGAAAAGACCTGCCAGCAAACAAATTTTATTTCAACACAAGCTGAAATCTTGTAACATTAACATCATATCCATGACGTGAGTTTCCAAAAATATCATAGAAGATATATGGCACAGCAAGGAAGTATAAAGCAAAGTGCAATAATATTCAAAAATGTATACGAAAAACAAACACAGTGCACAAATTTTCAGGATCCAGTTGAGAAACTGGTTTTTCCTATCTCAGAGTTCTTCAAACTGAAGAATACATTAGATGCTTACAGCAGTTTTCAATCTCCTTAATTAAACAGAGTTGGAAATGGACTTTGGAAGACCCTTGGGAGACTGCAAAAAAAAAAGACTATTCTGTATTCATCTTCTGATAAGGAATAAAGAAATCTTTTACCTGTAGCCATTATACAAGATGACAGCAAAATAGTTCAAAGGATTGGCTGGAATTAGATTATAAATGGGAAAGGTTGGCTGTATACATCAACTCAAACCGAAGTCCTGGATTCTTCCAGATTGCTATAACTATCATATTTAAGATACTTGGAAACATGAGAGTTACTAAAATTGCCCAAAGTGAGATATTTAAGCTCTTCCACAGAGATCTTTATAACTAGGCACAATTACAAAAAGCGAGTAGTATTTCACGGAAACTTTTCCTTTAAGAACAAATACATAGTCCTATCTTTCTGCTGACCAAAAGACCTGTCTTTGTATGTCAGGGATGTCTTGTCTGGGATGTCTTGTTCTTCTTTACGGACAAGAAATATTAGTATTGAACAACTTCAGAATCAAAGTAACTCTGAAAACATATTCAGCATTTCAGTTACTGTCTGAAAAAACACCATGGAAGGCTCTTTTTATAATCAAGTCAGCAAAGCTAACATCCAGAAAGTTTTTGGGTTTTTTTTCTTCTCAAAAAGCTACTGCTCTTAACACTCTGGATGCTTAGGCTAGATAGTCACCAGTGATCACTACAACCACAACTGCACTGAATACAGAATATTCATCTTATTTATAGTCTGTTCTATTAAATTTCTGTAAAAATATTTATTATAATATATATATATATATGCTTAACTTTTTCTCATCTTTTCTAGCAAGTGTTTCCATTTATCAGCATAACAACTCAGACCTTATCAGTCATCAGCATCTTCCTTCCCACTCTGAACCTTTTGTTTTGAATGAATTTACATGAAGAACTAAGGAAAACATATTTGTGCAAGACTTTTTTTTTTCCTGTTCCCTAAGTAGTAATGGTTTTGAATACTCTGTCCAGCATACTGTACTTTGGGTAATATGACTGGAACAACCGACTTCTGTTCATGCACAGTGGAAAGCAAGTCACTTTGCTTGTACAAGAACAAAACTTTCCCAGGATTGGAATTTCTAGAGTCGAATGGAATACAAATATATAAATAAACATTACTTCAGACTGGGAAAATTAAATAATATAAATAAAATATCTAGAGTGGATGAAAAACAATGATGAATAGTAGAAAATTCAGTTTACATATTTTAATCATCTCAGTGTAACAGTCCTGCAGCATAAACTGGAAAACAAACGAAATAAATAAACTCATTTTTGGAACAACATATTATTGACCTCACCTGAACATTGTTTTCTGCTGTACTAAGAGCCACCTGCAGTTTTTGGCATTTTTCCCGAAGACTGGCTGCTTCATCCTGGACCATCTGCAATTCAGTTTTAAGTTTTCCCAGATTCTTCCGTAAAATACTTTCTTGATTTTGAAACTCTTTCCTTAGCTCCACTTCTTTTTCTTTGCAAGCATGCAGACTTTCAGCTGTAAAAAGCTGGGATCTTTTCAATGAATCAAGTTCGTGTTCATAGAAGGACTGTGCTTTGCTGAGTTTACTTTCATAGTCCTCAATGAGTTTTTTTCTTTCCAGTCTCAATTCCTCAACTTTATTATTCAAGTCTTCAAGTTCCAGTCTGTGCAGTTCCTCTAGCTTTTCTTGTCCCTTACTCAAGGTTGCATTCTGATTCTGTTGAGTCTTCAGAAGTTCTTGAATCTCAAGCCTATGCGCAGCTCTCAAGTCTTCCAGAGCTGAACGCTTGTCCTTTTCATACTGCACTTGCAACTGTATGAAACTTCGTAGCCTTTCCTCGAATTTCTTCCTGATCTCTTCTACTTCTCTTGACATGGTCACTACACGTTGGACATGCTGGGCTTCTGCACAAAGCTGCATGTCTTCAACTCTATCCTTATATGCTTCAAATTCTGTCAAGGCCTGATGTTTCATTTTTTTATGATCCTCCAGCGACTCCTCCAAAACCTGGATCTTTCTCTTAAGATCCATTTCTTCTGCAACTTTACTTTTATACTGCAAGATCTTCTCCCTTGTCTCTGCAAGAATTTGTTGAATTTCTTCTTCATGGACATCCTTAAGGGCTTGTATAGCAGCTTCATGTTCATCATTTTTAGTGTTCAATGCATATATTACCTACAAATATGAAACAATAATATACTGAGAAAAGACATTCTGGCTAACTGCTATATAAAAAATAAAAATCAAAATTAAAAGCACCCTAGGCATTCTGCTACTTTGACAATCTGGCATGTTTTCCTGATACAAGCGAGACACCAAATGTTCTTACGAATTTGACTGCATAAATTCTGTTTTAGTCATTACAATCTTACACATTTTGTGGAACAAGCTTTCTACAGTTTGCAACCTATAATTTTGCTGATTAAAAGTTTGCCTTTATATACATGTTGTTGCTGTAAATTCCAGTGGTGAAAAAAGCACATTATACGCATGAAAAACAAAACATAAGATTTGAACAGAAGTTTTCTGTCAGAAAATACACACACACACACGCAACAATATATGTTCCAATTTCTTTTCCTGCAGTAATAAAGTCCAAATCTTGAATTCCTGCTTTTCAACTGCTAACTATTCTTAACTATTCTGTTTTAGACACATCTAAAATGCCAACACTGATTGCTCTGGTTTACAGTCCTGTAAGCTGCCCAGAAACAAGTTGCTTTTAGACAGTTCATCTATTATACAACCTGTGTATCCAAATCTCCTAAGATCTGAGGTTTCTAACTACATAAGCTTGATAACCTTCCAGCTAGTCGGTTAGCTGAACAGAAAAGGAAGACAGCAGCTTGGGGAGTCAAGGGAACTAAGCAGCTGAAGTTGGTTGTGAAGCCAGCAAAACTACTCAACATTGGGTAAAAGTTCTAGAGTAACTAGATGTACCTTTCATGGGATGTATCAGTTGCACAACACTGTAATTTAAAATAAAAAAGTCAACCTAACTCCCACAAACATACAGAAGTGTGTGCATGTTTACAAATACATCAGTGAAGAAACTATTCATACTGTAAAAAATACTGTGAGATTGTCAGCTAAAGATCTTAATACCTTTTATACAAAACAGTAGCATAACTAATAAGAGTCTAATGAAATACTATGTGATTCAGTCCACAGAGCTGCAGTAGCATTAGTAACAAAACCAGTAATGACCTTTTTATGCCAAGAATCAAGCGCTGAACTATTTAGCTCTACCATGTGGAGTATAACTAAGGAAATCTTTTTCTGCATTAGCATTGGTGTCTTGCACCAACACGGAATACAAACAACACTATTTGAAACTGCGGCTGAAAGACATTTGACTATTTGGCTAAGAAACATTTTCAGCTCCAAACCAGATATGATATTCTTACATGGCCAGCTTCACTTGGGTCATCTGCTCCAGCCAGCAATTCAGTCATGATAGAATGAACGTTTTTCCAATTAAAAACACATACTTCACCTTAATACTAGTATTAGGTGCCAAATAAATTCTGCAGCACAGAGAATATCAAAACAAATGAGTGGCTTATTCTTTTGAAATTAATATGGAAATAGGAACTGATACCTTTTACAACACACTAACATGTTAAATTTTATATCTCTGGTAAACCTTCATTTCAGACTCAAAAAATGGGACTCCTGAGACAGAGCACTACATTTAGCCTCATCCAGCTGACATGCCTTCTTCTTAGCATACACTTCAGTGCTGCTGCCAGTGCATGCTGATGCTTCAGCCACCAGTTTGAAACACCCCAAGACTGCACCTCTCTTTAATAAGCTGCAACAAAATTACAATGACAACAACAAATTGTTCATGCGTAACTTATTAATGATGTGGAACACACAAACCAACAAGTCTGACCTACTCTATCAATAGATAAATGAGAATTGAGCTGTTCAACACAGAAAGTACTACGATATGCTAAGAAACAAGACTTTTCCAGGGACAAGTCATTACTTATGGATAAAAGTGGGATACAAATAGAAAAGTTGAAGTTTACAAAATAGTAACATTAAAATAACATCTTCCAGGAATTACTGTACTGCTACAAAAAATTAATTCGTATCATCTAATGCAGTCCAGAATGAACACTTTCCCATGACAATGAGCAAAGCATTCATTTTCCTCCTTTTCTTCCTCTCTGCTGACTAAATAATGGTAAGTTACATTTAAGTTTGGCTTTACTAGATAAATAACTGCTCCTTAATACATTAAAAATAAACTAGCTTTGAAGTATTTTCCTATAGGATTTAAAAAAATAATTGTTCAGAAAAATCCTCCACAATTGCAAGTACTTAAATGCATTACTAACAGATATATGAAGTAGACAGCTGATCATAACATTTTATTCCTTCTCATGCATTATTACTAGCCATACAGTGAACTCCACAAGATAAACTCTGAAGCTTTTTCCATATAACAGCTGAAGTTACATTTTTAATGACATATTTTTCTTTAATTGTGATCAAGAGACAACCCTCAAAGCATTCAATAGGGAAACCCAAGTTACTGCTAAGTCTAACACACACATTACTCTCTCCTCTAAAAAAAATCATAATATGTATGTCCCTCCCCACCAAAACCTATGCATGTCCATATCATCTCTACTTTTACTTTTCTTAAATAAATAAAATTATTTTAACTACAAACAGTTTTTGTTCCCTAGGAAAAATACAGTAAATATAGATGGTTTGTCAGTTCAGTCCTTTGTGTTGCTCGCAATGTAACAAGACTCCTTAAGCCCAGAACTTCAGACCAGGATTGCTTGGACACCACTGAAATAATGGAAGAAAGAGCATCTGTTCTTTAGCCATCTGGTCTACTGCAAGTTTTCATAAATGCTGGGCCAGCACATTAGGTACACAGTACAACAAACAGGGAAGTGACATGGAGTCTGCAGCTGTAGCATCTCCCTCCAACAGCATCTCTCCAAAAAAGCTAGTCAAACTACACCAGTCTGACTGTGCTTAAATCCAAATAGAGCAAGAACATGACATTCCTCCCCAGCCCTCAAAATATACTCCAGCTGAAAATTAAGTTCTTAGACTGAAAACAAACAAACAAACAAACAAAATAATAATAATGATAATAATAAAGACTATTTCTCTGTTTTATCATTCAGGCTTTCATTATTTCATTACTTTCAATATACATCAAGGCTAAAATTTTATTATACTGTTTCACCTTCAAACTTAACTCTGTATTGAGTCATATCATCCCAAGGGTCATGATTTTAACCATTTAGTTTTCACTACTTAATCATGAAAAGCTGATTTTTTTTTTTTTTTTTTTTTAAGATTTATCTAAGTTTGGTCTAGCTGAAACCACATCATTTTTAAATACCTAAGCATGCAATAAACAAGTCTCTCTCTTTCCTTTAAATATATATATATATATATATATTTTGTGGAAATGCTCGCTAATATTGGTATCTGAAGCTAGAATCATCTTAACTAGTCAGAATAATATTCATTTTTATTTTTTCTTTTGAGATAGGGGAGGGTAATCAGGGGTGGAAGAGACAGGAGAACAACTGGGGAAATAAACATAAAGAACAAAATGATCAAAGAATATTTAAATTTAACAGTTTGCTAGATCTGCACTATTACAGGATTTCATTCTACATTTACTGTGAGATGTTAACTTCTATTGATCCAGAGATTAATCATACAAAGGTATGTAAGTAAATGTTTTCAGAGTTTCTCACCAAGGTCAGACAAAGAAGGATTTTCATCAAGGACTCAAGTTTTGGGCATCAAGAACTATCCTAAGCAGCAAACAAAATCTCTAAGAGTTGATATAGATATAGAATTGGTATATGATATAGAATGGTTAAAGGAAAATCAAGAAATCTAATTTCTTCAGCATATGTTGGTGGATTTTGTTTTTTGGTTTTTTTTGTTTGTTTGTTTGTTTGTTTTGAAAATGTAGCAGTTCAGAAAAAACTGGAGATCTTAAGTCAGGGGAAACACCTAAATATGCTTGCAAGAATGTTACTCTTTTAAATTTTTTTTTCATTTTTAAATGAAGACATTTGCATGCAACTTCATGTTAAATAATTAGCTCAAGGCCTTTTCCTTGAGGCACACACAGGTCTGTATGATGCACATGTCAGTTTACAAATACATTCAGTCTCTCAAATGAAATTGCCTAGTTCTGACTACTACTGTAAAAATCTGATATTTTTTTTTATAAAATGGAAACAAAAAAAACTAAAATGGTGGCATATTGCAAAATAATCCAGCAGCTTACAGAAAGTTTGAGAATGATTCAAGTAAGCCAGATACAAAGAATAGATTCATAGAATATAAAGAAATTACCCTGAAGCACTTCTAAACACTATCCTATGGACAATGCAGATTCCAAAGCATTTTTTCTTCTGTAGAATTACAAATGTTATCTTAACTTTAAAGGCAGTACAGAAAAAAAAAATATTTTGTGGAGTAAAACATTTAACTGAGACAATAAACTTGTTCAGGTCTAATTACTTTTTCAAAGTTTCAAGCTTAGCCAGCAAATAAGTAAACAATCTACTTATATTTAATTGCACTCTTTATATGCATATATACACACACACGCAGACATTAAGCACAAGTATCTCTAGCAATTAATGCACTCCTCTTCCCCTACCAGTCAGAAAAGGTTCTAATAAGTAGGAAAGATTTTTGATACATAGCTTTCCCTTCTCATTTAGTTTTAGCAAGTTCTTTTCCTAAATATAATCTGTATTTAAAGAGGATGTTTCCTATCTATAGCCTAAAGGTTAGAAAGACTGTACAAAAAGAACATCTCTTATAATGGAAGTGTAAAGGTTATTTATGATAAGGAACATTAAATAGAAGCAAGCTTAATGAATACTGTTGTGGATTAAAACCAATGGTTAGCAAAGCACCAGACTGTTGTTCTCTCATTCCCTTTCCTCAAAAGAAAAAAAAAAAAAAAAACAAACACCAAGAAAAACATGATTAAATATTTTGTGGGTTGAGATAAGAACAGGGTGTCACTCAACAATTACTTTCAGGCCATAGGAAAAGGACTAGGTGCAGGCAAGTCTAATGTTTATTGCCTATCGTTAACAGAGTAGAGCAGTGAGGAATAAGAAGTACCATCCTCTCACCTATCTTTTCTATTTCCTCCTCCTGAGCAGGGCTTGGGAACAGGGGCTGTGCATAGGCCATAACACTTCATCTGTGCCACTCCTCCATGATCATTCCCTACCCCTGTTCTAGCATGGGGTCGCTCCCATGCGATGCTGTCCCTCCCAAACAGATCCCACGTGGTGTTCCTATGGTCTGCAGCTCTTCTAGCACTGTTCCAATACAGCTCCATATCAGGGGGCCCATCCTCTGGGATCTCACTCCTCCAGATGGGCCCCATAGGTGGCAGCTGCCTGAGCTTCAAGCCACATCCACTGCTGCATGGGGAGATCTGCTCCACACAGGGGGACAGCCTGCTCCACTATGGCCTCTCCATGGGCTGCAGGGAACTTCTGCTCCACACTTGGAGCACTTCCTTCTCTCTTTCTGCGCTTACCTTACTGTCTTCAGGGATGATTTGCTCTTATCTTCTCATTCCTCTCTCCCATCTGCTATTGTGCAACAGTTTTTCCCTTTCTTTAATCTGCTCATTGCTCATGCTGGGCCAACAGCCTGACACTTCTGGAGCTGGCTTTGATCTAACATGGGGTAGTGCTGAGCTCTACCAAGAGGCCACTCCTGCAGCCCTCCCCACTACCAAAACCTTGTAATATAAATCCCATATACATACCAACAGAGCTAAGTGCATTTCATATGTGTTTTCTTTTTCTGACAGAAATTTAAATATTTGCACTTGTTAATTTGCCACAGGATTTTCAACAAGTTCCTAATATACCTCTTATATTTTAGGCAGTCTTCTATCACAGTATAAGGATACAAAACACACTAGGACATTATGAAAAAATTCCAACAAATTAAATGCCGTGTAATTAAAATGAAACTTTGGTGACAGTAGCGTATAATAACAAAAGAAAACATTCTTGAAGATAAATACTGCAAAAGGAAGCAGAAAGGAATAATGGACTGGTTACCTAAGTATTAAGTAATCACAAATTCCCTTGCACTTACTAAGAACTTAACTTACTTTCTACTCCAATAACAAACAAAACACATCAGAAAACACAAGGACCAACACAAGCTAAAGAAACCCAAGTTTAAGGCTATACAAAGAATTACGTATTCTTTCAATCCTTTGACAACATCAAAAAAAGCAATACAAGCTGCCTTATAAAACTCTTAAGATGCACTGGAAAGAAAATTCACATCTGTTAATACTACTCCAGAAATGTACTCCAGAAAGACATAAAATGAGCTGAACCCTCTAATCGATACCCCACCCCCACAATCTATACAAGACATTGACAAGTGAAATATAAATAACAAACAACTTCTTCTCTTCTGCAGAATTGAGAAAATTAAGCTAAAAATAAGCTATGCAGTCTACTGTACCACATAGTTTTTGTTTGAAAGAAATGTAGTTTTCTTTAGAAAAGAAGCATAAGGAAGATATACATTACATGAAGGTGTAACTACCAGGAAATTCATCTGTTTCAACATCAGCTACATCCTCCTGGGACTCTCAGCAGGTAACCCACCATTTAAGGAAGGCAAACACAGAAATACAATACCAGCTATGCATGCATCCCCAATTTGTTATGCAAAAAAAACCACATAGGAGTTTATCAAAAAGGACAGATAATTCCACTGTGACAAAAGGACAGACTTGCAAAAGTAATCTTACGCAGCCCTCTAATGAACAAGATTAATTTAGGTGTTCATTCTACATACAGGTAAGAATTTCTTCAGACTAGTTAAGCATATATTTGTCACTACAACCCAATGTCCTTGGGCTGGGCAAGGCACACAATAATTGCCAACATCATACAATTAAAGCCCTTTTTCGGTTCTGGAATATTAACCTCTAACAATCAAGTTATGTCAGGCACAACCATCACAAATCACAATTAGCTCTAGGCAATTTGCTAAGATAGTTAAATCTTGAGAAACATACTGCAGCACCAACAACAGCAAAAAAGATTTAGTAACAGATGTACAAATTCTGCAATCTGCCTCCTAGTGAGAAAGAAACACATTTAACTTCTAATCATCTAACTAGAATATGGTTGACACATCTGTTGTATGATTAGTCCTCACTGCAAGAAAAACAAGACAGGCCAAAGGACTACTCATAGTTATGCTTTAGTCACTGAGCTGCATTTTCTTCTGTTTTTGTTTTGTTTTGTTTTGTTTTGTTTTTTTCCGTTAATATTTGCATAATTTAACAGAAACTTTCAGGTACAGAAAGTCTCCAGAGAATTTAAGCTAATGTCTGTACTGCATTTGTTTGTGGGTATTTGGACTGTGAAGCAAGGCACAGAAAAGTTCTCAGAGCTGAGCAACTGACTTAGCATTCAGTAGTTAAGGTTAGTTTGCTGTTGGCAAAACAAACAAAAACACATAGCAAAATATTAAGTGCAAAGCTTCCAAAAAACAAAAAAGGTAAACACCTTTTTTTGATTAATCATAAAAATAACTGTTTTTAAAGCATTATATCTCAAGATGCAATTTTCTCATTTCTTTTGAGAGCTAAGAAGAATTTTGAATCTAACAGACTTTATGTAACTTTCCAGAAACAGCAAATTATCTTTTAATAAATTTGACAAGACATCTTTGTTTTTGACCTTCCAAATTCTCATAAGGTAGGAAGGTAATTCTTTCAGAAGATTTAGATGAAGTTTAAATCCTGAAATAAATCACCAAGTTTTGTGTAGAATATTTCCCACATTAGCTTTAGGAACTCAAACTTGAATCCATCTTATAGGATTTTGATAGTATGAATAAAACACTGCTGTTCACTTAAATATTCTCTAACATACCTTTGCTAATCAACAGAATACATGGAAAAATATCAGTGCTATTTCTCAGTTTCACTTTTTGATCTTTCCATCCTTCTTTTGGAGAAGCCAATGCCAAAAAAGGTACCTATACTGAGGTATATAATTCATTGTACTTATTTGCACAGCATTCAGTGTAATCAATGTAATAGCTCACGACATAGACTACGTAAAAGCCTTGGACAACTGTAGTTTTATAAGTTGAGTCTCTACAGAGATAACGGGGTAATCTACTGATTTGTATAAGAGCAGATACAAATGATTTGCCCCTGATGTCACCGACAGTAAAGTTAAAATGATGAGACAGCCCTGTGCTCAGCACCACGGACAGCAGCGGGCTGGCGACCCAAACCGAGCCCTGCGTTCAGTACCGCGGACAGTAGCAGGATGGTCAGCCGCGCCTCTGCGGGAACTGAGAGGAACAACGAGCAGGAGATCCATCACAGCACACAGGCTAAGTGTCACACGAGCTACCACGTTTCCAGGAGAAGCACGTACAGGCTCAGACTTCACTAAAATACCTATGTCAATACTATATGACTCTAATACTCTTTAATAAAATCAAGTTATTGTAGATAAGCTTGAGACTAAGCTGAATTTTTTGACAAACTACTAGTTTTTAAGCTTTCCAGACAAGAAAACATTCTTTCAGTACAGTTAAACAACTGTTAACCCATTCTGCAAGAGCCTGTAAGAATTCCTTTTCCATGCCTGAGAACAGAAGAGGCTGAAGAATTACTAGCAAATCTAGAGCTCAACATAGTATGTTAGTCAGGACTTCAATAACATTTTAAGAGGCCGTGCTCACCACAACTTGATGAGGGTACATCTCTGATCATCATTTCACTTTTTTTTTATATTGTCCAGTAAGAGGACATGTTATTATTGCCTCCAACTTTGCCAAGCTAAGTTTTCTGAAAGCAGAAAATTAACTTTCTCACGTGACCAATAAACATAGGCTCATTAGAAATACACACACAACACACCTGAGTGTGCGCATGTGGGTACTTACATATAAAAGAATTGACATTAAAGAAAAAGGTTTATTTTATTAAGCATGTATCTATAAAGAATAATCTGAAGTTTGGACTGTAGCAGCTGCGACTTGATACTCTAGAAGAAATGGTAACCAATACAAACCAATAGAAATTACATTTGTTTTAGGCTCTTTGCTAATGCAGAATATGGAAGAATACAGAAAATATCAAGGCCTGCCCGAACATGAATACAGTACAGTGTTACACTGTAGATATTCAGAGGTGAGGCAGAACATACCCAATACACCAAATCATGAATGATCTACACAACTCTGTAAAGATACAACAAAGTAGGAAGCAGAACATGAAACTAAATGCAAGACAAAAATCCAAGGAGTAGAGAGACTGGACACAGTGTTGTTTCCAAATCAGCTTAAAGAGCATGCAAACTGATCTTACTGTCAGATTCCAGCCTCTATTAGGGCCCATTTTTTGCACTTAAATCTACGTAACATCTATCTCCGCATAAAACAAAAAGTTATATGCTTAATAATAATAATAATTTAAAAAAAAAAACAGACTTTTATGCCACAGGAATTTAATTGATTATAAATAAATACTACAAAGTCTGATCCAGTTTGGCCAAGCTAGTGAACAACTCAACCAAAATAATGTCTCAAAATTTTCCAAGTCTTACCACTCAGTGGCACAACGTAAATGTATATGCATTTATATATACATGATGTATATAATCTTAAAATAAGTAATACCCGTAGCATATATTGTAACACTGGCTGAAAAAAACACATGGGTAGCTTAGAAGCACATCTCAGGTAAATTATTACCATAAGATACAAACAAAAAGGCTTTTCTGAAGGGAAGCCTACGTTTATTCATACAGAGCACAGAAAAATAAAAACCACAAACCTATTTCAAGTTCTTTCATCTATTCTTTATTACTAGAATAATTTATCACTATTTTCATTTCTCAAATTTTAAAAGGACAGTCATAAGAAATTATTGCAGTACATTTCACTACAAGCTATCCAAACATATTAGCTTTCATTCTGGAAAATATTAGATCTGAGAAGGCAGTCCCAGACATACCCTTTGCTAAAAGTTACAGTTTTCACTCACGTCATGAGCAAAACCATCATTCAATTAATAATCTCTGGATTACAGCACACCTGTTTTCTAAACACATTATAGTTCAGATTTCTAGAAATTAATTTAAAGCAATCTGGCTGGAACCATTGCTTTCATCTTATAAAAAGGAAAATAAAAATACATTCATTTATTTATTTTTTTGCCACCACCTCATAGTTCTTACATTAGCTAAAAGGTTATGCTTCATTTAGCAAGAGCATCTTGAACAAAAAGGACTTTGTGAACTTTTTAACAGTGGCTATTTGTAAAGGTTGCCATTTTGAACTGAACCAAGTGACAACCTAAGTAAAAGGCTGTTCTGTACAAGCTTCTATACACAGTTAAAAAAGCTAATGTAAAGAAACAAAGAAACAAAAACAGATAAAGCATTAAACAGGGTAAGATGGTTAACTGCTTCAGACTACCTTTCTTCTGGTTATTTCTGGAATGTAGTGCCTTTGGTTACTGGTATGACACTGATGATGTCATAGAAGACTACACAAGTCTTGCTTACCACTGTCAGCCTTGTACGAGCCAAGAAACGTACACATCTGATTTCACAGCACTACATACAGATTTACTAGATTTACTGATAAATGTCTACAAAAAACAAAACAAAAAAAAAGAAAACATTAAAATCTAGCAATTAAAGCAATAAACCTCGCCTCGCTCCCTCGCCTCCTCATTGTCAACTCCAAGAGAGTGAAGTTCTCCATGTAGGTTCTTCAGAAGAGACTTGGAGATTACCAAGTTTCCCCCAATTAAAAAAAAAAAAAAAAAAAAAAAAAAAAAAAGCACTCTACTGCACCAATAGAATTGCTTTAAAGCAACCTTAAGTCCTTCAACAAGTAAGTATGACACTAAAGTTAACAATTCTTCCGCTTTTAAGTCTGAAGAAGAATTCTTACACAGTTCCATCATTGTCCTTAAACCATCACAGTTACAGAAAAATTTCTCCTCTGTGAATAACCTTTGCAAAGACCAAAACTACTGCAGACAGTAAGGACACAGTCAGAAAACGCGAAGAGTTAGGGTAGATGGAGAAACTGTATTAGCAGGATTTAAAAAGAAAAATCTTAAGATATCTGCTTCAGAAATATCAACTGTTCCAATTGAAACAACATAACATCTCTTCCCACTTTACTAGCTGGAAACATAGACAAAATTTTGAAATTCAAATCTGTAGTCAAGTCACACCCTTTTTGGAATTTCAGTCTTTTTCATGCAATGCTGGAGCTATAAGCAAACCCTGGCCTACTGCCAGTGTTAACAAACATTGGAGAGATGACATAAGGTTCCTTAACAAAATGAAAAATGAATTTTTTGAAAACTGTTATTGGCATCAGCTACCATTTGATGACAGCAAATGTCAAAACAGTTTGAGAGGCTCTTTTAGACTCTCATTACTTCTCTATTTTTAAGGGCTCTTCTTCACATATAGCCCTATATATAAAATGAAGCTTCTATGAGAGATTTAGCTATTTTGTCTATTGAAGTTGAATAACTTCAAATAAAAACTGACAAAGTTTCACTAGAAATACAACATTTTAAGTATTCTCACTAATAAGCTAAACCCTATATTTACTGCTATAGCACTGCATTCTGTGATAGCTAAGGGAGGGAGATCTCTAACCTTTCAGGCCAAAAAGTTCACACGATAAGAAGCACAAATGTGAATTAAAGACTATCTTTGAAATAAATATACAAAGGCTGCTCTGAAAGTAATGTCTCCTATTTTGTTATGTTGGCCCACAATGTCAGAGGTGGATGTTGATGGTATGGCAGTAGAGGTTGAACCTTCCAACCATTCCATTACATTTTGCTGGTGTGTGACAGATGGGCAGTCTGACAAAACAGTGTCTTGCACGGAAGTAAGTATAAAGGAAGGGTGTGTCATTGAATTCCTATATGTTGAAACAACTGTACCCACTGACATTTGTCAGTGCTTGCTGTACATTTATGGAGACACAACAGTGGAGATGAGGTGGTGGGTGGTGCATTTCAGCAGTGACAACAGTGACATGAAAGACAAGCCATGTTCTGATTGACCACACACAGCTGTCATACCACAAATTGAAGAGTGCCTCAATCAGCTCACCTGCACAGATCAGTGGATCACAGTCAGAGAACTGTGAATGGAGTCAAATAGCTGCTTTGATGTATTGAAAATTATGGAAGAAGAATTGGAATATCACAAAGTTTGTGAGAAGCGGGTCCACAAATTCTCAGGAACAGAAACAGCAAGAATGCCATATGCAAGTTTTTTAGGACCTACTGAACCAGTATGAAGCTGAAAATGACAGTTTCCCGGATCACATCAATACCAGTGATGACACTGGTGACACCACTATGAGTTCAATTCAGAACAGCAGCTCATGGAATGACATACGAATTTCTAATTGAAGAAAAAGTTGAAGATGAAGCCCTTGGTGGGAAAAGTGATACGCAATGTTTTTTGAGATAGGAACAATCCTTCCAGATTTCCTGGAATCCAGACAAATGATGAATCCTGATCGCTACATCACCACAGAGACTAAGCTGAAGGCTTGAACTTCCACAGTAAGGCCAGAGAAGACAGACTTTCTCTTGGAACATGATAGTGCCAAGCCCCATACAAGTTTGAAGACTGTGAAACACTCTGCCAATCTTGGCTGCACTGTCTTCCTGTGCCCACCTGACTTTCATCTGGGCCAATGAAAGATGAAGTGCATAGGCAGTATTTTTTCAACAATCACCCTATCATAGCAGCTGTGAAAGAGTGGGTCACCACTGCTGGTGCAGATTTCTATAAGCACAGCATGCAGACTCTTTTTCATTGCTGGTGAAAATGCATAGCTAATGGTGGTGACTATATAGAAAAACAGTGTTTTGTAGCTGAGAATTTGCTCTGTCAAATAGTGTTTTTGTGCTCTTTGCTTTCCGTGGAAGCTCTGTTACAGCTTCCATGGAAACAAATAGCAGACATCTGGAGTAATCTACATACTACTACATGACCAAGAAAAATGCTATGCTAAGTATTAAAATATATTTGCTAAGAATATCTCTTTAAAACAGGATGATAGAGAGGAAAACAAAGAAGAAAACAATTTTCCAAATTTATACAAGAACCTGATGGCAGAATTCAGAACAGAACTCTAGTCTCAAGAGTCCCAGAATCTAGTCTGTTTACTATTTTATCTTTTTTGGAATCATCCCAGAATTTAACTATCCTGCTATAGGCATGTATCAAGGGAAAACATCAGTTTTGCCGATTTTTTTTTTTCTTGTTATGAGATTGACCAGCCTAATAGGAACTATCACTGTAGCACACCTGTATGGCATTTACAGACTGTTCCTTCAATTCACCTAAAATTTCTGCAACTAACTCAACATTCAAGATTCTCACCACATAATGCCAGAATGGATCATCTAAAGTATTTCATTAATGTCCATAAAAAAATAAAAAAAAAAGCACTGAAACAAGCCAGCAAGACCATTGAACTTGTACTCTTCAAGTAATCATGAAGACAAACTCCACTCTCCCATACAGACAGGACCAAAGCAGCAACTTAATTTTTGTTTCCTATTCCAGTTGTCTTATGCAAAGTAATTAAAAATACATATGCATATTTTCATCTGCAGCAAGCATAATTCAACACTGCATTAGTACTTCAGCATGTAGTAGTACAAACACATATATGCAATCTCATAATCGCGGCTTATTTCTTTTTGGCTTTAATCTTTGGTGTCAGATGCTACTTTATCCCCGTACTGGTACACAGATCTTTTGAAATGTCTAAAATAAGGAGCTTATCCTGAAGAAGAGGTCCTCAAATTGCTTCAGTTACAATTTCCACAGTTTTTAAACATGACATGAGCATCATGTTATTTTTTTAAAGCTGAATTTCTAGCTACTGACTTGTTTTACCTTCTCCTGTCAGTTAAACATATTAAAGTTACATCAAGTTATATTTTTTTCAAGAGTAAAAATACAGATAAGCATTTCAGAAACATGCCCAGTGAAACAGAATTGTATTTTATTTTGCCTCACTCTGAGTTACTGAGTAAAACTAAGCATTAAAAACAAAATTCACTTCTTTCTTTGTATTCTCACATGGTTTCAACCAAAACATTAAATTCTCTTTAAGTAACGTGAAAATATAACACAGGAATTCTAACTTTGAAATTTTACATTCACTTCATGAATGACCTCCATTTCCTATGGGGAAAGCATTTTCTTCTGCTACTACTGACAGCTCATAGAAAAAGCTATACATGGGTTGAAAAAAGTACAGAGTCACATTTCTTTTCTCAGAAGATACAAGCTGCCCGGTTAACTATGCCTCCTATGTATTTATATTTCGTTTCACTGCACTGTGTTGGGGGTTTTGTTTTGATCAGATAAAATACCTGACTCCAGTTCTGAATCCACTGGGACTTGATAGATCTTCAAGACAGTTTCAGAGAAAAGTATGAAGATCAAAAAAAGGGAGGGGATGAGAGGGAAGGAACAGCTGGAAGGCACAAGATTTTATATAAAGATATTACACAATCTGATGTACGTGTAGTGGCATACTTATTAAGAAGTTCCTAGAGTACTTAAAAGTAATTCTATATATACAGGTGAGTAAGCATCTGACAGAGCCAGACCTGCAGAATTTGGCCAAAAGACCTTCACAGAAGCACTCACATCTTTTTTTTGCATCATTCAATTTGGATAGCTTATTTCCACAAATCTTCTGCAAAGTAAAGTTAACTATTTTGACAGTTAACTCTTGTTTATAGAAATTAAGTACCAAGTTTATTGTTTTCCCCTGCAGCTAGATTCCCTTCATAGGCTTCACATCCCAGAGCAGGTGGAAACTTCTTCAGGGTAAAATATAATTCTAAAGCTTTTTCTCCCTCTCTTCTAAGCTTCCCTCTTTGAAGGGTCAAGTAACAAGCAGAAACACCAGGCTAGGACCCTCTAACTGGAAAACCATCAAGATCTGCACCTCTATCTCAGTGAAATAAATGCTTTAGAATACTTTTAAATGTAATCTTTAAATTTTTTATTTTGCTGTTGCATTAGTTACAAGAAGAGTATTTTCATTATGCACCCTATTTTAAGTTTAAAAAGATAGTTCTCTAGCCCAGACTTTTGGTTCATGAGGATCAGCTAAAGTCACAAGTTTTCCCCCTAAACCTTTAAAACAGAATACAAACACACAAAGTAAAATCTCACTGGACTCTGCAAGTAAACAAATACGAGACCCCAATCCCACAAAAGCCTAATCCACCAGTAAGATCTTTGTACAATCACAGCTAATTTACAGTTATTGAAGTACATAACCAGAAGGCCACCTGTAGCTTCTACCTGCAGCATTCTGAAACCTTCAGCAGAACAGGGATGCACAAAATCTTTAGAATGTTAAAAGAACTCTATTACAGATCATAAAAGACCTTATGAATGAGGCACAGTACTTACTTCCTTCAACCCTTTCAATACAGAAGTTCAAAGTATTCCAGCACTGTGCATTTATATCCCCATTTAACTCACACTTGTCTCAAGCCATCTGACATACACTAACTCACAAAACACAGCACACATGTCTAGTGATGCGGAACTCATGGGTATACACACATGGTTTCACAACAGAAATGGAACTCTGTTTCTGAAATCAGCTAAAAACTGATAGGTAATTCCTAAAGAAAGAAAGGGAAAGATATCAAAGGTCATGTAGAAGTAAAAACTGTTATCTGAAAGAATTTGCATATGTAACTGGCCTGAAGGTAAATCTAAAATACATTTATGCTCCCCAGGTGCTTGTTGCACCTTTCAAGAAGCACAAGTCTATAGCAATATCTTTAATATTCTGATTCATAACTCAAACAAGCCACAGTGATTTTTCAATTGATTTAAATTCTTGTTTTCTTCTTAAAATTTTAATTTGACTGAAATTAATATATTAAGACATCTGAATTTAAAGCCCAGCCAAAATATCCCTCAGTCATCAGTTTTCCAATAATGTAAGGCGCGAGGTGCTCCACAGTAAACACTATTTCACTGATCACTTCAGCTGTGCATAAATATGAACTATGTCTCCACTGGGTGATTGCCAGCATTCTTCATTGTCTCTATTTGTAGTTCCAATGAAATGTCACCTTCATCCATCTTAGCCTACACTTGAAGAACGCTTGCGTTCCCCCATAGTGCTTTTAAAGATACCTTTAGATGTTTTAAATATGTAATTATTGACAGTTGTTTCTTGTCTATTCTCATTAAGAAATGTAATCTGCCCTTCACTTCCTAAATAATGGGATTCACTTATGTCTTGAGCATCATACAAGAGAGATCATTATATCACCACTGTGTTTCCTTCTTTCATTTTTAAATTATTCTAAATAAATCTTAGCTGTGATTAGGTCTGAATTGTGAGGCCTGCCAGCCTTAGTAATACGCTTTTAAAACGTGTTGCAGTTTGACTACCGACTTGAACAAAGATACAATGTATTTCCTATACTGGAGATGCTCTAAGGGAAACTGTTAAGTCAATAATGCAGGGTTCAAGGTATGGTCACACATCACACCATCTAAGGCATTTGAGACTTCACTAAACACCTTAAACGGGAGCACCTCTCTTCAGCAAAAGGACAGCAAGCACCACTCGAATTTCTCTATTTTACAAGACTCAGAGAAAAGGTTATTGAAGAGCTAGAACACAGACTCGCTTTTTCATAAATAAATAGCAAACATCAGCCTGTCAATAAAGGGCTAACCAAGATGCCTGACCGCGCCAAACTGAGCCCGGACACAGCGGATGGAAGGCGATGCCGCAGAGCTGCCGTCAGCACGTCACCTCCCTTCCCCAGTTTCCCAGCGCCGGGCCAGGGGCAGCTGGCGGGGCAGGGCAGGGCAGGGCAGCCGTGCTGTGCCAGGCCCAGCCTCTCGAGTGCGAGCCCAGCCGCATCACGCCGCCGAGGAGCGGGCATCGTTCCGCTGAAGAACCAAGCTCAGGAGATGACCTCTCTCCAGCGAGGCTGAGCCGAGGTGGCAAGACGCGGCGAGGGGCAGCGCCTCACCCCTTCACGTGTGAAATGAACAAACGAGGAGGAGGGGGAAAGAAAAATAAGACGGGAAAAACACCCGAGGCGGCAGAGGAGCCCGGAGGCGAGGACTCTCTCACCTTGGTGAGCTGGGCGATCTTCTTGCTCATTTTGAAGTGCAGGTCCGGGCTGTGCTCGGCTCCCAGTCCCGGCGGGGCAGAGCCGGAGCCGAATTTCCCCGCTCCGGGCGCGGAGCCGCCGCCGTAGCCGTGCTGCTGCTGCCAGCTCATCCCCGGGGTCGCCATCTTCACCGCCGGCCCCCGCCGCCGCTCGGCATCCGCCGGCACCGCCGCCGCCGGGAAGCCGCGCCGAGGCCGCCAACCGCCGTCCGAGACGTTCCCCGGCCGCCGTCCGCAGCCCCCGCGCGCGGCCCCTCAGCGGGCGGGGGGCTGCGGCATCAACCCCGCGGGGGGCCGCCGCGCGAAGCGGCACCGGCCTCTCCCCAGCGGCTCCTCCGTCCCTCCCACCCGGCAGCAAGCGGGGAGGCCGGCCGGCGCCGGGGCAGCCCGCCCGGCCGGGGGACGAGCGAGGGTGCCGTCGGCCGTTCCCGAGCCGTCGCCGCCGCGCTCTTTACGCCGCGCAGGTCGCGTCACTCGGCAGCCCCGCCCGCTGCCTGCCCGCCTCGGAGCGCCCGGCGCCGCGCGCGCCTCCCAGCGAACGGGGCGTCCGCCCCCCTCCGCGCCCTCCGTCGCTCTGCTGCCCGCCGCACTCGGCCGCTGGGCGATGCTCCGCTTTCAGGCTCTGCTGTAAAGGGGCTCTGTCAGGCGTGGAAGGCGTGTACGCGTCTGGGTGTATGTACCCCGTCGTGGCAGGTGTCGGGGTGCAGGCAGCGACAGCCAGAAGCTTCTCACAGCTGAAAACGCACCGGGGGTGATGTGGGGCTTAGGACAGAGCTCATCCGCGAGCTCTGGGACGGCTCCTGGCTCGCTGCGGTGCTGCGATGTGAGCAGACGCCGGGTGCACTCTTGTTGCCCCCTGGGTACACGTGAGGGAAGAAGTGCCGTTTTCTCACAGCAGAGTGATAGAACCGTTTGGGTTGGAAGGGGGGGCTTCCTGCAAGGAACACCTAAAGCTAGATCAGATTGCTCAGAGCCCCGTCCAGCCTGACCTTCAGTGTCTGTCTCCAGTTGTTGAAGTAGTTGGTTGGAAGGAGTAACATCTTAAAATCGAAACTAATTGAGTAAGTACAATGGCTGCACAATTACTTCAGGTACCCTCAGATGGTGGAGTGACCCAGTGGGGTGAGAGGGGAAGGCACGCTCAGGAGTTGGTCACCCACTTTTCCTATGGATACAGCCTCTACAAACTGCAGGTACAGACCCCTGATCTGATGAGATGAGTGCAGAACAAACATCCCTGCCAGAAGGAATTCACAGCCAATTTTAGTATAAGTTTTCATGCGGAGATGACTGCTCTCTTCTTCCATTTCCATCCTGTGCATCTCAGGAGAACAGCCACCGTGTTTAACAATTTAATGTCTCTTTGCTAGGCTCTGGCCTTAGGAGAACATAAATACATTAATGTGGTTGGACATGTTGGATTTCTAGATTAGCAGCCTCTGCACTGATCTTTTAAAAGTCCTTGATATCCTCGGTACTTTTTCTTTTTTTCCCCTTTTTTTCTCCTTTTTTTTTCTTTCTTTCTTTTTTTTTTCCCCTTTCCCCCTGCTCTAAAAATCTCTTATTTGCATGGATTCTTTGTAGGCATATAAATATCAAATGGTAAATGACTAAATCTCCTTCTCAACACGGATGCAGAGAAAAAGTATTACCTACAATGTGAAAATGACAGAAATCAGTGGAAAACAAAGCCAGGTTGAATGGGGGCCCTGGGCACTCTAATCTTGTGCCTGATATAATGAGTGGTAACCCTGTCCACAGCAGAGGGGTTGAAACTGGACTGTCTATGAGATCCCTTCCAAAACAAGTGATTATGTGATTCTGCGATTCTGTGGGTAGTGGAATATGAGGAAGTCCAGATTACAGAACAGTGTGTCTCAGTCATAGAGGTTCATGCTTATGTAGTATGATAAATAACCAATTCAATGTAAATGGACAGTGCAAGCCAGAGGCTGTGATGCAAATGAGATTCTCTGATGCACAGATGGGGCACTAAAAAGAATGCACAAGTAGGTTCTTCTACTTTTGCATACAGGATATTTGTGAGAGTGCAACTGAAATACTTGTGTTGAGGTCCAGTGTCTGCAATTTCCGCATGTCAACATACTGGAAAAAAAATCAGAAAAAGGGCCAGAAAAACTACAAAATTTGGGAAAGGATTCGTATATTGGAAGAGTTAATAAACCCAATTGTTTTGAGGAGTCTCAAAAGTGATTTAATCTCATTCTTCAGGTAGCTGCATTGTGTTGAGCCCCAAATTTGCATTGTTCAGAAAATTCTGATGCTGATTTATTTTTTTATTTTTTTCATTCTGAAGTGGCCCATTCTGGCAAAGAGAACAAAGGACAGATGGTGCTTACCCAGGCAATGATTCATACAGATGAAATATAAGAGGTAGAAAGAATATTAGGAGCATCTGTATCAAATATGTGTCCATAGATGACATCTCTGAATAGCACAGACTGTTAATTCAGTTTTGTCAAATTAAAAAATAATTCAGTGACTGAGAATGATTTTCCATATGTAGGAAGGTCAAATTACTAATTAAAGCAGCAGACTGATTCCAAAGACTTGGTTTTAGTTAATGGTTTTGTCTGGCTGACTGTGCGACCTTAAGCAAGCTTCTTTAACTCCTATGCAAAAGAGTACTTTCTTTGCTGTACCTAATAATGACTCTGCTATTAAGGAATGTCTGGTTAAAATTACTGTTGTCCTTAGAAATCTCAAAAGTTACAGGAATTATTAGCATTTTCATTTTATCTGCACATTTTAAATTATTATTTTTCAAATAATATGGTGTTTTGAATTTATCACAATTTCTTCTGAGACAATAAGCTTTATTGTTTTACTTTTCATTTTCTTCTGAGAAGTGTACACATGTGCTGTGATTCATATTGGCTCCAAATTATTGTTTTGAACCATTTTCAAGTGTCTTATATCTGTTGTGACAACACAGTAAAGTGTGTCTATTTTTGTCTGTCTCGTGTATTGGGTTGCCAAATATTACATTTTGTCTAGGTGCTCTTAAATTCAGCTGATTAAATATGTTATGCCTTTATTTTTCTTGTCTTCTAGTTGCAGTTTTTGTATTTAAAATGTTTGCAAGCATTACTTTCCACCTTTTATGCCGTTAGCGCTCAGATGACGACTGCTCAACCTCATTTCCATTAATTAATTTCCACTTGTAGCATACAACCTGTTTTCTTCATGGTTACTGTTGAAAAGAGCAACAGCAAAATAGCAGGGACCTTAGTGCTTTTTCCCTTGGTGAGATTTCATGTCTGACAGTATATTAGGATATATTAGGATCTCGCAGGGTTTGGGCTGAAACCATCCAGAGACAAATGAGGAGACAGTGCTCTGTGTTTGCTGATGGGTATGGAAAATGACTGAATGAAGCTGGGCTCTCTTAATGTGTATCGCTGCCATTAAAGCTGTAAAGTGAAAACTTTAGCATCTCTTGTCACTCTCATATGTGAGTGACAGACAATTTATTTCTATCCATTTTCTCTAAAAGTGTAGGCTCGGTGTAGGAGTGGTCTTATATACCTACATGGAAGATTTTTAAGAATGAAAAATATTGTTAGAAAAATTATGCTTTTAAGATTACAGTTTTATATATCTGCCACGTATATATATATATACATATACACATATGTATATATATATATATATGGAAGCATACATGGAAAACTTACCATGACTTTGTAGTTTTGCTTTTTCTGTTGTAAAATCAACAACTCAGCCAATATGAAAATCTACCTATACTTTTTTTGTATTTTCCTGCATAACTATTTGTCTCCATCTTTATGTTTGATACTCATATGTTTCAGTATGTGTGTCTCTTTTCTAAAATTATAAAACCATATTACCAGAGCTTGCAGTCTAGGAAAGAATTTCATTTAAGTTTTAACTGCTTATGTTAATGTGGATTACGATTTCCATGTGTACAAAATGCTTTGTTTATCTCATCACAGCTTTGACTAAGATAAATGTGTGCAATCACTGTATGCCTAAGTTTCAAGCCAAAGGCACAAAACCCCCTCTCTCCTTTATAGATAGAAAGTGTTACAGAGACTAAGCTGGCTTTGTGATAATGTCTTTTGACAACTCCAAAGATGTCTGAGCAGCTTTTACAGAAAGGACAATTAATAAGAAATTTGACCTAGCGGTATTTGCAAATTTATTATATTTGATTTGTAAACTTCCAGCAATAACTCTGAACAGTGAGTTTTCAATTATTTTGCAAATATGTATGAGTATAAATGCTTTTTATCACAATTCTCATTTTCATTTAATGGTTAAATTATGCAAATATTTAATAACTAAATACTTAAAATGTGGAGACTTTTAAAAACAAAATAGACATTTGTTTCTTACTGAATGCTAAACTGTCCATTTGTTATAGAAACAATGTGAGTCTATATGTTTATTTATTTTCATTAAATAACAATTCACCATTAAAAAATAACATGAAATCTTAGCTGTCATTTCTACTTTTTCTAGTTCAAACAAACCTGTTGGAAAATAATAGCCGACTAAATCCACAATGTCCTACTTTGTCACAAAAACCTCATTGCCAAGGTTGAGGTTAATCTATTATGCTGAGTTATCTGCATGAGAAATCATATAAAGCAATTTTTTTTTTAAAGTCTGAAAGTAGCAAGGAACTCTTCATTTAGTTGTATTAAATTGAATAAAGAGGGGTAAATTTACTTTTTGATTTTCAAAGGTCAATAAATAGCCCAACTTGTTTTCTATGTTTGTAAACATAATGAATAACACTTCAAATAAGCAAATTAACAATGGGCACAAACAGCAATACAGGAAGTTCCATATGAACATGAGGAAAAAAATTCTTTATTCTGAAGGTTATAGAGGACTGGAACAGGCTGCCCAGAGAGGCTGTCCTGTCACGGGGCACCACTGAAAACAGCCTGGCCCCATCCTCTTGACACCTGCCCCTTAGGTATTTATAAGAATTGATGAGATCTCCTTTCAGTCTTTTCTTTTTCAGGTTGAAAACAATCCCAGGTCTCTCAGCCTTTTTTCGTAAAAGAGATGCTTCATGCCCCAGGATATAGTAATCTTTATAGTCTTTCACATGACCTGCAAAGATTTAAAATTTTAGATATCCCTTCAAATTTCTTTTTAATAACTTTTCTCATTTTATGTTGTTCCTTTTTAAAAATTATGCATGTTTTCTCAAGCACACATGCAGACACAAAAAAATCTAAACCAGGAAAACTGGCAGCTCAGTTGAGAGAATTTAAGAGAAATAACAAATGGACAGAAGGACAGAGAAAAAAAGCTCTATTTGTGTAAACCTGGGCCCTCTATGGTAGTTTTGGCCTTTGCAGTGAAGAATAGGAGGCCAAAGAACTTTCATTTTGGATGAAGTCTACTAAGCAAGGCCCACACAGGGAATTTCAAAGACTTTAAGGGAACAGCCATTCTTCCTGCTAAACCTGTATGGATCAAATTTGTTTTCCACTCCCTGAAACGCAGTAGACCAAACACTGATCTTAATGTTTCAAATCACTCTCTAGATTTATACTGTAGATAAATTTAGGGATATAAAGAAAGCTCCATTTAATGTCTCTGTTCAATTTATTTCAATATAATTTCTCTTCTGTATACATATTTCTGCACATGAAAGCACAATTTTATCAATATTTGTTAAATTTAGTATAGTTCTTATTATGTTGACTTTTCTACTGCAGAAGAGGGATCCAATCTTGCTTTCTTCATTGGACTGTAAACTTAGCTGTCCATTATGCTGTTATCCAAGTATGTTAGAATATTTTGTTGCTGTTTTTAATTGTTTTTATTATGGATAAAATGGCAGATATGACAAAAATTTAAGTATTTACTAACTGATTGATTTAAAGTTCTTGATCATGGATGTTCAATCTTTTACATTCTTATGTTTCCCTGAAAATAACTCAGAGACCGTTCAGAGTCAAAAAACAATATATATCAGTTAACAATTAATACATTTGTGTTTATATTCATTATGACGAAAGCACTTCTACTGATAGAAACAATAACCTCTGGTATATTATCATACCTTCTTCCAGGATTGCATATGTTTCCAGCCATCCAATGGTTACCTCCACCATTTTAAGCACACGGCATTTGCCACGGTGAGCTTGTGGGAGTGTGGTATAACCCACTTGCTATGTCTTCCCATATAAACATGCTAACTTCTGTAATGCTTCTCTAAGGACATAACTGCAAGGGAGTGCTGTGAGTGAGGCTGAGTGGTGTTTAATGCAAGTGTTACAAAACACTCAAAAAGGGGACAAGTTAAAGAAAATTTGCCATGGGCTTTCATTAGTAACTGGTAAAGATAATTTTGTTATACTTGTACGACTTGCTCAGTTCAGCCCTGATGTTACTTATATATGCTGGACTTGCTTGTACAGACATATAATACCCTTGTTTTCTTCTTGGAGGAAAAGCAGCTTTGTAGGCTAAAATACAAAAATAATTCTGACTGATAAAAACATTATTCAGAACGTTAGTCTATGATAAACAATACTAAACAATTGTGATTGAGAATAAGACTTACAACACTGACCTTCCTGGGAAAATCTGGCTGGCTTGCTGATGATGTTTGTTGGTTTTAGCATAGTTATTGCCAGCTGGTGTTTATCACATCTGTTATGCATCTTCAGGGAAAAAATCATCAGTAGGGAAAAATGGCTACAGCATCAGCCCACAGTTTAAGAGTTGCTGCTCTCAGCAGTTTAATTTAACATTAAACGCCTGTTATAGGAACACCAGTATAGAGTTCAGCTAAGCTAGGATTTAATTCACTGCTTTCTATGCTGGCTTCCATACGTACTCATTCTGACTTCAGGAAGCCTATAAAAGGCATCCACTCTCACAGACGACATGAATGAAATGCAGACATTTTTATCTTCTTGAGCTCATCTCTGGAAGGTTGGGTGCAATAATTTAAAGCCACATTGAGTGGCAAGTCTTATCTACAGCGCAAGCATGGCACCATATGCTGCAGGACTACCCAGGTTTTCCTTCTCCATCATTGCCAATGGGGTCATTTGGAAGCAGATAGAGAAATGTTCCACAATAGGAAAGTTCAAACAGATGGCTGGTATAGCTCTGATCCTGCCCTCAGGGTTATTCTGCAAAGCAACATTGACAACATTTGCAAGCTGTATTTCTCACTACGATGGTATTGGAAATTGAAAGATTGGTTGCTTGGAGGGTTTTACTTTGAATGTGAATAATTAATCTCTGACATTGTTTCAGAATTTTCTGGTCTGCACAATTATCTTGGATCTATTCCCCGATATATATGACTTCAAATCACTGCATCTTGCCAATGAATCTGGGGGGATTTGAGCATACAGATTTGGACTCCAATGAGGATTTTGGTTTTGCTTTGAGAAAGAAGAAAGATAGATTGGCATCATTCCAAAAAATTAAGAGTGATGGATTTATGGTTTTGTTAAAATTGGGTCAAGGCCCCAGAGGCTCCGTACAAGTGTCAATTAAAAATAAAAATTCAAATAAAAATGTCTTTTATAAAGTTTTCTATCAAATACTTGAAAGCTTCTCTTGAAATGAAATGTTTTGAAAACAACAGTATTTTAAGATAAATTTGTACATACATGTTGCTGACTGAAAGTTATATTTTACAAAAGTGTTCCATAAAAATTCTGGTTAAGGGAGGATAAAGAAGAGTACTTAAATTATTACTGATATCCAGAATCTAGCTATCAGAATGTTGTACTTTGACATAACGTAGTCCCTTGAAACTGATTCTGAAATACTTCTAAGTTCAGTTGACTGTACTGTTATTATTAGCAGAGGTAATGCTTGCCAGTCATCCAGATTTGACTCAGATAGACTTCCAGTTGATCAGCATATGGATTAAGTGCATCAGTCCTGAAAATACACCACTATGCTCAAACTCAACACAGCGGCAGCACAGCCTCCATCCAGAAAAACACTGGGGCTCCAGATCTTAACAGGATCTCAAACAGCTCACCAATATTTAAAAATTTGGAAAAGATCAGAATTAGTGTTGCACAGATCTGGTTCTGGACAGAAGTAAGAAATTTGCTTTGAGAATGAGCAAAGTACATCCGTCTCTAAGTCTGCATTGACACGAATTTCACTGTATTACACACATAGTTTCATCAAGGACATAGCATTCTGCTTGGTACATAATCAGACCAGTCTATAAGCACAGAAGTATGTATATTTTTAATTATTATGGAAAATGTTTCTTATTCTATTGAAAAATTTTCTTGATAGTAAGAGAAATGATACAGATTTCTCCTATAAATTTAGGAATTATTGCTTATGAAGTTTAGGAATAGGCATTTTCGACAAAAAAAAAAAAAAAGAGGGCTATGTTTTTTTTTCATATACTTCATAAAACACTCTTGAGCATCTTCTGAAAATTATTACAGTTAGGTCAAGATTGTAAAAATTAAATATTAGTGATCATCATTTCTACATCAGTATTCATTTTTTACTTTATTCTTTAGTTATAAGTGCCCATAATTTAATAAATACATATATTATAATAAAATCGAATTTACTTGCTTTTTGGGTATCAAGAGAATAGGCTTAATATCACCAACATTTTTAATATGATAATTTAGTTACTCACAAGAGTTTATTGATTTTCAAATAAATCCATATTTTCAAAATTAAACATGTCGTGATCTATAAGATCAGAACTAAATGAAATATTTAAAAGTAAATAAAATGCATACAACACAGCAAAGAAAGTAGCAACATCCAGCATTGGAATATCAAGATTTTCTGCATAAGAAATTAATTAAAATAAAAAATTGTGATGAAGTAATGTAGAATCTCCAAAATAGAAAACTGGAAGGACAAAAAAAGGAATTCACCCCAAGTCTTTATCCAGTTAAACTCCAGGATCACAGCCTCAGCTCAGCAGTTACATATTTACCTTTGAAAATTCAAGTAATCTGAGATCAGCTTTTGCATAATAAAAATCACAAATTCTACTTGTATTGCTCCAATAGCAATACTTCCTATTTGATTTCATGGAAGCTGCAACAGATGCAAAGAGCACAAAAACACTATTTGACAGAGCAAATTCTCAGCTACAAAACACAGTTTTTCAACATAGACACCACCATTAGCTGTGCATTTTCACCAGCAATGAAAAAGAGTCTGTATGCTGTGCTTATAGAAATCAGCACCAGCAGTGGTGACCCACTCTTTCACAGCTGCTATGTAAGTATAATTGCTGGGAAAATACTGCCTGTGCACTTCATCTTTTATTGGATGGAAGTCAGGATGCAGCAAATGCAGACTATGCGATGGGTGTAGGAAGACAGTGCAGCCAAGATTGGCAGAGTGTTTCACAGTCTTCAAGCTGGTATGGGGCTTGGCACTATCATGTTCCAAGAGAAAGTCTGTCTTCTCCTCTGGCCTTGCTGTGGAAGTTCAAGCCTTCAGCTTAGTCTCTATGGTGATGTAGTGATCAGAATTCATCATTTGTCTGGATTCCAGGAAATCTGGAAGGATTTTTCCTGTCCCAAAATACACTGGGTATTGCTTTTCCCATGGAGGGCTGTGTCTTCAACATTGTCTTTGGTGAGGAATCCACTTGTCATCATTCTATGGACTTGGACTCATAATGGTGTCACCAATCTCATTACTTGAAATGATGTGATTCAGGAAACTGTCACCTTCAGCCTCATACTGGTTCAGTAGGTCCTAAAAAACTTGCATATGGCATTCTTGCTGTTCCTGTTCCTGAGAATTCGTGGGACCCACTTCTCACAAACTTTGCGATATTGCAATTTTGCTGTCATAGTTTCCAATGTAGTGAAGCCAATATTCAGATCCATATGCAGTTCCCTGGTCATAATTACTAATTTTTGCAAACCAGCTGATTGAGATGCTCCTCATTTCATGGTATGATAGCTGTGCATGGTCAATCAGAACATGGCTTATCCTCACATCACAGTCGCCACTGCTGAAACACACCACTCAACTCCTCACTATTCTCACATGCACTGTTTGGTCCTCATCAGTGTTCAGCAAGCATTGATGAATGTCAATGAGTACAATTGTTTAAGCATGAAGGAATTCAGTTACACACCTTTGCTCCTTAGCACTTCCATGTCAGATATCATTTTGTCACACTGTCCCTACTCTGCCATCTGTTGCACAGCAGCAAAATTTAACGAATGCCAGCATTAGTCTTCCACCAACATCTGCCTGTGATGACTCGGACCAACATAATAAAATTGGAGGCACAGTTTTCAGAGCAGCTCTCTTATAAGTTAGCTGTAGACATGTAATATTTCTGCATATTTCTGCTGCCTAGATTTTTATGTATTCTGTGACATTCAGGAAATTTTAGAATGAAAGTCACTCAGAGAAATAATAAGGAAGAACAACAAAGATATTTATTTGAAACAGTATTAAATCCCAATTTGGAATAAAATCAAGTATTCGTAAATTTTATGACATTAATGTCATAATCTTTTATTTAAAAGTCCTTCACTTCTCTCTAAGTACTTTGAGGAGTGTTTCTGTGCAACCAGATTTTTGCTTATAAGATTTTAAATCCACACTTACAGTGCATTTGCAATAGAAATTGAGGATAACCTTCCTCTCACTAAAAATACATCACTTTTTAAAAGATTTTCTAGAATGAATAAACTCCATGTCTATGCAACCTTCATTTTCCCATACACAATACATCTGGCTGCTTCACTTTTTGCCACTGAAGCTTTTTGATGCTAGACTACACTTCCTTGTTTAGTGACTACCCAGAGGAATTTTGGGAAATTATCAGGGAAAAGAAAGATGCTTCACATATTTATATTATAAATAGTATCACTTCTCCTAAAGACAGCTTAAATTTCTAGCAGTTGGTTTTACTCAGGGGAAAAGCATTTGCCTTTCAGAAGCTTTTTTTTTTTTTTTTTTCCAGAGCCAGAGCTCATGAGGCAGCACAAATAGGTCCATCATAGAAGCAAGTAGCTCTCAATTTGGCATCCACCCAAAAGAGAGAGCAAGGCCAAGTAGATATTGAGAAGTAAGGGACTGATTCTACTCCATGTAGCTGTCATACAGTGTGTACTCTGGAGGCATGTCAAATTTGCCAGGGCAGGAATTGTAATAAAAATAGGCTCAGATCAACTCCTGCAGAAGTAGTGCAAAAAAGCTTTCTTGTAAAAGATAAATCTCCATAATATCCAACTGTTACAGAAGACCTTCAGGATCACATCTAATCCATATCTGCCTATATATATGTATAAATATATATATACATACACACACACACACACAAAGAATACTAACTTGTGCTTGCCCAAATGGACAGTCGTTTTAATAAAAACAATTTATATTATGGTTCATAACTACACAATGTGAATACATAGATAAATGCAGCTCGTCAGTGTGCACTGATATGTATGAGAACCTGATATTCATACCCCAAAATAAAATTCTTACAGGAAAGAGAGACTATTGCACAGTCTTTGTACTATCTTTGGGAAATCTGGAACATCTAATTCTAGTAAAAGATGCAGTTCATATTCAGGAAAAAAATGTAGATTTTGTTGTCATCTAGTAGATCTGCAAAGTATGAGAACTACTGGAAGACATACAAAGATTTTTTTCTTTAATTTAAAATGTTTTAATTCTTCATGCAAAAATTAATATTTATTTGATCATAATACATAATTCAGCTGCTCAACTCTCATCGAACATCACTCAGGGATAAAAGTGTCTGATTCAGAAATAGTGCCTGCCCTCTGCACAAACTCACATAAACTTTTCATCATGGAACAGCTCTTCCATAATTATCAGCCAACCTTATAGGATTATCATTCATTCCTCATTGTGTTTGCTTTGCCAATTACCTTACATTTTTCTTTCCTTTTCAGTGATGAATAACGAAGCAAAAGGTACCTCTGCCTATTTTTTATTCTAATCCTCAGTTGCTTTAGGTAGCGCATATACAGGTAGTTGAATTGGATATTTCTTGTTGGTTGTTTGTAAATATTTTGATGTAATTGAAAGAGTGATATCAGACCTAAGAGACTCCGAATTAGGCTGGAGTTCAGAGTTCAGGTGCACTCCCTCAGTGGTGGAAAAAGAGAATTCCATTTCAATGTGATTACCTCACAGTACTTTCTTGCTTGCTTAACTTCCTCAGAGGAAAGAAAAATCTAATTACAAGTTGTATCTGATAGAACTTGTTTAGCTTTGTCAGATCAAAGAGTTAAGAAAAAAATCATCGAACTTATCAGACAAAGAGTATTAAGATGCTTATTTTCGCTACTTCTCTTATAAAATCAAGATGTCCAGAAAACAGTTAGCAAAATTTCTATTATGGCATCAAAGGGCTACTAATACCTTCATTGTGAATTCAACTAGATTTCTCCTGTGCAGAAGTATAAATTAATTTCTATGCATATATCTTAGAATTTCTATAATGAGCTACCTAGCACACTTCTGTCTTTCTAAGTATCAGAGATCCATGCTAAAGAAATGAATGTTGTGCCAAACACCAAGTAATTTTAAAATCCATTTATAAAAAATTACTTTAAATATTTTATGTAATGTGCTGTTGAAAACACGTTCTTCTGTCAAGTCATTTTGATAAAAATAAAAGAGAAAGCCATATGCAAAAAAGATGCATGTTTACTCAGGAGAGATGATTATTTCTGCAGCTCCAATTATTTCCATATTTGAGAAAGTAAGTATGAAAAATGGAATGAATCTGACATGGCTGAAAAAAAGAATATTAACCTCTATTTGAATTCCTGCAGCTTCTGCACTTTATTCTTCCTCAGTAAGCACAGTGGTGAAAATGGCTTCACCAGATGCTAGTCCTAGACCCAAATATTCAAACTTAGACAAAATGTAATTTCTTCCTAAAAGAGGAACAGTCTATGACCATTGTTTTAGATACAGTATATTACTGACAAATCCCTTCTAACATGCACAGACCACTGCAGAGGTAGTAGTTCTAACAGTGCAGAGCTAATTTAGAACCTAGGCTACAGGGTTATTATTATTATTTGCTGGAGTAGCTAGTGGGACTGAACATCATTTTCCTTTAAAGACAGTTTCAGATCTTCAGTTCAGTCTGTATCATCTAGAGAAAACTATTTTTACAATGCTGTTAGTTCTTTCTAGTATCAGTTTCATGTTATGATCCCAAGACAAGCATAGAGAAGAAGAACAGATCTGGGAGACTAATTACATAATACTAATTTAATCAAGATTTGACATCTTAGCAAGTGAGAAATCCCTATAATAATTTTACATTACTTATTCACCAAGAATGACAATTTCGCTATTATATAATGAAACAAAGACTGCTCTTATTCTTGGATCCTGGCATTCTCTCCTTGGTACTTCTGTACTTCCTAAACACTTCAGTTACAACCTATGCCTCTGTGCAAAAACATCACTTTTCCTTTCTCAGCTTAGTACAGCTACATCTTTCCTTAGTTCCCACACTGTGTTAACAAAGCAATTGTCCATCATATATCTATAATTTTTTTTTCCTTTTGTAAGCTTCAAGTACATATTCTTCTTCTTTCCAACATTTATGTCTGTACAGCAAGCATATCAGCATATTTCACAACAAATGATACAAATTTAAACTTAAAGTTCATAGGGCAAATTTTAATAAATGCATCCAAAGTTATATTCCAAATGACTGTGAGAAATTATATTTGCAGCATTTTCGGGATGACAGCTGAAAACTAGGACTGCATATCATTCATAGAAATAATTGATGTATGTCTATGGCAATTCATTCTAGCATAACTTAACTCTTCCTTGGTTCTGTTCAAAGGCAATAAATTTGTCTAAAAATGAAAGCAATGTCATGTATTATAATATCCAAAATTCATTTCATGGATTTTAATTCCCCATACCTCTTGCAAATAAAAGAAATCCAAGGTTTCACATAAGCACTGTATATTAAAGCAAAGCTCTTTCTGGCTGATAGCAGTTCTGCTCTCTAATAGACCTTACATTATATTGTGGAATTTTAACATTAGACATGTAATTACTAGCATGCATCTCCAAGTAAGTTAAGATTCCTTTGTTAAACCCAAGGACAATCTACTTCAAGTATGTTTCTGCTAAGTAGCTACATGCAGATCAATCATACCTAGACAGGTTTGTAATTTCAAGTAATAATAGATTAATTCAGATTAGGAGACACTTCGAGGGTCTGTAGTCAACCTCCTGCCCCATGCAGGCTCAAATGTGAAGTCAGGCTTTGCCCAAGTGGACTGGAAAACCTCCAGGTGTAGAGGCTGCACAGCTTCCCTGGGCAGCCTGCTACAGAATCACAGAATGGCCAGGGTTGGCAGGGACCTCAAGGATCATGAATCTCCAACCCCCCTGCCACATGCAGGGCCACCAACCATCCCACCTAATGCTAGACCAGGCTGCCAGCCCCATCCAATCTGCCTTTGAACACTTCCAGGGATGGGGCATCCACAACCTCTCTGGGCAGCCTGTTCCAGCACCTCACCACTCTCTCTGTAAAGAATTTCCCCCTGACATCCAACCTAAATCTCTCCTCCCTCAACTTAAAACCATTTCCCCTCGTCCTGCTGTTATCATCCCTTTCAAAGAGCTGATTCTCCTCCCCTCTGTAGGCTCCTTTTAGGTACTGAAAGGCTGCAATAAGGTCACCCCACAGCCTTCTTTTCTCCAGGTGAACAAGCCCAGCTCCCTCAGCCTGTCTTCATAGGGGAGGTGCACCAGTCCCCTGATCATCTTCGTGGCCCTCCTCTGGACCCTCTGCAACAGCTCCCTGTCTTTTTTGTACTGGGGGCTCCAGACCTGGACGCAGTATTCCAGATGGGGCCTCACAAGAGCAGAGTAGAGGGGGACAATCACCTCCCTGTCCCTGCTGGCCACCCCTCTTCTGATGGAGCCCAGGATACCATTTGCCTTCCAAGCCATAAGGGCACACTGCTGGCTCATATTAAGTTTTTCATCTATCAGGACCCCCAGGTCCTTCTCCACAGGGCTGCTCTCAAGGACCACTCCTTCCAGTCTGTAGGGATGCCTGGGATTCCTCCGGCCCAAGTGCAAAACTCTGCACTTTGCTGTGTTGAACCTCATCAGGTTCACCCGGGCCCACCTTTCTAGCCTCTCGAGGTCCCTCTGAATGGCATCCCTTCCTTCAACCGTGTCAACTGCACCACTCAGCTTGGTGTCATCAGCAAACTTGCTGAGGGTGCACTCAATTCCGTCATCGATGACATCGATAAAGATGTTAAAGAGCACCGGTCCCAAGACAGATCCCTGGGGGACGCCGCTCGTTACCAGCTTCCACCTGGACATAGAGCCATTGATGACCACCCTCTGTCTGCGGCCTTTCAACCAGTTTCTTATCCATCGAGTGGTCCACCCATCAAATCCACATCCCTCCAGTTTGGAGAGAAGGATGTGGTGGGGGACCATGTCAAAGGCCTTGCTCAAGTCCAGGTAAATGACATCGGTCGCCTTTCCCTTGTCTACCAATGCCATCACTCCATCATAGAAGGCCACCAGATTGGTCAAACATGACCTTCCTCTGGTGAAGCCGTGCTGGCTGTCACGGATCACACGCCCTTTCCTCATGTGATCAAGCATGTCACCCAGGATGATCTGCTCCATGATCTTCCCAGGCACAGAGGGGAGACTCACTGGCCTGTTGTTTCTGGGGTCCTCCTTGCTCCCTTTCTTGTAAATGGGAGTGACGTGACCCTTCCTCCAGTCATCCGGGACCTCACCTGACAGCCATGACTTTTCAAATATGATGGAGAGCGGCTTGGCAACCACCTCAGCCAGCTCCTTCAGAATCTCAGGATGCACACCCTCCAGCCCCATAGGCTTGTACACATTCAGTCTCATGAGGCGGTCTCAGATCTGCTCTGTCCTCACAGCAGGGGGGGGGATTTACCACGCCGGTCCCCACCCAGAGGTTTAGGGATGCAGGGCTCAGGGACGTGAGAAGTACTGGAATCCTAGCCACCAGTGAAGACCGAGGCAAAGAACTCATTCATGGGCTGCACTGTCCAACTGTCCTCTGGAGAGAAGGTTTTTACTTACATCCATCTGAACCTGTTTTATTTCAATTTGTGCCACAGTCTTTTGTCCTGCTATGCGCCAAGCCTAGCTCCATCTGCTTGACAACTCCCTTGTAGATATAACAGGTTGCTGTTAGATCCCCACTAAGGCTCCTCTTCCCCAGTCTGAGCATGCTTCAGTGGTATGGTTGCAAATCTATTCTGACTAGCCTCAATAGGAAGCATCAGCAACAAGCACTAGCTCCCATTATTTATAGTTTTTGTTTTGGTTTTATTAAAGTGCTATCTGACATGCTGCCCTTGAGTTCCTTCTTTTGTTTGGACCGGAGAATGTCACTTTAGGTAAGCAGCTGTTAGGTGAACCAACTGAATACACAGCATATGTCCTGCAACCTTTAACACATATAGTACTGCCTGACTCACCCACCTAAACATTCCTTTTTCCCAAGAAAAAAACAATATCCAAAGTAACAAATGATATTTCTAAAATAATAATTTAACAAAACACAGCTATTTAAGAATACCATGCCTTTGCTTTTCTTAATTTAAGAACTGAGGTAATTCTACTGTCAGAGTTTGTGAACAACTGGAGGACACGATTGGAATAGAAATACAAAATACAATGAAAAACATAGAAATGAATAGACTTATGCATGAAGTTCATGCATGTTGTGTGAGATGGCACTCTAGCATGACTTTGGGACTTTAATTTATTCTAAGTAAAAAACAATACCAATTCATATCCTCACATCCTAGCCACTTGGACTAAGATAAACAAGTACCAGAGAATTGGATCTTGTTACTCTTTAATTATCACAAACTTCACTCCTGCTAAATGTTAATTGAGGAAACAAAAATATGTTCACAGTTGTTGCTACTTCTGTTGGCACTGTACTCATAAGATTTCTTGCATAAGAAAGCAAGCAAATAGTCTGACCGTACAGAATTGTCCTCCCTGCCCAAATTAGACTATTTCAGTGTAAAGAGAGGTACAAAACAAAACCAATACTCATCAATTAATGAAACAAAACCAGAATCAAAAGACTAGAGATGGAGTATTAGAAGGCATGAAATATAATCAAAAGAGAAGAAATATAGCAAATGTCACATGATAAAGATGGTTGAATAAAATGTGTTTTTTTCGCATCTTGTGAGAGTCTATCATGTTTTCTGAGAACAAACAAGCTAGAAGCATGGATAAATCTGACAGAGACAAGAATGAGAAGATAAATGATAATGCATCAGTTGGCAGCCTGCCACTAGCACAGGCATAATTAAAATAAAATTAAAAAAAAAAAAAGAAAAAATCCCAACACCTGAATAGAGTCTATACTGAAGATGAGAATTCCATGTAATGAAACACTTCAATTACTGGTTAACTTCACATCTTGAATTTCTTTATAAAAGTTCTGATGAACCTCATATTTTAGATTTTAGTTTTGCCTTATTTGTAATTACAATAAAATCTCTCTTGAAACAGTTTCCTAAAAAAGAAAAATCAAAACCAGTTTTTAGTGGGTTCCCACTTTCTCTGTATGATAAAAAGTACATCATGTAAATGGAACGGAGTTATGTTAAAGTTCTTCCATTCAGCTCAACTTGCGAATCAGTAGTTCCAATGAGCTAGTCTGAGTAGATGTAGCTAATACATTTCATCAAATGTATCAAGAATCAAAAAGATTTGAAAATGTGATTTAAATGTTCAGCTCATATTCCAAATTATAAAGAAATACGTGATGAGGTAAACAAGCTGCAGAACAGAGACAAAAGGCCTAAATTTCCTTACTAGAAAAGTCTATCTCCAAATCTGTAGTCTCTTCCTGTAACTGGAGCTCGAACAAAAGAAATGTAAAAGGCATGCTTTATTTTTCCAGAGAAATCAATTATTTTCATACTCTGACATCATCCTCACCGAACTAGACCTCTTTAAATCAATTACAAAAGGCATAGACACCAAGACAATCAGCATCCAAGAAGAGCAACAATCTCCAAAACTGAAAAGGTAAAATTTGTTTTTCTTACATAGATATAAAAAAGAAGAACCCTCTTTCTCTACTGCTCATGCTTTACAACACATCATAGTACTTGCTAAAAAGCCCAGAATTTACATGATAAAATCAGGCCACTAAATGAAAACACATAACCTTTCTCATTACAAAAATACTCTTTAAAACATCTGTTCCAACAGAGGTACCAGGAAAGCCACTTGCTCTGCCTTGGCAACAGAAAAGTAAAGCATAAAGCTAATAAAGGGCTCCAAACGTTTTCAGCGATAACACCCACTCAAGATTTTTCAAGGTAACATTATAATTCAATAATAATAATAATAATAGTGTTACTTGGGTGCCTTTTCCTGCTCTAAAACTTCTTACATACCGCTTTCAAATTTCAGTCTTTCTTTGACTTGTCAGAGAATTTTTAATGCTGCTCGGTGGTGAATATATAGGATGAAAGTAGGTCATTTCAGTAACCTGGGGCTGTCTTTGCTCTGTCTCAGTGAACATCGTTGGGCCGTGGTGAATGAATTATTTCTTTCCTTGACTGACAATAGAAGAAATTATTTTAGGAAATTTTATGCCCATTTTAGCCTGGTTATATATTATTATATAGTCCCCTTCAATTTGAAGACAGGGGCAAATACAGTTGGCATTTCACCATGAAGGCTACCTGGAGGAGTCCCAGAAGAAACAGTCTTCACTTTTGTTCTGTTCAGTGCCTACTTTTATACGATTTTTCTGTGATCAAGCAGAAAGACCTTGAGCCCAAGTACCTCAGAAGCAGGGGCAGCGCTCGGGGCCATCCATCCTAAGAGCGAACAGCTGCGTGACTGCCACCAAGAGGACAACAAGTAAGCACACAGTCTGGATGACACTTCCGAATGGCGTTTCGTAGTCTCCTATGAGAAACGGAGGCACCCTGGGACCCAAGACCATTTCCTTGCCGTCCCTGCAGAACGCAACAATACGCCAGCCGAGCCCTGCCAGCTGCGCGCAATGAGCAGCGCAGCGCACAGCAGGTGTCTGCTCTCCTCTCCTCTGCTCTGCGGCTCTTTTACGTTTGGAAAACCACTCTGCTCCCTTTGCTTTGTAGCCGGTGCTTTTTTGTTACTGCTTCTTGTTACAATACACACAAAGCTTCTGTGGGGGCCTCAGAAGCGTTCAGAGGTTCTTGGAATGCTTTGATATATCTGTATTTATCAGGGTTTTGTTTGTTTGTTTGTGGTTTCCTTTTGATTTTCCGTGATTGGAGCTGAGATGCTTCACCAAAGCACTATAGCTTAGTGTGAAGATCCCCAAACTGCCTGTCACAATATGGATAATGCTTCTTAAATGTTATGTCTGGAAGGGCTAAACTGGAGCTTCTGTCTGAACAGGGCTTGTTTATTCTGACTGATTACAACCAATCTTTTCCAATACATGTTATTTATGAAATGCTTTGTGTCAGGCCTGATAAGTCCCAGGTCCATCTGAAATCTGAAAGAACTGGCCAAATAGAGAAAAGAAAGCAAATTTTTATCAGCTCCAAACCTCTTCTTACTTTGAGGCAGACCACACAGCTTTAGCACAAACAATTGGAGACTTCCCAAATCTGGTCCTTCCATCTCCCACTGCTCTGCTATACAACAAATTAATTTGTTCAGTCATGGCTCTAGCTGTGCACCCACCCACTTACAGCTATTCTTATAGAAAATAACTTCCTTTCCCACTGACGCACATAATTTGTGTCTTCTGATAATTGCATGTCTGATACACAGAGAGAAGATAATAATGGATAAGTACTTCAATTTGTTTCCTGACATACAATTCGAATAAAAAGGCTATGAATAAAGTTATGTCTGTATATATTTTGTCTAAACAGCAAATAAAACGTAGAAATATTCAAATACACTATTCAGTAACGACAGTAATTTTCTGAGTTTATCACTGGCTGAAATGGCATAAAATGAATATAAATACATTCCATGAATGGAAAATACCTATGCATATTCATAGGTAAAATTATTATGTTTGTAAGTTACATTATATGACATGGGAGCACGGATGATCCTCCTACTACCACTTTCAATGTTATCAGCCTTTCTCATTCCAAGACATTCTGAATCAGAACTTTCTATACATTTGTGATTTTTTTTCTTGTCTATTTTATCCTTAACCATGCCAATTTTCAGGTGCCCAACAGCAGTTCCGCAGGTCTACAACCCACTGCAGTAAGAACAGTGTGCTTCTGATAGTTGCTTTTTCAGTTTCATTTGATGTTATTGTACCAGCAAATGTACAGATAATCAATCTCTATCTCACTGTGTGTCATCATTTGATAAACTTCTGCTATGTGTAGATGTGTTTCCTTTCCTGAAAAGTCCTAGCTTAGTTGCTTACTTATCTGCTTTATGGTATGAGTCATCCTTGTTGATGAACCATCTCTGAATGGTTCTCCAATTCTGCCGCATACTATTTGAGGTGGTGGTACTAAGGATGCACACACAACTGTTCAGATGGAAATTAACAATTGATTTATAAATTATATCATACATTCTGAATGTAACAACTGGGGAATGAAAGCTTTTTTAGTAGATGCAGTTAAAATGTCCAAATTACACACTAGACTGTGGTATCCAATTGTTTTAAAGAGTATTTTTTCTTGCTAAAGGGAACATTAATTTATTTACGTTTGGTAATACTGAGATTTCAAAAATTCACTTCTTACAGAGTTGAACAGTTTACTCAAACTAATAAAGCACACAGAGAAGAAAAACAGTAATTAGTCATATATTTGGTATTCAGATGCTTAAAGAGACAATGAGCAAATGCATGCCTGCAAATTACAAGAGTTATTAGATTCTGAAAAACTTTCTGAGAACCTTGGGGAGTACCTAGCAACATTTACAACTTTTACAGTGTGTGTTGAAAGCCTGAGGAACTGAAATACAAAACTTCCATAATTACAGAGCTGTACATTTTAATATCTAACTAAATTAATATAAAGTTCATCTATATTCTGCAGAAAGAGTGGTCCCTGAAGTGGCTGTAGACAGTGTGCACTGTGCCTTCCATCTCCACACAACTGCGTGACCATCAGCATATGGCTCCATTGAGGGCAGCCTGAGGGAAGACTCATCAGGTGTGTCTGACACTGTGCTCATCAATCAGGTGTGTTGAAGTGGCTTTATTCCTACATGCAGCAGGTAGATCTAGCTGTGCAGAGTTCATGCATACTACCGCTTTTTGAAGTTTACAGAACTCCTCTTCAGAGCTAACTTTGGCAACAGGAAAAAAAGTTCCAGCAGAAATTCCTTTGCATCAGTAAATAGAAGGATACCTGTTTACACACGTAGGTGTCAAGAAAAGCATAGCTCATTGTCATGTCTATAAACATGCACCTTTTGATTTATTCATATTCCATTAACTGATACCATTCACATCTTTTCTTGCATCTTGGAAAGTATAATAACTTGAGATACTAGAGAGTGACTGTATCATACGCGGAGTTCATGGGAATCATATAGGTGGAAAGTACAGAGCACATTAAAATTATTGCTAGAGAAAGAAGAGCAATGAAAATTTGCTGGCAAATGTAGGTCACTTATTTGTGCAAGTAAGTTTTACAGTTCACTGCCTAACCTCCTGCCTTTTTACCTGAATAGGATTGTGTAGCAAGAACAAAATAAATATGTGGCACATAGACCGTGTTAATCTTATTTAGATACATTCCTGTAGAATGAAATTGAGATAAACAGCTAGGTAATAAGAAATGTACTGGACCACTAACACAATTAGACCAGTGTAAGTATACAGGATTAAATAAGTAGTATAAAAGGCCTTAAACTTGCTTAAAGTTCTTGCAAATATATAGATGTATTATTTGTTAATTTTCATGCAGTCATGTCTTTTAATATTGCGTTCTAACGTACAAGCACAAATGGATCTTTTTTGTTATTATTGTTAAATAGTAGCAAATTGAGTTAATCTTCAAAGGATATTTCTTGCATGTGACAATATCGTAATATTTCAGTATCTAATTTTGCTATCAGCTTTAGTCAGAGAGATTTTTCCTATGCAGACTCTTTAAATGTGTATATTTTCAGGGAACAACTTTCCACAGGTGTATTGCAAAAATAGAGAGGTACCAAAAATTCCACAGGTTAGTGCTGAGTTTGCACTTTTTTATGAAAAAATACATGCCATCCTCTTCAAAATATGCACTTTTGATATTGACTACAAAATTTTCTGGGGGGGGGGGGTTGGTTTGTTTTGCAAACCTGATCTGACTGAAAACTCATCCAGGAAAAGGTGGATTTTTTTAACCTGGATCAGTACTCTGATCAGACTCACTGGACAGCAGCACAAACAGCCAGCACAGGGCAGGGTTTTGGTGGTGGACAGAGCAGCTTCCTTTGGTAGCAGTGTATGTTGCTGCAGCTTTAAAGTGTTTAAGAAATGACAGATCAGTTATGCAAATCCATAGTGACTTGAGTCTGCCTGTGCTGGTGCTTTCATGGCCCCATGGCATTCCGTTTCTCCTCTCAGCTGCACATTCTCAATTTCTTTGTTTTAGCACCAGATTTTCACGTACTTGGTGATGAGCTAGTAGAGAAAGCAGCAGAGAACTGTACATTTTTCTTTCTGGTTTAATCTTCTATCAATTAAGCCATTTAAAACAGCTTAGGCTGGTTTAAACTGTGGGGGAACAGAATTTCAGACTAATGTGGTTTATTTTCCTATAGATCTTCTCTGTTGAATGATAGACTATGGCAGTGAAAGTAGCCACAGCTCAACAGTGTGTGAATTGATCTATTCCGTTTGCTGGGCACTTTCCTTTCCCAAAGGCAATGCTTGAGGGCCTCTGATACCTGTTCAGGGAGCATGAAAGACAGCCCAAGAGAAACACGTTCCTCAGTTGCCTACTAAAATGTGTGGTAGAGTTTGTGCATGAGTTAATGTTCACACCAAAACCTCCCAGCGTGTTCCTGCCTTTCCGAGTGCCATCATCTCAGTTTGTGAGACATTAATTCTGTCAGCCACTGAGCAATGTGACAGGAAGAGATGAGGTCTTGCTGTCCTGGCAGGGAAAGTGTTCTGTGACCTGTGTACCTTGTTAGAGACTGCAGGCCTTGCTGTATTTCTGACTCACTGACTACAGGCAACAACTATCTGCAGCCTGAAGCATACAATGCTGACAGCTTTAAGTAAGTCAGATTTTTCAGAAAATCTATTTTGTGAGCAATGTGGCTCCCTGGTACTGTAAAACCTCGTTTTAAAATGTGCCAGCAGATATGTATAAGCATGCTTGTGGTAAAAATAAATAAATAAATAAATTACATATTCAGTAAGTTAACAGTAAATAGGCGTAAAATAGAAAAAGAAGGGGAAAATCCTTCTTCATTATGTATATTTCTGCCATAAGATAATGCTGGAAATCACATCTAGTGTGTATACATGGCTTTAAGAGAGCTGTGCATTTTGCTGGAAAAGCATTTAAGATATACTGAATCTCAAGAGAAAATATTTTTTTGTATTTATTGTCTTGCGTACCTTAAAATACAGCTTTCCCTAACACTGTATTATTTATAAATTTATATTTGTAAGTAATTTCCATATAGTTATTCTGAGAAAAAATGATGAAATATGGGAAAATTACTAACATTTTCATATGAAATAAAAGTAAAATCCTCAATTGCCTTTTAAGGTGCCAGTCCCACAGGCTGTATTTAGAATGTGAAATAATATTGAAATGACAAATATGACAGTTTTTTTTTTTTTAAGACCTGCATGTTGCCTGGAAAAGGCATTTGCTGCCTTTGTGTTGCACTTCACAGCCATTAATATTTGTGTAATACCCATGAATCTGTTGTAATGAGGTTCTGATAAAGACCCTGAAGTTGTCAGAAGGAACTTGCTGTTCTCTTTACAAGGAACTTTTCTCAGAAATCTGTGGCAGTTCCAGAAAAAAAAAGTCATTGCAGTATGAATTTGCAAATCTGTAGGTACACTTTGTATATTGAGAATATTCTGTGTGACAAATGTGACATCTGCGCGTGTCCTACATGTGCCATAAAACCTGTTCTTAGATCAACTCTAAAGCTGGGACTATTCAATTGTCCTATAGTCCGTAAACAAGATGACTGCAGGTCAAAAACTAAAGACACAAAGACTAACTCAATAAGAGAAGGTTTTAACGGTGTTTCAGGTATAAATTTTGAAGCATAATTATTTCTTTTGTGGTTAAGTTAGTTAGGGTTCACACTAGTAGCTTAGGCTATGGGTCAGTGCAGTAGAAACCTAGGTGTGTGTTCCTTTTTGACATTGCTGCTGTTGGAGCAGCATCCCCTGGAACAGAGACACTGCAGATACCTGAGGATTTACATCCCCGTACAATATTTGTCAGGGAACATTTGTCAGAGCCTGAAGATGTTACAGCTGTGTAGGGCAGGGTGGAAAATTTTGAAAAACCAAATACTGATGAGGAAAGAGGACAGCAATTTTTATTTGCCTAGGGTGGCCAAAAACCTTGCATCAGCTCTGCTCTTTTAATACAGATTTTATTCAGTTTTTTGTTTAGTTTTCCGAGGGAATATTGTGATGTACATTTGTGTTGCATTATTCTTTGTGTTATTATTGGCTCACCTAATTCATTTTGGGGAAAGGCATTCTTAGCAGAAAACATTTTACTTTTCAAAATGCAAAACACATCAACCTAATGAAATACCCTCTGGAAGAGTCTTGAACCAAAAAGCCACATTGTTTCATGCACTGGCCCCTAGCAGTTCCAAGGTAGTATTTAGAAAAGGTCATTGCTGCTGCAGTACATACCAGAGGAAGTGAAGGAAAAATATTATAAATAAATAAATACATAAAAATTATTTGCTTTCACAGTAGACAATGAGAAAGCTACATATCTGAAAATTTGTCAGCATTCACTGTGGCATTAGGAGTCATGGTTTGTGATGGGACTCAGCAGGTCAGGTTAACAGTTGAACTTGATGATTTGAAGCCAGAATGAAGCTACGGTTCTGTAATTTACTGTGAAGGTTCGACAAAAGATGTATATGTGTTTTCTTTCCTAAAAGAGCTGCATACGTTTGTCTGTAACTTGCTGAGCCATAAAGGCTGTAATACAAAATAGAGCAAGTTCAGTGTAGAGATAATAATGTGAAATATCAAGAAGCTGTAGTCACACAGTACCACCTAACGAGTATAAACAGACTTTTGTCACTTTGCTGTAGTTCAACCAGTTTGTACTAGCCCCAGAGCTGTTATTCAAGATACAAATCAGGTTGTGTCTGGAATGTAGTGTGTCAAAGAGTGATGAGTGAAGATTAGGTTACCTACAAAAATGCCAGTGAAACTTCAGAGCTTTATGTTTCTCATTAGAAAGTCATTAAAAGTCTTACTTAAAGGAGTCTTTCCGCTTCAGTTTTGGAGTAAGCTCTTCTCTTTCCTCGAGGAGCTTGTAAGGAAGCAATATTGCATAATCAGATATGAACTGTCTTTCTGATATTTTCTTGTCAGGTCTCAGAGAGAGGCAGCTGCTCTCTAAGGAAGGGTGACCATGAAGACAAGGCCGATCCCAGTGCACTCTGTGCCTTCATCACCAGGCACCATCTCACAGGATCAGACCATGGTGGAAGGAGCTGGGGGCTGTAGCAAGTCCACTGGCAGGTCCTGACAGGGGAAGTGCTCAGTCATCGCCAGGGTCCATCCAGGGTCTTCCAGCAAGAGCTAAAGGAGAAGAGGCTGGATGCAGGACCAGAGACCGGTCCATAACGTGGGTCTAAAATTCATCTGAGGGGCAGGTCCAGAGGGAGGACTGGAAACAACTTACAACATGTGACCTTAGGGTCTATCCAGGAGACCAGCTGCACACAGTGTAGGTCCACATGCACCCAGGAGGCAGAGCCAGAGCTAGAAATGGAAGATTGGCATTACATCAACATAGCCCAGGCTAAAGAGAAATGAGGTTCCTGTGCCCATGGGCAATGCTGGGGGGAGGCCCCAGATGAAGCTGATAAGGGCCATTTAGGCCTATATAAGGGTGCTCTCAGGGTTCTGACATTTCCAAGGAAAACCTTTTTTAATTACCCTTCTCATCATTCCGCGTTTAGTAATGACCACTCCTTGTTTAGTACTGAAAAGTGGTTGTGCACAGAGCAGTAAGTGATTCTACTGAGGAAAACTGGGTGAGAAAAATAAAAAAAGAGCCTTGAAATCCCCTCCTTAAGAGGAGAACATGTTAAGACATGAGATCTGCTTGGGTAGCTGCCTACAACTATATTGTTTAACTTCTCCTTTTTTTTTTTTCCATGACAAATGTCTTATTTTCACTGCTTTGTTTCAGAAAAGCACAGAAATAAAGAGAAAAATGTTTTACCAATGAGACAAGCTTGTTCCCTTAGTTCAGAGCCATTAAACAATTTCAGACTACCTGGAAATACAGTATAGAAAAACACCATTTAGGCTATACTGTGGGTAAAACTTTTAATTGTTCTTCAAGATCACTTTTTCACTAATATACCACTGAGCTACTGGGTTCAGATGTATTTAGAAAACACGCCTCCCCCCTCCCTCCCTCTTTTCAGGGTCCTATCAGTATTAATTGAAGAATACCTCCAATTTAGTGATTTCATTGTAAGCCTATCATTTGGTAGGGTTCCTACACTGTGTCACACCAGCTATTTCCTCTGTGAAAGCAGAAGTGGATTACTTTTAATTTCCACACTTCTTCTTTCACTGAGCCACCACTTAAATTTGGCATTTGTCAGCATATAGGTGTCGAGGCCAGACTCCTCTCTGGAAAATTTGCTGTCTCCATTCTGACTGATTACTATGGCAGTAAGTGTCCTCAGTGAGTGTCCCCTATTTTGAATTAAATTGTGAGACAAGGACATGTAAGTGTCCTGTGTTACCAGACTTCCATCCCCCTGCTGCTAATTGCAGAACTATAGGGACTGCTAGAGGGTTTGACAATGGACAGGGGCTATCTGCAGCCTCTACTCACTGTCATTTTTTCTGGGACTCTATGCAAGTGATTGGCACATTCACTTGGGGAACTGTCATCTCTCATAATCCATTGGCACAGATATCTCATGAATAGCTACCTCTGAAATATCTATCCTGCATTTTTCTGTGAGCGATGTCACCCTCTAATTTAACAAATGTGTTTCCAGTTATTTTAATAGCACTCTTTATTTCTATCATGATAAAGCATGCTCTTTTGTATTTCTGTATGGATTGAAAGTTACCTGGGCGAGATTGCAAATATATTTGAGGTTTTGCTGCCATCTGCAGTTGAAATCTAATATTAATCCTAGTTTACGAGTGATCCCTGCTTCCCAGTGTCTTGAGACTTTTGTATCTCAGACGAGCAACAAGACAAGCTTTACTGAATATCATTGCATCCTGAACTACCAACTGCTTGTTCTAGCAGAAGGGAGGAGAAATGGTTACTTAACGTTATATAACTTCTTCTGTCTGTACAATACACCTTGATAGTGCAAATGGCAAACCTTGTCAGTTGTCTCTTCAGATATCTGTTTGGACAAATTATACTCCTTCCAGTGTGTAAGAATTCACAACACAAACCCCCGTTTAAACTTTGATCCACAAATGTTTCAGAAGCTTTCCAGTTGTAACACAGAGCTTGAGTGTTTAGGGATTGAGAGCTGTACCTCTCCATTTTCTAAACTGGATCATCTGTTTGTTTCATCCCTAAAACAAAATAAGAGGAAAGCCGGTGATGTAACATAGGTCTTCCAGTACTACTGCACTGAGTTTTCTCATTGAGATATGCAGTGTGTCCAAGTACACAACAGCAAAGCTTTCATGCTGGCATAGAACAGAATAAGAAAAGATTTCTCTAAGTAAATTTAGTAAGATTTACCTTTTCAGTACTGTAATCATTCTAGGCACCAGAATATCTAGAAAAATATAGGTGCATCAAAGGACATTTAGGATAATTAAAAAAAAAAAAAATAGAGTTAAATATTTCTCTATATTTTTACCATTGTACAGATAAGGTATGTAAAGAAGTAGAAGAGAAATTAATATTGTAGTTCTTCACACTTTCTGCAAATAAATGAAGAAATAGGTAAGTAAATATGTAACAGAATGAGAAGAATACAAGGGAAGTGAGTGCTTATAGTTAAGTTGGTGTCATTAACATATTCTAGGCAGAGTATATGAGAGCTGTCCTGAAAGTAATGGCTCCAATTTTGTTACATTGGCCTGTGACATAATAGGCAGATGTTGGTGGTACGGCAGTAGAGGTTGAATCTTCCCATCAATATTCTTTTAAATTTTGTTACCATGCAACAGGTGGCAGCAAAAGGACCATCTGACAAAAGTGTTTGACATGGAAAAGTGTATGCAGAGGTATGTAATTCAATTCCTCTATGAGGATAAGGTTGCACTCACTGGCATTCATCAATGCTTGCTGAATGATCATGGAGACCTAACAATGGATGTGAACACACTGAGTTGAATGGTGCTTTTCACCAGTGGCGATGGTGACATGAAAGGTAAACCACATTCTGAACAGCCATACACAGATGTCACATCATGACATGAAGAGTATCTTGATCAGCTCATCCATGTGAATTAGTGGATTATGTACAGAGAACTCTGTACAGAGCTGAATATCAACTTCAGTGCACTGGAAACATGGTAACATGGTGTCAATTTTGGAATTTCACAGAGCTTGCGGCAGGTGGGTCCCACAAATGCTCACACGGGAACAGAAGGAGTGCCATGTCTGAGTTTGTCAGGACATATTGAACAAATATGTTGCTGTAGGTGACAGCTTCCTGGATTGTATCATTACTGGTGACAAGATTTTGTGTCACCATCTATGAGCTAGAGTCAAAATGGCAGTCGATGGAATGACAACATGTGAATTCCCCACAGAAAAAAAAGTTGAGGATGCAGCCCTCTGTGGATGAAGTGACATGCACTGGTTTTTTTTTGGGATAGGAAATATGTGATCCTTTTAGATTTCCTGCAACCTAGAAAACCATCAACTTTGATTGCTACATCATAACATTGAGTAAACTGAAGCTTCCAACTTCCAGAGTCAGGCCAGAGAGGAAGACAACTTTTCTCCTGCAACACGATAAGCCCCATACCATTATGAAGACAGTGAAGCACATTGTCAGTCTTGGCTGCACTGTCTTAACACACCCACCATATAGTCTGGTTTTGGTGTCTTCTGACTTCCATTTGTGTGGATCAAGAAGAAATGGACCCTGTTAGCAATATTTTCCCAGCAATGACGACATCACAACAGCTGTGAAACAGTGGGTCACCATGTCAGGTGGTGCAGATTTTTACACAGAATTTTATTGCTGGTGAAAATGCACAGCCAGTGGTGGTGATTATGTTGAAAAATAGTGTTTTATAGCTGAGATTTTGCTTTATCAAATAGTGTTATTGTGCTCTTTGTATCTGTTGTAGTTTCCATAAATAAACAGGAGGATTTACTTCTAGGGCAACCTATATAGTTACACATTTCTTCTCAAATAAATGTAGTTAAACAGTTTCAGGTACTTTGATAAGAAGCTAGATCTGACCATCTGCATAAAATAGCAAAATATTAGTTTCTATTAGATTTGAAGACCCTCATGCTCCCAAAAAAAGGATTACATCCATTACATAGGTACTGGCTCTAGCTTCTCTAACAGAGCACAGTTACAACTCAAAATCTCTGTACTTGAGAAGATCTGCTATACAAATCCTCTTTGAATTTCAGATCTTTGCAAACCATAGCAAAATGAACAACTATGGCAAGTCTGATCCTTCTAGACTGTAAATCATCATTTCTCCTCCAAAGCAAATGGAGCAGCACTGATTTGCAGAAATAGAGGATCTAGCCCTGGATTTTAAATATTTCATGAGCTCTTCACTCAAACTGAGAAGCATACATGATGACTGAAATAACAGTTTTCTTACTGCATACTATAATTTGTGCTCTTTAGCCCAATTAGAGTACTTAAAGAATCAACACGTATAATAAAAGTACAATTTAATAGTGATCAGATTAAGTGTATTAAATTACTGCAGAGTAATCATTGAGTGAACTACCAACTTCTTTTTGCAGTCACAGAAAATCAATGTCTTAATTTCTTCTGACAAATGGTGATTGTTTCTTACGCAGATAGTGCACAGATTAAAGGAGAGTGACTGAATTTTGACTGTGTTTTTCCAACGGATGCTTAACACAGCAATCTTGAAGTTCACATAACAAGAAGCAGTTTCCATGCTGAGTTCAAGGTCAGAAACTGTAGCCATTATCAATCCAGTTTCAGTGAACTGTCCGTTTGGTCTAGAATTTGTCAGAAGGCATGCCAGGAAATCTGGGAATATTTCTGTTCATTAGGAAGATGGATATAATTGTGTTTATATTTATTTTCTCCCTGTACTGTTCATGGGAAGACCTGATAGTCCTCTGATGCACAGAACTATCTGTTCTTCAGCATCAGTGAATCATGGAGATCTCTTTTTGGCTATGCTGTGAGACCTTGAGTAAGTCACGTACTTTTATTATAGTATCAAATATTAAGTCTTAATTCTAAGGTCAATAATACCTGGCTGACAATTGTATTACGAGGTTTAATTGATTAAAATGTTCGGAAACTTTTGACTTCAAGTCATTTAAAAGCTCTTATTATGTATTACGTGATTTGACTAATGATTAGTACATTCAGAATTCATAAAGTTAGCTATAAAATTATCTTCTATAAAATTATGCTAGTATATTTTTTACTATAATGCATTCAAATTTTATCTTGAAAAATGATAGAGCAAACCATTTTATCCAGATTACTTTAGTAAAGAGTATAACCAAAAGATGTATTTAAATAAACTTAAACTTACTTATTTCCTAAATTACTAGTATATTTAAGAATATCCTGCAACAGCCTATCAATAGAAGAAAGATTACGTGGAAGTACATTATGTTCTGTGTAACAATTCAGTGTGCAAAGCCAACCTTATTTTGAATTACAAATTTTCTATGATCAGAAAGTTTTAATTTGTGACTTATTTCAATTTCTTACATCTACCATAAACCTAGCATAGGTAATGGGAAATTCAGCTTCATTTAGATCCAAGGTTCAAGTTTTGGTCATGTTTTTTAATTTTTCTCTGGAGCAAAATTCTTTCCTGAAGGAGAACTCAATGAATTTTCTCTCATACATGAAAAAATACTCAGAGTAATCCTTCTGACCAACACAGTAATGTCAACTAACAAGTAATCAAGCTAAAATGCATTGGATTGTGCTGTAGACCTAAGTGCTAGAGGGAAAGGTGCAAGAACAGATTAAAACTAAAGCCTCCCAGAATATGTCTGCCACCGCTTACATCTTAGGATAGAGAGTCTATGTTGCCACCAGATTTGCTTTTCAAGGCCCAGAATAGTATTTCGGGCTGTGGCATGGGACACAAGACATGTCTCCATCCATCTGGTGTGCTTCTACCACTGTAAGCACATGGCATACACCACGATGAGTTTGCATGAGTGTGATATAATCCACCTGTCAGGCTTCCCTGTAACTATATTTCAGTCATTGTCCTCCATACCAACTCCAGGGTTAACAGAATTCTGTATTGCCAGTTGAAATCATTTATCTTTGCAAGAGAAAGGTGACAGGACTTTTCCAAAGTTGACACTGATTTAATGCTTTTACCTCCTCCTAGAATCTGAGGCTGGCCTGGATGCATGTTCTCTCTGAACTTCTGCTTCATTCAATTTGCTTTTCTTTCAGGAAGCTGTCAATAAAGACTGCCAGAGAAATCAAACAAAACTCTCCTTTACTTATGATTGGCACTAGTTGTACATGAGAAGAGAAATAGGGAGTAAAAGATTAGGTCATTTGAGAAGGAATGGGTTGCCTTCCACAACTAAACTCTGTAAGTACATGAAAGTGAAAAGGAGGGAGGAGAAGAAGAAAGTAAAAATCCTGAAGTGTCATCTGACTTGTAGATTTGGAAGGAGAAATAGTGGCAGTTACGGTAAAAATGATAACAGTAACATGCTGTGTGGTGTTACATTTGCAGGATCATGCTCTACAAAACGCCCTTGTTACTCCCCTCCAGTTTCTCCACTCTCTGTGAAGTGCATCCATTACTCACACATCTCCCCAACAGAAACTTCCTCTGCAATACCTGCACTGTCAAGTGCAGCAATGTCTCATTTTGTTATAGCCACTTGCAGCCCTCTGCCACCAGCAGTTCCTTGCCACCTTGTCTGGGCCATTACATAGAACTCTGCTAACCGACATGTCCTAGCTGCCCTGCTGGCTTTTAGGGCCTCTGAGAGGACTGGACTTTAATGTCTGCTCATTTACACTTTCTGCTTCCTGGGCTGGGTGTGTGAATGCAGTTAAAAATCTATAGTGAGCCCAGCACTACAAGGCCTGCCCTGGGTGAGGAAAGAGCTCTCCTGATTTCTCTGGGTGAAGAATTCACTCATTTATAGCCTGATGGTGGGTTTCATTTAATGTAATTCCATTTTGGGAGCTCTGTTATGAATAAACTAATGACCTTGCAGCTGCCATTATGTGTCTCCCTACTTTTGATTATAGCTCAGAGCTAATTGCGGAGGGTAAATGGGGCAGAGCCAGAAGAGGGAAGAGCTTTAAAAGCTGAACAGCTGGCAGTTACTGAGGCAATAAAGCAATAGAAGGAAGTAAATAAGGATATCTAGAAGAAACTCGTTCTTGCTGAAGAAAAGATTAGGTTTTTCTAGAGGGTATATTCATCTGTATGGTTATCACTTGGTTTTATGGAAATTTGCACATTATTTGAGAGCTGTGCATTGACACAAAAATGGAGACATTGCAGCTGAGGGTATTTGGATGTATTTTACATTTGGCAATAGTTCCAGAATCTGCTGGGTACAAAGAAGGATCAGAGATGAACTAGGTGAGAGTGATGAAACCTAATATGTGAAGAGCTAATTAACTGAGAGTTGGCCAAGTGTTGCTCTACCTGACCCACTTTGAAAGAAAAGTAAATAAAGGAAATGAGGGATTATTGAATCAGAGAATGGTTTGGGTTGGAAGGGACCTTGAAAACCATCTGGTTCCAGTCCCTGTGATACGTGTAGGAACAACTTCTGCTAGACCAGGTTGCTCAAAGCACCATCAAGCCCGGACTTGAACACTTCCAGGGTTGAGACATCCATAAGATCTCTGGACAACCCATTTCTGTGCCTCAACACCCTCATAGTAAATAATGTCTTCATAGTATCCAAATCTATCTTTTAATTTATACAGTTGTTCTAACCCTGACAAAGAGTGTCTCCTTATCTTTCTTAAGAGTCTCTTCTTCTCCTTTAAGTACTGAAAGATCACAAAAAGCTCTTCTTAGAGCCTTCTCTTTTTCAGGCCAAATAACTCCAATTCTTTCAGCCTGCTTCCATAGGAGAATTTCTCTAGCCCTCTGATAATCACTGTGACCTCATATGGACACGATCCAAGATGCACATTCTTACACTGAGAGCCCCAGAGCTGAACGCAGTACTGCAGATGTTCATGAGAGAGAGCAGAGGGGGACAATCACCTCCCTCACACTGATGGTCACACTTCTTTTGATGCAGCCCATAATATGGTTGGCTTTCTGGGCTGCAAAGACACCTTGACTGCTCGTGTTCAGCTTTTTGTTCACAAATACAGACAAGTATTATTCTGCAGAGCTGCTCTGAGTCCACTCATTGCCCAGCCCTTATTGATATGTGGGATGATATAGTAATACACTGCAGTAGAAAAGGGCTAGCAATTAGAAGTAGTGTTACCATGACACTAAAACAAAGAGAAGAGTGTGCCTTTAATCAAGTAACGCAGTTAAATATAGTAATGCAGTTAGAACCTATTTAAATGAGGCTGAAATCAAAGCTTCTGATGAAAACTTTTGGAAATCTAAGCTTAGCTAATGAACTTGATTTAAGAAACTTAGATGCAACCCTAAGATAATAAAAAATAGCACATAGGCTACTAAACAAAGTAATGTGATCCAGATAGCTACAGACCTGTTTAACTGTCAAAATACGTAAGCTCTCATAACCAATCAGGATTTGAAAGAGTGGAGAGCTTATTTTCTTGAAAGAACTTAATTTGTTTAGTTTAAGAAGTTTAAGACTGAAAATTGTTCAGCTATTTTAAATACATTCAGGTGTACACTGGGATAGAGGATATGTTTAAGTTACAGGATATGATGATAGCTCCAGAACAACTTAGTAAAAAGCTAGTAACTGCTGAAAGAACAATCACAGCATTAAAATTCTGGGATAGCTCACCAGAAGGATTAATGGGACTTAGAAGTTGTATAGGCTTTGGCTGGTACTTGATCAGCTGCCAAAATAACTTACGCCTATGGAGACAGCAGAGGACAAGAATTGATGACTTCGAAATGCAAGACTGAGAAGGACATTACATTTCTAGGAATACGAAGAGAATAGTTTTCTTAAAAAAAAAAAAAGACAAAGCCTACATAAATCACTCTCATCCTTAAAACACAAACAAAAACCCCCACATTAATATTAAAGGCATATTATTTCTCCAAGGACATCTTATGACACCAAAGGAGGTAAAAAGTATTTATTATCAGGAAAGTGTAGACTGAGGAACTCTCTGCACCAGAGTCCGCACAACTGTCATGGCCTTCTACTCTGAGCTCTGAGGACTTGCATGGTAAATGGTTAATATTGTCCTGGCCTAAGTGAAAGATACCTGAAAAATTGCTCGCGTTGCTGGTTTTGACAGAAAACAGACTGTCTGCAGGAATCCTTCTTTCTGAAGGACAGACTGAATCCAAAATAGATGCAGTTTTAATAGTTGAGTCATCCTTGTCCACTTAAAGCCATTACTAAGATCCCATCCTACTAATGAGGCAGTGAGATCTTTTGTGTGTTTCTTCATCTGATGGAAAGAAAAGAATGTTTGGTTCATTCTGTTGCACCTCCTGCAAGACCTGGCTCACAGAGAGTTGCAGCTTTAGGATTCTCATTTGAGTACTTTCCCATGCATATTAGAATTTAGTGGGTTTCTAGTAAAACAACAAACAAGTCAGCATTTGACTTGTTTTCATTAAGTCTGTGCACCCATCAGAAATTATTCTAAATATTTGCAGCATTGAAAGTTTCCCTAAACTTAAACAAAATGCTCTGCAGTACCCACGGTCTTATACATATAGTTGAAGGAAAATCTCAGCTCTGCTTCTGAACTCAGAAAGAACTCATATCTTTATAGAAAAGAAACTAAACATGTATCACAGCCGACAAAGAAATAAGTATGAAATAAGTATGCTGTTTTAAAAGCTGCAGTTTCAGGGGCAGAAACCAAAACTCTTGTTTTATGGAAAACAAATAATAATTTACCAAAAGAATAATAATAAATAAAATAATAATTTACAAAAGCTCTGCCTAGAAATTTGCAGCAACTGCTGTGAAATCCTCGTTTTATTTTTTTTTTTACTGCATATGTTTTATTCGGAGCCATTTTTAAAAGAAGCAAGCACAGAAAATAAACATGTGCAAAGCATTAATTTGACAATAATGTTTGAAGTATCATCTGAAAAAAACACTGTAGTACCAAACTTTGGTAAGGGATGTGGTAATGTATTTAACCGGATTAAATAATATTTATTTTCCTTTCCGAATAAATTATAAATGTCACAGTTCTGCACAGCTGAAAAGATTGAATTAATTAGCCCGTCACCTGAGAGCTTTCGCCCTTTCTACAAGGGAATGAAGTGATTTGAAAGAGTGCTGGAAAGGGCCCTCGTTCCACTTGACCTTTCCAGAGATGTGGCAGACAGATCGATGGGGAAGTAACTGCAACAGGCTGACACCTTGTAGAGAAGGTATGCTTCAGGAATCAAGAGTACCTAAATAAGTTATAAAAGCACAGAGATCTACTGCCTTGCTTTATGAAGAAGTCTTCTGTTATATTGGTTAATGCTGAGTTAACTTCCAATCACTTTGTTGATTTTTTTTTTCTCCCTGTTTATTTGGTTGTTTTTAATTATCTGCATCATCACTAGAACAAAATTCTTTGATCTGAAGCATCAGTGGTGCAAATTGATAGTTGGGATTGTAGTAAGAATAGTAAAATATAGTAAGAATTGATGTTTACTAGCTCTTCCAATCAGGGTAGTTTGGTACTGCTGTGAAGTCCAGGCTCTCTATAGGAATGATAGAGCAGTTTTTTCCAGTAAGCTTTGATCTGTTGTTTCCTTATTGATAGAGAAATATAGAAGGATACAGAGAGGGAAAGCTGTTGCAGTCACAAGCTTGCATGCTGGATCTCCATTTAGAAGATGAATTCCACTGACTAAATCCCGTGTTGGGTTATGAGGGGAGAATTTGAGAACCTTCCCTGTCTACTCATTTTCCAATCAACCTTATGTATGTATGTCTGTAATCTTTTGCTTATATCCAGTAGGCTCTGGATAGTTAACTAACAAAGAAAAGAAGCATTTATTGTATGGGCAAGCAAAGTAGAATGTTGATGTTACCAGCCAATCCAGGTATATTTCTACTAATCACTCTCAAAACAAACAAATGCCACAAATTACTCAATAAGAAACCTATGAGATGTTCCTTGGATTGTTGTGTAACAATGGAAATAAGTAAACTGTGATCACCTTGCTAAAATACAGTCTTCCAAAAGCTCAGAAGTATGTATTTGTGGGGGTACTGTTAAAATCACTCAATGCTGCTTTGGAGCTAAATGGCAGTATGAACAGGGTTCATATATCTATGTCTATAACAGCAAATAAAATGATGCCTGGAACTTGAATAACTGCAACACTTCTTTTTTTTTTTTTTTTTTTTTTTTTTTAAAAGCATAGTCTGTGGCTCCTTAGGAGGATCAAAACGTGCTCTTCTAGCATAAGCCAAGGCCTTATCACAATATGGAGTCTGAATGGGACATAACTGTTCTGCAGGGAAAGAGTTTTAGTGATATGGATGTAGATGGTCAACAGCAATTTCTATAAGGGTCAGAGAAAAACCTCTAGAACCGTTCAGGTTGTTGGTTTTTTGTTTTGGTTTGTTTGTGTAGGATTAGCCAACATCTCTGGTCACAATAGAAAACCCAAGACAAGCTGAAGCTGACTGCAATAACTCAGCTGTTTCCTAGTGTGTATAATAACAAGATCAGTTGTCTGCAAGATGATGCTCTAGTCTCTAGGCCTTGCTTTGATGACTTTTCCGTCCTAAAATTAAATGTTTGGTGAAGAAGATGAATAGAATGATTTCTGCCTCTGTACAAACTACAAACGTAGCTCACAGCTAATGCTGAGCCATGTGCTTTTGTACTCCTTCTTCTAAATTAATCTTGATTTCCCTTTATTAAACATTCATATAACTTAAACAAGGAATAATAGGCTGTGAATTTACACCCATGCCCCCTACAGTGGTGATCAGCTACTTTTGTGTAAGGTGAGAAACAAGGATTTATAATTTTTTCTCACATTTGTGGATCTAACCCTGACAAATTGCCTTGAGGGGTAAGATGAAGGATGAGGCTGAAATGGCTGGATGCTGACTCCAAAATTATACTCATCAGTTTAAAAGTTCAGGATTCAGTGATTTGATTTAGGACAGAAAACTAGATACAGACAGCCTGCAGACTGACTCGTGGGTTATTTTTATAAGCAAGTACATCGTGAATGCTATTTGTTACAGCAAGCTCCACTTCTCATGTGACACTGCTAGGATTTTCAAGTCTCATCTGTTGAGAAATTATGGTATATAGCTGCTCATTTTCCAGATATCAAGTGCTCTGAGGCAAAGAGTGAACATCTTCAGAATAATACAAATACCAAAGGAAAAAATGTACCTGGCCTTGCTCCCTTTGTGTACCCTCCTGCAGCAATTAATGTGCAGATCTGCAGTAGTATATTGCTGGTTTTCATCTCTCCTGTTGTCTTCTTTACCTCACAATCACTATAAACTTGAAAGTAGCTGAATAAGGTCTTGTGGGTGCTGCTGTCCAGGAGATGTCCACCTACTTCATTGCTGGGCTTTGTGCTATGCTCTTGCCCTCTTCACAGTATTGTTCTGGAAGTAAAGGAAGTGCCGAATGACTCATTAATTTGTTGATTCCCATTTGTCTCTTAAAAAAAAATTCTAACACTGAAAAGACTTCTCAGAACGTGAGCCTCTCTTACCAGAGAATCTTTCTATACAGAAATCTCTTTGGCTAGACTGTATTTTTCTGAATTCCTAGCCACCGTTTATTATCTCTTCTGCATTGAGACATAATCTGTAAAAATGAGTTTAATTTGTTTCTGCTGTGTTGTTATAACTTCTCCTATCATCTATGGAAATGCCTCTGTGAAAATGAGAGTTGCCCCTGAAGTCCAAGTCTGAAAGTGCTCATGGCGAAGAAGAACGTTAACCTACTGTACAAAAGTACATGTAAGTTTTTGTTCTGGAGATTCTTACACCTAATAAAATGGAAAATAACCAGAACTGTTGTTTTAAGAGAAATGTTTACTCCGTATTTCAAACAGAACTGCAAACATGCTGGACAAGAAAACATCTTTTTCCTGAAAAAAAAAAAAAAAACCAAAACCACTTGGTCTAATAAAATGTTAATCAGTCTTCCTTGGTAAAAATCTCATGATGCTGGATGCCCTGAATTACTGAAATAAGTACTGTACAGATCAGTCACCTGTACTCCAAATGTTTGCTTTTGAATGTCTTCTTTATATAGTGCTCCAGCTTAATTTTTGAACTAGCCCGGTTTTAACAGACTCCAGGAATAAAAATGAAGTCTTGATGAACTACCAAATTGCTGTTACTGTTCTTTTAGGAGTGGTGGGATTCTGCTCAGATGATCCAAAGTGTTAGGAGCTGCTGTTACCTTCATGACCTTTCATTGAAAAAGAATAATCAATCTGACTCTGAGTTCCTGAACTTTCCAGTTTGTACATGGAGGTTAGATTCATGTGAAAATGATAGTTGGACATCTGCGTTGTCAGGATGAAACAGGCAAAGCATCAGGAAGCGACGAAGACAAATGGATACTAATTCCACATGGAACTCCCAACTACTAATTGTGAGCCTCTTGAAGAGGTGTCATCTCTTTCAAAATACAGAAAGAGCAAGCTGGTATTTAGTGAAGAAAAGTTTGGCAATGTTTGAGGCATTTCCTTTATCTGAAAAAAAAAAAAAAAGTCAGGAAATAATTTCCTATATTATCTGTGAGTTTACGGTATAGCTGTGTCCTTTGGGTTTATGGATTTGTATGAATGAATAAAAAACCTATGTGGCTTTGTACATATTGCTAAGCTTTATAAGTGGAGAGAATGAGAGACTATACTGGAGCAACAGGAAGACGTCCTCTGTTATGTGAGAGGCTAAAGTTTGCATCCCTGCTACAGAGACAAGTTCTGAACTCAAATATTCTGTATGAATAAGCACAGGCTAAGTTGGATTAGTAAGCAAGTAGTGGAAAACTGGAAAGTCAGAGTTCACTAGTGTGCCAAGTGCAGGCTTGAATTGCTACACCACACAATCTTGATGGTTTTTTTTCCTGATTGAGATACTTTAAGCAATGCTCTTTTTATTTTCAGTCTTATATCTGGGAGCCAATTGCAGGTGATTCCTACTTCTGAAAACATGAAAGTGCTGTAGATTGCATGGTATTAGCTAGAGTTACTGATTTTATGTGGAAAATACCTCAACTCTGGTGAAAATTCTGCAATAACATCTTCAAATATCTCCAGATCCTGTTATGGTTAAGCCCTGTAACAAATTCACTTATCGTTTTGTTGTCAAATAAAATATAACAATTGGGAAACACTGGCCAACACCATACTAAAACACTGTAATGCTATGACATGATGGAAAGGATGGAAAGTACAGCAATAGCAGCAGGGTGGCAAAGTCCCTGGCTACAGCAAACGAGAACAAAAACAACTGCAGCAGCCACCAATACAGAAACAAAAGAAAAAAAAAAAACAAAAACAACAACAAAAAAAAACCTGCTTACCTTTGGAAAGCCTCAGGTAGGTAAAGCTCTCTAATGAGCTACCCTTGCCTCCATTGCCAACCCTTAAGTGAAGTCTGGGAAGGGTTGGATCCTGGCTCCACCCCTTCCAGTCACTCAGGAACATTGCATGCAGCTGAGCTCCCCTGGGTTGGCCCTGCTTTCACACCAGGTGTTCAATCACTGTTTCAGCCCTGACTTGGAATTTCTGCTACTGATGTTCAAAGTAGTGACAGCTAACAAAGATGGAAGTTGGTGCCACAGATGTATATCTAGGCCTGGGATTTAGAGAAATGGACATTTGACCCCCATAGTTGTTTAGAAATGATTAACAAAGACAACAAAATGTTTATATTAGGTTTTACAGCTTTTCTTCAGATTTATCTACCTGAAGTGACTATCTGATACTAAGATGCCTGCAGCAATCTAATGGGTGGAATTTGATCTCTTGAATGATATCGTTACTTCATCTCTTAGAATAGAGATCCGATTTTAAAAGCCATTATACAAATTAATGTATGAATAAAACAAAAAAAAAAAACATCTCCAAACTGTTTCTTGATCTCTGTGTTCATGAATTGGATTTTAACTTGTTGATTCAACTAAACATCTGATAACAAAATAAGCAGCACTCCGTATGTGAAAGCTCTTTTCCCAGATAGATAAATTACCAGTTGTATAGAATAAGTTGTATACAACTGTATTACTACTTACATCTGTCCTGGTTTGCTGATTTTTTTACACTGTTCCGTAAGAAATTGCAAATTTTGAACTTTACTGCAGTAGCATAAAAATATTTAAGCATCTTTTAGATACTTAGCGTTCTGTAGGGGCTACAAGGAAGGGTAGGTTTGTGGGTAAAGCACTAGCCGTGGAATTATTCACTTGACTGTCTCCTTCCTTTTTTACTATGGACAAATCAAACAGGCTAAGCATTTTTTTTTTTTTTTTTTTTTTCATTTGGGACTTCAGCAACATTGCTTCCTTTCTGTCTTTCCCATGTAGTCTATAATTTGAGACAGAAATAATTCTTACAAGTTCTATACAAGATAAACTAATGCCTACTTCCAGGCAGGCTACAAACTAAGCTGTTTCGGCTGCTGTTAATTTTCTTATGTTTTTATAAATGCCATTTAAGATTCCTTTAGGTAAAGCTTCTCAAATACATGGTTCTGGTGTAGTCTGTTGGTCTATAGCCCTTTCTCCTACCGGTCCCCTCTCCGATTTTTTTTTCCCTTTTCAGTGATGTTACTTTGCTCAAATCTAAAGGACATAGGTATGTAAACACTGAAAAATTGTGTTGTTCTTGTTCTCTTGCAGTGGCATAGTCTTTGCTTCTGGGAGAAGTCATTCTCTTTAGAGGATATCTGCAATTACTTCTACTTTCTACTTTCCATGTAACGCTCATATATTCTCTTCTTAAATTTTCTGTCCTACATATGTAATTCGGAACAGAAGATCCTCAACCTTTTTTTTTTATTATTATGTAAATTTAGAAACATAAATCACTTATACATTAAAAATGATGGTGTACAAGAGGCCCTCTTCATCTCTAGAAGTGTACAGTAGTATAGTATTAGTGTCTTTCTTCTAATTTTACATGAAATTGAATGATCAAAAAAAGTTTCAAGCTTGAAGGCCTTGCAAGTGATATTTTAGAAGTCTGACAGTCTTTGAGAAAACCTTATTTCCTGGCAACTGGAGGAAACAGGAATTATTTCCTTTGCTTATAATTGAAATCCCATTCTACCTGTTTGGACTTTGCAAAAATTTTTTCTGTTTCACTTTTAGGTCACAAGATTGGTTATTTTTAATTATTTTATTGTTCTCCTTTTTTTCCCGCCTCTTCAATCAAATGGCAATTAAGAGACTGAACAAGATTTCAGCCAGAACCTTGTTACAAACTATTCACATGAGACTTACTGAGTTGACAAGGACAGAACTGCCTCCAAGATGCTATTGCTTCATTTAAAGATTTTTTTTTTAAGTGCTGAGTAGCAGTGCTATCTGTGAATTGGCAATATTGCCCAGTTTTCATCAGTTCTAAATTTTCCTTCAGTTCTCCCATAGGAAGAGTGCAATCTCAGCTATGCCTTTCCACAGCACACTACTTTTTCTGAAGCCTGCCTACACCAATCTCCCTGCTGGCCTCATCAGAAGTAAGAGAGATCTTTAAGAGTATCAGCAGCTGTAATTTGCTTCTACTCATTTAAATTCAGAGGTCCTTCTGGAGTTTCCATAGGCTTACGGGAAAATACTATTACTCTGCTCTGAGTCAGATTTGCAGTGTGAAACCATCTCTCCACTTACACACTCCACACATTGTATTTTACAGCCATTGTCTTGATTACTAAGCTGCAATTGATTCACTAGGCAGCAAATTGAAAAATTATCTCTACGCTTCTCTGTAAAATTACCTCTGATAGCAGGTGCATTAGACAGTGCTTTAGTGCTAGCAGAAGGCTGTCAGGCTATTGCCATCTCTGCCAACTAACTCTCACTGCTAGGCAAAAATTGAAGTCCTGAAACATTCTTAGGAGCTACAGCCACTGACTGATTCCCTCTAAATAGTGGGAAAGTACAGGATGGCATGTTGAGAGAGAGGAAAGTAGTCAAGTTACTATATTGAAGTAAATTCTGTGCTTAATTGGCCCTAGGAGTAAGGGTGATTAAAGGGATCTCACATCAAATTTGGTTAGATAGAGCGATGTCCTTTCTTATATCAGCATCTATGGATTATAACCCCTATAGTGAACTCACTCACGTATGTCTCTCTCATCTTCATCAGGAGGAAGAGGCACTCCATAAAACTCAGGCGGTAGTTTTAGAGCAGAGCAGACAATAGCTTTGCATATTGCATGGTGAAGATATAGTGCTTAGTGTTATAGGTGTTGCAGATGCTAAAAGTACAAATAAGTTTGCCTGTGTCTTTTTTTTTTTTTTTTTTTTTTTTGCAAGATCTTGCAAGCAGTTCCTCAACTGTCGAACAGTCCACCCATCAAATCAATATCTTTCCATTTTGGAGAGAAGGACGTTATGGAGAACTGTGTCAAAGGCCTTAAGGAATTTCAGATATATGGCACGAGTGACTCTACCTTTGTCCACTGATGTAGTTACGCCATCATAAAAAGCAACAAGGTTAGTAAGGCAGGACCTGCCCTTGGTGAAGCCATGCTGGTTGTGCTATATCACCTCCCTCTCTTCCAGGTGCCTTACCATAGCTTCCAAGAGGATCTGCTCCATGATCTTCCCTGACATAGAGGCGAGGTTGAGTTCCCTGAGTCATCCTTTCTACCCTTCTTAAAAATGGGTATGATCTTGCCTTTTCTTTTCAGTCACCAGGGACTTTGCCTGGTTGCCATGACTTTTAAAATAGCATTGAGAATGACTTGATGACTGCATTGGCCAGTTTCCTCAAGACTCTAGGATGCATCTTATTGGGACCCATTGACATTTGGATGTTCATGTTCCTTTGCTTTGCTTTGCAGGTTCTTAATCTGGTCTTTGCTTATGGCAGGAGGGGCATTGCTCCCTTAATTCATGGCTACCAACAATTCAATACAAACTCTGCTCTGGGATTTCAGGAGAGTTTGGTACTGAAAAGCTTGAGCTGGAGAAAATTAGATTGTAAGTGTGATACTCACATTAAAATTTTAAAATTTTAAATTAAATTTTAAACCTTTAATTGAGTTAAGGTAGTGATTTCATATAAGAGATAAGCAGGATGAAATGTTTAGTTTTTAAGAAGATGTATTTGAAAACAGTGGAGCCTCAGGCAGGCTTGTGTTGAGAGCCATAGGTAAAAGAGGATAAGGTCAAAAGGCTGGCTTGATGTCGGTGGTATGTTTTTGTTTAATTTGGAAAATGAATATATTTGCAAGAAGGAACAATGAAGGAGCAGCTCTGGGTCAGAGGACTAGGAAAGTTCTTGTCTTCTGAGAGCTATTTTGAAGATACTATTGAGCAACAGGAGGAGAAAAGGAATGCCTGCCTTCTTAGGGTCAATGAATAGAGACTATTTTTACACAAGAGTGCTTTTTTTCCTCTAGGAAAAATGCTTTGCACAGTGCATTGTGTAAGCGTAAGTGAAATTGTTGGTTCTATTCTACGGTAAATTGCATGTACCAATGGGGATTCATGTGAATATGTGCATTACTCAGATCTCATGGGGAGTTTCTAAGGACTGTGATTCCAAGGTCTCCAAGAGGATTCAAACCTGTTATAATTTCTACTGTGCTCCTTTAGCCTCAGAAGTCCTCTCACAACTACAATGTCTTTATTTAGGATATCTTACTTGTGTGCTTAGGCAGGTACGTGTTTGTATGCTCTGGCTCTTACAGCTTGTGAGAAGGCCACAAGCACCAGCAAAAGTGACCTTCCTAAATTGAAGATGACGGTGTTTTTATCCTTCTGCTTGGCATGTCTGGGAGCTATAACAGTAAAACAGAAGAATGTCTTCTTTTCTGTCCTTCCCTTCCACTTCCCACCCAAACAGAGCTTAGCAGCCTGCCAAAGGGTGTTTGGCTTCAGCAGTTGTGTAGTGACCCCTGGCCAATTTATAAACTCATCCCTGCCCTGGGAAGGAGGGGCTGACACATGCCCTTGTGCTTTCCTCTTGCTCTTTCAGTGCTTTCTGCTTGCTTTTCTTCCCAGGCACTCTGACATCCTGACTTATTTTACAATTACAGCAACTTGCTGCTGAGAGCTTAATGAGTACGAAAGGGCACTTATGATTTCCAAACATCATAAGGCAAAATAGTGCTGTGGGGGAGACAATCTACAAATGAACAGAAACAGTGGAACACTGAAGGGTGAGCAGGGTGGTGCAAAGCCATCTAGAAATATCCACCTGCCCTGAAATGACTTCGACTCACCTGAAAGTCCATCTGTATTTCAAGTGTGCCTAATGGCTTTAAAAATGTTGGTGGAGTGCTAGCACAATGCAAAATCTTTTCAACCTGAGCTTGCTGTTTTATGGTGGGGTATCATTAATGCCTGGAAACCTCTTGAGAAGTAGTGTGCTTTCTCTGGACTCCAGCTCATATTAGCAAATGAATGAATGCTTATCAGTGTGGTGGAGAAGATCCTATGCCTTCTTACACTAAAAGGATTTTCAGTGTTTTTGAGATATGCAAGGGAAAGCACATTCCTCCAGTTGTATAATACTCAAACATACCCCAAATGCAGGAAACCTACATATGTAACAGCTCTTAACTTTTAAGTAAAGGATGTCATAAAGAAAATGTGGGCTACTGAGGCAGACCTAATGACTTTAAAAAGGTAAACAAAATCACCAGAGCAGAAACAATAAGGTCCCTGTGAATGTGGGGAATCATCTTGGAGTTCTGTTTCTTTCTTGACGTGCTAAGTGCAGCTGAGGGTACATTTGCAGGATGCTCTGAAAGCAATACCTCCTGTTTATTTCCATAGAATCTACAAGAGATACAAAGAGCACAATAACATGATTCGATAGAGCAAATTCTCATCTACAAGACACTTTTTTTTTTTCAACCTAGTCATTGCCATTAGCTATGCATTTTCACCAGAGATGAACAAGAGCCTGAATGCCATGCTCGTAAAAAATCTGCACAGCCATATGGAATGTGGCTTGTCTTTCATGTTGCTGCTGCCACTGCTGAAACACAGCATGCCTTGCTGTGCTCACATCCACTGTTTGGTCTCCATAAATATTCAGCAAGTGTCAGTAAATGTCAGTGGGTGCAAATTTTTCTGCATGGAGGAAGTCAGTGACATACTTCTGATTTGTAGGCACTTCCATGTCAGATGCCATATTGTCAGACTGCTCTTCAGCTGCTATCTTTTGCATGGTAACAAAATTTAATGGGATATTGGTGGGAAGGTTCAGCCTCTTTTGCCATACCACCAACATCCACCTATGACATAGTGGACCAACATAATGAAATAGGAGTCATTACTTTCAGATTAGCATTCACAGAAGCCAGCTTTGCTGAGACCCTTTCTCCTGGCCCAGGCAGCTTACCGAGGGCTTCCCTTCCCTTCCTAAATGGTGCCGGGAGTAATCATAAAGTTACAGTAAGCACAGTATGCTCAGCGTGGCTCACTATGCTTGGGAAGCAAATCATGATATCTTGGATTCTTGTAACTCATTTGCTGCTTGCGTGATGTAGTTTAGCCTTCAGAGACTCTTAGATCGAAGTTACTGCTGATATTTAGAATTGCTCAGAAGGACAGAGGGTGGCAGCACAGCGCTGCCGGAGCTCACTCACACAAATTACAGAGCTGAGGCAGTGCAGAGTGGGTGTAAAACATTTCATACACACTTGCTTCTAATTAAATGTACACTTTTTGTGGTTGTTGTTTTCTTTCACAACAGGTATTGCCTGGTATTTTTTTTTCTTTTAATTTTTATTTAAAACCATATCCTTGACTTAAGCTTGACTTAAACTTAAGTGGTGAAGTTGAAAACCATGGGTCATATATGTAGTGTATGTGAACAGAGACAAAAATTGCCTCTAGGAGGTTAATCATGAAATTCCAACTTATTAAATGCTATAAAATTGCTGCCCGTTCTGCTGATGATAGTGACATTTCTTAACATAAGAGTACCAAGTGCAGACGGAACTGAGGCTGTGGCAAGTTCTGAATTGGGGAAAGAGTGAAGAATCTGCAGTGAGAAGCACTGTAGGAAGTGATAGGAACTGTGGAAGAAGATGTAGTTCAGGGAGCCTTATAATAGGCTCAGTTTGCACATTTCTCCCATGGAGAAACAAAGTTAAGATGTTGCTTAATGTGCTGCTGGAAGAGACTGGAATTTTCTGGTGTTGAGGACTAAAACTTACAAAAACAAACAGAAGCCACAAAACCCAAAAACCTAAACCAAAGCCAGATCTACATCTACAGCCAGATTTGGAGAATTCGCACAATCCATATTCCTCTTCCACATTCCCAACTAAGTGAAATGAAGACATTAGGCTATTGATAGCGTACTACTAGAACATGCATGGCTAAAAATTTATCCATGAAACATTTTCTCTGTTCTTGTAGGAAAACAATAAGCAGAATTACTGAAGCATCATTGGGAATTGTTAAAAATGATAAAAGGCTTCCTGCATGAGTGTCAGAAATGGCTTTTTTAAAAGAAGCTAGTTTAGCTTTGAAAGGAAGCCTTGCCCATTTCCTATGTGAATAGGAAATGTCTTCGTCTCTTGTACTTTATATGAGATGGCAGACACAAGTTTTGGAGCAGACTGATTAAAGCCCAAAGTTATGTATTTATCAGTTCTATATTGTTTTAAATTGGTGATGTGATTTGAACCTGTGTTATGCATTGATTATGTTATCTCAGACTTGTAGAAATTTTCAAGTTACAATTGTAACTACCAAATTGTTTTTGATGGAAATCTGTGAAGATAAAATATAATTTATGATTTGTGTTGTAATAATAGCTTAGTTAAAAAAGGAAAAAAAAATATATATATATTTTAAACACACATGCACAGGACAAATTTTACAAATGACTTTTTCCTCATTCACTTTGTTTACCACTTCAGCACTTCACTTAGATGAGATGTTATATTTTGCCTTTATGTAGGTTAATTTACTTAATCTTGTCTTGCTATGTTTTGGCTAATCAAAAAATGAATCATAATAGTTTTCTGTGTGCAGATGAAATTTTATGCCTGATAATCTCAGGAGAGATTATTTCAGTTCTGAATCTTCTCCAGAAGGCTAACTAGCTTACAAGGAAGCAGGACCAATGTGCATACTTATTTAATATCAGTCATGATTTTAGTTTAAAATAATGCAAAAGAATGTCTCTGAACTGAAGATGTCATATTCAGGAAAATTCAAAAGCTTTTTAGGTGTGGAAAAATTATTCCCACCCTTAAACAATAGAAGAGCTTGGTAGACCCAAGTCCAATGAAACACGGAAGAATGGAAAGAAAGAGCAGCCTCTTCTACTTGACTTTTGCTTGTATTTGTGATTCCAGTCACTCTTTAGAATCTTTTTCTAACACCATCACTGTTTTTTTTTCTTATTTTCTTTTGTCTGGTAGTGCTTTTAACTGTAAAAAGAGAAGGACATCTCCCACCTCAATTCCTTCCGGATGTTAGCTCTCTTTTCATATAGGCATTAAAAATCTTTGAAATGACAAAGGTCAGGTTTGAACAGACTAATTTATACTATTAAAAAAGAAAGTAGTATTTAAGAAGTCAAAACCTGATTGATAGAAATCACAGCATGCATTTTCATTGTAACTGTACACTATAGAATCATAGAATCATAGAATTACTCAGGTTGGGAAAGACCTTCAAGATCATCAAGTTCAACCACATGTATATGTACAAAGAATCTGAAATGTTTCTGAGAAAATCTTTTCAATTGCCTCTCTTAATAACAATTTGATAATCTTCTGCAGTTGTGTTAACAATGATGGAACTTATGTATTTATTTCCCTGACATTACATTTCTTATTTACAGTCTGATCTTGACAAATTAGAAATAATGTTGAAAGACATAGGTCTGACAGACCATTTGCTGCAAATGTAGTATTCTGCTCTGAATGAATCATTGTTTTAGAAAAGCTTTCTTTGCTAGAGGTAGGGCACATCATGCAGTGTGTTTCTCCAAAACATACAGGTATCCATTAATTGCAGCTCATAACACACACTTGCATCTCAGTGGGAAGGGGTTATACAAGCCAGGAAAGCACTTGGTATCTAGCAGGTTTGCTTTCTAGCAGTTAGAAAGCAGAAAAGTTGCCCTGACTTGAAAGGTGCAGTTCCCCAATCTGGAGAAACCTTTGTGATGGAAAAGGTTGTGAGAGACACAGCCCCGGGCTGCAGTGTGGTGGCACTGGCTGGTGTTGACAGGCAGATGAATGCAGTAGCAGCCACCTGCATTTCTCTGCTGCAAGTGAAGTTTTCTTAGGTGGGTTCAACTTGTGCCAGGAGGCAGAGCAGCTCGTCAGGATTTAGTGAAGTGATTTTAGCCAAGCTCCAACACTGTGCCCTTAAGTTCTGAAGATCAAGAAGCATTCTGAAATAATTGTTCCCGGTGGAGACTGTAATGAGGTTAGGCTAAACACATTAAATAACTGTAATTCCTTATTGTCTAATGACACCATTTGAAATAGCATTTGAGATCCCAGGAAACTGGGTTAGATCAACTTTCCTCTACTTCATCAAAACATCTATTTATTCCCGAGAGAGGTATCATTTTATAACTGACCAAGCATAAGTTTTCAGTGTTTCAGCATAGCAATCTGGCTTTCCTTTGTTGCCATATATATAGACAAGATATTTCTTCGAGGGCAACTAAGAATATAGTTTTCAATATAAAAATGTTAGATAGGGAAAGAAAAACAAAATCTTTTGAAGTTATTCAAGAAAGGAAGATCTTTATGAGCTGCTATATCAAATCTAGACAGACTAATTGCAGCACCCTAGCATCCTGTTAGTAACTGACTCATGGCTGAATCTTTTTTTCTTTTTTTTCCCTACAGGTCTTTTGAAATCTTCTTCCTTCAATTAGTCTCTGAAAAGAGATCAATAAAATAGTTTTCTCTTGTAAGAGTAAAGATGTGTCTAGACTTCACAATGGATAAAGTAACAGTTTGTCTGCAGGAATGATGAAATTCTCGCTCTCAACCATTGTAATATGTCTGTGGGGCTCCCAGTGTGACTGGACCATCCTCATGTGATGTGCTTATATCTACACAAAAAAAAGCAGGATTTTCTTTTAAAACATTTGCAAACAATCTAAAGAAGGCTTATGAGAGCAGTGATGTTGGGCAGAAATACTGTACTATGTTCAATCCCATGATAAGGGTAAATTTAAGTATTTGGAAAAGGGAGCTGTCTAAATTTAAACTAAATTTAAAATTAGCTTTTTTTTTTTTTTTTTTTTTTTTTCTCTCCTAGATCTGTTCTCTTACTTTGACTCAGTCCCTAAATTATGTGAATGCAGTCAGGAAATTTATTAAACTTTGAATTTTCACAAGCATTGTTCTGTAGTTGTTCATCTTTGTAATGAACAGTGAGTCTGTGAGAGACTTTACATCTTTTTCAAAAGAAAATGGTAAAGATAATAGTGGAGGCACCTGAAACACAGAATGCATGAAGAAGGTCAAACCTGTTCTTCCTCAGTACTCACGAGATGAATGATGTCCCTGCAAACCAAACTCAGCTGTAAGACAAGTGAGTCCCAGAGTAATTCCTTCTGGAAGAAATTGTAGATATGCCTTCCTTAAGCTTGAAGATAATGCAGAAGTTGGAAAGTAAGAGAGTTTTATGCATGGACAGTGAAAATGACTTTCATGTTGATGACTACTCCAATTTTTCAGATAAACTCTAAGTTAAGCTCCTTTCTTTCTGCGTTTAAGTACAAACAAATTTGACAAATAGAAATTTTGTGCAAAATTCATCTAGGTCCTGAAGACCATAGCTGTGTAATAATGAACAAGCTTGGACTGCAGAAGCTAGCAGTCCGGGAAGGCTACCAATGAGATCCTGAGTCTGCTACCATGGAGGCCAAAACAAGGTTCTTAAGATCTGCAGTAATCTGCCCGATGTCATGCACCAGGTGCATGGCAGAGCAGAGAATGGCACCTATTCCACTTGGAAAGGCAATGTATTCACTGGCAGACTCCCCAGAGAGTTGGTACAGATTTTTATTCACTAGTCATAGCTACAGCAGTCACCCTGTAGTTAAAGCAGATGACTGACTTAACCTACTTAATGACATTATAGCTGGAAAAACATTGCAGATCTCCTTATTCCTCTCTGTTTGCCTTGGCTTTCTCAGCTTCACTTGGGAGATAACAGCAACATTGAGATAACCAAATATTTGTTCATATGAGTACATTTCTTAATTAGCAAAGTTCTTTGAAAAACTGTCTACGGTAAGTGTTACAGCAACAAGAGGAAGCCAGAAATTGTTTCCTCTGGCGTTTAGTCACCTCTTAGGATGAAGCCACTAATTTCTCCTCCTCCCCATTTAGCACACACATTATGTAAATAATCCTAACAATAAGCTGTCTGGAGTATCTTATTGCTTAATTAATATGGTTTAAATATTATGAATAAATAAGATCACATTCAGATTCTGAGTAAAGTAAAGGGGATATGATCCAAGATGGAGTTTCAACTCCCTTCGCATCTGTTCCTCTATTTTGTTGGATTAATTTTATGTTCTAAATTAAATTATTCTTATGAATCTGTTTCCTCTGATGTCTGCCCTCCTCCCCTCATCTTCTCATCATCTGTCTGCTCAACTCCTTTTGCATAGGGAAATAAAAGCCACTTGACAGCCCAGCTGGCTGAGCAGGTCTGTGCTGCTCCCTCCATCCCTCATGGGGCCCCTGAACGTGAGAGGTTTGGAAATCTCTGGACTGGTTGCTCTCTGTTTGCAGATAAATGCAGTCTTCCCAACTGGCATTCATTGTTATTTTGATCCATGTTTTAATTAAAAACTTGGGAATTTAAGAGCAGTTGAAATGAAGTGGACTTATTTTTTAGTAAAAGATCCTAGTCTTCCTCTTCACTCTGCCCCCAAATAAAACTCGAATACAGGAAATTCTCAAAGCTTTGCATATTTCTGCTTAGTGAAGGTGAAAAAGTTGTTAAAGATTTATTTTCTTCACCCGGTTCTCACAAATACACATTATATATATATACACAATAATTTTGTTTTCCTATCTTATGACCTTTGTCTGAAGATAAGCTTTCTTTTTTCCCCCTTTTTTCTGGTGACCTGGAAAATGTGGCCGCATCACTGTTTCTGTAGCCAAAAGTTATATATTGAGGTTTCATTTTTATTTCCCTAAATTATAGATCCTTAATGGAATTAATTGACCCTCTCTCTGGCTGGTAAAAGGAGCTGGCACGCTGTGTGTTTAAGACTATCTATAAATAGTCTCTCCTTTTTGTATCTATGCATTTTTAAGTACTTAGTCGTGTAATTGTCATTGAAAGTCGAGTGTTCCGTAGTTGGGAAAAAACTTTGTTGAAATCTTCCTCGGGGTTTAGAAAACCCTTTCCAAGGGATAAACTAACACAGGATGACTAAATGGAATTTTAGAAATTAATTACATGTAAAAAGTCACTCTGTTTTTTTAGAAGCATTGTCAGACCATGGTCTCAGTGCTGCCATGTCTCAGTGGCAAAGACTGGTCTGAATTGTTGTAGAGGTGTTGGATACATTTAAAGAGTGAAAGACAAACACAAATACCCCCTTTTATCTCTTCAGGGTTTTTTTTTGTTTGTTTGTCTTCACCTTTTAATTTATTTAATGTTATTCTTGCAGTCTCACGTTGCAGACTTTTAATTACACAAAACTGTTTGTAGAGTGGTCTGTATGGCTTTACAATTTTGCTGCTTCTTTCAGAGCATGTTGGTGTGGGCAAAGGGAGAATGCAGGAGGATCCTGAGCCTGCTCCCATGTGCTGAGAGGCGTGTTGTACCTGTTACTTCATGATGAAATGTCTTTGAGTCTGCCTGCTGAAACTGAAGATGATTTTTTTTCCTGTTTAAGAAATATTAGCCATAACCTCTACACTTCTGAAATTAATTTCTTTCTTCTACCACTTCTTATCTCTTTGCCTGCAGTGAAAGAAACAGCAACTTAATGCAAAGGAAATCACACCCGATTTATTCATGCTTGTATAAACAGCATGTATTTCTTCACATGCAGGTAAATGGAATTATAAAGACAAGACTTTGTGAATAAAATTTTGAGAAATGAGAGTTCACTAGTAACTCATTTACCATGACAGGAGATGAATAGAGGTAATTTAGTCTCGTAAAAGTAAAATTGGCTCATGTCTTACACAGGAGTGGGAGAAAGAATATTGTTTAGTGGCTGGAAAGCAGCACAGAGTTAAGAACTGGCAGCTGTGCTGAGGGGGATTGTCTGCCTGCCTGCATAACCTGGGTGAGTCATTTTGTGTGCCTAGTGTAAGTGCTCCCTTTTGTAAATACAGGTCTAATTTTTTGGTGAGTTCCTAGAGGGTTTTGTTCTTCACAATGTGAAGCACGAGAAAATAGGACTCAGTGTGGTGCTGGTCTATTGCTGTGTTTTAATAAGAGTTTCCCTCTCTCTTTTCCGCTCCTGTGGCTGATATATTTGCTCTGTAAGTGTTTTTCAGCCTTCAGATCTGTCCTGGGCACAGTGAGAGTGGAAAACAGGCTTGAAAGTAATCCTGAAGGAAAAGAAAATATCCCTTGGTTTTAAAGATATATAATAGTTAGATGAAAAGATTAGGGCCTGCAGGACTAGGCATGATGAGCTTCAGATGAAGTACAAGATCCTCTAAGGTACCTGCTTGGGCAAATTAGCAGGACTGGGGGCACAAATGAAGTGCGCCTGGGAGGATATTTCCTCCCCCCCAAAAAACCCCAAAACCCAAACCAAACAAATGGGAAAAAAGAACAACTCAAAAAGCAAAGAGAGACTGAGTAAAACTACTCAGAAGAAATTCCCCTTGATACCAGTTAGAGTGCTGGAGAAAATCCCTGAGCTAGGTGATGGCCAGGGCTGCTCTGTGGTGCTGGATGACCGGAAGTGGGAGAGACCGGGCAAGAAGGAGGTGGCTGCAAAAAATGTGTGAAATGAGCAAAGAGATTTTTTGTGAATTGTCTGGAGCAATTTGTTTCCCACTATGTAGGAAAAAGGCAAGGGTTCTGTTGTGGTTGATTTTTATTCTTTTTTTGTTGTTGTTAATTTTGAAGGTGAGACAGAAAGAGAAAAGAAGGTTGTCAATGTGATCTACCTAAGGCTGTCAATGTGGTCTACTCGAGGCTGCCAATGTGGTCTACTTGGATTTCAGTAAAGCCTTTGACACTGTTCTCCACAACGTCCTCATGGAGAAGCTGGCTGCCCATGGTTTGGGTGGGCGTACACTCTGCTGGGTGAAACAGTGGCTGGATGGCTGTGCCCAGAGAAATGTGGTCGAAGTAGTTAAATCCATTGGCAGCCAGTCACAGAGGAATATCCCCCAGGGCTTGGTACTGGGACCATCTCTATTTAATATTTTTATTAACAATCTTGATGAGGGGATTGAGTGCACCTTCAGTAAGTTTGCAGATGACACAAAGTTGGGAGGGAGTGTTGATCTGCCTAAGGGGAGAAAGGCACTACAGAGGGACCTGGATAGACTGGATTGATGGGCCAAGGTTAACTGTATGAGTTCCAATAGGGCCAAGAGTTGGGTCCTGCATTTTGGTCACAACAACCCCAGACAACTCTACAGGCTTGGGAAGGAGTGGATGGAAAGCTGCCTGATGGAAAAGGTCTTTAATGTACTGATGGACAGTTGGTTGAGTATGAGCCAGCAGTGTGCCCAAGGGGCCAAGAAGGCCAATGGCATCCTGGCTCGTATCAGGAATGGCGTGGTAAGCAGGACTAGGAAGTAATCTTGCCCCTGTACTCGGCACTAGTACACTCACCTCAAGTACTGTGTTCAGTTTTGGGCACCTTGGTACAGAAAGGACTAATGTGCTGGAGCAGGTCCAAAGAAGGGCAACAAGGCTTGTGAAGGTCTTGGAGAATATGTCTTATGAGGAGAGACTGGAGAAACTGGGGCTGTTTTGTCTGGGGAAAAGGAGACTGAGGGTAGACCTTATTGCTCTCTTCTAATATCTGAAAGGTGCTTACAGCAAGAGCAGGGTTGGTCTCTTGTCACTGATGACGGGTGACAGGTCAAGCGGAAATGGCCTTAAGTTGTGCCAGCAGAGGTTTAGATTGGATATCAGGAAAAACTTCTTTACAGAAAGGGTTGTTAAGCACTGGAATAGGCTCCCCAGGGGGGTGGTTGAGTCACCATCCCTGGATGCGTTTAAAAACCATTTGGATGTGGTGCTCAGGGACATGATTTAGCAGAGGGTTGTTAGAGTTAGGGTAGTTAAGTTGTGGTTGGACTCGATGATCCTTAAGGTTTTTTCCAACCTGAGCGATTCTATGATTCTATGATTCTCAGAGGTTTGAGGTTAAACTGGATGGGTGCTGACATAGCCTTTGTTCTTAGAAGGGTCAAGAGTATATGCTTCATAAAAAACTGTACTATCAAAAATTCAGTGGTTCCACAGTGCAGGTAATGTTTGTTTAATGGTGTTGAACAGTTTAAATAACAGAAGTGTCTGTTTTCTGCCCAAGAACGTAGCTTTCAGCATTTTCACTCTCTTAAGAATGAACATTAAGACTGATCGATTTCTATTTTGGCTCACAAGAAGTTGTTACTCTTTGTCTGTTTGAAGACTGGTTATAATAATCTAAAATGAGATTGCTAAATCTTACATTATCATTAATTAATTTAATTATATGGTTCTGTTTTCATTTTGGAGGTGTTCTTAGTTTCCCTGAGTAGCAATGATGAGCACCAAGCTGTGTTCTCTTAAATAATTTACACATTATTTCTGGTAGCTGGAGACAGTGAGATGACTTGTGTCTCTTTAAAATGTTCCCCTGAATTACTCAGAAGATGCTGCTGTGTCGATAGCACCCTTCTGCTTCTCTGCTTTTAATCTGTTCATCATGCTGCAAATCTGTAAATAATGTTGTTTACAACAATTTTTGGTTCATTGCTAAGCATGACAGCCAGCTTTGGCCTGGGACTCGCTGAAATCGGCAGTGATCACTCTGGACCAGCACTAATCCGATCACTTTGCAGGCTGGGTTGTGCGATACCACTGGGATTTCAAAAGCCTTTTCAAACCTAGCTAGCTGTAAAAAAAGCTCAGAGGCTGGTCTGGGCAGGAAAGAAAGAACCATACGAGTTGGAGGAAATACCTGTCTATCCCAACATTTAAAAGGTCTGTGTGCATCTGTCTCTAAGATGTTTACTTCAAAAAAGTCTGTAGCTAAGTACTTAATAGCAAAAGGGGGCAGCAAGGGGTTGGAGCAGGCTGTAGAGTTACTGAGGCTCAGCAGAGAGCCATACTGAGGCTCAGCAGAGAGCCAGGGAGATGAATAAAGACTCATGAGTGATGTTTGCATTGCAGAGCAATGAACAACCCATGACGGCTGTCTCCAGAGGCAGTGGAGTGGAGGAGGGAATTACTAACTCATGGGGTTTGTTTCTTTTGCTTTTTTAACATAGAGTAAGACAAAAATTGATTGTAATATAAAATACACTTTAATAAGCCAGTGAAAGAAAGCCATGCAAGAATATTCTCAGCTTTAGCAGGCAGGCAAATTCTTTCACACTAACAGCGCCCACAGGTACTGTGGGAAAGCACCAAGCCTATGAGCACACTGTAGAGTGGGAGGTGAACTGTTGCACAATGAGGGGACAGGAGGCAGCCTATAAATTCTGGCTGATATCAGAGTAATGATATATACATATTTTTTCTGGCTATAATTATCTGGTCATATTTTCAGTGGTTGATTTCTACCTTGGGGTGATCTCTAGGATCTTGCTCTTGCTGAGTGTCTCAGGCCCTAAGGAGAAGGAATCTCTGAAGTGTTAGTGCAGTTTCCACTACAGTTCAGTTCTTGGTCTGCTTGATGATGACTCAAAGAAGGGCAATGAAACTGGTGAAGAATCTAGAGAAACAAGTAGAAGCTGAACAAACTGGGATTATTTAGCCTAGAGAAAAGGAAGCTCAAGTGAGAACTTATTTCTCTTTGCAACTACCTGAAAGGAGGTTGTAATGAGATAGGATCAGTCTCTTCTCCCAGGCAACAACTGACAGGACAAGAGGAAATGGCCTCAGGTTGCGCAAGGTTTCAGTTGGATATTAGGAAAAATTTCTTTACAGAGAAGACTGTGAAACATTGGAACAGGCTGAAATAGTTGAATCACTATCCCTGGGTGTATTTTAAAGACGTGTAGGTGTGTTGCTTAGGGACATGGTTTAGTGGTAGACTTGGCAGTGCTAGGTTAACTGTTAGACTTCATGACCCCAGGGGACTTTTCCAACCTAAATGATTCTATTGTCCTTACCCTGCTTTGTGGTTTCTGCAAATGGAAGTTTATGTTCTTGTCTCTTCTCCAGCATGGTTCTTTCTGCAACTCATTTTGCCTTAATCTTTTCACCACCGATCTCCTTATGCCCTTATCTTGTTTGAGAAATCGACCAGTGACTTAAATTTATCATATCTTCTATAGTAAAAAACATTTCAGGAAGAGAATGTGTTCGCATAACTTGTTCCACATTTATGGCATTATAGAGTATAAATGGTGGTTATTAATAATGCATCTCAAAAGGGTCTCTTATCTGACAAGCATAGTTTTATTTTAATATACAATATTTATGTTGTGCATGTAAGTGTTCTGCACTATATTTTATAAAATTAATGGATTTTCAAAAAATGGGAGTTCAGTATTATTTCTGGCTGTTAAATCTCTACCGAGAAATAGAAAGAGGCTGCAGGATTTTGCATGCAGGTGGAGATTACACTTTATAAATGCTAGCAGCCAGTGTTGGGAGAGTTTGGAAAAGAGCCGGAGATGTGATGGATGAAAATATATGAGAGTGATAGAGAAAATAAAAGCTCCAAATTTTGTTGAAGCCATTCATGTGAAGACATGCATACTTTAACTAAAGAAGCCAAATATCAATTGAAATGAAGTCACTGATTTTTTTTTTTTTCAGCTGGTACAACATAGTTCTGAATTATAAGAAAATGTATAGTTTACTGAAAGTGAATAAATCCACACAGTGTTTATCTTCTAAAATACCTGCATTTTAAAAATAAATCATCTGTAGGATATTAATAAAAAGAAAAGACAAAGCACCTATGCTTTCTTTTCATAGTGCTCCCTAGGCTATATCTGTTTCATAAATTTCCACGTAAAATTGTATGACAATTGTATTTCTCTGGGTGAAAAATTGACTTCACTAAAGTACACAGAAATGGGAGTTTGGTTGCTGACTTAAATTGAGCTGGTTTTCCTCCTGTATATATATTTAAGAGAGAAAAATGCTCATTGATGCAAGAAAATTTCCAGTTAGCCCACCATGATGACAGTGTATGTATAAAGAGAGGAGACTGAGTGCCTCAAACAACTTGTGATCATGAACAACCAGTTAATTCTACAGTCAGAAAATATCCAGTCATTTCAATGTGAGGTTGTTTCTCCTCCGCCTTTTGCCTTTGTACAGAAAGTAATGAGAATTCTATGCTGAGGCTCTATGCTAAAGTCTGTCAAATCTTGCTGCAGAAATGGATACTTACAAGGATTGCTTACATCTGTAAATATAGTGTAAAACACTAACAGTCTGCGAGATTTTTCTTCTTTATTGAGAAGCATTCAATTTTTGAGTTAATGTGTGGACAGCAGCATTTTACTGGACAGATGTATTCGATTTCTGATCTAAGAAAAAATTGTGGAGTACTTTGCTGGTTATTCAGAGATAAATGTGAAACAAGAATGCCAAGTTATTTTTTTCTCTGTAGCCTCAATGTCCTTTAACCTAATATAGTTTTTCAGATCTTTAGATGTGGGTGCAACACCAACTGGCTTCACTCAAGAACTGAGTACCGCAATGGAAATTTTACCACAGTAGTCAAGGGCCATTGCAGAAATTGCTCAGATCCTTCCTGACTCAGAGACCCTGGGGAAGCCTGCTGAGTAATTGTTCATTATGTAGGTCCTGCCTTATCTTCTCCCCCTTATTTGCATCTGTGGGTGTCAGGAGAGAGGTGATCAATAAGATGATAAACTCACTTTTTCCTGTCTCTGTCCCATTGGGCCATAAAGTTGTATTTTAATTAGTTTTCTATCTGTCTGTATTCTTACGATACTTATGGTAGAAAGGTGCTTTGTGAGAAAAAGAGGAAATAAGTTTTCTTAAGAGACTTGAAGTTTTTTCTAGCATTTTTCTTTGAAGTTCCTGTGCTCTCAGACTGCTAATTCTTCTCCTTTCTTTCTGTTCTCCCGGCATTGGTTGCACACGAGCCAAGACACCGAGCCCAGGTTCCTGGGCTGCACGAGCGGAGGGTTGTTTTTGTGCAAGTTGTGCTTGGCTTGTGCTTGCTTCTGGTCGGTGTACGCTGTACTGTGGCTCCCAGTCAGATGGATCAGTGTGGTGAGAGTTGGTTTTCCACTGTAAAGGCAGTTGGAAAATGCATGTTTGAAGCTACTTCTTGATAAATTCCTGCTAAATGAAAGTACTGGAGAAAAATAAAGCAGTGCTCTTACTTGGGATGCAGAGTTTCCAGAGAAATGCCCTGGCTGCAGGAAGCCTTAGGGAAGCTTGCTTCCCTCTGGCTCTGGTTGGAGTGGTGTTGTGTGTGGCCCCTGGCTTTGTGGCAGCTGAGACTCCTGGACACCTTGATCCTGTTGCTGGGCCCTGCTCAGACAACATGTAAGTAGGCACCACAGTGGGGCAGAGAGGTCCAAGAGGGTAGGACATGGGGTGGCATTTTACAACTTTTACTGACATATGACCTGCATCTTTCAGTTCCCAATTGAGTACCCAAGCCTCTGGTTGTTTGGATGGATTTTCTGGTCAAAAGATGACAGTGTTTGTTACAGGAAAAAAAACATTTCTAACTAAAAGTTACATTGAAAATGGTGCATTGCCAAGGAGATATAGGAGATAGCAAATCTACTCCCTGAGCTAGCCGTGCCCTCAGTTTCATGTATAGCAGCAGTGAATAGAGGACATTTCCTTATGATTTGTACCATAGTCTTAGCAGGTTTCAGTTCTCTTCAGACTGAGCAGCAGCCCTTCCTTGAACAGAAGATGCCTGCTACAGTTTAACGCAGCAGGTGACTGGTTAAGCACCACCCAATCATTTGCTCACTCTCCCCATTCCCAGTGATATGGGGGAGAGAATCTGGGATTAAAAAAAGTAGAACTTGTGGGTTGAGATAAAACTATTTACTAAGATATAGAAAAGGGTGGTAATTATGACTGTGTGTATATATGTGTGTGTACATATGAATGTATTTGACAAGTGATGCACAAATGATTGCTTGCCACCTGCTAACCCAGCTAGCCCCCTGAGCAGCAAAAGAGCCAGATGAATCTGCACTTCAAAACTCTTTCTGCTTGATGTCATATGATATGGAATATCCCTTCAGCCAGTTAGTCAGCTGTCCTTAGCAGCAGCTATAAACATTGGTGTGTTATTACTGCTGTTTTTCAGCCAGAAACAAAACATAGCATCATAGCAGTCACCGAAGAAATTGTCCCAGCTGAAACTAAATGCTTCAAATTCACCAGTGATGGCTCCAAAGTGGTCACAGCCTCCTTGCTACATGGTTCCAGGACAAAAGGCCATGCCATTGGAGTCAGCTGGGTTACAGGTGAGGGGTTGGGAGAAGGGAGGCCAGGGGACACCAGTGACATAGGCAGCCATGCCAGCTGGCAGCAAATTCTGCCTGATATAGGCAGAACATGAGGGAATAAGTTCCTGGTTACTGAGCCACCAAGAAAGAGCTCTAATTTACTTGAGCTGGCTGGTTAAGCCTCTTCTCCCTTTCCAAGAATCAGCACACTAAACATGTCTGGATGATAAATTCCTTCTGTGAAATTTTGAGTCAGTATGTTTTGCTTTTCTTAGGCTTCAGTGATCTGATGTTTGTCAGCTCCTACCCAGGATGCTTATGGAGTGTTGCAATGTTAATTTGTTGTTGCTGACCTTGCCATCTCTGGGTGGTATCTTTGGGATGTTCCAAAACCCTCATGTAGCTGTAGGTTGAGCAGTGTTATATAAACTGCAGTGACTGGAATTGTCATGCAAAATATGTTTCTGTAGCTAGTCCTGTTTCTGCTTAGTTATGTACCATGGAACTGTAGCTTAATCTTTAAAATAATATAAAATGCGTGCAGTTTATTTATTAAACAATGGAGCCAAAACACATTCAAATGGAAATACAAATCCTTGTATATACAGCTTTGGGCATAGATTTGCTCCTCCTTTTAATTCGTCCCTACTGTTCTGCAGTTCTTAGCAGTATACTTTTGAAATAGGCTGCTGTAATATTTTAAATTGCAAGTGGAAGGAACGGGACAAAGCTTAAGGTTCTTGTATACAACAAGTAGCAAAATATTTTCACACAATTTTTACCATACAATTGGTCAAAAAAACCAAGGGTATTAATCTATTTTTATTATCTCTTTTCATAGAATCACAGAACAGTTTGAGTTAGAAGGGACTCTTGTAGGTCATCTAGGCCAGCTCCCCTGCAATGAAAAGGGACACCTACAGCTAGATCAGATCAGGTTCCTTAGAGCCCTGCCCAGTGTGGCTGTGCAGCTGCAGTGTGACCCTGAATGTCTCCAGGGGTGGGTTATCCACCACCTCTCTGGGTAACCTGTTTCAGTGCTTCACTGCCCTTACTGTAATGAACTTTTTTCTTATATCCAATCTAAATCTCTCCTCTTTTAGTTTGAAATCATCTCCTTTTGTCCTATCACAACAGATCCCGCTGAAGAGCCTGTCCCCTTCCTTCTCATAGCCCCCCTTTAGATACTGAAAGGCTGATACTAGGTCTTTCAGATCTTTTTGTAAGTTGAGTGATTTAAAATGCAAGGAAGAAGTTGCACTGATTTGTAAGAACTGGGAGAAGATGTTGACTGTCTTGAGAGAAAAGAGGCCTTACAGGAGATCACAAGGTAGAGGGCTGGGCAATCACCGATGGTAAGAGGTTGAATGAGAGCAAGCGTTGGATTCTTTTCCTGGGAGGGTGCAACCCTGGGTATACATACATAGTGGGGGAGAAGAAGCTAGAGAGCAGCTCTGTGGAAAGAAATCTAGGGGTGTTTTTTGAAGGCAAGTTGAATGTTAGTCAGCAGTGTGCCTTGGCAGCCCAAAGAGCCAACTCTACCCCAGGTGAGGGAAGGGATTGTCCTGCTCTGCTCTGCACAGCCTCACCTCCAGCACTGGGTGCAAGTTTGGGTGCCACAACATAAAAAGAGCATAAAACTATCAGACAGGATACAAAGGAGGCCTATGAAGCTGGCGACAGGCCTAGAGGGCAAGCTGTATGAGGAGCGACTCAGGCTCCTCAACACTGAGGAGGCTGAGAAGTCTCATGGCAGCATATAGCTCCTCATGAGGGGAGTGAAGGGGCAGTGCTGATCTGTGCTCTCTGGTGACAGCAACAGGACGTGAGGAAATGGCATGGGAACTGTGTCAGGGCAAGGTCAGGTTGAAGGTTAGGGAAATGTTCTTCACTTTAGGATGCTCAGGCTGCACTGGAACAGGCTGCCCAGAGCAGTGGTCACAACCCCAAGCTACTAGAATTCAAGCATTTGGATAGCACTCTCAGACACTGGATTTGAATCTTGAGTAGTTCTGTGCAGAGCTAGGAGTTGAGCTCCATGATCCTCGTGGGTCCCTTCCAACTCAAGATATTCTATGAGTCTATGACCGAGTTCTGCATCTAAACTGTTGATGAAAACATTGTAGAGAACTGGCCCTAAAACAGAGCCCCATGGAACCCCACTGGTGACTGGCTGCCAGCTTGATGTAATTTCATTTAGTGTAACCCTTTGAGCCTGGCCCATCAGCCCACTGGTCACCCATTGTACTTTGTCTAACTTATTGTAGGATCACTAATTTGCAGCAACAAAATTCTTTAAATATTTCACATGGATTACATAATAAATAATGTTGGGCTCTTCTGTCGTGTGTGCCTCTCAGAGCTTCTACAGTACCAGCAAATCCCTGTGCCCTAGGGTTATACTCCTTGATAGATAATTTAATGGTCAGAATGTGATAGTATAATTAAATCATGTTGATGATTTATTTATTATTTATATTTTTGTACTGTTAGGTAATAAAGACTAATAGTAGCTCTGTGCTGTGCTGAATGATAGTGTGAAGGCAATGCATAACTGAAGTGAGAGGACAAAAAGTCAGTAATGAGAGTATCCTGTAAAATATCAAAGTGAAAACTGAAAGGCAAAGAACCTACCACAAATCCACCATGAGGTGAGCACAGAAAGTTTGGAAAGTGTATGAGAGTTTCAGAGAAGGGCTTCCAAAGTGAAGGTTGATCTACAGTGACTTAAATCAGAGGATGAGTAAGAGCTGATGCAGATAGCAGAGCTGATACCTGAACAGTGAGGCAAAGCAATGCTTTCTGAGTACAGTTGAATGCTAACAGTGTGCTGGTCTCTTTGCTAGACCTGTTCTGCAGCTGTATCACATGTGGTAGCTACCACTTTGCACACGTGAAAATGCATAAAGCCAAGAAGCAAAAACCTGTTTTGTGCTTTCTCCTGATAGACATGCACGAACTCTCAGGCCAGGGGACTTTTCCCTGGGTTTGGCAGCCTGCTTTTTGACACTTGACATCTTGACTAACAGTCAACTCAGTCCTAATTCCTTTCCTTTGGCAGAAAAGAAACTACATGAAACATCCAATTACTGCTCAAGCAGGAGACAAAGCTGCACATAAAAGTCAAAAGTCAAACCTAGACTTGTATTTACATCTCACGTGCTGCATTAGTTTTTGTTTAAATTGTTCATCAAGCAGCATTTTATGTGACCCTGAAGCCAGCTAGAGGCAGGGGCTGCTCTCTGACCACAATGAAGATTGTGCATGCACAGCTGTGCTGGAAAAATGAAACACTAGATCAAATAGCTACCCTGAAAAATTACTTGCACAGGTGCGATGAGTAAGTCTTTAGATAAAAATAGATGTTTCTGAGACTGTTCTGTGAAATCATGCAGTTTATTTCACTATCATCTTTCGATGATGGTTTCTACTAGTCAGAGAAAACAAGCGTATCTATGAGGCGTGGCTGTTATTTCAAGGTTTAGATCAGAGATGTTAATGGCACAGCCTTCTGACACAAAGTGTAGTTACAGTTCTTATGACAACTATTCCTCTCTCCTTTGGAGCATGGGCTAACAACAGTGTTTCATTACATGTTGTGTAGCACTGGGCTCTTTGACAGGCTTGTCATCTCAACCCAAGTGCTTGTTTCTAAATGGCACTTTGCAGTGTGAATTTGAGTGACTGACCTTCACTTTGCTTTGCTTGCTGTTCCGACTTCCAAGCTTCCCACTTTCATTACTTTCTAGCAAAATACATTTGGGAGAACAGATTTCTTTGAATTCTAGGAACTGATTTTTGTGGTAGATTCTATGAGTTGACTAAAATTAATTGAGTAGTAACAAAAGTATCTAAACAAATACAGAGTACTAATCTGTGTGTAACCAATCTGCTGATAAAAATGTATGGGTACAGCAGCCAAACCAGGCTATGCAGCAGGTTACTGTAGTTACTTCTGCAGTGTACTTACGAAAAATTTGAACAAATTGAACAGATATATTAAAAGACTTTATTCACAATAGAGAAACTTTTACAAATATAAGTTCTTAAAAATTAAGCATCTTGATCTATTATGTATTTCATAATTCAGGATTTATATAAAGATGAGAAGACTAAATGGAATATGCACAAATCAAAGCCAATTTAAATGTCTCAGAAATGGAAAATATGTATGATGAAGTCACCATAGAAACAGTGAGCCATAGGACGTTGCAAAAATCTGTGTACGATCAACAAATATGCAATACATATTTCACAAATGATCAGAATAATTATTATTTTTTTTTCCCATGAGAAAGTATGGTTGCCTTTTAAAATGATTTATTTCTTAGGACTTAACATATGCAGATTTAAATGTGTTATTTTGCTACAGAGAAGTGAAAAGAGGATAGGCAAGTGTGTTTACACAAAAATTATACCCCTCCATAATGCAATTTCTTTTGGTCTTATGAATGAATGGGGACACGAAGCAACCATTGCTAGCCACTTTCATACAGCTAGTTAAGTGAATGGGAAATAAAATGAATGTTATCTCAGCAATCTAACAACGGCTGGTAAGTACTGACTGTTTCAAAATGATTACTCTAGCTTTGGTGTTTTGGGGTTATTAAAAAAAATAAAAATAAAATAAATATATTCTCATTTTATGAAAAGTTTTCTTACAGTTGGCAGATCTACACGTTGTACAATCTTCTCGTCTACTTACATTTGTTTACAAAAAGTACAGTATAGTGCATTTTGTACATACAACCTGAATACCAATACCAGTCACATCAAATTTGTGCTCTTTCAAATCATCGTAACTATCAAACTAAAAAATATTCATACTGAACGTCTGTATTACAAGTAAACAGTTCTGACACGTATTTACGCACATAGGACCCAATGCATACAACAGTTTTGTGTTTGCCTGCTTTTTGAAACAAGAAGAGCTTATCAGGTTCTCCGTTGTTTCTCTGAAGCTTATTGAATAAACACAAGATCACTGGACACATCTGGGGGGGAAGCATCCCACTATTAAGAAAAACATGTAAAAAGAGGCTTACAAAACGCATTTCTCAAAGATTGCTTTTGTCTGAGTTATTGAAGTCATTTAACTGATACGAGGCCTATGATAGCATGTGTGCTATCATGTGGTAGGCAGCAGCAGGTGACATAATAAAGATAAATAAGACAAAAGTATAATCTTTTTTTTTTTTTTTTTTAAGAGGGAAGATAATTGTACGTAGAGAGATAGCTATCATTTGTTGGTTGTAACTGGGGGGAAAAAAAAGCTCCCTTATAAATACAGTTTCTGAAGAAATACAATGAAATACTCCCAAATACTCCCATACTTCACAGTTAACAAATTTCGGATTATAAGATAAGCAGGAATTCTGCTTTTCAACAGAGGAGGGCCAAGGATTCCTTCTTCACTTATTCTCATGCTGTTACTGAGAGAATCCATATTTAAAAATATAATACTTTTGCACAAGAGCAAAAAATCTCAAGCGAACTTGCAGATTCCATCCAAGCAGGCTTTATATTAGGCAGCTGTATATATATTTATATTCATTCTCCCTGCTCTGGGTTGCAGAGGCTCAGTAGAGTCCTTCTGTTAACTTCCATGTATGACTGCACAGCTCTGCCAGACCTTTGAAAGAAGAATCAGTGTCACTGGAGATACTCTTGCCTTGCCCCCTGTAGAAATGTTTTTTGCAGCTCACATGGCAGACTTTGTCTTCTCTGTCTGCAGTGGAACCACATAGGCAGTGCTGTCTTAAACACCCCAGAGGGTAAAGTTTACGGGTCAGCCTCCAATATATATAGAAATGTAATGTTATCTTTTGGAAGCTTTTGGCTTCCACATAAGTAAAGCTTATTCTGCAAACCTCTATCAGTACAGAAAAAAGTAGTAAAATGTATTCTGTAATGCCTAAACAACCATGTTTCTTCAGCTCTGATTAGCTACCCTGGATATGTGTGATAGACAGCTTACAAGGTTTAAAATAGATAACTGATCAGAACCATTTGTTTTGTTGCAGTCAAATCAGTTCATAATGCACTGTCTCAGAACAGGAAGCCAGGTGTTATACTCTACTCAAAATGTATAAAATTCATCCTTTCTCTGACTGAAAACATTTGTAGACTTCAAAACAATGTAAGACACTCCAAGCTACATTTAAGTAAAAGAAGGATTTAATTGTGCCTGATTCTTTTCCCTTTGGTGATACCACAAAGTAAAACATTTTTGGCAAAACTGTTACCTTTCTCAGTAAACTAAGCGTCTAATCTAAGGACTATTTTACAACATACTGCATTTCTGACACTTACAGAAGCCAGAGTAGGTGCTTTCAGAAAGTTTTAATTCTATGCTGGATAATTTCCTCTCTGAAAGAGACGAGTTTCTTCAAGGCATCAGAATATCTGATTTTATTCATAAAGATACATTAAATTGTTTTGTGACAATAAAGTACAAAGACTAGTGTTGAGTTTGAACCAGTCTGAGTGCTTGAGAAAGTCATGGAAAACCAAATTGTAATTCTCAGCTCAACTTCAGTGATAAATTCATTGAGTAGTTTTGTCTTTTTACCATCTACACAAATGAAAGCTGGATTAAAAACATAAAGATGGCGAGACTCCTTTTCCTAATAAGAAATGATTATCTTATTTTACTCCATATTGGCCTGACTAAAGGCATCAGGATAACTCCACTTAGAATTGGGAAGAAACTATTTACTCTACAGTAATATTCTAATAAAAACTTGAAAAACTAGTGTGCTAACTAATGTGCTAAACTCATAAAACTAGTTGAGACTAACTCCAACATATACTGCAGTTTCAGAGTTGTGTCTGCATGAGATGAAAATATTCCTATGTAGACTTCATTGACAATGAAATACATCAGATACTTTACTTTAATGATAGACCCGCATAAGAAGAGGCTGTCACAGTCACGATATTTGTCTTGGATGACACACAAAACAAATTAACATAGAACAAAAAAAGAAAAAGAAAAAAGCTCTTTATATACTTAATTCAATATGGCTTTTTGCAACATGGCAAAATATTACAGCTTAAAGCAGACATCTCCTCATGGAGGAGAAAAAATTTTGCAGTCAAATTAAAAGTATAACTGGAAACTAGTAACATGCAGACCCTCTGCTCTTTTTGGCCAAGATTACACTGCAGACTAACAAAATCTGGACAGATGTATTTCTCTTCTAAAAAGCGGTTCAGCTGATGGCTGAAGTTTTATGAGTTTGGGTCCATTCATAAATATTTACTGTTAAAGAAAACAGACTGCAAAACATTTGATTTACAAATTTAACTCAAGGATTTAAAATCAGATCACATGCCCAAGTCCTGGAAAGAAACATAAGGAATGAAACAAGTTAAAACTCGATCTATTTTTCTTTTTCTTCTTTACTCCCATCCTCTTTGCGAAGAATAGGGAAGGGATGAGCCTCTGTGTTGAAGACCCAGTGCTCGAATGGAAGAAGATCATCGTCAGAAAATAGCAAATATAAGTATCTGGCAAGAAAAAAAAGCAGGAAATATGACTATGTCAAGAAAGTGAAACAGCAGTCATTTTTAAGAAAACATGAATACCTGATTTTGGTAGAAGAATATATCAATGGAAACCACTGACAGCAAATATTAAGTCCGAGCATAATAAAGTTTAGCACAAAGCTACTCCACTCAGGTTGGAGTCAAGGGCAGTAAGAAGTGGAGACCAACAGTCCAGCTCCTCTATTTTGATAGAGGAAAAATAAGTTTAGGCCATCGAGATTGAATACTACTTTATCTCACTTCCACTTTATCCTTTGTAATGTTATTACATATTATTTTGATTGTATATGACCATTATGTATATATATTTTCCTCCTGAATGTTCAGTTTATCAAGGTGAAGTAATGAAAATACTACAGTCCAATGCTACATTACTTCTGAGAGAAACTTCTGGCCTAGGAATTCTGAAGAATAAAAGCTAAGTCCTAGCATTAGGACCAAAAGATTGAATAGACATTTATTAAGATAGGGTCTATTAAAGCCAGCAGTAAATAAAAATAAACAAACAAATAAATCATTTTATTTAGTATAATGGTACAGGGTAGTAGCTTCTTTAACATGATTATTAAAGACAACTTAGGAGTGAAACTCTCCTTACTAAATGAAAATTTATTCTGAATCACTCTCCTTCTGTGAAGGCTTTTCACAGAATCATAGGGGTTGGAAGAGACCTCTGGAGATCACCTAAATAAAACTTCATTCACTCCATTAACAATTTTGGAGACAGTGGTATATATTAAAGACTTTTATTTTTTTCCTCTTAACAGGATGCGTGAGCTTATCATGCAACTTCACTTCTTTTTCCCCCTCACTCTGCAAATTTAAAATGAAAAGTATGTGATATATGCCTGTTAAGTCCTCTGTGTACTTAATTTGTTTCCCTAGTGTTGGCATATGTAACTAGAACCTATCAATGCTTGTAGATGTAATTTCTCACCAAATGCTACCGAGTTTCTTTAAACAGAAGTAAAGATAATTTTCAAAAGTCATAGAATTTACTTTACTGATATAGAAGAGGGAAAAAAAGGCAATTTGGCTTCCTGTTACCTAAGAAAAGCTCTAATGTTTCAGTGAAATTTTGTTACATGAATGTCAAGGGTACTAATGATAAATACTTGTCTGTAGAGATGATATGTAGAACTACTTGATATTAATGAAAGCAACTTTCTTAACTTACTTGAGTGTCTCCGAAAGGAAGAAACTTTGCTGCACATCATCATGGCTTTCATGATTACTATAAACATCTCTAAGGCCAGAATAGCCACCATCTACTCTGCAGTGTTTTTCCAGTGCCTAAAGATAGGTGAGGGGAAAAAAAAAGAAGAAAAAAAGACAAGATGTTTAATAATATGAATAATCTGTCACATTTTGATTGTTTGAAAATAACATTGTAACTACCAGGAGTTTCTGACAATTTTTATTTGATCAAGAGCTAAAACTAGATAGAGCTCCGGACAGAAATCTCTTTAAAACACACATGTAGTTTTACATTAAAGAAGAGAATCAAAATGGTAAATTCATAAAAGAAGTGAATACAAGCCAGTTTTCAGAGGGAAATGTATACTGGTGTATCAGTGTAAAGATATACGCACTATTCATTGTTTTCTTTTTTCTATTTTTGATAGTGTGCCTTCTCTGTCATAGGCTTGTCTGTACAGCATTCAGAAATCCTGTCAGACACCTTTCCTGGTCATGTTTTACTGCTTACAACTTACTGTGATTGAATTGAATGCTATGATTAAGATCAGTCTTTTCTTTGCCTTTCTTTTCCTTAGTTTTGGAAAGGGGAAGCCAACTGTCCATTTCTTGTGTAAGTTCTTAAGGGTGTTTTTTTGTTTTTTTCAATTATTTCATTTTTGATAGGGAAACATCTGATATTGGGCTGTGACTGTATTTCTTTCTGCATTAGGTCCTATAACCTTTCTGAAAAAATCTTTGTTTCTTGTTAGACAGAAAGCTATGAGACTAGACAATGTAAATATCCTGGAGAGAACCTACAATGATTTAATTTAACGACTCATTATTCAAAAACAAATCCAAATGGTCTTTACCTCTAAATAATTTCTCACAAGGAAAATGACAGTAAACTGTCTATTCAGGACCACCCTCGTCTGCAACATAGTGCTCACTGTGGAAATAGGCATGGGAGTAACAACATTCAAGCAGAAATACCTGGAGCTTCATCAAAACCCAGAGAAGGAGATGAAAGGCTCTAATCCCATTAGGCAACTAGTTACTCCATTTCTGAAGTTATTAAAAATATCACTGAAGTGACTATGAGATGTATATATTTTCTTTCTGAAAATTCTATTCTGTATTTCAAACCACATATAGCAGAAACTAATGAAAAGGCAGAAGATACACCTGAAAGCAGGCAAGCAGGCAGAATAAGTGTTTTCTGATGAAAGATAGGACTAAACGTCACTAATGATTACTGAAGTATCTATCACCTCCACCTGCTCTAAAAGCTGTTCAAGATCTGTGTCTTGCTGTGAGTAGATATCCTATATTTCCTTGATGCTGGAGGTATGGTTAGTTATCTGCATATATTTAGCTTGCACATCAGGCTCTCTATAGCTTTCACTGAGAGTAAGCTGCCTATTGTACATTTAAAAGACATTTTTCTCCAGAAGAGATCCTTTAAAATATAACAGGCCTATTTTTCTTCTCTCTGTGTGTTTAGGTTCTTTAATTTTCCTGGACAGTTTTACTAAGTGACAAATATACTTAAGTTTAAACAAGTAATTTCCCCTGGCTGGTATTTCTTTTCTCTCATCTACTTGAACCTGCAGTGAATTCAAAATGCTGAATCTGTGCCTGGATTTTCAATGTCAAACACAAGATTATGTTTTCTGAGGCACAGCAGAAGGAGAACTTGAAGGATAAAGCTAGTACTCAAAAAAACATCTGCATTCTAATCAGGGTGAAGCAAAATAAAACAAATTGCTTTTTTAGGTTTATATGCTCTAACATGTAGTTAGAGCTTTCCTCATGAGGATCACCAGAATTAACTGTAGAGAGATACCATATACACAACTGAATACACTGCTGTGACAAAAAATAAGAGATTAACTTGCAACATTTTAGCCCTTTGGTGGTATCTGCTTTGTGCAAATGTGTATCATCTTACCCCTGAAAACTACTTTGCACTACACTAATGGGAAAAAAATGTTAACATCTGGTATTAGTACCACAAAAAATATATTTGTTGTAATCACTCTTTATCTGGCAGGAATGTCCTTTTGTGCCTGTGCCTTCCATTTCAGAACACAGTGACATTCATACTTACTGTGCATCAGTGGTAGGTGAGGAGAATTGACTTAACACATTTTAAATTAGTAGACCTTGGAAAATGAGAGTGGCTAAGATCAGTTATGCTAGTAATGGGAAATATAAATAAAGTGAGAACCAGCTGTCAGTCTCAAAGTCTCATAAAAGAAAAAAACAAAGGAAGTGCTATGAATTCAAAACGTGCCATAATTATAATGCAGAAAGGGAGACATTCGTGAGCTAAGCTGATGAAATCTTTCTGACTCAGTAGAAGTGGATTTTGCTGTTGGTCATCGCTGCATTTTCTTCAGAAACTGAAGTACATACAGATTGATCTTGGACAAACTGAGGCAGAAAAGCAAGCCTCCAGAGTACAAAAAAAAAAAAAAAAAAAAAAGGAGATACAAGAGTGTTTTTTTCAGACTATGAAAGCTAGAGAATGAAATAATAGATGTGTTCTGTGTTGGAGAGTTTAACAGTTCATGATCATGGCACAGGTGCTGCCTCTTACTACATGGGGACTAGAAAACAAACATGAATTATTACTGTCAGTGTCAGGAGTTGAAAATGGACATGAAATACCTAAAACTCAGCATTTTCAGACTACTAATCTTGGTAATTCTATGGACTTGTGAAGTAGTTGTGGTAAGCTATCATGACAAAACAAAACAAAAGCTGAAACAACAACAACAACAAAAAAAAAACCAGCATGAAGTGGAGCTGTATGAGCTAGAAACATCAAAGGAGAAAAAAGAAAATATTTTAAACCTACAGCTAACTGTATAGCTTCTGCAAGATCTGTTTTTGTGAAACACGCAGCTGTACATTAAAACAATGGAAGATGGGCCTGTACAGAATGAGACCAGCTGCATTTGCCACAGATGGGCTCTAAACCATTACTTTAGAGCTATACTAAAGTGGCCACAAGAATGTTAAACAAGGAACATAGGGAGAGCAATAAGAAGGTAAATAAGTATACAAACTTGAAATAAACACAAACAAACTGAATCAGGGTAAAGAATAATAATAAGGAAAACATTTTAATTGTTTATAACAATATTAACAGTGTGGGCAGCAACAATGAGTCAGGAAAAGCAGCTGGAGAAGGAACACTGTACACTTGGCACTGCTGAAGCCTAGTGGGATGACTTCCATAAACAGTGATTTTAAACATTTCAATTATAATTTGTCTGGGAAGAGTCCAGTATGAAAATGTATGCATATGGATGGTGTTAGGAAAGAAGAAAGTATGGGAACAGCACTCTATAGTAGAGGCTTTTGGGGAAAAAAAAAAAAAAAGGAGAGATTTGGAATCAGTAAGTCAGCAACATATCATTTAAAGACATATACAGCTAACACCTGAAGACAGTAAACACATTGTCCTAAATAACTACACTCTACCTAGCTAAATAGAGTGTTGACAGCAGATATAGAATTGCACAGAATATGCAAGAAATAAAGAGTTGGAAATTAATATAGTTTCACTATGGAAAGCAGATTTTATCACAAATTTTATTCCTCAAGAGTATGTAATAACCAAAATTGAAATGCTCTTTTTGCACAAATTTGAGATACATTCACTATCTCAGAGAGTGAATACGGAGTACAATTACAGATTTTTGTTGCTGTATGGGGAGCCAGGTAGCTGCAGATGTCACGTTGCAGCCAGGTACATGGAATTGTAATGCAGTAATAGCTCTCTAGTAGGGTCTCACAGGGACAGGCAATTGTGCAACAAGTCAATGTGTTCTTCCCTGACTGTAGAGCAAACTTCCACGTCTACTAGAAGGCCATTCTGAAGAGTTACAATCATACATTCCTAGAAAAAAGATGTGTTGGATAAACTGACAAGCAGAATAGTTTTAAAATCCCAGAAGGCAATAGCTGTGCAAAGGACTGAGGGGTCACTGATAAGAAATCACTGCAGAGAGTTTTGATTTCTTTCTTTGTGTTTTTCTTTAGAATACAGAGCCACAAAATTAACATTCTTTAGCCTCCTTAATCTTCTCATAAGGTCTCAGTCTACTTAAAAATCTCAGACAAAGAGTGATAGGCAGAGACTTTAAGAAGTGCAACATCAATGTGAGGAGAAAATAAGTGAACTCTGGAAGGATAATATAAGCCCATGCCTGGAGGACAAAGCAAGGTAAATCCAACGGTATTCATGTCCAACAGTAAGACTGATTAAAGAACACAAAAGGCATGAGAAACCTGACTGGCCATGAAGAACAATCACAGAATCACAGAATTGCCAGGGTTGGAAGGGACATCAAGGATCATGAATCTCCAACCCCCCTGCCACACACAGGGCCACCAACCATTCCACCTAATGCTAGACCAGACTGCCCAGGGCCCCATCCAATCTGGCTTTGAACACCTCCAGGGACGGGGCATCCACAACCTCCCTGGGGAGCCTGTTCCAGAACCTCACCACTCTCTCCGTAAAGAATTTCCCCCTGATGTCCAACCTAAATCTCCCTTCCCTCAGCTTAAAACCATTTCCCCTTGTCCTGCTGTCACTCACCCTTTCAAAGATTCCCCTCCTGTTCCCTCAAGGCAAAGAACTCCTTGACTACCTCAGCCTTCTCCATGTCTGAAGAGGCCAGCTCTCACTTCACATTTCTCAGATGGGATACACTCTCCTTTGCCTGCCTTTTCTGCCCAATGTATCTAAAGAGTCTCTTCTTGTTGTTTTTCATGTCCTTCACCAAGTTCAATTCTATCTGCACCTTGGTTTTCTTGGCTTTCCTGATCCCATCCCTATACTATAGAAAATACACTTCATAGAACTTATTTCCATGTCCAAGGCTCAAATACATCATATTTTCACTTTCCATTCACATGCAGCAATACTCAGCATCTTGAGCAAAACATTCAAATATGACCTTGTTCAGGGAAATATTTAATAAAGAAAAATCACAAGATATTTTTCAAGTATACGATACCAACAGGAGATGATGAATCAATCAAAATCATCTTATTTCATGTAGTAAATCTCTGGAAATGTGAGTTGATATTACTGATTTAAAATGATTACTTACTCTTCAACTGCTAAGCAAAATCCAGATTTTGTTCAATAGCTCACATAACAAGATACTAGAATTTAGTAAGAAAAGAATCCTTTAGAAATTACCTCTACAGCTTCCCATGCCCACTGCCTGTACTTTGGGTCATGAGTAAGCCGCCACATGTACATGTAGGTCTCTATGACTTCAGGCCGTAGGATGTAGTATTTTTCATTTTGTCTTGTAGCAATGGCCTCAACTCCACCATCAAATCTGAACGCTTCTGGCCCCAGTTTCATACCTACCCAATATAAAAACATATGCTGAAGTAAAGGCATTAAAAGGTTTCAAATCAATCATGTAACCTGCCAAATTAACTATCGTTTCATACCACACAATGCTACTTAAAATGTATATAATTTTTGACAGATACTACAACAGCTTCTTTTTCTAATATTTTGCAAATAATTCACAGTGCTCGAGAGCTATTTTTTATCAATGCCTTAAACAGCAGTTCCAGTCTGAACAGCGATGTTAACATTTGCATTCTGAGCAATTTTATATAATTAGCAACATATTAGGTTTTCCTTAAAAGATGAGGACATTCACTTTTCTCTGTTAAACTTGATAATACACTCTAGGATCTGAAATGCTGCCAGGGTTATTTTTATAAGATGAAAGAATCCAAAGAAATTTCCTGCACAGAGATTCACTTTCTTTGTGCAATTCTTTGTTTGCAGTATTGTACCAATAGAATTGAGAATAAAATATTTTTTTTTGCACGTAAAGCATAATTTGTGATGCATAAATGAACAGATCCCCTCCTTTACTTATATCTGGCTATGAAGAAATTGGCAACATGGAAAAAAAAGCTGTAATGTTAGTTACTACAGTGAGTAGCTATAATTCAGATGTACAGAAATTATTTATGAAACAAAGCAGCCATTCTTAAAGACACTTCTGAATCAAAGCAGCATTTTATCAGAGAAAGGAAGAAGAGTTTTTGCTATGATTCAACTTTTATTCACCACTGTGAATACTGATGAAACACTGATGGCTGCCTTCATAAAACCAAACTATCTGATACTGTACTTACTTGTGCGATCATAGGATTCGTGGCAAGTTCTAGCAATTTCAGCACCAAGCTCAATGTGATGGCCTGTCTTGTCACTAGGTGCTCCATCTGCTCCTAGAGCAAACATGCCTCCAGCAAAACAAGTCAGATGTCCCATCTTGTGTTCCAGCAGTCCACCCTTCCACTCAGCAATGTATGTCAGTCCACTACTTGATTTTCGAATGAGGTGGGTCTCTATGGCCTATGGAAGCACATTATTTATTATTATTATTATTATTATTATTATTAATCATCAAAAGTTACCACTTGGTAAAGCATGAAAGACCAAGACAGATAGCAGAGAGACCTTAAGACTGTTTTATATGTCAGTTGTTTTTTTCTCTGTGTTGCCTTTGCTTATAGGTAAAATGGATGAGCTGGCACCAATTCAAAGTGTAGCTAAATCAACATAGATTAGAATACACCTGATAGTGATGATTAATACTGCTACAACTTTCAGCAATTTACATGGTATATCTTATACAAAAGGCCTAAAAAATAAAATAGCATTTTAATATTTTTCTTCTCTTTCCTAATTTGAACACTTTCAGATAATTTCATTTTTAATGGTGATTAGCAATTACTTTAGCTTCCATATTTCCAAAATGAACTCTGAGAACGAATTCGTTTATTGATATAAATTCATGTGTATTATATGCAGGTCTAAATTCATATTTATAACATCTGAGTCAGTGTACTAAATGATGCTGGGCTTTTGGGACTATATGGCACTCCCAACCAAGATCAATGAATTTCCCCCCAAGATTGAATTCCTCCATAATCAAAAGCAGAGGCTCTGAGACTTCTAGGAAAACAAAAAACAAAAAACAGAAAACAAACTAAGCAGAAGAAGAAACACATCTCTGGGAAAGAATCAGAAGTGGGTGCTCATAGCAATTGTCTGGTCACTGATTACCAAATCCAGAAAAATACCCATATGTTTTCAGAGGAACATAATTAAGACAATGGTAGTGATGCAGGGGAGCACATTAATTAGAAACACACAGAGAAATTAGGTTATTGCCTTTAAAGGGTAGTGGAGAAGAAATTAATATCTCTATCACACATTCAGTTTAACCACCAGTGTTCTGGTTTATTCTATTGAAATCATGAGATCCAGAAACAGTACCGAGAGTGCATTGTACAAGAGAAAGAAAATTAATAAAGCATCACTAAAGAGAACTGTTAATAAAAAAAAGCCAGGATTAAAAACAATGTGTAATAATGAGAAGGTATTGATTATACTTATTTCTTCCCATTTAAACATCTGTAAAGGTTGTTTTATAAGCATCAGCAGAATAATTCTACAAGTTTTACTTACTATGTAGCTCTTTTGGGGGGGGGGGGGGGGGAGGGAAGGGGGGAGCAAGACTGTCACATCAAATGATATAGTTTGTTTTCCACTAGCCCACTATTGTCTTAGAAAGACAAGTCCTTTTGTTTCCTCATGGATTATATATACTTTTAGCATTGGATGCCAAGTGAAAATATACAAATTTTAAAGCATCAGTAAATAATGAAGTTTTCTGTATTTTAAACAAATCCTGTGTAAATCAACCTGTAGAAAGAGGAATTTAGCACAAAGGGGGAAGGGATGAGAAATGTATTTCTTAAGCATCCAAACAACATACTCCAATGTGGAAGATGAAAGAATTACAGGGGTTAAGGTGATGTGAAGCTAACAGTGGACATGTGTTCCAAGTGCATTATCAAAAAGCTTTTCCGTCATGTTGGAAAACTAGTAGTGGAATACCTAGGTACAGCTTTTTAAAATAATGTTCTTTGAAACATATTTTTTTTAGTTAGCTCATTGGGTATGAAGTACTTTAATGTATAATTAAAGAACTGATAGAACAGAGTTCATAGAACCTGCTACAAAATGTACTGCTGCGTAAACAGGTGAAATTTATGAGACGGTAGAAATTATTGGAAAACTTCCAGTATCTTTCAGTGTGCTGATCACATTTTTATAAAAGTTTGTGTACTCCAATAGGATATCTTATTGCTAGAACATGCAACAGTTTTGTGGGAAATAGCTTTCAGACGACTGAGGCATTCTCAAGGATAAGTAATCTAAAATCAAGTTCAGAAATGAAAAAGTTTTAATTTAGTGACGCTTCATTAGACCTTCCAGCAGGGTATCTCCATCTCATCAAATCAACACTTCTGTTAATGCCTGATAGCGCAGTTGGTCACTTAACGGTCGATTAAGAATTTATTACAAAAACAAACAAATTAAAATTTGATTGATAAATAAATTTACTTATATTGCCTTTTTTTTTTTTTTTTAATGAAAGACAAACTGAAGCATTACCGTACCTGACAGAAATAACAGTGGTCATACACATTCAGAAATACTAGAACCACACCAGACTTTATTATTTTAGTATGAAAATGGATTTTGATATACCAGTAAGCCTTTCAGTGTTTTTTTTTTTTGTTCTCCTCTTTTTTTTTTTTTTTTTTGGGCCTCTGGATAAAATGTCAAACTGAAAAAGATAACATCCATTGGAGAAATTTTAAAATCAATTTCAGAAGCTGGCATTAAAAAATAACCTGATGCTAATTGATATTAAAATGTTGCAAAATATAAATAATTTCCAAATTGTTCATCCTTTGGAGAGAACATTATATATTATACTGATTTTATTAATGAGCCCTATTAAGAACTAGTACTTATATTTATTTATAATTATCTTCACTATGTAAGCATTTTATTTGAAGTTATTTTCATTATGCAGTTGTCTTATATATTATGGACTCTCAAATTGCCTTGTTATTCTCAGTATAATTGCAGAGCCTGAACTCAAGAGTGGCTCCCTCAGCTGCTCCTCATAAGATTTGTGCTCCAGATCCCTCACCATTTTCGTTGCCCTTCTCTGGACTCGCTTCAGGGCCTCAATGTCTTTCTTGTAGTGAGGGGCCCAAAACTGAACACAGTACTTGAGGTGCTCAAAGAACTTAATAGTAAAAAATATTTAGCATTATGAAAGATCAGCGCATCTAAAAAGCCTCAAAAGTTATATATTAATAAATCTACAGCCCACATGAGTACAACATGTAAATGAAAATTCCCAACATAACTATCAATTAATGTGTTCTCTGAAATTATAAACTGTATAGGTGACAGTATTTACTTCAAGATGTATGGTAATGCCTCCCTTTTCCCCACAAATCCAGCTTAACTACAGTTGGATTTCAGAATTTACTTTGAAATATTGATAAAGCATTACTTCTGGAACAATGTAGTATTTTTATAATGCATTAACGTATTACAGTACTTTCAAGGTAAATAATAAAAAAAATCACTAATCTTTCAATTATCAGTTCAGAATCTATATTCTGAATATGTGTACCACAGCCATTCAATATGCATCCACTGGAATTTTTAAAGAGTTCAATTCAAATATTTTAATACTTTTACAGTTTAAATCAGTGAGCACTTTTTAAACAGAACATAAAACTTTTTTTTTTTTTCTGAGAGAATTTCACACAGCTTTTAAGTGCAATCAGGACAGACTGAACAAAGATTTTTGTTTTTTAAATAAGCTTCATGTCCAGAGAACAAGGTTAAAATGCTGGTTGGAATGAACAGACAAGTGTTTAAGGGTAAAAAAAATCTGAAGACAAAGTTAAGAAAGTAGTAGGATGAGGAAGAAATACTATCAGTTTAAACGAAAATATAACAAGTGCCTGAACTTGAGGAATAGGATGAAAAGCTTGGGCTTATGAGCTCATAGCAAAATGCTGATTGCTATCTGCAGTGCTGTGGGTGAAGTTCTGGCGAGGAACTGAAGTTGTTAAAACAAATCATTATAAAAGAAGATTAGGTAGCAATTTGATAAGGATCCACCCAAGTGAAAATTTCTATTTGGCAGAATTAATTTTCAATTTCATACTCACAATCAATTTACTTTTGTTTTGACGTAATTATCTACACATTTCAAAAAGGCACACATTTATTTTAAGCACAGCTCTAGTATAACTTAAAGCCTGTCTGCAAATAACCCCTGCTGAGTTTCAGTACTTGTGAATAAGGTTGTGTCATATTTTCACTATAGAGACTATTATTTAATTTTACTGCAATGAATATACTCAACACAAACCAATAGACAACATCCGCAAAAAATCCAAAAGGCTAGAAGAATGTGATCTTTTATTAGCTGATAACACATTACTGATGGCTAATTATTAGGAGCCAGCACGGATTTCCTTTTAAGCAAATGGAAAACAGTTACATGAAATTTACAGAACGTGTTTCTGCAAATCAATTAGAATTATTTTTTTTTCTTTGTATCAAGGTAATGCAGAAACCCCGTGCAACACAAAAGGTTGCAAGGAAAAAGTGGCTGCAAATGCTTGCTCTCAAAGGGATCAAGAGAGGGTGTTACCTGCCAGTGACTGGAAAAAAAAAGATGTAGATAATCTGACTTCAGACTATACTTGACAAAAAAAGAAAGGAAGGAAAGAAGACTAAAGAAAAATAAATGCTTGCCAGCTATTAAAACAAATAAATTCACTTCATGTAAGGGCTGTATGATATGTGGTTTGGAGTATGCCTCTAAGCTCCTTTAACCAGCCTACCTCTTATGACTGATTCAGTTCCTGGAAATTTTTTGTGTTTGTATGCTTTTATGCAATGCTCTGCTTTCAGACCTCACTGCAATTAAGCTTTTAGCTAAATTACAGAATCACAGAATGACCAGGGTTGGGAGGGACCTCAAGGATCACACAGAATGGACAGGGATGGAAGGGACCTCAAGGATGATGAATTTCCAACCCCCCTGCCACATGCAGGGCCACCGACCTCCCCATTTAATACTAGACCAGGCTTTGTCCAGAGCCCCAGCCAATCTGGCCTTGAACACCTCTATGGATGGGGCATCCAAAATTATCTTTTTTCCCCCATCTTGTGGGAAATTCTCTCTCCAATACAATAACTGTAAAAATGCTTGAAAATTCACTTAGAAACACTAATAGTCCCTTCTACATTTTGTATTGTGACTCGAGTGCACCTTGTAGTACTTCTGGCATCTTTCTCATCAGTTTACATGATAAAATCATGCCTCTACCTATCTGTTTCTTAGTTACCCATTTCCATTTTCACCCACACAGTTCTTCAATATGTTGGTGCCCTCCCTGGGGTCTCCAGCACTATTTGTGATTCAAGAAAACAGGATTCTCTGATGCTCGTCTGTCAGCTTTCCTAACCTCCAGGGATTGCAAGGGACAAAACACAGTTTACACACGGTCTTTTCCTCACCTCTTCCTCTTGTGATTGAGAGAAGTCCTTCATTTACCCTTTGAGTTGTTTAGAACATAAACTGGATTGCTTATAGAGCAAAATGGACGATACAGAATATAAGTAATCTCAGTGTTCAAATGAATTAAGAAAGGAAAAAATATCAACTAGCTTATTGTTAGTAGAGGGTGTTCTCATGGTGGATTATGTCACCAAGGAAAATAAGTGTAGGCACAGATGTAGGCTTCTCAGTAAAAATGTCCTGTACCTAAGGAAGTCGCAAAATTCAAAATAAACACACAATACAAAAAAGTTAACTCTGCATAAGGAGAAGAAATGACAAATGATAAACCACAAAATACAGTGAAAACTTACACTCTAGTTCTTCAAGCATGTGTATATTTTAACTTTCCTTTTACAAAAACAGCTTCATTATGATTAATGAGTTTCAGCAACTACATCTATTTAAAGAACAAAACCCAGACATTTCCTTTCCTACCTCAAGATGTCACTGTAGCTGGAGATAAAACTTTCTTGCAAGCCAGAGTTATCCATTTCCCTTCAGTAATAAATTTGAAACTTCAAAAATATCATCTTTGTTCTCAACTTCCAGGGATTATGATGTTTGCCTTGGGGATAATTACAACTCTGTATGCTTCTTTATAATAAAGCACAATAAATTATCTCAGTCCACACTTTTAATACATTTTTCTTCCCCTAGGGATCTTCTTAAACAGTGTTTTGACAATTTGAAGCAACGATGAGCATGAAAGAGAATTCTACAGTATGATATTTCTAAGAATTCAAAAGTGGCAATTTTTTTTGCTTTTTATTTTAGTATTTATGGCCTGTATGAGAACAATTTATTGCTTTGAACCAGCACAAAGCAGGCAGGTCAGGATTACTGTGGTTTCACATACTTTGAATTTGTATGTCACATGCCTGTTTTACTGACTTTGAGTTTCTTTCATCATCTTCTCTGATTGAGTTGATCTAATGCAATAGGTACTTTTTTCTTCACCAGTCTTCACAATTCATACAATGTATAATTTGTCCAAAATTCCAACGAGTTTATTTCTCATTCCAATGAGAAAAGTTTGAAATTTCCATTATTCCATTATTATTGCCATTTTGAAGATGGTAGAAAACACATTGCACAAGTTTTTTCCTAAATTTAAATTTTGTATTGAACTTATGTAAGTATTACAAGACACATGAGTCATGTGAAAGCATACTGACAGAGAAGCTAGCATAAAATAGGAAGTTTGAGCCTTTGCTACTGTTATTCAAATGATTCAGCCAAAGAAAAGTGGTATGGTTTCTGCTTGAGATTCCAACTGCTTTCTGAACTCTCCTTTTCAAAGATGAAAACCAAAATCTGAATACAGAAGAACTTCCATTTGTTTAAAGACCATACGTAAGAAACATTTTGACATAAGAAAAACCGTAAAGCACTTACTGCTTTTGGACTTGACATGCTACAAAGACAAGCTCACAAAATGAAATACGAATGAAGTAATGGGGATACCTACATTTTCAAAATGGAAAAGTTGGCAAGCATTTAACTGCTATGATACCTATCTATCTGATCTCTAAAAGATGATTAAGTTCTAGAGTAAGGCTGATAATTTACTCTTGCCCGAAAATCTACTTATGTATTTTTGTCTGGAAAGGCCTATTAGCGTCTCCAAGAGCACCAATGCTCTTGCACTAAAAGTACTTAATGATGTCTGCTACCAGAAGGCAAGATTTATTCACATTCTTCGAACAGTATAAACAGAATATCATGAATCAAAGCAAGACTCCAAGTCTCTCCCAGAAATTTATATTATCTATTTTCTGAATGTTCTAGAATAAATACCTGCCCCTCCTGGCAAGCTTTTTCACTATATTAGCCTTTGGGAAGGAAAGAAAAACAGTGCAAGTATTAAGGATACAGCTGCTCAGACATGACAGGACTTTCTGATGACAAGAGCAAAGCCCCAGGCAAAATGGGGACAATTTCTCTTGCAAGACTTTTCTGGTTAAAATCCTCCTTCAAGAGCTCCAACAACTGTATAGCTTGCTGCCTCTCATGATAGTCCATATACAAGCAAGCAAACAAACAAAGTACTTTGTATAGTCCAAAACATAGAGATTGCATAGTTCTAAGTAAATCATTAACATAAAAATCTGCAGAAGCCTTTTTTTAGGCTTTAGAAGCTTTGCTTTCTTTTACAGTCTCAAAACTCCTCCCATACTTCTGACGGTAGAGGAAGTCTAGTTTGGAAAAGAAAAGAAGCATCAAGTCCTCTGGATGTTCTTGTCCTGTAAGCATAACGAATCTTGTGTTTCTGCATAATGCAGCTTTAGTATCACTACACACAGAACACTAGTGCAGCAGTATGATAAATATTTTTAACAGAACATCTGACAAACTATGTAAATAAACCACACATTTATTCATTCTATACACTTAAGTCATAGACAAAATGAATCCCTCCCTAAAATGAGTCCACAGCCCTAAGTGCTTCACTGGGAAGATCAGCTCCTGTTGAGCCATGTTGTCTGCTGATGCAGATTTATCCCATTTTCTTGAGTGCCAAGAAGTGCTAAAATAGTGAATGTCCAATTCATTAATGTACTTTTGGCTTTACTTAGCATGAAAAATTATTCTGAGTTGTTGCAGTTCTATCATTGTCCATATCAGTTATGTAGTTTTTAGGATCACTGTAATAGCAAAGCAAATCACTTTAAGTGACTGAGTGGAAACTGCAATCAACCCAGAGCAGCCACCAGCCTGTCACCACAGCTAAATATGCCCTCTTGAAACCCTGGAGATGAAAAGGTCCTATCTGCCAATATCATGTTTCATTTTGCTAACAACATATTGCTTGGTCCCTCACTTTAATGAGAAAGAAGTCTGTGTGGCTTTGTTTTAGCTACTTCTATCATTTTCTATTTCCACATTGTCAGAAGATAACTACTTCCCATGTCACAGTGTTACTTCTAAGCAGTTGTTATCCAGTGAAATAAATTAGTAAATATGAATGTACACCACCATTTCTGCAGAACACAACTGCTTTCCTTTCTGATACCAGGGGGCCAGTGCTGGCTGAACTGAACTAGCTTGGGAGCTGCTGGTAAGGGTTTCCTCTTTCTTTTATACAGTTCTGCTGCGCTGAGGTACCTCTCCCTTTAGAGCCCTTAGATATGGTGCTCCTTCAGAAATACACTTAGGAAGGAGATGAAGGCAGTGTCCAGAAAGAGAAGAAATACTTAGGATATAGAAAGCTGGAGGCAATGACCAGGAAAAAATATGAAAATTAGGAACAGATATCAGAATGTCAAGAGTGTGAGGCAACATATGAATAAAAGTAATGGGAAAATTACTTTTTCTTTTAAAATGAGGGCTGGCATTCAAGAGAGGACGATTTGATGCAGTTGCTTGTGACTTGCTGTTGTTAGACTAAAGTGAATCCAGAAGGTTCATTTTTGCTCTAAATTATCATATTATTTTACTAAACCTAATCAGTTATCCTTCAGAGATCAACTGTGCTAGCTGAAAAGCGAGAAATGTGTCCTGAATGCTTGCAAAGACTGAAAGTTTGTTCCACGGTCAGTAAAATCCTCTAAGTAGGTAATATGTTCTATCAGTAGGAAATGTTGCATGCTTTCTGTTTAAACTAGCTTAAGAAGATCTCTTCCTTCCTAAATTATGTGAAGGACATTATATAAAATAACATATTACTTTTCAAAAGAAAAAAATAACTTACGGTAAAAATACATACACTTTATGCAAATTCTAGCATTTATGAATCTCTCTTATGGCCTTATAAATACATTCAGATTGTGCTCTGGTATTCAGAACAATATCTCTGTCCCTTTTCCATGAGAAATCAACTTTTATCAAATTAGCATCAGCCAAATATACACCTCACTCATGGCAAATAAAAAGTTTTTAAGCACAGTTTGGTATCTCATTGTGTATTTTCATGTGTGGTTTCTGGATAGCAGGAGATATTGAATTAGGCATCAAGCCCTAGCGTCACACTTTTAGAACTTGGTGGGAATATGCAGGAACAAACGGCTGGGAATAAGTGTGCCATTCCCTTTGGTATCGTCTTAATAAGAGGCTGAAAGCATTGAGGGAAATTAATCTGAGAAAATATGACGCAGACTCAGAATGCCCAAAATGCGGAGGCTTAGTCATGAAAGACTGCAGTTTGTGCTGACACTTAAATTAAAGCTAATTTAGGTAAGTAAAGGATCAATAGCAATAAAGCCAATTTCAGGATGGATTTCAAAATAGACTAGTCACTCTGGTAAAGAACCTCACATGTCAGTGGTGCCCAAACAGTCTGCAATTTCTATCATACTGCAGCAGCCCTGATGCTGTTATCTGGACAAGCTACATTACAACATCAAGCCATTCCTCCACATGATCCATGTACTCTTTCAGCTTTGATACAGATGTACTGCACTACAGAAAGTGGAGAATACAAACACAGCTCAGACACCCACACAGACACACATCGCCAGACAAGCAGGCTGCAAGAGCTGTGCGGCCATTTCTGGCACTTTCCTCCAATGCCCAGGAAAGAACATATAGGCCTCTGCCCCGCTCATGTGCCTTGCTCAGGAGTGATCCAGACCCCTGAGTCTTTACCATCCACCTGAAATCTGGGCCAGAAGCAGGGAAAGGCAGACAACGGCTTTAGGAGTATCATCCAAGGAGGTGTGTGGCTGCCCTTGTTTCCCTATTGATAGCAGGCAGCAACATTCCTCTGCATTCCTAAGGGGACAGGGAGCACAATGCACAGTATCACTGCATTAGCAATATTCAGCCTGCAACATCTTCCAGAAGAGCAATTCCCCTTTTTTTGTTGCACATATCTATACACTAGCACTTACCCTGTGTAAGAATGCATTTAAAAGAAAGAAATTGTTAAACCAGAGAAAGAAGACTTTGAGGTGGTTCAAAATGCCTTTCACAATAAGATGAATTGATACTGTATTCCCAGATACTTTGTTCTTGCTTTTTGGCTGCTAACCTAATGGCTGAGCTATTACAATATCACTGTTCTCATACTATAACTTCAAATATACTGAAATCTAATTTAAAATCCACCTTTTGCTCAGTTATCAGTGGAAATGAGGCTGACCGCATCCAAATCTGCACTTACAAAATTAAAGGCAGGATTTTCTTAGCAGAGGATGCTCCGTTGTCAAATGTACTACCAGCAGGGATCACATCCTCCCTCAAATCATCACCATATGACTTTTCTCTCTAATGAAAAAAGTACTTCCAGTGAGTCAGGGCTGTATTTTTTAATGCCACCACTTTTTGCTGTGTGGGAAGTAAAGAGAGACTTATGTCTCTTCTCTAAGGACTGCATTTCCAGATGTATGAAAGAATAAGCAGATATTACTTGGCATCTTGAAGTCTTGTCTGCTGAGGCACTGTACATACATACAGTTAATAAGAGATAAAAGTCCCAGACCTAGAGAGCTTACAGTCAAAACAGATGAAAGGATGGGAAAAAAGAAGTAATATTATCCTCTTTTTTATAGAAATGAAAGCAAAGAACAGAGAAAATGGGTCATTTGCCCAGACTGCAAGGGAAGCCTGTAAATATGGATTTAAATGTAATGCTTCACAAGTTTCAATCCAGTGTCAAAAAAAATATTATTTCTTCAAAAACAGTATATTAAAGGAAATACCATCAATAACAAAGCAAATTGCAGACTAGCAGGATCATAAATAAAACAAAGCATTAAAAAAAAAAGTATCAACAATTCTGATTTTTGAGAACTTTCTCCTGTGTCCAATTTGAATAACTGCCTGTTTCACAGAGGTTGGCAAACGTATGCTTCTTGTAACAAAAAGGCATTGTGTAATAAAATTTGTTTTTCTGTTAATATTATCTACCATAATACACTGATCCCTATTTTGACTACAGTCAAAATACTGTAGTGTCTGAAGTATGGGGCTGTAACACAAAAGAGGAATTAGCTTCTGAATATATGGAAAAAAAAAATAAAACCATTAAGAGTCTATATAGAGAAAATTCAGGGAAATACTGAACTTCTACCTGAGAGCTACTTCTAAATTCATTTCTGTTGCATACTTCATGATCATTTTTCAGTTGAAGAAAATTTGCTATACTTCAAGACTCTCCCCCCACTTCCTTCAGCAGCTGCATTCCTCTACCATTTATATTTGATGGAGTCTTAAAAAAAACCAAAAACTAATTCATTTTAAAAAAGCACACTTTGGTGGCAAACACATAAATCTCTCACATTGTTAAGACTATTAGAGATTAGATTATTATGGCAAGGAAGATTTAAATCTCTCATTTACCTGAACAGCGTCATAATACATTTTCTTGCCTTCTTCATCGGTCTTGTCTGACATCAGCCATGCCTTCAGCAAATATTCATAAAAGCTATCCCCAAGCCCTCCAATGGAGACATGATCTAAAAGGCAATACAGAAGTTTAACAGCAAGTCCATCTTTAGCACAGACAATGAAATACAATTATAGTTTGTAATTGCAGTAATGCATTTAAAGATGTGTCATTGCTGACTTTTTCACAGGAGTTCATGGAAAAGAAATAAGAATTTATATGTATAATATTTACTTCATGTTTAGTAGTCTATCTCATACAAAAATGTATTAACCCCATTTGTTTTATCTTAAAAATATTTAAAAAAAGTAGAAAACGCTGTGTAATTTAAGAAATACTTTCCCCTCTTACCATGTAGGCATTGCTTTTGTTTGTTGTTTATCAGATGATATGTCATTTAAGACACATCGTAAAAAAAGCCCAGATGATTTAGTTCCCTACTACTGAGGCAGATTTATTTTATTATTTATTTTATGGTATATATGAAAATGTCTCTCTCTCTTTATGCTTAAAAATACTATTATGTTTTTCAATATCTAGTTGGTTGTCAGGACTCAGCAGTGGTTCTTAGGAAAAAAAGACTTTGTCACATGTACGGAAGATTATTGCTCTCATGTTGCTTTATTCTGTCCTATGCTTACTACACGAAACAGTATGGAACTACAAGCACTGTAATTATTTAATTGGACCCATTTAGGACTTGGCACTGCAAATACAAGTCAAATTGCTCAGTATCATTGCACCAGCCACACAGGAATTACTGGTGGTCTTAGCTGCTTGCATAAAGTTGCACTAGCTTACTCTCAAAGAGACTCTAGAAAATTCCTGGCAAAATTTTAAGAGGCTACTATATGATTTCAGTATAGATCTCCTTAGTGCATAAAATACTACAGCTAAAGAGTGTGTTTCTTTAAGCTCTGTTAAACCAAGAACACCAAGTTTTCTTTTTGAAGTTGATACTGCCTTTTAACGTTAAGGGACTTAGCATGTATAATGTCTTCTCTGAAAGTTTTTCAAAGTGTTTTACTGGGACTAATCATTTATAACTGTCAATTTTACAGTAGGGATGAAATAGTCAAGCTCCTTCCAAGACATCCAGGATGGAGATGTGGATACACATATTGCATTGCAAGTCAGTGAGTCATATCACAAAATTCTGGGACTGAGAAAAGCAGAACATGTTCAACGTAACCCAGGCTCATAAAGCAAGATGCAGGAGAGTCACTGGTACAGACTTCAAGATTCCCAATACCTCACTGATCTTAACTTCAGAGTTATGCCTCCGGTAGAATTCAAAAGAACACAATTTATTTATTTTGGAACTCTTTAGTATCTTCTCTTCATTGAGTGCATCCTTTTGCCTACTGAACTGGAAAGCCATGCAACTGCAGAAGAATTTTTTTCTGTTCAAATTGTATTAGGACTTTTTTCTATTCCAACTTTATTACACCTATTTTTTTCTTTCTCCCATAGCCCATCACATACAAAAAATAATTTACTTTTCCCAATGTATACTGTCCCTTTGTCTAACAAATGCATTGTGCCATCAAATCTGGATTACAGACTGCTTCCCCCCTCCCCCCCTCTTCTGAATGAGATATATTAAATTTCTGTAAAGAATATACCATTTATTTAATTAAATGTTCATGATCCAAAAGGAAAAGAAGCTTCCTAAAAAAATGAGAACATTTTCTATGATGGAAGGCTGATCTTTGAACAGCAGCATTTAAATGACCTTTACAGTTTCCTAAATAAATTACCATAGAAACCTCTGACATTTGCAAACTAAATAGCATACGCATAGTTTCATCAATAGTAAGCCCTGTTATTATATACATTATTGTAGTAGACAAATCCAACTGACACATGCTGCAGCAAATCACTGTCAATTTACTGTCAAAATAACAAGGGCTAAATGAATTTACAGGAACAATGGCAGTGATCCAGCAGCGCCCTTCACAGTTACAGCATTACTAGAGAAGAAATGTTCAGAAACTACTCCCCCCACCCCACTTGATGTTTGAGAGGAAATGTTTCTGCCTTGTACCAATTACGGGTCTAGGCTTTCTTTTCCTGTTATAATCAACTGAAAACAGACTTGAAAAGCAGTCTCAAATAAAATATCTCTCAAGTCTTCTGATGGTCTACTATGGAAAAAAAAATCAATGTCTGTACACAGAAGCAATTGAAAGAGAATCGGAAGAGATGCAACAAGTAAAGATCAAATTTGCTTTTGCTGTTTCAGCATGGTAGGGACTGACCTGCATAAACACTTGTGTTCATCATTTTCACATGCTGGAAGCTAATTTCTATGTCAATACTACAAGCTATTGCAAAGCAAAGGTGGAATAAACTGTAATTGTTACTGCACATGCCAACAGAAACCAGCATAGAGGAGAGTAGTACATAACTGGAGAGGAGTACATAAGACACAATTACATTAAAAAAGGGAAATGTGAAAGGCTGTGAGATAGCATCAGTATTTGACTACTATAAAATAAATAAGGCAGAGCCACTAATGGTGGCAGCTACTAGCAAGATCCCTTCTTGTCCAGCTCACCAAAAGTGTAACTACATGATTGCAGAACTAAACTTAATGCCATGCCCGGAATGCCACAGATCAGTAATGCTCCTTGGGACACTCAATACTATTACCCTAACTAAGGGAGTTGGATGCAAATTAGGGAAGCTGTTGGCTAGTCCAGTGCCAAAAAGCTGAGTTTCTGTGGTTGACTGAAGCCAGTGAGGATTTGAAGTTGGCTGAACACAGGGTCACAAAGGCATGAAGGTAGTCTTCTGATCAAACTCAGAGCTTACAGCTTTAGAACCAACACTTTCAATGGAAAGTGTTATCATTTTACAAAGCCATGTTAAACCAACAGGGGCAACAGGCAAGCACAGACCTCAGAGCCAGTTAAATATGCCAGCTGGTTATACACATTGAGCTGCCACAGGCCTGTGGCACTGCTAGCTATTGTATCCAAGAATTTCCCCATTTATTTACCTGTTTCTACCTGAGCTTGGTCTAACCAGCCCAAGCAGTGATAAACAACAGAACCATGTCATCTACCTATGTGTTTTCAGATCAAGATATTTCATCTTGCTACTTTTGTTTCAATAATAGAGGGAAGGAAAAAGGTAAATGACTTGGAGAGTGGAAACATGAGTGAAATAATAAAAGACTGAAAGTAAGCAGGAAAAGCGGAGAAAGAAGCAGGGTCTCTGAGACTGTATTCCTGCACATTGTTCTGGCTTTGAACATGGGATAAAGATTGGAGAAGGCAATGTATAACGCATACAGGCCCAATCATCACAAAAGAGCAAAGTAGTTCAAAGACTTCAAATGCTTCCAATTTTGGTAATAATTCCTGGAGAATTAATGCTATGACCGTTCTTTCTAGTTTGCTTCCTCATTTATTGCCATTAAACTTCAACAGAAATCACAGCTGATATTAAGCACAAAAAGTTGTGGGTTTTTTTTTTTTTTTAATTTTTTTAATCTCCAGTGGAGCCACACCTGACTAAAAGTGTGGAATTTGATTCAGATGAGATGATGATGTTTCCTTAAACAGCTACTTTAGAGAACACTTAAGAATTTTCAATAAAATAATTTTATAGTCTACAAATTCCTTTTCAAAACTATAGATGCCTTCCTGCTTCCAGAAGCCATACTGAAAGCTCAAATAAAAGTACATTAAAATACAGCAAGTAAGAACATTATTTTTAAAGATGCATTTTTTTTTGCATTGCGTAACTCAGATACAATACAAAGAGTCAAGAAAACACATAGTGACTGAAAGAAATTAACAACTGCAGACAGCAGTCTGACAACTCATAGTTCTAAAGAACTGATCTACTTACGCTGGCCCCATTGACCACTGCTGGGATTCAAATAGTTGGGGTAAAGGCCTTCTGGTTTATCCAGGCGACTTAGAACTTTTCGAATATTCATTACCTATTGGAAGGGTACAGAATACTGAGCATTTTTTCCCAAAATAAAACAGCATCGGTACGAAAGTCTCGAAGTACAAATACTTCAATGTATACACAGTGTCTGAATATCTCTATGTAATCATATTATTATTAAAAAAAGATCCTCTAAGCTGACATCATCATGTAAATAAGCTTCAAGAACCTCTAGAGTTTCTGCGCCAACTGTTAGTAATGAAACACAATAGAAGAAATCTTCAAAGTTAAGTTCTTACTACACTGAATATTTCGCCTCTCCACAATATACTGAAATTCATGGAAGCTAGCTGCTTTAACTAAGCTCAGCTACTTCAGCATTATATTCTCCATACTCCCAGATCAGAAATGGTATTAAATACTTAAGCTCATCACCTAGTCTAGATGCAGAAGTGAACTGTAAGGCAATTTTGTCTGGAAAGGAGAACACTGCTGGAACTGAGCTTCTTACATCCAAACTGTCCAGGAGAAACTGATCCAGCCCTGAGCTTTCTATCAGCATGATTAAGGAGCTTGCCACAAATAAGTGGCCTGGATAAAATGACAGTTCAGATGCTTTGCAGCTGATGCACTAGTGGCACATTTCATTGCTACAAAGCATATGAAATAATTTAGACTGAAATTTAACTTTCACAAAAAATTCAAAGATGGCAACAAAGATGGAAGAAACATGATCACAATAACCATAGATCAGAAGTAGTAACATAAAAGTTCTGATTGCTTTATTTTTACATCCTTAAAGTTTAGAGATCAATTGAACTAGTTGCTAAGACAAATGATAAATTAGCTCACACCAAGCCCTAGAAGGATTTCTACTGTGTTACACAAATTGCCTTCTGCATCTTGATATGGTTTTGCTAACAGCCAACGTCTAAATGCAGACTGCAAGGAGTCCTCGACCTAACTTAATGAATAATATGAACACTTCCATGCAAAGCTTATTCCAGTGTTTCTTCTTTATCAAGTGTACCAGACCTTGAACAGCTTGTCTCGGTGCGCTGTGAAGTCTCAGTCTCTAAAGGGTTTTAAGAGCAGCTTACATAAACATATTTCCTGCTTTTTGCAGCTATAGCTTGATTCCACTTTGAAAAGAAGCATAGGCTAGAATTTTTAACACACACACACACACACACACACACACACACTTCTATCACTCTTTAGTTGTCTCTTAACAGAAGAAATGTTAAACATTACCACAAATATCACAAGATAATTAATTTATCCTCTACATTTGCTTGTGGATGCTTCTTGCCCCTGTCTGCCCCAAAAATCCAAATGGAAAAATCCAAATCTGAACAACCAAATCTTTCTCTAGAAATATTACTCTAGCATGTGATTTATCTTTTAGAACATAATTTTTAAGGAACATTCTAACCTTTTCAGCAAAGACAGGGTTCCCAGACAGGTGGCTCAAGTGTACAAATTCCAGATGCAAAGTCCCAAATTCTGCCAAAATGCTGCTGCCACCAGATGCCCAGGGCCAATTTCGACCGATTCCACTATTCAAGGGAAGGGGGTAGAAGAGAAACAGAAAACATGAGTATCTTACGTAACACTAACAAAATATGTGTAATAGATATGGTTACTAAAAGAAAACAATGAATTTAAAACATCTGTGTGGGAAAGCATGCTTTCAGCAGCCTTCCATGGATTAATCATAGGACCTCAAATTACTTCAGTTCAGCTTTGCTAAGGTTTGTAAGATTACTTCTCACAGCAATCCAGTCTTCTAGCTTACATATAACTCCAATGCATGTCACTGTATCAGAGTTTCACAGTATAACATCAATTAAATAAATCGCAATGAAAATCTTCTCAGACCTCACCTGTTTTCCCTGTATTTATCACAAGCTGCAGTTCTAATTGTTCTTATTCAGAGAACAAATGGAAGGACAAGTAGGACAGACTTAAATTACTGCATGTATACATCACAAGTCTTAACTTAAAAATATATGCAGCATATCTTTCTTAACACCTAAGAATTTAACTGGAATAGGATATTTAGGCATTGGACGCTTTTAGCAGGATGACTAATGTCAGTTTTAATTAAGACACAAAGACATTTCACAGTAAAATTAATCTTGGGAATTGTAGTAAGAGTAGATAAAAGCACATTTACTGCTAAATTCCCAATACAAACTAATGCTGGTTAAAATTCAGAAGAAAACGGCTGTTAAAGTTTCATTAAAAAAAGAAGTTTTTTCTCCTTGAAATTTTCAGCAGCAATATTCAGATCTCTTTTCCCAACATTAAAGAAAAGATATGAAAAAAAATTACTAAAGAAAAAACTTTCCTGAGCTGGATAAATAATAGCATATAAGATCAGCACAAACGTTATTAAGTGCTAAGTCTCATCCTTATTTTCAAGTAGTAAACAGCATTACAGACATACACGCATAATTTAACTTTACTTTAGCACATGAGCAGTCACTAGAGTCATCAGTTAGCACTTACACAACCATGAAAAGTGAGCACACTTCCTGAGATAAACTGTTACTCAAATGACGAAAATAATCCCAAATCATTAAACTTTAAAAGCAGAATAAAGATGACAAATAAAGAACATGTCTGTGTTCTACTTAAATGCCATGGCTTTAAACCTTGCAACACCTTTGGCAGCCTGGCCTTGAGCTGAAAGCAGCTTTGAAACTCACTGAAGTGCCACCAAAAATAAACCCAGAATATTACCTCCTGACAGATGAACTTACATTGCCCCACTTCTGAAGTACCATAGCATCTGCCAAATATTTCCCCATAGGGATGCTCCACATTTTTTTTCCCGGACTGCAAAGAACACAGCATTAACTGAGCTTACTTGAGCACCGAGTGGAAAGAAAACTTGGCTGAGCAAAAGGGAAGGGATCAGTTGAAGCTCTTCTGCCTGACCATAAAGACACAAGGACTGGGACACATGGAGGTCCTCTGATGCACGATTGCCCAAACTCCAAAGTAGAAAAATGTTTCTAATCTTGCAGAGAAATTCAGCAAGATAACCAAGTCAGGGTTCTGCAAAGATGCCCACAAGCCAGCTTTTATACAGCAGAAAAAGAACAACAGCTTTCTGGGATCTGAATATCACATTTTAAGAGCAATTTTACAAAGAAGAGTGCTTTTTACATTTGATGAAAACAAAAATGAAGAAAGCAAACCCAACTGGCTTGCAAGCTTTCTGCACTTCAAATACTGTGGGTAAAAAATTTTCCAAATGGTGGCATAAAAACTTAAGATATTATAAAAAATAAGATTAAGGTGAGTACTGCAGAGAGAATCTGGAAACACTTATCTGAAAACTGAAGAACTGACATCACCAGATTAGTCATTCATCTGAGAAACAGGCACTTTCTCAGGGCCATACTGGTCCATAATCCTGCCTCAGTGCTGACTTCTTGAAGAAAATATTTTAGCTTGTTCCCAGATTGCCCATACTAAAAGAGTTGACATAACACATTACTGGTAAACAGAGCTGACCAGAACAAAGTGAAAATTTCCAAGGTTTTGAGAAGTTGCTGTATTGTGGTGCAACTTGCAAAAGCCCATCATTTTTTCTATTAAACTCTTCAATAAATCTCAAAGTGGAAACATTGTGTTGTTCCTGCAGCAATGCATCAACCAAATTTGGCAGAAAACATATTAAGTTCCTACCTGTGCTTCACCAGGATTTCTGCTGATATCAACACATTCTGTCAGAACATTTTGATGTACTGTGCTTTGTTAATCAGACAACTTTCCAAACACAGCTATCAAGAGGTTTTCTGCATGCAGCAATGTTTACTTGAGCATCACTGCGAGGTTTATCATCAGTGCAAGATTCCCTTGCTTAAGATGGCTTGAGAGAAAAAGTTTACTTCTTTACTTTTAGTACAGTACAAGTAGAAATATCTACGTTGCATTTATGTAATTTTTAACATATCTTTTATTGACTTCATTTGGGACAGGTGTTTAGAAAAATATATATAAAGGTAATTCTGGCAAATCTGCAAAGTAATGATAATATCTGCTTGTTTTTTTTTTTCTGATGGGCATTCTAAGTCAACACTGACAAGCTTTTTTCAACAAGTGGTAGAATTGAAGGATTCAAGTCTTCAGATATTTTCCATGCATCCCTCAGTTTGGACGTCTAATATTCTTTCTTATATTTCATCTTTTGGAGTAACAAAGCAGATGAATGAGCATGCGAATGCAATAGCCACTTTAAGGTGATATTCAAGAACACAGAGCTATGCAGATAGTCAGCTCCTGAAGAAATATTACCAGATCAACAAAGTGCTCAGCATACAGAATGCGAGAGATTTCATACTCTCTGATGCTTTTTAACCAGGGAAATTAACTTTATTTTATGTTTAATGGACTCTAAGCTTAAAAAAAAAAAAAAAAGGAAACCGAAGAGGGTGCTCTTTTTCAATCACTCTAGAAGTTTTCTAGATATCATATAATTTCAAAACAAAACAGACCTTAAGCAACAAAGAAACTAGTGAGAAAATAAAATGGTGAAATGGAAAAATACTTCTGTGTCAAGAATTATAAAGAGTGAGTACATTTACAAAGCACAGGCAAATGGCACTATGTTCCTGGAGAATAATGTGAAGGAAATACATGGTAAATCTTACTTCAGTAAATCTTAATAACTGGCCATATTAAAATATTGATTTCTGTCCATGCATGAGACAAAAAAATAAAAATAAAAATCCAGTGTTCAGATATTCTGCAAGGTCATAGAATCAATCATAGAATCACCAAGATTGGAAAAGACCTCCACCATCATCCAGTCCAACCAGTTACCTAACACCAATATATCCTCACTAAACCATGTCCTTTAGTATAATGTCCCTTAGTACAACACCTAAACATTTCTTGAATACCTCTAGGAATGGTGACTTCCCTGGGCAGCCTGTTCCAGCACCTGATAACTTTTTCAGAGAAGAAATTTTTCCTAACTTCCAACCTGAATCTCCCCTGGTGTAATTTGAGGCCACTCCCTCTAGTCCTATCACTAGTTACGTGGAAGAAGAGGCTGACCCCCATCTTGCCACAACGTCCTTTCAAGTGGTTGTAGAGAGCGATAAAGTCACCTCTGAACCTCTTCTTCTCCAGACTGATCAACCCAGTTCCCTCAACTGCTCTTCATAAGATTTGTGCTCCAGACCCCTCACCAGCTTTGTTGCCCTTCTCTGAACATGCTCCAGGGCCTCGATGTCTTTCTTGTAATGATGGGCACAGAACTGAACACTGTACTCGAGGTGCATCTTCACCAGGGCGGAATACAGAGGAATGATTACTTTCCTGCTCTCAAACCACAATGTCATTGAACTTCTTGGCCACCTGGACACACTACTGGCTTACGTTCAGCCAAGCATCAACCAGCACCCCCATGTCCTTTTCTTCCTCACAGTCTTCCAGCCACTCTACTCCAAGCATGAGACAAAAAGCACTGTCTGGGGTTGTTGTGGTCAAATGCAGGACATACCAGTTGGTTTTTCTGTTGTCCTCAGCCCAGTGATCTAGCCTCAGATAAGAAGGTTCTATTGAGGGCCTATCCCCCAGTAGATGGACACTTTCTACCAGCTTGATGTCATCTGCAGACTTACCGATGGTAATATTAGTACACCTTTAGAACTTATCTCTTTATTATTATAACTAGAATTATGTGGTTATGTAAACTCTAAAGTGAGGATGTGGATCAGAACAGCATATTGAAGTAAGATCACTGCTGTGATTTCCTCTCAGGAAATACGGGCTGCTGGTAACTCAACTCAGTATTTTTCCAGCAGACCACTGTTGTTTCTTCTGTGCATAAGAACAAAAAGTATCAGAACTGCAGCTCTTCCAAAGGATTAAAAATATCCAAGGAGAGGGAACCACAGAGGAAACAAATATTTTCAAGTTTTTTAAAACTACTGAAACTCAGAGAAATAATAATATTTGCAAGATTATTATTATTTCATTAATTACATCACATTTTTTAATCACATCACATAAAGTAGCAGCTAATTTTCAACTGAAAGAAACAGTGAACCCAGGGATACTGCACAAATACTTCAATGGGTCAAAACACCTAAAATTCTGGCCATCAGTGAGCACCACTGTTTCAGTCTCTGCAGACAATTTATTACTCTCCATCCTTTCCCAGAGAATATCAGGATGACTCCAAAAGTTAGATATAGAGAAAGACTTCAAAATATCAATGTTTAATGCAAGATACAAAAGCATAATCTTAAGAGTCAATATTCTTCTGCGGAATTGGCCTGTAGAAAAGGTAAAAGGATAGAATAAAGGGACTCAGCAACAGCAATTTGAAGTGCTGAGAGCTGCTGTTATCCAATCTTTAGGATTAATTATGAAAATAACTCTTTATAGCTCTCTTAAAAAAGCTACTCAGTTACGATGGTAGGTGGAAATACAAAATGCAATAACAAAAATCAGAATATAGCACTAAGAAGAGTCCATTTAAATTCACCAGAGTCATGAGACTCAGCTTGAAGAAAATGAATGATACTTCCCAAAGTGCTATAGGAAAAAAAAAATGTCTGGAGAACACAACTGGAGACCTGTTTTAAAAGGAGCCTGCATGAGCAGGACATCACCTAGCCTGGCTTGCAGACTCTGATTCACATACCTCACTCCACTCAGTCAGCCACCAATTATCCATGATGGAGAGGGACCTTCCCAGACGGAGGTAAAAAGGAGGGAAAGGGTGACAGAAAAAAAATCACACACACTTTCCTACAGCTTTTTGCATATTTTTTATCCATCTTCCCCTTCCAGTTCCCTTAGAAGACACTCCTTGCTTTACCTGGAGGCTCAGCCCCTGAGAGTGTGCACCTTACAAGTAGAAATAAAGTAAAATTATTAGCTATTGTGTGAAGGAAAACATCACCACTCATTTTTCCTCCCAAAGGAAGCCTGAATTGCCATTTGGTTATATAGCTATTTAGTAGAAACTCCTCAGATTATTTTGTAGGCATAATATAATCACTTTTCCAAGTCTCAGCTTTAAAATTATAACAACTTGAGATTCAGCGACATGGCTTATATCCAAGACTTGTTAATTTAGCCTACTGACACTGTGTATCAATGAAGAAACCAATCATAACCGATAATATGGAAATGGGAGAGCATACAAGTCCAAGGAAGTCCAAGTCACGGAAATTAATCTCTTCAAGGGCTCCTTTGATGATCTGTGCAGGGAGATAACTGAATTAAATCAATTCATAGAAGAGATTTAGCTAAAGATGGAGCCTCTCTCTTCACTGAGTAAACCCAGAGAGACTCAACTCATCCACAGCTAGCCTTTGACAGATGCCCACATCTCCTCAAGATTTCAATTAACTTCTCAGGTATTGGATGAATTTTATAACTCTCCACACATTAATATAAATAGCAAAAAAGTAACACTAGAGGTTAATGCTTTTTTTAATTTTTTTTTTTTATTTAATTCTAAAATAAGATCTTCCTAGCTCACAAAGTATTAGTAACGGTCCTTTTTTGGATGGGCCACCTTTTAAATGACATTTTAAAAAAATATTGCAAGATAATTATTGAGCAGATTTAACTAGAAAGAAAAGAAAACCTTTTTGCAGTATTTTGGCATGGAAAGTAAAGGTCCATGAATTTTCTATATCCGTATACCCAGCCAGTCAAAGCGGTACAGATGGTGCCACATGTTTTTACTTAACACAGTGGATTATGAACATATCTAACATTTCTATCATAGATGTAATAAACATCAAATTTACTATTTTCTCTCCATTATTTCAGTTCAGTGAGAAAAATCTCTAAGGGCATATTTCATTTCAGCAAAATTGCTCATTATTTCCATGTATAGCTCTATTTTATTTTATTTTTTGTATGGAGAAATGCCTTTCTTTAATAAAAAATCCAGTATGGCTACCTAATGACTTATGGCATTGCTAGTAAAACACTTGTACATTGTAAAAGCTTTCAGTCTATTTCTTATCTGTCACCCCAAGTCTTACATAACAATATTTTGATTTAAGTAAATAAATTAAGTCTATTTAGAAGAAAGAGAATGAGGACAGTAAGGAGTCAGATTTTCATTTACATGCTCAATATCCATTTCTCATTTAAAAATATATAAATTTAAAAGACTAAGTTGCGATAGAGCCAAAGATGGCACAAACTAGGTCAAAATGCTAAATAAAACTTACTTGCTTTCTTCATTACTGAACAAAGAAATGGATTCATAACCAAACATTCAATATATTCTAAATGAACTTTGTAAAATACAAAATCCCTCAACATAAAATTAAGTTAATAAAGAAAAAAAAATGTTTAATGGTTACTAGAACCGCATACTATGACTCCACTAGCTAAGGAGTCACTATGGCAGCAAAAAAGATGTTATTCTCAGATGTTATTTTCACAGAATAACTAATGTTTCATGCATTATTTAGGATTGCCACCTCCAAAAATGCTTTCATAAGGATGATTTTTTATTTCGCCCCAAAGGGAAGCATTTGTCAATATATCATAAAAATTAATGAAGAGCGGCTTCTTCTGTTCCCAGAAGCCAGTGCTGATCCCTTGCTTCCAATTTGCTAAGAGAGCAGTTATATCCAATGACACAGCTCAAACTGGGGAATTTATAGGGTGAGTTGGTATTGATGCCTTTGAGAAGAGATCTGCTGCAAACCCCTGTGCTGTCTCCTTTCTTGAAAGCTTTCTCCTTTCTTGCAGCTAACTGACATTGCTATTCAACTGTGGTTTATGACTATAAAAAAGCTGTGACAAAAAAAAAAAAAAAAAAAATTAGAAGCTTCTACTTTCTAAAATAAAAAACAACTCGTACCACAGAGTGCACAGGCAATGCTAAAGGATAAGTTACAGATTATTATTAATCTATTTCCTTCATACATCCTCTCCCCAAAGGATACAACATATGGCATCTTGGTGTAAGGGTCTGCCTTCACAGACAGTGAAATTGATGATTTATTTGCTAATGTCTCAAAGATATTTAATAATTTTCTGTTTTCTCCATAGCATGAATGAGCTGCACACCTATCTTACGAAAGAAATATAGGAACAATGAAATCCCAGGCTCCTCCAAGCCACTGGTACTGAGCTTTCACCCCAAGTCCAGTGGCACCTTGCCTGCAAAGTCAAATGGAGAACCTGTGATTGGGTAACTCTGTGTTTCTAGCCCTAGCAGCAAGCATGAAAGACCTCACAGTCCAACTTTTGCTATATTGCAAAGAACTTTTTGCTCTCCTGCATGATCCCTATCTCCCTCCAAGCAGCATCAAGCCAGGCAGATAGAGCTGCTGCAACCCAGAGTTGTCCACAGCATCTCTTTTCTAAGAAAGGAAAATTATGACAACCTGGTTAAGCATCTCTCACGCAGCACCTCAACAGCTGAAGACAGCACAGAAAGAAACTAAAATTAGGTAGCTAGCCTACATGGCACTTTTTGATGTCTGTTTTATTCCTTAGTGCTAGGAGAATCTTTCAGCCAAGTACTAACAGCTGGTTAGTTTTTCATCTGTGATGATGAATGAATAACCATTGCCCCTGCCTAATCATTGCCCAGCTGGTTGTTTCCTGCTCAGCTGAGCTGCCCCCTCCAAAGACCAATCGCTGCCAGCAATTACCTGGCAAGGTGATTCCTAGGGATGCTGACTTAGCAGAAGGATACAGACAGTGAATTAGTGCCATCAGCAACTGCAGTGTGTAGACTAGCAACAAAAGTAGTTACTCAATTTTACAGTACTACAGGGGACAGAAACATTTCTATGCTGAAATGTCAGGCAGAACACAAATGGTTTGTATACTGTAACAAGTGAGATAATGAAGAGTTATTGGCCCAGGAGCTATTAGTTTGAGAACATTAATTTTCTCTGTTTGCCTAGTCATACGCAGTGTCAGCACTAATGTATGCTGATCTCCTGACAACTCTGTTCTGCCAGTGCAGGAAACACATCCATTTGTAAGGGAGGCACGTGTTCATCATCATCTGGCTGAAGGCTGAGAATAAGGGTAGGAAATGTCAAGTACTGTGTCTGACCATTCATACTTTGTGAAACGATTAGGACAACTCTGAAGAGATGCTAACAGAACAGCTCTGAAAACCCTACTTTTCTCCATGAGGTCCATTGGGCTTTTCAAAGTTGATGTAGGTGGCACACCTCCACAGACCTAACAGAGAGACTTGTCTATAAAAGGGCAAGAGAAAAGGAAACACTCCCCCTATCAGTTTTAGGAAAATGGGACTGGTCAGAACATTTTAATGATTCTTGAGAACTAACAGGCTTTTTAGACACGTTAGTGTACCTACGCACATTTCTTATATTATCAGAGTGGTTAATTTTTCCAAGGACAAAAGCTCTCTTCCTCTCAACATTTTGCCTTTCCCCTTTGTTGAGAAATGTACCCAGCAACCTTTAAAGGTCACCTGAAATAGTAACTATATCCTTACAATACTTGCAGGCAAAAAGTCAAGCTGCTAAACAATCATGCAGTGTGTTTCAAGTGTGTCTCATCTCCCTCAAGGTGACCATTCCACTAGTGATCTCTCTGTAAACTGGTCAGAACAGACAGAGAGACTGAGGAGCAATGGAGGAGGACACTAGAAAAGTGAGAACGAAGCAGAAAGTGGATGTGGTATCAGCTTGTGTTGTGGCCTCCTTCAGGGTTGGTTCCCACCTCTGAGAAAGGTTGTCTCAGTGTTGGAGGTGTTGGATGAGTGTGCACATCCAAGTCATGGGCTGTGACACACCTCTAAGTGCTCTGCCCAGTAAAAAAAAATACTTTTCAATAACATCATTAAAATTTAATCTCATGACAGCAGGATCAGTCTGCATGGTGAAAAATTCTTGTTTATCCTAAGATTGGAGTCATGATGGCAGCTGGGGAATAGTGAAGTGAGTGGACACCAAGGCAAATGGAAACAGCAGCACAGGGAGCAGGAGGAGCCAAGAGGCAGGTGGGGACCGAAATGAAGGGAGAACCAAGATGAAGAAGAAACAGCCTCATCTAGCTCTGGGGAGCAGCAGAGAATAAGCAGAGGCCAGTGAAATTGCCTGTGGGAAGATCATGCTTTACTGTATGCACTGAGGTCTGACAGCTGCTGAGAATGAAAAATAGAGCACTCCTTCCTTGGGCTCTGAAAACCACCAGACACCACTGAGTACTATGTTTGTGATCTGATACATGGATTCTGAACATTTGGATCTAGTGATGTGCCTAGTGATGTTTAAAATAACCTTCCCAAGCCATTCATTCCAAATATTCACCTGCTTTGTTTATGTCAGATTCCTACAGCATTTCTCAGAGGAAATACATTGCATTTCTTTAGGACTTTACCGTCAAAGAGTCTTCAACCCTTTCCTTGTGACTATCTGCCCTATAACACTTAACATATTATTGCTACTCTAAAGGGGAATCAAATCTTGTGGAACTGGCATGGCAAAGTAAAATAATGGAGTTTATGAACAGTGAGCTTGTATATGCACTCACATGAAGGAGAGATTGAGAAAGGGAGAGATAACTCATAGGCTGGCCGTGTGAAATTTCAAATATCACTATTAAACATGGTAAGTGCTTAAAGGTAATTTTCAGTGTCACCATCTAAAACCGTACTTGCTAATGTAATAATTTCTGATTAAAGTTATCTATTTGAGCACAGCATATTGTCCTACATACGTCTGACAATACAGCACTGAATAAACTAAACAATTCGTGTTTCTTATTACTTTATGCACTAAAGGTTTAATTAATCAATTTCCAGGGGCTAAAATAACAAGAGGGAATACAGCACAGAAGATGAGGGCAGCGGATAATAACCAGCACAGAGTAGTTTTAATCAAGTCCCTGAAGAAAAGTGAAAATAACAGGAAATGAAAAGTCATGAATAGAAGTCTAGAGTTCTGATATCAGTGCAATAAGAAGGTGTTAGAACACAATTTCCTACTACAACTTGTGTAATTCACTGTTAGTGGCAGTCAATTCCCCCCTACCAAAACGAAACAAACAAAAATCTCCCATTCCCCATGAAAAACTCTGAAACCTGTCTCTGAGAAGTCAACTGAAAACGTATTTCATGGTGTTTTCACTGGGGAGGGGGTTGAAAGAAGAAGAATTTTGCAAGAGTCCATGACAAACATTATTTATGTATGCTCTCTTCCTCTCTGCCATGCTTTTTAATACAGAGGACAGCTTTGTCCAAGTCTTAAGCTTCTTTCAGATCCTCACATTTCATTAAACATAAGAATGCTTTCTGCCTTAACCCATTATAACCACTGCAATCAGCACTCTTAACCCACACTGTTCTGTACATCTCTATAAAACTCCGCTTCCAGTTTAATATTACTTTTCCAACATTCAACATTTAGGCTAAGCTTTTTTTTTTTTTTTTTTTTTTTTTTTTTTCCTTCTGCTGTGGATTTGCTACAAATTTCTGTCCTCCCTCCTGCCCCCTTGACATCCTGACTGACAATCAGATATTCCTCCTTCTAATATAGCTGCACAGTAGTTTCAGATATCGGACAGCTTGTTGCAAGACTTGCAGCTGTGACTTTCATACAATGATAACATTAACTTACAAATGCCATAGATTGCACTTGCATGCGCACTTACAGATCTCTATCAGTCTAAACATGTATAGCACAGAGGCAACACTGTTGTTGAGGGATACCTCTCCCCTGAAGTGTCTGCTTTCACAGATTCTTAGCAGCAGTATGAAACGCTACAGAAACAGAAATCTGGCTCATTGAGAGGGACAGCTTGTCTGGATAAAAAAATTGAAGTAGTCTTTTTCAGACTAGTGTTGCTACGATGTAATCTGTTTTGACAAATGCTTTAAGAAAAGTATAAATGTCCCTTTCATCCAGTCTGCTTCAATCTTCTTTCTCCTTACACACACACTGCTGTGTCACATAAATCCATTTATTCTGAGATCAGATAAATGTTTGGTTTTCTTAGTGCCAGTGTCTATGAGCTTGATCCTTACTCACAACCAACAGAAAAGCTCCTGGTGGCTTCAATAATGATCAAACATTAAAATCCTGTAACTGACATTAAAATAATAGCAGAGATGACAGGCAGTACAAATATACAGTGAGTGGAAAGCCAGAGTTGAGATGGAGAGGACAAAATGCATTTCAATAGCAACATTAAGCACAGAAATTACTTATCCTATTAGGGAAGAAGCTGAATAGTTTCTACATGCAGCGTAGACTAAGCACAGTCTTTGGAAGTAAACACAAGGCACTTCAGACTGACTGGGTAAAATAATTCAGTATGTAAACAGGAGTAGTAAATAGGAACAAACATTCATTCAGTCCTGCACTGAGAATTCATGCAGCCTAACTGAAATACCAGTATAATATAAATCCTTTCAACTCACAACACTGAGATTTGGGAACTGGTTCATTTACTGGAAACCAGCAATACAAAGAAAAAACCTGATTCTTCTCGATCCTCTTCCCAACACAGTTTATGTCATAGTTTATGTACAGCTTTATCCTTCAATCTATTTGAGAATACAGATTAAACTGAATTATTATAAAGGAAGTTCTTAGTTAAAAATAATTTACAAACCACTTTACACAAGAACATTATTCAGTATAATTCAGACAATTTCATGACAAGAAGCTACTGCTGTTTTTCTCAAATGACCTTAGTTTCAAATATATAAATAGTTTGTAAAATACACTGATATTATTTATCATTTTCTGATTTTGAATGTCATGCTTGTGCCCCAAACATGATGCAATACTGTTTGATTAAACACAATTTAAATTGATCACATTTTTGTAAATGAATAAACTGTCTCATTGTTCATGTGATTAAACAAGGGCTAAAATTCAATCAAATCTGTTAACTAATGAATGAAATAAACAGGAGTATATCCTACTACCTGTCAAATATCAGACATAAAAACATACTTAATCTAGTATGCAACTGATTTTTCACTTAGGAAGGAAGGCATCCCATTAGACCTTCTCCTCTGATAAAGTCTCTGCTACCAGTTGTTCAGTTGTGTTGCACCAAGCCCCAAATTCCACCTTCAATCTACTTATAAACTACTTGAAGCAACAAATATTTTTACACAGCTTCTGCTCATCTTACAGATGAGCTATTTATAAGAAACCAATAATACTATCTGAGATAGCTAAGCACAGCACAAACAGCTTAATTCTCAGACGTGCACCAGAAACTATGACCCAGGACAATTTGATTATAACAGAATAAAGAGAGAATAAAAATAAAATAAAAAAGACAAACATTACCTTGAATGTTAAATAAAGTCAAGGCATGTATTATTATTTTTTTAATTGATTTTGTTTCTTAATCTTTTTGCAGTAATACATATTTTATATTAGGATACAATAACACTTTAAAGCAGTGAGTATCCTGAAGAAGGGAAGGAGTTTTCTATTAAATTACCAAATAATTCAATTGAGCCAAAAAAGGCTGAAAGATACAACCTACATTGACAGAGCAGAAGAATTGGAAGCACCAAACATTTCTTTTAAGAGTAATACTTAAAAAAAATAAGCAGCCCATGCATTAATAGTCTGGATCACACTTAAGTTATTTCCTGGAGGATTTTGCAAATGAGATTATTTGATAATAAAGGAGCTGGCATTAAGTAGTGAAATAAGCTTTTCTTAAAATTAATGGGATTTTAATCAATATAATGAAAATAATAAAGGACAAAGTAAAATGAACATGAAAATATTACCATTTAAAATGATAGAACAATCAAAGGCATAGAAAACAGATTTCTGGAATCATGCTGGAGACAGAATGTGTAATTTTTGTTCTTGCACCAGCACACAATTTAATTACACACATTGAAGAAGTAGCAAAACATTTGGTAAAAGGTTTGAAATGCTGTTTGCCATCTCTCACTGTTTCAATGGCTTCAGTGAAGAAATGTGCACCACACTTTTTCTTCAAACTGCAATGAAGACCTTAACAGGAATGGAATAGTAGATTCTGTAAAGATATGGCATACTGATGAGTCTTTGTGACACTTTGAAAGATAATGTCAAATTAAATAAATATTTTAGAAAAGTGCAAAATTATTTCTTGTGTAATAGAAAGCTTTTGAGTAACAGGGCATCATTGAACTCATAAACCATCAAGAGCAACTATTTTACATCTCTTAAGAGTGACTTAAATTAATTCTGTCTCATCCATCAAAATGATGTATTTCTTAACTCTTATCATATTACAGTTTGGGGATTATGAGAGAAACACCTTGCCCAAAAGATCAGAGTAAATGCAAAAAGTGAAGCTGGCTCCCTTTTCTCACTACTCCCTACTCTCTTTCCAGTAGGCAGATTTCCAAAGGGCATCTTCAAGAACTAGAAACCAGAGCCTGAATTGTCTTTGATGCGTGGGTGAATTAGGGGATGGAATAAAAAAGGCGAACCTCTCCTCCACCCTGGAATAGGCAAGTACAAATAACGACCTATGCTACAGCTGCCCTCTCTACAGCTCTTTGCTAACACTCTTAATGGAGGGAAGACATGTTTAGTCAATACATGACTGATGAATGACAAACCAATCAGGCTCATACAAAAAAGTTACAGGAGAAGAGGAGAAAATAAAGAGGTTGCTTACTTCAAAAGGCTTGATAGAGAATGAAACAAAAAGAATCAGATACTAATGTGGTTCAGTATAACACAAAATTTATACAAATTGATGTCAGTTAATCAAACAAATAACATTTGTTTTCTCATTCTGTTATTCCTGAGTAGGGGAAACATCTAGCTTATACTGGTAGGCTGAATCACCAGTTGTTCAGAAAAAACAAGTTTTTTTTTTTTACTCAAAAAATGTTTAAGAAAAAGAAACCTGGAAAATTCACAAAACTACGGAGCAATTTGCTGCATCCCCCAAAATTTGGAGAAGCAGGAACAGAGAAGAAGGTTTTAGGAAGTGAGAATCATGTTAAGTGGAAATGCAAACAAGCCATGTCATGGGGCAGATGATATGGCTTAAACATGATCTCAGGGATGAAAGTTCTAAAGGGCTTGTTTATTCACAGATGGAAAGGTCTTTTTTTGAAATATGATCAGTACCGAACACCAACAACATTTCAAGAAAAACAGGGACAAATTTTAGAAAGCTTAGAGAAAAGTAACAAGAATGATTAGGAGCAAAGAAAGTACTACACTAGGGCTATTCTTGTTAACAGGCAACAGATCTGACATGATGAGAGTTCTTTTCAAACATGTAAAAGGAAATAAATATTCCACTGAAATAGTAAAGTACTGAAATTCTAGGACAGACATCAGGAACAAACAAAACCTCCAGAACTCCCAACAGTGAAGGCAGAAGCACTGATACAAGCTTCCATGAAAAAGCGTGGAAACTCCATGTTGGAGATCTTGAAGAAATCTAGGCAAACATTCATCTGGAAGATCTTAGGTGTAGCTTGACTATTCAATATTAGAACATACAAAGTAATTACACAAATTCTGCCTTACTTCCTGTGATTATTTAATTCCTGAAACCCCTCAAAAATCATGAAATAAAGCAATGGAGAGCTAAGCTACATATTCTTGATGAATTAAGCTTGTTTAAAAATAGTAGTAAAATAGTAGTAAAACACTTAGAACATCCCACCACTGCATTTTAGGAGGAGGAGGGAAACAAGTAAAGACCGTAAAGTGTTCTTTTTTTATTTTTAAGGTGAGCATCATCAAATTACATCATTCAGACAAACAAATCTGTCATTCACAAAATGGACTGTTTAGTACTTTGATAAGTGGAGGAAAAAAAGAAGCAATTTGAAGCACTACCTAAAGTTTTGTTCACCCAAAACCAAGTTTGTGAACTTGTACCACTCATTAAAACCTTGGATGCAAATAAACATTTAAGCCTTCGAAGCCAGGTCTAAAAGCTTTTAAGACAATTATGAATAATAAAAAAAGTTATGCAAAATTCAACTAATTTACAAAACTGATTCCAGGTAGATAATAGAGAAAATCATTTATTTGTGACCTCAGTAGAAAATTATGAAGTGATGTGAAACAGCATTGCTGAAAGAGTGAGCATTCAACTATCTGTTAGAAAATATTAATTTGAAAATAATTAAGATCCAAGTGAAACACTTACAATCTCCTTTGTTCCAACAGATTTCATTATCTGTAAAGAATGCAATATGACATGAAATGGACAACATGAAAGGTCAACCAGAAAGACTGTCAGATTTGCTGTACTGACTGTGGCTTACTGGGAGATATTTAAAACACACAAGCTCCAGAAGGCTATGTATTGAATCAAGACAGTTACATTAATGGGCCTTTACCAGACATACTATACATTTTTTTTGTACTACACAGAAACCACACAACACAAGCACCATTACAAGATACATAGCATATGGCTATCATTAAAGCTCAATTATAATGAATACTCATTTATTTTTCTCTACTACAAGGAATGAAGCAGCAGTTTCAGAGATGTCAGCTGGAAACAGTAGCCTTTCATTTAATTTGCAGAAAGATTGCTCCCTCCTATTAACTTCCTCATAAAGATGTGTCAGAGGTGTAACAATAAAAATGTAATTTTAACATGAAATTTAAACCAATGAAGGCAAATTTTCTGGAACAAAATGCTTAGCTGGCTCACTAGCCTCTCTTCATTTCCTTCTGAATAGTTCTCAAACTAACAAGCCTTATTTTTTCTTTACCCTCTGGTTATAGTGGCATTTGTGTGTCTTTCACATTTACTGCTAGGATTTTATTACAGCTTGTTGGTGGGCAGTGGATTGTTTAAAATAGAGCAAATCAACTATTCCGGTACATCTTTAAAAATTACATTCACCCTATCCTCAGGTTGAATCTGGTCATGATCTACAAAAAAGTGAGCAAGGTCTGCTCATCAAAAAGCAGTAAACACAAAATTGCTTTATTTCTAATGTGAGATTTCAGCAAGAACACAGGAGATACAGCATATTTTGGATGTCAGCTAGATGCATCCACCTAACACAAACACACATGATTCTCCTCATCAGTCCTCTGAACTAAGGAGTAAGAAGTCAGACTGCTTGCTTTCTTCAACAAGAAGAAACACTTATGAGTTCCTAGAGACTTCTGCCCTTATACAAATCAGCCCATGATGAGTTACATGTATGTACAAAACATGCTAATGGAATACTTCCTCATCAGAACACTCATTCTTAAGATTGACTCACCAGGTATTAGCTCCCTACTACAGTCATTCCAAATTATATGGCATTGTTAGAAAAATAAATAGTTCAGGTTTAGCCATCACAGAACTTGATAATCATTCTAACACAGGCAGGCTCATTGCAGCAAGAGGAATACTCAGTTGAGTCTGTCTCTTCCCTACAACACTGATATGATAATGGCAAACCATTGGTATGAATGTGCACAGGATTTCTAGCAACATCTCAATACAAAATGGAACAGAGAAAAACCAGAAGGAACTCAGCAGATACAGACTGCTTAATAATCTTTATTTCTCCTGACAGAAGAATTGAGTATCTTCTTTTATAGTTTCTTTCTCAATATGAATATCATACTGGCCATCATAGCAGAAACTGAACGACACAAAAGAGGATCACCTTTCAGTTATCTGCATACACAACTGATCAGCAATCAGGAGAAAAGGAAAAAAAAGTTTGTTTTACAAAAAAGACAAAGAAGGAAAAAGACAATAAAGACAATCTATCAAACAGAATGAAAAGATTTCAGTGTCAGGGTTAATACTGCATACCTACATTACAAGGAAAAACAACTTATCATTACAAAAAGCCTTGAGGCATTTTTATAGGACCAAATTTGCTTCTGAAAGGCCTCCTGGACCTCAGAACCAAATATAAATTTTATTGACAAGACTACATTATTTTGTTCAGCTAGACATTAAGAATATTTTCTCTTATCAATACCACTGTTCAGACCCTACTTCTAATTTTTGTTCAGTAGCATTTGGTTTCTTAATAGACAAGAGGCACAGAGCACAGGGTGATTCAAGATGACCTTCATGCATCATAAAGATAGCAAGAAGGGCACAAACACTCCCCCACTCAAGCCACCTTGTCATGCTAATTTAGTACAGCTACATAATTTCTATATTCCTTTTGTGTTTCTGAAAAAAACATTTATGGATTGGTTATGAAAAATGCAACCTAATATAACCATTAAAGTAATTGCATTGGTTAGGTTTATTAATTTGTCACAATTAAGTCAATAAGAGTTTCATTAACATCGTTATATTACTTGATTAGTTTTGAAAGCGATTATCCTAAGAACTCTATTTAATTGGAAGCTTCTCAATTTACAAGGTACATTAAATTCTCAGTAGCATTTTAAGAATATTCAACATATGCAGGTCAATTACCAGTAATCACTGTTTCATACAACTGCTTCATGAGAAACTTCATTACAATACTGGAAAAGAATAAAAGGGGTTGTAAAGAATACCTCTGTACTTCAGTTTACATCACTATAGTGAAAGGCCATATCTAACATCTAAATTGTGAAAACCATTTAGAAATTAAAAAAAAAAAAAAAAGAAAGAAAGAAAAAAAGAGCAAAGATTAGAAAACTGTTATCCACCTTAAAAGAGATGATAAATTGTCAGGACTGCCAAATCACTGAATTCCACTAACAGCACTCATGCCCAGTTGCACGTTAATTACCAGATTAGAAAGTTATAATTAATTTTCTTAATATCGCTATGCTGCTTTTCTTCCTTGAGTTAATAAAAACAGATTGCAATCAATCTTTGTTAATTCATGCTGCAGAACAAAACTGCTGTAGTTATTTCCATATGTGAAAAGCTCTGTGTGCACAGTTCTGGTGAAATATCCCAGCTAGAAGCTGTATCTTCTGACATTTAAATGAAGTGTTGTAATAAGGCAAATAAATTATAAATTATAATTTGACTTAATATGGATAGTTAAAAAAACTACAGTCTTAAAAATGCTGTTAATTTTCTAATGACAGAAGTCAGAGACTTGGATTTCAAAATACACTGTATTTCAACATAATTTCAACCATAAAAGATGTTTTATTTGTAGTTGCATTGAAAGATTACACTGCTGAGACTTTTTTAATGATTAAAATGCAGTTGTGGTTAAGAAAGCATTTTTTAATTAGTTGATATTCTCATTAGAAACTATTAGAAGTGCTCCACACCTGTCTGGCCTTCAAAGAGCACAAGCTGCAAGATATATAATAACTATTAAGGGAAAACAACTATAAGGATCACAGTGCACCAAATTTTTGATAAAGAGTGTTCAGATATAAAGAAGTCAAAGCTAATTAATGCAGAGTTCAAACAGCACACATTTTCTTGTTTCAGTATCCGTACTGGTATCAAGAGTCGCTTTTATAAAACAGAAAGATGATTCAGTTGTTCTTTTGCAAGTAAAAGAGAATCAAGTACAACAAATGAAACTTTATTTTCCTTTTATGCCTGAAAAATGTTCTATTTCTCCAGCCTCGTTGCTTCTTAGAAATTAATTCTTTTCACTCCCTTTCCCCCCAAGATTTCTAAGAGAGAAGAATGGATGTAGCACTACTGGATATACAACATCACGGTTGCCCAAGAGCAGCAATCTGTGCTACCCAGCCTGATATAACAAAACTCATGTCATCAGCTCAGGTGCTAGAAAAGGAAGACTGAATATTCAATAGCTAATGATGGCTGAAAATGTATTTGCATATATACAAATACTAATATATATGTATATATATATTAGTTTCTTAAGTGCTCTGGAGAGCGGTAAAAAACACTTAATTCTGTATTTGAGAGAATGGGAGATAAGACATTATTAAGACTAGATAGCCTCCAGCAGCAAAGAACATTTTTTTTTTTTTTTTACAATTTATTCTGGAATGGGCTGCCCAGGGAGGTGGTGGAGTCACCGACCCTGGAGGTGTTCAAAGAACGTTTGGATGTTGTGTTGAGGGATATGGTTTAATGAGAACCATTGGTGACAGGTGGATGGTTGGACTGGATGATCTTATAGGTCTTTTCCAACCTTAGTGATTCTGTGATTCTGTGATTCTGTGATTCTTTCTCCCAAATTTGTCTAAATCAGCCCAACTTGCCTTGTAGTACAAAGTGCTTATATATAAATATATCAATATTTATACATCTATTTATAAAATATATATCTATATTATATCAGTTTTCAGGTTTCTCTTATTAAATATATTGGATCAAGTGCAGAATCACAGTTCAGTAGAAGAAACAGAACAGAAAATGACCACTGGTGTGCTTCTTCTCAAAAATAAAGATAATAAAATTTAGATTAGAAGAGGGAAGGAGGCACAGAAGAGGAGCGGTAGGGTTAGAAAATACATAAATTAGACCAGAGCTAATGACAGATTGAATTATTTACTGATTTATGAAAACATAGAAATAAAAGCATTGGATTATCTCAGAATCTTGTAATAAAAAACGAATACTACAAATGGCTACTTGCAACTTAGATTCAGGATTCAAATCAGGTCAAGAGGCATTATAAGCAGAAAATAGGAACTGCACCATCACACTGATGAACACTAGACAACTGAAAGTAAGAAATAAAGCACTTCTGCTGACCATATTCAATGCTGAGATCATTATTTAAAAGCAAGGACGTGTTCTGTTCTAAGCTGGATGTCTGAAGTTGGTCATAAACCTGAAGAAATACTACTAAAAAGCACCCACTCCACAGTTAGAATAGCTGGAGCTGGAAACAAGGAAGCCAATAATCCTTCAATCACTTTAAGATTCCCAAAACTAAAGCAAGCTCTCCTAATGTTCCCAGATGCTAAACATAACTGTACAATTAACAATTAATAAACTTTAGTTTATGTTAAAATGAATGACGTTTCAAAAGCTCTAAAAATTCTAAAATCAGTCTGCATGTATATTCTTGCTTCTCTGATGAAACTGACTGATTTCTAGAGAAGAATGCATCCTATTGTATGCCTATTTTATATTTTAAGGCCTCAATAAGGAATTAAACAGAAAACTGAGCTGAAAAAATATTTGGTTTATTCATGAGAAGTTTTTTTCCTGAATGAAACCATTCAAAACAAAATCATAGGCAACTATGGCTAGTCAGCTTAAAACTAAATAAGTTAAAAAAAAAAAAAAAAAAAAGGCATGCAAAACACCCGTCAGCATTGGCTATAATAAAACTAAAAACACAAAATTAAAGTTTCAGAGTATTATTAGAATTATAAAGTGCTATAGAGAGAAGCTTCTATTTGAGATAAGTGAAATAGTTAATTGGGAGATACATGAAGCATCACATCTACGGGTTGATTTTCAGTCATTCAGCCAGATGATTATTGTTCAGAGAAGATTAAGGAGAAATTCTCTTGTATCAGCAGTAATAAAAACCATAAAATCACGAATAAATCTTTATCAATATGTATGTATAAATGTTTATACATATACATGAGTGCATATGTTTGTATATGTACGTACATATGTATTAAATCCATTTTAAAAGGATAGTGTACTTAGAATAATATTGAAGCATTCTTAGTGAGGAAAAGAAAGTAGTCTTCTGTGAAGAAGGTAGAAGAATCTCATCTCAATTATGATTTCCACAAAACATAGTTAGCAATGCTCACTCCTTTAGGACAATTAGAATATTGTAAAATAGCTACAAATATTAGTCACATATTTAAACTAGTGCTTTTTTAGCATCTAACATTGTACTTTCTTTTGGTACTAGGGAAAAATCTTGTCCCTGTAGTCTTGTAATGCTTAGGTACCACACACAATATTGCCAATCATTTAGTGAGACTATCAAATGCTTGGAATCCCTCTACTCTTACTTATCCACCAATCATAGAGATGCTTAAACATGAGTAGGGGAAAAGCAAACAACAGCCCAAACTCTTTCCACTTTGAAATTTTTTTTTTTATGAAAACCCTGCTAGATTTGAGAATTTGTCCAGCTAAACGTATCAAAGTAATTCCAGATAAAATCACAAGTGAATCTTCAAATTCTCTTTCCTTTCTTCATGGCCATTTAAAAATGTCCCTAGTGAGAATGGATTGATGGATTTCACAGGCAAAATAATGCAAATGTACATATATCAAATGCACAAAATGAATAATACATGTCTCTTGACCATCTGTCACTTAGAAACTTCTTAGGTAAGACAATTCTAGCATAACTGTTATTTAATTGAAGCATTTCCATGAAGTGACTCGAATTGCAGTGACTGAGGAGTGCTTGTACTCATTTTGGGTATTTAATGAAACACAAAGTCTGTGTGACTTGACTTCCTTTTTTCTGAAGGAAGCTCTTTCCAACAGTCACATTTTGTCTGTAATAGGACTACACTTTGGTGGACACAAGTTAAAAAATGGTCATGTATGATACAAGCAATTTAAAGGGAAATGATCTATAGCCAGTGCTGGGGGACTATGCTTACACCAAGGAATCTTGGTTGCAGCAGTCAGAGTGGTCAGGGAGGGGAAGCTTAGGTGGCCAAACACCATCCCTTTACCTCAGGGAGAGACAACCACTCCTCAGATTGCCTCCTGCTGAATGGCTGCCTGGTGACTGCAGTGAGAGCTGGCTCATGCTGTGCTGGTGAGACATACAATTGTGTCTCACCTTCAGCTAGGCCCTGTCCTGTGCACTTGCATGCTCAGCTCTCAAATACACCTAGAAACTCAGCGCAACCATAGAGATCCAGGGGCTCCCTTGTTTTTCCTGGGCAGCACAGAAATACTTCATGCAGGAAGCTCTCAATTATCTTGACAATATCAAAGGGATAGCAGCAGTTAGCGTCTAAAGAAAAACCACAAGCAGCACCAACATTTGTGTACTGATTTATAAAATCCTCTTTTCCATAAAGGCAATTTCCAAACCTTGCAAGCCTGTTTCTTATGGGAAGAAGAACAGTTTTAACTATTGGGAAGCAAACTGTGGATCTGATAAAAATTCCTCATGCTCTTCTCTACAAATCCTTACATTTTTCCCCATAAATCCTGGCTGTGCTTCAACCAGGGCCTGATTAATTTCCATCTGGGTCGGCAGAAAAGATAAAACACCTGGCCAGTACACAGCATCCCTTGTATACACCATAAGTGCTAACTTCTGATTTTTTCTAAGGCAAAACACAAAACTGCCTGTCCTGATTCATGTTCCTTTCACTTTCAGAAGTTTTCCTACCCATGTTACAAACAACAGACAAAAAAAGTCATTTCCTGTCCTTAACGAACATCCAAGATGAAAATTCACAATAGCTGATGGAGGTTTTGATACGCCAGTGAGAATGTCTGCTGTGGAGTGGGACAAAACCATGAAATGAAGACCAATATTCTCCTGTACTAGCAGGCTTCTGCAGGACATCAAAATCTTGGTTTTGTTTTAAAACAATCAGCACCACCTCTTATTATCATCGCAGAGATCTCTGAAGTCTTTGTAATCCTACAGTTAGTGCTATGGGATCACAATACTAATCCCTGCATAAGGTTTTACAAACACCAGCAGTATGGTAATTACTAACCTGTAATTAATTATTTACGCTCATTTTACAGTGAACTAGTAAACTCTAGGGAGTTACTGCTCAAACCTTGATTTTGGGACCAAGATACTTCTCCCTTGAAAAAAGAACAAAAACACTTGAACTGAGGAAGATACTTTGCAGTAGCAACAATAGGTCATACAAAATTCATGGTTACAGTATTGAATTTTGCTGTTTAAATAATACAATTTAACCTTACGGAGTTTTGCAAAAAAAATATTTTTCTTGGTTCTTTATTTCTTTTCTTCCTCTTCCCCCCAATCTCCTTGATCTCAAGAATATTTTTATAGTTTGGGATCCTTGCACTGTGTAGTGGCAAATTAGACACTGTCAAAGGTCCAAAATATCTGTCCCCAAAACTGCACCAATACATCAAACCCAAATTTTAGTAATACTTTCAGATCAATTTACTTATTTCATCTGTGAACGTGGAAGAATTATTTATGGTAACTCAAGGGAAAAAAAGGAATGCTGCTATTTTCAGTAACTATAAATTTAAGAATAGTTTGTTTGATTTTTACTGAATACAAGGCACTGGTCATTCAGTACATAATGGACTCCTCATTTCAAATAAGGCAAAGAAAAGGCAAGCAATTTGCTTACCATAGTATTCTAAGGCATTCTAAAACGGAAGTTGCTAAAGAGATGGAGCATAACATAGTGATATGTAGAGTCCAAACAAAATCATTTTTGAGGTAAACATTGCACTGTACTTACCCAAGAACTCTAAAGTTGTTTATGAACCATGCAATGCATCAATAGATTCAGCATCACTTAAAATGGTAGTGCTAAAAAGATATACCCTTACTGAAACAGTCTTTATCAGTGGTTACTTATAAATCAGGCTGGAATTCATTTTCCTAACTTAAAAATTTAGTTCTTTTAATAATTTGTCTAAAGCCTTCTTTAGCCAATAGGGAGAGATCAATACCTTTGAAGGCAAATAATCTGATCCCCCAGAAAAGTGCTTAGCCAGAAAATCAATTCTTACGTAGCTGAAGTTCAGCAAGGATTTATCATTCCACAACCAGTACTAATACAAATCCACATTGTGATCCAAATGCTTGTAGGAAAAAGTCTGGTTTCAATCAGTATGTTTTAACAGTGGAAATATCAGTGTTTTACTCAATATCCAAATCCTTTTTATTACTGTTACCACTTCAGTTAACAGCACCAGTGAAGCATTTGCCAAAACCACACACACAAGCCTTTGTCAAACATGCAAACTACAAGATTACTTTTAGCTTTATTTCCTAAGACACTTTAGATTCCTTTCCCTAGAATTAAGCCCAGAGTAGACAGAAAAGATAAGATTGAAGATTCTACCTAAACTTCTGCCCAGCCCTACAGTGACAGTGAAGACAATGCAATTTTTTTTCCAAAATACAATCCCTTTAAATCACACATCTCTTTTTGCAATGGTAGTCAAATTTGAATAGCCTTTACTTAGCTCTGTAATCTTTTTTTTTTTTTTTAATTTAGATTTTAGAATTAATAATGCAAACCAGAAAATTAACATTAACCTTCTGACAATGTGTGAGATTTCTCTCCTCTCTTCTCTTCTCCTTTCCTCCCCTTTCCCTTTTCACTTTTCCCTTTTAGAAAAGCCCGATGAGTCACTAGGACAAGTAAACGCATGAATCACTATCTCTGTTAAAGAATATAATATTATACAGACAACATGATGTTTAGGAAAATTTTGCAATATCATGCAACATTCACCGTTTGACATTTCTGATAAATTAAGAGGGGGAATTAAGCTGTCCAAGAACAAATTACTGAATTTAGTTGCTTGGATCCTATCTTCATATTTTCAAGCTTTCTCAGTGCATTAAGATCCCTTTACAAACCATAAGGAATATAACTGTAAGTGCATTGATTATGACATTTTAGAAATCCCAGAATTTGAAGAAAGTCACTCTGTTAAGCATTAAACTGTATATTTTCTTAAGAAAACAGTAAGCTTTCCTAACAAATAGGGCTCTAAAGAGATTATGAGACCCAAATTCTGTGTGATTTAGGCACATGAACTGTAAACATGTTTTGAATCTGGGAGTCAGTTTGAAATGTTAAAATATTTTCAAACAAGTTCTGTTGCCTATCTTTAACACTTCATACATTAGTCGCTGATTTTTGAGCCGCATTTCCTACTAAATGGAAGACTGCAGCAGGTAAGTTTCTTTAAATGACTGCAAATTAAAATGTTACCAATTCCCTGAAATACCAAAGTGCATGCCTCACAACAACAACAACAACAACAAACCACCTGTGCCCTAGTTCCCCTGGCTATACTGTGGCATTTTAGCACAAAACCCTTCTCGTCAAAAGCACCTGGAACCCGTTGTAAGCCAAGTTAGCTTCCTCTATGCTGCTGTCATGGGAATAGGAAGCATAGGTGGTGGTAAAACCTAAAGCATTCAAACTTCATCCAAGGGGAAAGACAAAAGGAAAAGCATATTCTACCTTAGAAACATGATCTGATATGAAAAATTAAGAAGGCATTATCTTTTTTCAAAAAAAAAAATGGGAGGAAAAAAAGATGCTCTATGGGTGCATCATCTTGCTCAGAACAAAGGCAGGGGATTCCAGAGTCATACGTAGCTTCAGAAAACATTCATACAGGTATGGAGGCGTGGAAAGGTCTGTGGCCTAACATGAATACTCTGTACAATATGTGATTAAAAAAAAAGAAAAAAAAAAAAGATTAAAAAAATCAAGTGCAATTTGTTTTATAAAAATAAGACTTGCTGGCCAGATTCAATAGCAAAAACACTGCAGTTTTGGTTACTTCTATCCTTGGTTACCTACAAATGAGTAACAACTTTGTGCAAACAATTTAGCAGGTTCTCTGCACTCTCTTTGCAAAATATGCAATACTGAATTCAGCTCAGGTCCACTGTTAATGTATAATCAGTGCTAAAGTGTAAAAGGCAAAGAATCCTTGGCTGACATCAAACACAGTACACATTTTATGTTTATGTCAAGTAAATCTTATCGCTTCCTGACTTCAACACACATTAATCAAATTTATTTTAATTTCCTCCCCTTTGACTTCCATTAAGCTTTCCTGCTCTGTAATACTCCATCCACACCTCATGGCCCTTTCCTTCTATACAGGACTTCCCATGGTCCCCGTATCCGCTAATGCTGAAATCAGTCACTCTTGTCATGGAGCCAGGAAAAAAAACAGTATCCTTCCAGTAACAACACTAGGAAGCAAGCTAGAGGTCCACTTTGTCGTCTCCAGAAATCAAAAAAACAAAAAAACAAAAAAATATTATTTAGTCCAGACAAAATAGATGTAAGGCATAACCATTTTTCAAAATTTCAGATGCACTGAGAGGTAATATTATGAACTGATTCTATGTAAAAAGCCAATCAGCTTAGTGGCTAATAGTACTGCTACATACTGGCACACAAGGGATAATAAATAACTTTAAAACAGGGATTCCACTGGTCAGTGAACAGAGAGCAAACGTTTTATGGAAACTACGATTCTTCACGGGAGAATGCTTCTGGGTTGTTTACTATAAAACAGTAATTTAATGTTATTACGACTAATACGAACTGGAAAAAAAAGGATAAAGTTTTGCTTCCAAAAGAAAAAAAAGGGGGAAAAAAAGTGATATAAAGAGAGATTTTCCATCCGAAAGAAAAAAAACATTGTACAGGATCCCATACTGAGAAGTATTTTCTTGAGTGGTCCAACAGACCAACAAAAACTGGGCTCCCTGTATTTCACAGCTGGGTACCATCTCAAAAGTCCAAATCAAATACAGTTTCCTTTTTAATAGTTACAGGGTAGATATATTAAAAAGGTTACTTGACACTATGAACTTGACACAAGATGGACATTTCTTAAAATTTCTTAACTCACTATCTAGGAGGGCTGTAATTTCAGAATTTTTTATTCCTATAGATTGGAGACGCGTATTACAGAAATACCTAATCAATACAATTGCTCAGTCATAAATTACTTGAAGTTTAAGAGAAAAGGAATTGAAAACTTTAGCATGAATGAGTCAATTTATTGTGGCTCACTGAGAACAAAAATAAGAATCATAAACATTAATATAGTATTTAAAGAAGCTGTAGTAGTTGCAGTTTTACAAGCACTGAGAACAAAATATCTAAAGAATTCTTCTGGATGTGAGGAATAATAAATTTTAAGAACTAGCTTTGTCAGCTGTGAGTGAAAAACAGATGCTGAAAGTGAGTTGAAGATACAGAGCAATATCAGCAACATCAAAAACTATGGAAATGCAGCCTAAATACTGATAAAGAAATAAAAAGACATTCCACTACAAACTCCCAATCTAATTGTTTATAAGGTTCTTTAGTGATAATGTGAAATTTCATATAGAAACAAACTTACTCAAGAAATTGGCTAACAATTTTAGCTATAGAAAAAGTACAACTAACATTTTTATTTGAAAATTAAGGTTCCACAAGTGTCCCATGGTCTTTGAATCAAGAAGAAAGAAACAAAACAAAACAAAAAAAAAACAATGGAAAAGAAAGAGATGACAAGATTTAAGGTGGATGCCTTTGGCATACTAGGACACCCAAAGACAAAAGGTTTGCACATAGGCAATCACAGAGAGAGAAAGTCTGGCTCTGATACTACAGGATAAGCAGAGAAAATAAGCTATTTTGTGAAGAATATTTGCCTAGTGAAACCAATGCTCAGCTCATCTGTTAATCCAAAAATAGTCTTTTAAAAATAACCAGACATCCACAATTTGTTGTCAATGTTCTCCAGTTTGAAGCATAAATCAAAATAAAATCAAATAAAATACTAATCAGAAATGAGGCATATTAGATCTGTAATATATTCAGGCTTCAGTGGCTTAGCATTTGCTAAGCCTGGATGACAGCATATTTGTTTACGCACGGTATTATGGAATTGTCATCTACTGAAGGTCAAATCTAGACAGATGTGTAAGGATTCAGAATGAACAACCAAGAACACAGCACTGAATGTAACACTTGCTGCCATAGCAAATGAAGTTATCTTGATGCAGATTTTCTTTCACTTTGGTGAAAGATAAAAAATGGATCCCCAACTTTTTTATTTTTTTATTTTTTAATCACTATCCTATATTGCCTGGGATCAATATTTGCAGTGTCCCACAGCATTTGTCATGAGAGAAGCTAGGAACAAAATCGTAAAGATCCATCACTGAATTCAAAGCAAACAAACAAACAAACAAACAAATAAATAAAATAAATAGATAATAAACAAGATTGATATATTTAGTAGACAAGTAAGGATTTAGATAAGGGCTGCATATAAGAATTTTTTAGCCTGAATACCTTTAATAACATTTAAATACACTATGTAGTATAAGGTACTGTTGTGCTGGAATTACAGATGTATGCTAGGATTTTGTACTCGGAAGCTTTTGTAACAGCTCAAAAACAAACGAAAAAACCTCAAACTATCGTGCAATTAGCTTGTGCAGAACTCATTAAAATCTTTTGAGAATAAATCATTAACATGCATGTAAGTAACTACTTGAATTACAAGGACCACCACCAAGCAGCAGTTAATCAGTTCCTTCAGTGATGAAAAGGTCCACAAGGAACAAGCTCCCTCCTGCCCCTAGCACACACACATGCTCTTGGTCCCTTGCATCCTTTCTGTCTGAAATAAAGATTGGACATAGCCCTGCCCAAACTACAGTGCTAGGGATTTCTGTAGGACTGGCTCTGAGGAGCTTATTGGGAATCCTCAGACATAGACAGCCAACCAGCAAGCGTACCAGTGCCATGTCCCACTGTGGGAAAAAGGCATACCATGAATATACATTAGGCAGAGAACAGGGGAAGATACTTACTGTTAAGGAGGGAATCACACAAACAAAGAAACATAAAAACGCGTGACATCAACACATACAAAGAAGAAACTCTCCTTGGTTCTCCCTGACAAGCAGTACTCCACATTCTTGTAGTGGGTGATGCTGAGATTTACTTGCAGTATTATGAAAGCTGAGAGAATATACACTTCTCATTAGCAAGTGAGAACCAAAAAGTAATTTGTAGCAGATATTACTCTTGCTTCTTGATATACTAGTTATTGAAGGAATAACAATGGCAAATGAGAACAGGTAAAAATAACAGAACAAGTAGCTGGACACCTTACCTTCTCAGAGTAGCACCCATCCTTTTGCAACTACCGTACGTAAAACAACACTAACACTAATGTAGGACTTTGGGAAAAGTGATTAACAACATACTAAAAGAGTAAGTTATAGAACTAAGGATCTTACATCAACTTTTACCTTGCTGGAAAGATTAGAACTGTGCTGCAAGCAATAGTTCTGTGGCAAAGGATTTTAGTTTCAAGAGAACTTTTTAATATGCTCTAGTCACCAAAAATCACGTTTTACCTCTTAATATTAAGCAGTGCCCAAGGTATCCCAGTGGGAGTGTTGAAAGCAGGCAGCAATTTCTCTCCAAGCTCTACTGCCTTCTTCCGGAAAATCTGGAAGTGAAGAAGAAAAAAGTGTTAGAAAATTCATTGCAGTTCTCAATAAATGATATTTCAGCACAACAAAGAATTCCTGCTTTTTCCTTAGTGATTGAAGAAACAGTGCAGCACATTCAGTCTTCTATTAAACAGCGTAATAGGGGGATAGCTAGTGTATGCCATGGACTACAGAAGAACTCATACAGCAGGGTTACATGGTGAAGACATCCAGACAACAGCACTGGAAAGAACAGCATTAAATCAGAGACAACAGTGTGACTGGTCATGCTCTGCTGTGCAATGGAGCAGGAGGTTTATTAGTTGGGTGAACTGCTGGGTCCATTCTGGCCAGCATACAGCTGCCTGCCCAAGATGATATGTCCTCCCTGTGCACAGGGATGTTGTCACAGGAGCACTGCATATGCTCTGGACGAGTCAGCTCACAGTGATGGGATTTGTTAAGAATGCCATGGGAACTTGGGCTGGATCACCAGGTACCTGCTGTGTGGTGAATGTGCTGCACAGGCAATCCGAGGCAAACATAAAGCACAACACAACACCTCCCCCCCTGCCAAAAAAAAAAAAAAAAAAAAAAATGGTATTGTAGTGATATTTTTTCAGCATCATAGTCTTTATTGACTCAGTCAGCTTACACCCAGACTGACGTCAATGCCATGGTTAATTCAGAAATTGGAATATACTCCTACAGATAGCAGAGTTAACTGAATTTTAGCTAAAAGTTCCCCTTTAAAATAAAGAGAAAGACCTTGAATGCATAACATACACCCACAAGAATTACAAACAATTTAACATCAGGAACTTTTATGATTAGAGAAATAGCCTATAACACTACAACAAATACGATGTTGCTCTCCTTTGATTGCCATCTCAGCTCAGGTTAGCCTGACTTTTGGAGCACTGAGCATATTAGTAAAGAGCTTCTAATAAGAAGCAAAATTGTTCCAACTTAAATATAGAAATCTATACAAAGATCACAGAATGTAGATGCCCAAGGCCTATTTGCTTGGGATTGCACTGGAATCCAATGCAAAAGTGAAAGGCATTAACTCAGGTGTAATAGCCAGAATAGTGAAGTCACTTTCATCATCTGCTCTCTCTGGTAATGACTCTCTTCAATTTATTTTTCTCCTTGAATGTATTTATGATGGGTTTGTATTTATTTATTTTTAGAACTCAACTTGTACACTTGATGCAACTCACAGTACAGCCAAGTACAGTGCAGTAAATTATCAGAGAGAGAAAACAATGCACAGGAAACATCTCTATATTTTTAGACAAAGTATCACAGAATCCCAGAATGGCTTGGGTTGGAAGGGACCTTAAAGAACACCCAGTTCCAACCCCCTGCTGTGGGCAGGGTTGCCCCCGCACCAGATCAGTCTGCTGTTTTCATTGTTTAAGAATACGATCAGAAGAGAATTTAAAACTCTGGGACAATCATGTTACCATAAAGAACCTCTAGACTACTCCTCAGTCTCTTCATATGACACAGGTTTCTGTGAAAAGTAGTCCTAGATTTGGAATTACAGATATTTGGAGAGGTTAAAGAATTTGAAGCTAAATTCTGGCTGAAGTCAGAAAACATTTTTGAGTGGAGTGCCTGTGAGTGCTGGGAAAAAGTTGAAATAACACAGCAGGGAAAACAATCTGCTTGGAAATCCCTTCAGAATTCATGTTATTTCTGACTTCCCAGATTACTGATTGTGTGGATTCTGACAAGAATTAGTCATGGATTTGTGATCATCAGACAGCACATCATTCAGTCTTCCCAAGGTCTAAACCTTATGGAATACTCAGTAAAAACAGCTGATGCAGAACTGTCTTAACTCAGTAGATTTACTGGAGAGGAGAAAGTGACCCACAGTTTGCCCACAAGCTTTTCCCTTGTTACACCACACAGTTGCATTTGTTCACCTGTGCTATTAAACCTGAACACATGCTTTGCTCTTTCAGCACAAGAGAGTTCTCCTGAGATTTTCACAGTATATGGTATAGTCAACGTATCAGTTTATCTTAGCATCTCTGCTCTGAAACACTGAGGTATTAACAGGAGAGCGGTCATAATGAACCTCCTTAGCAATGGGCACAAAGGTGCCTGAATTCCTGTAGCAGCATCTATTGGCTGCGCAGCATAAAACCAACTCTTCTATCATATGTAAAGAACACTGAAACTGGAGATTATCAATGTGTCATATATACCTTTTAGACTTGTATTTAATGTCAAGAGGCAATCACCCCTTCAAAAGGCACATACATGTTCAACCATAGCAGTGGCATCAAGGACAGTAATGCGCCAAGGCTCCATAACTGCTCTGCTATGGGCTGTATTATCTCTCATCACAAAAAAAATTCAAACTCATAAAGAATTCTATTATGTTTATTGCTTCAGGACAAAAATGCATTCTAATTTCTCAACTAAATATTTGTTATACAGCATCAGTACTTTAATTTCAAATTGTCCTACTAACTCTCACATTTTTTCTATTCCATTTTTGCTATAAATTAACAACCTAATTTCTTATTTTAAAAAACTTGCCTACTCCATAAAAATGTCAAAAGTAACAGTTATCTAAGCACATCTGATATGAATTGGTAAGGAAACACTGCCCCAGCTACAGATATTCAAAGAAAGTCAAAAGTACTCATGATAAGGACACAGATTTGAAGAAATTGCTAGTGCTTTGAAAACACATTGAAGCTGGGCATTCTAACTTCGTTCTTTTCCAAAATACCCATCTTTTAATGTAGGAAACAGTCTGAGAAACAGGGAAAAAGGAAAAAAAAAAAACAACTAGGAAAATAGATTTTTTAAAGTGATTTTTGAATCATCATACAATCTTGGGACAACTCTTCAGGTGAAAACATACTTCTTGTTTACAAGACAATTTCAACAAGTTATTACTAATACATACTAGGTATTTTCCTTCTTTTTACAAAGTTAAAAAGAAGTCAACTACGGGCACTATCTAACATGGCTGAACAAGTGATTGCTAAATCACTATCTATCAAGTACAATGGTATAGGCAAGAATGAGAAGAATAGAACAAAACTTTGCGAATGACTGAACACACTAAATAGCAGCTTCATACAGCAAAACTGCACCCTTTCATTAAGGGTAAGAAGTTGAAGACTAATAAAGGAACCAAGTTGTTTTTTTGATTTGAGGCTTTAACATTTACAAAATAGAAACAGGAAAAACTTGTGTAAGTTGTAATTTTTCTAGTCTAAGAAATAAATGTTGTACAGCTCTAGATATTTTTTCAGTTTGTAAAAGTGAACAAATAGAAACTATTTAATATCTGTTGCTGATATGAATTTCATTCACTAAGTCCTTTTCTGGTAAGGAAAAAGTAGGATATCCACTACTGGCATGTGAAATTCAAAAATGACAGAGCATGGAAGATATTATATATAATAAAGAAAAAGCCTACAGCAAAATTTCCCAGTCCAATGGTTATCTTGAGAGTCTCAAGGACATTTTCTGGCCTCTCCTCATGGGTGTTCATCTAGCAGTAATGAAGGCTTACTTAGACAAAATACTTTCTCTGAATCAGAACTGTACCATGCACCTGTAAAGGTGTAACCACAGGACTGTCATTTGGTGCAGTATTGCCCTTCTTTAGGGTGCAGGATGGTTATTGTCCCTAGATTAATAATAATAAAAAAGATTCCTCTAGATGGAGGAACCCAAAGGGACGAACTCCTTTGAAAGTGTTAGATTACCTCATCGCACGCTTAATTGCTAATCAGGAAGAAAAGAAAACACAGGAAACAAAGAAATATCTCAGAATTGCATATGAGGCACAAGTAATTTAAAAAGAGCATAGTATGCTCCATACCAGTGAACAAGAAATTAAAATTTAACAGCAATCAGAGGAAACAATTCTATTTCTTAATGTATTATTCTTTAATTGATGAAGACATTTTCTCCACATTTCTAATTCTATCAAATTAAGCATTTTTCCTTTTTGTTTTATATTTATAGATAAAAACTGACAAGCCATTAAATAAGATTTATTGCTTGCTTTCCTGTACCTGATTGCCTTTCCCAGTAGGGTAGGGAGTGAATATTTCAGTGCAAAAGCAGGAAACAGGAGCAGAAAATGAACAAGGACAGGCTGTTTTGCTTCTCTTCAGAACACCAAATAGAATTCCTTTCAGCCTAACAAATGCTGATTTATGTTTAAAGTGATCTGCTAACAAAGAACTCTTTAGGAAGATCTTGTTCTAATACCTTCTTCACTAAAAGATAATCCAGGATTTTTGCTATCTTTGCTTTTTAATTTTTATTTTTTACAATGACAGATTAAAAATGCTACAAAAATTGCTATGTACCACCTGAGATACCAAAATACTTTAAACGGCACAAGATGAATTATCCCACTATCTTCAATACCAAGTGATATGACACTTGTTGTGTTACGTGAAACAATTTCCTGTAAGATATTCCCAATGTTTATGAAGACTTGGCATGATATCTGATTGCTGACATTAACTCGGCAGCAATGATCTGTTTTACAGTTCCTGTTGCTTTGACTGTAACAGGTGGGTTGGGGGTTAATTCCAGCCAACTCTCACTGAATTCTGACTGAGCCAAGTCAGTTATTAAAGACCTGTGCTGCAAGCCAGCAACACTTCTGAACTCAGGCATTGCAATGAGTTACTTTGGTGTAGAAACTGACAGCTGGATTCCAAGCAGACACCACCTCAGACCTACGCAGCTGCAAGTGTATTTATTGTGCACTCACATCCAGAAGTGCTGGAGAATCCATTTTGAATATTTTCCCTGTGTTCAGGGACATGGCTGGATGCTGGAAAGCCCCTTGCAGAGGCACAGGGCCTGCACAAGATCCCCTACTAGAGCACCTACATCCCTGTGGGGCTGAAGCTGCAGCCTCCAGCAGGGCAGCCCGGTCTGGGAAGGGAATCTGGGCCTGGGAAGGGAAGAGCTGACTTTGATCTGGAAAAGTGAATCATGACAAAGCATAATTCGACTTCCTCACAAAGTGTGGTTTGCCACACCCTCAAATAAGAATTTTGACTGGACAAAGCAGGGTTTTATTTTAACAAGAATTTCCACACAGTAGCCACCAATCACTGGCCACATGCAGAAGACCCCAGCAGGTTTCTTGTCACACAGGGATGCCGGCAGAGGGAGCACACAGAGGGCTGATACACTGCACAGCAGAGGGGCTTCTTGGAATCAGGTGACATCAGAAAAGTTCCAGAAAAGAGCTACATCGAAAAGACTCAGAGACATAAATAATCTCAACCACTTTTCTCTCATTATAACCCTCAAAGCCGTGATAGTTTTCATTCAAATCTCTCACATATAAGAACAACATCAGGTAAATAAAGCAGGAGGAACATTATGTTTAAAAACAATCACCACCTTCAGCCATTCCCAGAATCTTGTTAAGCATCTGCTGCCACACAGTGCTGGGTGTAAAATTATAAAAGACAGATACACACACTGGTTTCCAGATAAGATAAGCTGGAAAATGCAGATCCTGCAGTTGCAGGAGAATTCTTATCTCAGTTGAAGGCTGAAATAGCCACAGGACAGTGTTTTTAACAAGCTCTTTGTTACGGGAATCCGAAGTTTGTATTTAATACATTCATGACGGCAACAGGCATTAGAGCACTCATTAGAGCTTTTGAGAGCTCTTAGCACCTAAGGTGATGTGTCAGCTCAGAAAGGGGAACAGCAACTTCCAGCTTTCAAAAATCTTGATCTTCAAGTATGCAAAGAACCTCCCTGGATCCTGCAGTCATGGGAGATTCAGATAGCCTGCGGTTTCTGTGAGCCACAATTCCATCTCATTTGTAACACATTAGAGCAGCACGTCTTCTTCAAAATGTGTGGAAATAACAGAGAAGTGTTTAGATTTGTATAGGATACTCCAGAACCTGCTGGTTTCCAGCTTTTAGGGACCATACCACATAATAAGCAGTATGCTATAATATCCATGGATATTATTCCACAATGAAGAGCATCTGTTATCCTATTAAGAGACCTAAAACATACATTAACCTAATATCTTGTTCTGAAACAAATCTATGCAAAGATGCTTATTACAAAAATTTGATTACAACTGAAAAAAAACCTGTATTCAGTTGTTGTTGTTGTTACGGTTTTACTGATGACAAGAAAATTAATTTTCCTTTCTAGCTGATTATTGTACCAAAGAAATCGCAAAGTACCATGAAGAGTCCCTCCCCGGTAGAAAAGACCATGGAGAAATTAATCAAATGGAAGTAACTGGATTAGTGAGAGATTTCCAGATTTAATCCAAATGTACATAGCAACAAGCAGAACACAAAACCCCTCAAGTTATCAGCAGTAGCTAACACATGTAATTACTTCAGAATTTTTTTTAACTAAAAAAAAATCTAAATACTTTCTGATCAAAAAGTTTATTTCAAGGAAAGTCACTAGTAAGTATACAAACTGCAAGAAAGTAAGCAAGGTATAAAACAAATAAATATTAATGTGCAGTAATATGCATGCTTGACGCATACTTTAAAATAAGAATGAATTGCTAAATAGGAGTAGAATTAAAAAATCATAAAGGAAGACTTTGGTCTACTTATATTTGGTTATTTCCTTTTTTGCTACTTATATGTATTTAAGATCGCTTACTCAGCTACAAAGAACTTTACATTAGAGTAACTGCTAATTTATCTACCAATGTCAAGAAACCATTAACTGTTTTAAAGCTTATGCATACTCACAATTGAAAGTTAAGCCACAACACATTAGCGCCTAGAAAGCTCAAGGGCTGGTCACTTACTATTACCTGTGTTGTGACAATCTAAGAAAAGGTGGAGATGAATAAATTAAACTTTAACAATTGCCTGTAATAGAAGCAATGATTTAGGTATAAAAGCCTTTAAGAACATTTCACTCTAAATTCAGGGTGGCCTTAATTTTCAAACGGTGTAGTTTGCAAGTTGAGTAATGACCTGAATTTGCTACACGTGTGCAGATGAACCATCCTATGGTAGCTGGCTCCAGAGATCCAAACCACGAGTAGCAAGACTCGTGCCTAAAAAAGCCATGCTTAAATTTTAAGTTTCTGAAATCCCACACAACCCCAAATAAATAAATTATAACATAGCTCAGGGTAAGTAAATCTCTGTCAAAGATTTAGGATGCCGTTCTTATGTCTTGTCAGAAATAGAAATGAATCACTGAAGAGGCTGAAATCCCAGACCTCCCGCCGAATGATGTTTCTGCCAAGGGCAGATGGCAAACTAGCAGGAATTAAAACTGTCAGCAGCCTCAGTGAAAACAGAAAACTAAGTCCAAACCTAAGAGCCAGTCTAAGTTTTAAATCTGTTTTTACCTGTTTACAGAATCACAGAATCACAGAATTGCCAGGGTTGGAAGGGACTTCAAGGATCATGAATCTCCAACCCCCCTGCCACATGCAGGGCCATCAACCTTCCCACCTAATGCTAGACCAGGCTGCCCAGGGCCCCATCTAATCTGGCCTTGAACACCTCCAGGGACGGGGCATCCACAGCCTCTCTGGGCAGTTTACCTGTTTGTTGTTCAGATAACTTGGACAGACCCATATCTCCTCTTTCACCCCCACAAAACAAAACTTCCAGCAACCTACAGAAATCTGGTATTCAAATCCTTGGATGCTGGTTAGAGACACAAACATCATCATCATCTCCAGGAGTAACCACTGGACTAGCACCAGGCATACAGGCTGAGAGAACAACATATGTTATATGTTTAGCGCTCAGGTCTTCTATACTTAAGTTAGATGATACACGTATTTTAAAATATATTGGACATAAGTAAATATGAATAGAATTAGAAATACTGCATATACAATGGAAACTCATTATATTGTGAAGCAATACAGAAAACATCTGGATGCCATCTTAGAGATTTGTGTTTTTCATGATTAAGGAAACAGCTGCCTTAGTAAAATTACTTATATCCACCAGTAATGAGGAATATCTTTTAGCACAGTTCATCTGTTAAACCACAAGCATCTGCTTCCTAATTTTCTTTTTATTTAATCTTGTATACCCAGACCAAGTGCTGGAACAACAAATTTAAATAGCTGCCTCATTTTATATCTTGCAAACTATCATATCTAAACAAAGAATAACACTTTGCATATGAAACTCTCCTTTCAAGCAGGTGACTGCTGAGAGGTGATTTGCAACACCATCTGTGTGAAAGGGAGGGATGGGTGGAGAAGCCTAATAAACATTACATGGTGAATCAATAATTACATTCTTAATGTAGCATAAAGTGCTAACTGAAGATTCATTCCTAGCTTTGTAAATTTGACTTTATCTTTTAATTCCACCATTAAGTGATTCAGAGAAATACTATAAACTATGATCATAGAGCACATGTAAAAGACACTCTGTAAAAGAAAAATCACTCTATAGGTAAAGGAAGTTCTGTTTGCTTTTCAATGTTACCTAACAGCAAATGAGAGCTGTTTGTTTCAGCCTTTATTCCATGATACTTGTAAGATTGTTCCACTTGCTAATAGAGTTTTAAATGATGCTTATTAACTATATAAGTACAACAACATGTAAAGGATACTGAGTATTCCTACTTTTATTGTTCTTCAACTCATTTTTTTCCAAAAAATTACTCCAGAATTAGAATAATAGCTTAATGAAGGGATTCTCAAATAGCAGACCAGAGCAGGGAGAAAGCAGCAAAAGTGCAATTACCCTGCATGGTTCATTGATGGGGGGGTTACCTTCCAAAGCTCAAGGTCTCCCATATTCTACCAGCTTCTTTGAGTTGGATTATAGCAAACAGGTAGCTTGATGAACCTATGGAAAAAGAAAACAAACTACCCTGCCTCTTTACTCTGGCTCCTGTCAAAAGGGAATCTTCCTGAATCAACACACAGTCTGGCAACACAATCTGACACTATCACAATCATTTTAAGTAAATCAGGTACTGGTATCACTAAAAAGCCAGCCTCAAATGGTTAAAACTTCTGACAGTGTCTGTATTGTCTTGGCACACAGACCAGGTAGCACAGACTAGCTCTTCTACACCTATCTCAGGGCTTGTTCCCTCTGAAGAGGGCTGTGCCAGCCGCTGCAGAGCAATTGTCCTGTTTCTCCAGTGATAGTGCTGGGGCCCCAAGAAATAAAACTTTTTTTTCTTTTTTTTCCCCCCGACTTGAAGTGCTCCAGATAGTGAAAGGATTGTATTTTCTAGAGACTACAGGTGAAAGTTATACATGGGTGGAAGCAGAGCACGGGGGCATGTACAGGACAGTGTCACAGGACAGTCTTAAGTGAACTTTTATTCATAGTACAGTTTCAGTGGACTCTGGAACAAACCAGCGATGTCCAGAGCCTCCTACCTCTTTTACAGTGCAATGGTGACTTGCTCCAGAAAGAAGCAAGCAGTAAACTAATTCACTTGCAATGATGCAGATTAGGGCCCAGGAACAAGGGATGAGAACCCAAACAGACATGTCTAAATACTTTGGTTAAGAACAAATAATGATGTTGGGCATAGAATTAGAGGGTTTGTCTTCATTAAACACAAAAAGCCTAAGTACTTTCATTTGCATTAAAGTTTACTCTAATGTTTTTTAAAGAGATCTTCTGCTTTTACTGCTTTGGCAGTTCCACTGACCATTAATTGGATGTGCTCATGGATACAAGATTAAATTAAACTAATCTTTTAGAGTGTTTCTTCTATTGTTTAAACATATATCAGATTTAATGAGTATTCAAAATTAACTTTGTATATTAAAGCTATTCAGTATTTAAACAATAAAAGGTTCTTTTAATTCTTATACTAAAGCTGATACAGGAATTTCCAAATTTTGTGACCTCAGATACTGGAAACATCATATATATTTCAAAAAGTATAATGATTGCAAGTACAAAGACAATGCCCACTGTTAGTCTGATAGATTTACAGCAAGGATAACTTAGGAACATGTCATCAGACATAAAACTAATTGACCTTCCTATGCAACAAGCAGCTACAAACTGTTTCTATCTCACTTTTAGATATATGGAAAAGGAACAGGAAGTTTATTTGCTCCAGCTGTAAGTTTTCAGTAGTCTCTCAGTCACAACAACCAAAACCAAAGAACATATTTTTCATTTCTTTTGGCAAAATTCATTAAAAGCAATGGGATTGAGAATGTGTAATTTGAATAAACTCAGACTGGATTTGCAGCTCTGTTCAAACAGTTTTACTTTATTTTGTGACAGGCGAGCTCTAGCACTAGCAGCTGCATTGATCATGCATTTCTGAGATGCTATTTTTCAGGGGAGATGAACATTAAAATTTAACATCCTTCTTAGTTCCTTTCTTCACAAGACCACACACCATCTTCCTGATTTTTTACACAAGTAACATAACTAGAAAAAAGTCTCTTGTATAGTAGAAAAGGATAATGATGCTTTCCTAGCTCAGGGTGTTATTACTGTTGATATTTCTCTGACAAACAGTAGTCACTGGTCTGTCTGATGAATAATGTGTACATCCAAAACAAGCCTAAAGAAAGTGCTTTTGTATTTTTCTAAAATTAAATATAAGAAACGTGAACTCTCTTGCACTTCTTTTAATGTAAGTCAAAGAGAATGCTTCAAGAGAAGAAAACCATAATTTAAGAAGCTACTTTTATGTTGTAAGTTAAATCATCAGGCAGACTAATTCAATTACTCACTGTTTACTCTAAGACTATTTCTCTTACTGGACAAGCTATAAAACTAAGTGGCTAAAATATAAGAAGGCAAGCACACATTTCCAATTCTTAAACATCAAAAACAACTGCTCTGATTGAAGAGCAGTGCTGCTAGTAAGTAATAAATTTATGAGCAAATCAATTAGTTTCTCTGAATTTCCTACAAAAGTTTTTGTTTTCTCCCTCCCCCCCCTTCCCCCAAACAGTTAAATTTTGAATTCATTCCTGTAACTAAATAGCCATGAAATGGTCTTTCCAAAGATGAGCATTATATTATTTTTGAATGTATGTATACATGCAATGTATATTTGGAGGAAATGATGGTTATAAGTAATCATAAAGTTTTGAGGTAATACACATACTATAATTAGTAGGAATTATTATGTTTCTTTCCCTCTCCCCACCCCTTCTCTCCCTTCCCCCCCACCCAAGGAGGGGGAAAAAAAAAAAAGCATGACAGTTCTATAAGCTCTTTCTGTTTTTACCCAAAATCCTGACATAGTTTTACTGTTTCATTTTTGACTGAAGACTTCTCATGGCCAACCAAGAAGGTTTCACTTGATTATTTTTCTAGTTTGTAGTATGTAAATTAAAAGATAATGGTAATGTATCTGCCTTTCAAGTTGGATATGGTTATGAAAAAAATGTCTTATAAGCATGACTTAGAATGATCTACATTCATTTCTTCAATCACCGATGGTCATAGACCATCGAAAAAGAACTGGTTGAGCAAAGAATTCTTCCTATCTCAATAAGTTCTTCCATCATTGGGCCATTTAATAATCATATTAGCAAACAATCTTTGAGCAAATCAGAATGTCCGATGGCACTTAATATTAGACTATGTCTGCCCCGCTGTTCTGACTACCATCCCTAGTCTCCTGTAGCAGTCTGGCAATGTTTGCCTGCAGCATCTCAGGAGTTATTGATCTTATCTAGAATCAGTAAGATTATTTGTTGATCCCTCTTGAATATAAATGGAAATAAAAGCAACTATGGAGAGAAAAGACTGAGCACAGTCTGACTGATGTTTGCAAAAGATATCCTAAAAGCTGCAAATGCTGATGAGAAGGCCTGAGTTATTCACAACTTTTGCATAATAAAGGAAAAAGGCTGGAATTGTCTGTATACTATGAATAGTGTTTTTAAGAAGAAGTTGGGAAAACAGCATCTTTTAAGAAATGTCATTGTGAGCTGCTGACTTTGTTTTGCAGCTGTTGGTTTGAAGAAAACAAAAAAGGATTTTTAAAGAAAAATGGAAGAGAATGAATTTCACAGCATTTTCTTATCACACAATGATCCTGAGGATCCACTGGACTGTAAAATTATCTAGCCATGCTTGCAAAAATTAAGAACAACATGCCCCCCAAGGAAAAAAACACGACTTTAAACCACTAGCAGAACTGAACCAGCTTCCAAAACAACTAGTGTTGTTATCTTATTTAGCCTACAAAAGTAGATGACAGCCTAAAGGCTGAAGAAAACAAACAAACCAAATACATTCAGTTCTTCATATTAATGGTTACAAAGTCATTTGGTAGCTCAATGTATCTGATTCATGAAATGCAACAGAATTGGCCCATGATGCCAGAAGGAAGTTTGGTTTTTGTAAACTGAAGATTGACTCCACTTCAGTCACACTGCTGCTGAAATGGTCTTCCCTGTTTACTTCAAAGTTTTGTCAGTTTACATGTGGTTGGTTTTTTTTTTTTATTATAGTAAGGTGAATTATGAGAATCCCTGCTTTGTACCATCTAATCAATTACTAGTTGAAGAGATTATCAAAGTCAGGTGGCTGAACAAGCAACCGATGTTTGAGTGGAGAACATCACAGATGTACATAAACATAAAAACCAAGTTCTTCAGAATATCTTCACTACCTCTTGACTTCTTACATCTTATGCATTAATAGAAAATTAATTAGTAAGATAATAACAAGATAGTGATAAAATAAGGGGGAATGGTTTTAAGCTCAAGGAGGGAAGGTTTAGATTGGGTGTCAGGGAGAAGTTCTTTACAGAGAGAGCAGTACAGGCTGCCAGAGAGGTTGTGGATGCTCTGCCCCTCGAAGTGTTCAAGGCCAGGTTGGATAGGGCAAACTGATCTAGTACCAGATTTGGAGGTTGGTGGCCCTGCCTGTGCAGGAGGGTTGAAACTTGATGATTCTTGGGGTCCCTTCCAACCCAAGCCATTCTATGATTCTGTGATAACTAACCAGATAACAGCCGTGGAAATACAAAACTAAAATATTTATTTACAAAAAACTTCCAATGTAAACAGTGAGCTAAGGAACTTAAATCTGCTGTTTAAATATATTCTACAGTATTTTCATTGAGGAAAGCAACACTGGCGCTAATATTACTCCTCTCTTTAATCCTTCAAGTCTTCACTGAAGTGATTTCGTTCATCCTCTTCTCAGTTTTTGGCTGGAGAAAGGTTTGCAAATTGCCCATTTCTGTGTATTTTATATTTACTGACTTGAGGAATCGTGATAGCTCCTTTCAGGGGTGACCACCTGCCAAATACCAAAATTCCCCTCTGGCAGCAATTGCACTGGAAGTGGCTCAGCATTTTTCATGTGAACATCTTTTCCAAGTTACTACTCAATCATTTGCACATAGGGTGCAAATACAGTCTGTGTATGGCAGAGAAAAGCTTTTGGCACAGTAGAGACAGGAACTGGGTTCATTTATCAACCACAAAATTTATCAATATTACTCAACGGTTGCATTTTTCACAAACACATGGCACACAAATAGTATGTGGATTCCTGCAGTTCCTAAAAGTAAAAACCCCTCCTTAGTTTTCCTTACAAATGTTTCAGATTTCTTTTGTTTGAAAAGCATGATTTTGACAAAAACAAACAAACAGCCCAAAGCCAGGTCAATTAGCACTTCCCATAAATTGATCCCAAGAGTTTATGCCAACGAGCATAAAGCCAACGAGCCTTGCTTGTATCTGTTTCAGATCGCTGGGCAAGATGTATTGCTAAATCCAAAGGAGGCTAAAAGTATATCTGTCTTCTGTAGCAAATATGCCATTATCTGTACCTATTGTTGGAGGCATAAAGAACATGCAAAAATAGCAATAATGTCTGCTTCTGATGTGAGGCATTCAATTTTCTCAGTGATTTTCAGTTAACTTGAAGCCCCAGAATTTGCATATGGCAGAGAATGTGGTGTTTTGTAATGAATCTCTAATCTGATCATTCAAATAGCCAATTTCATAGAATTATAGAATTCCTAGAGTTGGAAGGGATCTTTAAAGGCCATCTAGTCTAACTCCTCTGCAATGAACAGGGACACACGCAGCTAGATCATGCTCTACCATTTCAACCACTGAATAGTCAACCCATCATATCCATATCTTTCCAATTTGGAGAGAAGGATGTACCTGAAGTGTACTTCTAGTACCTGAAGGGGGCCTACAGGAAAGCTAAGGAGGGACTTTTTAGAAGGGTATGTAGAGACAGGACAAGGGGAAATGGTTTTAAACTGGAAGAGGGTAGATTTAGACTAGATGGTCAAACAGGAATTTGATTTGTTTAACCTCTTCCTGGAGTGTGGTGCATACTACAGCATCTTCCCAGAATCTCTCAACAAATGCCATGACATCCTAGGATAAATGTAAATACCGCAAAGAAATGTTTCTTTTCTTAAAGTTCAGCAAGAATAGGAAGTATGACAGTAGTTTCTCCCCAGGATAGTTGTAGTTTTCAGAAGTACTCTTCACATACAATATTGTCAGACAAAGGAAGAAAGCATCTTTTCCCAGAATACCTCTCCAACATATAACTGTATTCCTTGGTCCAAATCCCATGAACTCATGTAAAAAGACTAAGGTTGTAACTAATACTGATCCATTTCACTAATTTCTCTCTCTCTCTCTCTCTCTCTTTTTTTTTTTTTTTTTTTTTTTAGGAACATTTCCCAATTTTACAATATACTTCAATTTCTTTAATATAAGTAATTTAACTTTCCACAAAAAGATACAAAAGTAGAAGGAGTAATTGAGAAAGTCAGATTTGGAAATCTGATGGAACACCTTGATATTTTCCTGTAGAATGAAAACTAGAGACATCTGCTAGTTATACTTTTGTCTTCTATACTGAGCTAATAAGGAGAGAAAGCCTACTTAACTCCAAACTTAATGAAAAGTAACCTCCAGATCAGTCAGTCAGTGGAGGCATAACACAAAATGGGATCTTAGCTAATCATATTATTATTAAAAATAAGAAAAATATATAATAATAAAAATAGCTAGATATTCTGAAATATAGAGATGAAGAAGATGAAAAAATGAAGAGTTAATGCATGTCCAGAAGAAAATGAAGATGCACAGTATTTTTCTCTTTTTCTTTTTTTTTTTTGGGGGGGGGGGGGCAGGGGGTGGAGGAGGGAGGTGAAATCAGTTAAATGATTCAATACAATTTCTTACTTATTACTTTTGAGCCATCTAACTGAACTTTTATAATACATTCACAGAGAGAATGAAATTTTCCATATTTCTGACATAGCCTAGATTAAATGAGGGCAAGTTAATTCCCCTCTATTGTCTCTGTCAGCATCAGCTGAGATACTTCAATGTTGCTTTCATTTGCAGAAATAAGACAGATTTTTGGTTGTAAGCTTATGTACAGACATGATTCTTTAGATAAAGATAGTATATTTGCAACAATGCTAACACTGCTTGCAACCAGCTCCACAGAGCCAGGAGTATTGTATTTAACCATATGTTGTAAGTTTTCTTAATTAAATCTTCAGAACAGGACAATCCTACCGACTCTTCAGACAATATGGTTTTATTCTTCTTATTAAAGTTGCATTTGGTGCTATAAAATGACAAAACTGAATACTGAGATAAGTGAAAGACAAATATCTTCAAATTTCTTTGCAGATACATGGTCTGTGGACAGACTGTTAATAGCATATCACACAAACAGTTCCTCTTCTGGATCTACCTAGAACTGCTACTCAAAAGGAAAGCACCCACGCCACTACCACTCTCAGACATGCCCCTCTCCAACTGTTCTGCAGAACCGCAAACAAGTGAAACTACGGGAATTGGTTGAGAGCCAAGTCCTCAGAACAAACAAACCAGCTCACTGTCAGTTCTATTTAGTAGCATAGCTCAGGTGTTCATGTCAACCACACCAGCTATTACAATCAGATATTATTTAGCTCTCATTATCATCCATTCTCCCATTTAAGTTTACTACCTTTGGCATCCAGCTATGGTAAGTCTGGAAGTAAGCAGGAATTTTTGTTTAAATCAGTGAAATGAGCAATAAAGTGTTTGTTTACTTATTCCTGAAGACATTAAACGAATGCAAAGACCTTTCAAATAAGTTTGTCATTAGGCAAACCAAGTTATTTTCTTTTTTCCAAAAGAACTCTCCAAGCACACAATGTACTTTTAGTTGTGCAAAAGAAAATCCATTAAATGTGATAAAGAATAAATATACAGGTCAATTCTAAACCCATGTTTTTCAGACCCAAATCAGGGCTCCTGGTTTCTTTCTCCTCCTGGTAGAGGTTTACAAATGGCAGCTGAAACAGGTTTACACCACAGCTGCTTTGCCCTTCCTGCTCTGGGAATCACTGCTATAAGTATTCATGTTAACGACAAACAGCTCAAAGAAAATTGTACTTATGTTGAACTTCAGCGGTTAACAATTTACTGAATTGATGCGAGTTGCCTCTGTTTTCACTTTACATCAGTATAGTATGTGAAAGTGTTTATTATAATGTACAAAAATTGTTGGTGATGATGGTAGATTGCTCGCCAGATGAATAGATTGCAGAGCTTCCACAAGGTTTCATTTGGATAGGCTTTCCCCGTCAAAGTATGCATATGTGTATCAATAATTCTGGAGCAGGGAGAGAAGGAACATTAAGTATGAAAGTGAAAAGGAGCATCTCTGTTACAGTTCTTTGAAACGTCCTAGCATTTTGTGTGCAGCTATCTAGAGAGGTAGGGTTGTGTAGAGCAGCTAAGCAAGTAGCATTGGGAAAAAGGGGAGAGAATATCAGGAATGAGGAAGCTTTCACAGTATAGGGAACATATTAAATTGAGGTGGGTTTATAATCAATAGGCATGGTTATTAATAGCAGGAACTTGAGACAGAAATGGAAGACTGAAGAGAAGTCCACTTGGAACAACAGAAGAGTAGTCTTAGAGGACAAAATCTTAGGAGGTCATCTGTAAAATACAAGTCCATAGGAATTCTGTAGTATATTCTGATGCAGCTAGCAAAGAAAGAGATCAGTATTAGGACTATTATGATAAAAGGTGATGAAGAGACTGAAATACTAATGGAGATTATAGACAGTAAGACAGTATAGACAGATAATGGTGACATTAAATCCTCCTTTGTTCTCGAGCAGACTGTTAAGTACTTCATCAGAGCAGATGAGGAAGAGCAAACCACCTTTCTATACACTGTAATGATAATTTTTTGCAGAAACTCAGAGGTTATAAGACAAAGAGTAGCTCTTGACTTAGTTTGACATTCTGCTAACTGGTGCTTCACACACTAATTCAACACCCTGTCATAAACAAAAGGTTCACTTTGGTACTGCTCAAGTTTTGAAAGAGAAAATCTATTTGCACTAGGAGTCACTCTTGAAGAGGTTCTTAAAAAAGTAACCCTAATGCACCATTCCATTATTGGGCTTGAACTAGATGACCTCTTGTGGTCCCTTCCAAGCTGAATGATTCCAGGATTGTACAAAATATGGGAATTTAAAAGAAAATCATAATGAAAACAAATCACCAAGATCATTTCAGAGCACTAAATGAACTAAAATGTGACACCACTGAGATATTGATATACATACTGATGCATCACTTATAGTAGCAGCAGATGGATGGCAAGTAGCAAACATAATCCAAATCTTAAAACAACGCTGAAGAAAATTAAATGCAATAGAAGTCTTTTACTTTTTACTAAACAGGCAGTTATAGTGCCAGTCTCTGAAGAGGAAGGAGCAGTGGCATTCACAATGAAGTGATCGAACTGATACACACTATGCCTGACGTTTCGAACGGCATCAGAAATCGAGTTTCCAGACATAAGAGGAAATGTCCTCTTGTTAGTTAGTGTCAAGTTAAGGGAAAGGAATCAGAACACAAAACATGATAAATTCTCGTACTGGTGAGATAAGATCCCCAAGGGATCTATACTAAAACTTACATTATCTGATTGGCAGAAACAGATACCTATGTACAGGTGGAAAACTTAATCCTCCTGCTACTAACACTGGTAAATCATGAATTATATGTTGGTGGGTTTTTTGTGTTTATTTGTTTTTTAAATGGAATTTAAATATTCTCCATGAAGTGATGCATCTATAAAAGAAGGAGACCCAGATAAAAACAGTTACAGTTAAATGGTGTAGAGTGTCTAAGTATTATATTAAGTCAGCAACTTTTGTGGCCAGCCTGACAAAAGCAGCTCTGAATCAAAAGAATCTATATCCCTATCCTGCCAGAGTAGTTAAAAATCTGTCACATTTCTACTTCATGTCACGGAGAGAAATGGCAATATAAACATCAAGTTGATCAAAATCAACTTTATTATCTTCCTCCAGTGAAGACAACTGTCTTTACTCCCAGAAAAAAGGATATATTATGCAGGAAGAACAGGAACAGCTGCTGAATCCAAAGTATTTTAAATAATAAAAAAAACCAACCAAAAACGTTCCAAACAATTAGTCATCCCATTCAGAAAACAGAATATCTTCAAAGGAATCTGGGAATTTACCAGCTGGATCTAAAACTTCTATGCTCCTTGTTCATTTTAGAGCACGGTGGATTTACTTAAGTAGTTAGGACTTACAGATTGTTGCGAAACATACAACATGTTGCAGCTTTGGATCATTACCCATGGGAATGTAATTTAGAAGTACAATAATTATTATAATGGGCTCAAAATTATTTCTGTCACTTCTTCTAACGAAACATAGACTTCTTTAATTAAGATATTCATAAGTGAGTTTTAAATAGTTAAATGAGCTTTTAACTAAGAAAGTTTAATTCACTGAACAACTTGCATGCAAGTGCTTCCATTCCCTTATGAATGCCCACTGACATAATAGATTAAAGAATGATGTGGGAGCAACCAGACTCTGTCAGCAGCACCAGAGGACTGACCCAAGAGCATGGGAAACTACACATTGTTGGATGGTTTGTCTGCCATCAGAGTAGCTTCACCCAGCTCTTCCCACCTGCAGCAGCTGGTTATTGCTTCAGTATCTCAAACTTAAGAGGCAAATCAAGAAGCCTCTCCACATCTGATAAAGGCAGAGGATTTTTAAGAGAGACGTGAGGAAGCACACTGAGTTACTCTCTCTAAGTCACTATGACAACTATTATTTAGGAATATCATTCTGCCTCAGATAGGAGATTTCTATCAGAGTAAAGAAAAACACTTACTGGCTTGGCCAGTGTCTTTCCCAGACTGCAAGAGCTCAGGACTCTCCCTAATCATAGCTATCAGGTTTGTGTTTTGTTTTTGTTAATTACTAGAATCATTATTAGAATAGGCATTATCATCACTAACATTCCATTGCAAAATGTTCCACATAATAATGCATTATGTGAAGTAACTTCTTTTGTTCTAAATGCTTCCTCATTTTATCTGTACAGTAGTTTTATTTGAATTTCATTGCTGCTATAAATCCAGACCCAGAGATGATAGTAAAGCTACCTTGTAAAAGTGAAGGACTAGTTGAGAAGCAATGACTATGTGTTATTTAGGAGAAACAATATGCACTGATTGAAAATGAGATTGCACATTAACAGACACAAGATATAAACCATCAACATATAAATGAAATCAACAGCACTGATGACAAATGGCTCAGGCATTTCTTGGCAGACAGTTGCCATTTTATTTAAAGGTTCACACACAATCCTCCACCAACTCTTGTCTGCCAAGAAATATTCTCTGTTTCTGTCACAACCAGTTAATTAAAACATACTGGAAAAGCTCCCATCGTGAGGAAGCTGGAGCTTGCCATCAGGCCTCCCCTCCTCTTCTCTGGGCTGAACAAATCAGGGGACCTCAGCTATAGATCTTGGCCTTCAGACCCTACACTGTCTTTGTGGCCTTTCTTTGCACGCTAATATTTTTATGTCCTTCTTACACTGTACTGCTCAAGCTCTTTCCTCTGCAGTCTACATGAGTCAGACATCATCCTTGAACTTCTGCTCGTGCAAGGGGTTTCTCATAGTGGGAGAGAAAAGAATATCTCATCACAGATGCTGCACAATAAAGAGACTGTGGTTAGAGCTCTCCAAGAAGAGGGCCAATTATAATGTTCTAGTAAGTTTTTGGTCACTCCTTAGCAGCTGCATGAGTTCACCTTATGAAATTCTCTCAGCAGAGCTGAAACACTTAATCATCTTTCCTTTATTCTACATTCCTTGCTTTGACTAATCTAAGCAAATGTGCTTTTTTTTTTTTTTTTTTTTTTGTTCCAATCAGCATGTCTTTAGAAAAAGCTTCCTTCACAGAATCACAGAATCTTTTGAACTGGAAGAACTTTCAATTCTGCAAACACCTTTAGGTATGCTTATTTATGGCTGCCAAGTTATTGTACAAGAATAAATGATTTCCTTCAAGAGAAGTAATATTAAGTAAAACAATGTGTAGTAAAGGCAAAGAAGTCAGCTACTAACCACCTCTCAGTGTTTTTTTTTTCATTAAAAGTGAATTTGAAATGAGTCTAAGTGCAAATTTTAAAAGCTAAAATATAAACAATAGTATATTTTAAATTCAGTGCGTTTTCAGTATCATCTAAATCCAGAATAGGATCATGAGAAACAAATAGTAACCTTTTTTAGGCAATACTGTCAGCAAAAAAAATTGTCTCCTCATAACTACTTTGTCTTAATTACATTATCCAATAGTAGCTGCTAAGATAACTTTTATCACTATTTTAAACTTTATGGTGCATATATTGTTTTTTTTCTTTGTTTTTGTTTTTGTTTTTTAATTTAATATTATTTAATGTAATGGGCTCAAAATACATCTTGGTCTAGTATGTGAGAATTTTGCAGATGACTGAAAATTATACATCTTTAGGCTTTTGCAGAGTTACTGCCAAAAATTGATTCTTTGTAGGGAGCCTACTTTAGCAGGGGAGTTGGACTCAATGATCTCTCAAGATTCCTTCCAACTCCTGCAATTCTTTGATTTGGATTTAATGAAATCTCAAGATAAATTCAATTTACAGATAAAGAGTTTTAACTAGTGTTGATCCTGCATTAAAACATTAGTATAACCCACAGATAAGGAACAAGAAATTACGCAAGTATGATTAAAGACTTTTAAGTGCCAAACTAAAATTTTTAAATATTATTGTTCCTGTCACTCAGTATAGCCTTCACTAAATATGTTACAGAAATAACTGTATGTTAGACAAAAAGTGCTTCTTAATCTTCTCTAGAAACCATGACAAAGTGTAGTCACAAAACCTATAAAACTATTCATAAGAAAACAATAGAAATTAATGGGATATTAATGCTTTAAAGACCTTCACACGTAAGTATACATAAGCATACAGTTATCTTCTCTTTCTTAACATGTCTTTTCTATGAGAGTCGATGCTTCCAGCTTCAGAAAAGCCAACAGCTTTGTCAGAGGTGTAGTTGATATGAGCTAAGAACATGCTCCTAAATGATTTGTGAAGAAGATGCACAATGTGCCAAATTTACCACTTCCACAGCATAGTAGCATAGAGGCTCTGTAACTACATACTTCAACACTGGGCTTCAACGCAAAGCCCAGTAGGTACATACTTAGAATGGTTTAAACTGAGGAAAAACATTAACACTTACACAAAGTAAAAGCTTAAAAACTTTAATACAAATTAATAGTAATAGAAGCAGTAACAGCCATTGGACAGGTCTTTACCATATAAGTCATATTTTCAAAGGTCTAGATATGTTTAATTCTGATAAATAAAACAGGTTGCTAATCTGAAACTTAGCTATCTATCAAGATGAAGACATTTGAAATAAACCATGTGAAAATATCTTACCTCTTCTCCTGAAAGATAGTAAGCTGAAAGGAGTCCACCAACAAAACGGATGTTCACTTCGAATACTGAAATTTCTGCATTCTGGTAAAACAAACAGACATCATAGAATTATTCCTTGATACTTTTGGTAAGAAAGATTCTCTGTACTGCAATTATAAGTTCGGATAATATTTACATAAAGTGGTAGTTCCAGCTACAGTAGAAAAAGAATTCTTTTATTAAGTACATACACAGGCATTGAACCAGAACAGTAGATAGAAAAACACAAAATACGTAGGTAAAGCCAACATTATAACTTACAGCATTTTAAAGTGCTTCCTTCTCTTCTTCAATAAAATATCATCTCAATTATTCTCATACAGTTTATCTTTTCCTCTTTTTCACTTAGATATGAGTCACTGTATAAATACACATATGTGAGCACTTCCAGTGACAGGCAATTCAGAACTCACACACAAAATATTCTCTCAGATCATTTGTCTCACGCTACCTCACCTCACACTATCTTGTTTCAGACATTATATGAGAAGATCTTGGTCAGAATGTTGTTATCAAGAATATTTCTACCTCATTCTAAATGCAGATTATTCTAAATTGGGACTTGTAGGTAACGTGAAAATGAGTTAATTATCTGTAATCATGGCATCAATTCCCTAGGAAGGAGATGATCTTTCACTGTGATAAAGACAGTCCTTACCAAGCTGGCCTGGTCTTTACCAATTACACAGACTGCCTTTGTTGTTACTTAGCAGTAGAGATTCAGCCATTACTTCACTCAAAAAGTAGATGCTTGTCTGCCTTTTAAAATATAAATCTAAAGGAAGATTCTCATTCTTATGATCGCTACCTTATCTCGACCAAATCAATTCTAGTTCTATACCTGTGTATAACATTCAGTGGGTTGTGAGAGTAAGGGTAGTATGGTTATGTTGTAGTTAGACTCGATGATCTTGAAGATCTTTTCCAACCTGAGCAATTCTATGATTTGATCCATCAAAGAGACATTTAGTTGAAAAACTAGTCTAGTGAAGCTTCTTAATTTCAGCTTTTGAATGTAATACTACTTCTTATATTTTTGCATCTCTGTAGAAAACTGGCACTGTCCTTCTAAGCTTTCAGGTTCAAAAATAAGGCATTTGACATTCATGTCTTCTGAGTTCCTTTTACTTCTATCGAGTTATTTTTCTGTTTCTATAGCTGTATTCAGTAGAAATCAATGCATAGTGGAGCTTCTTCCTGCTTATAGGCTTTCTTCTCATTTATCTAGTTATTTCACTTTTCTCCATTTTAAATGTTCAGATGTCAATCTTAACAGGAGGGAAGAATTTGCCTCCTATTTTCTATGGATTTGAAATTCTAGCAGACTACCTTAGCAGATGAAAACAGCACTAAGTTACTTATTAGAAATATTTCTTCAGTTTTCAGTATGCAAGGCACTTTGTTTAAGTAAAGGTATCTAAACACATTACAAAGGGTTGTTCAGTGTCTCATCAGTTGTTAAAGTACAGACTTCAAAAAAAAACACTCACTGACTTGCTACAATGTTTGTTCACTTATTATGAGGTGTATAGCTTCTCCTTTAAAATCGCCTGTGCAGCTCCTCCTCTAAAAATGGAGAATATAATTTAATTAATAGAATCCCTCTGATTTATATATAATTCATATTTTGTACATATGCACATACACATATGTTGTTCATTTTTTTTATACACACAAGTAAAATTCAAATAATCAAAGTCACATAGCTCTGCCTATAGAAAGCATACAGCTGACATCATGAGTGGAGGCTGCCAACTGAGAAGGATTTTCTAGTGTACAAGACTGGTCAGAAGGGTTTTTTTCCTTGTTTATCTATCTTAAAGGCACTAAAGCTCTGCAGATTCTCCTCATTTACTCCTTTCACGATATTTATCTACTTACACTCTTTGGACGTAATTTGTAATATAAAAATTTATCTGATATTTCCGCTTCAAAGTATTCACTCTGTGTCAGTGAATCCAGCAAGATGTAAAATAAAACACTTTTAAACAAGCATTCAGTTCAGCTTTAACTAGTGCAAAATTTCTATGCACTTTTTTTTTTTTAATCATGGTTAATCAAGGTACATGGTTAACTTGGGGATATAAATACAAAAATATTTAAATCCTTTAGAAATCTGAACTAACTAGTACAGCTGTTTAGCTACCAAGCCAGTTACCTATGTAAGAATATGAGTAAGGATGTTTATGTTAATGAAATCCAGTGCAGAAAATAGCTTGTAGAGAGCTGGTCTGACTTTAAAAAGGCTGTTTAGAATAAATGATGATTAAAGGTGTGGCAGGGATAGCTCTTCCTTGGAACTTGAGCTATCCTTATGTATCCCTTCAAAAAACTCCTACAATTTGTATTTGCTTGAGAGACTGCTTCAGAAATTAGTATTCTTTCCATTACAATCCTGAGATTCATCACAGGCAAAAAACTTTTCTTTGATGTGAGAAAGTTGAAGCTGTAAAGAGGCAGGTATTAGACAAGGGAATGAGTTCATGAGATATCTCAGATTGTTCCATTTCCTACAAGAACTGAATGAAATTAATGTTTGATTTGATCCAAGTAAATTAAGTGATACACGAGCTGAGTATTTTGTCTCCAGAACCCTACATTCTACCATTCTGGATGCAATAGGGCCATTTAAGTCAGAACTATTGCGATCTTTCAAGGAACACAAAGGCCCGTTAGGAAAAGGTTAGTATATACACACTGACATCTGCTTCTAGAATTCAGATATAGACAAAAAGAACACTTTGAAGTAATCCTTGTATAATCTAAGTTGGAAGGGATCACGGATCATGAGGTCCAACTCCCAGCTTCCCCCAGGATCACCTAAAATTCAAGCCCTGCATACGAGATCACTGTTCAAGTGCTTATTGAACTCCAGCAGCTTGAGGCCATGACCAATGCCCCAGGGAGTCTCTGCCAGTGCCCAACCACCCTCTCAGTGGAGAAACTTTTCCTAATATCCAGACTAAACTTCCCATGACAAAGCAATGTGAATAAAGATTTTACTATCGAACCTCAAAGATTAACTGCACTGTAATCCTGCATGTTTGCTGAAGGATCTTACAAGACATTTCTTGAAACTAATCACTCTTTCAATGTTAGCAGTTTTCCAATACTTCACTTGCACACATCCTTGACCCTTTGTTCAAAATCCTCATGTGAAACCTTTACACAAGATGCTGAAGCAGACATGATGAATGGACAGGCATTTCATGAATGGAAGATTTGAAAGCTGTTATGTTTCATAAGGTAGTTACTCTTAAACTCATTATACCAGGCTAGTTGTATACCTGGAAATCACAGAGATTACAGTAATTTGCAAAATGGTTAGAGGTTGCGTAATTTCATATCAAAGAAACACTTAACTCTAAATGGAATGTGCACATGAAGTAGTAGTCTGTTGAGAAAAGCGAACTTGTCTTAATTTTACTGCTATATCAACTTCATCCATCTTTTTGGTTTGATTTTTTTTAATTACGTGTTTAAAATGCTTCAACACTAACCATCACTCTCTTTTCATGTTTTTAATCATAATTCACATACAGTACGCAGAAATGCACAAGTCCGTATACTTCTACTCAGAAGTCAAATCCCAAAAAATGAATGCTATTTTTTATTTTGCTTTCAGATCCAGATGTAGATAAATAACTTCTGAACAGCTTAACAGTGCTATAATATATAAGTAAAGAAAAAAAAAAAACATTATCTTCATCTCCCAAGGTTTTTACTTTTTTCCATCAGCTGAAGAAACCAGAAGTTATTTTAATTTCAAATTTAGATCTCTCCTTCAAGCCTCCCTTGTATCACTGCATAGCTGGTACGGGAAATGTTTCAGTAAATTCTGATATATCTAATAGGACTTCTGTAAGGAGCAGTAACTGGACATATTTATTTTAAAATGACTATGATGTTCCTTTCTATGTTCATAGATGTAGAAGTTGTCACTGACCAATTGGATAGATATAACGTCTAATTTCACAGCCTTTTCATGAGTATCCTCATTTAGATTACATGACTGTGTATTGTGTAAGACAATATCTGATATATCTTTGTCAGTGCACATCTGCTTATCTCTCACTGTTACTATGCAGATTCATCTTGCTCTACCTGCTCTCCTTTTACAAAGTATTCTGAAAATACGTAGATGCTTGCATCTGACATGAGAGGATAAAGGGAAGGCAATCAACATCATCTACCTGGAACTGTGTGAGGCTTTTGACATGGTCCCCCACTATATCCTTATCTCAAAATCGGAGAGATACAGATTTGATGGATAGACTATTTGGTAGAAAAGGAGTGGGCTGAAAGGTCATAGACAGAGGGTTATGGTGAATGGCAATATCACAGGCCTCCACCTGGACATGAGTGGTGTCCCCCAGGGATCTGTCTTGGCACTGGTACTTTTCAATATCTTCATAAAAAGCACTGATAATGGGCTCGAGTGCACCCTCAGCAAGCTTGTCGACGACACCAAGCTGAGCGTGTAGTTTACAAGTTAGCAGGAAGTGAAGCCATCCAGAGGGACCTTGATAAACTCAAAGGTGGGTCCTGGCTGACAAACTGAACAGAAGCCAACACTCAGCTATTGCAGCTCGGGAGGCCAATGGTATCCTGGGCTCCATCAGAAGAGGGTGGCGAGCAGGGATGGGAAGGGGATTGTCCCTCTCTACTCTGCCCTCATGAGACTCCATCTAGAGTACTTCATCCATGTCTGGGGCCCCCAATACAGGAAAGATGTGGAAGTGTTGGGAAGGGTCCAGAGGAGTGCCACAAAGATGCTCAGAAGGCTGGAATACTTCCTCTATGAGGACAGGCTGAGGGAACTGGGCTTGTTCAGCCTGGAGAAGGGTGCAAGGAGATCTCATTGCAGTCTTCCAGTGTTTAAAAGGGGATTATAAACAGGAGGAGAATCAACTTCTTACAAGGGTAGATAATGGCAGAAAAAGGAGAAATGGTTTTAAGTTGAAGGAGGGAAGATTTAGGTTGGATATTAGGGGGAAGTTCTTTAAGGAGAGAGTGGTGAGGTGCTGGAACAGGCTGCCCACAGAGGCTGTGGATAGTCAGAGGATCCCTGTCCCTGGAGATGTTCAAGACCAGGATGAATGGGGCTCTGGATGGCCTTGCCTGTGGCAGGGGAGTTGGAACTCAGTAATTCTTGAGGTCCCTTCTGACCCAAGCCATTCTATAATTCTATGATAATCGAAACAGAGTATTTTTATTTCCATGACTTTTATGTTCATTGAAGTATGAGAGTAATTTGGGCTTTCATTTTACACTTGATAAATATTTAATCATTCATTTTTTGATCTTCTGATTGTAAATGGGATAGCCTTAAGTACTATCCAAAATTCAAGGAAACTTTAACTACTGCTTAACATATGTTTGGAGAAAAACAATACAAGTAACCATATGTATCCATTAAATGGTACAGGAGCAAAAGATGACAGCTTCATAGAATCCCATGTTTTCTTGATTTGATTCTAAAGACAACAATATTTACTGACAAAGTGATGTAACATTCTTTATATTGCTGGCTAAAATAAAACCAAATCTATTTACATATGGTGGAGAATGCTCGTTCTCAAACTCAGGCAAATCATGGAATCATATAATTGTTTGAGTTAGAAGGGATCTTTAAAGGCTGTTTAGTCCAGCTCCCTTGCAATGAACAGGGACACCTTCAGTTAGGTTGCTTAGAGCCCGGTGCAGCCTGATCTTGAGTTTGCCAAGGATGGGGAATTCACCACCTCTCTGGACAACCTGTTCCAAGTGCTTCACTATCCTTGTGGTAATATTTTTTTTTCTTGTATCTTATAACCAGTTTTTCTGTTGCTTTCTCCTATATGCCTCATTGTCTTAAGATTTCAAGTGTGCTGCAGTGTTGTCAGCACATCTCAGGGTAGCAGGTTGAGGGCCCCTGCTAGCATCCTGTTCTTCTAACCTAGCTATTTTATCACACATCTAAGTAAGCAAGCAAGTCTCCATAATCAAAGAATGAAACAGCTGAGCATACCATATTTTGTCTTGATAAGGGGAAATGTTGAAATAAGTTTTTTAAGCAAGAGAAGAAACTAGTTCAGTGCTCAGATATACCACAAGAAGTCACAGTACCTGACAAACTTAACTAGCAAGATTATTAGCTTAACTCATTTTAAAGAAAGGGAACCTGACTGTACCTCAGGAAGCTTCAAAAAGCAGCAAAAATTACAGAAATAAAGAGAAAAAAAAAATCCCAGGTGCTACATTAGTTAGTGTTACTCTGCATTTCCATTTTACTTGCAAACTTGTGACAGACCAATCTGATCTTAGCTGCATCTCACTACCTCATTTCCATCACTTTGGTAAAGTGGAAGATTAAGTCTACAACTGGTACACTGCTGAAGCTTCATCCAGCTGTTTTTGAGTTTAATGGTGAAGGCACTGTACATATAAAAAATGCTACTTGTCAGATGGGCTCTTCTGAAGCCTTCTCTTACACAACTGCTCCAGATTCCTAAAGATCAGTACTGGACCTATCCTCTGTACCATTTCCATAGCATATCTTCTCCTGAAAATCTTCCTCTCCACAAAGTTATAGATCAAAGCCAAGATAGTTTTTATCTGTGTTTCCTCACTTATAACACAACAATTGAAGTAAAATTTTATTTATCTAGCATCAGCTTCCACCTGGCACTCATTGGCACTGCTAGTTGCTCTGTCACTCACAATTCAATTAGGGAAATTACTGTGTGCCTTTACATGGGTGAATATATTCACAATAATCAGGGTACCTTAATTTATATTTGTTAAATAACTCACTCTGTTGTTTTTCATAAAGATCCAAAGAAGGCTTCAATCCTACCAACAATTTATTTCAGCCTTTGTCATTGGACAGATTAATTCCCAACCTTTTTTTTCCATTCAGTTCTCCTGTTCTTGTGTCATCATGAATAGTAAAATTTCAGTCATCTCATGTGCATTTCCATATATTATTCCTACGTACAAGGAATAGTTACACACAAACACATCCCCTTCTGTACAAGCATCCCTCACAAACAGCCTGTATACTGCAGGTTAACAAGCCATACAATACAACTCCAGGGACCCTGCACTGAACTATACTGAATAATGTACATAATTCTAGACTGAAAAAATAGACTGAAAGGGACCGTGTTTCAAGTGAAATGATTTGTACTTATAGTTAAAGATTACTATTGAGTAATAATCCTGCACTTAAACACAAAAGTTGGGAACAACAACAAAACTTGGCATTTTCAAGCTGTTGGGAAAATGAAAAACAGACACAAAGAATACTATAACAGCTTACATTAATCTACGGTAATTTATCTACATTCCAGTTACTTGCAACTGTAGAAAGAAAGTCCACAACTGAAATTTGGTAGCAGTTTGCACTCAGTTCCCATTCACAAGGGAAGCAATTTTAGCAACCTTTATTGCAAGCATCAAAGCCTTATTACTACCCAGCATGTTGTTTTAAGCTTACTGCTGTACCCACACAGCAAACTGTAAGACCTTAAACAGGCACAGTGTTACGAACACTAGCAGAAAGAGAACTGCATTTAATAACAAATCTGCCAACATCTCCTTTTAACCTATCAAAACAATATTTTGTGATCAAAACAAAATCAAGTCACTTTGAAGTCTAGTGTTTAGAGTACACTAATAAGCTATATGGCAAACTAGTGAACAAATAGTCCCATAAACCATCTTCAATTGCTGCCTTTCTTAAGTTTCCTCACTGACCTATTATACTTGAAGTCCATTTACTTACACCTCGCATACATGGTTTTTGTTTCTTTTTAAGAAAGAAAGCTTTCTTGTATTAGGAATCTTTTTGATTTTCTCATTTAAAGAGAAATGGAAAAAAAAGAATGAAGTGCAAAAAATTCATTTGTCTCCAAAAGAGAACTTCAGATTAGGACTGTTTAAAATAATTACTCCTCAGTCATAATATCTACAGTTTCAGCGCAGTAGGCTTAAAATTTGTAAATGCTGAAGTTTGAAATAAACAGTTTGCATTCTAAAAGTTTGTCTTATTACTTTCATGCTACAGAACTTCTGAACTAAACATAAATGCACAAAGCGTTGTTAATTGAATGTAAGTAATATTTGGTATTCTGGAATCTTGGAAAAGGGGCGTGTTAATGTGCACATGGCAGCAGAGACGTATGTAATTTCAGGTTTTTGTACTTAAACATTTTTCTAGTTGCCAAAAGTAGACATACTATAAGCAAAACCTTCAAGCTTCAAGATGGTTTATAAGATCAGATAGTGACTGACCTCTGTAAACAGCTTTGCTTAAGACTGCTGGCAGGACAGAAGCCTTAATTTATCCTTGCCATTTTAACCATTCCCTTCTCTTTAAGCAGGTCCCGAATTCAGTAAAGAATGAAAAGCTCTTAATACTTTTCACACAGCACAGCATCAGCTCTTTTCTAAAGAGATGCATCCTGTGAAGCCAAAAAGGAAAGGTATCCTTGATGAGATAGATAATGCACAACGACTCAGTGCTCACACAAAATGTTAATTAGAGTCAAATTATATCCACATAGTTAGATCTACTGCATAGACCTTTACCATTTCCATCCGAATAAGCAATCGTAACTTTCTGCCATCCTCCATTTTGGCCAAAATAGAGCAAGATGAGGCAAACATAGCAAAGTCCTCTAAAAAACAGCAAGGAAGTTATTTTAGTCAGGATTCAAATTCAGCTTTGAGAAATTTTCTAGTACAGGAAACAATTTTTCTCTTTGCCCAAACAAGCTCATTTTTTTTTCTGCTCCACACCTTTTCTCTGTTCTGGCCCTGCCTCATTTCACCTGCTTTAGAATGCTAAACAGGTTAAGGCATGAATCTAAGCACTGTTCATTCTTAGCACTTCCTGGTCAGATTTTGGACTCCGTTGTTCCAGCCCAGGCATGACTGAGGACATAATACATGTCAAAGACCATTCCCAATACATGGTATAGGCAAGTTCATCTTTCTGAGAGGAAGGAGATCAGCATGGCTAGAGAGCACTTCATTTAAGAGTGGAGGCTGAGCTACCCTCCCTTCCCCAAAACTTTAGACTAATTTCATCTTCTGCATCCAGTTAGTTACAGACCTCTTTCATCTTTCTATCATAACAGAGAGGAGGAACAAAAGCAAGCCTCTAGCTCTGAGCCTTCCCCATGATACTCCTGCTTGTTCCTCTGCCTCACCTCTCAGAACAGGATGACAGATCTGCTAGCCTCTCATCCTAAAGAAGATTGAGTGTTCAGGTACAGAAGTGAAGTGCCATCAATTCTAGTCCTTAACAGCTCCTAAACCTCCAGTGCTGTGCCAAACGGCCAAGCTTCTCCACTACTACTTACTGGCTCCTGAACCCTTCATATGTTTTATTGAGACTTCTCTTGTAATCTCTTTTCCCAAGGCTGAGTTCATTTTGCTTCGCTGAAGTGTGATAGCCTTTCTTCCCTGGTATGAAGTAGCAGTTGGCTGTTGGTAGAGAAACTCTTACAGAAAACTACGAATGCTTTGTTTGTATGCATGCCCTAAAGCAAATAGGAAAAAATGAAAACAGAGAAGCACAAAGAAGTGTGTAGTTATAGATAGGAAACAGTCAAGTTCCCTAGTGGTCCTGTAAAATATAGCATTTTTTTTCCTGTAGCATGTGCTGAGGTCAGAGCATATCCTCAACTTTATTAACTGAAGATTAAAGACACATCCCCACACACGTGAAGCTATTTAATAGAAAACATAGCATACCTCTATGATGAAAACACCATGGATTTATCCACTACTAAATGTCAAATATTTCTAAAGGTCTGAGTATATCTACATTTCTTAAAATATCAACAGAACAAGAGCATGCAAATTCCTAAAGAACCATTTTGCTTGACGGAAACTTCAGGAAGGTATCAAGTATAAAGAATTTCAGTAGTTACGTGCATTGATACTGAGCACTGCAATGTGTAGATATCTCAGTTTCAAAAATAAAGAGCTAGCAGCTCCAGTTCTAATGAAAACAGCCTCAGCTTATTGTACTCCACAATGAGGTCACTTCCAAACAAGTTCACTCAGAAGTTTACCAAGAAGGGTGGAATTTACTTATGCAGAATTTTCTTCCTAGATTGAAACTTGTCTATCTTTCTCAAGAAAGGAAACAGAGAAGCCAGAAAATTTATTGAATGGAGGAACTGAAATCTAATGTGAAGTAATGATGCCATTTCCCACTATGACATCTTTATTCTAAAAATCCTCCTGTGCAGATAAACTAATAGCTACATTACAAAGTGAAATTTGGAAACTTTTATGACCACATAATGAGAATGATATATTGCTAGGCAAATGGTTCAAGACATACACCAAGTATCTGAAGTATTACTAATTTTTAGAGAAGATAGCTTTCATTATCCAGCTGCACTGCACTAGAATACAAACACAAAAGATTCTTCCACAGACTCAGTGATTTTTTAAAGAACATCTTAAAGATTAAGAAAGAGCAGATCCAAGATTTAATGTAAAGAAAATCTAATCCTATTTATACAAATTAAGGTCAAATATGCTTCCTTAAATGCCAATTAAGTAGTCTTTGCCTAGGAAATGACCAGAAACGTTAAAAAAAAAAAAGTTTTATAATACTTCTAATAAATAGCTTTTAAAGGTAGGTCTTTGTGTCAGTTATTAAAAACCAAATCAATTTCATAGGAAAAGGGCTTATGAAACACACATAAGTAATAATATGCAAAATATTAAAGCAGTAAATGATTCATAATGCCTGAAACATGGCTATGCCATCACTTTAAATACTTTTAAAAAAAAAGGGCTCTGTATACTTTGCATTATGTAATCTCCATCTTTTTACTGTAAGACAGAGATACAAAACAGCATTTGAAATTGAAACTTAAAACAGAAAACTAAACAAGTAGTTTCAGACAACTCCATTGTCATTAAACAAACAGATTATGTGACCAATATTAAAGTTGAAAGTAATAACAAATTACTAAAGTTGGTCTTACTTGTTTTAATTTCCTCACTCTATTTGGGAAAATTAATTCAGCTCTGTATGAGTATGAAGTGTTATGAAAACACTATGTGAGCTGCTGAACTCAGGACAGTTATTTCAGATACTGTTATTGATGCATAACATTGTTATCTGTAAAGTAGTGTTGGTAAATCTGTTGGATTACTACACTGACTGACTAATGTAATACAAAATTGCAGACATTTTGACAGAAATCTTATAGCTTTGACTTATTCTTCCTCAGTAATGCTTAGATTAACAGGAGGAGCAGAAATAGTAGGCAGCACCATCTATAAGTTTGCAACAGAAAAAATAGCAAGACCTCTGAAAAAATAATGATTTTAATGTTATTAATGTAAATTACTTTACAGGTTTTTTAGCATTCTCCAAGCAGAGCTCAGATTTTCCTTTAAAGAAGAGCTTGTTATTTTCTATGATATTTTGTTCTTACATTTTTTAGTTCCTAATGCTAAGCTAAAAAGACAAAAATTTTACATCATAAAAATTTCTACAGAAATATTCTTACGCTGAGGATATACTAAGTGTGTTGTTCAGACATCTGATGCTACTCAGAAGCACAGTTTAATATTCTGTATTTATATCATTAACATAAATATAAATGCACGCTAAATTGCTGCTTATATAAACTATATAATATCCTCTCTTATTAATGCCTCTTTCTTAAATTGATAATTATTTCTCAAGTATGTAAGAGAAGCTAATTAAACATGACTTTTACATATTAGAAAGAGTACTTTGTTTGCAGAAGGTGTTTCCACCATGATGCACCTTAACTACAAGAGGTTTACAGAGCTCAGTGCACTGTGCCTACAGTGCTTTATTACACTTTATTGGGACTACTCCAAGCAGTGGAGCTACTCCATTATCTCTCTGCACCCAATAATTATATTACATTCTCATGCCCACAAAAAAGAAGAAAAAAAAGGACCAAGACCAGACCTTCTCAATTTAACTGAAGTTTTATAGTTGCTCTAGCTGTTCTGTGCAAGAACACTTCAAGAATAAAAGCTTTATAAATGAACTCTCAAGTGCATACTTACCAGTTAATAGGATGATTTGTACATGCAGGTTTAATGACCTAGTGCCTCATGTGGCTAAAGCAGTTTGAGCTGAGCTGAGTTCAGTATAAGTCATGGGATAGAGCTTTACTAGAATACTCAAAGGAATTTAAATGATTATGTGCTACGCGTAGCCTTCTCTAAATGTAAGTCTAACTTATGGAAGATTTCAGAAAGAAAAATTAAGTCTTTATGTAGCTAATAAATAATGTTTGCATTGAAGTCCTGATAATTCTATCCAAAAACATTTGAAAGTTTGTTGCAAATTTTACAATGACACCCTTATTACTTTTTCCTTGCTTCAGTTCCTCCTGTCTACATAAATCTCTCAAACTGAAAAACTGCCACTAGGCAGTACAGTAAGTTCAATACATTCCTGCTTCTTGCTACATTTTAGCTATTGATGATCTAAATGCTGTAGCCTGATATCATACTTGCAACATTAGAATCCAGTCCTCAGTTGGTTCTTAGATACTAAACAAACCATTAAGTATTAGTCATTAACACTACTTACCACATTGAAATCTAAGTTTTTTTCAACCCACTCCTTGGCTTCCTTGAATTCCTCTTTCATTTCCATGATGTACAGTGTATCGAGGGCATCCACTATTGTTGCTCCTTGAATGTTACCTGAAATAAATAAATTCAGTGATTTACTTTCCAACAGAAAGCTTTTCAGTTAAATCTAATTAATTCAAATTAATTCTAATTTCAAAATCCAGTTTTAATTAATCCAATTTAAAATGAGAAATATAGGCATTCCAGTGGGCAACTAGTAATTCACAGCCTTAAATTTGATTTCCATGCTGCTACACAACATCAAAATATTTAAGTAGTTCTTCCACTAAGTCTGTTTTGAAGAGTGGTTCTAATGCATTGCATTTTCAGCCATGGTTTTGCATTTTTCAACACTGATAAGACCATTCACTGTAAAATACAATTCACAGAAGATAATAAATCTCATTGAGAAATGACTGATCCTGAAAAAAATAATTGTTTTGTATTTTTATACTCTATACTCAATAACACACAAAGATTTAAGCAGCAGATAAGTGATGATCACATTTCATTTAGGCTAGTCCTTTCTCAAGTATCCTCTCTGAAAAAAAAATTCTCTGATATTATGCATCATCACATAGCCTGCACATAATACCGTTGTAGGGAGCAAAGGTAATCATGCATACATCTGAATTTCTCAGCTTAGAAGAAACTGCCAGATTAAGAGTTTTAGAGAAAGTTCTGTGCATTTGTGCAAGTAGTGTCCTTCTACCTCTTTCACAGCAATGGATACTAGGCAGTTTAGTTCAGCCTTCAAGTAAGATTGCAAAATGAAGCGTCACCCATATGTTTACTTTGATATGTATTAAATACGTGTTCATGATCCTGTACTTAAAGACTGTTTTGGAAGGTGGAGGAGAAAATGAACTGATCCCAAATGACATTCCCATGTTTCCTTGAAATTTATGACAACCTTCTCAAAATAACATTTTGTCTAGAAAAAGTTTTGATTCCTATTTACTGAGGACTGTACAAAATTCAGTTTGGGCCAATTTATTCAATTTGGAATTTATGAAACCAGCAATCTTCATAATTAATGCAAACTACTATTAAGATAATCTTCAGAGAAGACCCTAGACACAGAAGCAACCATTTATACCTGCAAAATAATTTAGGCTGCAAAACCAGAGAAAGTCATTAGATCTAATCCCTCTTTCTCCAGCAAAGCTAATGACTCAGGTGGATAATTGATTACTCAATCAGGAATAGATATCCCTTGGTAAATAACAAGAGAGTAGCTGCAAAGAACTTCACAGAATTTGAATATAGTTCTGAGATGTTTGAGAAAAAAGTAAGCTTGGGTTTGTAAACTTTTGCCACACATCAGGATTGAATTATTCATATACGGCACAGAAGTTAATCATTTCAGTGAATTCTTTTGTGTTCATGTCAACAGTTCACAGGCTGGTTCGGCCCGGTTCCGTGAGTAGTGGGGCAGAGGGATTTCGCAAATCTGCACCTCTGGAAAAGGGAAACGGTATCCCAAAACAGCGGCAACGATCTGAGGAGAAACAAACTAATTTACTAAATATGGTATCGGAATGCAAGATAATACAATACAGTACAATACAATGCACTATAATAGAATACAATTAGAACTGAAACTAATAAACCAAATACAATGAGAGTATCTGAAAGCTGCAGGCCTTACACTAGTGCGGTCAGGACGAGCAGCACGGAGGAGTGGCTGATGATTGAAAAAAGCAATGTCAGAGGAAATGGAGGAATGATTGGAGGTCTCTGTATAAAGAGACTGACATTACTTTCTCAACTTGAGATTGCAGACAGGAAATAACTTCCCATTTTTATCCTCTTAGAAACATAATAGTAGGTAACACTTGATCAGGGCAGCCTTATGAAGTAAGTAGCAACCCTGCCCATGGCAAGGGAGTTGGAACTAGATGATTTGTAAGGTCCATTCCTAACCTAAGACATTCTATGTTTCTGTAGTTATAAGTTACTTCATACATGTAATAAAACTAGACAATTTATTTGTTTTAGCAGTTACTGATTGCTTGTATCACCATCATTGTTTCTGGAATGTCTTTCCTACTGTAAAAATAAGTCATTTATATATTCTCCCAGATATTCCTGTAATAAAACTGCAGCATAGTTTGGTAACAAGTGAATACTGTCTTCTCAGAGCTTACTTGGAACATGACTGCCCTTCTCTCATATTAAAGGAAATTAATCCCCTTAAACATGTTCAAGCAACATACACTTTTACTGAGCTCATGAGAAAATGAGAATGAGCACAGAAAACTGCTAGAGAACATGCTCAAGAACCTTTTTGCAAAGACTATACATATTTAGTAACTACGCACACACAAAAGCAGCTCATAGTGAACTTTTCAACTGAGCTCTACCTCAAAGAAAAATAATCTACAACCCGATTTGCTTAAGTGATTTTGATAGGTTCAATGCAGTGACATTTTCTTTGGTAATCACTTTGTAAAACAGCTAACACCATCTCCAGTCACGCTTTCAATTTTAAGGTCTAGTGCTTGAGTTGCAACTCACTGCTTAGTCAGAAGAGGATTCAACCTTACTTGCCCTTGGAATTGCACACATCTTACTTTTTTCCTGGCTCTGGCCTACACAGAACCACAGTGTGGCCTACTTTGAGTAGAAATATCCCTTCTGAGCAGAGAGAAAAGAATGGGAGAATCTCTATTTTTGAAAAAATCTAATCCATTATTCTGAAGGTTTCAGAAGACAATGAGATTTAAATAGTTAAATTTGTTTCAAACTTCAACAATCTTGAGAAAAGATAGAAGAACACAGAGAGGGACGTTTGAACGCCAGTTAAAAGCCAGTTATGACTTGTAAGCAACTGTAGCTTACATTAAGTTAGCCAACAGGATAATCCAAACTTAAGAGCATTAAGGACATTGTGTACTTCTTCATCTATAACCAGTCAGACAAAGAGGAGAATGAGGAAAAAAAGATAATGAAGTTAAATGATCATTTTGTTATTAAGAATTAAAATCAAATATTTCACAAGCCAATATATACTATGCTTCTCAAAGCACATCAGACAAATAATTAAATAGAGTTATCAGTCTTGTTAGCTTCTATGCAATATTCCCAAGAAATTACGTAGAAGTCAAGGTCTACAAGAGACAAAGATTATTCCTAGGCATTTAAAATACATGCTCATTTTCATAAAACATAACATTTGGGCAGGACAATTGTCCTGTTATATGCTTAAAGAACAGCTATAAATTGGATTAACATCTATCTACAAAAAAGTGCCAGCAAAGCTGCAATCCTCAAGTCAGTGTTCCACAGTTGATCGAGGCAGAAATAAACTCTCACAAGTAATACTTCAAGAAAATGCATACATCTGAAGTAAATATGTATTTATTTAGCAAATAATACAAGAAATTGTATACTCAGAGTACAGAAAATGGACTGAAATTCATAAAATGTAAGCTTGAAGTGAACAATTGATAATAAAAATGATAACCAGATGCATAGGTCTACCAAAGTGAAACACAATCTCTACCAAAAACTCCAAAACAAGTACTCATATATGCTAGCTTTAGGTTTATGTGGCAAGGTTTTGGTATCAGGATAGATGTAGGGGTGACCTCTGTGAGCAGAGCTCAGCACTGCTCCATATCAGATCATAGCCAGCTCCAAAAGGGACCCATCACTGCCAGAGCTGACCTACGAGCAACAGCTGTGCCTCTGCGAGAACAGAAGGAAGAAAGGGAAACACTGCTGCACAACAGCAGCTGAGAGAGAAGAGTAACAAGCCACCAAGGTCAGTGCAGAAGGAGTGCAGGAGGAGCTCCAAGTGTGGAGCAGAAGTTCCCTGCAGACCCGTGGTGAAGCAGGCTATCCCCCTGCAGCCCATGGGCACCACACAGAGCAGATCTTCAAGTACAGCCATAGAGGTGCAGCAGTAGATGTAGCCTGAATGAGGCCACAGCCCACAGAAAGCCCCTGCTGGAGCAGCCCTGGGCCAGAGATGCAGCCCGTGATCTTCATGTTGGGCTTCATGTTAGGCAGGAGGACTGGGAGAACTGCTGCCTATGGGCACCCATGATGGTTCAGTTCCTGGAGAATGGGGTCTGTGGTACAGAGATGTGTTGGAGCAGTGACTAAAGAGCTGCAGCCCATAGGAAGCCCACACAGCATCAGTTCAGGAAGGTCAGCATCCTCTGGGAGTGATCCCATGAAGAGTAGGGGTAGAAAGCAACCGTGGAGGAGTGACAGATATACAGTGATATGGACTGACCACAGCTCCCATCCCCCTGCATGACTCACAGAGGTAGAAAGATGATGGATGGGGGGAGAAGAGGAGGTGGTTTTAGCTTGCTTTCAGTTTCTCATTTCTCTTGTTTGTTAGTAATAGACAATATATTGCATTAATCTCTCTATATTGAGTCTCTCTGTTTTGCTCACGACACAAAGCGGTGACTAAACTCCCTGTCTTTATCTCAGTCCTTTTCCATTGCATTTTCTCTTCCCTTGAGAAGGGAGATGAGGGAGAGTTGTGGTGTTTAGCTGTCCATCAGGGTGAAACAACCACAATTTTACTTCCTTTGTTAAACTTGCTACTGCATTTATCTGTCCCCTATACTAACAACATCACCTTCTTCCATTTAAGTAACTAATAGAGAACATGTAAAATAGCCTATAAGATAGTTAACTGAAAAGAAAGCAAAAGAAATCAGTCAACATGAAACTTAACATGGACTATTTAGCAGCATCCAAAGAACATCATTTCAACTTCAACAAGATGGTAACTTTAACAACAATCTGGAAGAATCTGAAAAAGACTACTGCTGTTGTGGATTTTGACTCAACTAATTATCTAGAATTTTGTAACAGCTGGATAAACAGAGCAGTTTAGATTGTCCCTGCATAGTGAGCAATAAGTCAATTTAACAATTCCCTTTTTTAAAATCCAACAAAGCTACGTACACAAGATAAAAAAAAATCAGAATACATTGGAGAACGGAGTAGCACCTCCAGAGTAAGTGAGCAGAGAGAATAATAAGAAAAAAAAAAAAGTGTGGTCACAGGATGAATAACTTCATGCAAGTTTCCAGGGAGATAGTGCAGGGAGATCTGCTGTCCTTGGAAGCCAAACTTACTAGGACAGCTCTGTGACAGAGCATATGTGGCCATATGGTTTAAGAAACTCAACCGGCTCATGGCCAAGCTGTTTGAAGGGTAGGCTGAGAAACTCTTATTTGTCCATCTCAGGCTTTTAGGCAAGGCATTTTTTTGCCAGGAGAGTCGAATATAGCATATAGTCAGGTTGCCAGAATCAGTGCATGTTGGTGCATTTAATAACATGCTCATAGTTTTTCTCCCAGCCCTCATATATGAAGCTTTCATTCTCCAGAACATCCACGTTCCTTATCACCAAATGTATTTGGATAATACACATGCATACATACATATTTGCATGCATTTTTGTGAATCAGATTAAAAAAATGCGATTTCCAAGCATGTCAAAGAAAGCATTACATGGAGAAGTTTCAGAAATCTGTCTTAATGCATTTCCTAAAAAAGAATGGAAACTACACAAAGATACTGCCTTCCCCTTATCCTTCTTGAAACTAACTGCTTTTATTCTTTCTGACTCGGTATCATACTTGGAATGAAACAAAACTGAGGAAAAGTATAGAGCAAAACTGAGAGGAATGGAATGAACTATGAAGTGACTTCCTGTCATTATATACATCTGCTTCCTCACCTGTAATAATTCACTATCCAATAGGCATAATAAACTAGAACTTCTTGTTCTTGTATACACAGAGAAGATGAGTAGAGCATTGTTTTTTGTTCCAGAAAAAGTGACATATTTGTGTTTCTAAGTTAAAACGTGAAAATTAGTATGTGATATTTATATGCATATATATATATATATATATTTAAATGTTATGGAAATTCAGCATATACAAGTAAAAAGCGAGAACAATTTTCTTCAATTACTATCAGAAGAACTGTTTTAATGGCTATTTTGTACTACCGTGGAAAAGAAAAAAAAAATTATACATAGCTACGTTGAATTTGCACTGAGCCCCACCTTGATCTTTCAGACCTGTCATTGTTTCCTCAGCCACTGAGGCAAATTTGTTTCATCACCTTATTGTAAGTTGAAGAAACTCAGACAAAGCAGACGTTTTCTGCTGTTTTCTTCCTTCTATTTGTCAATTTATACTTACAATTCCAGCCAAAAATACAGAAATATAATATCACATCTTTTTTTATTAATCTAGGCATTATTAGCAGATTAGATTTGCCTGATAAGAGAAATAAGATTGGATATTTTGTAGCATTAAGTACAAGAAAAAAAAAATCAATGAAACATCTAATTCTTTCCAACTGCATAACAGTGTACAATAAAATTTAAATTACATTATTTTCAATGTTTTAAAAAGATACATATAAATTTGACAAAATTAACATTTTGACTAGATCTGTAGGTTTCTTAAAGCACCATTTCAAAAGCTGACTTAGATTTTTAAGAAGTGATTTCCTTTAAATAAAGGAAATTTGAAGTGTTGGGCATGATTATTAAGATGTAACATGCCAAAACATGAAATGTACTCAGATACTGGCAATCCCCTAGCAACGCTTCCAATTTCAGTCATTGTTATCAGCTGGCAAGAATGGAGAGAAAAAGCCTACATATATTTTAACAAATCTGGCTTCTCATGCGCGCAACATGAAACAATGCAGTAATATTTCTAGAATGCTCTTCTATCTCCAGTATTTTGTAGGTTTATGCAGTCTAGAGCCAGCTCTGCTGTCTATTTAATTGCTCTTGGAATTTTTCCTCCATTTTCTCATCTATTTTCCATGGAAGCCATTGGCATCTGCATTGTTTCTGGCACTCATGCAGCTCAGCCACACATTTTGTAATGAACCCCTCATCTTTTGCTTGTTTTGAATGTCACCTTTTGATTTATATTTCAACCCTACACGAAGGATAGCATTCCCTATAAGAAACAAATCTTTATTCACTCCATCAATGTCACTCTTAATGGACCTCCATATATTGTACCAAAAAAATTCCAATCTTTAATATCTATTTTGAGCTTAACTAGACTCATATCTCCCATGCCACTTATTTATCAGTTCAAATCTAGGTATCTATATCCCATTTGCTATTTTAAAGTGCAATTATCATCTCTCAAAGAATCTGTCTGGTTTCACAGAATTGCCTGCAGTTTCCCACTGCATTAACTGCCTTGGATAACAAGTTATCCTTGCTGAACTGTCACTCTGTTCACTTGATTTTCCCAGGGCTGCAGTAAGTTACTTCAGAGCATGGCCACAGCATTACTAGAAGAGTTCTTCAAAAGGATATTAAAAGCCCCAAAAAAGGCTTTTGGAAATCTGAGAAGGTAATAAACTTCCTTGCCTTCGTACTGACCATCTTAAAAAAAAAAGAAACAGTAGTTCTGAAGCATGATCTTTCAGAGATGGGCTGAGCCATTCATCCACATAGCTGATGATGTTATTCTTTAAATAAGCTTCTATTAATTTATTTGTGAAGGAGTCAGGCTCATTTCTAAAATTAAAATTGCATACTGAAATTCATAATTTCAAGGACTTCAGCAGCAACGGTGAAGATGAGTGAGGATGGGAAATGTTGGAAGCTTTTCAATTTAAATTCAGTTATTATTTTAATAATGCAAAATTAAATTTCTTGAACAATATTAATAAAATATTAGCTCAAAAATATGCATTGGTATTCACTGGAAGAGAGTTTTGAATATGAGTATTGGGAGGCTTTAAAAATCTTGTGAAACCTCAATACTCTGAAAACTACAAAATTCAGTTCTAAGCCACGTAGTGTTTGAATACTTATTACCTTCTCCCTAGTCCTCCAGAAAAGGTACCTTTTCACTAGCACAGATTAATTATACTGTATCCACAAGTTAAAATATTACTAAACTTGGAATACTGTACATGAAATACAGTTACAGATAATTATAAAAACTTTTTAGCAAAGCTTAAGTGCACAAACTTGAGGGTTTTTTTCTAGAGAAAGATCTCTACAAGCAGCGCTCACTGGTTTTAATGTTAGTAGAGAACACTTAATGAAGGATAGCTCATTGTTCAATTGCAACTTTGCCACTCTTTCTTCAGTATTTTGTTGTTTTTTTTTAAAAAAATAAATTTTAATAATACATTTTTAATAATGAATTTTAATAAAATGTTTTTTAATAAAACAAATAAAATGAATTTGTATGGGGTTACATTCTACAATGTCAAATAATTACAATTTAAAAAGATTTAAAGAATAATTACAATTTATAAAGAAACATTATTACTTATAGCAAACGTCATATCAGTGTAGAATGCAAGCACAAAACTAATTCAGTTATTCTGAATTACTTGATCAGTCTAGAAGCAGTTGTACACTTAACTTCATGGAATTAAACTATTACAAATACTACTGAGACAACAATTGTCAGTTCACTACTGCCTTAATATTATAACTGAATCCTTCATTGTTGGTGTAAACAAAAAAACCTGCAATAATATTAGTTACTTGCCAAGATAACATGGTAAAACCTGAAGTGGCAGTTAAAAAGAAAACAAAACAGCACATGGATATCCCAAAAAGACTTTCAACGGTCAGAGGCAAGTATGAGGCTTTGGCTTCATCTTGAAATAGAAATATTTCAGCTCAATATATGTTTAAGCCTTTCCTTAAAAGATACGTTATTTTGAGTGTGCACATGTTAGGAGCACAATTTGCTTCCTCTCACATGAATGTCCTCCAGTCTGAAGACTTCCTCAAGCTTATTGAATACACCCTCCATTCTCCACTTACGCTGCTCGCAGAATATCAGCAACATCAAGATCTGACCTGGAGGTCAGAACTATCTGGGCTTCTAACCAGCTTTCTCCTGTCATGATCCCACTGGCAATAGTCCTTTTCCTCCTAGCCTAACAATAGTATCACACTGCATTAAACAAGTTGCCAAACTCATGCTGGTATTGACTAACAGTCACATCTATGTACAATTACGCCTGTTAAACTCTCATCTTATTTTTATGTTTCAGAGCCTTCAAGACAACAGCCATGACTATTTACAAAATGCCTCATCATTTCATCATACCTTAGAAGCAACATCATTGGAAAATAGCTCTCTCTCCCCTTCTATGTCTGAACTATGCTGTTTGTAGCCTACACAACATTAAGCATCACTGAACCACAGCACTGGAACCTGCTGATACCCACAATGAGATATTTCTTCCTTTAAGAAAATGGAAAAGCCATTGGTAGAATTCATACATGAAGGTACAGACTAGATCAAGTGATTTGAAAACAGTACTACAGAAACAAGGATTTGCTTCTGAAAAAAAAATAAAAATGAGAATATAGACCCAGGAAAGGGTAGTTTATGAGACAGAATGACTTGTAGATATGCTGCTCCTCAGTATTTCATAAAGCAATTCATCAGAAAGGGAACAAATACTTATTTTGATTTGCCACCATGATCAATAAGAGTGAAGATGTTCTTAAGGAAATCTCAGTAATAAGTTCTCATTCTAGAAGGCCACAATGAGGAAGAGATCTGTAATTAGACTAACTCTGGCTCTTATTCTTCTAAATGTAATTTTATTTTCAAATCCAACACTTTGTTACACACTAAAACTTGAAGACTTACTCTTGTGCAGCCTCTGCAGCACTTCCATTTAAAAATTTTGCAAGTCAATATACCTACTGCTTTTTCTGAAAATCCATAAGGCATCATTATGAACTCAAATCACTTCAAATGTTATACTGCTTCTGATGCCAATTAAACTAAACATTTTAATTTTTAAGACATTATGCACCATTCCATTTTCCTCCAAGAAAACTAAGCAATCAGGATTGCATTAAACAGTTATTGATATCTGATATTAAACTGTAAAACTATCTGTGAGAGAAGATAAAAAAAATTAATTTTGCCCATGACAACAGAAGCCTAAAGTACTTTGGTTTCAAGCAACAGGTTAATATTTAAAATCCAATAGTTAACTGTATAATCATTACCTAGTAACTTTTTTGGATGTCATCTTGCATAGACAAGGAGTACAGCAATATCAGTGTAGATGTTGTATTTTCACAATTATTTTCATAATCACAACTGCTGTCTCTTAGCAACTTCTAAATATAGTTGAGAATTTGATAAGTGCTCTATTTAAGCTGTTTTAGGAACTGTTCCCTCTTGAAGCTATCTTTTCTGCACAGTTGACAAAATAAGTTCCTGTTAAAATCAACGTAATATATTGACTTTTCCTCAGCTACAGAAATTAGTTCATTTTTCAGCTTTCTGTTTGGAAAACAGAATTTATTTGAATACAAAGACTGCTGTCAAACAGTTTGACTGATCATTTTTTCACAATACCAAAGATGATAATTTGTAGAACTGCTTTCTCAAACTTTCACAGAATGCTGCTGCCCTTCAATTGCTGTTTATCCAAACCTCTGTCCCACTTGTACAGTAAAAAGTCTTGGCTCATTACATTGGATTTCTGCAGTGTGCTTTTCCTGCTGGAGCTTTTCAGCCCCATATCTGTTCTAAACTGATAACAACTTGGGTGTTATTTAAACATCTCTTGTGTAACGCTTAGAGGTCCAAATAGTGGTTATATTCATGAAAGAAAAACAGCCTGCTAAAGTAGCCTGACCGATAGAGATTAACAAATTTCTTCAAGTGTTAAGAATAAACTCCTGAGAACCACAAGGAGCTTCAACTACCTTCATGGCTATAGAGAGTATCTAGTAATAATGCTGGTTTATTGTACAAGACCTTTCTTGAACCTGTCTCACCTTGCATTTTTTGTTTCATCCTTATGGACTCTAGTGTCAGTGAGTTCCACTTTGTATGAAAAGTTTTAAGGCAGAGAAGTATTTAATGCAACAAAACTACTTCTTTATCATGCAGTAATGACATATACTTCATTTATTCTCATTCAAAAGGGAATCTATAAGTCACAGAATCACCTTCATTAATAGTTATTTTCTATATATATCATAAGCAAGAAACACCACAGTGCATCACAAAAGCTAGAAAGAACACGTGTTTATCACCTATAATCTTTTCAGCTGATTTACTGTTTTATGCTAACGTCACTAAGCACAAAAATACACTCTACTCACCAAATAAATTGCTTGAATGTCCTTGCTTAGATATGGGCTTCAGTTCATTTAATCCCCATGCATAACGCTTATAATTATCCCAGGCATATTTCATCATCTGTAGGGAAACAAAAGCAGGATTATAATGTTGATTTTGCAAGAGGCCACAGCAAATACTGACTTGACAATATTCTCAAAATTAAATATATTTAATTCAATGCTTCATTAAATTCATGTTCTATGCATTAGAACTGTGAAATATTTGCACAGTGTTCTCTGGATAGCACTGTTCTCTGGATGCTAGTGGTGTAGTTACTATAAGAGCTCTATGTTGGCCAGATTTACCTGTCACTGGTATTCAAACGCTTATAATAAACAATATTTAATAAATGAATTTATGTTATAAATTAATCCAAGTATGATTTCCTTTCCCTGAAGCATAAATCTCTTAAACTGATGGAAATATTTAGTTGTTGTTGTTTATTCTAGAGCAGAAATTTTTATGGTCAAAATTAAGAACAATTCACAGGAGTTTTCAGTCTGGCGGAGACTTTCTTCCATAAAACTAGCTGATGCAAACTTAACACAGCTAGTGAGTAGAATGAAGCTAGAACGGGGCAGGCAAGACATCTAGGAGAGATCTTGAGGTTATAATGATATCATCTTCTATGATATAAGTGCTACTGAATGCCTCCATAGCTACTCTGATATGCCATTTTGCACAGACAACCAACAGCTTTTACAGCTAAGCATGGCTATAAAGATATGTTTGCCGTACAGAGTTGCACCACAAATAAATACTGCTTTGGAAAAGTCCCTCAGGGAATGCAGCACAAAGCTCTGCAATAAGAACAGAAAACATTCATGTCAGAAACTGGCAGCAGATCCACTTCAGGGCACTAATCACTCTCTACTACCATGATCAACCAAGACCTAGCCTAAAGCTAGGGGATGGCTGGTGTATGCAGCCAGGAGATGTCCTGCTGCTCCAGCAGATCCAGCACCTCTCTTGGCCAGCATCACCTTTAACTTCTGCTCAGGAAGAGTCTTCAAGGGTCACATCAGCAACCTGAATTTATGTAAAAGCAGGAGAGACTATGCCACTATGTTGCCTCTCCTCCCCACTTCCACAAAGCAGAACTGAGCTAGGAAAGCCAGAGGTCATCTTCCAGACAAGAAGTGATGGTTTCAGACCTTTTCAAAGACACTGCTTCAGGCTGTCAGCTGAAGCACTGCTCTGCCCTTGCTTTCAGACCTCTTCCCGAGGCCATGCATGCCAAGGATAATTCTGTTAAATAGCAGTTATAATCCTACATTTAAAAGCAACAGCCTTAGGACACACTGATAATAGTAATCCTCAGCTTTCTTTCTTCCTCTTTCCGTTGCTCAAATTACATAGAGAAATCACATCAATTAAAAACCCACATTAGGCCAGACCATAATAAATGACAACAGATTTTCTGGAGTACTGCTATGCCTGTGGGAAAAAAAATATATATTCTTTGCTATTTACAGAAGCATAAAAGCGCATCTATCTTGCAGAAGAATTCAGGAATGCTAATTTACCATAGAGCATCTACAGGGTCAAGTTCACAAATGCAAAAATTGGAGTCAACGTTTACTATACGAGCATTTTCAACCACAAAGTGTGTCTGGTGTCAGATCTCAGCTGAAAGGCAGTAAGAGCCTATGTGGGAATGTCTGCAGGCAGCAGGGATGCAGCAGCTGGCAGGAGCCAGGTCCCTCACTCAGCTTCCCTCTGGAGCATGCATTTTGTCCCAGCACAGACTTGGCAACAGGCAGCCACATCACAGGCTTTATGTCTGTGTTACAATCCCAGCTCCTGGTAAAAGGGAGGCATATGGCTATTTTCTAATTTACCAATTAATTTTTCCAGTCATTTTACATATTATACAAGAAAGATTTATTCTGCTCTGCAGTCATGTGCAAGTCCTGCACGCCCAGCTTTATAATTAGAAAACAAATTCTCAAAGATCCCTGATCTGCCCTGAACCTGACATTTTCTATGCTTTGTGAAAGTTTAGTTTCTCATAAAATCACATTGGAGTTCTTTTACTTTGTTTAATCTAGGAACACTGTGAGGAACTGTATAGCTATTTATATCAAATTTGTAATTAAATGATCTGAAAGTGACTGAAGATTCCGATTGTAACAAAATTAAGACTGCACAAGCCAGTGATCTTCTCCCTCATTTTAATCTTAGCACATCCCTGTTCCTTCTCTTGCAGAAGAGGTGGTGGTTACCCATCACCACACCAAATCAGCTCAGGGATCAGAAACTTTTGCAAATTTTTGTTTTTAGAATAATTGTTGTCCTGTCCCATCGCCAAGAGTATCAGAGTAACCAAGCAGGAAAGACAGGAACAGTTCCAAACCTAGCTCAGCCAAAACACTCACAAAGTGCATGACACTACAAGATATTCCCTCCATTGCCTTTAGCTTTTCCAACTGATTTACATTTTGATCATATTGCATTGTAAATGCAAATGTGCGCTCTTTATAGAAGCCGTTGGTCAACCATAAAATCATAAATTGTTAGAAGAGACTACTAAGATCATCCAGCCCAACTACAGATAGTGAGATTAGAAGCTAACCCACACAGTAGACCCTACCTTCTAACAATAGATATTATTAGATTTTAAAGAAACACTTATTTCTGAAAGTCATCCCATTTTGCAGAAGGTACCTACTCAGTATACTGGACACAAATGCAACCACTAGCAACCAGACACAAGCATCTGCCTATGTACCAAAAAGTTACTGGGACTCGGTGTTACTGTGCAAAGAGCACACAGATAAACACAAGTCCTGAAAACATACACACAACCACCACCAACAGCCCATAGCACTGCTGGACCACAGAGTCACAGTTTGTGCTTCCAACTTCGCAATCAGTCTCAATTTCTAGAATTTGGCACATCAGAAGGGCTTTATCTACCTTGTAGGAATCAAGATTCCTATAAACAAGAATCTCCTATCTGCTAATAGCTTTATTTTCTATGTAAGAATGAAAAAGTTCTATAATACTGCATAGCAATTTACATAGATCCAAGCCAAAGATAATTAAGCATTTGCTTAGGTCAGACATAGAACTGGAAGCTTAGAAACAAATTATAACAACTGTTTGGAGAAATTCAACTATCCTTGCAGTCTTCACCTTTCTGTTTGCATGAGACATCTCCAAAGAGGTATCTCCAGATGGTTTTTGTTTTTTATATTTTCTTGTCATCAAGGCCCTTCTTCTGACTCCTTGAATAAGTGCTGTTGAGTACTTGAAATTTTAAATAAATCTCACCTTTACTGAGAGCAACAAGAAGTTCCTAATGATGAAGAACATCACAGATCTTGGCCAGATGATTCCAGATACTATCAGACTTCGCTACAGTTTAACTAACGAAATTATTTCACTTGAGTGCTTTCAAACAAATTCCTTATTAATCCTCCAGGATGTCAGTAGGCAGAGTTACATTTGCATGGATGTATTTTCCTCAGTTCTTCTAGCTTTGCTAAGACATATTCATTGAACCTAAAAATCTAGATGAGCCTGACAGTTCACTGAGAACCCTAAGTCTACATTTGCAAGATCCCTTTCTGAGCTATGCCATAGGCTATTCAGAAGAAGCTGCAGCTGAGTGCTTGGCTATGTAGCATCCCCCTCTTTAGTAAGCTGGCTGCTTTTACGTCTTCAGAACAAAATGATGCAAGAATTTTTACTTCAAAAGTTAGAAAATATTGAAATACCATATCATTTCTGTTGGAGAATACTTAAGTGTGCTATTACACTATTATAATTGGTATCAGCAATGATTTGGAAGAAAAAAGTGAGTGTGACACTATTCATGAAAGAATCTGTGCATTTTTTTCTCCCAAAACACTTCCTTTAGAGCTAAAGAAAGATAATTTTACAACTCTTCTCCACCAAAGGAACATAATTAACTAAAAAAAAAACCAAAACCCCACAACAAAACAACCAACAATAAAAACACAGAACAAAGCAACACAAACTAACAAAAACCAAACAGGTTTGTTCTCCCAAAGCAGAAACAAAGCAGAAACAGCAGCTGGAATGCTGGCCAAACAAAGGATTATGATCAATGATTACAAATTACCATTTGTTTTTATTTTATCTACTGCCATCTTCCAAAACACTGTAACATAATGCCTCAGAAGGACATATAAGCCACTTGAAATGTGCAAAATATATTTCTACTCATACAGGAGTACCCACGAGCTCAGGCATGAAACACTGCTAGAAAATGAGTGATGCTGAATCAGCACAGTAATGGTATTTAGATGCAAACTACTGCAGTACTATGTGGAATGAAAGTAAGAATGTAGTAAGATCTATTTTCAGCAGTTAAGATGCAAGCTATGGAGATGTCAGAGAAGATGCCAGGAAAATAATTTAAGCACCTTTCAGAACTGCAATATTAAAGAAAAAGCATTCTCACAACATGAAATAGCACCATGCTAACCCTCAACAGAGTCATTTAAACCATGCCAAGACTTCCCAAGAGAAGGAAGCAGAAGACTAAAATGGTACTGGACATCCAACAGAATAAGACCCTTGAGAAACTCTAACAGCAAAAGCCTTTTAAAAAAAACATAATAGCTTGCTCATCTACTCTATTAAATCTTTACTGTTAGATTGAAAAAATCTTCAATCTACACTGAACGTTTTGCATGGTTTTTTTTTTTTTCGTTTTTTCCCCTCATCTTTTAAATTATTCCTAAGCAGAGATATATGTTCATTAAGTCTAGTTTCCCTGAAGCTTTTCTCCTTCCTGTTGCTGTAACTAAAGTTTCTTAATTCTTTTACAGCATCAATAAGGGAAATGATGGAAGTCCCTAGAATTAGCAAACAATGGCTAGACACATTCCATTTAAACTTTCCTCCTAGAAAAGGACCTCCCTACAAGTCAACGTACATGGGTGATGTCCATATTAGGTATGGCATTAACATTTCTTGTAATGCGGTGCTGTTTTGAATTTGTGCCTAAAATAATGCTGATAGCACAGCAGTGTTTTTATCTACTGCAGAGTTGTAAATGCACAGCAACAATGCTTTCTCTTTTTTCCAGTTCTGCCTCTTCTCCCCTGCCTATCACAAGTAGGCTCGGGGCCTGGGAAGGGATGTAGGTAAGATAGCTGTCCTAGACTGGCTGAAGCAAGACTCCACAGCACCTAAGACCACTCAGGTCTGCTTGTGGATAATGACAAGCGACTTCTGCATCTCTCATCCCCAGCCCATCTCCTTTCCTTCCCCTCAACCCACCAGCTTTCTCACTTTTGTTCTTCCTGCTCCACCTCTCCAAGCAGCCGTGTGATGCTTGGTTGCTGAACTCAACTCAACAAATCTCATGTGGCAACGCCAGTGTATGAAGACAACATTACATTAAGCAGTGGCAAAACCTCAAGTTCTGGGAAGCCTTACTTTCTTTCCAAGTTCATTACTGTTAGCCCACTGCACCTAAATAAGGCTCAGAAAAAGACCAATTTTCAATTGTTCTCACAGTTCTTAAGTAGTAGCCAAATTGCAATACAGCTGAAAAACATCACAAGCATTCCAGACATTGTTATTAGTAAGCATAACAGTACCTTTGAAGGTATTACAAGGTCACCAATCAGGATTTCTCTGTGAAAAATTGTATGAACTCCTTAAGCTGACTCACAACCAGTTCTCATAAAATCAGGCTGCATACATGAGCTCTTTTCATACGCTTTTATGGAATTCACTGTTAATCATAGTGAGTAATCTTTGGCAACACTGCCTGTCTTCTTGGAAGTTAGTGGAAATACTACGTCCATGCTTCATCATCTTCGTAATGGTGATTAGCATACTAGTGGACCTCTAAAGAAATACTGGTTATTTTGCTGAGTTTATTGACCTTGTCCTGAATAACCTACATTTTGAAAACAAGAAGCAAAATGATTGTTTCGTATATCTCAAAATATAATACTATTTCTAGGATTAAGAACTGCACTGTGAAATCATTTGGAAGTTTCTTTTGTTAAAATGGGTATGCTCTGAAACTTTTGTCATCATTCATTATTATTACTTTGATAGTACTTCAAACTCTTCATTTCAATCTTTTCTTTTGCACTTAACTGTAATATGTACCAATGTCTCTTCCATCTGGAAGTATATCAGTTAATAATAGCTGCCTTGAATTTCCTCAGAAAACTAAATCAAACACACACACACACACACACACACACACACACACATTTTAAAGTAACTTATCTCTGTAATTACAGCTTTTTGCCTGCTCAGACTTGTTCTAGATCAGATTTCTAGGTAAAGATGTAGGGTGCTCTACTGTCATTACTTCTTTGCTAATTACTTGTAGTTAATCTTATCAGAATAGATACGCAGATATGTCCAAGGAGTGATACATGTCTGGGTGTTATTTTCTGTTGTTGTCTTAAGCAAAATCTCAGCTTCCTGATTGAAGACCAAGTGAAAACTAGATACAGAAATGAACAAATTAGCTCATATTCAGATCCTGTTTTCTCTAAGTCTTTAGAATTTGATTTGAGGTTAAAAATTAGCACTTATGACCAAAAGATTTTTATTATAAACTCTTTATTTTATAGTTACTCTCTCTTCTTCCAAAAACAAAGTAGCAAAAAAAATCTCAAATATCCAAAGAAAGTTCATTTGATTGGGTACGGTTTATATCTTTCCCTGAATCTGAAAAACAAGACAAATTATAACATACTCCCTTGCTCTAGTGGCAACAGAATTTTGTTTTTCTACTTCAAGATGTGTAATATAAATCCTGTCACTATGAAATTTCATATACGTATATAGCCACTTCTTACCTGTCAGCAGGAAGATTATTGCAAATCAGGACCTTGACGGATTTCTGGTCTTTATAACCTCATTCTCTAGTGCCACTTCCTCAATGTTAAATGCAAGCTACATGCTCTCACTGTGCATTTAACAGCCGTTACCCAAGAGGGACCAGACCATTCCTCCTTAGCAGGTAGATGACATACACACCCAGAAGCATATTCAGACTGAGCTCCTCTGAGAACTTAGTGATAGAATTTGTCCCCAGCCAAGTAAACCCCAAAGGAGGCTGCTGTAATAGTTAATGGAGTAGTTGACAAGAACCCCCAGTTACTGTTTTCCAGTGGTAAGTGGTTAGAGATTTGGGGAACATTTAGGTGCTTGCCTAAATCTCTTCATTTGCCTTCTCACAGGAATGAAGGACTGAGAACTCAGAAGTATTTAACCATTCAGTCTCAGAAGTACTTCTGAAACTACCGTCCACAGTATAGGACACACACCACTCTCTGAGTGGAAATACCTGGAGATGTAATAATGTCAATACATCAAGGATAGCCAAATCAACAGGATTCTCTGTTAATATTAAAAATGCATATTGCATCATGAAATGTTTTATATGATTTTGTCTTAAAAGGATATATGAGCAAACTCCTGCATTTCAGAATCTCACAAAATAATTTATTGCCCACACACACAAAAAAAAAAAATAAAAATAAAAATTAAAAAATCCAAGTTTTGTACATTGAAAAGAAAGTAAGAGGGAAAATAAAAACATTAAGAACTATTCTGAGGATTAATTCATCACTTGTACTGCAAAGCGCTTCAAAATTCTCATATGGAAAGCCTGACAGAAATGCTAAGTATTATTCCCACATGTGTTATATTAAGTTACAGATAAGCTTCTATTCTTGTATTTTCTACTCTTCACAGTAGCTTGTAAGCCTCTTTAGCAGCGTATTAAACTATCCTGCTAATATTCATCTTATGCTGCTGTGGGCATCATTTGTTAACCAAGGGACCAAGCTGCACAGCGCTTCATTCTTATACACATTTTAAAAGGATAAATTATTCCATTAATTCTGTAACATGAATTCTAATCAAAAGTTAACTAAAGAGAATAGGAAGTTTGAAGATAAGGTTACTTTCTACACTTATTTCATTACTCTCTATTTTGTTTAATGCACAGACACACACAAAAATAAGACTGTTTTGTATAAAAAACAATTAATAAGAACACAAGCCCTGATGCTGTGATATGTCTGCATAAAATATAAAAATAAAAATAAAGAGTTCATTTGAAAATTATTGTACAATTTTCCAGGCTACTCAGTGGTAAATTTTTTACTCATTTATCAGACATATCTTTCTTTACCAAACAGTGAAGCACATCTACAACTATGAATTTCCTGAATAAGTGAAGATACATCTAAATGTATAGCATTGCAGTAAGTCAGAGCTGGGTTACAGTGCGTATGCTATTGCGCAGTTCAATTAAGTAAAAGTCACAGGGCGGTAAGGCAGAGGAACTTGCAAAGAAGCCAGAGCTCACCTCCACATTCCAAACACTGGTATCACTCAGATCAAGACTATATCAATGGTCTGCCTCTCCTCTAAACAATGCCAACACCAATAAAAAAAACAAACTACTGGTTCCAGCACCAAGGTATCCTAGTTGAGAACTTTTGCTTGTCTAAATGAAACCAAATAAGGCATAAACAATGCACAATCCTCCTCATGAAGAACACTGTCCTTGCATTCTCAAAAGCCTAAGGTCTGGCTAATCGCAGCCAGATGAAATTATCAACTCCATGGAGAGAAACATGAGTCAAAAAACTTGTCATGTAGTTATGCATGTCCATTATAGTAGTATTTATTCTACCTTAAACCAACCAAAGCTGGACAAGCAGATGCTTCTAGCTCAATTTTGGTTTAATTCACTCAACTTCAGCTTTCTTTCGCCTGACGTATACCAAGCAAAAAGGTTATGAAAGAAGTCTTCATTTCCTTTTAAAACCGAGGGATTGAAATGATATATTTTGTGTGTGTGGTGGGGGGGGGGGAAGATCCAAATAAGCCAGGCTTTCAGTGCATGCTCTAGGCATTTTAAGAGTTTTTTCTGAAAGCAGATATTTGATGAAAGCGTCAAGGCAGATGCTGTCAAATTACTCTGACAGCCAACTCACAATTATTAGTGGGGGAACCAATGGCACATTCTCAGTAACTAAATCAGTAGGAAAAAAAGAAATGCAGATGTAGTATTGAAGTATAGCACTATGAAATTGAACACAGCTGACATTAATGTTGAAGATGCTCTATTTTCAGATAGCTACAGATTCCACTGACATCTGCGTAGATACACAGGAAGAAAATCAACAAAAGAGCATTCTAAGTAATATGGAAATGGATTCCATACAGCCCCTACGTTACAATTCAGCAACTGTTACCAAGATTTCAGAAAAAAATTGAACTTAGAGCTTGTCACCCAAGACCACTGTTCTTCTCCAAAGGCACATCATCTTCAAAACCTAATGGCAAAGTCAGATGGACAGAAAAATTATTTCCGTTTTACTAGTGTAAATTCTGGATGCTGTTTCTTCACAAAATTTATGATTCCAGCAGTTTGGATTAATTTATTTAAACTTCATGATGGACAAAAGAGTGATCGTTCCAATGTTGGTGTTGTTTTTTGTTTTTTGTTTGTTTTTTTTTTTCCCCCACTGATGGCTCATTTTTAAATATAATCACATATAACTTTTGTGTTAGTGAAACATCCATTAAAAGAGAAACATATCACACCATAAAGTAATGTGCAAGAACTCAAGTCATTGTTCATTACTGACAATAGCGAGATAGAAAGCTGATTTTCACTTAGAGAAGCATTGCAAAATTGTACAAAAGCCTTATGTTTCTTTGATCTTATGCAGAGTATGTATCAGCCTCTGAAGTTTATGCATAATTTGACTAATGTCACAAAAGAGAAATGAGGAAAAAAAAGGAAGAAATCTGTGGAAATACTTCTCCTATGAAGAACACTGTTATACAGTAACTCATCCCACTTAGTGTCATCTTTCTTTCCCAGGCTACTTATGACTTCTTATAGTTTCCAAGAAATCCTGAGCTGAACAGGGTAAAGGAGGCTCCCTCAACTGCATGATACAACCACGCTTTTGTTCTCCTCTATTCTTCCTGCTGTTCTTTAAACTGCTATTTGGTAAGGTTTGCTTCTAATTAAATTATGAATTATTCATAGTTGAGACTGCATCTCCTACGTGTGTGTAGGTACCTGGCACTAATCAGCCATGCTGCTACTGAAATTCTCGATCTTAGCAGGAGTAAAGCAAACAAAAAAAAAATAAGCTCAGTGCACAACACATCCATATGAAGTGACGAATACCAAGGTGACTTGAGTCACCACTTCAGCACAACTATAATCATAAAAAGTGAGTAAAATGTTTTTGAAGAACCTGTTTATTATTTTCCTGCCTCTTTAAGACAGACAACTTTATGCAGTTGTATATTATTACATATCAGTGGGCACTAAGATGCTGAAGCTCCTGCACAAATTCACTGGCAGAATTGCCTGTGATCTTTCCTAGCACGTCACATCAGTGATGAACCTGCACAGGTGGCACACATCATGCTGACACTCCTATCTCAACTAGCTGGGGCTGGACTTCTTCCCTATACCTTCATACAGCTTTCCCTTGTCTCAAGGCTGTAAGATTTTCACCTCTTTTTGCAATTAATGATAACCATTCATCAGACCAGGATCAGAAAAACTGAGCAGGGCTCCTTTAGCTGCCTGGAAGAATATGGTCCAAAGCACTCAGTACCTCACTTTATTCCTCCTCCTTCTTGCCTCCAGTTTGAATTTCTAGAAGGCTATTCAAAAAAGAAACCAACAAAAATCCTAACAAGAACCCAACAGTATTTTCTCACCCTCAGTAGAATAAGTCTACATTCATTCCACAATCCTGCATCCCTACCAGAGTATACTTCAGAAATCAGGAGGCAGAAGGGTGTATCCTTTCTAGTAAAAAGCTGTAGCTGCAATAGGAATCTAGACTGGCACCGAGAACTAAATTTCAGATGTATTTTTAAAGTGCATTCTTTTCCTTAACTGCATTTTCTTTTCTTTCACACATTTAGCATTCTTGAAGTGTGGGGCACTGAGCTATCCAAAACACCACTTACTGCCAGTAAACACTTAGCCCACTCCTCAAACCATCAGCTCATGACAAGAGCTGTCAGATCAGAGTAGTCCATATAAAATTTTCATCCATGTGCAACTCTCAGCTGTAATTTCATCTCTCCCCCCTGCACCAAATTGGTCCTTCCCTTTTGTTCTCCTCTCCAGCACCTTATTAAAGAAATTGCAACATTCCTTCCCTCAAGTTCATTATTGTGACTAACGTGAAACTGCACTTTTAGAAGTCAGAGTGCCAACTTGCTGAAGAGTATTTACACAGATTAATCCAGGACCCAGTTGCAGCATGTATCAGAGGCTAAATCTGCATCATTGCCATAATGCTCAGAGAAGTATATGTGACCCAATAGCTTGAAATTAGAGCAAAAGGATTCAGCTGTTTCTCAACAGCTGAAAAACAGTTAGATAGAGGTCAAACAGACAATATTAATACATCACACTTCTTAAAATCATTTTCAAAGCATCTTGATGACCTGGAGGGTGTGACACTCTTACAAGCTTGCATTTGACACCAAGTGGAAAGAGGCAGATGGATTCTCCACCTGGGAGTGTCAGGACTGCCATTCTGAGACCAAGACAGGCTGGAGAAACAGGCTAAGAGGAATTTCTTGATGCACAGCAGGGAGAAATCCAAAGTCTACAATCCCTGGCAATGGCAGTGGGGGCGGCCAGGCTGGGGAGCAGCCTAGATATAAAGGGGGAAATTTTTTCACTTAGGGGACAGTGAGGCTCTGGAACACACTGCTTCCATAGAAGCTGTGGATGCCCCGTCCCTGGAGGTTTCCAAGGCCAGGTTGGATGGGGCCCAGGGCAGCCAGATCTGGTGGGTGGCAGCCCTGCCAATGGCAGGGCATTCGAGCTGGATGGGCTTTGAGGTCCCCCTCCAACCCAAGCTTTTCAGTGGTTCTTTCTGTAAACAAGTATGCAACTCTCATTCCAGTCCAAGATTTTGGCTGTTTAAAATATACCAGAGGAGAATTATGAGTTGTTAAAGATTTTTCCAAGCCATTAGAAATATGTCAAGATTTTTTTTCTATATTGCATAAACTGCTTCAGCTATGCAAAACACTGTCAGCTCATTTCTGACAGCAAGTTAAGAGCTACTTACTGCTACTATCTACTTAATGTCTTAGTATAGAAAGATTCAAGAATAATTGCAACAATCAGACTTCTGCAAAATATGATGAAGTGTCATGTATGAAATTATGATTTCTGCCCATTTCATATTTCTATCTATTTTTTTCATTTAAGATTGATCAAACAACTCACCCAGAGATGCATTTGAAACCAAGAGTAAATTATTTTATTTAAGATTTATTTCTATTTGCAGTCCTCTAGTATTTCTAGGAAACATGGGCTGCACAGTAATAACTTTTCTGAGGTGAAAATTCATTTCTGTAAATTAGTGATTTCTCTCTGTACCAACAGAAAGAGTCACCATAACAAAAAATGAGTATCAGTTGTTCATCTTCAGTAGTTTTACTGTAGCATTTGAAATTGATATTGCAAACAAACACTATCACTCTTTCTCTAACAATTATCTTCTTCTTGCAACATCTATATAATTATCTGGCCTGTAGATCCTGACACAACTAGTGCTGAAGTTCTCAAAATATGCAATGCTCAGACCTTAAGCTTTTTGCTTAATTCCTCTACCACAGTATCCATTTTACACAATTTTCACTAGACTTCTAAGTTAACTTAGCATTCAAGTTCACACACAGTCATCTGCAAAAAAAGTAATAAACATACCAACTGGTATCTATAAAGTCTGCTCTGAAAGTAATGCCTCCTATTTTATTATGTTGCTCATGATATCAGGTGCTGATAGGTGGTGGCATGGCAGTAAAAGCTGAACCTTTCCAACAGTATTCTACTACACTTTATTGTTGTGTGACAGATGGCAGTAAAGGGCTAGTCTGACAGAATGGAGGTGTGTATGAAACAAATTTCACTGATTTCCTCCATCTGGAAAAAATAGCACTCATTCATCAATGCTTTCTGAACATTTATGGAGACTAAACAGTGGGTGTGAGCACAGTCAGGCAGCGGGTGGTACATTTCAGCAGTGGCAACAGTGAGTCACCTCCACTGGTACAGATTTTTATGAGCATGACCTGCACGTTCTTGTTCTTCACTGGCAAAAATGCATAGCTAATGGTGGTGAATATGTTGAAAAACAATGTTTTGTAGCTGAGAATTTGGTCTATCAAATATATGCTCTTGTATCTGTTGCAGTTTTCATGGAAATAAATAGGAGACCTTACTTTCACAGCGACCTACAAATAATTCCCACCATTAAAGCTGGAGTTAAACACCTTGGAAATAACACATTTACACAAAAAGGTATATATAGGCAATGATGCCTTTTATAGAGAGTTACAGTTTAAAAATGACCTTAAAAATGCATTCAGATCAGCATTTAGGTACTAGAAGTAATTTAACCTCTAGATAGCACCTCTTTCAGTGCTATAAATAGCACATTAATGCTTCACACAATGTTTTCCTTACATATCCAATTGTACCCCTGCCAGAAGCCTTTCTAACAGAGATAGGAAGTTACAGTATTGTTAATATTTCTTCAGATGTGCTTGGATTTGATAAGGGTTGTCACAGGCTTATGGAGAATGTCTGTTCATGCCTTCATGACAGGCAGAAGAAATCTGGTGCAGTTGTACAAGGAAATGAATGGGAAAATATAAAACTGATGTGCAATTAACACCAACCAAGACAAATACCAGTATTATGTTCTAATCACCACCTGGCAGCAAAGAATATACAGGAAACAGAATTCAATTAAGAGGCACAGAGATATTTTTCTCAATGGAAAGTCTGAAAAATTAGCTCTCCTTACTTGTAAAAGGGCAAAAAGAGAATAAGAACAAAGTAAAAGCATTCAGACAGCAGAGGCTCCTCCTGACTATTTTTGTACAAGGGAAGAGAAGCTGAAACACACAATCATTAAGTTTGTTACTGAAAAAGCAAACACTCCAGAATCACTGCTAAAAGAGAGGAAAATGAGAGGGCCCAGATTTCATATTACAGTTCCTAGTTTTCTTAAGAAAAATTACTCCAAATGCATTATAGCATTCATAGTGCAAACGGAGCATAATTCCCATCTGCCCTACTTGTAACACTGCTGTATGATGGCTATCTGTAACACAGCTAATACTGTAACAACTTCTATACACTGTAGCTTTAGTGGGCATACACAGCTTCCAATCCACCAAAAAGAGACTTACTCCTTAACAGGCAAAAGTTTTGGCTTTGCATTGCCATTTAAACTTACCAGTTTCTTAGTATATATGGTACATTACACAAATACATGAAGTACCACAGATACAGAAGACAGAGGCTACTCCTCCATAATTCAGCCATTCAAACAACTATGTGAGTTCTGCCTCTCCTAAGCAGGAAACAGGGGGAACAGGAAGCCAACCATTAACAAACCCTCAAGAGAAAGAGAAACATGAGCAGAGTTTGTCTTCTCCTTTCCTATATTTCCCTTCTTCTTCTTCTTTTTTTTTTTTTTTCCCCTCCCAGAAGGTATGAAGTCTCTCAGATCACTTCTCTTGATTCCACATTTTATTTCAAGTTACTCAAAGGAAATCAAAGTATTCACCAATTTTGCAAAAGCAAAACCAAAATACCTAAGCTATCATGGTAATTTCCAAAAATGGAACTTGACCTACGTTGAGTCACCGAGTTACATGTCTGGTAGACTACAGCTGGTTGAGAAGTTCTCTGTCAAAAATCCAACTGCCTGTGTTTAAAAACCAGCTGCCCCTTACCCCTCTGTAAAACAAAACAACCACTAACAATAAAACACCCCAAACGCATCAATTTCACTTGCTTCTTTCACTGGATTTGACAAGTTCCTTCTAGGCAGGCTGATGGGTGAGGAACAGAGCAGGCACAGAGCTGAGCTTCCCTAGCACTCTGCTTGACAGGCCCTGTCAATTTTCATTTCTGGTTTACTGGCTGCCTGTGAGCAAATTTTGTAAATTCTGGAGATTCTATTTTGGGTGAAGCATTTTTGGAAAACAAGTAAATATTTTTTCCTGTCTCATATTTCTTCCCTAGATCTCTTCCCCTCCCTCCTCCACAAGTGTTCTCAGTCTAGCTCCGGGCTTGATTCTCTCAAGTCTCTCTCTTTTCAGATACTGGGTCCCCTCACCTCCAAAGCAAACAGCTGAGATTACTCTGATATAAAGACTCATTATATTGCTAGGATGTTCCTATTGTAAACACTGAGGTTCATATAGATTATATTATTCCAGAATAACACAAAGTTATAAACTAAAAAAACTTCCTGTATGTTAGGGTGGTGAGCAGAGGTCCCACCCAGACTTGTGATTCCTCTGACAAGATAACAGGAACAAGTGCAAGATACTGCAGATAACAGAGGAGGAGTAGCAGTACATACACAGATGGCTTGCCTTGTTCTGTGGCACCACAAACAAGATAACAGCACAAAAAAGGGCAAGCTCTATAGATAACAGGGAGCAGCAGCTTAACAGAATTTACCAGGACAACTGTATCATCAAGTGAAGTATAAAGTCAACAGAAATGAGGTCAGTGTGGAAAGGGAAACAGGGCTGAGCTGTTTACATGGGGAGCAGTGAGAATGGCTAATGGAAAGAACTTGGAAAGGGAAAATGAGAGAAGAAAATGCAAGGAGAAACAATCCGTGAGTTTGGAGCTGTTAGGGGATAAGCAGCCCCTCCAAACACCCCTATGCCCTTTGAAGGGGAAATTAAGTCTGTTGGTCGCAGATCCAACTTGAACAGCGAGAGGGAACCTGGCTGATCTCCCATGTGTTAAAAAGGGAGCCTCCCAACATCCAAACAATATGCAGGACAAAACAGGCATTTCCCCACGCTTTTAGCTCACTTACTATTGAGGAACACTAATGTCATTTAATTAGGACAGTTAAGAATGTTCTTTGTACCATTAAGAAATAGTTCCAAAGTCTATCTACGGTGACTTCTCTTGTGAGACATAGATTTCTCTGAGTAGAAGCCAGGCAACAAAGACCCCTGCCCCCACCCTCCTCACCCCCCAAAACACTAGATGGCTCTAAATAGCTTATCTACTACAGCTTCCTGTCCCTAACAAAAGTTTAAGAACAGAACAAGCAAACCAAAACCCTTCTTATCAGTACTATCAGTCCTTAGAAATTGAGAGTTTGGGACATTCTGGGCCAGATGGGATGTCTGTATGATTAACAATCCCCAGGAGAGTCTTCTTTCATGGAATTACCCAACTGTTCTCTGAACTGTAAATTCTTGACGTTGACAATGTCCCAGAGAAAGGGCTCTTTAGCTCGACAACTCAGCATGTCAACAGGTTTCTTCCGATTTTGTCACCTAGCAGTTTCATTTGATGCGTCCTTTATTGGACAGGTAGGAATATTTATCAGAACAGGCTCAAATAAAATGCACCAAAAAGTTTATATTTTATTATCATCTTTTTCTTCCAATTATGTTACTTTCCTGGAAAATTCTATATCTATTTAGTCCAATAATTTTGAAACATTTATATATAAACATTCATTAGGTATTTTGGCAATGATTTCTGTATTGGAGAATAGACTATCAGAGACGTGTAAATTAGCTTACTTCTAATTATATGCTATTTGTGTATTAGAGGGAGCAAGAATGCTTTAAATATAGTTTAGTTCCTGAATTCTAAAATCCAGGGAAAGAAATCATGCTCTCCAAAATGCTTTGTAAGATCCACTGCTAAAAAACTTACATAAAATAGCTATGTGTTATCATAGAATACAATCCTACACTGCATGCATGACCAGCATGCCTTTACTCCTACTGACATGCAGGTTGGCTGCCTATGATCTCACCATCCCCATGCACTTACTGATCTCAGAATCAAATTATAGAAAGCTAAAGCTTTTAAGTTTTAAAGATTCAAATATAACACTGAGCATATTAAACTAGCATGCCTCAGAGATGACAGCTTAAGACAACAGAGGTTTCAATCCTTCTAATGTTACATTTCTCCAGAAAAATCATTCTTTTTGAGCAGACAGAAGTTGAACATAAACGCTATTTAGACAGCTTCTAACAGCGTTCTCAAAACTGCAATGTTTCATTTCCAGAACTTACTCTTTCATAATTTCTCCCTTCGAAAATGAAAACGGAAGATGTAGTTGTTTTAATAATACATTTTCAGATAAAGCGTGGAATGTTTCACTCTGCTATAAGAATTTAAAGCATTTCATTTATTTGAAACACTCCCTGGTGTTGCATCAAAGACTAACACAGGAAAGGTACATTGGTTTCCAGTTTCATAAACTCAGACTTCCATCCCACAATGGCCATGCGAAAAAACAACACAAAAAATTCTAACACACTCACAAATCTATCATCTGCTCACTTTTGTAAAACCCTGACAGTTTTTCTACATGCACAGATGACTGGCTGCCCTCACATAGCTCACCTACAGACCGTGACTTAAATCTGTAATAGTAACTATTATTATTAGTTTTTAAAACAGAACATTTTGGAAGGTCCCAACATCACTTCTTTACAGTACAATACAATACATCCTAGTTTCCAAGTTATTTTCTGTTAAGCACAGAAATTAAGCCCCATTAGCCTCTGCATCCTTGTAATTTAGATTTCTGGACTTTTTTTTTTTTTTTCATTTAAACTGTGGAGTCATATAGAGACAACCAGGAGATCTATGTTTGAGCCCATCTAAGTTCACTTCAACAATTTATCCTGAATTTGGGGCATGTACTGTGAGCTATTTCAGAATATCTTAAAATACCCCGCTGCTCTTAAATTTGAGCACTGCACTATCTCCTTGGCATACATGTACGTATACCATTTTGGAGAATATATATATTTTTTTTTTAAATAAAAAAAGGTATGGTACTTATTTAGAGCCCAAGCATCCGACTGTCCACTATAGACAGACTGTAGGAGACAATTTAAGAGCTCACTGACTTGTTTCTACCTTTTTCATATGCTTATCTGATCAGTATTTTATGAAATACCAAACCAGTATGTATTTGAAATATGAGCTGAGTACTAGTGTAAAGAAATGTGTGTCGAAATTTGACTTATCTGAACAATTAGGGTGGTTCTCTGTACTAAGGAAGTGGAACTTTCTAAAATAGTAGTCAAAACACAGGATGTTGTGTGGCCAGAAGATTCAGACTTGACAGAACTAGCTTGTCATTTAAGTAGAAAGCTACTGTTCTGAAGCAGCACTTAAAATCAAAAAAATCAGTTTTCTGAGATGCCTTAAGTAAAGTTTAGTCTCTCACTGAGGGGATGATACATTTTGTTGAAGAACTACAGAGCTTCAAAACCAAAACCTCAACAATGTGTCCAACACAGTGTGCTACCAGTGATTTTGCTGCCACAGTATCAGCTCTTAATAGTAACAGCAAGTGGCAAAACAGACTTGTAGGTGGTTATAACCATAGCAGGTTAAGCCTATTTACAAATTTCAGCTGATGTGGTTAACTGGAAGTTAAAAATTTACCTATAGCAGATAAGGAAGATAATAAATTGCTGATGTGGATATTTACAGAGAAATCTTACCATCTCACCTATCAGTCACGAAAACAAATACACCAGCTCCATCATTGTCCTATCTCACTGAGCAGAACAGACTCATTTCCTTGTATTCCGCTTGTACCCATTAATAATAGCCTATATTCTTTTAAGGTTGTCATTTCTTTGAAGAGAAATCAGTTTTTAGTCCAGTCTTTTTACATGCCCTAGCACAGAAGATTTGACTAAAGCAAGTAGGCTCATCTCACATCAGTGCCTGTGGCTAATGACTGAAAGCCAGAAACACAAGCATTCAATTCCTCTGACTGCACGACTACCCTATAATACGATACTGCTGCTACTTGATAATAGGCAATAACTAGAAATCACAGCAAGAAACTCTCTAAGTACAATACTGAGCAAGTATTTTACATTTTTAAGGAAGTTTCAAAGTCAACATCAAAAATGCACTTACTTCTAAAAATCAATAATGCCTGCTGGTGCAAGAAGTGCTGTAATCTGACTGCAAACTAAATGGGAGGGGCCATCAAGCAGAATGGAAAAAGAATGGTTTGTGAGGGGCAGCACATCAGAATCACATCTGCGTTTGAAGTTTCCTGACGGCATTAACTAAACTCAAGTTCAAAAATTACAGTCATCCAAAACACATACGCTGAAAAACCTGTTTAATGTTTGCAGTCTGGTGGTTTTCTCATTGATTTTAACCAAAGCTGCTTACTGCTTTTTTCCTTCTAGAAGAAAATGGCAGCCCCCAGAGAGTATCATTTGCCTTCTTTGAAGCTGACAGATAGGGTCATAAAGAAGAGAAGCACTCATCCATTGCAATGTCAAATTTTCATCTTTTTCCATTCTCAGTAAGGAAAGAGACATTGGAACGCCATAATTAAACAGGTGAAAAGCCAGCCATCAGCCACAGGTATCCTTAAATTAAAGACACTGGGAGAAAGTAATTCCCCGCCCCAGTCGGAAGGATTGGCTGATGATCCTAAGTGTCCACCAGCATTCTTTCAGTGAGCAAATTATTGCAATCAATTTGTTCAAATAGGATACGAGTTTTACACATCATGCAAAGTGCACTACAGTTTAGTTAGTCTGGCTTTTATCCAAGTTATAAAGCAAATAAAAGAACATACATACAGCACATGACCATATTATTCTGCTGTTGCTTATCCCATCTCATAGCCCACCAAGTCTCTCTCCTTCAATTTTGGAGAACTTAGATAGTTTTGATAAGCTCATGTCTATTTTAAGGAAGTTAAAATTTGGATGTTGGTTACTAGGGGAGGGATTTTTTTTGTGTTTTGTTGCTGTTTGTTTTTGGTTTTTGTTGGTGGTGGTGGTGGTGTTTTTCTTTTTCTTTGAGAGGACTTAGAAAGAGTGGTAGAAAAGATAACAAATTTCCAGTTCTTTTAATTGTAGTACTTCCAATGCCTCCCAGGATGTTTTCTGTAAACAGCATATTTGAAACTAGATATTAAAGTACAGCAAGAATATCAAAGAGAAATTATGAATAAACTATTTTCTGATAAGGCACATTCACAGCTCAGTTTACAGCTGAAGCTCCCCACATAGCACAGGACTAATAGCAACACTGAGTTCTAAATACAAGGGAATAATTGCTGGTGAAGGTGCAGTAAAACCAGCCACAAAGTTCTCAGGATTTTTTTTTTTTTTTTTTCCTTTTTCCCCTGTGTAGAGATGAGGTGTGGCCTGTAAAACACACATTAGATATATTTGACTTTAAAGTATCAGATCCCATCCTCATTTATTTGCTCCGATGTGTTCAAACAGACACAAGGACTTTTAAAACTTTCTTTGAGATCTGTCTTTGGCATTAGTCAAAGGCTTTGTTCCTTCCTCAGAAAACAAACAAAAATTGCATTTTTCAAACAGCACGAATCTAAAGTAGAAAAGGTTCTCCACTGTAAACAAAGAAGAAAATAGGCAAAAATACCATGTACAAACAAAAGAGAATAAAACATCCACACGATGTCCTCTTCACAGAACGTAGTCACAGGTAATTAACACACCAGGAAGCTATTATAAAGTCACTCTGAAATGAACACATATAACATCATACAGTGCACTACTGTGTGTTTAAAACAACTGAGCAATATTAGCATCCTTCCAACAATTCATGGTCAAGCCTATAGCTAACATAAAATGTTTGGTTGTTTTGGTTTTTTTCCCCCTCCAATGGCCACATCAGAAGATTGTCCACCTAAAATTTCTTTTCACCTGCAAGAGACCCAAGTAGTACGACTTGGTTAGCTTACACTACAGGACCTGTTTTCCTCAGGAAAATCACATGCTGAACTTTTTCTTCAAAGAATGGATTTAAAAAATGCAGAAGTGAAGACACGACTATTGGTCAAGCTTTAGCTTGCTAAATAGGTTCAAAATAATTTTCTTGATGAAATGAAACCACCATCCACTGGCACTGCAGAAAAAATAAGAGGAAAAATTAAGAGAAAAAAGAAATCCGATCAAAATTTAAAAGGCTCAACTGTTTTGCAAAACTCAGAGGAGCTCTCCTTAAACTTCATTAGTTTCCATCATTAGTTATATTGGCTTTACAGCTACTTTTTCCTACTTTTGCTCCAAGTGACGAGCAAAAATTATGGGTGAACACCTTACATAACCCATATAAAAATGATCCCATAACAAGGGATCACTGAGCTGAAGCAAAAGGAAGGCTACATATTCACTGCTATTGCTGGAAAAATCTTTACTTCCCACATCACTGAATCATAACAGTCATAACAAATTGAAGGGATGCTTGTTTACCACTATGATACTGGAAACTTATGCTTTCAGAAATGACCAGTGAATATGGACAGGGAGGACAAGAAAACATAAAGAAGGACTTAAATTTCAAAACCAAGCTTCTGGAGAGCCAGACTTCTTTATGATATCAAAAATGACAAAAAATCTAATTCTAAAAAGTTGGACTCCCATGAACTGGTAGTGTACTGCAATAATCTAACCCTATTGTAAAAATATTTACAAGGTCTACTGAAAACCATACAGTAAGTCACGTGAATTAGATGAGAAATTAATTAAAAACCAAGTTTTTACGTTACTTATATTTGCTAATTTTAAGCGTTTACAAAGAAATCAATCAGAACTCTGCTTTAAGTTTAATTCAGTGGTATCAATTTCAGTCACAATATAAGCTTCAAACTTGCCAACTTTGAACTTGTGCCTAATTAGCTTTCACATCTCAAGTTTCATATCTGCAATGTATAAACATCTTACATTTTCATCAGAGGCACGCAGAGGAAATAAGCTTCAGAATACCATACAGTTCTTTAACAGCATTTCTCACAATATGTCAGAATACTAGTTACCCATTCTTGCCCACCATAGGCAAAAGTTACAACTAACAGTTTTGTTTTTCATCAATAGCTTGTGTTTCAAAATTGAAGTTGGAATTCCCTGTATTAACCACACTTGTTTGGCCAGCAAATATTTTCTCAGTTTTAAAAATTTCAAGATACCAACTCAGCTAACACTCAGTACCTACTATGTTTGCCTAATGAAACTGGAAAAGAAACATAGATGCAAAGGAGTTAGAAAAGGCCACATGACATTTCCCTTGCTTCCCCACCTCTTAAAATAATAGCTCACTTCAAAACAATTTATGCATGTAGGATAAACATCTAAACCATGTGTCTACTCAGATGCTAGAAAGAAGAGTTTAAGACATGAAAAAGCTGAAAAAGGCAAATTAAAAAAGCCCTGGGCAGGTTTCTGTGGAACAAGCTCAATTTGTCCAGGGACCTGATCTGCAAGATCTCATGGGAAAGATCCCTGTAGGGCAGGGGTGCCCAGAAAACCTCGATCTCCAAGTATAGGAATGGTTCTTGGCAGGAGGCACTGAGTCCAAAGAGTTCACCCAGGCTGAATGCGGAGCATGCAGGTGACCCAAACTCACAGGGAAACCCAGGGAGGAAGATCAGGCAGGAGCTGCCCTACAGCAGTGCATAAGTTTAACAAAGCTCAGCTGGAAATGGCTATGGGACAGAAAGTACCTCTACATAAACAAGAGCAAAAAGACCAAACAAAATGAACTTGCTGCTTAAGAGGCTGGAAAAGCCAGCAACAAAGGACATGAAAAGGCTTAAGCAATAATGTTGGTTTTCGGTTTTGCTTTTTTTTTTTTTTTTTTTTTGCCTCTGGTCTTTACCATACTTCTAGTGGCAAAGAGTTTATCAGGGAGAGACGTTGGGTAAATAAGTGAAGATGAAGTTAAAGATGAAGCACTTAAGAACAAAATGATAATCTAACTTGATAATAATAAGAGTCCACAGACATGGGAATATGTTTGCCCAGAGTGGCCAAAGAATCTCTGTCCTCAGACGTTTTCCAAACCTGACTTCAAGTCTGAGCAACCTGATTCACTTTTGAATTCAGCTCTTCAAGACAGTGACCAGAGGCCACCAGAGGTCCAGCACAAAGTCTAAATCCCTCAGTGACAAAATTATACAGTAAGAAGTTTGGGAGAAAGAACAAAAGTCACAGAATATATAAATGCAGACCAACGGTGCCTCCTTAATGCCTTCACATCATCAGGCTGCATAAGACCACAGACTCCATGAAGTCTGAAAGCTTTCTCCCAGACCATCTGCTGTCTGCAAGGTTTAGATTCATACACTGACTTAAGAAAAACTGGTTATTGATCTGGATTCTGCTTGCAATATATATGTAATTCTATTTTATTTTTTTCAATGTAGCTGACAATTAGTAAAGAAAAAGAAAAAATAAATCTGTATTTATTAGATGTGCTTATTTAAATCAGATCTTGCCACCAACAAACCACATCCTCAGTTACAAACAAGAGAATTTGTCATTAACCAATTGCATGAAATATTTAGCTGTACATGACATACATATGGAAAGAGATACAGATAAATCAGTGTTTGTCTAAATACACTGAATTTTTTAAAACACTGCATGGAGAGGCTTAAGGGCTTTTCTTTAGAAAAGTCATTTTTTGAAATGCCCTTCCTGATCTGTGATATCACTTTAGCCCTTGACAATATCACACACATTTCTAGAGTCAGTTCAGGTTCAGTACCATGCTTACCCTAGAGCTTTACAGAGTGAGACATAAAAGTATCAGACAACTTACAGCTTGTCATTATGTAGCAGGTTTTTTTTTCCCCCATGGTGGCTCTTCAGACAGTCTCACCAGAACGCAAAAAGCAATACACAGCCTTGAAGTATTATGACTTTTCAAATGTGTAACTGATATAAATCTCCTACTCTCTAAACGGTAATCACGTTTTCTGTTGCAGGATGGGTGGGGGGAGTCAATCCACAACAATGTTATTAACATCTATTCCTCTTCTTCAAGCTTCAGTTTAAAGCATTTAGTATTACTGTCTGGGTACGACACAAAATTTGAAGTGCAGTTCTCAGAATCACAGATGGGTGGAGAACTATAACCACAGTAACAAGCAGCACATTTCCCTACAGACAGTAAAGTGGGCACAGCTTTATCAGTATCACCATTCAGTGCACCAACAGATGTCAGTGCTCAAAGGCAGTGTGAAAACTGACAGCGGACTTAAAGACTGAGTCTGCATCTGCATGTGCATATCAGGGAATAGTAAAATTACTATCTCCCTGAGCGCAACATTTTGAAAGCAAAATGTTTTTTTAAGGTTGGTATTCTTTTACACAAGCTATTTCCTATTTCCTTGGAAGAAAGCAGTCCCTGAACAAAAGAAATTTCAAAAGGCACATAGATGTTTATTATGCAGTGAAGCAAGTAAAAGAAAAACATGCAGATACCAAAAAAAAAAAAAAAGCCCTGCAGTGGTCTGAATACTAATTAAAGAAGCAATCCACACTGATCGAATGCAATTTTATTGCTATGTTTTAAAAGCACAGACTTTGAATTAAAAACAAAAATCTTTTATGTTGCCAAGCAATAAGTTCACTTCCACACAAGTCAGGTGATGTAAAATTCTGGAAGAAAGTATCAGACACTCTTTTCTGTTTTATTCTTACAGAATACACAGCACTGCTTGTAACACAAGTGCCACCAATATATACCTTCACAAGAGAGCTGCAATGCCGCATGCTTTTACTTTGAAATTTCAACTTCTGTTTTCCACCCAGCATCACAGAAAAAAATGTTGATTCTTCTGAAAGAATTTTTGAAGAGCACACAGGAGGTCTTGTAACAGCTGGATGCAGCACAGCCACCAGCTCTTTCTGGCACAGCATCGTTTTGGTCCTTTACTCAATATTGCCTATCTTCTCTCCCCATCTCCATGTTTTTTCCTACTTTATTAGATACCTGCATTAAAAAAGGGTCCAAGTATCTTACAAGTCAGATTTCTGTTCACTCGCTTTATTTCTAAGCAATTTCAAAGCCAAAGTACGTATAGTTTCCAAGAGAGTGTGGGAGGACAAATGAAAGTAGATTTTACACTTGTAGTTACCTTTGCTTAAGAGACTACATATCTCAGTGTTCCCACAAGGGCTGTGAAAGTCTAACAGTTGTACGAACATAACAGCAGGTTACACACTCATCCAATCTGTTTCAAAAGCTTTTAAAATTAGAGGCATCAGAATGAGCAATACCTGTATCTTCATGAACACCAGCTATAAAATCCAAACAGCTTACTGTGTAGAGTTATAGCCAATCGCTGCGTAACTTCATGTGAGCGTTTCTAGGCTACCACAGAGTTCAAAACGGTGATAACAAAATGCAAGAAAGGCAAACCTGGGGTTTTACTTCCCTACTTACTTCCCTTCAGAACAGATTCAGACCAGAGCGTTTGATTTCAGGTGTTGTTTGCAATGCCCACAGCCAGCGACCTAAGCACAGCACAACAAACTACAGCTGCCCACCTGCAGCTTTGGGCCTGACTCCACAATCCAGGTGCAAACCTACAGCATAAACAAGAGCAAAGGCAGCCCAGCACACAGCACAGCCAAGAACCAAGCACAGCCTTTGGTTCAGAGGCAAAGAACTGAGCTGGGGCCTGACCCTGCACACAACCCCCCCCACACACCGCACCATCTGCACCAGGCTCAGGCCCCTCTGGGCCCTGCCACACAAGCTCCCCTGCTTGGCAGCCAGGCTGCCCAGTAGCTGTTTGCAAGAAGGGATTAACCACAGTTCTGTGAAAGGTCTTGCTTAATCTCTATCAGGCAAGGAAACATGCGCTTTATTACTCGCCAATTATATTTTCATGGCAGACTTGCAGGCTTGGTTATAGGAAGTGATGGGAAATAGGAAGACAGATTCTTCTTAGCGTGCACACATTCTTTTATCACATGCTACATTTCTTGGATAAAGGAGGTTTTCAGACACAAAAAAGGAACCAGTATACAGATTACCTGGTACACTGTCCATATTAGTATCACCCAGGCCCACCCAAACAATCATTTTCTTTGTTTTACAAGGTCATTTCTAAGAATAACTTCAAAATAATCTACAGGACCCTTCAAAACAGAGCATCTAAAACGTAATTAACGCAGATACCTCTGTATAACTGAGTTGCTTACTAGAAAGCAGAACGTTTTAGCATCACTGTACTATCTCAGGCTGCAGTTTATTGCCAGAGAAGGTCTGTACCATTAGACAGCAGCAAACAGTGAATCAAACAATGAATATTTTCCCAAAGTATTAGACCCTTATTCAGCCAAGTAAATTAGTAAGATACATTTACTATTTAATGGGCAGATAAAGGAACTACACGTTAAGTATTTTATTTGATATGAGGACTGCAGGAATTCACTACGCTGGCTCTTCAAAACCAGGCGGGGAAAAAAAGAAAAAACAGGGTAAGTGAAGACACTGAAGTGTTTTTACAGCACTGTATTTCAGACAGCTGTAAGAAAAGGTATCTGTCCAGCAGTCATACAAGTGCCTGCAATGAAGTTAATTACAAGAAGTGCTGTCTCCTGTCTGTCCGTGATCTATGAAAAGAAGATCTGTGCTTTCATTAACATTCAAAGAAGCTATCAAAGCCTGTCTACCACTCTTAGCATTTTTCGGCTTGAATGAGATAAGACATTTTTCAGCCTTAATAGTAGACTCTAATAAACAGGTGGAGTTTTTCTGCTTCAGTTTGCCCACAGCACAGAATTACAGCCCTAAGCAGTTGTACTCACCAACATTATGATTTACTCCATTTCTCTATACTAAATCACTGCCATAGGCTGCTACACTAATGTTAAATACAAAATTATCACCATGGGAATATAACTTTTGCCAAAATGCAGGAGACATTCCATTTTAAGCTTTACCTCACCTCTTTTCATCACCTTATTTAGCTTTCATGAAGAGTCTTGTGTGTCTGGAATTTAGGTTTTGCCTTTGCATAAGATGTGCACATGGTTTTCAGCTAAAGAATTAATCATGTGCTGGATTTTTTTTTTTTTTTTTTTTTTGAAAGCCAGATGTTTTCCACTGAACATTTAAAGTCTATTCATTTATCCACAATTCTAAAGATTCAGTACCCATTCTATCCATAGAACACTCACAAGTTTTGTTAATGTACCTGCAGAGAATGCAGACCAAGTTGGAACATAAGTAAACATTCCTCCAGGTCAGCTCATGGAAAGATGTAAGGATGGAAAACACAAACTAGCAATACGTAAAGATCCTATTCCAATCAAGATGCACACTGTCACACGCCATAACATTCCTCCTACTCATAACTGATATTCCTAAAAAAATGAAAACCACCACAGGCAGGCAGAACAACCCACCTGAAACAATGTCTTTCTGTAAAAAGACATTAAGTGATCCCAAAGGGAAGCATTTAATTTGGCCAAGGTGTGTCATATGCCACATCAAACGGACAAAAACATGACGTGGTCCCACTATTCTCCACATCGTCCGCCCTTCCAAACATATTAGCTTAGTTGAGGTCCACTGCTTCCTTCCCCTGTGCTCAGACAACACCATTTCAGCTCCCTGCCCCATTTAACAATGAATCCAGCAAAGCCACGGGCAGACTTCTGGCTAGCTGGCAGATTAGGATGGCTCTGTGTAGGGTCTGCTGAACAGTCACTGACCCATGTCCTTAGTAACTCATTGGCAGCTCCTCTGCCTCTTCTAGTGTTATTCCCTATGCCAGCTATTTAGTTCACTCTTGTTTCATTTTATATGCCATAACATCCACATCCCACAAGAGCACAGAATTCCAACAAACACTGAGAAAATGCCTCTGAGCCCCAGAGGATGCCCTTAACTTAGAAATAAAAGGTACTTACACATCATATTGCATTCTCTGTATTCAGGCACTTAATGCACCTTCTTGTTGTCTTTTATAAAACCACTATCAAACAATTAAAAAACACAAGAACTAGTATTTGTCCAGAAGGAATGCACAGTAGAACTCTAAAAAAGAACTAGTGGATACAAAACCACTGAAGTTTACAGGTAGAAAAATAAAACTTTGGGGTAAAAGAAAAAAAAAAAAAGCTAAGATACATTTTAAACTTCTTTGTGAAACAGTTGCAAGATGTCTGCATTATGGTCAGAGCCTGAAGAAAAGTTCAGAAGCAAATTGCATCATCAACATATTGCCAGAAATCACGAACTGATTACTCACTACATTTAGATTCTTTCTCTTCCACTGCATCCTTATGAATACATAAGGATCTGTACCATCAGGAAATGGGGCCCTATATGTTTGAAACCCAAATGTCTTCATACTTGCACACAGCAGTTTAACTCTTCCCCCTACCCCAGGGAACAACTTCCCACAACTTCCTCACAGTGAAAGCACAGAATTGCACTCCGCAGGAGCCGGGGGTTCTGTAATTACTGCTCCTGTCTTTCTTTTCCTTTTTTCTGTTCTGAGAAAAATGGTCAAGAGGCAACACTCTTCCAAAGTGCAGCACTTCCACCTGCCTCAGAGTGCTCACCTCTGCAAATGCCACATCACAAATTCAAATGCAATGGAGAAGCCAGTGTCCTAAAACAGAGAGGTTTCGTGCCTTCCTCACCCACCTAGCACCATTCCATTCCCTCAGCCCAATCTACTGCTGAGTGGACCCTCCAAGAAAGCCTTCAACTTGTCAGAAAACTGTTCAGCTTTCCTTTCTCTGTCACTTCTCTGTTGGTTCAGTGAGCTGAAGCAACTTCCAGAGGGCTCCAAGGAGTCATGCAAAGGAGACAGTAGGCAAGAGCAGGTGATCAGAAGAGATTCTCCTCCTCTTTTAATATCAAGAAGTATTAGTGAACTCACCTTACATCATTAAAAAAAAATAAAAAAAATCAGTAAAAGGAAAACATCTCCCAGCACATTCATCAGTCCCCCCAAGCAGCACCAGTGAGGGACGCAAGCATGCAGGAGGAGCCCCCCAACACAAGCCATCCCTGCAATTTCACAACCACTCCCCCCCACAGCCAGAGAGTCCTGATAAGAGCCAAGCGCTGCTATGTCAAGTGCATATTAGATCTCTGACTAGCCTTTTATGTCCATGTTCATGAGCTTTTCTTCCTCCAGATATTTCTGAACTTCCCTGAAACATTGCTAAAACTTTTTGCTTAATCTAACAATTTCCAACTAAAAGCAACCACAGAAATAAATATTTAGGATATTGAAAACTATGAACTCACGCTGCCAACTCAACTCCAATTCAGTTCTTTAAAGGGAGACAGCATGAAGTAATCTTCAGTTGCTAAGTCTGTTCTGATGCCTTGTGACTGCTGTGCTGTCTCAAAGGACAGCACAAGAAACATAGGATCAAGGAATACACTTCTCTCCAGGACTTGTGCTAGATGACCGCAACAGCTCTGAGTTGTGCAAGCACTGAGAGCAAGGTCATGGCACTATGGACATCAAGTTCCAGTTTCCCACCACTATCCTGAAGGCATATATGTCTGAACAGCACCATACAATAACATGCAGGCTCTGAGCTAGCTATCTTCTGCAGGAGCAGCATGCTGCATTGCTGCCATGACCTGCCAATAGCTTGCTGCTCTGTAGAATTAGTCAGGGCAGAGCACTACACTAATGGGATTGTACTGGTACTTGTACCTGTGCTAGCTCATTCATTGTTTTCTATTCCTTTTCTCTGAAATAAAAAGAGTTCCATTTTTGTTATTTACCTAACACCTCGGTAATTCAATTTCTTCCTCCCCCACCCACCCCCAGAAGGGATAGTAGTGAAATTAGGAGAAGATTCAAAGTCAGGTTGCCCTAATTGGAACAGAGCTCCCCTGCTTTCATAGTCTGTCCCCACTATTTCTATGTTCTCCTTAATGCTGCTTTTGTTCATATCACATTTCCCAAACTGCCTATGTGATTGCAAGTCTTCCCTGATGTTTTCCTCCCCGTTACTTCTAACATCCAGCCACAACCAACAGTGACAACAGCAGAGACTGGACAAATGTCAGCTTGTTTTCTCACCAATGGGGAGTACCTGCTCAAAACAGGGGCTGCCTCTCCATTCAGCAGGCGGAAGAACAGGAGTAGAAACCACAGACTCCTCATTCAGAGCCCAGAGCTCTTATCAGGACACCAGAAGAGAGCAGTGTGAGGAGTACCGGGTACCCAAGCCCTGCTCCAAGTCATGGAGAAACAGGGAAACTGTCTGGACAATTATTGCTAATAAAACACAACCTCACTGACACGCCTGAGAGCAGCTGTGCTTCCTTGCCGAAACCTCCCTGAAACACGCAGCTTGATGAAAGTGCAAAGCATGGGCAGCATCAGCTCAGCCAGTACAGAATCCAGCAGCCACAAGCAGCTGACAGCATCTTTACAACAGGAAGCATTGGGCAGGCGGTGCTGCCAGAGCCTCCCTCGGTGCCTGCTTGCAACTCATAATCAGAAGAGAAACCAGAGGAGCACCACAGCAGGCATCAGTGCCCTGGGCTGAGGCTTTTGACCCCTTACCACAAGGGCAAAGTGCAACGGCAGCAACATGAGATATCTGCTTCACTGCCTTTACCAGTGCTTGACTTACTTGATAAGCTTATAGCAATTTGCTTATGTTTCTAGTTAATTGCCATAATATGTTGGTTTTGATACTAAGTAAAGTTCAGCAATCTTTGTATTCCCATCTTTTTCAAGTTTCTCATTGTTTTTTTTTTTTGTTTGTTTGTTTTTAAATGCAATAAAGTATGCCATGGATAAAAGAGGTTAAAATTTCTATATCACATCCTTATTAAGAAATTACACAATCATTTTATTGTTTTGTGGCTGCAAACTATATTTGCTGGTACTAGCTAGAGCTAAACATTTATTTTAAACTTCTTCCTCAGTTTACAATCCCAGCACACAATGGCCATGCTGTAACAGGAGATTTCCACAGCTTCTCTCTAGGGCGTAGTTCACATTTTTGAAAGTTACAATATAGAGCTATACCTAAGAAGCCTGCAGACTGGAAATCCAGCCTGACTGTATTAACACAAAGAAGTGGACAAGAACTTGGAAAAACAGGGAAAAGAGCATCAGAAAGGCCAGCACACGAAGCAACACAGAATAGGAAATGTTGCTTTAAGGTCAGGGAAAAGGAGTATTCCCTTAAAAGAAAAACATAAAATCAAACTGGTTAAGGTACAGTAAGACATAGCGATTAAGTAAACAGGTGAAGTTAGCCTGCTGAACAGGGAGAGAAAAAAACTCCCACAAACAACACAGCGTAAAGGAATTACACTGAGATAGAAAGGAAAAAATAAAGACCTGAGAACTACAAGCAGTCTCTTTGCCATCATTTCCTGTGCTTACAGCTGCCAAACATCTCGTCTGGGGGTTCCACTGCTGTCAGGGGTTCCCAGGTGGAAGTCAGGAAAAATAAGAGGAACAGAATGGGAGGGGGAAAAAAAAAATAATGGAAGAGTTCTGGAGTTTGTATGGATGTAGACACATCTACCTCTCACATGCACATGCATGCAGATAGATGCACACAAGCACATTTGTATACATATATGCTAAAACATCACTGGAGAAGATGGCACAGCGCTAGCTCTGCAAAATCAGCAGTATCTCTCAGTATTATCTCCTTCATCCTGCTTACGTGTTGCGCTCTGCTGTACAACAAATGTCATGCATAGGTTCTGGAGCCTCAATATGCCAATTCCAACCTCTTTTACAAGGCAATTCCAGATAACAGGAAACAGTTTGTTGGTACTTTTAATTGCTCCAATGTGCCTCAGGGAGACTGTGAGGCTGCAGACAGGAGAACACAGGCTCTGCACATTTCGAGTTGTGCTCTGTACTATGCACTCAGGAGAGTTTCCCTTCTCCAAATCTGCCTCTGCTTATGACCCCGTACACAGTTTGCTACAACAGTTTCATTGACGCTCAGAGCACGGTATCAGATCTGAGAGTTCTGTGTAGTGTAAATGTCCACTTTTCCAATCGCTCTGTAAGAACACATCATAAAACAAAACCAAAAACAGGCTGACGGTATTTCACCAACACGGAAACACTCAGCCTCGCTCCCTATCTCATCTCCATCACCACAGAACGGGAAACACACACTACTTATTAATTTACTAACCGTAACCCCAGCAGGAGGCTGAAATTATCAACCTGATAAGCAAAAGCGTCAGTAGTGGCAAGAAGTTGAACTATATTTACAGAAATAAATATAGTTTTATAGAAAAACCCTTATTCTACGGAAAACACCCTACCGAGCCCCCAGCTCGCGGCAGCCCTACGCACAGCTCAGACAGGGCACTTCGGGGAGGCACTCAGCGCTCACCACCCGACGCCGTACCGCTATAACCAAGCGGACCGCGCTCCGCTTGCGGTGCGGGACAGACGCTCCGAGCCGCCCAGCCCGCCGCCTCCCCGTTCCCAGCCCGGGTGCGCGCTTCCTCGGGGTCTCGGAGCCGTGACACGGGGGGAGAGGGAGAAGGAGGAGGCGGCCGGGCAGGACCTGTTGCCCGGCGCGGTGCCGCCGCCACTCACCTCTTTGATCTTGTCCCTCCGCTGTCGCACGGCGGGATCGGCGGGCTCCCGTCCCACGGCGCCCACGGGCTGCTGGAACGGGCGCTGGGGCAGCCCGGCGGCGGCCGCCTCCTTCCTGCCGCGGGCGTCCTGCAGAAGTTTCTCCTTGTCCTGGCGGATGTCTCTGCGGATCTCCTCGGGCAGCTTCTGCAGCGTCTCCTTGGCCTCGCGCAGGGCCCGTTCGTGGTCCGCGCGGATCCGTTCCAGGCTGCCCGCCCCTCCAGCCTCCTCCGGCATCGCCGGACCGGCACCGGGCTGCGGCGGGGCGCGGGGCTGGAAACCGGGCGGCGGCGGCGGGGGCTGCAGGGCGGCCGAATGGAAGAAGACGCCGCTGAGCAGCTTGGAGGAGTCGGGCAGGAAGAAGATGGCCCCGAAGCAGAGGGTGATGAAGGCGCTGAACACCAGCAGCAGCACGAACTTCTCCGTCAGCCGGAACGCGCCGGGGCCCGCCGCCTTCCTGCCCCCGCCGCCCGCGCCGCCGCCCGCCGGACCGCCCAGCGCGCCCGGCCCCGCCGCGCTACCGAAGAGCGGCAGCAGGCTGGCGGCGGGCATGGCCCCCCCGCCGTCTCAGCGCGCCCCGCTGTGAGCGGAGCGGAGCGACGCGACGCCACGCGACCCGACTGCACCGGACGGCTCCGCGCCGCAGCGGCGGACAGAAAGTTTCCCGAGAGGCCGACGACAACTTTTCCCCTCCCCGCCGGCAGCGCGCTCGGCGTGTGCGGGGCGGGCGCTGTCAGCTCCGGCCCATGCCTCCACCGCGCCGCCGCCGCCGCGGGTGCCGCTCCCGCTCCGCCCGCGCGGAACAACTGCCGGGCGGCCGGAGGCGGGGCGGGGCGGGGCGGGGCCGCAGCCGGGCCAATAGCGGGGATGGGGCGGGGCCACGCAGCACCCGCCCTCCAGCCACGCCCCGGCCCGCCACGCCCCGCCGGACCCGCGGTTGGCGGGGGTGGGCTGCCGGCAGTTGGACCGCTCGGCTCCGACAGTGCGCACGAAGGCACTCGAGTCCACACGCGGGGAGCACAGCGGGTTTGCGTGTCTTCCCGTTGCCTATTACAGGGAGAGAGGTATTTTCTTACCAAAAACGAACGGCGGGAATGGGAGATCCAGGGAAACACGCAAGGAACAGGCTGGGTGGCACACAGTGTTATCTCCAACTTTCTGGAGCCCACCCGCACTGTGACAACAGGTCAGCCCTGCTGATCTGATTACAATGCTTCCTCCACAGGCACTTTATCACGGGAAAGCAGCAAGATGGGTTGTTCCCAGAAGTTCCGATGCCAACACATTACTTTGTGTGTTTGCATCATTTTGTTTTGCAAGTGGGAAAAAAACGGTAGAGGGAAGCCTGAGCCTTGAACAAGGGCAGGGAAAAGTCGTTGCATAAGCTGCAAAAAGGAGATGTTGAAAATGGACCTGGCATGGGCCTCCTTCTGCTCCCAGAGGAATTCGGGGGAGATTCACCATTGACTTAATAGGAATCGAGAGAGGCTGCTGCCCGGCGCTTCTCTAAATCCCATTCTTTAGTAGTTAGAATATGTAACAGATTAATTAAAAACAGGTCTGGAAGAGATGGTTACATTTAAATGCTGGACTGAGTCCTGCAAAACTCCCTTAAGTATACTGGTGAACGCTTCTGTGAAAATTCAGGATTATAGATGATTCCAAAGGATCAGAGGCTGCAATTTTGCATCTGGTTAAACCAGTGATTTCCTTTAGCTTTTGCTCTGATTTTTTTTTCTTTTTTTTTCTTTTTTTTTTTTTTCCCCTGAGTTGCCTTCCCCACAGTTAGATCTGCAGCGATTGCTTAAACCAAACAATAAGCGCTGGGATTTTGACATGCATTTCCCAGAAATGTGTAACATAGCCCATGAGCTGTGCCAAGACAAGAACTGGTTAGGATGGAAGGACTCAGCCTGCTTGGAAAAGGAGATAAGAATCTCTGCCTTGTTGTTGTTGTTGGAAAAGAACATTTAAGGTGGCAGATGCAGAGTTTACATACTGCAAGTCAGTTGACTAATGAAAAAGCTTCCTAAATGGAGAAATACCACACTCAGCTTCAGCGAACATTTTCTGTTTCAATCACTGCGTCTGTGGGCGTATAATATTTTTCACAGATTGCCCTCAAAACTCATGGCTAATTATGTGATAATATTTGGGGCAGCATTTATTGCTGGAATAAGTGTTTTTTTCAGCCCTCTGCAGTAATTCCTTAGGTTGCCGTGTTGCTGCAGCACTCTGAGGGATTCACAGGAACAGAACCTTCCACTGCCCTGGGTTCTGCTCCTGTGCCACAGCCCAAAGCCCTCTGCCCACTGTGGTTTTAGTGTCCAAGGTGAGAGCTGGAGGTGAAATGTATACCCATGACAGGTGGTTCACTGCCACCCTCAACACTCTCCTTGGGACATCCTGCTCTTTTTCTGAGTGTGTGGGAAGCAACAAGTATTTTTTATGCGAAGGCAGGAGCTGCTAAATTCTCCAGCCTCTGCAATGAGATTATTGTTCCAAGGACAGCAATAACCTCCTCCTCTGAACAGAACCCGGAATTTTGTATGCAGAGCTTTCCTGTTGTGACCATCTGATGTTACAAACAGTTACCAGCAGAGTCATTCGGGAGCTCTACAGTGGGACCAGTCACTGGCACATAGAGTTGCTCACAACAGGAAGACAATGGACACTGAAAGAAAAATATTGCTTCAACCCAACATTATTGTACAAGTCCTTTGTTTTAAGTCAAAATTCACAGTAGACACAAGGCAGAACCATGTAAGATATTGCAAAGAACAGGAAAATACAGGGAGTGTTTGAGAAAAAAGCCCTTGAATTTAAGCAGTATAGCCGAGGGTTGTACATGCTCAGTTTTGACTGTATCTGACAGACGGCACAGCTGTCAAGTTAATCTTCACTGATAGGCTACCACATTAAATACTATCAAGTAATCCCAATAAACCATGAACAAATGAAGCCTAACATTTGCAGTAATCCCCTAATGATAGCAGTGCAAGCCCACCCATACGTGCACCAGGGCTTGCACTGGAAGGGCCTCTTTTGGCATAACTGTCAGCCGAGTACATCCACCTAGAGGGAACATTGAGCTGGCTTAGTCTTTTTTTTTTTTTTTTTTTTTTCTAATTGAGCTGAGTTATATCCTGGATGACATCAGCTTAATGGGAAAAAAACAAGCCTTCAGGCAGTTGTTTTGCTATGCTGAGTAAGGTTGGGCCCTATCCAATGGTTATGCCAACAAAATACTAGGCTGCAGAGTGAAATGCCTCCTCTCTGGGTTCAGCTGCAGAGTTAGGAGTCATTTTCCAGCTATCATGCACAAATCAGGCATTTATGGAAAGGTAGGACTGATACACGAGAGGCGGTGGGAGAGAGATTTATGTAATCACGAGACAAGGCCCTTTTATATAATAAATGTTCTGACTGGGCAAATTCAATGAGTATTGACTGAAAGACATGGGAAAAAAACAAAACAAAACAAAAAAAAAAAAACACACACAAAAAACACCTTTGCTGTTTCTTTTCCCGTATCCAAACATTTTAACTAGCTGTACCTAATTTGGAGTGGTTCTAGTCTTAGATCTCACCTAGTGATAAAGAATTAGGCAGTATATTCTAAGAGATATGTGGGACAGATAAGGAGAGTATCAGCAGTCAGCCCATTTATCATCACATCCAGCAGAGGCAGAGATATTGACTGATACATCCTGCAGCTACATAGTGAGGTTGTAACAATATACCACTCCCTTACTGGGGGTTCATAGCATGATGTTCTGGTGAAGACCAGTTTTAAAACTTTCTTGACAGCGTCCTTTCAAAACACAATACTTTTGCCCATATCTTCAGAGGTTCTTTTAACAGACTTGCCTTTGGGAGCATGATTCACAACACCCAAGAAGTTCCTTCTAGTTCTTTCTGGAGTAAGTACCATGACAAAGCCAGAGAGTTCCCAGGATTCACAGACAGGCTTCGTAACATCCCAAATGCTGTTTGGAAAGAGGCTTTGGCAATTTGAAGACCACATGTGTATGAAATACTGACTGTCTCTGCAGTTTTGGCACTTGGCTGCAGTTCTGAGTTCACTGTGTGAGGAAAGTGTGATTCACAGCTGCAAAAGCTGCTCGGTCTTCAGTGCTTAGAGTACAAGGGACTGTCTCATGCTTTTCTTTTACAGCTCAGAAGAAGGAAACGCTGACCAGTTATATAGGAGCTGTGTGGTTAGAGCATATACTCAGGAAGTTGGAGATCTGTATTCAACACATTTTATGGTCTCAGGTGATTCAAATCCATCTCTTTTGGTGTGCTGTAGTATCATAGAGAAGGATATCCATTTCTCACCCTCCCTTTTGAAGTTGTGCTACAACTCTGAGAGGAGTGCTGGTCACTGAGGGCAAAGAGGAGAGTTTTCCTTAAGGAGTGTTGCTCAACAGTCCCAAACTGAGAACAATTGCCTCTCAGAGAAGCCTGCAGCCAAAAAGCCCTGGCACCAACCAGAGAGGTGGGAGGCATCATCTCCTTTCCTTCAAAGTGAGATGAGCATTGAAGACCAGCCTCCATTTCGAGGGTGAACTACAGAAGAAAGAAAATGAAATTCTGACATTCTTTCACAAGCATTTCCTCTAATTAAACATACAGGATGAATATGTCTAATATCCACACTTTATCTGAACTTTGGCTAATATCCAAACTTTATAAATACTGCAGGAATGTACCAGGTGTGTGAAGCTGTAGCCTGCAAAACTTCTTACTCCACTCTTTCTGTTTTTTAGTACTATGGCTCACCAATGCTATGTTAGGTTTCTTTTCTACCGATACCTCTGAAATTATCCTTCAAAACTCCTTCCATCTTCACTTGAGGGAGAGGATCGTTCATTTCTCAAAATGAAGGCTCTGTAATACATGCAGCTGGCAATGCTTATTGGGAAGAATCCAGCTAAACACCCAATTAAGGGCACAAAGGCTCTGCCTGTTCTTTCTTCCCCAATATTTTGGAAGGCACAGATGACCTGCAAGACATGCTGCCAGATGAAAAAAAAAATTACTATCATTTTATAAAAGTATGAAAGATTAAAAGCATTTTCCTCAGCATCTCAAGAAGTCTGAGTCTAGAATTTGATCTCTGACCCCCTGGGGGATCGTGTACAGTATTGGCATGAAGTTATCATACTCACCCTCAAATGGCATCTTTGAGACTGTCACACTCCTAGCTTTTCATATGTTTTTTAATTGCTTCTGTTACAGACTTTCTGCAATCTCTCAGAGCAAGCAAACAAGACCATGGTGTTATACATGCGAGGGATAGACAGGAAAACAAAAGAAATGAAAAGAGCAACAGAAGTTTATCTCTGCTGACATCCTTTAAGTGATGGTTGGTTTTAAATTCCATCTGTACCTTACATTTTTAAGATGATATTAAAAGTCATGACAGGCACATTTGTACTCTTTTTCTATCCCTCAGAATCAAAGAGGCTCTTATTTACTGCTCTTTTGCTTCCATTTCTGAACCCAGAATCACCAGCAAGGGTAGAAGGCCAGCAGATACAGCATATATTTAAGGGACAAAGCTCAATGGATTGTAAGTGACTAAAACTTATGTGTATTAACTACTGTACTTTCCTTTAGCCATAGCTAACTCTAATAGCACCATAGTATCTTATGCCAGCATGATGACTGTAACAATTTCGTTCTCCCAGCAGCACTTCCTTGGCTGTCATCAAGATTGTATTTTGCATTTGCAGGTATGAAATTAGAGTTTATTCTGACAAGATTAAATCAAGACAAGGAATGAGGCAATAAGTTTTTGAAAGCCCTTGGAAACAGACTTACTTTCCTCTCCAAGATGGCATAATTTTCCTGAACCAGAGGGGAGAAGTGTTGGCAAAGAACAAAATATAGCCATTGGAACTGGGTTTTGCAGTCATTCAACAGCTGTGTTTAGCAAACAATGGGTGGGAACCTTGGGACATCTTGGTTGCAAACCAAAGCTAGCTGTTTCAATATGTAAGCCTAAGAAAAAGCCATTGGAATGCAGATTGCTAACCTGATTAACTCTGTCAAAGTGGAATAGTATACTGTAACACATGATTGAAAGTGTTTCCAAGAGATCTTAAACATGGAGGACACTGTGAATTACTCATTTACTAATTTATATTAGGAGTACTTGGTTAGTATAAGATTTTAATTCCATATGCAATGGCTCCTTGGCTATTTCATTTTAAAAAACACACAAAACAAACAAACAACAAACACATATGAGAATGTTACTTAGTATCCTGACCATGGGTGATACCATGTAGATTATGCAAATTGCTGTAATGTAATAGTTGAGGTGGTGCTCTTGTATTTCTTTTGGGCATCGGTACACAATGGCTTTTTCTCTAATTCTGCTGAACAGCACATTTTAACAGAATGAGTACAGATGTGGCTTACTGACTGTACCCCATTTTAGCTTCTTTTTTGAGTCTATCTTAAAAGTCACCTTCTCTTCTGTAGGTTTTAACAGCCTTGAGTTTTATAAGGAGCAGAGCCTGTATATTTAGTTAGTTTCTTCACTTACTGTTCCTATTGAAAATATTCCACTGTGTCATCTAGAAAAAAGTGTTGCTTTTTTTTCTTCTCTTCTTTCCCACTTGATCTCAATTAGGCCCACTGCACATTTCTTCTTCACGCCATTTTTTTTGCAGCCAGTTCCATCATTCTTTGGCACATTCTCATAATCCAAATCACAAAAGCCCTTTGGTGACTAGGAATTCTTTTTAGAAATTTGTATCTCTGTTTATGCTATATGTGATCTCACTCATCTTGATGCATTCTGTGAAGTCAGATGTGTCCAGCTTGCACCTGATTGACTGTGAATTTCTTTTGTAAGATCACTCGCAGTGGTGTGGCTCATAGCTAAATAATGCCAGCTGGTGTGAGTGCCACACACGTGTCTGCTCAGATCTTCTATCGTTGTGAATTATTTGTCTTCTTTAAATGAAATCCAGGACTTTCAGCCTCAGTTCAATTCTAATCTTTTATCCTACTGAAACTCCCTTGTTTGATTTACTGCCTGGACTAAATGATGCAGAAAAAATCACAGCTAATCTGACCTTTGCTCTTGCTGTTTGGCTAAACCAGGTTCTTATCGAAAACCTAGGAAGGGAAAATGATGATACCAACATATATATATATATTGTCTCTATGATGGTGAGCCTTATTTTTCTCAGCAAAAAAATAAAAACTATGCTATTTCACAGTGAGATGTACTGTATGGGATTGGATTTAATATCCTTAAATGAAATGCTGTTTTGGGGTGCAAAATTTTATTTTGATTTCCTTAGAATTTGAATTCTTCTCCTAGTTTTCATTGCTCAGTTATTAATCCAAGGACTTGTAGTACACCACTGACAATTTATCCTAGACCAATTTTGTTTTTGTTTTGTTTTGTTTTTCTGGTCTTCCTGAAACATGGATCTCTGCATATTATATCCAGTAGAGCCTTCTGCTTTGCTAACATCTATTATTGCCTCAGCATCATCTGATCCTCTGGTCCATTGTTGCAATGCTGAGCTTTCAGTGCCTAATGCTTTCCTGAATGTAAGGCATTTTTGAATGCTTTATGTACCCTGAACATAGCAGGCAGTATGGAACCCTGGGCAGACTCAGGAATTACAACTGTAAATTAGCAACAAGCAACATTCAGACAGGCAGTTTTCTGTTGAAGATGAGATGCAGGAAAATATTCAGGGCTGAAAGGGAAAGATAGCTGAGTCAGAAGCAAATGTTTCTTAGTGAATCCTTCATGACTCAAAGAAACTGGTGAGGAAGAAAGAAAAGATTTTTCCTTTTGGACTAGTACTTCTTTCATGAAGGTCTTCCTGCAGGTAGTGTATCTGAAAAAATAAAGAGGAACTGAATGTGAGCATTGTCTGGGGAAAAGAGTAAATACTTATATGTAAATCAAGTCTCCAAATTGGAGTACAAGTGAGAGAAGGTTATGTAAGTGTTTCATGGTTTCAAGCCTCTTTGTATGTCTTTACAATTACCTTTCATACAATATGTTTCCTTTACATCTCAGGGAACTATCTTTGTCTTGAATAAATCTGTAAAGTAGTTGCAAACGTGTAAAGTGAATAGTTGTTTTTTTTTAACAGTGGCTGAACATTTATATATTTGTATAATATATCTACTGTGCGAGATATTATCAAATATTTTCTTAGGTTAACCAGTAACTGACTACTTTCTACTTCTGCAAAATGCTCATGCCTGTTCCTTATTATCAAAACTGAGTTTTGATTCATCATTGGCACTGACTATTTTGCTCAAATGGAAACAGCTTGGCATGTTCTTCTCCTTCTGTATTTGAATCAACAGATGAAAGAAGAAAAATAAGTTAATTGTTAACTTATGTACATGAAAACAGAGGACAAATTCCAGGCAGAACTGAATGAGGCATCTGGTTAAGGTCGTCATGCTCCTAGAATCACCCATTAAATGAAGTTGTTACCTGTTATTCCACTTTTTTTCTCCTAAGATTAGCACAGATCTAGTTTCTTTCAATGGACACACAGCTTAGTGTTCAATCTATATTAGGAAAATATTGATTTGCAAATTACCCATGAAAAAATCTTTAAAATTAGGATTTTGTTCTTTTTCTGTAAGGAGTGTTTCCCAATAGACAGCAAAGTTTTCCACATTACATTCAGGCTGATTCAAGTAATTTATTCTTTCCAGTTGAAGTGGAACGAAGACGTAATCCATCCTACTTAGCAGGCAGGAAAAAGTCATGTTTCTGTAAGGGTTTGGGCTGAGCTATCCCATACCTTCTGTGAGAGCTGAAACATACTGAAAAAAAATGGATGGGGCTGTCTTTAAAGATCTTTATCAGAAACAGTTTGGTGTCACGCTATCTTTTGCTACAACCTCACCATATCTCTTCAAAGAAAGATTTTCTGTCTTCTGTTGCCTCTTTCTTATTCCTCTGTTTTAGTTTTTTAGTGACAGTGTGATAGCACAGAAAAATAATTATGAGTCAAATGTTTGTCTTGGAATTTCAGTGGAAAACCTTTTGCATAATACTAATAAAAAGTAACACTCTATTCACCACAGTTCCATCAAAATGTTTATATAACTGTTTTGCTATAACCCATAAATGCTGTTGCCTTGTAAAGTATTCTGCTGACTTGTCCTATCAGCAACTCTGTCCTATCCACAGTCCTGCTCTGGCTGTAGAGAGATTTCCACTAGGCCTCCTGGGGACCACATCTTGTATAAAAAAGGTCTTTTTTCATCTCCAGCTAATTGTTCCATCACTGATGTGTTTCTGCCACACATAGCCATCCCGTGGCCGTCTTGAAAGATAACTTCATTTAAGCCATTGTCCATCGGCACTTCATAGTGGAAGTGGAAGATTAGCAACATGGGCTTGTGCCAGGCTTTCAGGCCAAAGACTTAGCTACAGTGTGCCCCTGTTTCCAAGTGTCCTGAAGTAGCCTTTTGTAGCCTACACAAAAGAAAACATCTCCCCTAGCCTGGAGTTAGCCATGTTGCTACATCCTTCAACTTTCATCAGTCAATGAGGAGAAATCCCAGGCTTGAACTAGAATGATCCAAGTCTGAGAACACAAGTACAGATTATTGTTCCATGGAATATGGGCTATATGGCATATGAAATACTGGGAGGTTAGATATTATTTATTGCCAGCTGGAGTCACAAGACATGTTTGTTGTCCAGGACAAGACATCTTTATTGCTGTCTCTTGCACTAGCTAGAGGTAAGAAGAAGGCCTAAAAATGGCTAGTTCTTACTTCCTCTACATGCCAGCATTTCTTTGCTGTACTGACTTAGGATCAGACAGATGCTGACCAGAATGATGAACAGTGAGCAATGAAAGTATAGGCAGTTCAGTGCCAGGGCAGTTCATCTAGGCACTTTCTGCTTGTTCGTGCAGGGATGAAGCAGTTTCCTCCTCTTGCTGTCACTGAAAGTTGATGACCCTTCTTAAAGAAACCCAGTGTACTGCACGTACAGTAGGAGGTGGGATTAGGAACTCTTCCTCCTTGGGTGGGTGCTGCTGAGTGACCAGTTTGCAAAAGGCAGCTAATTGTGAAGTGGCTTGATAGTCTTCTAGTGAGGAAATTCTCCCAATGCCCTTCAAGGCTAAGAAAGAGTAAGTGGTCAGAAGTTTAGTCAGGGACAATGTAATGGGACTGGGTAGCTGTAGCTCCAGAGAACAATATGGATTTAAGGGGACAAAACATGCTATCCAATGCACCGTGGGGCCTGTGCTGAAGCAACTGATAGTTAAATGTGTAGACATGGGACTACTCCATGTAGTATAAACTATGTTTATACTACTCCAAGTAGTATAAACCCTTCAAATTATGAGTCAGCTCCACCTTAGGGTCGGTTTTGTTACCATTACTTCACTCAGACATTGCCTTCTTCTGCCCTGTTTCAGTCAGCTGGATTACATGATGTGATATTGAATTAAATGATAACAAAGTATCAGCCATGTGCTCTGCAACCTTGACAAAAAAATTCTTTGTGTGAGTTGTGCCTTATTCCCTGAATCTTTTAATAAGCATGACTTACCACTAGGGCAGAAGTTAACACTCTTGTCTGTGAAGTGGCTTGTGGATGATTAATGCAATGAACTATCTACAAAGGTGAATGTCTAAATGCGTAAGTAAAACAGATACAAATAATATTAAGAGATGTGGAATCCAAATGAGTTGTTTTGGTTTAATGCATTAAACTGAAGTGAATTACTCCATCATCCTTTCCGAAACAGGATGGGTGGATATGGAAAATAGATTCATAAATAGAAATTTCTGAGCTGCATCCTGTGTCAGGCCTGTCTAATACTCCTTATCTTTTGTTTTTCTTCAATTTTTAAGGAGATGTAATGTGAGCTGCCTGTCATTGAGATGGAGAACTAGATGGGCCACCAGTAAGAGTCTGAGCATTTAGGAAACAGAGAATAACCAGTGTAAAAATAAGAAAGAATCAGCCAGAAATTATTATAATAGCAGTGAAATAATGTATAAATAATATTTTAAAATGCAGAGACAAATGTCACTTGAAGGGCTAGTAATATGTTATTTCCAATGTTTACTACTCCACTGCTACTGTTTTGCATCCACTGGATTACGTTGGTAATGGTGAAAGACTCATGAAGTGGTAAATAGCCAGTGCTAAAATTTCTCTCTCGCACTATCTGTACAAACCTGACAGGGACAATATGTTTCCTAACAATTTTCCACAGGAAAGAAAAGTAACCAGGAAAGTAAGTAGTTCCCTGAATGAGCTATTTGCTCAGCAAAGAATCACTAAAAAGACCTGAACAGGTTTTAGTTCACTGTAGACTTTTTCTTAAAACAGGTCTGTAGGATTAAATAGGCAAAACTTCCATGACACCAGATTGCTTTTGTCTCCAGGTGGGGGATTTGCCCCTTGTAAGATTTCTTTTTACTCTGTTTTTTCCTTTCTTCCTCTACTAGTCCAACAACATTTTTCATAAAGCAGTATACTGAAAAAATCAATTTTCATTTGTGTGTGTTTGTTGTTTTGTAGTTGTTGGGCGTTTTTTGTGTGTGTGTGTGAGGGGGGAAGAGGGGATTGCTTTAAAAGAAAAATGAATAAAAGATTTAAATAAGTTATCCAATGCAATACTAAATTAATAATTATATCTTACCCCTGAAAACTCTGTTGTTATTATTCAAATTATTCAAAGACATAAAATTGTAACGAATGCACAAGCAAATATGCTTGTATTTTTGCTTTATTTTTTTAAGTGCAGAACTCAGATATTTGCAAACATAAATCTAATCCTGTAATCAATTATGTTGAAGTTGATTGTAGCCATCAAAATGGATTATGAGGTTAGGCTGTGGTGTTCTATAGATATATAAAATGTGTCTCAGTTTAGCTTTGTCTTGAGTATTGAGTCAGAAGGGTCTGTGTTTGGGCCTTGATGAAGACAAATTTTAAGGATGTGGTGAAATATAGGACTGAAATACTAATAAGTGAAGGCACACAACAAGAAGAGGATTATTTATGTTTGACCCTTTTTCGAGTGGATTTTAACGAAGTTCTGATCTGTGGTTCCACCACATCTCTATATTTTTCCTTGTGCCCAGATAGTAGTAGCCGAGAATACCATTCACTCTTATTTTGTCTCACAGTAGTTATTGTCCTTGTTATACTAAAATACACTAAAAGTCTGCAGAGAAACTTAAGTTTATCTGAGATATAGAGAAATTTAGGTGTCAGAAAGTATTCTATAATATTCCATGGTCTAAAATAGCTTCCTCATTTTTCCATGAAGTGTAAAGTTTAGGTATAGACTCATGATTTCCTAAAAGGCCTGAATCGTGGTACTTTAGGAAAATCTGTCTCCATCGTTTTTAATATGGATGTTAAAATCAGTTTATGTTTCTTTTCTATTGTTTTTATCTGTTGTTCTCTTGTATCTATAATTTAGGAGTTCAAGACAATAAGTGCTCCAGCAAATATATGTAAAATAAAAAGTGTTGTCAAGATAAATTGTTGTTATTAAACATTACCAAAAAGGCCTGCAAGCAAAGCAAGATAAATTGTAGATAGTCAATCTTTCTCTTTCCTTTTCTTTTCTGGCTGCTTGTAAACAGACAATTAAACAAACGTAGAAGAATACACTTCGGGGAAAGAAGGGAAATATTCTGCGCAGCTAACATTAATCTAGTAGGGGACATTTCCATGGACTCCTCAGTAGTCACTGGGGAAAGATAAACTCTTTCAGATGTGATAAAGAGCAGCTGCCTTTGGCTTTTGTTCTGAATTTCTTCTGGAAGAGATTTTTTTCTCTCCATCTGCAGATGTACGTAAAACAATAGAATCATAGAATTTTTCAAGATAGAAGAGACCCTTAAAGAGTCTAGTCCAACTTCTTTGAAATGAACAGGGACATCTACTGCAAGATCATGTTGTTCAGAGCCTGGTCCAGCCTAACTGAATATCTCCACCACATCCCTGAGCAACCTGTTTCAGTAGCACAGTGCCCTTACTGTAAAAAATTTCTTCCTTATGTCCAATCTAAATCTTCCCTTTTTTAGACTGAGGCCCTTTCTCCTTGTCCCATTACGACAGACCTTGGTAAAGGATCTGTCCCCTTCCTTCTTATAGCCACCTTTTAGATACTGGAAGGCCACTGTCAGGTGTCCCTGGAGCCTTTTGTCTCCAGGCCAAGCAGCCCCAGCTCTCTCAACCCATCCTCATAGGAGAGGTTTTCCATCCCTTGGATCATTTTTGTGGCTCTCCTCTGGACGCACTCCAACAAGTCTATGCCTCTCCAGTACTGAGAACTCCAGGTCTGGACATAGTACTCCAGGTGAGGCCCCATCAGAGCAGGGTAGATCACCTCCCTCAACCTGCTGGACATTCTTCTTTTGATGGAGCTTAGGGTACAGTTGGCTTTCTGGGCTGCAAGGGCACATTGTTGGCTCATATTCAGCTTGCCACCCACTACTACCCTCAACTCCTTTTCAGCAGGGCTGTGCTCCATCCTTACATCCCTCAGCTTGTACACATAGCAGGGGTTGTCATGAGCCAGGTGCAAAACTCTGCGCTTGGATTTGCTGAACCTCATGAAGTTCGTGTGGGCCCACTGCTCGAGCCTGTCTAGGTCTCCAATAATGGCATCCCATCCCTTGGGCATGTCAACCACACCACACAGCTTGGTGTTAGCTTGGTGAGATGTACTGGCTACTCCAACCTGAAGTGCTCATTGCCCTCTGAGCTTGAATGGTAGTACCTGTGATGATCATGTGGTAGCAGCAGATAAGCACTAGTGGTGTAAGGAAGCTGCAGAAATTTTATTTTGCTGAATCGGATGGAGAAGAAGGGAGGTGAATGAGCTGGTATATAATATCAAGAGAAAGACCACTCTTGCCTGATAACATATATGCTAGTAGCTTCATACCCTTGTTCATAAAGCATGAACCATTAGTGAAAACAGTTTTTCATCTCTCACAATCCTCTCACAAGCACAGACTAAAATGTTAGGTCTTGCATGCAGTTTCCAGTCACTGAATTAATGAGAAGTAGCTGAATTGATCTCTGACAAGTTCCCTCACAGATCTGGTTCAAAAGCTCTGGTCGGATGTGCTAAGCTGATGTTCTTTACCAGTTTTTTACAGTAATGCTTATAGCTGACCCATCTTCCCCGTATGAGTATGCATCTACTCCTTACTGAGGATGAACCCATTGGTCCTGACCGTCCTTTGCCTTTCACCTTTGCAAGGACATTTTCTTCTGCAAAGAGGCAATTGAAAATCCATTGCCTCATCTGGTAGTGCCTATGCACTCTGAAACATGCACACTAGGTACTGGTGGCCTGTACAATTAAGGTTTTAAAAATTGATGTAGAAAAGAGTCGGCTCCTCACTACCTTTGATTTTTCCTTTCCCCTCATGCCACTGCTTGCTATATTACCCTGATAAAACAATTGCCCTCTTGTAAAAGCCATCTTCATGAAAGCCACACCTGTGCGATGACTCGGTCACTCAGGAGCACTGTACCTGGGAAAGCTCCCTCCATGTGGATCATTGCAAAGAACCAGCTTCCTCAAATGCAATATTGTTACAGCTTTTCCATTAGTGTGGGGAAAGATATTGATGCATCGAGGCTGATGTTAACAAGTATCTTTTCTTTCAAATTACTGGATTTGCAATCAAAGGACTCCTCCTGTTCTTGGGCTTTCTGTCAGGCTACCCTTAAACGTGTGTTTTTTGCTTGTTCTGGAAGCTGTCATTAAGCAGCAGAAACCTTTTATTACTGAATTTAGCTGGTTTTGAATGGGTGACCTAGAGATTAAAATTTCAGACTCTGTTACTAATTAACAGAGTCATTTGAATCCCTGATGGATTTATTATTTAGTACCTGGACTTAGATATTTTCTTCTTTTATTCTACAAAGGTGAATTTCATGTCTTCTGTGATTTGAAAACTAACTTTTATAGCAGAGTACATTTAGTATGCTTATTCATCACTTCACAGTGATAAGCACTTATCTCCTTGGCCCTGATTTGTGAACACTTTAAGTCATGATCTTCTTTTTAAGCACAGCGTCAAGCATTATTCTAAAGACTTTGCTGAGGCAGGAGAAGCCTTTTTCCTTTGAGAATTGCTATACATTCTATTTGCACTGGGTATGAAAATATAGAATATGTATTAGTAAAATTTATTTTTTCTTATTTGCAATTATAACTGTTTTATATAAACCATGAAATACAGTTCAGTGGAAGAAAATGTTTTTCAGTACATGGAATATTCAAACTAATCACAGGAAACTGTTAATTGTTAGCATTTGTGACATTTTTTCTCTGGATAACAATGAAAATCTAAGAAGTTTTGCATAGAAAATTGGGATTAAAAGCAAATAACCGCACTTGTAGCATAACCAAGAAATTCAGTCATCTAAATACCAGTGGCCTAATGTGTTAGAGTGTATTATTTGGAGGTTGAAAGTTTATTACTAGAGCTATGCAATTCCTTCTCTATATCAACAGTAACTGAAAGAACCAGACAGATAAGTCTCTGAGGACTGGATTGTGATCTCACGTATACATTTCATTGACAAAGTTCAGCACAATTGAACTCTACACTACAATACTTTTTATCTTAGCCAAAAGGCCAAAAAAACTAGCTCCTCAAAAGTATCTTTATTTTACCATGTAATATTTAAGGTTTGTTTTTTCAAAATACATATTACAATACATGCAATATTTATCTGCAATGTATATAAAAATAATTTTTATAATAAAGAAATAATTTAGAAATAAATACTGGTCCTTGTGTGATATTCCTAGTCATTGTATTTATGAAAAACAGCTTCATTTCATCCTGGCAGGAACTTTACAGCTTTGTAGAGACAATTCTGAATGTACTGATTCTGCAGCAATGTAATGTATTGGGAACAAAACCTAAGGGCAATATCAGCAGTTAATCCATTCTTCTCTTGCATTACAGGTTTGTGGGAAGAAAATAGACATTTTTGGGAAGATTTTTTGCGAGTGTTTTTGTTTAAGAGTCCAACAGCTTGGTCTTCAATTTGCTTTAATTTGCAATTCTCTAAATTATCATTGTGAATGAGTCCTAGGGAACCTTCTTGTTATCAAAGTATTCTACTAAGGCTTAGGTCACAGCTTTCAGTTAAAGGAAGCAGTTTAATTTAGATCTTCTACAGTTATTACATCTGCAATTACAGGGAGTGGATTTTTCACTGTCAGGCTTAATGTAGCCTGAAAAACATCACCATCTCACACAGGTTAAACACCTTCTTTGCCTAAGAAATCATTGTTTATTTTTCCTTGCTATCCTAAATAACTGTGAAACAAGCCAAAAGAGCAAGCCGGTGCACCGCTTGGGAGCCCTGCCCAGTTCACTGGCCTGGGTGCATGCTGCAGGGACAGGAGATGTGCACTCATGCAGCACCCCTATTCAGTGTACTTCAGTTTCAAAGGAAATCACAGCTCTAACACATATGCATTGTTAGGGAAAAGGGACACATAGCAAAAACCTCCACCATGGTATATAGGTCAAGCCAGGGCAAACCGTGTGGTACCGTCCTTAATGTATGTGACTTAAGTATCATAAATATCAGGGAGAAAATAAACTGACACAAACAGAAGCTGAAAATCTGAATGCCTTTTGTAGCACTGGGGTTTATAGGGTCCAACTGAATAGGATATGGGTCTGAAGTGCTTGGGAAGGACAAGGCTTATGTTGCAGGAGGGATCAACAGTATTGTGTTCTAGTGTTTCTGCTTTTCGGGAAGGAATACACAGATGCAAGTACATCTTTGATGCAACATCTGACAAGAGGTAGCACCACTGGCAGAGCTGTTACTGTGTCTTTACCAACAAATTAAGAGATGTCTATTTTAAATACAACCTTGCAGAGAACAGAACTCCTTTCTGAGACAAGTCATTGAAATTTTTTTTGTGTGTGCGTGGGCTCTGGAGTTCAGTTGTTCTGTGACAATGTTATTAAAAGTGGAACATTGTTTAGGGCAAATGAAACTATCTTCATGAATGACTTCTGCTCTATGAAAGTTGACTTTGTGTCAACATTCATAGAACAGCCGGAAAATAAAGTGATGGATCCCCCATTAGCATGGTTTAAAATCAGTGGGCATTCATTTTTTCACATGGGTTCTTTAATTGGATAAAATATGCTTGGCCAAGTGGCTAAAAGAAGCAGAGCACCAGGAAAATGAGATGGCATCAGGAGAGATGGAAGGAGAAAGCACTTGCTGATCCATGCAGGAGCATGGAATTGTCTTCTGCATTTTATACAGGTGAAATATAGGTCTGCATGAATGTATTTCTTGGAATAAGGAATAAACCAAAGCAGTTTCTCGAATATCTTATGAGTGCTCATCTTTTTATTAGCCAACATCTTTTATCTGAGACCACAATTCAAGTCTCAGTAATAGAATTTTTGCTTGTATTTCATGGAGTTTTGTAGTGCTTTGATACTGTATTAAAAAAAAATAATTAAACAAATAAATTTAAAAAATCTAAAAAATGAACAGTAGTAGTACAACTTGTCCAATTCAGCAAATAATGATTTATTAAATATATATATAGTCCTATTTTTCTATTTTGTTTTGAATGCTTTTTTTTTTTTTTTTTTTTTTAAGAAAGAAAGAAAAACCTACTGCCAGATTAATGTCTCAGCCTTTCCAATCTGCTGTAAAAGAATCCTAGGGAACAATGGGAGATGGCAGAACATTTTTACAGTTTTTATGAAAAGAGACAAATTGGAACATATAGTATTAATTTAACAAATTTCAGTAAGATTGCATAATGCCCTCTGAATTTTCTATCTACATTTTAACTGAAACCCTGGAACAACTTAAGAGAGATTTTCACTCAGAGCAGCTTTCCTTCATGTTGCATGGACAGCAGTTCATGATGGGGCACGATTTGGAGGGTGTTGCAGGTGCTACTTGTATATCCAATACAGGAATGTTCTGTAAAGAGTGCAATCATGTTCCTTATTCCTGAGTCTCGGGGTATTGGTATTAGAAGATCTTAATAATTGAGACTACAGTTGATTGTGTGTGGTTGTTTTTTGTTTTTGTTTTTGTTTTTTTTTCCAGGTTGAAAAGACATATTTTTTTCTGCATTGAAAACAATTTTTTTCTATCTATATGCCATAACTATTTTCCAATAAACGCTTTACTTCCATCAGCAGGGGCAGCAGCAGAATCCTTTTTAATTTAGAACATTGCTTTCTTACAGCTACAGACCAGCTAATATGGCAGAGAGCCATAATTTCCACAAGTCAACAGCAGCCCATAAAGCAAATTCATTTGTGTGTTACAGCATAACTGCCCCATGGTTATCCTCGGTGCTCGTAGGCTATGGGAGGACAAGGGAAGGTGCAATAGGAGCAGGTCCCCTTCACCTGAAGATTCAGAGCACCCAGAGTCCGGCATGGTTTACCATCTGCTGCTGCTCCTGGGCTCCTGACATCTGCTACTTGAAAGGCCAGTGCGAAGCCTGGTAAAAGATCACCCCATGCCCACTGCCAGGATGGCATTCCTGCTCCTCTCACTCTAGCACTTAGACATGATCCGGGCTATGAGGAAAAGCTCTTTCCCATCTGTGTAAAGGACAACTTTCTGCACCTTTAGCAGATAACTGGGTTAGTGACAGGGTAAAAGTGACAAATTATATGGATAGTACAGGGAAACTAGTTTTAACAAGAAATTTCAGAGATTACCTATAATTTTTTTCTGAGCAAAACACACACTATTTTATAACTTTCCAGTAATTGCTCAAACTAATCTGTTTCTCTCTGGGAGAGGGAGATTCAGATGAAATAGTATTTGGTTGCCAGTGTATTTAATAATGCTTAATGGCATATTATTTCTTACAACAAGCACAGAACTTGTTATTTTTACTTCTCTATCATAAGAAAAATGATACACTTTTTGAACACAGGGAGACTACAATTGTTGCACAGCTTTTTTTACTTCTGTCTGCATCTTCGAATCAGGATTGAGGTGAGAGAAGCAGCCAATGTGAAGCAAAATGACAGTGCACAGTTTGACCACAGAGAAAGTTAAAGCTAAGATTAGAGCCTCACCCTAATCTTTGGCTATGCCCTGCTGATATACTTTGTTGTCCTGTTGTTCCTCAATTTACATCATCTTCACCTAGCTGAAATTTGAGTCAGTCCAAGGAGAAGTAATGGTAGTTTAGGTCTTTCTGAGGTGAGTGTTGTCCCTTTCCCCTTCTGTAGGGAACCTGTTTTGTCATGGGAGTTGGACTTAATGATTCCCAAAGATCCCTTCCAACCCTATGATTCTTTGATTCTGTTACTCTGTGAAAACAAGATTATTGTGTTCTTGAAGTTTGCACACGTGTTCCTGATCCCAGTGGTGACCTCATGCACATGTATCTTGGCATTGCTCAGAATCTGGATATGTTTACTGGTTCTCGTCATTGACTTCCTGTACCCTCAGCATGCATGCTTAGTGTTTCCTGGTCTGCATGGCCCTGGCTGTGTCTGGTGAGGTTCACTGCTGTGCTCTGAGGAGGTCATCAGGACTTTCTCTGCACTTCCAGTGAAACTAGAATGAAAACAGGGTATGAACCTCAGTTGAGGTGTCCACAGGACAGACTGCTGGGAGTTACGATCCTTCGGAGTGAAGAAGGAACTCTCCAAGTGGGATCAGAGAGGCAGAGGGATGTGTGAAGTCAGTTGATCTGCAGTGCTGTATGAGGGCTGGTGGTAGAGGACAGGAGGGTGGAAGAGACTGGACAGTAGCTGGGAATGCTCTCAACATACTTTTGCTGTAACAGGCTTTGCTTCACTGTAGTCAACTTGCAGTGCTCAGCGTAAGTCAGCTCAAATCCACCCTGTGTGGCCCCAGGTTGGGGCTGGGTCACTGTTTGGTACAGATCTAGAAATGAAAGCAGAACAGAATGTGGGAAAAACCTGCAGATTAAGGGAGGTAAGCATGTGGAGAGGACAAAACCAAAATATTTCTGTGTTCCCATTGATCTTTGGAGTTGTCCCCAGACATTTTTAGGTTAAAGAACTGACAATTACTTGGCAGATAACCCATGGAGACACCTAACTTGACAGAATTAGGAATTGTGCATTCCAAGGGTGACATGTCCTTGAACAAGTTTTGGGAAATGGTTCATACACAAGTGCCATCCCTAAGCATCATTCATGCATGCGTGCTTGTTCAACTGTCAGAGCACTATGACAAATATGTTGCTGTGGTCAATGCAAGAAAACACTGACACTCAATTTACAGCTGAGTTCCTCCATACCATTTTTAAAACTGAGTACACTGTTGATTGAGTTTAGTGGTGTGTTGCAAGGATGTGCATTTTTTATTTTTTTTCAGATTTCTCCCTCGAGAGTCCAGCAAGAGGAGCAACAAGTAGTTTACTGAATTACCCACAAATCTTTCCAGCTTTTAAGCTCTGGAAACTTGTTTCAGACAGTATTGTTTAAATAAAGTTAGGATTCTATGGTTTAACTGAACCAATTCTTGTGTCTCCGTGATTCCTATTTTATTCCTGTTAGGAAAAAGTTTATAGTAACTCTACAGGAACCACTTGCCAGAAATGAAATTTTTAAGTTATTTAGGAAGACTGTATAAACCTTCTTAAATTACAGGCTTAACCATACAAGGAAATACATTTGGAACAATTTAGACTGTACCTATTATACTGCAATAGCTATTTTGCATAGATACTCTGTATAGATTCAGAGGGCATCTTATCAATGTGTATAAATACCTGAAGGGAGAGTGCAAAGAGAATGGAGCCAGGCTTTTTTCAGAACACAGATGGCTCTGTACAAACACCAGGAAGCACTTATGTGCAGTGCAGGTAATGGAGCACTGGCAAAGGTTGTCCAGCAAAGCTTTAGAGTCTTCTCCTTGGAGATCTTCAAAGTCTGCCAGGATGTGGGCCTAGGCAATGTGAGCAGGGGTTGGACCAGATGGACCCAAAGGTCCCTGTCAACCTCAGCTGGTCTGTCATTATTCTATGACATTCGGCACTATTTATAAAAAGGGCAAAAGAAGGTTGGAGCAGCCATCAAAGTGTCTGCTGCAGGGTATTTTCATTCTCTAAATTTGTGAAAAATTCTTAGCAATATATGGCAAAGTTGTAGGTAGATGTTTTGATGGGTCATGGTAGGATGCATGTGGGAAAGGATGTGTTGGAAATCTCAGAGGGAATTGCTATATAAGGTCTACATCATTTCATATTGGTTTATACAAATGTTTTATGAGCAACTTTATTAAAGAAATATTAACAGAAATGTCACAGGAAGACAGTTTTTTTTGTTGGTGGTGGATAGTTTTGTTTTTGGTATATGTTTTAATTTTCCTTTTGTTTTAGTCATTCTGGAAAATTCTAGGGGCTCAGTTCACAAAGTGCCCACGCTGGCATCCAGAGATGGAAGAGTGCTGGTAGCAGTTCACTCATACAGGTGAATCACAGAGAAGCCCAAGTACTCTAAATGCCGCAGTAAAACCACAAGATAGGCCAGCAGAGCCTAAACATTGGGAGGTGCTGAGTCAAAGCTTCCATACAGTGACATAATGTACCTCTCATCAGCAGGTTTCAGTCACCTACTGTAAAAAAATCACTGACAAGAGCATTAATGCAAAATTGTTTATGCTTTCTGATCTCCCTTGAACACAACAGCCTTTAGTAGCATTACGATTTTTCAGTTGTTTCTCTCATGTCAGCAGGTGTGAATTACAGCACTGTAATTTAAAATAACAGACACATAGTGTGAAGTCTAAAAAAATGAGAAATCTAGAACAACTATACAAGCAGATGGTTTTATAGGCCAGCATTTAAAAGAAGATATAATGCTATTCAGTCTTGAATTAAAAAAAAGGATCCTTTGAACTCATCCAGCTACTGGGCAGCCTCATTAGAAACAATGAGTTTGGGATCTTTGCCAAAGTATTAATATCCTTCTTCAGAAATGTTCAGAACAAATACAAAGATCTTAAACATCTTGAACAAAGCTATTTCCACACAACCATACAGCAAAAATTGACACTAAGAGAGTAACTATATCTCATTTTGTGACAACTGAAAATGCTTTTGGCTGCATTATCTAGAGATGCTAGGTGGCTTTCGCAAGACCTTTCTTCAACAAAATAATTATAATACGGTGTATAGCATCTATTCAGTTAGGAGCAACAAGTAGTCAGAGAATTCATTTTTTCTTTACAGTTTCAGAGGAGTGACCAGCCAGCAATGCTTCCCCTGTCAGTAACAACATTCCAGGAAGTGGAGAAAAACAAGCAGTTAGAAATGAGAAATGATCTCTCGCATTCCCAATAAGCCTTGGCCTTTCCAGTGATGCAGAGGACAATTACTATAATTTTATTCTCCATGAAGTGCAGGTGAGTCATGGTAGTAAAGAGCTTGTATCTTTTTCTGTATTTTATTCTGCCAAACCTGAGCTCTTGATTCTCGACACCACAGCTATCATGCATTTAGCTGATGACTGAATGAAACTGGTGGTTAAAACATAACTTTCCCAGCAAAGATTACCTTTCCTAAGTAAGTGATTATTTTGTCAGAATTTAGTTCCTGTAATGCTTTTGTGATAATACTGAGGTAGTGAGAAAATTGTGGTTTCTGTGCTACAGTGCTGAATGCTGGCTGAGGATAAATGGGTTTATTTCTCAGTCCTGGTCCAGATTTCCCTATGACCATGAAAAAGCCAGATAAGCAGTCTGTGTTTTACTTCTTTGTCTGAGAAACCTGAAGGGTAAGCAGCCCTGAGTGCTTAACTCTTGGCCAGAAAATATTCTGGCAATTTCTGGCAATTCTGGATCCTCTAAAGTTTGTGATCAAGAAGAAAATGGTGGAATGGAAGGGATGCACCAAGATCCTTTAATTCTAGTGAGCTGGAAAGCAAGAAAAGTTGAATGACAGAGGAAATATTTATAAAAGATTAGCAGAAATATTTTTACAGCTATTGTACACTTTCTTTCATTTTCTGTACTTACATATAATCCGCTTTTCTCACATGACTCTGTCTCACTTTTTAATTGGTCATTACAAAACATTCAGTTCTTTCAGACATTGATCTAAGAAAAGCTTACAAAAAAAAAAAAAAAACAAAAAAAAAACAAACAAAAACAAAAACAAAAAACCCAGTCTTTTCAGTCTTCATATTTACAGTACTATCTATTCCTCCTAATGCATGTCTCATACTGAGTGTTTTCTTTTATCTTGAAACTAAATTTAAAAGTCCTCATCAATAGGAAATATAGGTATATTTGCTCATATACACAGCCATCAGGGATTATAGCTTCTCTTCCAGTAGTGCTTTGCTCTACTGCCCAAATGTAGCACATTCCTACCAGCCTTGGCAGTGTCTGGACCCTTGTTGAGGTTGGTCATTACATCCCCATTATGTAATGCCCCATTAGGGGCATTGTGGAAATGAAGCGCTGAATTCATTTTATAACTCTTAATCATACTAAGAAATGTAGTAACATTTTATCCTAAACATTTTTTTCTCTCAAGATTTCCCTCCCTCTGGATATATTCCTGCTGCCTTATAGCATCATCTGTAGTCCACTGACAGTTCAACTTAATGGGAGTTTTCCCATTGATTCCATTATTTACTTTGTTTCACTTGGTGTTATTGATTCATATTCACTTTAGCTCAAACCCTTAGGCTAAACACTTCTGAAAGGAGAAACTCCTTCTGTCAGGAGCACCTCATTTTCAGCAAGAGATAAGATTTTCAAGACTGGAAATATTAATGTGGACCTGAACCAAGGAAAACAAAAATGTATACATTCCTGCTTATTCAGCACATTTTATATCTCCCAGAAATACATATGCACCCCAATTTACATTTTTATTTAGACATTTCTTCATTTAATCCTTCAATGGGTGAAGTACTTTCTGAAGAATCTTTCTTCTTGTGTTTTTCTTTCCTTCTTGAGCCTTCAGTCTTCTGTTTCTCCTCAATCACTGTATCAAGCTAAACACAGGCATCTGCTGCTCAGGAAATATTTTGTGGCTTTCCTACTATCTACAGGTGGCTGCATTTGGCTGCATTTTCCAGACCTACTTCTTCCACATTTCTCCGATGAAAGATACAGCAGCAGTCGTACTTAGCATGGTTTTGAGAAATATATATGTGTCAGAAAATTCATACAACCTCTGAATATAGTTTCCTGGATGTTTTCCCTCCACAAAATATTTTGTATTTTCTTTTTCTTTCTTTTTTTCTTTTTCTTTTCTTTTTTTTTTTTTTTTTCCTATCCCTTGTTTACATGGAGAGGAAAATGGAAGTTTTTAAGTATTTGTTTTATTTATTCATTTAAATGGATTGAAGGGTAGAAGAGTGAGTAGTAGGTGAGTATCTGGGATATTCACACTGCATACAGAGAACCCTGGGAATCTACTTTAGCCCACAGCCAAGAACCTGCTCTGTCCACATCTGATCTGAGTACAGAACCACCTGGTTGCTTTGGAGCAGATCTCTCTTCTAGCTCTCATAACAAAAAAATCAATGTTCCCCTGCTCCATGCCTATACATTTTCTAGCGTGTTTCTACAACAATTATGTTGCTATAATTAATCAAGATCTAATGCTTTATTCTCTCCCCCCATTTAGTTTCTGCCTAAATTTGATTTCTGTGTCTAGTACTGGTTTGTCCTGTGCCTGTTATTTGACACACATCTCTGCTGCCCAGTTGCCTACAAAACAGGGATAACACATCCTTTTTTTTTCCCCCGGGATGCCTTCCTATTATTATAATTATTATAATAACTGAATTTTAATATAAATGTGTAAATAGATAGAAGAATACTAAATATTGCTCAAATGAAAAGCAATATTCATACTGATACACCATCATGTCTTAAATAAGCATGTAGTTATTGCTATTTGTTACTTTGCTTTCTACAGCTCAATGAAGGTGGTTTTGCACCTCTCAAGACAGTTAATATAAAATGAGAAATATATATCTGTATCACAAATGTCAAACTACTTAGTATAACATATGAGTAGCATTAGATTAATTTTTTTTGTGCATTTCTATGTATGTTAAACTTTTGATGGTTCCTTGTGGGTTTTATTTCAGCTTTTGCACACAGAAAAAAATGCAGTGGTTTGTTTTAGACTGTGAAAAAAAATAATCACCAGCATTTGAGTTCCCAGACAGCACACTATGAAGCTGTTACCAGACAAAATCTTAATATTCCTGCAGTTTATAACTGTAGGTACTAAGTTTCGGTTGATCTTTCACATTCTGTTTGTGATGAGCCTTACAGATATTCATGTAATATACAAAGTTATGAATCTGCATGTGATTCTAAGGTGTGATTTTAATATAGGTTTGTATAAAAGGCAAAATATAATAAATTTTGTAAATTAAAATGCATTTGTTGAGAAGTATTTGGACATGAGGTATTTTTCTGTTCATGGGGTGTGTTGTGTTTGGTGGCTTTATGCTCTACATTTCACTACAGGCAGAGAAACATACTGTGAAGCAGATGAACCATTAATATTTTCTTTTTACAATTCTATTTCCTGAAAGATAAAACATTTTTGTTTTAGGAGTCTGTACATTATCTGCTGTACTATGCCTAATAGGGTTGGCCAGATCTCCAGATGATACCATGAACACCTTCCTTCTGATAGTGCACCATTAGAGTTGGCAGTTTTTCTGGTGATGAAACATAGGCTTGGAGGTAGCAGTAAGAACTGAGTGCTCTGCTGATCTGCAAGATGTCCCTTCTGGGGGACATCCAGCAAAGTTTGATCCAGTTCCCCCTCCAAAGAGCTGTGGAATGAGATCCTCCCCTTGCTAAATGAGACAGATTTGTTCATTCACTTGGCCAGCCTATTACAGGCTGTTTTGAAGACATGTTTGTCTTTAACAAGTTGCTACAGTGTGATTGGGTCCCAGAATTATCAAGAATTAGGGTTTGATTCTGTCTGGCAACACTAACGTGGCCTATAGTTTGTATTACAAAAAGTTCCTGAATCAAATATGCTAAACTTTTAGTTTCCTTCCAATAATCTGATGATCCACATGCCCTTTTCATATGGTGATTTTTTGCTGACACAGTCCTAACCTTCTTTCAATATCCCCTTTGGCCTCACAAATGAGTGGAGCAGAAGAAGGTAATAAATACGAAAGGCTCTTTATAATTGGAAAGATGTGAGACTCTCTTCATATTCTCATGGGATATCATACCCTATAATTCACAAAATTTTCCTGTGGCTAGTTCAGGTAGTTAGGAGTTTGCATTGTTCCTATTAAAAGCCAAAGGCACGTCTTTGCTCCTCCAATGATTTTAATGAAGGCAGCTTCAAAACTTACTAAATACTGTATCATTTAAAAAATTCAGAGTATCTGGTTATGATTCTGAAAGGTTAATAACATTTTAAATTGGAACTACAAAATACTAATCGTGCTTCCTTCTTAAGTCAAATGCACTTTATGTCCGTTACTATGGTGATGATAATTAATATACATAGAATTGTAACAAGCTGAAATAGACTGGATAATGCAGTGTGGAGCAGTTCTTGGAAGAATTGACTGTCCTCAGCTCCCAGTGCTGATGGAGAAATGCATCTCAAAGGAAAACCACTGCATTTTGCAGTCAGGTCCTGTAACTTTGGTCAATTAGGAGTGGAACTTTTCAAACTGTACTGCATAATCCTACTGAAGGCAACCAGATGTGACTCCAGAGCAAGAGACAGCACCAAACTGAAACATCATTTTGTGAGGTTCAACAGAATCTCAGTCCCTACTGAAGTTTGCACAGGCAGTTCAAGACAGCTTAGATGCTTACCTGTAAGGCACTCAAAGTGCCATTCAATTCTAAATGATTCAAGCACTGCTAAACAACTCCTACAAAATAACTCCTGCTTGTGGAAGAGAAGTGAAAATGAACAGGACAGAAAATATAGGTAATGTGCTATTTAGGAAGTCAGGGAACAGATTTTGATTTTACTTCTATTTTCAAACAATTTCTATATGAAGTGAATATACTTTATGAATCTCTCCCCTTCCCTTCCTTTTTCTCCCCATGCATTCAACTATGTCTAGATTTAATTTTAATTGTGAATAAACAAACTGGTTTATAAGATCAAAATATAAGATATTTCCTGTGTTTCTTCTTGAAGGCAAGGAAATACTATGCAGGAGATATGTGAGGGCATGCATATAAACTCACTTCAAGTGTTTTTATATGTGTATTACACATATACATCCTAGGAACACATTTCTCCTTCCTCAGAAAACAGGAAAACTAGATGACCTTTAAGTGCTCCTTCCAACTCAAATGATTCTATGATTCTACGAAACTACAGGCTGGTTAGCAGGTGTTCTGAGGACTTCATCCAGAAATATTTTTGTTTTAGTTCTCTGTTAAATGGAACTGGGAGTTTTTTTAATATGTCATCTGTAACTGTGCATATACTATTAAAATTAATTTTATTTTTATCCTATTTTGGAGAAATCACTTTGTTATATATGTCTTTCACCATAAATGCATCAAGGGTCCAATTTAATCAAAATTTATATTAAACTTACTTAAGAAAATGCTGCCATAGAAAATCATTCATCCTAGATTTTAGTCCTTCTGTAGTTGGAAGGTTCCTCTGATTCCCTATCAGATGCAGAATCAAAGAATGGCCAGGGTTGGAAGGGACCTCAAGGATCATGAATCTCCAACCCCCCTGCCACATGCAGGGCCACCAACCTCCTCATTTAATGCTAGACCAGGCTGCCCAGGGCCCCATCCAATCTGACCTTGAACACCTCCAGGGATGGGGCATTCACAACCTCTCTGGGCAGCCTGTTCCAGTATCTCACCACTCTCTCTGTAAAGAATTTCCCCCTGACATCCAACCTAAATCTCCCCTCCCTTAACTTAAAACCATTTCCCCTTGTCCTGCAGTTATCAACCCTTTCAAAGGGTTGATTCCCCTCCTCTTTGTAGGCACCCTTTAGGTATTGAAAGGCTGCAATGAGGTCAACCCGCAGATATGCCTTGCATCCAAGGTCTACCCTCCAAAGAAGTATGAACTGTTTTTTTTTTTTTTTAGGTAAAAGATCAGGCTTCTTACATGAATCCATTAATGAGAGGGAGTAAAATATGTAGTCGGATGTGCAGTTCTACAAAATCATATTTCTCTCCTGTACTTCTGCTACAGAGTGAGTGTAGTGGAAAGTGTCTGTTATTCAAAAAGATTTTTTAAACTTCAGTCACCAAAAGAACTTGAGAGAATCACCGAGCTAGCATGTTACCTATTAAGGAATCTCATCTCTTATGTGCTGCTTTAAAAGTTAGCTTAAAAACATACACGTAAAGAAGTGTGAAGATTGGACAGGATTTATTTTTCTTAAGCAGGCATTTACCGTTTTAGGAAAAAGAAGGTTTGGCATTTAAAAGCCTTAAAGCAGAGTTTTTATCACAGGTGCTGAAACAAAAGCTTCTTGAATTCTAAATTACAAGCCTGGTCAGGAATTGACTATCTGACCATGCCTTTTAACTCTCCTTAAATACATACAGTATGTCTTTGTGACTCTCAGCATCCTAGAAGAAAATATGGCAGAAGCAGCTCTGCAAGGTTCTCACAGAGGAATAACAAATACAGAGCTAAACCATTTTAAATGTGGAAACGTCTTTGTTAGCTGGGAACCTGTGTTGCCTGTGCTACCGAGCTGCACAAAACAACTCAGCATTGTTTTTGTAGTAGCTTTAAAACCTATTGTTTTCTGATGGAAAGATTCAGAAAGAGAGCCTGTGCTTCCACATTTTGTTTGGAGCCAAGGCTGGAGCTCACAGTAACTGTGCTATGGCATTCTGCCCAGTGACAGGTAGGGAAGACAACAGCATACCAATTTGCCTGCTTTTCACAAGCCTCTAAACTCTACATGTAATCAAAGGGACTTTTCATATTTAATAGTATTTATTTTGTGTGTCAGATAACACTTGTTAAAAGTCATCAGCTTTTCATTACCAAGATCATTAATACTATTGGTGATACCGTGACTTGAATAACTCTCCACTTGTTTGTCATAGCTGCAAATTGACTTTCTAATGATCCTGCCATAAATTTTCCTTTTCAGGAACAAATTCAGAAGTATCAGACCTGTTTCTTACCTCTTCCTTTTTTTTTTTTTTTTAATTGACATTTACTTTTAATGTAAAGTGATGTTAAACCAGTGATCTTAGAAGGAGGCTAGAAGGTCATATTTTCAAATAGGTAACACGTTGCTGATGGAGCAGTGTTTGTGCATTCAAATTTTGCTGATTTTTCCATCTGTTCCCCCTGCTGTGATAGGACACCTGGCAAAAAGACCAGATCTTGGTTTTTTCCTGCATGTGCACACTTTGGCCTGTTAACCTTTGCATTGCTACTGCTGTGCATGATGGAAAGGACAAAATTGTGCTGGACTGGCAGGCAGGAAACCCGTCTGCTCCATGCTTTCACTTTTACTTGCAAACTGAACCAATGAGTTACTGGGAGGAATCAAAGTGCACTTGTGATAGTTTTTAAGAGCATAAAGGCAGGCAAAGGCTCTTGTCCTTAACATGAATTTGTTCTCATACGATACTGCAGATGGACATGTAGCCTTAGATCTTAAGGTCAACAGTAAGTCAGAAGGTCATTTAGTTTTGCCTCTTATGAAAATCAAGGTGTGAGTTTCCTTCTGTTCTTTAGCCAGGCAGAGATCAGTGATTAATATGTAACTTCTAGGAAACATCATGGAGTGCAGAATACAGAGCTCCCCTTTTCAGTTTCTTGCAATTATTCACTGACCTAATGCTATATATTTTTGCCTGTGTAAATATGGCTGTATAATTCCTTGACTAGAGAGGCCACCTGTTCCTCTACTTTCTTATACTGCAAATTTCTTGTGATTGGCCTGTCAAGGCTTCTTTAACAAATCCAAATAAGCAGGAAGTTAAGAAATTAAGAACTCTTGTTACGATACAAGATATTAAATATGTGTCTGCAGTGAATACCCAGACTGGATAGTGAAAGCAGAAGAATTGCCACTTGAGTTCTAACATAGAAAATGAAATGTAATGAGGAGTCACTGGATGGTACAGTTAGGCCAACATATTGTAGCTGCAAAGAGTACATCATCAGATTTGGCTATGCTAGATGGCAGTTTAATGACAGTACCCAGCCAGCTCTGATTGTTTGTTATGTTGTTAGCAGGCATGAGTTGATATAGTGACAGAAAACTCCATTTGAGTTTGGATTGTCAAAACTGAAAAAAAAAAGCACCACCCAAGCAGCACTATAGTCAGAAGGCAATTGTTAGAGGCAAAATAATACAGCTTGGTTGCTCAGCTTATTTCCTTGGTGAGAGTGTGAACTGGAGCTGAAACCTCCCGAAGGCGTCCTTGCTGAAGGTGAAAGCCAATCCATAGAGACCAGCCAGGCTTGCAGCTGAATCCAGCACAGTACTAACCATGGCAAGTAATGTCCTAATAAAACTGTCATGGCCAGACTTAATTTTACGGACTTCAGTAGTCCTCTACCTGAGCGGTGAGTGCTGCAAACTTTGACTATCTCAATGTTTGTTCTGCTTTTTTTTGGTGCTCCTGTCACTTTCATCTTGAACAAAGTCTCTGGGAATGGAGGAGACCAAGGGAACCTTGCCCCTTGCACTGCAAGGGCAAGCCAGTTTGGTGGAAAGCCCTGAAGGAATAAAGTCTGTTGCTTAATTTGCTTGCCAAGAGGGCTGTAGATTTGGATTATGTCATTTTGATTTTGGTAGTGAAGAAGAAATTTCCATTTCCATTTGTTGCCAAGGTATAGTTTACCTTATTCACCAAGACCTTCTAATTCAAAAGACTTTGCAAAGTCAAACAAACATCATTTGAATGTTAATTGAAGTGGATGATCTGATAAATTGTGATCTCACACTGTAGCTGAATTTATTTGTTTTTCTGTTGTTGTTGTTGTTCAAATCAATCTCTATAGAGTACTCTGGTAGACATCATACATCTCTGCACTACTTGATGATGAAGTAAGATATTAAGAGAATTCCACAAAGATCTATATGTAGGAGAGGCTTTATCTGTAGAGGGAGGTGGAACTGCAGGAACCCCTTAAAGATATAAAATCTTGACAATAACCTGTCAGTAGGGAAGAAGACTGTGCAATCCAGACTGATTTGACAAACACCTGCTTTGGGAGGACTGAGTGTTAAGTGCAGGGAAACAGAGGTGTCTTAGTATGTTTTGGTCAAGGGGCATCTGGAGAGGAAGGGTTACCTGCTTTGTTGGGTCACATCAAAACAATCATAGGAGTTACTAGTCACTAAAGCCCCACAGAAAATAATAAATCAATGTGAAAACCACAGCCTATACAGTGGGAGCAGTAATGTTCCTTTTTATATGCGGAAATTACTCTGTATTGGGAAAGAGTTTGCAATGTTTCCCCTTAACAATACAAAATAAATGTGAAAAAGCAACATGACCCTGGTAATCTTTTCTCACAAAATCATATGTGACGTCCTTAGTATCAAATAGTGAACAAGTAAATAGTTCTGTAATCAGAGAAGAGCTTGAATACTTCATTTTGGATGGAATGAAATAAAATACCTCTGACAGTAATCAATCAACCCGTTACAACCTTGCTTCCAGTGGTTCCAATCCTTTTTTTTTTTTTTTGCAAGAGAGATGTCAGCAGTCACCCATGACAAAGATGAAGCAGCACAGACAATGTGGCAACTGAAGAGAAAAAGCAGTAATGCCATAGCAGATGTATCTACTGCTATTATTTGCTCTCATGAGTGGAAATTAAAATTAAAAAAAACACTTTTAAAAGCTGTTATCTTATCATTACAGGTAACAGAACTGATACCCTCTAGGGTATATAAGTGCTTTTGCACAACCAAAGTGTCCCCTGTATGAACTTGTATTCAATTTCCTTCTCCTAGAAAAAAAAGAATTGCTGAAATTTGCCATACATATGGTTGAAATATTAACTTGTCATTGTAGTGCCACTAATGAGAATTCAGAGCAGTGTTTAGCCCTAACTGAAGAAGTTATATGCAAGCTTGGTCAGCAAATACCTAATTTGAGCTCCTTAAACCAGAGGCATGCCCTACCCCTACTGCTCTGAAACTCCAAAGCTAGATACTCAATATTACAGAGACACTCAAAGAAAGTAGCTACACTTGCATGGTTCTTTGTTGCTAAAGTGAAGGAAATTGAGAAGGATGATGATGGTGTAGCTTAAAACATGGCAGCTAGTAAAAAAAAATAACAATAATGAAATGGAGCTTTTGTTACTAAGTCATTTCAGTAGCATGAAAAGTGTTATGTTGATGATGAGGAGAATTTGCTACATATTATAGTCTTAACTAATAAAATGCTACTATAATGCCGGGAAATTGAAGATTTTAGCTCCTGTCTTATGAGTCATCTGAGCTTTCAAAGTAATGAGTATATATTAACATTTACATTGCTTAGGGCTGGATGTAGGTTTAGACACCATCTGTAAGAAGATGTAGAGACATTTTTGTCCATATCTCTGCCTTTGGTTGGTGTTGAGGAAACCCATTTTCCCCTTTAACTTGTTATCTTTGCGCTCTTTGTGGGCAAGGTAGGTCTCTTGTTTTTTTTCTGTGCTTCAGTATTCTTGTTTGCACTATGTTATCCTCGATGCCAGTGTCTCCTCTTATAAATCACCTATGACTGCCTCATTCCCCTCTATCTAACACCTTGCATACTAATTCACCCTTGCATGACCAGAGTAAGAAAATCAGCAGGAAAAAGCAAAGGATAAGATGGAAGAGCATTTCCATTGGGATAGCTCACTGGGATGAAAACAAGACATCCTATCTCTTGCTGAAGTATGAAAAATCAGTAAATCCTTTGATTTTCATAGGATGGCCTTATTTCCCCTTTTGGAAGGAAGGAAACTCTCCCTGACCTGCCTTTAAAAGCTCTCTGGGGACAATATATCCTCTCTGCTCCTCTCTCTTAGAGAGATGGAGCCTCAGGGCTTATGGCAGAAAGCCCACAAGAGTTCCACTGCTTGTGCCTGTGTGTGTGTGTGCATGGTCCCTAGCCTCAGCCACACTTGGATCTTGGGGGCTGCCCACTCACTTCTCCTGGAAGGGAGGCATTATCCCTGTGAGTCACAATGTCTTGCTGCACCTGATGGGTTTCTGAGATAGAGTTTTTCATTTTTACTTGTAAAAATGTAATCAAACTGCTGCTGAGCTGGCACTATGCTCCGTTCCCTTACCTCTTTCCTCTGTTTCAGGGGGTGGCTTCACCCAGAGTGCAGTAAGCATGCTAGTATTAATGATGGTGCTAAGAGCAATGCATTAACTCATTACTTCTACACATCTCTGCCAAGTCTACTGAAAGCCATTTGGTCATGCTGTGCTATCTGGAGGAACAGTCTACAGTTTCCCCTCTTCCCTAATTTTCCATATTATAGCATGCATAAAATGGCATCTGCATATGTGCACAGACGGTCCTGACTTCTCCCACGTGATCAGACAGATGATTTTGCTCACTTTTTAAATGTTACATTTACTCTTCTTCCTTCAAAAAGTCTCAGTTTCACAGATTCATGTCCCTCCTTCCATTGTGCTCTTTTCTTCTTTCCCCCCACTTTTTTTCCTATTGGCAGGGAACCGTCAACATGAACAAACTGACCAGCATGCATGAATAGTAAAAACAATATATTCTGGAATAATTCCTGCATGAAAAACCTTCCAGAATACTATTGTCCATTTTTTCCATAGCTACACAATGTCTCCACAAATCTTGATAATTCTCGGACTGGTTTCTTTTCTACATGTCTCCAGTGTAATGACAGGGAAACCCAGACTGTCTCTGCTGGATGACAAACACTGCTTATCCTGATGTAAATCTTGTGTCACACTATAGAGAATTCATTTCCTGTTTCTCTCTGTAAAAAGGATCATCCTAGTTATTCCAGATTTTATCTACTTTCGGTCTGAATGTATTGATTTCTCTCTCTTCTTGCTATCATTTAATTTTGCCGTTAAAAACATAACAGCCTTCATAAATTTGGAGGTGTTTAATCTCTCTTAAAAATAGCTATATCGTAAATGCTACAATTCAGTGAAAACAATAACATTTTTTATACTATCATAACTGCATCCTTAAATGATCATAAATTGACTTGGAATTAGCATAATAATTCTATAAAACAAATCAGTATTTATAAATTGAATGTGAAAAAGGATTTAATTTGGCATAAGGAAGGAAATAGATCCTAGGGCAGAACTGGAAAGTATATAGTGGCATGTTAAACAGTAGAAGATTGAGTAATTACCAGAAAATCCAGGATGTTAATACAGTGAATGACTGCTGGCTGAAATGTTTAATACTATGTGAAGGACTGATGGAAGCTGTCCTAGCACATCAAGAACATATTAAACACACAAATTATCCATTAGGATGATTTCAGTCCTTCAATACAAGCATTCAATTAAGGAATACTTCTCTGTAAGCAGAAGGCACACAGAGTTCCTATTACAAACCAAAACTATTTCCATTCTTGGCGTTAAACATAGCTTTATTTTTAAATTTTAAAATCTATAATTTTCATATTATCGTTGGCATTATCAGCTTCTTTGAACTTAGCTGGCATTTAGTGGCCACATACAGATTGAGATCTCACGTGGGAAAAGTTGTCCTCTGATACCAGGCAGAAAAGCAGATGGGGTAGGGGGAAGTAGTGAGAGCAATAACAAGAGAGTGAGTGGAGGAGAGATGGGACTGATATAGTATGAGGAGATTAAAACACCAGGTTTCTTACTTTTTTTGCCAAGCTAACTCAAGTCTCCAAGTCTCTCATCCTTTCAGAGCTCTCTGTGAGTGCTATGCATACCAGGAAAAGTGGCCAAGTAGGTGATCACAAACAACACTCATGTGGAGGCAAGTTGTGGATGCTTCTGCAAATGACCCCACCAGTCCATTGAGGCACCAGTCCTACTGGGAAAGAAGGCCCCTCCTGGGAAGGCGGGGGCAGTTCTCCTTCCAGAGCTGTTTGCTTTCTGATTTGACTACAGAGCTTGCTGGTAAAGACATTAATTGTGAAGAATAGATTTGGGTTTCTTTTTTATAAAAAAAATAAAAATAAAAATCAGAAAATAAACTAAGAGACCAGTTTCTGATGTTCATCTGCATTACGCTGCACTGAAGCAAACAGCAGGTGCATTGCTTGCAATAAGCACATCTAGAAACTGGAAACAGGACTTGTATGCTTTTCTCCAGAAATTCCCTAAAGAAAACTCAAAGATGAAATTTCTTTTTTTCCTAAACTTTTATTTTACTTTTGTATTACTTTGTTTAAAACAGCTGTTGTTTTAAGGCAAATAATTTTATAGCTTAGATTTGAGAGCACACTGTGCTAAAGTTTGTGGCCACTTGTTTAATCTAAACATCCACTGGAATTTTCTGATGGTACTAACTTTACAATATAGTTAAATATCCTTTGTTTTGGGAGTTGTGAATATATTCAAATGCAGGAATGTTTTATAGATAAGTATACTGCAGGCCATGGCCTGAACTGATGATTGAGTACCTGGTGAAGGGGTATGACTGGCCCACGAAGCACAGATGCAAGCAATTCACCTGTGTTTCACAGGTGATGTGAAGGCATAGACTTTGAATCTACCTTCCCTGGGCTCATTTAAGGGCTAGCCTCTGAAGAGGGAGTGTCTCCTGAATGTTCTTTGGGAAGGAATGTTGTACAAGTAGAGGTTCTTGTTATCAGCTGGGTGAGTCAAGTTTTTTCCTGTTTATGACTTTTGGTAGTCCTAATAGTACTTTGACTGGTATTGCAAAGAATCTATCAGAAACAGTGATGTTGCTTTACACGTAGATAAGCATGCAGGTGGAAAAAGATATGTAGTTATATATATATTTTATATATATATATATATATATATATATATATATATATATATATATATATTTGGTTTTGTAATTAAAATCTAAACAGAAGTTACAGTACTTCTAAAATGGTTTAAGGGTCCGTTCTTCATTTGATAAGTAAACTTCAGAATATATATATATTTTTTTCTCTATGGAAGTACCTGCACTTTCAGGTAACTTTGAAAGTAGCCACCTCAGATTTCTATGGAAATGACAATAGGTTCAAAAAGTGCAGTAATACTATGTGGTGGAGTAAGTTCTGAGCTACAAAACACTATTTCTCAACATAGTAGCTACCATTAGCTGTATATTTTTGTTAGTAATGAACAAAAGCCTGTATGCAGTGATCATAAAAATTTGCCTGGCCATCCAGAATATGGCTTGTCACTCATGTTGCTGTCATTGCTATTGAAATAAATCACCCAATTCCTCATTGTGTTCACACTTGCTATAATGATTATGTCAATCTGTGTCACTTCTTGTGTGTTGGAATTTAGTTCCACACCTCTTGCTCCATATTCACATTCATATCAGGTGCTGTTTTCTTAGACTGCCCCTCTGTCATTATGGCAAAAAAAAATGTAGCAGAGGATTACACTTAACGATTGCTGGGAAGGTTTGATCTCTACTGTCATACTATCAATATCCCCAGCTGTTGTTGTGGGCCCACATAATGAAATAGGAGGCATTTACCACTTTTGGAAAAGTCCTCGTACATCAGTCACAGACCATTGAAATGAAGACAAAGTCTGTGTTTGGGATCAGCAAGATAAATTTGTTAGTTGGCCGTACTTTTTTTAGTACCGGGTAATACTACCTTTGCTTTCCATAATTAGAAAGTATTTGTGTTTCAAAACTGTGTCTCAGTTTTAGCAAATCCAATCTTAAACTTTGTAGCAAAAATACTCAGATACAGCAGGCTTTTTTTTTTTTCCTGACTCTAACTTGCTGCCTGCAGAATTGATGCAAGTTTAGCAAAGGAGAAACCCACAATAGCTCCTGGTTTCATTTGCTCAGCCCAGTTTTGGAGTTTCTGACCTCTCCTGTTGGATGGCTCAGTTGCATGCTTGGCTTCTATTACTAGCAGCCTGTAGCACAAATGTCTCTTCTCACCATGCAGGAGAGAATAGAGGTGGTGCAGATTGCTGAAGGTAGGACGACTCTCTTTTGGTGATAACAGAACAACAGACAGCTGGCACAGCAATGGATCTGCCTCAAGCAGCTCAGATCCAGATGAAAAATGATATCTGGGGACTTTGTCCTGGAAATTTAGTCAGTGCTAGATTATAACAATATAGTGATTGTTATCATGATGAGGACAGATCAGCTAGATGATGTATGTGAAATGAAAGTGTGATGATGCTTGGGGAGGAAGAATCACAGTGGCAGAAAGTTAGGTGTGCTTCCCTCACCTAGAGTCCATATGGCACCAGAAGCCACTTGAGGGAAAAAAACAAGTTGGAAAGAGGTGTTTGGTCCTTGGGACTGTGAGCTCTTCTCATCAACCCCAGGCTTGCTCCTCCCAAGTAATTCCTCATGTTCTCAGTATGGGTTTGCACAGTTTACTGCGGGTAGAGAATTGAATCACATTTAATTTGAGAGTTTACTGCCAGACTGCAGCCAATTTTTAAGCCAGCTGTACAGCATTGATTTAAAAAGAGATGGAGACAATTCAAAGCTCTGTGAATTTGGCATAAATTAACAATCTTGGCTGAGTATTACTGAGTCCAAACTGTGTAGTTTGGACTAATTCAAACTTAGAGCTCACAGTGAAATTCGGGAGATGTGAATCCATGCCAAAGAAAAGGTTTGCATATATCTCTGTAAATTGGAAGTGTCAAGTTTTCAACAGCTCAGCTTGATAAGCTAGTAAGGAGAGATTTCCCTTGAAGTCTGCAGCCCTTCTGGAATCCAGAATGAGTGTGTCAAGGCCACATATCACACCTGATATGTGTCTTTGTTAAGCAGCTCCATGTGAATGGGTTGTTAATGACATAAACAATAGCAATTATCAGTATTGATACTATATTGACAAGCTTTGAAATTGTTTGGAGATTCATTCTCCTAAATTAGCTATTTTCTTCTATGCAGTGTGAATACTGCAATTACTGATAGCAAAACGAAAATAGCTTAAGGGAAAAAAACAACGGAAAACCCAACTATCTTGGGAAAATATATTCGGGGCCAAAAAGTATATGGTTTGGAGATGCATATTGTACTCCTTGTGAATATGTTACGGTTAAAACTGGCCTTCTCTGTGTATGATTTGTGCATAATTTCCATGAAAGTATTAATTGCTTATAATTAGTTTCTAAATTGGTTGAGTAGTTTTTAGGTGGAAGTTCTGTATGCAACTTCTCCTAATGAATATTTATGATGTGCAAAATTTTCTATCATATGGTATTTATCTTGCCTTTAATTGGGTAACTGAAATAATGTAAATGGAGAGGGAAATAATCAGCAAAGAACAGATCACAAATGAAACACAAATATTGTTCACTGATAATCATGCATGTAGACAGCTGTGAGTATTTGCATGTGCAGCAGTTGCTTCTCAAACTCCACCAAGAATTATTTTCAGTATTATTAATATATGTATGTTTTAAAGAGTACCATAGGTAGCATAGATGACTTATAAAACCTCTTTAAAGTAAAATCTTTAAAATAAGAGAAGATTAAGGCAAATATAAAGTGTGAGTTGACCGGGCTTTGCTTAGATTAAAGAACTAGAGTTTGGGTCTTCCACTATATAACTGAAGTATCAACATTAAAAAACAAACAAAAAAAAATCAGAACTGAACAGTAGACTCCCTTTTTAATAATAATAAAAAAGTAAGATTTACACTTCAGCTGCAGAGAACTGTATTCAGTAGCTATAAATGCCTACCACTGAAAAAATAGTACATGGAGAATAGAATATGGGAAGAAGAATTTGTTGTCAACGTGATTAATGGTATGTAACTCAATTCCTTTTTAGTATTCTGTAATCCCACTTTTTAACACCTGCTCTGGTATTAAAACAGTCACAAATGGTTGGTTGTCTTATATTAAGGTAACTTGTGATGATGTCTTAATACTTAACTCAGTCACATAATCTGCATTACTAGTGTCCCATTTCTCTTGGTTATTGTTACCTGTGGGACTTAAGAGTATCTGGTAAGCACCCTGTGAGCCTGTGGACACTGTTTCAGGGGACCAGGCTAAGAACACTGTGTGTTCTCATTCTGACCCAGACCTCACATGGGCAGATTAGTCTTGGTTACACTTCACAGGCATTAATAATCACAATTGAAATAGCTTAAAACAGAGTAATGAACTCACCTGAGCATCTCAGTAAGAATATTTATCAATCATTAGAAAAACAGTCAAAAACATGAAAAATTAGTATGCCAGAAGCTATGTAATAAACCCTGTAAAACAAGATACTAGAAAGATTAAGCTTCTCTTCCTCTACAGCAATATATATCTATAATGAGATGCAGTTGCTTTTTACAAATGTGCTGCAGATTAATTAGCTTCAGAATATTGCAGCTTGGTCACAGAACCTTAAAAGCTCTTGAAACAAATATCTGTGGTAAAGGAAGTGAAGTGAATGCAGGAGGGACACTGTGGAAGGCAAATAATCTTGGCTTTTTGTGTTGTCATATTCTGGGACACAATTTCTCTTTAACACCTTTTCACTCAAAAATCTGGATAGGGTGTTACAGATGTGACCTTACTCCTTCAAATTTAAAGTTTCCAGGTTAAGTGAAGGAGAAACTAGTTGGCAGAATTGCCATTTCTCAAAAAAAAAAAAGCATTTTTTAAAGACACTATAGTAAACACTATTTTAATTTCTCCCACTTCCTACTTTATGTATAACTTTTAAAACAGGTCCAGTTTTTTTAAAACAAATGTGCTCAGCCGGAATTATTCAACTGTAGTATAACTTAAGTTAAAGAGAATGTGTGCCATAATTAAAAGCTTTGCTGTGTCAACACTTACTCTTTTCTGTTCATGTATTTTCTTGAGTCCATCAGGGAAAGAGAAGTGCATAGGACTGTGTTTAAGGCACATAACTAGAAAAGTCATCACAATGCATTATGTATAAGGAAATACAATGGTGTACTATAAAGAATTCATCAGTGTGAGTATGAGATGCCTGCATTACTTAAGGAAAGCAATAGACAAAGCTAAATTATGTAGGTTTTCCCAATAAATACCACAAAAGCCTTATGCAGAGTCTGTCACTTGTTATGTGCTGTGTAGAAATAGTTTATATTCATTATTAAAATTTTTGTTTCTACTTCTATATGAAGGTTGATATTTTATTTATAGTAAGATACATCTCTAGATAAAACTTGACGTTATTTGTTGATGCACTAAAGCAATAATTTAGATCCAGACAAACCATATGCCATGGCATGGGAGAACCAGTGCTTTAAAATTCAAAGACAAAGCAGTCAGAAGAATTCATCAGGAGTTGGGTGGTAAGATGATGCCTAGCAAAACTTCTAGACTTTTGGAATATTAGATACCTGTGTATCTCAGAAATTAATAACTTATCTAGAAGTGAGCAATCTTATCCTGGGAGACAAATGTTCTTCAGAAAAAGAGGACAGGTTTATTTTCTTTGTCAGATCTTTTATTTTATTCTGATTAATTTTATTTTCAATATAGCAATTTTAGCATTCTTACTGCTCTTGTTTTGAAATGACTAACAGAGAAGTTGTAGATGGTATCACAGATATAAAGTGAAATTGTAACCCTGGCTACCGCTTCTATGTGAACTTATATTATTGTTCACATTCTTATCTTTTATAAACAATGCCAAATAACTTCAAGATCATTTTCCTTTCCTTTCATCCATGACACTTATTGACCTATAAATTACTCCAATAGCTTTCTTTCCCTATTTGTGCTATTGTGACTTGACAGCTCGTTTTGGTTGCAATTCACTAACACCTGAATGTAACATGTACCATGGAAGTGATGACTCACCGAATCCTGGTAAAATCAGTGGGGGTAATTCCATATGCCTTTCCTCATAAAGTTTTGTAAATACGTCTTCAGGATGGATTAAGATGTGGATTACTTGCTCTATCCTTGCCAAGGAGCTGCAGTAAGAGACATGCCAATGGCTATGGGGGTCCAGTGGCTGCTGCAGATTTTATAAAGGAAGATGTCCCTTTACCTCTGTGAAGGTAAAGGTACTCAAGATCCTTATGCTTATTTTCCTGGCTTCGTGTACCATGTGCTCTCACAGAACTGCAACTGGAACACTGCTTTGGTAGAGCAACTACCTTAACTAGAAGGTAGTTGTTAATGGACTATCTGAAAACTCTTAAGAGTTTGAAACATTGCAGCAGTTTACTCTTGGGTGCTCTTCTCTATTGATATTTCTGAATTATAGTAAATGCTCTTCTCACAAACTGAGAGCTCAGTAAAATATAATGCTCCATCAGAATGCAGGTTATTGAAGGACAACTTCATTCTATGATCCCAAAGGGATAATTTCTTTTTCATCTTTTATCTCTATGTCAGAATACAGAGCCACCAATAAATAGTACATAAAGGAGAACAGAGCAAAAAGAAGAGTGAAAGTTTGCAATCTTATTAGCTCAAGCATAAAAGTACAGAAAAGAGGCAGGGGCTCAAGTTGGGAAAGTCTGAACCTATTGCACTGAAGCATGGTTTGCACTAGTCTAATGAGTTTTCTATCAAATGAGGCATGAAACATACTGCCAGAATATAAAGTCAGTGAAATAACCAAATTACTGTGTAATGCCATTATATGTTTTATCTTATTAGAGAGCTGATGCGGAATACATTACCTTTAAATTTATACAATCTGCAAATCAGAAGAAAAATGCTTTTTTTTAATGAATGAGCCATTCAGATAAGTTGCAATAAAAAGAGAACAGATAAGTTGTATTAAATGGAGATTAAAAATGTCTGAAATCATAAGAAAAATATACATCTGTAAGACTTGCAGGAATGCATAAAAAGAATTGTTCAGTAAAGATGTTAATTCAATGTCCTACTTACAATCCTTGCTTGTCCAGAACTATAGAAACACACATAATTAGGAAGAATAGCATTGCACAGAAAATGTTTGGAAAGACTTTAGAATAACAATTAATAGCTGCAATATCACGATCTTAATGTTAGCACATATAAAGTTAAATTTACTTCAAGTCTTGAGTATTTTAGAACAGTAAGTTTTGTAAACATTTAATCAGCAAGGACTGCTTTACTTAGGAAGGAATTCTGCAAGTTGTAAGTGGTATTTTTGTTAACTAAGGGAGTAGGTGATTAAAGTTTAAAAAATAGAAAGGGAAAGTGAAAGTGATCTCAAGTTGCTTGTTCATAGTCATATTACTATTTCTATCCCAAAGGTACATTTTTGCAACTGTAAGACAATTGGATGCTTTCAAAGTTAACAGAATTTTTATTGCATCTCATGAGGCTGCAAACTGTCTACTCCAATCTCCTCAAATATAAGACTAGATTGTCTTCCCAAATATTCTCCTGACTACTTATGAATTCCATTTTAGTGGTTTTATTGCTATCCACATCTAGGATAATCCTACAATTGATGACAAGTCAGTGTATTGCAACAATAACTGCAATCTGATAAATAAACCATCTTTCATCCTAAATGCCACTGGGCAGTTCTGAATCTTCTCCAAGGTGAAACATTGTTCTAACCACAGCAGTGCTTTGCCTATGCTGGTTCATGCTTTTTTGCATCCTTTTGTTATCTGTTACTGAAACAGTTGTGTGTTTCCTCACAGCTTGCTGTTTAACAGACAACTGCCCATCAACCTCCTTAACATCCCTTTATCTGCTCAATGTTATACTGACACTGATAGACTATGCTTTCATTTTTAACATGTCCCAGGTGTTTTCTTTCTAGATAGATACCCTTGGCAATAGAGTGCTGTTGAACTCTGTGGAAAGAGATAACTTTCATTAAAAATTTATCTCCTGCTTGCCTGGTATTTTCCTGGTTTACATGTTTCTGAAGGCATTTTGATGCTTTCTTGTACGTGGGAATGTTTCCAGGCTTCACATCAGTGTGTTAAATTAGAACTAGGACTAGCAATTCAGTCTTACTGATTAGTAGTGTTTTTCCCTTCTGGGCAAGGAAATTCCTGTACTTTTTAAAGCATGCAACCTGATTTTTTTTTTTAAATGTTGCATGTGTTTGTCTTAATGCAGCACTATATTTTGGGAGATGTCAGAGTGGAAGAGCTGGGCAATGATGAGGCCCCTCATTGATGTTGCAGGCTTATGTATTTATATATTAATGGATTTTGGTAGGTTTTGATTTACTTTTTATTAGTGACTTGTCAGGAGGAGGCCTCTCTTCCATGTTAGCGGATCTCAGAAATCATGGAAGCTGTTATCTGCTGGGCTAGGAGGAAGGAGGAGGCTTAAGTTAAATAATCTGGGCTTCAACAATGTCCATTCAAAAAGAGGAGGGGGGAAATATTCAAAATTTATTGTAGCTTTAACCCTACCTTTTATGGCTGTAGTTTACAAATCAGTTCCTCAGATGCTGGGAAGAGCAAGGTCTCTAATTAAAAGCAGGTAGTTATAATGAGCACTTCAGATATAGCACTGGCACGGCCTATCTACCCACAGCAAGTCTAAACAGGTAGTGTCACCAGCCAACAGGAACACACCCTCACTTTATTTCTAAAACCGACTGCTTGCATTTCATTTGACTACACAAACTGAATCTTGTTGCAAAAACCTGGTGGTGGTAAATTTTTATTGGCACGCTCTTTAATAGCAAGATGGTACTGAATCAATTGCAGCATAAGTTGACAAATCTTTCTTAAAACTTCTAATGCTTGTGGCATGTGGATTTCGTTTTTGGATACTCACATATTTTTAGAGCAAAAATGTAGTTGACACAGTCTTTTGGGTCTAAATGCAATCTGCTTTTCCCTTAAGTCTGCCTCAGTTACTTTCCTGTTCTGTTAATGAACTAACTGTAGGTTGTTTTTTTTTTTTTCTCACATTGAGAAGAGAGTGAGTATCCTGACTGGACTTATGTATCTCTAAACTCATATTTCTTTAGTATTCTTGGGTATCTTAGTGCAGGAAAGCATTTACAGAGTTAAGCCAGTGCTCTCAGAGCACAATGGTTACTATGCCCCATTGGTTTAGATCTCAGATTTTCTGTAAGACCCTCATTACTGAGCGTATGTTGAAGAACACTGTCAGTACTATGATTCACTGCAATCTTCCATTTTTTTTTTATGTTGTCATAACTGACTAATGATACTAACACTGTAGATTCATAATTTTCTCTCTCTGTGTGTGTGTGTGTTTGAGATGTAGCTAAGAGCAACCAATTGTTTCTCAGTGTAACATCTCTCTGTTTTGGAAGTCCTAAAGAAGCTTTATGTCACATCGTCCCAGTCCCTTGAATGTGGGCTATTTCTGTCTGTTAACTGCTGCTGTTCACAGAATCTAAAGAATACTGAAATTTGAGCAATCTTTTTCTTCCATCACCTGCACTGTGGCCATTGCTTCCATAATATGGAAAATTTTTATACGTATTTCTTGTTTTGGTGGAACTTCTTGAGACCCTTCATTTCCTCAGGGCCTTCTTCAGTTTTTATCATTCTAATTGGATCAAATTTATTGTTTTTTTTTTTTTCCCCATGCAATATGCAAGAGTGGTGACTTTGCTTTGTTGATTTAGTAGAAGTCTTCTGATGCTTAGCTCTCAACTCACAACTCTGCCTATGCAAGTGCAGAATCTTTCGAACAGGAATGTGCTGAAGAAGAGGCCTGGCAACAAATGCTGGGCTCCGTAGACCCTGTATGTGTTGAGGAAATAGCTCAGAAGTCTGCTCATGTTGGGTAATCAGAACTAAATCTCCTGTTTTATATCTCCTCCCACTTGTACTGTCCCCAGATAGCTACAAAAGGAGATGGGCTGCTGTTTACAAGTAAATTTCCTCAAGTATGTGGAGTTGGACTAGTGAAAGAAGTGGAAGGTAATCTACTCAGTGGCTTAAAGAATATTATCCTGCTTGAAGCTTCCTTACTTCTACCTACTAGAGCAAAACTTCCTTGTCCACTAGACAAAAAAAAAAAAGTTTGGGGCTAATCCCAAAAGCCCTTCTATGGCTTTTTATTCCTTCAGAAGGATCTCAAGAACAACTCAGGGGAGACTTGATTCATTTGTCTCTTGAACCCTGACAGCTATTAAAATGTGGCTGTCAAAATGAAAGCTCTGTTAGTGTCCTTTGTCCATACACCCCCCCCCCAAAAAAAAAAAAAAAAAAATTCCAGGTGAAGGAAGACTATTTTTGGAAATTAGCCCCTCTAGTTGATAAAGTCCTTTTATTTTTTTGTCTTAAATGGTAAATAAAGGTGGTGAACTTATCCTTCAAAAATGTTTAAAATTAGTTAAGCTGGATCTTGTGAAAAAGGTTTCAAATACAAAGTAACGAATCTAAAGACTCTCCAGTCTTTTTCTGCACTGTATCTCAGAATTGAATTTTTTTTTGAAAGAAAACATTACCTAGTGCAATTTTGCTGAATAGAAAAACAATAATTGTGCGGAGGAAAAAATGCTGCTTCATTTGGCATTAGACCATTCTAATGACTTGTAATAATGGCATCTTTCTCTACTTAATAGTATATGAAACTAATGCCTTGAAGAGGCAATTCAGAATTACAAAGTTGGTTGCAAGTAGCATCATCTGTAAGCATTTTTAAGGAAATCATGTGGAAGACCATAATGAATACCAATCAGAAAAGCAGATATCTGACATGACTTGGACATGTTTATTTTTTTAACTAACTAAAGTATTTTAAAGGAAATATTTTTTTACTGGTAGAAAATTGAGGTTGAGTAACTGATTGTATTGATTTATCCTCTAGAGAATTAAAATTAATCATAACTCAAGTTTTGTAGTTAATAATTAATGGGAAAGCAGGACAGAAAACAAATACATTGATTGTTTTATATATATTTATACATACATACATATATATTTTCTCCTCTTGATACATACTGAAGTGGGAAGTAGTAATTGGTAGGGAGCAGCACACGTGACCTGGAAATCAATGTTTTTCTCTGCAGAGTAGAAAAGCTTAAGAAACATAATTTGAGAGAAGAAAATAGATGGGGGGCAGGATCTTGCTCTAAACTATTATTTTACTGGTAGACAGTATTCCATAGGGTACTGTAATGTATCTAGAGACAAAGCTGTGGGAGTATGCAAGTTATTTATTTATAAACTTATGTGTATTGTACAATTTAACAAGCTACAACAAGTATTCTGAGTATTTTGAAGTTGTTTACAGTGATTTTAGCAGTGTAAAGCCTTTTCAATTTACAACTTCAGAGCATGCTCAATGGGTATGTGTTCCTATGACATCATTAGTAGGATATTGCTCAGTGAACGAAACAGAATAATGTCATACTCTTCTAAATCAAATGAAAACAGAAATATGGGAATTGTTTTAGGGGATCACATCATCAGTCCAGTATTTTGTCTAAGAATTGTCAGTGCTCGCTGACAAAACACCTAATCCCTTCCACACCAACAGGTAGTGAAACAGTCTCAAACCAAAGCTTGACTATGCATGTATTTGTGTAAAAATTCACTACATTGGAATTGCCTTAAAGTTCATGTAAAAATGTAAAATTGGTATTATACTCATGGTTGTGTCATGAAAACCCATAGAGATGTTAAGAGGTTCTTCTTGAAGCTGATTAAATTCAGCAATGATACAGAAGTAAGGAGCTGAGCAGCTGTGAATTATGTAACTGCCAGCAGCTGTGGCATGGGATATGTGGCTTGTCTTCAGAAGGAGAAATAGGAGTAAGGAGCATGAGGCGAGCAGTCAGTGTCAGTCCCAAGTTACTCCTGTATTATGCTTTTGATTTGTTTTGAAGAAATGTATCAGGAGGCTGTTCCGAGGAATAATGCCTGTGTGGTGACTACTGCAGGTTCCTTATTCTTTGCTCAACAGTAGGCTTCAAACCAATGAAGACCTGCAAAAAATGCAAGCTGTTTGGAATTGGTGTGAAATCTGCACTATGGGGACACTGCTCATCTTTACAAAAGTTCTTAGCAACTCTGAAATTACTCGTATGCAGTAATAAACTAGCATAGTAGTAGAATTAAATGAACACTACATGTTCCTGAGTTTGGACATTTAACCTTTTTCTTTTCTCAAGATCACTTCCATAGTTGACATTTGAGTTTAATGTATAATTGACTGCTTACCAGAAAAATTCTATATCTTATAATTAAATAACCAGCAGGCACTGTGTTGGTTGGGTATATTTGGTAAGCAATATTGATGAGAATTTCTTACTGTAACAACATGCATGTGTATTAAGTTCAGCAACATGAGTTCTTTGTCTCTGAACATTGTACAATCAATATTCTATTACTGCAGTGTGAACTCTGCTGCATTGTAGCTAAATTAAATGTGAAAGATTCAAGAATGCAACAATGGAAGGTATTCTGATTTCTATATCTAAAACACATGTAGGTTGTTTCTTTCAGTAATAACTCTACTCTGATACCTGTTGCTTCAATTATTACTGGTGTAATTTCATTAAACAGCAGTGCTGAAAGTTTTATTTTAATTGGGACTTTCTTCAGTAATAATTTCAAAGCATTTTCATTTTCTTCTTGATGACTTTGTATTCTTTCTGCTGTTTTGTTTTGTATAATGAAGATCTCCACAGCATCAAGAGATCCATTAAATAGATAGCTTGTATTTTTTTTAACCAGAAATGATATTTGATTCAAACCAGACTGGCCATTTTGTGAAATGAGGTCTTAAAGTGGGATGAAATGCTTCTTCAGAGCAAAGGGAAGGGTGTGAAGCTATTACAGTACAAGTTGATGTAACATTTGGATATCAGTAAAGTTCATGATAAGGTTTCTCACAGTACCTTTCTGGAAAAAATGTCCAGTACATAGCTAGAGAAAACCATATTGTGATGGAAAACAGTTGGCTGACAGATTGCCCTAACGGGTTGTAGTAATTGGAACTGCATCAGGTTTGTGGCTTGTCAGTAGTGGGATTCCACAGGGCCCTGTTTTAGGGCTGGTTCTCTTCAATATTTTTATCAATGATTTGGGTCTAGGACTCAAATGCATACTAAGCAAGGTTGCAGAACTGTTGTCTCCCTCAGAGGTACAGAGGTCTTGTGGAGAAATCTTAGCAAATTAGAGGGTGGAGCAATCACAGAAAGAGAAAAGCCTTCATACGCTGTTCCCTGAAATAATTACTGTGACATCTTTTGTCCAGGGTTCAAAAAATCTCTTATTTACCCAACCCACTCTGCTACTTTTGCTGAATTGAATTTTGGATTTATTTGGTCATTTTTTGGGGGGGGAGTAAAGTTTATCCACATGACTTTACAAGTCCTGATTTGCTTTTGCTTTAACTACTTCGTACATCAATTTCATTGGTATTACCGAGTGGATGTCACACTACTCTGTTCCCTCCTCTTTCCTAAATTCTGTGAGAAAAATATGGGGAAACAATGTTTTTAGAGAAATCAGGATATCCAGTTCTCTCTCTCATTTTTAACGTGTCAAAGCACCATACCACATGTTCAGTATTTGAATGGATTTTTTTTCTAGTACCAGTGGCCAAAGAGAGAGGTCAGAAAAGATCATTTCTCTATGGGTGCTGATTGGAAGACAGCTCTCAGCCCTCACTGCTACCTTCATAACAGCAGGAAAGCACTGGTGAGGGAAGAGCTGTGCTGCAATGTTATGCTATACTAGAGGGTTTCATTTGTCACAGAAGTGTCGTAGGTGGGAAGATTGAAGTGACCTTAAAAGGTCCTGACTGCTGTGCCTCTTTTTTTCTGACCATTTGTCATATTTTGTAACAAGCTTTAGAATCCTAATCCTGTCCTCTGGTATGTGTCCTCTGCTGCACATCTAGTATGAGTTCTTTCATCCAAACCATCAGTGCAAGCATTAAGTTGTTGAAGACTGAGAGCAGGCCTCTAGGGAATCCATTGGCTGTACCATCTAATTCATGCTTTCTTAAAAGAATCAGGTGAGGCAATGTCATAAACCACACTGAAATCTAGTTGTTTCAAAACTGTTGCTTCTGCTCTGCCTATGAAAACCATAATTTGTGTCATAGGAAGAGAGCAGATCAGCTTATCTTGTCCTGACTGCTATTTGTCATGCTGTTATTTTCTAGGGCTTACACACTGATTATTCCCTTCATCTTTTTTTCCCTAAGGAAAAGCTGTTTCTCTTCTTCCTTCTTGCCCTCTTTGTTTGTTTGTTTGTTTTTAGCACCACATTTGCCTTATTTTATGGACTATCTCTTCATTCTCTGTGATATCTCAATGACAACAGCTAATGCTTCTGAGATTGCTCAGATACTATTTCACACAAGAGTGAGATTCATTAGGCACAACTGATGTGAAAAAAGTTAATTTATCAAAGTATCTGCTGCATCTGATGTCTTACTCCTTTTTCACTTGTGCTAATTATATTAATTGCTTGACATAAAATGGTGTTTTTTCTTTCTACGTAACATTGAATCACAAGTTGCTATCTTCAGCAGGGCAGGGAATATTCACTTAGGCTTCCATCTCAATCTGCTTATTTTCTCTTGCTAGTGATATCTCATTTTGTACCTCTATCTTTGCATTTTTGCAAAGCTTGTAAAGGCTCTTGTTTCAAACACATTTCTATCAATTCCTCCTGACTTACAGTTTCTGTGTGAATTGATGCACAAATCACAGGAGGATCAATCATTTTAGCCACCTACCTTCACTGAGTTTTATTCTGTCCCCCATGATGAGATTGCATCCTCTTCTTTAAAGAACATTTGACTTACTAGGTCTTAGCTATTAGTTCGCAGAGTTTCTTTAAACTTTGCTTCATTTAAGTCTGTCCTTAATTGGCAGGACAGTTCTGCTCATCTTGTATCTCTGTCATTTTGTATATGCTTCCACCCAACCTCAATTTCACAAGCAAGGTAACATCCAATGCTATTTTTTCCCTATGCATCTCTTTTAGAAGCTGTACTTGTTCATGGCTAAGTGAATTAGTTCATGATGTCTTTTGCAGTGATTAAATCATTTTAAGATTTTCTTCTCCTGGTTATTCACTATATTTATTCTATTAGCGTTTGGACGTCAAAACTCACTTCTCATAGCTTCACCATGAATAAAAATATACTCCCTAAATAGAGTCCTTCCCAATATAACCTTATGAGGTATTTGTTCTTTGTTGCAAATGTGAAGCCCTTTCTTTTTGCCTACTTTTGAGAGGAGCATGCAATGTTATTTCTATGCTCTTCACAGACATGAATATTAAAACAATTTTAAAAGAATCATTTGAGTTGGAAGGAATCTTCAAAGGTCATCTAGTCCAAATCCCCTGCAATGAAAAGGGACACCTACAGCTAGATCAGGTTGCTCAGAGCCTGGTCCAGCCTGACCTTGAGTGTCTCCAAGGATGGATATCCATCACATTTCTGGGCAACCTTTTCCAGTGCTTCCCTTCCTCTTTTTATTTTTTCTACAATGAAAACAGACTTAACAAACATCAAAACAGGCAGGGCCTCCCCACAAGGCTGGATTGCTTTGCTCTGTGGGTAGGTTGGGATGCAACAGGCAGGCATGAAGATACTCCCTTCTACCATCCTTCCAAGCTTATATCTATGCAAGGATGAGCAGATGTCCAGAAACAATGATTGAGTGTTGAATGAGCAAATGTGAGAAGTTAACTAATTAGTGATATATGCTTAGCTAGCAAAAATTGATGTTTATCCAGTACCTGTATGTTTAATTAAGTGTCAGGAAGATTGTGAACCTGAAGTATTCAGCCAATGAGGAACCGGGCAGAAAGAGATAAGAGTCAAGTAATAGAGCACAAAAGATGTAATGCTGTTTTCTGCATGCTCTCCTGCTTGCAGGATGCCCGCCTTTGCAATTGCAAATAAAATCTGTTTTATCAGAAATACTGTCCTGATAAATTATTTGGATATTTTCAGCATTACTACTTGAGTGTTCATGATGCAGATAATGCCTTTTGAACATACCATCATTTATTTATTTTTGTCTGTTTACTCAATAAAAGGCCAAGGAATATTTTTGTGTCCCTCCTAGTGTGGCTCTTCTCTCCATATCTAACCTTGTTTTCTCCCAAAAATAGGTTAGCTGTGTTTAGTGTACATAAGTGGTCTACTTCTAAGCATGTACCATCCTCTATACTATGCCTGTCTGCTACCTATAAGAGTATTAACTAGCATTGGGCAAAATCACACTGGGGCACTGAAGTAGTTAAGTAAAACAAATACTTATGGGCTGGGAAACTACTTCCTTCCTCAGGACTTTTTTTGCAAATGCAGTTCCAAGAAAACCTCTCATTAAGTTGCTGTTAGCTATGCAGTGACATTCTCAGGAAATCTGCTCTGCTTTACTTGTTACTAATGAAATTTAAGTTCAGATTTTCCAAATATTTTACCCAATGCATAATTGGAAGACAATGATTATTCCACCACACTGAAATATTTAATAAGTTGTTATTTAAATAAAAATCAAAAGTATCACTGTGCATTTCATCACAGCGCAAATAAAAATATTTGAAGAACAGTGTGTGTCTAGAACAACAGTTGAATACCAGGAGAAAACTGAGTTCTAACAGCTTTTTCCTAGGCCTTGTTTTAAACAAAAAATGGATAGTGCTCTAAAAAACAGGCTGTGGTATTTATGCAGGGCAGTTAAACAAAAATGACCTTTTAGATTTTGCATTTCTATCTCTTACATGAATGATTCAACTCTGAGAATTTGGGTTTTAAAAGTCTGTGTAGAATTAACTGAACAGGTGCTACTTCTAACAGTCTTATTATTTAGTATTTCATGTTATATATTATTTAGTATTTTATTTTTTTAGCTTCAGTAAGTTTGTTTTTGATTCGTTATGACTGAGAATAATTTTTCTTTAACTGCAATGGAACCTGGGAGATACAGATCAGTGCTATGTACTGCCTGGTGCAGCATGCTGTTCTCAGCAGTTGTTTTGATTCTGTGGAACTATGTCCAAAGGTTAACAATGAGTGTAAGTCCTGAGTGAAGCACATATCTCTGATATCTCTGAGCACCTGTATATGTTGTGCTGTCCCTGCGCTTGAAGAAGAAAGCTCTCATTACCATATTCTCTCTTGCCTGTGATAGACAATCTCAATTTCTCACCTCTTTATGCCTGAGAGTGTTATGAACTATGATTGTTTACTGCTAAGGGTTAAAGCTATGTGACAGGCTTGAGCAAGTCTAGAAGTCTGGTTATACCTCCAAGGCAGTTCTACTTTCCCATTCTGCCTCATTTTCCTCTCTTTCACTCTTCACTTCGCAGTCTTGACCTCTCTGTTGAGTTGGCTCTGTGCTTCCTCTGATCTTGCTCCAAGCCAATGCGAACTTGCTCAAATAGTAGAAAATCAATCTAGTGGAACAGGAAAAAACAAAAAACAAAAAAATTAAAAATTTCCTTCTGTGTTAGAATTGGTTACTGCTTGTGCTGAAGAGGTAGAGTTGTGGGGCTAAGAAAGATGACATTCAGAATGTATGTTTGCATACATACATGGTTTTCTTTTTTGATCATGGCAAATATTAAATAGGCTCATCTGCATCATGTAACCTCTATGCTTGGAACTGATTCAGATGTATAGAAAATTTACTTAAGGGTAAGTGCATCAGCTGAGAGGCAGTAAGATGCAATAAACTCAGCCATGGATAAGACTTTTGTCTAGCTCCATTTATTTGAATAATAACTCTCTGGTAAGTGCAACACTTGAACTTTGGTCAGATTACCTCCATTGAAAAGTATATTTGGATTTGTAGACTTTGGTCAGCAGAAAAATCAATGGATAAATTCCAGTCTAATTCAGCTAACAGCCTTGTGCTTCAACTTAGATGCCCCTACTGCTTAGACAGATAAAAATTTGTCACTGAAGACATTAGCCTCTTTCTATTGATTAGAGAGGGAACTTTGACCTTTAAATCTGGAGAACCAAAGGAAGTGCAAATAAGGTGCCTAAGGCTGGGTGACTGGATCCTGCTCATTGAGCATTCGAATAAAGATAGAAGAAAAAAAAAAGTTAGAAAAAAAAAGGCCAAGTTTGGAAGGCTCCTCTGGAGATCAGTTAGTTCCAAATTACTGCTCAAGGCAGGGTCTCCTAGAGCAGGTCAGATTTTGAATTTTTCCAAGAATGGTAACTCTAAAACTTTTGTTTAACCTGCTCCATTGTACCTAGCATTGATTTTTCACTTTTCTTATGTTCAAGTGTACTTTCTTGTACTTTGGTGTGTGCTCATTGTCTCTTGTCCTTGGCAACATTGAGTCTGGCTGCGTTTTCTTTACTCTCTGCCATCAGGTACTTATGCACCTATGTTGTGGTTTTATCTCTAGATCTGTGTCTGTGGCTGGAAGACAGCAAGCCCGCAAGCTTATCAGCCCAAAGAGGGGAGAAAGGGAGGGAAAGGGGAAGGAAAAAAAAAAAAAACACAAAAAAATAGCAGCAATGCTCTAAGGAGGAACACAAATGCAGTTCACTAATTATAATAGTGAAAATGCAAGTTAATTAAGATTGACGCTAATATATCAAGTAAATTTGAGAGTTTCTGAAAACTGAAGTTCTTACTCTTATCCACCAGGGAGCAAAGAGATGGTCCAGTGACTTCCAGTCAGTTTTATCTTTCTCCCCAGAAGACGGAAATGAAAAAGCAGTCTTCTCTTTTGAGTCTGGAGCTGCAGCATTAACTCTTTATTTCCCAGTTCACTGCATATTGTTATGATGTGGAATACCAATAACAAACAGCAAAATCACGACAACCTAATTCATAAGTTCCTCAGCACCTTCTATTCTCCAGGCTGGACAACACCAGCTCCCCTCTTCTGTGTTGGCAAGTTGTCACTGAAACACTCCAGAAAACTTCTGGATTGCTTGTGCCCTTCTGTAAAGTCCCTCCAGATGATACTGGGGTTATTCAAGTACCCCATGAGGATAAGGGCTTGTGACTTTGTCCAGTTTTCTGAAGAAGTCTTAACCTCCTACTTCCTCCTGATCGGGTAATCTGTACCACAACATCAATAACTTTTCTTCAGATAACAATATTAATACAGATAATTTTATTGTAGTATGGAAATATTTTACACATTTCTAGAAAAACAATCATTCTAATCATCTAGACAGTAATAAGAAAAATTGAATAATGGTATAAGGTAAAGTGGGTAAGAGGCCCTGAATAAACCATCTCGTTTGAGTGTAATTTTTTTTACTGTATGTTATTATATTATAATCTTAGTTTATTTTAGTAATCTAGCTACATTGTTGATATTAATATTTTAAAAGAAAACTTTCCAAGGCAAGGAACATGCCTTCCTTTGTGTTTTGTATGATAAGTAGATTGTTGCTGAGAAGTATGAATAACTGCTTAGTGGCCTCAGCAAAAATGACTGAATTTGTAGAGTAACTTTATGTAAACTCTACTTGTCCTTGAATTTTTTCTCACTTAAATACTATACATATGCAAGATACTCTACAGAGGTTATTGCAAATGCATATGCAGTGCTTAAACAGTGACATAATAGAAGATAAAGGCAAGGAACTAGGATAAGAACAGTAAACTTAATGAAAAAAGGTAAGCTATATGATACAGGGCAACAGAACTAGGACGATCAAATACTATACTAGGAACATAAGATGATTTGATAGGTGGGATGTGGTTAATGAGGCTAGACTTCATAATTGCAAAACTGAAATACTAGGACAGCACAATGGGTAAGGAAGTAGGACAACAGTGATTGAGATTTCTTAGCAGGAAGGCTTGCAATTCTTCACTGTAGCACTAATAATCCTTGATAGATATTGCATCAGGATTCATTCAGAATCAAAATCTTTCTCTCTAGTTACTTGGTTTGTGTGGCTTTTATTTCACTCTTCAGAACAGCGGTACTCTGTCAAACTGGGAGCTCAAGCGAAGACGAGTTGGTGCAGGCAGGGCAGCTCAGCTGCACCCAGCAAGGCAGGCTGGCTTGGGGGCTCCCTGGCAGTGTAGTGGAGTGTCCTAAAGCTTTTCAGTGCTGTTGGCTTCCTCAGAGCATGTGATTCAGAGCCACCCAGCAGAAATGAGCTGGGTTAGCACAATGACGGTATGTGCTGATGAATTTTTTCTTTAAGACTATCAAGATTCAAAACAAGCCTCCCTGAGGATAGATCATAAAGGTAGATATTATTGCAAATGAAAATGTATGAGTGACATCGTATTGCTGCGAAAGGCAATGCTAAATAATCATCTTCTTATCTCTAACAACAATGAAGAGCATATGTTACTGTGTGATTAACAACCTGGTTCTGAAAAACCACAGGTGAGTTTCTAAGGGAGGTTGCTGAGGTTTTTCATATAATTCAAGGAAACCAATTTTCTTAGATTTATAAAATTTTGTGGGATTAAAGCCCAACAGTTTATTGTGTGTTAAATTGGTAGAACAGAGCATTCAGTTTTATACTTGCATTAATCTCCATTGCAGAAGTATTAGAGAACTGTGTGCCTGGAAAGGCAAAAGCTGTTGTGAATACTGCAGTACCATGCAGTGATGTAAAAAGCCTCATGTGAGTTGATTAGTGATCTAGTTAAACACAGAGGATCTATTTTGGTATACGTGAATATCAAAAACATTGAAAATATAGCTTGGAAAAAAACCCTGAAGTGAAGACAGCATTTTCCAACCACCTAAGCTGGCTGCAAAAATGAATTCTTCAGACTTTCCAAAAACACTGAGCCTACCATTAAGATGGACTCTTGCTTTATCTTGGCTCTCTGATCTTTTGTGTTTTTCCAACATCAGAATACAACAGAAATAAAATGGAAATTAGAAGTTGAAGTTAGAAGAGTAGAATAGAACTCCAAACCAAATCTTAGTTTTGGATAATGACATAAATCTGGCATTTTTATGCTGTCAGTCTCCAATTCCCTTTCCTATGTTGTTACACTGTATCATTCTAATTACAAAATTACAGAAGACTTTTAAGGAAACTGTGAGTTTTGGGTCTGGAACACACTTTCTTACACAATGAGAAAAATGGAGAACTGAAGAAGTGGATCACGAAAAGAAGCACTGCTGCTGGTAGAAATTAAAAAGAGGTATTATTAGACATGAGGAATTTCAGTAGGAAATGATAAAAACCAGCATAATGATTCACATTGTTATGCTTATTTGGAAATAAATGGTAGTGATTATGCAAGTCCTTTATTTCTGATTTGATAATACTTGTTGATAAAAAGTATAGGGAATTACATAATTTAGAAAAAGTGCTTGGTTCTGATGTAGATATAGTGTAACAGCCCTCCATGCTGCCTGGTTTGGGAACTGTCAGTCAATTTACATCTTGGTGAGCATGAACCACAAGAACATTCCAGCATGTAATTTTGTTACATAGACAGTATTTCACAGCAGTCTCATGCCCAGAGCAGATGAACACAAATGTGGCCAGCTCATTTGTCTTGGCACTGCTGACCAGTTAATAAGTTTTAGCCACATGTTTGTCCATTACCAATTAGGGATATTCATGAAGTCATCAGATTCTAGTTCACTAGGAGCATGTAGAAGGTAAAAGTCTGAGCATCACAGTCTGCCCCTGGTTGTTTGCCTGAGCACTGTACCATTCTTGAATTTAAATATCATGGCTGTGTGTAGAAGGGCAGACGGTGTGTGTTAACATAGTTATAAATAATATAGATATCTCATGTACATGGAGTAAGGGCTGAATGTTTCTTAAATGCAGGAAACGGATGTATTTTTTCTGCACTTCCTCTGGCAAATAAGAATTTCTGTCTGATTTCTAAACTAGGCTTCACACAACGATGGGAAAGGTTTGTTGTGGTAACTATACCACATATATAAAAAATGTTCTAATGTAGGTTCAGCTTTATCAGCAAAGAGATATTGCTTATACCAGTTCCCCAAAAGAAACAATAATTGGAATGTATCACTTATCCCCTATCTATGGTTTTGTTTCTACAATTAAACTTGGATTTTTATATATCTACTTATTTTGCATAGAAATGAGCACAGAATAACACAACTTTAACTAATAATCTATACTGACGTTTTAGATTTGCCTTAGAGGAAAACACCTCTTTACCCTCCCACCTTTACTTCAGCTGAATTTCATACGATGGTAAAGAGAGCTTCCACTGTGTTACTGATTTATTTATTCATTCATTCATTTATTTTGTGATACATGTTGACTTTTTTCATTTTAGCCTTCAGCACATAGGAAGAGAAAAGATGTTAGGTCTATATATGAACAAGAACAGGAAGAAGACACCACACTGCCTTATTCCTCTATTCTACCAGTCCTAATATATTCTGTTTTTTTCTGATGCTCTTGTTAGCTATGATCAGGAGCAAGAACAAGATTATTTCAATGTCTGTGGAGCAGAAGGAGAACTGACATACTTAGGGGCAGAAATATTTCAGACTGACAACAAAAAAGAAGCTTAAAGGTATTTACTTTAGCCTTGCTAACTTTTCAATAAGTAACTGTTCTGCCTTTTTGTTATGAAATTTCTATCCATCCTAGCATATAGCTGTTGCCTTCAAATGAATTGTTTATGTATCTTTTAAATAATGTTTACTATATCACTTCTAGGATCTTACAGTAAGGGCATAGCTAGAGAAAGTAGGACTCTGTCTAGAAAAATCAGGACAGTGTGTTCGCATGTCCTTCAAGATCAAGCAGATTAATCTCTTGAATTTGCTCTTACCCTCTATGTAAATACGTAAAAACAGGCTGGATTATTAGGTTTACCTTGTGTAGTCACTCTGGTGACACTGACCTACACATCAGCCTCCTAGAGTTCTATAAGAGATAAGATTAGTAAGGAAATAAAGTTCAAGGGTCAGAGCTTTGGTAAACAGCTGAAGTTGAAGGAAGCAGTTAGTTAATACAGACACATCAAATAGCTGTTTAAGTTTCAGACCTTGGATTTGTAACATACATGTATACACAGAGGAAGAAACAAGTAAGGCAACGTGCCCCTAATACAGATATCACAGTGAATGAGAGGTTTCATGAGACTTCTCCCAAACTTTCTAGCTACTACAATATTGAGAACATGGCATGTCCTTAAGACAGAATTCTGCCTGTGGGCTTTTCATCACACAGATGCTACTCTTACCTCATGTTTTACTTTTACTTGGCTTGGGCAGGATGCTTGCTCACATTCACACCCTTTTCTAAGAGATTACACTAAACTCACTGCATGCTTCCTCAGTCCCTAGGGAAGAAGCAGGTTGGCTTGCAGGCCTTTGCCCATGTAGAACCTCTTGCAGTATCAGGTGATGCAGAGATGATGCCCATGATTGCCCATGATTCTGCAAAAGCAAGAAGAGATGTAGCTGCAGCTCTGGAAGTAAGACAAGCTATAAGATTTAGGGGAGATGAAATGCAGTTTGGTATCCTCTCTGGGCTCTGCTTTTATAGAAATATAGCAGTTGCTATACTTCATCATTCACTCTAAGATTCCTACTTTCTGTGAATTGGTTTTCTCTTGAGCATCTGAAGAATGTATTTACCTTGCGTAGGTTTAACTTTAAGAGTATAGTGAATATACAGATTTCTAAGGACTGCATGGATTTTGAACTTTGAGCTTCTTTTTGAAGCTCAGAAGCGCGTGTAGAATGAACTCTTATTGCTGGCAACTGTCTTCAGCAATTCCTACAGATATAAAAGGACTTGAGGATCACAGCGGGAAAAGAGGAAAGAAATTCAGTCTTTCTTTCAGAGCTGTGCATCTTTAATTCCCTTTGATCTTTTTGCTCAGTATTTGATTAAATGTTTGGATGTAGGCTGAACTACCTAATCAGAGGCAGTTCATAATAACTCTGTATTACTGCTATGTGGTTCAATTTTCCTCTGTAATCTTGCAGACCAGGGTATAAGGACTTGGAGTTGGTTTCATTCATAAGTGAGAGGATATATAAGGTCAGTTTCATGCTGCTTTTAAGATTTTTCAGAGGCAGTTCTCCAGGTACAACAAATCCTGTATCTGTTTGCTGAAGCAAATTGACAGTGTAAAAATAATGTCTTGTTGTTAGTATTTACAGTGGTGGATACAGGGGGAGAGTACTTCATACTTGTTAGCCAAGACTAATGTCGACAGAGCATTTCAGATACATAGGTACTTTAACCACAGCCTCAGACCTGGATAACCTTGATCTGAACAGCTCTCTAATGTCAGGATTTTTTTAATCCTGCTGTGACTTTCACAATGATTTTCTTTTTCATAATGAGTCAGACACTCATTCTAAAGATAGTTCCAGATGTAACTTCCTACCTTGCTGCTACTTCTCTAGATTTAAAATCTATTTCTGATAACTGAGATTTAGGCTACGCTTGTGTTGCTGAATTAAACAATGGTAGAACATTCACAGACAGAAGGATCCCTGGCACTGTTTTCACCCACGATAGTTAGCATTTTCTGAATCACTGTCCAGGTACAGTGAGGGGCTCAGAACAAGCCAGGGACTATGCTTGTTGTGGCAGTTTGGATGACCTTTGTTTTGGAGGCTAAGTGAACTTAATTGCAGAGACATGGCTGTGTTTTGCCAGCTGCTCTTAGGGACAGAAAATGTGTCCTGGCATGTTTCCTTTACTAGTATGGATATAGCCTTCAGGTTTTTTTTTTCTTTGGTCTGTTAGGAAATGTTTTCCTTCAGATGAGGCAAAAAGATAAATCACTTTATCTATTCATTTATGACTTGGACCTAAGAAGAAGCTAGTGATCTCATGGAACTTTTCAACAGAAAAACAGGAAGAGCTTGTGTATCTAACATTATCCTTTGTCTATGCAGGTAGTATTTGAAAGGTGAACTACTTTTCTCAAATCACAGTAATGTTGCTGTTTGGCTTTGCATTTAAGGGTGATTTGCCATATTAGAAGCACAACATGCCAATGAAAAAAAATTACTTAATTCTCTTTTGGTCAGTTTTGTGCTAATTATTTGTTGTCTTCATTGAAAATTTAATTCCAAAATGAAGGTAACTTTTCTGAATGTTCTCCTGAGAAAACTTTCTTAATGCCCAATATCTTCTGATGTTAAGCTAGAGATGAAGATTGTTTATTATTATCATAGAAAGTATTGATGAGATATTTGTATTTGCACCTCTAAGGTATCTAAGAAAATCATACCATATGAAGTACTGAATTGAAACTATCAAATTTAAATTCACCTTTCCTTTTTAACTAAAAATTGTGGTTATTTTTGTAATTTGTAGAGTCATTTGTCTCACAAGTGTGAGGGAAGCATGGGTCCTAAGAGGCACTGGAGGAGTTTGTCCTTATTGCTTGAAAATAGTGAAGGACACTCCAGGGATGGTGCTTTGGTCCAGCTCATTCTGTGGTGGAGGGAGAGCTCTGGCAAGCTGATGTGTATCCAAGGTTCAATTCCTATGTAGAGGATTCTCTTATGATCAGATTACAGGGTGTCTTTATCTTCATCTGCAACACTTAGTCTGAAACTTCAGGGCATATATACTAGTGTGTGGAAGGGAAAAATGGCATGTAATTACCAGAAAAGCTTTGGGTCACGTAGCCCATTGCTTTATCAGTGTGATTATAGCTCTTGAACATCAGTCTTCAAAAGACTGAATGGCTCAAATAATAAGGCTTCTACCCTTTCTATCTGGGGGGTTTTCCATTGTCAGAAAAATTTCCCTGGTAACTTCTATTTGATATATATTTATACTTTTTTTTAATATTAGCCTAATTTTTAAAAACTCTTTTTATCCCCCACCCTCCAAAGGAGAGACATCAGTCTCATCTTAAAACCAGTCACATCTTAAATGTGGACTCAGTACAAGATCTGAATTTCACATCCTGTGTTATCACATAGCTTGATATATCGTAAGTAGCTCTTCATCATCTTGTAATCTTTTCCAGTTCCCTACTATGTACAGTTAGAAGGTAGACCACATGGGGATGTTGGACCTGTTCAAACAAGCCTAGTGATATTTTAATTCAGCTTTATTTATGAGGGAACTAAACACATTGGTTTAAATAATGAGGCTAATGGGAGTAGTTAGTTTTCAAATTTGAATTGCACACGTTTTCCTCTTTGTTCTGACATTTTCTTTCTTCAAAGTGCCCATTTCTGAATGGTAAAGATAATAATACGTTAATCCCTTTTCAGCTGGCAAGATAAGCAGGAAATTGTCAGAGAAATCATCAATTTTAATCAAATATGTGAGCACCAATCCCATTGAAGAGCTTAGAGCTTCAGTTTGACCAGTGATCTGGTGACTGAGAACGGGGCAGAAACAAAGCTCTTAGCACTTTTATAATATTATATAACACTCTTCATCATATTTGAAAAGTTGTGCTTGTCAAGTGTGGTCCTGGGTGACTGGAAAAAGGGTCACATCACTCCCAATTATAAGAAAGGGAGCAAGGAGGACCTGGGGAACTACAGGCCAGTGAGTCTCACCTCTGTGCCTGGGAAGATCATGGAGCAGATCCTTCTGGATGACATGCTAGATCGCATGAGGAATGAGCATGTGATTTGAGAGAGCCGGCACAGCTTCACAAGGGGAAGGTCATGCTTAACCAATCTGGTGGCCTTCTGTGGTGGAGTGACATCATTAGTGGACAAAGGGAAGGCAACTGATGTCATTTACCTGGACTTGAGCAAGGCCTTTGACATGGTCCCCCACCACATCTTTATCTCCAAATTGGAGAGATATGAATTTGATGGGTGGACCACCTGGTAGATAAGGAATTGATTGAAAGGCTGAAGACAAAGGGTGGTGCTATGGTTCTATGTCCAGGTGGAGGCAGGTAATGAGCAGTGTCCCCCAGGGGACTGTCTTGGGACTGGTGCTCTTTATCATCTTTATCAGTGATATTAATAATGGAATCGAGTGCACCTTCAGCAGGTTTGGTGATGACACCAAGCTGTGAGGTACAGTTGACGCAATGGAACGAAGGGATGCTGTTCAGAGGGACCTCAACAGATTTGAAAGGTGGGCCCAGGTGAATTTAAAGAGGTTCAACATAGCTAAGTGCAGCGTTTTGCACTTGGGTTGGAGGAATCCCAGGTATATATACAGACTGGAAGGAGAAATCCTTGAGAGTAGCCCAGTGGAGAAGGACCTGGGGACTCCTGGTGGATGGAAAACCTAACATGAGTTGGCAATGTGCTCTTGCAGCTCAGAAAGCAAATGGTATCCTGGGCTCCATCAGAAGAGCGGTGGCCAGAAGGGAGAGGGAGGTGATTCCCTCTCTACTCTGCCCTTGTGAGACCCCATCTGGAGTACTGCGTCCAGGTCTGGGGCCCACAGTACAAGGAAGAGAGCAGTTGGAGTGGGTCCGCAGGTGAGTCATGAAGATGATCAGGGGGCTGGAGCACTCCCCTACAAAAGCTGAGGGAGCTGGACTTGTTCAGGCTGGAGAGAAGAAGGCTGTGGGGTGACCTCATTGTAGCCTTTCAGTACCTAAAGGGATCTTACAAACAGGAGGGAGTCAACTCTTTGAAAGGGTGGATAACAGAGGGACAAGGAGAAATGGTCTTAAGCTGAGGGAGGGAAAATCTAGGTTGGATGTCAGGGGGAAGTTCTTTATAGGGAGAGTGGTGAGGTGCTGGAACAGGCTGCCCAGAGAGGCTGTGAATGCCCTGTCCCTGGAGGTGTTCAAGGTTGGACTGCATGCATCCCTGGGCAGCCTGTGGAGGTTGGTGGCCCTGCCTACAGCAGGGGGTTGAAGCTTCATGATCCTTGAAGTTTTTTCCAACCCAAGCCATTCTATTATAATGAGAAACAGTGAGTACCTGTAAGGTTTATACTGAGTTTGCTCAATCTATCTTATAATACTTGCAGTGTTCCTGTGCAAGTTTATGGGGTTGCTCCATGTTGAACCATGTGTCGATTTAAAAAAAAAAAAAAAAAAAGACAGTAAGCTAAGGATGTGTGTGTGCGTACATATATTAAAATCTAATGGATGTTATAAAGCATTCTTGTATGAAATATTAAATTCACGATACAAAAAAACTACCAGTGGATGCCAAGCCTCTGAGTGTTGGCGTATGTGGTGTGCTCACCTCCTTCTGTTTTGTGTATTCACATATGTAGTTCACATGCCTAGAAATGATTGATTTGCCACTTAGATGTGGTTGTGATTTCAGTGTTAGTTATCTTTCTGTTCTCCTTCTGTGGATTTGTCTTGAAAATGTTTACTAGATTTATGTATGTATTTAAATCTGAGAGTGGCTAGTGCACTCAAGTTGTCCTAAGGTAAAAATGTAACCCAAACCAGGCCCATTGCTTCCATTTCCAGAACAAGTGAGGTTACTGTTGTACCTCAGTTAGTTCCTCACTCCCCTCTATTTCCAAATAGTTTTCAAGAACTTTCCTCAGTTCCAAAACCCTGTGATTTTTTTTTTTTGTCCAGCATCCTCCTTAATGCAGATCCATTACCATTTAGCAGTAGAGAAAAATCAGGAAAGGGTCTTGGAAACAGCTATGTGAATGTTTTCCCTAATCTAATCTCATGCTTCTCTATGAGTGAAGTTGTTTTAACTTCCCTCAAAGAAGCAGAGCAGAACCTATTGAAAACTCCTGAGAAAGGATGTCTGAGGGGTGCCATTGCCTGACCAACCTTTCCAGGATTCTTAAAGGCTCTTTGTCCTTTCTGTATTTGCCCTCCCACTATTTTTAAATATTGCCTCACTCAGTTCCTCCATGTGCTGGTCCCTGTGCTAAACTGGCTTAGGTAATTCCTGTGCTATAAGAAGCTGTATAAAAGAGGCTGCTCCTTTTTGCACTAGGCTCTGCTACCTGTACTAGATCCCTGCACAGCCCAGGCATCTAACAGTGTGAAGCTGACAGCTCAAAGTTGTATGGGTAGTGATTAATACATCTCTTTCCCCAGTGTTGCTTCTCTGATTGAGTTGTCTCCCAGTGCAGAAGCTCTTAGTAGGTTATAGATCAAGGTTAGATGTTTGGGAAAGTGTCCAAGCTGAGGTATGCAACACTGACTTCAGTGCAAGATGCATGTACCGTTTTCAAGGAAGCTTCCCAAAGCATTTTGTGAGCCATACTTAGCCTGTGAGGGTTTCTCTGGACTCCCCTCACCTTATTTTATGAAGTCACGTGCTGATGGTTTGTCCTAGATCATGCCACTGTGTGAAAAGAGAGAGCAATTGGCTCATCCTTTCATCTTCCTTCTTTTGTTTGTTTTCTTTTCCTACTCTTCTTTTCAGTGACATAAATTGATAGTCTCTTGCAAAAAGGTAATAGCATCAGGTAGCTGTAGTATCATTTGATGTTCCAAAAGCCTTTGATTATCTGGCAGCAGTTCAAAGTGCAGCTCTACACTGGAAAAAATGATCTTAAAAATGGCACTGTGGGGTTCTGTGCCTGTCATCCCTAAATCATTTTCATATCAAATGCCTTCAGTGTGCAGTGAAAAAGGTGCTTATTTTTTTCTTGCCTGTCAGCCCTTGTGAACTCAGCCTGGACTTCAAGTTCACACTGGGTTCTTTTCTTCTCCCATGTAACTGTCAGCATCTGAGCACACCATGGGCCAAATTAAGCCTTCAGCTACACCACAGTAAGTCTATGGTGTTTGAACTGGTCCTGTACTGCTGTTTGTAAAGCCCTGTCTTTTCTGCAATTTTGTTCTGGTGGCTGGAACATATTAATTGGTTCTGTTGATGCATGAGAACAAGAAATATAAATAACTTCCATACATTTATACTGATTTTGGTATGTGAACATGGGTGGAAAGCACACATTTAAAAATTTTTTGTCTCTAAAGCAGGCTGCACTGGTTACAGGTTTCTGTGGGGAGAAAATACCATATTTTTTTTTTTTACAAAGTATTTTTCAGATAAAAATTGTACTCTAAAGAAGAATAAGCCTACTTTTCATATAACACGCTTAAATAATTTGCTTCACTTTTTTACTTTGCGTATGTCATTCTTGCTCAGAATGAGCTACTCAGTCTTGTTTTTCCTGTTGTTCTTTTTTTATTTTTTTGTAGGTCTCTCTAAAGTTGTCACAGAATACACGTCTTATCTGATAATTATGTTCTCCCATCTCTGCCAGTTGAAGATTGTTTGCTTTTCAAACTGTGCTCTGCTTTATTTCAAATAATCATAAAATCACAGAACAGATCAAAATCATGCTTTGTACATATATATACATGCAGCAGCATGTATCATGTTTCACAGACCAAAGTCCAAATATTCAGCAACAGTTAAAAACAACAACAACAGCAACAACAACAACAAAAAACCCAACAACAAAAAACCCAGCAGATCCCAGTAATTGTGTTTTATCAGTCAAAGAGATAGAGGGAAGGAAGTGCATGCAATCAAAGTAGTTTTGATTTATTGGCCAACAGTTTGACTGGTTTGCATGAAAGAGAAAAGTAGGAGTTCTTAAAAATCAATTAATTTCAGTTTTCTGAATAAAAGGTTCCAGTAATTCTTATCTCACTGCTTGTTTCCAGGACAGCCAGCTAACTAAGATGAGCTGACTAGTTCTCTACCAAATTGCCTGTACTCAAGGCATTTCTATTTCATAGAAGAGCCGAACGAACCCTGAAGAAACCCACCACTGTGCTTGTGTACAAAACTAATACAATGTATAAGCATAAAAAGAAAAAAATGAAACAATTTCAACAAACCATGCTTGCTTTGAATTCTAGGAGTTTAGTTTTGTTTAATTCGACAGACCCTTTATAGTGGCCTCCAGACTGTCTGGCTTCCCAAATAGTTCTTTGAAGATGGGTCCAGGTTCCCTTTGAGCATGTGAGATGAATTTCTGAGTGTATTTAGTAGCACTCCTTTCAAGTAGTTATCTGAGGAAATGCCTGTTGGTTACTATTGCCCAGTGTAAGGTGGGGAAGGCGACAGAAATTAATTGGCTTATATTAAAGACAGTGAAATCCGATGGGGTCCAAATTTGTAAAGGAGCAATTTTCCTAGACTGTGCTCTGTATTGGCTGGTCCAAAAAACAAAAGACCTACAAAGCACAGAGTTTGTTAAAAGGAATGTAGAGGGATAGTTTAGACTTTGTTCTGCAAATTTATGTCTGCCAGTGTTTTCTTCCTTACTTCTCCTGAACAGATCTTTAACATCTGTGTTGATAGCAATAACCCAGGCACCTGTAAGTCCAATTTCAACAGTACAAATAGAAGTGATAGAACTTCATCATGTAAATGGCTGCTGAAGGGCACTGTTAATGGAAGTGAGTTCTGTCATTCTTTGCACATTCATTGCAATGTGGCTCCCAATCACTGTTCTTCCAGTGGGAAAACAACAAAAATGTAATTGGAAACTGAAAAGGTCCATCCCCAGGATATTTCATGAGATGGTATGGAGCACTAGAAAAAGGTTTATGTTCTATGCCACTTCTCTGGTAAAGACTTGCATAACTCACTTGAGGCTCCACTACTCCTGAGCAAAGCACTCATCCCAAATGCACGGCTATAAAACCTTTATAGTGCCTTGCAAAGCATGATGTACTATAAAGTTTTTATATCCATGCATTTGGGATGACCACATTACATCATCACACATTTTCCCTATAAAGATTCAGGCTTACTGCTGCTCTAAGCCAACTAACATTTACAGATGGTCCATGGAATAGCTAAAAGTTCCCTGCTACATTTTTTTGTTGTTGTTGTCAGCATAAATTTAATGTACTCCTTTTGTTTCATTAAGTCCCAGAGTTAGGCTGCAGGGGAAGTAGAATAGTGTGGTCAATACACAACTGGATTTGCTTTCTAGTTATATCAATCACATTGTCTCACCCCATTATTAAACATTTATGCTGTGGTAATGTTTACACAGTACAGCTGATATACAAGGCCAGATGCAACAGCAGTGTGTATGTGGCGTGTATTACGGGATCTTGTTTGTATGCTCTCAGCCCTTGAGGAATCTATAAAAGATTTCACTGTGTTAAGCAGCAACATAGAGTAAAAGGATGCTTCCGTCTCTGTCTTTGTTTAATCTCAGTTCTTCCCTTGAGTAGTTTTCAGTAGTTTTCATTGTTCTACCTTGTTATGACCCTGTGAGCTCTCACAGAGGAGGAAGACCTCAGGAAAACACAAACTGAGGTAAAAAAAAAAAAAAAAAGACCCATTCATTCTTGGGTAGCACAAATTTACTTTGGCTCAGCTACTTATGGCACTGCACCTTCCAACCATGTTTCGCCATCCATAAAAGGGAATAGTGCTGCTGAATCATTGGATAAATTGGGTTGAGATAAATTGCAAAAAGGCTTTTTTTACTGTGTTGAATGTAGGGGTGCATATAAAATTTTAAATTCAAGAACGGCTTTTGGAAAGGTAGACAGTGCAAAATATATAAAAAGGTTAAGGATTATGTAAAGAAATGTGCTTGTTTGAACAAGGATTATACACTTTAAAGTTTGTCAGGATGTCTGAAGTGTCTTAGAAAATATGAACTAGCTGTTGTGATGAACACAACAATTTTAAAATCAATAGCTTATATTAAAACAAGAAGCCTTTAAATACTATCACTTTAAATGTATTTCTGTTTTTAAAACTAAAGTTATTTTACAAGTAAATTATTTTCATTATTATAATTATTATTTTTTTGGTAAATGCACATTTACAGAGCAAGAGTTGTTACAATTGTGGAGAAAGAGGAAAGCACTGCAGATTTTGGGAAAAAAGGAAATGAATGAGAGTTTCCAAATTTGAGATTCAAGGGAAAAAACCTATCTGTATGGAAAATATTTGGACCAGTCTCCTGAGATAATTAGCATTCCTCAGTTTTTACATATAGTTTCATGAGTTTTATTAGCTTAAATAATGGTGCTGACTGAGGATACTGGGGCTCTTTTGTGCCCAAATGCATTAATCAGACAAGGTAGAATATGGGTTTACTCTGAGTTTTACTACACTATTAGGCTTTAAAAATTATTATTACTTGTTTAAAGCACTCCTTTTTTATTTATTTCCAGTTTTGATCTCATTAGAAAACTGGGTCCAAAAGTTGGTTAATTCTTGCCTCTTGAGCTCTCATTTAAAGCAGGTTTCAGCAGATTTTTGGAAGTACAAGATCAGCTGAAAGTTGTAATTTTATGTTTGATGATCATCAATATGTAAGGAAAGGAAAATAATGTCACTCATTGTAACCGTTCATTCACTGACATCTGTTTCTGACAGCAGGCAGAATCTGAGTTTCTGCCATACATTTTCAGCAGCTAAACAAATGGGAAAACTTTGACAATCTGCAGTGCTGTGTTAGATGTGGAAATTGCATCAGTTCACCAGTACTTCACCAGGTGGAAAGCAGAGCGTGTTGTATTTGTGCATGAGATAGAAAATGATCATCACTTTCTTATGAAGAATGCAGACAGTCATCAAGTAGGTAATGTTTTGTGTAATTGAATGAGTTATAGAACGGAAAATTTGAGACTTAGATGCTTTCAGGCTGTGGACTTGTAAATTTTCACAGGATTAATAAAATGGATGAAAAGTCATCCTTTGTTGTATGTCTAGAGCTGTATGGTGCTGAAGACTTTCTCTAATTGACGTGAGGTCTTAATGAGTAGTCCCTCTGTATGTTTATTTATGCTTTCAAGCTACTGTTTATATGTGCCTAGTAATGGTGAAAAACGTCTTCCAGGTGCAGCATAATGTAAATGTGAAAGACAAAGCTCTGAGGGACAGAATCGAGCACAGCAGCTGACAGCTGCACATATGATGTCCCCTGCTGGAATAGTTTAATACAGCCCACAATCAATTAATTATGTTTATAGTTTGTGGAGAGATCTGCAAAGGCTGTCAGGTGCAGTGAAGAAAGTCATTTTGGAAAGACATCGATGGAAATGTATGCATTCCTTCTCAAAATAGCTGCTAGCTATATCTAAGATACTGGAGAATATCTTATGTTTTGAGAATGAAAATAAGTTTGCATGACCTCATGTGCTCTTTTGCATTGTCCTTCATTTGACATTTGTGTTGGTCCAAACTGAAAGTAATTTGAGTGTAGTTCTTTTCTGAATAATATCTAGATGAAAAGAGCATTTTAGAGTTCACTGCTTGTGTCAGTGAATTTCAGATCGAATCTTATCCAATTTACACAGAAAATTTGAAGACCGCATAATCTGATGTAGACTTATTTTGAGATGGGCATGGCATTACACATCATTGTACGTGAAAGGATCTGAATTCTGAGCCTGGAAAAAGAACATTCATATGTGAAGTAGTATTCTTCTTTTCTCCACTGTATTATTTATTGCTTATCCATCAACACTCTTTAAGAATAGACTTTGCAGTCAGAATGCCCTGGTCATTCTGCTTAGATCTAGCTAATTGTTCTGGCCCTGCTGAAAGGAAGAAGATGCTCATTCACTCAGAGAGCACTGTTCTAACCTGACAAAAGAGGTTTAAATGTGTGCAAGCACACAATTTGCAGGTTTTGCATGCATCTATAAACACTTATTCCTTCTTTTCAAACAATTTCTGGCTATGCAGCTTGGTCTAATCAGATATTCTCACTCAGATCATGCAAATGTCAGCTTATATGTAAGAATTATGGGTCTGAGATTCAGTATAGGACTTACCTAGACACCAGAACCAAACCCAGTGTGCTACACTTCCAGAACTGGCTAGTTTGTGTGCTGGAAATGAAGGAGATGCAGCAGTTCTCCATTGTGGAGGGAGCTAGGATTTCTCCATTTGAGCCCAAGTGCAACAGAAATTAAGGTATGCGAGAGCTGAATCAAGCTGCTGATTTGGATACTGGTTGCTTTGTCAACAGTTGTTTTGGCCGAACTGTCTCCAGTAGAGCTCTGGTCTTGAATAGATATTGTGGGATTGCATCTGTCAATTAACTCTCCAAAGGGATGCTTCATCCCTTGCTGAGAGGCCGTTTGTGAGGTCTCAGAGCAGTCTTAACCACCACTTCCCCAACACCTGCAGCGTAGGAAAAGTCCAGAAGTAGCCTAGAGAAAGCTACTGTGCCTGTAATTCAAAACAAAACTTATTTTACTCTGACTTTGATTAAACTGACTTGTCAGCTTAATCAGACAAACGACTGGGAAAGCTAAATTTGCTGTTCAAGTGTTTATACAGTTCGTAATGATTTAGCTGAATGAAATACTGTTTGGATCAGTATCATTACAATAAATAAATATATACATCTTAAAATCTGCAGATCTGTCTGAATTTCCAGCTTGTACTATCCCGTGGTCAGTTTCCAGACTTGTGAACGGCATGGTCTAAGTTCTCTAGGTTTAAACCAATCTAGCACTTCCCTCATTTCTATTTTTTTTTCTATTCATGCCCCTTCCTGTGTCATAACCTCTGCTTTTTTGAGGTGATAGCCTTTACTGCTCCATTATAGTCAGGAGAACACCAACACTTTTCATCCACTCAGAGCTATGACGAACAGGAATGAACAAATCCCCACTAGCAGTTTGCTGTAATATCCCATTTGTGCACTGCAGTGCTGCATTTCTGCTACTGTGCAGCATTATGTGAGTCACTAAATAGAACTAATTAATGTGATTTGGGTGGATGTCTGCTTAGCAAGCTATCACAGTTTCCTTCTCTCATCAGTGTGTCCAGCAGTCTTTCTGCACTAGGGTAGAGAATCAAGGGCTCTTCTCTCTGCTCTTTGTAGCTGTGATTTGGCAAGAGGAAGGTAATTTACTGTTTTTAGTATATCTGATGTAAACATGTTTTTAAGTATATGGGAGACCCTGGGTGCAAAAGCAGTATGTGACCAATGACTCTTAGCAGTTGCTAAGGCTGCATAAAGATGCTTTTTAGGGTTAATATGCTAATAAATTAGATGGGCCAGCTCAGTTTCTTGAGAGTTACTGAACTGAGAAGCTTCCAGGTAAACTTCCTTAGGTTGCTTTGGAGGCACTTTTTGTTTAAGCTTTCACACCCTGTCCATTTTAATTTTCATTTGGTTATCTTCCACAAGAGCTCATTTGTAGTTTGAGATATACAACAAAAGTTTTTTGGACAGTCAAAAGGCAGTGCCAAACACTAGGTTTTTCTGCTTTGTTTAGTCTGTCATCTTTGTCTACATCCTGTTTTGAATATCTGCAGGACAAAGAGTAAGTCTGGCTGCAAAGTACTGTGCTCACTTATTCTTCCTATGCGACTATTTTCCTTTTTTTGTGCTCTTCTATGAGGACTTCCTCTTTCATAGGGAGTATTTCTGCCATGCTTACTTTTGACCTGCCACTGGCTAGTTTCAGCTGGTGACCTCTCAGCATTTGTTCCTTGTTCATTGTTTCACAGTTTCAAATATCTCTGTTGCAATCCCCCCTCAGCTGGACACTGGAAATGAGACTAGTAATTTTGTTTGTTCTTTATAATAGGAGCCATTCTGAAATTACCTTCAGGCAACTTCTGTAATTGGCTTCATTGCTGTTTTCCTTCTCTGCTGTTTCTTTTTTTTTTTCTAGTTGCTTTTTGATATGGAGACAGAAGCAAGAACAGCAGAGTTTTCATGAAGAGATATGTGGTAATGTAGAGGTGTTTTGCTTTAGCTGTCTATTAGTTTTCTCATGATTCTGATACTTGATTTGTTCATTTGGCTCCTGCTCAATGTCATGCTGGGTTTTTTTTCCAATGATTTACTGAAAGCTGAAGATCTCAGTCTTGTTGGTAATCTTCTGAGGCCACTCCTGCAGATGTGAAACTGTTTTTCCCAACTTGTTTCCTTCTGTATTTATGTATATTGAATCTTACTGGCAGTGTTTACCAGAAGTTGTATTAAAACAGCACAAACAGTTGTGATCTATTAACAATAATAGTGACTTGCACAGAATGACTGAACTGTTTAGTTTGCAAAAGACCACTAAGGTGACAGAGTCCAACTATCAACACTACCAAATCCACCACTGAATGATGTCCCTAAGTGTCCTCCACTTCCCTGGACAGCCTGTTCCAGTCCTTCACCTCTTGTGTGAATAAATTATTCCTACTATCTTAATAATATGAGGGATTAAGGCAGGAGAAACTGTGGGGGAATAGAATGTATGTACAGGAGACAGTTTAGGAGAACTGTGATGCTATGACTACAGATGTACCATAGGAGTATGGAGAATATGGCAGTGCATTGTCATGGAGATCTAGGCGCTTTTTACATCACTAGAAGGAAATGTAGCACTGGTTTTGTGTTGATTTTTCTCTCTTTTTTGTTTATGTTCCTTCAATGAGTGACACAGTAAGACATAAGGGTAGGCTGGTGCCAGTAGATGGGGTGTGCTGCCTTGTAATGCTGAGGTTCTATGACTAGAACATGCTAATGCATTTGAACACATTTTCAGGCTCTGCTAGCAAAGCCTGACAAAGAACTATGCACACCTGGGGGATTAGTGGCCACCCGCTCTGTTTGACAATAGTTCCTATTAAGCTAAAGTAAACTAAGTTTAAATTAAGTTTAAGATGTTAAAAGCTGTGTGGTTCCATTTCTCAGTGTGCCTGAGAACATCTCTTATTGTAGCAGAGTGGCATTTGGCCCTGGAAACGCATACGATAAATCAAAGTTTGTGTTACTGACGTGGTAACAGCTTGACACTGCCCAGACTGACATGATTTGTTGGTAAGTTCTCAGAAGGAGATGCTGCAGACATTGTGCTCAGACCTTCTTATTAACCTGTGTCTCCCAATGACATGATCCACAGCAAGCAGTTACGGCGTCTCAAGTCGGCGCCTCTGATGCTGTGTGGTCTTTCTATCTCAGTCCCCAGTGTGTGATTTGGGAGTGTGTACATATGAGATGAAATCTATTATGCTATGGTGGATCTGCAAACAATGTTTGTTGTAACAATGAATATAAACAAAAGGGGGAAATACAGTGATGTGACAAATGTCTTCAGCTCTATATGTAAACTAAACAAGCCTGCTTTTGCATGCCCATGCAGATAAAAATAATGTGGTTTTAAAATGCCTTAGGTTGTCTTAAACTGACAAAGGAAGAACAGTTGCAGCTGCCAAGAGAGTCTAACGCTCTCATGTTAGTCACTGGTGCAACAGAAAAAAATAATAAAAGTATGATTATCTATTATAATAAAACTGGCCACCTGTGGGTGCCATCTGGTGGTGAATACTCTGATCCTGATCCAACAATGCATTTGCATGTGTGCTTATCTATAAAGCATGTACATCTCTCTGAAGTGTGTAAGCACATTACTAATCACACATGAGCTGGTAGGCATGTTGGAAAAAATGAATGCTAATGCCGATTCTTCCATGGAGCTCCTCTGAAAGCTAAGGTTTATAACACAATCTTAAGAGGGCTTCTTGCTCATCATCAAGAAGGCAAGGAGACATGTTGTAAACTCCCAGGACGCACAGGAAGGCATGGAGATGCTGGGAATAGAGTTCAGCTATTTGCATTCTCATACCTTTGCCCCAGATGTGTCTCTTCATTCTTGTGAAAACTGAAAATAAGATTTGAAAGTGTTTAGGTTGTAATCACACACATGTGCAGAGGGCTGTGCTCTGAGGTGCATTACACAGCTCAGTACCTGGGTTCTGGTATCCATCTGCAGCTCGTGAGTTCAGACACATGCTAGCAGAGACTCCTAGTTTCAGTCACAGCTGGTGGAGCTTAGGGTTCCCCACACCTGTCAGTGGAGATGTGAAAGTTCAAATACCTAACCACCAACAGTTGGCCCTCTCCCATCTGTGCCCAGTTCCTAAAAGATAGAGCTGGTGGGAGGTACTGCTTCTCATTCCTGATCAGCACCCAGCCCAAGAGGGGACAAGGTGATTTTCGCTTCTGCTGAGAAGTGCTAGGGACAGCAACCTCTGATGGAGGGGCAGACACTTAGAGACTGGGGAGGAGGGCAGGGTGAGGGGCCTTGTCCCATGTTTTACTACAGAGACTTTACAGCCTCCTTCTTTACAGTTTACAGTCATGAGGTTTCTTGCCTTGTATAAAGCAGGCATAATATGATGCACTCACGTTAAAGCTAAAGAAAAAAGGCTCAGAATTTCCTTTTTTCTTCATCTATAAAACAAAGTTTTATCTTAATTTCTGCTCCACACCCATGAGTTCAGTATTCAGATGAACAGTTCTCGGTGTGGTTCAAAATGCTGTAAACCAGAAAGTAGTAGATATCATTCTCCCAGAAAGCACAGTGGGGAATAAGCAAATAAAGTTGAAACAGATAAAGATCCAAGTATTGATCTCTGCTTGTGTTGCCTAATAGAGCGTAACTCCAAAGGAATATTGTAGTCACTGTTGGAGAAGAAATCGAAATAATCTGGCTATCACTTTACATGTCTCAGTATCAGAAAGGTTATGTAAGCTAAAGAGTGCTGGGGATTTACCCTAAGTAACAACAGATTTTCATGAGAGGAATAGATTTGGAGAAGCTACCAGGTACACTTTATCAGGAGCACTTATTTCAGGCAAACAGGGCTGTGATTCTGTAGTGAGGATCTATGTGTAACTGAAATGTGAGTTATCTCTTAGCTACATATACCTCCACTAAATGACTGCACTGAAGGTAACGCTGGGATTTTTATGTTTATTGGTAGTGTGAAACCAGTGCTAGAGATCACACATGAAAGGTGGTATTTTTTCTAACTTTCAGTTTCACTATGCTTTCAAAGGTTTTTTTTTTTTTTTTGAGATTGTTCAGGAAGTCCACCTTCATTACACAATTAATACTTGCTGGTTCCTGAAGTTATAACTGTACTTGAGATATAAGAGTGGGAATGACATTTTCTGACTCAGCAATGATGGTTATCACTCTTGCAGATAAAAGGGTTTTATTATATCTTTACTTCTGCTCAAATCATTGAACCTACAGTTATAGAAAGGCAAAATGGATTCCATCTGGCTCATACATTAGCCACAATTGTTTATGGAGCTTCAGCTACAGGGACAAATTGCCAAGGCAGAAATGAAGACCTTGAGGACAAATGCAGTTTCACACCTGTAATTTAGAGTGCAGTTTAGCTCACAAAATCTTTGCAATGTGCAATAAAAGGGAGCTTTGCCCAAATTTGAGACCAACTTTCCGTTGAAGCTTTCAGAGCTAGCAGCTAGGAGAAAAATCATTTTGTGCTTGTAAACTGTGAAAATTCTATCTGAAAGCCCTTGGGACGCTGACTGCACAGTAGCATGATGCTGTTACTTTTCAGTGTGCACAAACATCACCCTCATGGTTTGCATTATTCATGCAAACAAGATGCTGTAAACGCTGTCTCCACCAGAGAAAGGAGGCTTCAGTTGTGCCTTGAAACCCTGCAGGCTCTCCTCTTGGGTTTGATTTGCAAGGAAATACTAAGCAGATGCCTCAGTGTTTCAATGAGTAAAGATGTATTCCTACTGCCACTTGTAGGAGTCTTGTTGAAAGCTCAGGAAATCTGTGTGGGCATGGAGTACTACTAACACGTACTGGAACAGCATTTCAGGACTGAGAAATTATGCTTAGCCTTACAGCCACAGAAGCTGCCTGTAAAGCAGTGATGAATACCTTCTCAGCTGGGGAGTCTTGCAAGAAAAATGTGCAGGTTTTATAAACTGAAACCTGTAACAACTGCAGCAGGTTGAAGGTGGATATAGTTGGTAGGTTACAAGCTGATCGTACTGAATTTCTGTAGCTTTATTAATTTTCATTTACTTAGAGTGCTGGAGCTATATGCCTGTTCTGAAATCCATGCTTTCTGAGTTGACTGTGGTAGGGGAGCAGATGGGATAGGAGTTAGATCAAACTGGCAGAGGCTGAGGGTTGCACTGGAAGATGAGAATGAGTTCCCCAACTAAATCTCAGGCAAGAGCTTTTATCAGAAAAATTCTTCTTTCCTGTCTTTTCTTTTTTTATTCATTCATTTTTCTGTGCCGACACAACAACACTGTAACTCTATCACCTCCTGCAGACCTTAGCAGTCCTATAATCCCTGAATCATTTTCACTGTACTTGAAATGTATTTGTGGTACTTCTCTCTTAGTAGTTTTCCAGATGGAAGAGAGTAGTGGACCTTAAAACTGAGGAGATGACTGAAAAACTACTAGCGCTACTGGCTTACTAGGCCCCTCAGGAAACACTGTGCTGAAAACCTAACTGTAAACTTCTGCTTAAACCTCACTGGTTTAACATGTTTTAACTACTGATATATACTGATATATATGGCCCCATAGGGCAACTTGTTTTTTCAATTGCCTTCTTCTCACTTCTCCCAGATGAAATGCACTGTGAAAAAGTGAAGACTATTTATTTCTTACAATGGTACCGAAGCTTGTGAAATATCCAACTTTTAAATTGTATTTCATACGCCATTGACTAGAAATTCTCATGGCTTCATTGCAATCCAGATCTCTTTTATTAAAAGGCATTCTTTCAATCCCAGTATGAGCTCTTTCTGTATTGTGAGTTATTATACACTAAATATGCGCGCTAATCCAAATGAAACTAACTTCCCTTGGGTATTTTTATAGCTTATAGTCAGTTGAATCTGAGTAGAAGCTACAGAACCATGGAGCAGTGTGCCACTCTGTTTTGACTGACATAAAATAATTTACTGATTTTTCCTTGAGACAGAAATATTTGTCTTTAAGGAAGGGCTGGAAGGGATTGCTTTTAATGAAGCTGCAAGTTTTTTTTCTAGTTTCCAATTAGGAAAATAATAACTGAGTTTTGTGCATGTTCAGTTACATTCTGTGAAGCGATGGCACACTTTTATCCCTTACACAGTGTAGTGATTTTCGTACCTAATCGAAGCCTCTAAAATGTTATGGGCATTAAATTTGTGCTAATGAGGTGTTCAGGAATGCAAGGAAGAACAATAGCTTGTCACTTCTTCATGAACTGATCTGACAATTTTGTTGTGCTTAGGGTATGAAACAAAAAAGCTGTGGAGATGTTGTCATTAGTAAGATTTATAGCAGCAAAGGCTGTGGTGACATAGACCAGTAAGGATTACATTTAGATGTAAATGATCACCTGAAAGAATACAACTGGGGCAATTTATCTAATTAAATATTTGGAGGTGACATTTTCTGCGATACACTGGGGAAAATCCTGTTGTCCTGTGGTATTGTTTACATATAGTATTAATGCTCTTGATGTTGCTTTCCTAAATATACATATCCTTTGTTTTTCAGTAACATATCTCTCCTCCCCTGTGTTTTTTCTCCTTTAGCCTGTAAATAAAATGACTGTGTTAAAAGCGCGAGATTTAGTTTATGCTGTTAGTTACATTTCAAGATGTTTTAGTCTCATTTTTGCCTAGAGTCCTTGACAAAATAAAAAGGTTCTTATTCAAGAAAAGTATTTCTAAGAGTAGTTCTACAAAGTGCTTCTTATCTTGCTTTTGTTCATAAATGATCCTCTGTGACCAAAATTATGGATTCTAGCATGCTGAGTGACAGTTCACTTCCCTGAGAGCTTTTCAGAGAGAAAACACATTTTACATCCAAGATGTAGCCCAGTCTGGGGGATCTAATTGTTACTGAATATTGAATATTGAAACAGTTATTGTCATTTTAGAACATAAATTGCTTCTGTGGTTAAACAATGAAATCAACAAAGCTTGTGTTGGAAAAAAATCATAGGAATTTTTTTAATTTTCATTTTCTGTGCTGTGGAGTATGGACTAATCTATTGTGGGGAAAAATATTGTTCAGAGATGTATTGATTCAGAATTAGTTCTCCTTTGGGTAGTTTGTTTTCTTCTTGGAAGCAGCAATGTCCAATGCTGGAAACAACAGTCTAGTTAAACTATCAGTTTATTCTGGTGTGTTTTAGAAGGGCATCTTGTCATCACAATGCTGATGCATGAGGACTATCTTTGTGGCCTTGTGTAGGGAGTATGTGCCTTCTTTTGGCTTTGCAAATGTTATTTTGAAATAGATTTTCTAATAAATAGTTCTATGGATTTATGTTTCTTTTAGATTAACATAGGAAAAAAAAAAAAAGAGGGAGTATTCTCTACAATAACCCAAAAACTGTGTACTAAGTAGCTAGAAAACATAACACTGAACCATGATCTAATTCAGTTTTTAATATAGTGGGTAATATTTTTTCCTGTTGCATTGCCATTACCTTCTGTAGTAAAGAAGAGATAAGTAAGTAATGAGGATACTTTTAAGTAAAGCCCTGTAGACTAAGTTAAACAGGACATTGGTCTCCTTTTCCATTTATGAGTGTCAAAATTTAATTCACATTTAATTCACTCTCACAACTGAGAAAATGAAGACGTGGTCTGCTTTTTCACCCAGCAGTAAAATCTGGGGGCATCATTTATATCCTTTAGCCAAAGTTCTGCAAAAGACCACCCCCTCGAGAAGACAAATTATCGAAAATAAAGAAGCTTCTTGAAGCATCTGCTAGGGATTTTAGCCTTTAAGAGATTAAAGTTACCTTAGAAAAAGAATGCAAATATGATAAACTGTCATTTATCTCCTTTGAGCTCAGTAATTTCTCCCATCTTTTCTTCAGACCTCTTTTATTATTATTTTTTTCTCTAATGCTTATGCCAGTATCTTTTAAGTCTTTATGTGGATGTTCATGCTTTTTAATAAGATTTTCTTTTTCTTTTTTTTTTCTGTGGTTGCTGTTTCATTTAAATCACTTTCTGAGTTGTATAAGTTGTGAATTAAATTCAGTTGGGTTTATTTTGAAAAATCTTCTCTAAATTGTCACAATGCTGTAACCATTTGGCTCAAATTCAGCTCTTAGTTTTTCTGATTTATGAATGAGCTTGCCAGAATAGGAAGAATACTGGAAACTGTCTCCTGGGAAATCTTTAAATCATATAGTATTGTATTACAGAATTAAAATTATACCTGTAACTGTATGGACCCCACAGATGATGAAACTAATGTTTTTCCTTATCTGCCTTTATCCATTTAAATGACAGAATTACTCTTATTGTATTTGCTATACAGATGTTGGATGTGTCTTCCCTAAGGTTGTCTTGAGGTTTTCTTTGTAGGCAGTAGTGAAAACTAAGCACTTCCAGAGGGATGCTTATCCCAATTTTTTTTTTTTTTTTTTTTAATGAATTGAATCACCCCTGCAATTAGACTGCCCTGCCTTTTTCTAAATTGTAAAGGGACTAATAGTGTCCACTATAAGCCTACATTTTAGATTGCAAAAGCTAGATGGAAGAAAAATCACCCACCCAGTCTATGTACTTCCCATGGCACTCAATAAGTATGCTAACCAGAAGATTTTTTTCTGCACAGGGTTAACTCTGCTTTGGGGCTGCAATTTTAAACCAGGGTTTTAGATTGACTAAAAGAAAGTCAAAGTAATTAAAATTTTTATGTTGAGATACAACCTGCCTTCAGTGGAAATGCATGGGAAATACAGGCAGCAAAATCTAACAGAGATCTTAGCATTTCATCTCAAAATCTATGTTGGACATCTTGCTTTTACAGCATGTGTAGTAACATCCTTTGGAAAAATAAACTTTATATGCTGTGCAAATACCTCTTTTGATCGTAGAGAGTAACCACCAATCTAAAAAATCTTTCTTTTGTTTATATGCTTCATGTTTTGTTTTATGCTTCATATTGTTACACATAGTATTTCAGAGTTCTGCTGTGATGTGACAAGGGGAATTCTTCCCTATTTCAAGGCACCACTTCCCTTTGTTTCATTCTTTAGTTCATGTTTCATTCTTCTGCATCATGCTGGTTATCATGGTCATTTATATCCCAAATCTCTGGTGAGCTCCTTGCAGGCCTGAGGGTTTGTCTGTGCAAAGATCTATTTGCAGCAGAGGAAGTTTAGCGCTCGGATTGCTGAGTTCTGTTTGATTTAGAGGGCAATGCCTGAACTCACCTTTATTAAATGTGGCAAGGCCTGACAGAGCCTTAATCAGTTTTCTCTCTCATCTTTTTCTACACTTATCAGTGAAAGAGAAAAAAATAAATTGAAAACTGTGTTCATGGAAAGTGGCAAGATGAAAAATAAGATGACTATGAACAGTATGTTGCATTTGTTTTAATTCCTGTTTCTATGCGTAGGAATGATCACGTTTCAGGTCAGAAATGGTCCATTCTTTGTAATGTTGATCTTCATTTTTTCAAGTTATTTATTCAAGTTATTTACCTTATGAAATAACATGTTTGACTGTGGCAATAGATATATTCAGTAGGACAGTTATCAGCATTTTCCAGTCTGATTACACTGATTATGGACATGTAAGAGTTATGACTAGTAGGTAAGGTTTTTTGTTTTCTTTTAAGGTTTTTTTTGTTTTTGTTTTTGTTTTTTTTACACAAGCTTATGTTTAGGGGACAAAGGCCATTTATTTATGAAGTGCCTGGCTGTGGGACACAGTGGTGAAGTAACATTCCATACAGAGTTCATATAAGAATGAGCAGAGGCCAGTTTCCTTACCACTGTCCACCACTCAGGTCAGGGTTGCTTCCTGGCAGACAGCCTCACTTCTGGTGGAGCACTCAGCAATCTTTAGCAGTCTGTAGGAGGAGGAGGAAACCTACAGCTCTCAGAAAGACTTTCTGACTTTCCCTGATTGCCTTTTGTGCATAAATCTGTTTCAGACACAGGTACAGGCTGTTCTTTTCCTCTCTGAAGTATTCTAATTTATGTTCTTGCTTTCATTGTTGGTTATAGTTCCTTCTGGGACTGCTCAAATTGTAGGCAGAGAATGGTCTGAGGGGAGGACCTTATTGTCTCAATGGCATTGGGTTTTATCTACAGTATATAAATGGGATAGTAATATTGATGTGCTAAACCTTAATTCTCATACTGCATCTGACTTGTGCCTCCCTGACCACAAATGCTTTTCTGCTAGATTTATTGGCACATTCCTTGAGCAGCTTTCAGCACCTGTGGTAGGGCAAGAGCATTAACAGTGCTCGGGTTGGGATATTTGTCTGTGAGCTGGCAATCCTGCACTCAAAAAATGAATCGAACTGCAGGAAAGCTGCTTAAAAAGGACAGTAATGCATGTCACAGGAAGGGAAGATAAGAGTGATATAAGCTCACTTTTGCCTAGTTCTCCAAACTTATGTGGGCCAGAACGTCATTAGGTAGTTGAAATTCCCAGAGGGGTTTCTTCCAGAATGTAATGGTGTTTCATTTGTGTTAGGCTTTATTTTAGAAGCTTCTGAGTCTCTGTTAGACCAATAGCACTGAGGAACTGCAGCAATACAGAAATGCAATACAGGAGGAGAGATGGAAAAGTGTTGGTGTCTCTGGGCGTGGCAGTCTAATTGACACTTAAAATGATTTGCAAAATTCTCCTGAGATTTTGTCACTCATAAGTAATGTAAGCCATTTTGAAACCAAGTCTTTTGTAATTCCTTTATATGCATCGTGGGTCTTTATTTTTCACGCTTAGCTTCCACCATTTCAGTTAACCTCTTCCTCTCCTAGAAAGGTTTTGATGCTTCTCATTGAGTAACCATTTATAAAAGAAATGAAAATAATAATAAAAATTGATCTTAATTGTCACTACTCATTCCAAGCTGGCAATTTTTTTTTTTTTTAAATATATCAAAATCTATTTTTTTTCTGAAGAATAGTAAGTATAATCTATTTCTGTAGTCAGCCCCTGGGTGTGTAACTCATATATTTCATAGAATCACAGAATGACTTGGGTGTGAAAGGATCTTAAAGTCCACCCTGTTTGAAACCCCTGTTGTGGGCAGGGCTGCCACGCACCAGATCAGGCTGGCTGGGGCCCCATTCAACCTGGCCTTTGAGAATTTCTGTCACCTTGTTTAGCAGCATCATCTCATCTCACCTTAAATTAGAAAGGCTCTGGGGAAATTGAAAAGGTTGATACTTAATGTAAAGAACACAAAACAATCTTTCTGTAATGACTGCAATGGCCATCAATGCTATCTGAATGAGAGCAGCATTACAATAGCAGTGAAGTTTGGCTTTAGGGACCCAGTTCATGGCAGGTGGGTGAGTAACTCTGCAGATGGATAATAGGTTTAGCACACCCACTTTTTTTTTTTCCTCATCATATGGATATTGCTTTCCACAGTTTTCCTGAGAATAATTGAATTAAACTTGTGGAATGCCTGGGGCAGAAGGGAGATACAGTAAAGTATGTATGCTGAAACAGGGAAATCTAATTTTTATACAACAATAAAAGTTAGGTAACTGGCCAGAAGAAGAAATCTTGCTGGTAATTACAATCTTTTTCTAACTTTAATTTTGGAAAAGTGGTTAGCTGATGTTTACAATTCAGTGGTGGAAACGTTCTTGTCCAAAACTGATAATAGCTGCTAAATGTAACAAATGCCTCTCTGGCTGCAGTACTTCAGTAAACTTGCTTAGCTATTGCTGGGTTATAATATAAAACATCAGTGTCAGCTCTCATTGAGGAGGTGTCTCTGAGCTTTTGTTTTCATTGTTTGAGGATGCTGCTCACAGAGTTGTGTGTCAGCAGTTTGGCTTTTGTGTAAAACCTAGCTGTGCAAAACAAAGCTTATGTCAGGTACAGCCTCTCTGATATGATGATGATGTTCTTAATTAAGGTTTATAAATATTAGCCTTTAAAGACTTAGTAATATCCCCAGCTAACCTCAAAGGCAAATCCCATGGTTGTGTACTTCCAAATGACACACAGTAAAATGACTGAGATATTTCAACAGTTACTGACAGTCTTTGGTTTGTTTTTTTTTTTAAGTAACTTACTTTTTCTTAATTTACACAATTCTTTTTCATTATTTATCCTCCATACACATACACTAGTCAGTAATATAAGAATGAGAGTTACCTAGAAATTGGAGAGTGGTGAAGGATGTGCATGTGATTAAAACAACCTCATAGGCCCATATCAGATCAAAGCAATGGCTAAATGTTTGCACACATAATTTGGAAAATTTTTTGCAAGAGTGTTTGTCACTGTTATAAATGTGCTACAAGACAAAGATAGTGGTTGTTTTGTCAGTCTGACTTTATTTTCAGAGCTAACACAAACTGCAATTTAATTTCATGTTTTTCTCCAGCATCAGAAAGTACTTAATTTTTTATTTTGTCCCATCTTTCCTTTTGGCTACATATGCATCTCAGAGGGGCTGCCAAAGTTTAAATGATCGTAGTGTTGATTAGTGATTTCTTATTTATGGATGTTTTTTTCTTTTGCATTAGTATATTCATTTCATTTAACAAATTTGTTTTTGTGACTCATTTATTCATTTGTCTTGGAGAAGGGAGCATAAATTAGGAGAGAAAACATAACTCAGCTCTTTGAAATAGAAATCACTGGATTGCCTTCTGGAAATGTGGGAAGAGGCTGAGATACAAGGACACAGAATCTCTATCTGTTCCAGCTAAAGAAGTACAGCTGTCAGATAGAACTTATAAGACATTCCTCTGTGCATTTTAACATTTAATAATGTTGAAACAGGGTGAGGTAGGAATAAGAACTTTGCTGTTAAATCTGTAATATTGCTGAAAACCAAGACTGGAAGTAGAGATGCAGCCAGCCACTGGTGATACAAGAGTTCTGATTGATAAAACTATATAAAGCTATATAAGATAAAACTACTAATTCTTCCTCCATCTGATTTGTGGCTCCTGGCAGAACGGATAATTGATGTTCTGTACAGAAATAATAGCTTATCTGGAAAATCTTAAGTATGTCATCTGCTGCTATTTTAGATGAGGAAGCAAAGAATGTTTTTCTGAGAGTGATGATGTATGAAGAAACAACAGAATGCTTGAAATATCAATAGTGAGAAATGTACAAGTGTAGTACTTCACCTGAAGCAGTTCTGATACAAGCCACTTTTAGGAATTTAGTGTATGGGAATGGTCTTGAAAATGAAATGTTTTTGGTATTTTTAAGATACTATTTGAAGTGCTATCTGAAATTTTCTCATGAGAATTAGAACCATAAAGAAGTACCTTCACTTTTTAAAGTTCTGTGGAGTTTTGACTCCTCCTGAGCCCCAGAGATTAATATAAAAGATTTATCTGGAATTTCAAAGGCCTTTGACGTAGTCTGTCAGAAAGTTATTAAAAAGCTACTCACCTGAAGTGTCATCATGGATTGCAAGTTAAAGACAAAAGAGAATTAAAAGATTGATTTTCAGCATGACAAAGTGTCATCAATTGTTGCACTGTGTGCCTTAGAGTACAAAACAGAAGAGGCCAAAAAATAAAATATAAGGCATAATATTGTGAAGAAAACAGTATGGATAATGCAAATGATGGTGATACATTGTCCTTCATTGAAGGCAGTACAGTATTTGGCTACAGTACCCTAGTTTTTTATAAAGAAATAGGATGTGAGTAGGTAAGGAAATCTAGAATCAAGTGCTAAATTGTATGAGAAGATTGTATTTTCTTCTTAGAACTAAGACACATAAAAAATGAGAGATATTCTTCTCTTCCTTTAGTTTAGAAAACAAATAGTGTGGTAGAAATAGCATGATAGAAACATATCCAGTAATTGACACTACGGGAAAGATAAACTCTTAGCTTAAAATGAAAATCTGGATAGGATTCACTGTTGTAAATCAGCAGTGAACAAAATGAACAAAATCCTTTCTTCCAGGTTATGTCTGGAAGGTTTCTCTTTTCTTCCTTCCATAAGGAAGAAGTTCTTTCCAAATCTGATGTTGTTGAAATATATTTCAGGCTAGGGTTAGATTCTGGGTCTTGTTTGCACGAGAGACATTTCATCTTCCTTTAGCTGTAAGTTTTGTCCATCTGATCACAGCAAATTCTGGCATATTTTTCCATACAGGATGTCTTGTTTCTCTGAAGCATCTGGTATTGGCCACAGTTGGAGGTGAGATCAATGTTTCTCAAACTTGGCTGAAATGCTTTTGAGCTCAAAGGGGTGCTGGAGGGGGGGGAGCTTGAGTTACCTTAGATGTTGATAGTAAGAAGTCAGTTGTCCCTGGCTTGGCAACAGCTCAACTCCTTCAGGATACTGGAGCAGCTGTGGTGACTGCATGTGTGCACAGTAGCCAGAAAGAGTAAAATATATGCCAAGCACTGGTGGGCATAGACAGCAAGGCTGACCTAGTTTCATCAAGGGAAAAAAAAAAGGAATTCAAACAGAGTGCTGAAGAAATGGATTTGTGGTGTGAAGGTCAGAGAAAGAGCAGTGGATGGTTTAAAATGTAAGAGGACAAGTTCTAGAGAAAATAATGAGGAACTTAAAACTGAGAAAATAATCAGCACAGAAAGGGAAGAGAGCAAGCAAACAGAACATCAGCCAATCTCATAGTGAAATTCACATTAAGTGAACCCTTTGTTCCCCCAAATTCCTGGGACTTGCTGTCTGAGTGCTTTGAACATACATTTGTGTAAGGTGAAGAGATGAAACATGACCTTGGAATTCTGTTCAGTTATACTCTAAAAATGTTTAAAGCACTCAGTCACTTGGATCTTGACTGATCGATTAATAGCTTGTGATTCATTAGCAATCATTAGTTCAAAATCTACACTTCAGATGGACTGTTCCTGAGATGAGTTTGTGAACTGTCATACTGTATTTTGTCCCTTGCTCAAGAAACACCAAATCCTGGATTTTCTGGAGATCAAAGCATTACACTCCTATTCATGAAATGATGTAGAAATGTTTTCTCGCTTGTACAGTGGGATTTCAGATACTTGTTCACATTGTAGATGTGAGTGAATCAGGGGAATAGCTGATCTGGTACACATTGTCTCTGAAGTGTGTCTTGCAATAGTATTCATTTTGCAGTGCTGGTAATTAATGATGCTCAAAACCTTTATATTGCTGCATCATACACACCTTTTTAGTTGGTAAAGAAGACAATAGAAACAGTATTATATACATACAGATGGCACAGAGGACAGTTAATGTTTCTCACACTGACAACTCGATCATAACTTCAAGGGTGTGCTTTCTGACTGGCCTGGTGACTGCAAGCACTTAAGATGTAGTTGTTGTCATATTTTCAGTCTTAGTTGGTAGATAAAGGAAAGTAAGGAAGATCTATAAATTAGGGAAAGTAGTAAGCGGAAGGATCAATTTTCTGAATAGCTGATGTGATGACTGGTTCTCTGTCATTTCTACTTTTTCAGCGTAATGCCTTATATTTCTGTAAGAGAATGTAGAATAAGAACCTGCTAGGACATCACTGTTAAGTGTTTGCTCTAGCAAAAATACAGAAAGTCATTAAATGTGAGGGAAACTAGGAATCTTCTTCCATTTGCATTAAACTTTGTAAAATTCCTAATTTCCTTAACAAAGTTTTAATCTCCTTGTTTTGGCCTTTGTTATAAGAAAAACCATACAGGCAAAGTGATTGCAGTGGTATAAGGCCCATAAAAAATACAAGCAAGTCTGAGGCACAAATGCTGACTCCTGCAGTTGGAATGGAGTGAAAGCACAACCTCATATCCCCATGTGAGGAGTAACAGAGAGGGGCATATTCTGGCTGCATCATTAAGTGCAGCAAGTCCCTTGTGACACCTATAGCTTGTGAGAAGTTAGTTCATTGCCCTCTCAGTACTCGCTCAATTTTACAGCTAGTGTGGATTATATACTGTAATCATAGCCCTGATTGTAGGGAAAAACATCTAGTTTATCAAGAAGACATCTAAGTCACATAATTGCTCTTGAAAATTGCTCTTTTCACATTGATGATGTCCTGATCAACCTCATTTCAGAGAATAGGGTTTTTTTTGTGGCTAATGAACTCTATCCATTTGATTCAAATGTTTTCCTCCTTGTAAATTCTACATTGTGTATTGATTTTTATCTTTTGATGTATTAAAATGTGTCCTTTTCATGGTTTTCCTCACAGTCATAAAGAATAGCTTTGTATTATTTTCCAATATGCTAAAAGATGTGAAATGTTTAGACATTTTCAGTATTTCTGCAAAGTTAGCCAAAAGAATGTCCTGAGGATGTTTTCACAGACAATCTCTGACAAAATGTGGTCTGTTTGTGTGTACTCACTTGTTCTGAGTGTTGGGGTCACCACCAGTTTAAAACATGAGGAGTTTTATGTGTTTTTACCTAAGTGAGTTTTCATTTACAAACTCATACCTGAGGAATGTTTTCTGTTGACTGTTGAATAAGCTTTTGTTTCTCTTGACTGAAGAAATGATATGCAATATGGGCCTCCAATCACAACTTTAAATGAAGTATAGGCAATAGTGAATAGTTTACTTCAACCATTAGGTTGGAATCCATACTGGAATTTGTCAAAGGATTCAGCAACAAAACTACAGAAATCATGACCAGTTTGCAGATGCTTTGTGAACAGGAACAGGACTTTCTTCATCAGGTACCTTATTCATTCTGAATAAGTCAATCAACTCTAGTACTGTGAAGCAACTTACATTGATTATAGATGTGTAAGAATTTTTCACTGGTTTAAATGATTTTTTTTGCCTCCTTAAAACTGTGTGAAAGAATACTGTCTGTGTAGCTGTATTTACATTCATGATTTAAGAGAGCAACTTAAAATAGTAAAGGGAGGAGTTTTAATAGGAAAAATAGACTAAAAGTGAGCAAAAGAAAACCAAGGATGAGAAACTGTGAGTAATTTCTAAACATAATTTCTGAAGGTTCTAAACAGCATCAAGAAAAGTAGCAGCAGCAGCACTGTCTATATGAATTGAGTTAAACTGTACAAAGTAATTCTTGAGCAGCAAAACTGTATTAAGAGACGAATAGGTAAGATAGACCATTCTCACCTTTATTTAGGGTTGTCTTAAGCATATATTGCTGGACCAAGCATCATATGTTTTTCTTCTTTTGAACAACCTTTTCTGTATTGGCATTGGTTTTTTCTTTGCATAAATTAATAAAAAGTAAAAGTTAGAAACTATATATAAAGTAAGAAGGTAAAACCAAGCATTTATGTGTTAGAACTGTTCAAATAAGTTATCTATTATTATGCAAACACATAGCAATAATTCTTCAAATTTTGATTTCTTAAAAGTAGATGCTAATTTGTGTATTTTACTACTAATTGTTTGTTGTAATAACATGTAGGTGAAATACCATTCTTTGAATCAGCAAGTTACAATAAGAAGGAATAAAATCATGTTAGAGAATATTGGATACTGTGGCAATGTACTGCAATACTTTTATGGGTCACTACAAGAATTATCCTTGCAAAAGGCAAGGTGATTCCTTTTGAAAAGAAAGTATTTCTTTGAACCTTATGACTGTATTGACAGCTTCTATGATTCAATACAATTTTTTTTCCAGATAACTCTTGCGTAATTTCAGATATTGCATGATTTCTTCTTGATAAATGGATGTTAAAAATGGAAAACGCTCATTTTCTAAGCCTGGGTGGCAATTTTCTTATTTTGTTGTCATATGGATAAAGCATGTGCCATTCTGAGTTGTGCTAGTTCCTAGGAAGAAAAATTTGGTCCTAGATTAATGAAATCTACCAAAATAATATTTGTTTTCTTGGACATTCTATTGACATTTCTAAATGGTCTGTCAGATCTCCTTTCTAAGACATAAGCTTGCTCGTATAGTTAGTCTCTCATTCAAAGAGTCCAGTGTTCAGTGCTGCTCTCCTGCTAATAACATCTGTCAGCATTTTCTGAAGAAACACAGCCTTTCTGCACAGCACTCCTTTCTAATGATGAGCAGCCTCAGAAACACTAAAACATTTGGGAAGAAGTCAGGAAACTGTATTCATAACTTTAGGATCTGTTGTAGATCTGAAGCCTTGGCCACTCAAGCCGGGACTCTTAGCCAGGTGAAAGTTAAAGGAATTGTTCTGGTTTCATCTGGCACAAAGTTGGTTTTCCTCATAGTTGGTAAGATGCTATGTTTTGGCTTTATGGGTAAAACAATTTTGATAACACACTGTTACTGTTTCAGTTGTTGCTGAGCAGTGCTGTATAGAGCCAAGGGCATTTCAGCTTCTACTATTGTCCTGTCAGTAAGGGGGAGCTGGAGATGCACAAGGGCTGTGGGGGAACAGATCCAGAACAGCTGGCCTAGAATGGCCAAAGGGATATTCCATGTCATATGACATCATGAAGAACTATAATAATGGGGAAGTTGGACGGGGAGGTCAAACACTGCTTGGGAACTGGCTGGTCATCAGTTGGTGAGCAATTGTTGTGCATCACTTGTTCTGTAAATATATATATATGTGTGTGTGTATATATATATATATATATATATACACACAGACACACGTATGTATATCATCATCTCTACAATTATTTGTTTCTTTCATCTCTGTCTTGGTAAATGACCTTTATCTCAAAGTACGAGTTCTATCCATTTTTTCTGATTCTCTCCTCTATCCCAAACAGAAAGCTAGGTTAAACCACAACAGGAGTGTAAGTGCCCATCTTGTCAGCAGGATGTTGAATGCATACATGACCCAAGAAAGGGGACCAGCCTCTCTTCACTGTCCAGATGTTCAGAATAGATCAGTGCTACAGGATGACTGAAAAAAAATAAAGTCAAGATGAAGTGATGTTTTAAAATAAAAAAAAAATTGCCCTAATATCTGTTGGCTCTTCAGGTTCCTGAGAAAGGCCGTAGTCTGCAAAGCTTTAGTAACATGAAATAGCTGAGATGAAATCAGCCTAGACTGCCCAGATTTGAGTTTTTATTTCTTTTGAGACCACATTGGGTAGGTTGAAATATCACCATGTTTTATTTACCAAGCAGCATAACCACATGTACTGGGTAATATACGTGGGTTGCAATTTGACTGTGTATGGTGGGTGCAAGAAGTGGTTAGAACTGCACTGTGCCCTGTCCCTGTTCTGGTTTCAGATGAGACAGTGCTAATAGCACTTCAGTGATTTGGCTCAATGATGGGTGCACGTCTCAGGCCAGGCCGAGCCTCTCAGCTGAGCTGGAACAGCTGTCATGCGTTAGACAAGGGATTATTCTATTTGTCTGAGTGTGTGTTGTTGGTGTGAGAGGCAGAGTTAGCATAGTACAGCACCCTCCTCTCCCCAGCATTCCATTGTTTCCTATGCAGTCCATGCTCATGCTACACACAAAAGACTAATTAAAAATATTGCTAAAAGTCACATAATAATGTTAAAAATTTACAGCCTTCTGGATATGTGTTACTAGCTGTCCCAGGCTGCGTGTTGAACATGTCTGTTTTATCTTTAAGGTGATCCACATTATTCTCTATGCCATGAGTCTAGTGTGAATACATGAGGACTAAAGTTTTGAAAGTAATATCCAACAGGACAGGATGATACGGAAGTAGGACAGAAGGGAGGAGCACGGGTCCCATGTCACCGAGACTTTTGCTAGTGTGTTAAAATTATCAATGTAGTCACACAGAAATATCAACTTGTTTTTACAGGTAGAATTGTATTTGAATACTAATGTAAAATAAGCCTAGAAAATTAATATTGTATGTGCTCCCACATGCATGGCTTGTGATAGAGGCTTTGCATACATGTATATTATTTTTTCAGGGGTATCAAAGAGAAACTTTTATCTACAGGGGCCTGCATGATGCATCCAGGGCAAGCCAATGAGACATATGGACTGAAAAGCCACTATTGCTTATGGGAGTTTTTCTTGTTTTGTCAAGACATGGCTATGTGTGGAAAGTGAAGCACGCACTGAAAAGGAAAGCAACAAGTTATTGTAATTTGAAATAAGAGCTCTTAAAATAAAACTAACCCTTCCGCTTTTGTTATTTAACTCATTTATTGCATGTATTTTAAAAATATATCAGACTTGTCTTACTGTAGCACTATGGTATAATGTGATATGCTAAGTTCTACCACTGTACAGTGTGTTAGAAAACCTTGTTTCTGTTTTATAAAAAAAAGTATTTTACACATCAGATTCCTTCCTTCCTCCCTCCCTCCCTCCCTCCCTCCCTTTTTGATATTTCCTAATGAAAAATTACAAGCATCTTTCTCCAGTGCTTTTATTCTTTGCACTTCCTCTGAACGTTTTTATATTTACTGCAATGATTGCAGAGTTTGGCTTGTCTTCTAGCAGCAGATGTGAGTCCAGTAGTTGCTTCATTATCAAAACTGAGGACATACTTCTGCAAAAAAAGTGCATAAATTCAGTATGCTTAACTGTTGGAAAGTTGTGGGGTTTTTTAGTTTAGTTTTGTTGTTATTACTGTTTTTTGTTCCCCCCACTAACTCAGAGGGCCAAAAAATGTTACCTGCTGTAGGGAACCTGCTTTAGCAGGGGGTTGGACTCATGATCTCTAGAGGTCCCTTCCAACACCTACAAGTCTGTGATTCTGTGAAAACATTAAACCTCTTTGAAGTGCTTCTAAAGAGACATCAAGAAGAATAAGAACAATAGGAGGTAAGTTTTTCTTTCTGTACTTGTTTTCTCCTACTAAGTTGCATTTGCAGGTGAAACAGAGGTTTTTGCATTAAAAGGTTACTACCATAGCAGGAGGCGAAAGCTCATTATTTTCTGACTTTACATCATGTGACTAAGTCTCTGCCAGACAGAAGCGTGTAGCCCTCCAAGACTTCATTTCCATATGGAGATAAGTGCATTCATGGCAGGTACAAATGGCTGTTTCATGAAAATTGGAAGCTGAAGTCAGGCAGGTTGTGAAGCATTTATTTACAGAAGGTGGCAGAATGGTAGACAAATTAAGCTCTCAGTTTGTTGGAAACCACAAGGTTGTGTGTCCTTGTGGCTCCCCTGTTGTGGTGGCCATCAGTAAAATAATGCATGGTCTATGTTGTTACTTTTGAGTTTAGTAAATAGAGGTTTGCAGCCTACATTTTATGGAGGCTTCCGGGTGTGTGCAAAGGAGCTGTGTGACTGGTCTCATCACTGCTGTAGTAGGCATCCCCTCCTGCTTTACAATGTTTTATGTAGCTTTTTTTTTTGTTGTGCCAATAACTGGAATGTATTTGGGCAACATGGCTGTAGTGTAACTAATACAACAGTCAAAACCAAACATTGCTGGTAAGAACTTATGTTTTTCTGATTTTATTGAGCCAGGAATTGTATCTTTAATCTTAACAGCCTGTAGATGATCTTCCGTGACTTTTCTAATTACTTTGAATGTGGCTTATGAATAAAGTATCCCATTATTTCTGAATTTTTGAGTTATATTTTATTTACCTCCAATAAAAGCCTTAAAGTTTGGAGCATTAAAAAAGCAAATAGAAAGACTCCTCTCTAGGCTTTAAGTTTTGTGCAGAGCCTAAAACACTTTAATCTAAATATGATATGTAAAGAATTTAGATAGACTGCCCTTTGTTTTGTTTTGTTTTAATTGAGGCCAGAAATACGTCCTAGAAAGTTATTTATTATGTAGCCTAAGAACTAGATAGAACATCAGTGCTTTGACTTAGCTGAGTTCCCATACCACTTTTGCAGTGGTCTTCAGAATTGCCCATTACTGTTGCTTTATGTAGATACTAGAGGTAGTATTTTCTTTGGGAAAAGTAAAGTGATGGAAAAGTGATGTGTGGTTTGAAAAGACTATAAGAAAGGAATCAGGCAATGGTATGAGGGGAAAACCTGTTCTTAGTATAGGTCCTAGCTTCTTTGAGGGCTAAGAGACATTTCAGTATACTTCAAAAAAAAAAGAGATTTGGTGGAGCAAATGGATACAAAATAATAATAATAATAAAAAAGAATGGTTGGCCCAAAATAGCTGCGAGAAAATGTGAAAAAGTGAAAAAAATGGAAATGTGGCAGAGTAGCTTTTGTCTTCTTTTATCATGTAATGTTTTCCTTCAAAGAAATAATTATCCTTTCCTTTTCCTATTTCTTTTATGGGAAAGCAGGAGGAACTGCAACAGATTCAAGCATAATTAATTCTTTTACTGGAGGGAGCCTTGGGTTCTTCTTGGTGATAACAACTTATCCAGCTTTTGCACAGACACTTTTTGGCCTTTATCCTTCTCTCCTGCTTTCCCTTTCTCCCTATACAGGTAGCTATCTCCATTTTGAGCAGTGATCTTCGGCTCTCTCTGTAGGCTTGGGCATATCAACCCTGATCCAGGACTCCAAAAATGGCTCTGAAAGTGGCAGGAAATGTTTTTTTCCCAAAGTACAGGGCAAGATGTTAGGAGGGGAACTTCTGGCTCTATCTCCACCACAGTGTTTGGGTCATGATCTTTTTCTTCCTGAACCGATCCTTCCTCAAGCATCACTTTTATCATTGCATGCTATCTTCAGTAACTTAAATTGGTGTTTTATTCAACCTAGTCTTTCACCAGTGAAGAGGCATGGAAGAAAATTGAAATGCATTTCATTTTTTTTGAAGTGTTTAGATGTTAATATGGTGAATATTGCTGAAGAGCATCAGATGAGTATTTGCTGCTCAGTTAAAAAAAGGTTTATATTACTAACCACAAGAACATTTCTCAAGTTCCTTCTGTCTGCAATCCCAGATGTGTATATTAAGATGAGGTTAATGTATCTAACAAGCTTCCCCTCTATAGTGCTCCCTTTTTTTCTCTCCTTTCTTGCTTTCTCTCACATTGTTTCAACACAGAGAAAACTGAGTGCATGCTCTGAGTGGGAGTTCGTGCTGTTTCAAGGTGGTTGTCAGTCATAGTGACTGGGAAAACAGTTTCTGGATGCACTGGACATCAAAGGAAGTGTCTGGATGTGAAAAAGCAACTTAATTTGAAGACCACCAAGATTAATGCATTTTCCTCTAGCAGTTGAAATTTGTCTTGCTCTGCTCTTCCCCCACCTCTCAAACTGTGTCATTTTAATCAAGTTTCTGTGAAATACTGTTCTAAATTGTTATACACCACAAGACTGATTACTAGTTATATGTAGAATGTGAGAAAGGAGAAGGGAAGATAATTTTTATTATTGCCACAGGAGACTGCATCCACTTTGTCTTAAAATCTCAGCATGTAAGGTCACCGAAGAGAGCTTTACTTTTTGATAAGCAAAATAGGTACAATATTACTTCTGAAATAGCTACATGATTTGGAAGCTAACGCACAGTCATCTCATAATCAGGCTGGCTCCAAACTGTGGTGTTTAAGGAGAGGGGGCAAGCCCTATTTCAGAGTGGCCTGGTCTTAAATTTTGCTATTTCTTAAAATGCATCATTTTGAATGCCAGAGTATTTTACTGAGTATATTCATTAAAGCTGCGTTTCTACCTCAGCCAGCCTTTAAATATCCTCATACATCCTAGTAATTATACTACTGCCTCTTTGTACTAATACATGAGTTTAGCTGTCATTTTGATATTTAATGTTAGTCACTATGCAGCTCACAAATATTTAGATAAATAAAATCCTGAATGTTAAACCTCCCACCCACATAACAAAGATAATTTAATATTTCTGATTCTGTATCTGTTGTTCATTGCTTTAGCTCTGTATAAATTTTTATCCTAATTGCAAAATCACCTGATCATGCATTTGGAACACATTTCTATTGATCTCACTTTTGAATAACTTCTTTCACAATGGCAGGGGTAATAATCATATTTATTTTGGCATATGCATTCAGTATATTTCCTCCCTGCTGTGTAAACATGCAGAGAGCTGGTATTAGGAAGATCCTGCTTTGCCTGTGCATGTGTCTGAAAAATAACAGGTCATAACTGGTTGAGAGAACATAAAGCATGTTTACTGAAGTAACTGACAGGGACAAAAATTGTCCCCTGCAGGGTGTGAGTGTGTGAGCATGCAAATCTGGTACAATACACACACAAAGTGAGAGGGAAACACTAGCATCTTGCCTTGCAAGTTTTCTTGCCCCAGTGCAGAGAATGATTGTGAAAATCTATGACTTGGTACCTCTATAAGGCACCAAGCCTTTTCAAACTCCGTAGAGAGATCGCCTGACCAAGGGTTTCTCCTCAGTGCACAGGGATTTGGAATGGGGTTGCCCAGTGACCTCAACCAGTGGCTGCTTTTGTCCCCTCAAATATTACTTAAGAGGGTTCAAGCCACAAGTGAGAGATTGAGGAGAATGGACTTGCTAAGGCAGCAAAGCTGGGAGAGTTTACTTTGCAAAGTTTAGTAGAGAAATGCATGTATTGATGGCAAGGGAGTCCAAATTTTTAAGGACTGGGCAAGGAACAAAAAAAGTCCTGTCTGAGAATTCACACTCTGGTACACTCTGCAGATACAGACAGCCCATTTTACCTTTTCTATGGTAGTCACCCTACTTGCAACACGGGGGTAATACCTGGCTGATGCTGTTATGGGGTGACTTGGTCAGCATGAGTTAGAATTCTGAACATAAAGAAAAGCCAACAGGAGCTTACTTTTATTAAGCTGTCCTGCTTCCTTCCATATCTGACTGAGATTTGTTTCATCTGTACCTACCTAGCTGCCTTTTCATGCACACCAACAATTTGTACAACAGAAATTTACAGTCTATTAAAGAAAATTTACACCCTCTTAGAGAACAAAAGGAAACACGTAGGTGTGAATTTTCGATGCTGTTGTAGCAATATATTTGTTTGCACAGATACACCTCAGAAAGAGATGGAATTTTGTACTGTTTTATGGTGTTCTAAGAAACAATTAATATACAAACACCTGTACATTACTTAAAATCTTTTGCTGCTATTTCACAGTATCATTTTTATTTTTTCTGTCATCTGAGTGGAGTAATCTATTCATAAATTTTCCTCATGATATGTAAATTTCTATCTTATGTTACCAGCATGTGTGCTTAACTCCTACCTTGACAAGGCAGACTTCCACTGGCCCTTCTTCCCTTCTTTTTTTTTGCCTCTGTATAGTCACTTCCCCTATGCCTTTTGATATATGGATTTTGCTAGGCTTTCCATTAACTGTTGTTTTGCCTCTTTTTTTTTTTTTTTTCCCTACCAAACATCTAGTTATGAAGAAACCTTATTTTTTTTACCTCATTTCAGACAGCTCAAATCCCACTGAATCCTACAATAGTGGAGATGCTCCAGGAGTAAGCCCTGGGGCAAGACAGTGGCTTTAAAATATTATAAAATATTGACCTTCAAGCATCTGTGGAATGACAACTTGATAAAAATTTGCTTGATAATACATTAGTTTACTTCTTTCTTAAGATCTGAGCTATAAGCCATTTGAGGAAATCTTTCCTTTTAAGTAAGCGCACTGTGTAACTGGCTCTGATTGAGAAACAAGTTGAACATGGCCATGTGTTAAGGAAAAATTATGGCATTTCTGAGACTTAGGGTAAAGAGAGCAACCTCCATAGTGAAACTGTCTATTTAGTGTTAGTAACACATGGCTGAAGTAAAAAGGTTTCACATGCACTGCATATCATCTGATTTCATTGTCTTGAGAGTCTAATACACAGGTCAGTAAGACTTAAGTTATGATTTAACTGAGCAGATATGGACTGAGAAAAAGTTTTAGAAGAGAGAGTGTAAAGCCAAATATTTTTGTACCTGTTATTTTCATGAAGAATTTTGTTTGGGCTTTCACAGTTCCACAACATTGTGACTTTGTTGCATGTGTTTGTTTGGTTTTCTGTGACTGTTTGCTATACAGATGAGGGCATGATAGCAGTAGTAAATTCTTTTTAAGTCTATTTTTGTTTGTAATCATCTTGAGTTTTACTAAAAGTTTTCTTGTTTGTACATGTTAGATTCTAAAACATAGATGAAAGATAACTTACTGAAAAAGCTTCTATTTTCCAGTCAAGACTTTTCTGCAGCTGCCTATAGTAATTGGAAGAACTTATAACAAAAGTCAAAGATGAGTAAGTGATGTAAGATGTTGTACAAGCATGTACAAGCATGATGTAGATGTAAGATGATATGAATGACATTCTATGCAAAATACAAATAGCTCTGAAAAATGCTAGTTTGTTTGTTTTAAATAACTGATCTCTGTAAGATGAGACCTGATACTTCATTTCTTCTTTTCCTTGCAATGCAATGTGTGTATATGCACAGTGGTGGCAAGGTAGAATGTGGATGTACTATACTGATCCTGGCACCTGCTTCTCCAAGGAGCTGAATTTTTAGGAGGAGACACTCAGCATCCCCACTACTTCAGTTAGTAACTTGAGGCTCAAGATCTTCATCTCTCTGAAGGAAATGGTGCTGAAGTTTGTGAAGCAGTCTACTTGCATAATGTAGAACTATTTGCTTCAGAGGAGGCTTGAGGTTAATAGCTCTTCTTCCTACCTTGACATAGGATCACCTGTACGCTAAGAAATTTTGCAAGTTTTTTGGATGTCTAATCTTTACCTTTTTTGCTGCAATTTATATATTATTATTGCTTGCTCCAGCTATTATAAACATGGAGAACAAATTGCTCAATTCCTCACTGTAGCAACTGTTTACATATCTCAAGCTACTATGTCATGTTATCTTTAACTTAGGCAATTGTTCATGCTTTCCAGCCTTCTGGATACCCTTGTGACTATTCTTACTATTCTTCAGTTACTCTACATCATTCCTTTGATATTAACCCTAAAACAGGGTACTCTGTTCAAATGGGGGCTTTATCAGAATTAAACAGAAGAATGCAACGACTTCACACATTTTCCAACTACATTTTTGTGGTTTCATCCTAATATGGTATTTGGTCCTTTCACAGCAGTATAGTGTTCTTGCCTCCATGATCCAAAATTATTTTTAAAAAGTTAGAGAAGATAGGAATGATGTTAGTAATAGAGAGAGCAGAAACTACCACACTTGAAGCACAGCTTTCTGAGATCTGGAGTTTGATATGTGGACAGTAAGAGTCCAAATGGTGAAGAAAGAGCATTTGCATTCCTGCACGGAAAGTCACAAGTGCTAAAAGGAAATGGCTCCCTTCTTCCTACAGCGGAAATAGAGATCTATGTGCAAATGATACCAGAAGCCAAAGAACAAGCATTAATAAAATTTAACTGAAACTGAGCTGGTTGAGTATCAGAATCTTTCTGCTGTTTTCTAGCAGGCTGCAAATTTATCTGTTAGATGGTTTCCTGTGATGACAACCTGTACTCTGTGCAAAGGGACATGAGCTATGTTCAGGGTGTAATGAGTACTGGCCAAGCAAGAAATCAGGGCACTGCTCTTCAGGTCTGTCTGTTCCAAGTCCTCATCCTATTCATGAGCGTTGCTCTGAGCTGTAAGAAATTAATAACACATTCAAATGTGGTAGTAGCATTCTTACTGAGTGAAATGCAGTGCTCCATCTCTGTTGCTCATAGTCTGAAGAAATGATGTAGGATGTACTAGTTACATTGCACAGTACCAGCACTATAGTCCTACATGACTTGGATAGTAATCCTGGTTTGAACATGTCCAGTAAATAACCCTCTTCCTCTGTGAAGGAGTGAGTGGTAAGGAGTGTTTTGTTGTTGATTGTTTTCTTAAGCTCTTCTAAATTCACTACTGGTGGTTGCTGGTCCATGGAGATAACATCTCAGCATCTCAACGCAGTGAGTTTACCCAGGCAGGCCTAATGTGTGACAGCCTGCTTGGGCCTGCAAAGGCACAGCTTCTTAATTTTCTATGAAAAAGCTGATTAATGCTCTAGGAAAGGCTCAGGTTTTCCCCAAGGAACTTCTCTATAATTGATGTCATCTTTGCTAGTCATGTTAGCGGAGAGTTGCAAACCATAACACACATGATGGAAAGGCTCCACCTTTCTGGCACAGTGATTTGTAATCAGTTTCTGAGCATGCCAGGTGGGGTGGCTGGCTCTCTGTATCTCCTCAACAACAAAAAGTTATTCAGCAAATTAGTGCAATACATTGATTTTTTTTTTTTTCCAGTGAGGTGTTACGAATGAAATAAATGTCTTTCATTTCACCTGTGTAAGTGGTCATTACAGCTCTAGATAAAAACAGTGTTAATAAAAAGGGACAGTTATTGCCAGTCCAAATGCCAAAAGCAAGAAGTGGTAAATGTGGTCTTTTTTATATCATCATAGGCTACTTTCTCAAGGGTGTAGGTACAAAGAATAATGTAATTCTAGATAAAATTTTAAACTGTTTTTCTCTTTGCTATTGTATACGATATCATACATTATTGACGGAAGTTCGCTGTATATAATGACTATCTCCCTGGTGCAGTCTTTTAAACATGTTTCTCTAGGGTATTTTATATAGTATATATAAAGTCCTGTATTCTGTTAGTCTTCTCTCTTGTTTATGTTGGTTGGCCTGTGCCAGCTGTTCAATTAATACATGTTTTTTTCTCTTGCAGACATGCTGTTAAAGGTGCTAAAAAGCACCATGAAGGAGATTTCACAGACCTGGACAAACAATTATCGGTGTTATCTGAACACAGGAGTAATTTTGCTAAGATTATCACTGTCAGCTTTCATGATGAAAGAACTAAAGAGAACTGAAGTTCAACTCCTACGCTGCTGAAGCAGTCAGTCATGCAGGTGTGTAAAAAAAGTAAAAAGCACCTGCCAGAGGTGGCTACCGCATTTTTATATCTAGCTTCTCCAGTTTTCTGAAGTCTTCAACACTACAAGAAATTCTCTTAGAGGAACAGATGTGCTAGAGAGTAAGTAATGAAAAACAGAGAGTTTCACTTTAGGTTATTCAGCTGAGTATGTTTCATCTGGATAGGCATGATAAGTTGTCATCTGATGAATATTTGCCTGCCTTTTTCAAAACAGATGGGAAATATAGTGGTGTTCCTAGGAGAAAAATATTATTTCTTTGGAAATTTCTGTTGGCCCTTAGCATGGAAATAAAGGAATTACTTTAGATGATTTGAGAAAAATATGCTACAGTACTGGCTTGCTGAAGCTGGAGGGTCTGAGCCATAGGAAAACTGAGGAAAACCTGGCTGGATAAAAGTCAAATTTCCTTGTTTCTATTTGTAAACATTTGTAAACATTAATCAAAAGCTTTGCCTGATGTGTTACACTTGTGAGAGGAGTGGAAATATCCCCATTATTCAGCACTTCATCCCCTCAGTTGGTGCCAGCAGAACTCACAGTGTGGTAAGATCTATCCGTGATCTCCAGGATGGGGCTCTTCTGGTGGGGAAGAAGTGGCAAGTTGATGATGTGAGTCAAAACTTGCTGGTGGCTGAGGTGAGTTTATGAGTGATTTATGTAAAAGGTTCATTTTGGCATAGCTGAGACAGTTCTATATTTCTTCTTTTCACTTAAAAAAATAACAAAAAGTTTTTGCTTTGAAAAAATTTGCCATGTATTCTGGGATCACTGCCACAGTGTACATTCTCATGCAGATGGTTTTTTATCAATAGTGTGGCCTTGAGCCTTGAGAATCTTATTAGTAAAGGGTAAGGTCTTCAAAAACCTCTAACCCTAATTTTAATCATATTGTTCTTATTCTTCTGCAGATCTACTAGAATTCTTAGGCACATTAGAGACTTTTACACAATAACTAGCAATTCTTGTTCTCTCACAAAGCCCTGTCATGATAGAGTTCAAGCCATTTATGATATAATCAATAAAGAATGCTTCTACAGACCAGCACAACTACTTTACTATCTTTTCCTGTAGGAAATTATAATAGTACTGTGAGGATTATTATTCTATAGAGAGAACTCTGCTCAAACACAGCACCTAATTTTACCTTCAGTTTTTTTTTTTTTTCTGTGTGCATGCACATAGATCTAGTTATAAGCTGTACACAGACCACTTTATGAGTTGTTTTTTTTTACTTCATTGCTCCTGAAATTATTTGTATAAATGGTAATTGTTACGGGAGATTTAGAAAGAATGGGGATTCCTGTGTTACACAAAAGTTTATCACTCTGAAATATCAGATCTTCTAATCTTTTTCATATGTGTGGCAAAATCTATGTTAAAGTTGTTAGATTTTCTCCTTTGTTCCTATGGGAAAACTGTTCTCGAGCCTGAATTTCATCTCCTCAATAAATGAGAAACTTTCCTCTGTCTTCTGGTGCAAACCCATTCCTGGCTAACTCATATTTTTTATTGGCTCTCATCTTATGTAACATGTTTGCCCTTATCCCTCTGTGATAGCTCTGAGATTTAGTAAGTGACAGAAGTGACTTGTTTTACTTGGGATTAAGGATGGATATAAGCACTGTTTTTCAAACACTGTATCAAATGTATGGAAAAAAAATTTCTCTTTTTACATGACTCTGCCTCTGCATCCTCAACCATTAAGGTTTAATTTGACGCATAGTGAAATACTTTTTTTGTAACTGACTGTTTCAGTCAAAAGTATTTTAACTACAAGTCTTCATAGTCATAAAATCCTTTTTTGTGTAGTGCCAGTGAGTCTGAAAAATCATTGACTGATGTTTCACAAACTGTTTATAGGTACTCTACGATCTGCAAATGCTACACTAGCAGCTGAAAAATTCCATCTGCCCGGGTAGCTTTGTAGGTTAATTCAGATAAGTTTTGGTAGATTTCCCTGGACAGAGAACTACAGAGAACATAAAATTTTCTTGAGTTTGTGTGAGTAGTTCTTAGTAAATTTGTGGCGCAGACATGGACTTTCCAGCTGAAGGGTTGAAAGGTGGTGAAACAGCCAACTGCATATAGCTTGCTCCAGTCAGCAGGTCCCAAGGCAAGGTAGGAATGTCTTGTGCAATGAGAGACAGAGCTGTGCCATCCTCTGGCAGTGTATATATATACTTCAGGGAATTTCATGTATGTGTAAGAAAAAAGAATGTCTTTGGAGCCTTGTTTCACTAAATGGTTTTTCAGTGCTTGTTGATGTTTGATAATGTAACTTTTTTTTTCTTCCAAACATCTGTGCAGTCTGGTTTATTCTGTCAAATTTCTAGTGTGAAGAGTTTCACATATTTGCAAATTGGGCATGGAAGAGATTTGCTCTGGGCTGCTGATTTTAATGGTGTTATCTGTCATGGCAGCTCTTGTGCCATTTCATATTTAGCTATGTGTTATTACAGATGACAGTGAATAATATGAGAAATTCCTTTGTGTAGTGTTTTCAAAAATTAAAAAAGAAAATGCAGCTGAATGCCATGAAAATAACACAGTCTATTTTAAAAATAAGTACTTAGGGAACTTCACATCTTCCTTTGGAAATGCTTGTTACTGTGAGACCTGTGTGTATAGAGACTAACATGACAATTAACTTTGTGTGGGTCAAGTGCAGTCTGCTTGAGTGATGTGATCACTCCAGAGTACTTGCTGATGATTAGTTTCATTGGTATGTGCTGTATTGTAGGGGCACCTGGGAAACCTTGCTGTGATTATAAGACTCTCCAGCCTAGTGCAGGCAAGACCTTGGCTCTTGGTGTACTGCCAGGTGACTTGCTCCTATTCCCTGAGATGAGGAAGAAAGGACTGAATATGAGAAATGAATATGCATCTGGCACGTGACTGGATCTACTTCTCAGCTATTAGAAGCCTTGCTTTTTATATTGTGTAATACTTATGACAGCAGAAAGATCAAACTTACAGAAGAGGTATTTGTTAGAGCTGGTGAGAAGCAGCCACTTAGCATTGAGTGAAAGGCAGTACAGATAAAGATGCTGCATTGAAAAATTCTGATAAAAACCACACTGAACAGTAGGAAGCATTTAACAATCACTGTGCTTAACTGCCCTGTCATCATTTACATAGAGAGTTGTTCAAAAAGGGGATGGAATTACAATGGAGGAACCTGGCAAAATCCTGAAAGCTGCTCTTCTTTTAGCCTTCAAGCAGGAATGCATCTGGAATGTATATTTCTACTTTGTTCTCTATAAAGCTTTAATTTT